>NC_053140.1:41974191-43331691 GCF_016808335.1 Panicum virgatum | reverse complement strand
GTTTCCGTTCTATGATTAAAATGAAAATTTGCTTCATATTGTAACATGGAGGTTTAAATCTTCTAGGCCGAGATGGAGGCTAAGTTTGAGGAGGAGAGGAGGTGCCGAATGGAGATCGAGGCCAAGCTAGAGCAGGAGTGGAAGCTGAGGGAGGAGCAGTCGGTTATGTTGCACAGCATGGTCACCTGGAAGCAAGGACTTGGCGCGTCGATGAACTATGTGACGCCGCCTCCTCCCTTCGCCTTACCAGCTCAGCCTTACTTTCCTGCAAGACCTTCTGACACTCCCGTGAGTATGCTTTGTTTGTAGATATTAATTATTATATCTTTGTTATTCTTACTCAAATTATGTGTTTCTATTTGCAGTATCTGTCGTGGAACGCATCGAACGACCCTCCTCCGGACCAGAACTCGCCGGCGGCTCCGTGGCAATCTTGCCCCCCCACCTGACCGTGAGTGACACCTGCTCGTAACTTGTACACTAGTGGACTTGGCGCGTCGATGGACTCTTAGCTTGTGGGCATATTTTATGTATTGGACTTTATATATGTGATGGACTCGTTCTATGTGATGTATTGTCTATCGGACTTGTGATATATGTGATGGACTCGTTATTTGTATCGATGCTATTCTCGTATTTGTCAATTATATATTTATTGTTATAACTGCCTGTAATGTCCCTGCATTTATATATATTGTTGTTGTATTTATATTGAAAAACAGATAAAAAAGAAAAAAATGTGTCAACTCGGCAAAAATGTTGTTGTATTTATATTGAAAATGGCCTTCACATGTCAGCAGAACATCCACTTTGCCGAGTGCTAAAGTTCTGGCACTCGGCAAAGATTTGAAAGTTTGCCGAGTGCCAGGACCCAGCACTCGGCAAAGCGACCCCGTGGCGGGACCCTGGGTGGCCGTTTTGCCGAGTGTCTGCTGTTAGGCACTCGGCAAAGATTTGAAAGTTTGCCGAGTGCCAGACCCAGCACTCGTCAAATCGACCACGTGGCGGGACCCTGGGCGGCCGTTTTGCCGAGTACCTGTCGTTAGGCACTCGGCAAAGATGCCGCCCAGGGTCGCGCCACGTGGCTCCTATGCCGAGTGCCAAGGTTCTCGGCAAAGTCTTTGCCGAGTGCCCGAAATCCGACACTCGGCAAAGATCACTGTGCCGTGGGAGGCTTTGTCGAGTGGTGTTTGTCGAGTGTTACACTCGGCAAAGAATTTGCCGAGTGCAAACTGGCCTTTGCCAAGTGTAACCGGCACTCGGCAAAGCCAGTGAATCCGGTAGTGGATCTTCCCGGTAGTGTTTCCCTCTTGGTTTAGACTTTTCTATTTGCAATGCAAATGGTGCACAGACCATGGTTCTAATTATTCTCTCAGTCACAGGAATTGAAAATATTGATCCACATGAGCAACTTCGATAGAAGGGACATCCAAAATTCATGGATGTTCCGCCTCTGGCGGCGACTTCTTCTTCCCCGTACGAGATGTCGCATTCAGGCTTCATTTTCCCCTGATTTTTTCAATCCATAGCCTGAATGCATGAGAGTGAATTACCACACCACCATCTTTTGCACCTCCACGAGGCAATGAGAACATGACAGCCTATGATACGACCATTCGAGCAAATCAGCAGGTGGGCTCATTCCTATGGACTGCATCTTATGATTTTGAGGATGACATGCTAGATGGTTGTGTATATTCTCCCATCCAAGTTGACGTGTCTATTAGGCTGTTAAATAGAAACATCTAGCCTAAACCTCCATGGTATATTCAGCGAATATGCCATCTTTCTTTCACTTTGCAGCTTAAGTATCTACATCTTATTTACTGCCTATATTTGTGCTGTTTAGTTTATTGCTCATCTGTTGGGCTATGGCTCATCTGTTGCCAGGTTTGTAGCCTTCTTGGTTTTAGTTTAGATAGCTCCTGGTTGATTAGATGGTTGCCATTGTAATTTATGTTGTTTAATATGCCCGGATCGAGTTTAAGGAACCTGGGGGTGCAACCTCAACCTGCTGAACAGACGGGAGTTTTTACCTTGAACATGTCATAATAGTATGGTACCCACAAGGGAGATAATTCTAGCCCTAAATACCCTATACTTACTGTTGATGACATCGGAACTGGAGCTTGACATGTAGCTGTACTCAATTCCAAGGCATATTACAAAAAGACTCTTGCTGAAATTGGTGTCATTTAATTAGTCAGTTCCAACAAGTTCAGCACATGTTCTTATCAAAAGGATGGGCCTTGTGTTTTCACGGCTTTATAATTCTTAGTTTAGTTCTATCCTTTTTAATTTAAAATATATGCCACCTTCTTGTCTCGCAGATTAGGGAAGACCACTCTGACTCCACTCATGTTCATCCCTCATCAAATTTTGCCGAAGCACATAAACCAAGAAGCTGTACAGAATGATAGAATTTTAGGAAATAAAGAGGCAGCATAATAGTTTTATAATTGCATGGGCAAATTTCACCTGTATTTCAATTTCATTTATTTTGTAAAATTCAAAGGTAGGACATGATCATGAAAAGGGTAGAAGCATCAATTCTGCAGCATTCAATGGTAGTGTAAGGATTGTTTGATCTCAATAACATAGCACGGAGTTGTAAACATTATTGTTAGTTTATTATACCTTAGTGTCTATGAAAATAGTTCTGGTATTGGGTAAGTTTTTGTTTACTAGATAGTTTAAATACCTTTAACCTGTGTGATGCTAAACGGCACCATGGCCAGCTGATTCAGTTTGCGGCTAGGGAGCACAATGGTAACATGGCAAGTGTGCATCTAACTGCATTAGACTTTACTGTGAATGCTCGTATTGTATTGTTTAATAACAATAATGACGATGGATTGTGGCCACTGGATGTGTGCCACAAGTACACATTTTATATTATACTTATTTTTTGTCACCACGTGCGGCACTCACGTGCAGCCTACTAGTAGTATATAAGGAGCCTAAGCTGAAGTTCCCCTATGAAACTTCTTGCACCAAACATGAATCCATATCCAAACTTACAGGCTTCAACTTCAGTGATCTGTGCTCTTAAATTCAGTTCTCAGAGCACCATTTTGCCACATTCAATGATCTGATCTTAAATTGACATCATTAAGTCATTTCAGTTCAACTCCCGTGGTCATATTTTTTAAGTGTCTATCTAGAATCCTAGATGGCTTAAATAAGCTTCCAATTAGTAATTCTATATATATTACTATAAAGATTGAAAACTTTTGAAAAATATTTTTCACTCACATCAGACCCGTCGTACCCTCACATTAGATCCACATCTACCATTATAAAAATAGACTACAACAACCCCTAAATGTGTATCTAAATTACCCACCTCTCAAAATAAGCTTCCAATTAGTAATTCTATATATATTACTATAAAGATTGAAAACTTTTGAAAACTTTTTTCACTCAAATCAGACCCGTCGTACCCCTCACATTAGATCCACATCTGCCATTATAAAAATAGACTACAACAACACCTAAATGTGTATCTAAATTACCCACCTCTACTATTATAAAAAAAATCTAAAGTAACCCTTAATTTTAATTTAGATTACTCACCTATCCCATTATAAAGTAACCCTTAATTTAAATTACTTGCCTATGCCCTCTAAATTTGATTATGAATTATCCAATTATGTTATAATTAGAAGTTAAAGTGACCCTTAATAAATCTGAATTTAAATTATATAATTATAATGAAATACTAAAGTGCACCAATATAAAATATTAAATTATTGTTTCTATCATTATTAATAAATTATTCATGTTATTGTATATACAAAATTATTATCCACGATGTGTCACTATGTGTTCATGTATGATGGATGAAGGGGCAAAGCTACTCTTGTTACTATGGAGAACTTGGCAGGTTCGGAACAACCTGATGCATGATGAGGCTAAGCTGTCCGTCGAGAGTTCCATTGGTTTCCTTCGGAAATACTGGGCGGAACTGTGCGATGCCCGGCAACACCCGCGCCCCTTCGACGCCAAAGGTAAGCGACCCATATCTGACTCCCTGGTTGCAGGCAAGCGGGAAGCAAAGGTCCACGAGGCTATGCAGCATGGATACGGCATTTTATCAAAAAAATCTAATATGCGGATACGTTTTATAAATTTCTTAATAAAATAAATAATAGTGCACATTAAAATTAGAAAAAATTAAAAAGGCAATATATAACAATTAGTAACAGAAGTTTAAGTGTACAGAACTACACATAGGCAAATAGCAAGGAGCCGCCTCCTCCCCCTATCCTTTCTCTCACGCCAGCCACGGCCCACACACTCTCATCAGCCTTATCCTTTCCCTTCCCCTTCTCTGCTCCTTTCTCACCAGCCACCG
Source organism: Panicum virgatum (assembly GCF_016808335.1). Taxonomy (NCBI): domain Eukaryota; kingdom Viridiplantae; phylum Streptophyta; class Magnoliopsida; order Poales; family Poaceae; genus Panicum; species Panicum virgatum. Next base: position 43,327,334 of record NC_053140.1, on the reverse strand, counting down.
AGCAGGCGAGCAGCACAAGCATGGCGCCACTAGTCCTTTCCTCTGTGTCTTCCACTCTTCCTCCACCGCAAAGAGCAGCAGCCGGCAGCCCTGCTCCCTCGGTCCAGTCCAAGCTTCCCCTTGCGCAGCCAAGTCGGGCCCGGCACGCGGGGTGAGGCCTGCGGCCTGTGCGGCCAACCAGCCACGGGAGACGGGACCCGAGGGCGAGGCTGGTGGCGGCAGCCACAGAAGCACATTTCATGATAACAAATTTAAAGAGTACAGCCAGCATAAAAAATCAGCAATGTGGGCCGGCCTGACTAGGCACGTGGGCGGGCCCATTAGCACAAAGCCCACGAAGCCCGCCAGCCCGAGCCGGCCGGCCACATAAGGGGGAGGGGGCGGCCGTGGGCGCCGGTAACCCTAGCCCCCCCTCCATCCCCCGCTCCTCGCCAGATCCGCTCAATAAATCTTGAAATCATTCTGAGTTGAGGGAGTGGCCGGCCACATTTAGAGCTGGCTGTACTCTTTTCCTTTGTAGGGTTTTGTCCTCATGAGGTGTGGGGTTTTACCTACAAAGGTTTTTAACGAGGCAGCACCCAAAACAGCTCAATAAATTTGTTATCATGAAATGTGCTTCTGTTTTGTGATTTTTTATGAATTTGAATCTTAGATTTGAATTCTTGAAATCATTCTGAGTTGAGGGAGTGGCGGCCTGGTGCAGATGCCTAGCCGGGCTCGGACTGGCACGGCCCACGAAGCCCGCCTGGCATATCGGGCCGGCCCGGAATGCCAAACAGACCCTCATGCCATGCTCGTGCACAGAGCTGGGCACGTGGGCCGGCCCGGCCCGGCACGATTAGTTATCCGGGCTAATCGTGCCGGACCTAATCGTGCTGGGTCGGGCCGGGCTCGGCCCGTTGGACAACTGTAGGCTCGGCTGGTACTCGCAGACCGCGTTCGGGCCGCACAGCCCGTGCACGGAGCACGGCTGCGCCAGCGCCGCCCTTGTCACCGTCCAGCCCCCAGTCGACGCGTTCAGGCTGTAGATTCTCACGTTGCCGTCGGGATCGATGGTGAGCCGTCTCTTGACGCCGGGGCGGCCGAGGTCGGAGGCATTGACTCCCAGGTTGTCGCTCGACAGGAACGCGCCGTTGCCGTCGAGGACGCCGATCCTCGAGCTGTTGTAGGTTGTCCGGCCGTTATCGAAGGGATTGTTGCCCGGATTCGGCCAGTAGATGCTCGAGATCTCGGGGCCGTCGTACAGGAGCCGCAGGACGTTGTCGTTGTCGTAGTAGAGGCTGAAGTATCCCGCGACGAGCTTCATATGCTTGGTGAGCGGCTGCGACGGGAGCAGCGTGTCCGTCGGCCAGTCGAAGCTCTGCCACACGGCGCGGCCGCCCGTACCGGTGGACGGGCCGGTGATGACGAGGTTGCCGGTGTCGAGGAGGGAGATGGTCACGGCGCCGCCGCCGCCGCCGCCACTCGTCTTGCTCTCCCACACCGTGGTCCCGTTGGCGTCGTCGAGGGCAAGGCCACCGTCGCGGCGGAACGAGATCCTAGAGCCCCGGCCGTTCACGGGGGCGCCGGGGTTCGCCGTCCAGACGGCGGTCTTCTCGGCGGCGCCGGTGTACCAGACGGAGAACGAGAAGGCGTTCTCGCCGGCCTCCTGGAAGCCGCAGGAGAACGCGCCGTCGGGGGAAGTCAGGAACGGCCGTGCGCGGTCTTCCACGGACAGAGAGGAGCCGGCGCCTAGCGTGTGCTCAGCCGCTGGCTCCGGCGCCGGCGCCGACGCCGAAGGGCACGGCACGACGGCGAACAGCAAGATGAAGGCTAGACAGGTCCCGTACCTTTCCATCTCTCCATGATGTTGTGCTTGTGCACGAACCTTTTGCATGCGTGTGCATGGGTTTACATGTATATAGTATGCTTCTGCACTGCTCATGGTTCTTCTCCAGATCTAGCACGCGGTTCACCAGTATGAACGCGTGGCTGCGTCCTTGGTCTCGGTCGATCTCGAAGGTCATTGCTGATTTTCCCTATAATATATGCGGCATGCCGTATGATTGCAGTTGCAGCGATTCCGGGGAATTGAAACTTTGGTATTCGAACAAAATTGTGGTCCAGATTACTCTTCAAATTCATAAAAAATCACAAAACAGAAGCACATTTCATGATAACAAATTTATTGAGCTGTTTTGGGTGCTGCCTCGTTAAAAACCTTTGTAGGTAAAACCCCACACCTCATGAGGACAAAACCCTACAAAGGAAAAGAGTACAGCCAGCTCTAAATGTGGCCGGCCACTCCCTCAACTCAGAATGATTTCAAGATTTATTGAGCGGATCTGGCGAGGAGCGGGGGATGGAGGGGGGGCTAGGGTTACCGGCGCCCACGGCCGCCCCCTCCCCCTTATGTGGCCGGCCGGCTCGGGCTGGCGGTCTTCGTGGGCTTTGTGCTAATGGGCCGGCCCACGTGCCTAGTCAGGCCGGCTGCTAACCGTGCCGGGTCGGGCCCGTCCACGTGCCAGCGGCGCGGCCCAGGCACGGCACGACGCCTGTGCCGGGCCAGCCCGTGCTCGTTTACCTTTGTGCCGGGCCGAGCCGTGTACCGGACCCAATTATCGTGCTTCGGGCCGGCCCACAGCCCACGGGCCTGATGGAAAACTATAGCCGAGCCTCAGGTGCTCGTGCGCGCCGGGGTACGAGATGGTGGCCCCGCGGGACTGGCGAAAGGGCTGCAGGCCCATGTTCAGCGCTACTAACTGCAGCCTGTAGCAGCAGCAGCAGCCACGGTACAAGTTCGTCAAGATGCCGCACACTGACTTCTACGGCTACGATCTGTGGTTCTACCAATCCGTCACGTTCCAGTACTGCAAGAAGATCTGCTTGGAGATGTGCTTGTGCGTCGGCTTCTCCTACAAGCTTCAAGGCCAGGGCGTCTGCTACCCGAAAAGCGTGCTATTCAACGGCTTCACGTCTTCAGCGTTCCCCGGGAACATCTACATCAAAGTACCAATGGATTTCAACGCCTCGGCGCCTCCGGCCAGCGCACGGCGGAGCACCACAGGCATAGCCTGCGATCCTACCGTCCCCGTGGTCGCCCAAGAATCACCGGGCACGCTCGGGAGACCCGGAAACGGCACCAAGTGGCCGTACTTGTATGCGTTCGCCGGAGTGCTGGGACTTCTCGATCTGATCTTCATCGCGATGGGGTGTTGGTTCCTCTCCAGCAAGCAGAGCATTCCCAGCTCGCTGCAGGCAGGCTACAGGATGGTCACGGGCCAGTTCAGGAGGTTCACGTACCGGGAGCTCAAGGACGCCACGAGGAACTTCAAGGAAGAGCTGGCCAACGTGGCGGGAGGCGACGAGGAGTTCTGGGCGGAGATGACGGTGATCGGGCAGATCAACCACGTCAACCTCGTCAGGATCTGGGGGTTCTGCTCCCAGGGCAAGCACAGGCTGCTGGTGTACGAGTACGTGGAGAACGAGTCGTTGGACAGGCACCTGTTCGACACGGACCGGACGGCCCTGCCGTGGCGCGAGCTGTAACATCCTGATATTTTTGCCATGTGCGTGGACACCGTGACCAATTTGGCCACGGCACCGCCAGAGCACGGGGCGTGCCGCGCGTCACACGCTACTGCTGCTCGACCGCTGCCCCTCTCTCTCCCTCGCCTCTCTCTCACGCACGAGCGCCGCTCTCTTGCGCTGCTGCTGCCGCAGCGCCGAGCCCACGCACGGCCACCTGCCCGCGTGCCTTGCGCCGTCGCCTACTATGGCTGCGCGGCCACGAGCCGAGCCGACGTGTGCCTCTCCGCCCCGCTCGCCGCCTCGCATCGCCACCGGCCCGCCTCCACCTCACCGACGCACATGAGGTGCGCCTCGCGCCCCTGGACCTCCCCACGCTGGCCTCGCCGCCGACCGGCTTCGCCGCCTGCGAGAACGCTGCCGCTACCGCCGCCGCCATGGTCGCCGCCCGCACCTCCACGCCGAGCCGTCGACTGAGCTCGTCCCGCCCTCCACCAACCCCTAAATCCGCTTGCTCTCATCCCAACGAAGCCCCCGGGCCCGGCCATCACCTCCATGCCTCGCCGGAACATCGCCGGAGCGGCACAGCACCGCCGCCGCCCGCCACCCGCCGTGGAGCCGCCGCCACAGACCGCCTCCTCGCGCTCCAAGGCCACCTACAGGTCCGCGCCGATCTCCGCTCGCTCCTCCACCCCTCCCTCGCCGCCAGCAAGCCCTCCCATGGCCGGAATCGCCGTTCCCCTTTTCTCCCCTGCTCTGTTTCGCGACCAGGGACCTCAGGCTGAAATTCAAACAAGTGCAGGGGGTTTTCTGCAATGTCATAGACTCATAGGAATAGTGTTTCAGGGACCAAATCGCTTGAAACTTTGAAAATCCATAGAAAATAGTAGAAAAATCGTAAAATAGCAATTTAAGATGTTTTGGAATCCTTGTGAGTAGATCTATGCAGTGGAATCATAATATCATGGGTGTTAGTTGACAATATTTGCTGTAAAAACAGATTTATGTTTGTTAAGGTTTTAATGCTAGTGTTGCTTGTCTTTTTCATAACTGTAGTTATATTACTCTAAATGATATGAAATTTTTATGGTAGGCTATTCTTGTGATGTGTGTACTATGGTAAAAATTTCAACTTCATTGAGGATAGTATGACTGAGTTTTTTATTTAACTTGTTAAATGCTAAGTAAATAGTTTATAAATAATAGAAATGTGTAAAATGGAAAATGTGATTTAACTGCCCCTTGTATGATGTTATTTTAGTCTAAAAAAATATAATATGTCCATGTGTTTACAGAAAATATGAAGTTTTACATTTAACTTGCTCTCACACGATTAAGTGCAATAAAGATTTGTTTTTATAATCAATAAAATATAAAACATGAGCATGTGAAATTTGTGCAGTAGACTATTAGGAGTATTGGTGATCTACTGTGATTTTGGTAGAATTTATTGTGCACTTTACATGTATGATCATATATATGCATGTATGTCTTATTATCTAAATAAATTAAGAAAGACTTTAGATAAATTAGTTTGGGGTTGGATGCTATGTTTTCTGGTGATCATAAGTCATGTATGACATGTTAGATGTTGCTCATGCAACTCTTGTTTAAGCTTGATATTATTTGCATGCTTGCTAAAGCTAGCTCATGACCTTCATACTTATGGATGCTCAGTCGTGACCTTGTGTCTGTCTTGCTTGCTCTTTTTGATGCATTGTGTATTGTATCTTTGTGCATTCATATATATGCATTATCGCATCTCATTTAGGTACGATAGATGAACCATATAAAGGACGTGCTACTGGAACCGAACCCGAAGACGATGTTGGTGGACATATCCCGAAGACGGATGGATGGAACCCGATGTGCATGACCAAAGGAAGATGCTCGCCAAGCGAGTATCATCTAACTAACACTGACTTAGTCTCAATCCCAGGCAAGCCCCGGTGCACATCCTATTATTTGAAATTATGACACCTATATATGTATTTATTATTTGTGCATTACGTTTCAGGAGTTGATTAGAACGCTAGTTGCATGATCCCTAGGTTTCCCTGAATTATACTAGCATGTATAGGACGATAGAAATGCTATGCTTAATACTTCTCGATAGAAGTCGAGTGACTTTTTGCACTCGCAAGATATAGGATACTTAGAAGTCGAGTAATTTCCGGTTACTCGCGAGATTTATAGTTATCTTTATATTCCAGTATATGAGATATGAAATATAATATGGAATGATTAGAAATTTGAGACCGGACGGGGGAATGATGATGAGATATAGGTATGGCAACAGGACAGGGTTCCTGGTGTCTTAGCCTCGTCTGTGTCGATTGAGGACCGTACCGTTGTTGGCCCTGCTGATCATGTTTGAATTGTACTAACTGCATGCCGGGAGTAGGTGATAGTCGAAACCGGTAAGCCTAGTACTGCCTCGTTTCAAAAGTACAGAACTTCATCACCACCCCTTAGGGCGAGTCGGGTAGTCGCGGAGAATTGTGATGCATATGTTTACTTTTGGTTGTCTCTCGTTGAGCCCGGCTGACTATATGTAGGTGGGGCGGTTCTGTAATTCGAGACGGGGAGGTGAATGGTTGGTTCGTAATGTCCGACGGGGCAAATACGTGCCGTGTTGGTTAGGTCTACCTTGCAAGGTTAAATCGGATCGATTCGCCGTCAGTTGCTCTCGGACATGAGCACCTTGATCTCCGAGTCACATCGTAGTAAGGAAATGAAATGAAATGATATGATACATGTTGATATTATTTAATCAATTATGTTTTCACATTGATTGTTATAGATTTGCAAATTATTGATGTGTAGCAACTTTATAACTATAATTTGAGCTAAAATTTTGAAATTAAGGATCTACCCTTAGATGTTTTTCTGTAAATAAATCCACCAGCCAGAAAGTTTTGCATGTCTAGATATGTGGGCTAAGTATACCTAAAAGTCGGGTAAGTCTTGCTGAGTATTAGTATACTTAGGGTTTGTTGTTTACCCTATTTCAAGTATAGAAGCTAATCAGGATTCGCATCAGTGGGCTCGATGTGACGTCCTCACGTGTTCATAGTTATCGTTTTGTTTTATTGGTTCTCAATCAAATTTTCTTCTCTCATGTCATATTCTCTTCCGCTGCTGTCATTTATTTTATGTAAATTTTAAATTTAAAGCTGTTGTGTAAATATTTATGTTATTATCTATTTTTGTGAAATTATATTATGCTGGTACCGTCTGTGCTCGTCGTCGCGCGAGACTTCTGGTGTGTTTCGATCGGCCTGTGGGTTGGAAACAGGCTGTCAGGTTACACTTAATTAAGCTAATGCGTCTGATGCGTTCAAATAATGGTCATTACGCTTAATTAAAACGTTAACTTGGCGATTCTGTCACACGAGCGGTACAGGATCGCGCTGGGCACGGCCAGGGGCCTCGCCTACCTCCACCACGAGTGCCTCGAGTGGGTCATCCACTGCGACGTGAAGCCGGAGAACATCCTGCTGACCCGGGAGTTCGACGCCAAGATCGCCCGGGCTGGCCAAGCTGTCAAAGAGGGGCGGCGCCGGCGACAGCCTCCAGCTCTCGCGCATGAGAGGGACGATGGGGTACATGGCGCCGGAGTGGGCGCGGAACGTGCCCATCGACGCCAAGGTCGACGTCTACAGCTACGGCATCGTGCTGCTGGAGATCATGATGGGGAGCCGGGTCTCCGACCAGACGACGGCGGCCGGGGAGCGGCTGGAGATGTCGCAGATCGCCCAGGGGCTGAGGCAGGTGGTGGATACCGGGGACGTCTTGCCCTTGGTGGACGGCAGGCTGCAGGGGCAGTTCAATCCCCGGCAGGCCCTGGAAATGGTGAGGATTTCTTTATCGTGTATGGAGGAAAGGAGCAGCCGGCCGACCATGGATGGCATCGCCCAGGCTCTCACAGCGTGCGATGATGAGGACGGGCACCCCGCGTACAGGTCATGATGACTCGTGATGAGTCCTCCCGATAAAATGTCACTGAACTGTAGCTGCAGTATTTTGGAAATTGTAAGGTCTGTCACTACAAAATCTCTTCAGGGTTACACTAGTTAACAACTACTTAAGGTCGTTAGGCCGCCAAAATCAATTGGTTGATGATGTTTAGAGCGTACCTACTTAATTTTTTATGTGTGTTTATTTATTGCTGCAATTTTAGAGCCTATTTTATCAGAATAACGAGATGCAAATCTCAAACAAAATTTTCTGTACTGGCCAATACCCGCACGAAAATTGCAATAAAAAAGGACCGCTCTAATGCGCGAGGGAGACCACATCAACTATACCTATTTGGCGGGCTTGCACATGTAGTAATTGCGTGACACAATACAGCAGTTAGTAGGTATATGGATGACATCAGCTAGCTCTCCAAACTTCTTTACACAAAACTGCTTTATAAAAAATTATCTTCTTCATATAATCTTCTTTTTGAGTACCGATTGCACTGTTGTGTTCTATGTGATGAGACGAATAAAATTAGATTCCACTTGCATATATTTTGAATATGTTTTGCACTAATAGCAACTTATGTATAAATTTGAACTTGATGCTTCCACTGTTAACTCTTCACCATCTTTGAAAACTTCCAAATCTGAAGGGTTATTTTTAAAAAAACATCATCTTTTTTTGCGGTATGAAAAAGCATCATCTCTTCATGCTTCCACCGTTAACTCTTCACCATCGCTACTTCACATAGTACATGCAAAAACAATAATGACTGATATTATAGAAAAAATAAATTTTCGTGTACATTTGTATCTACGACTTTATAAGTATGGGAATTCCAGCTCATTTTTGTTGCGACTATTCATGGAATCATGGGAACAACCAAATGTTTGTGCATATGTTTTTCTTTTAAAAAATGACAGTGTAAGTCACATACACAGGGCGGGGCCGGCTTCTACAGTTCTACTCCTCGCCTCTTGGCAGCTGAAACTTCGGCCCATCGGGAATTCTAGAGAGGTCCAAGAAATTCCAAGGAGCCTTCCTCCGCGCGGCGGCTTTTTTATTTTTATATTTTTTAAAAACGTTTTTTATAGAAATATATTTTCGGTTTCACATTTTACAGTTTTATACCCCTACCGCCCGGCAGGGGGGCGGCAGGGACTTACATATAAATAAATATAATTTTTTTACACGGAGGCCCCTGGCGGGAGCCTGCCGCCCCCTGCCGGACGGCAGGCGCCCGGTGGAGGGGCGGCACGCAGCCCGCCCGCCCGGTAGGGGGGCGGCAGGCTCCCCCCCCAAATATAAAAGCTGAGCCCCCCTGCCGCCCCCCTGCCGCCCCCCTGCGAGGAAATCAGGAAATGAGGGTTCTAACCTTTGAGTGGCCTCTCATGGATGCCAGATGCATGAGGTAGTAACTATGAATATGATAAGTAGAGCCTCTCATGGAGTCATGGATGCACCACAGGGGGAGGGGGGATTGTTTAAAAGAGGACGAAGAATACCGGTGTTTTTTAACTTATATTACGCATCAGAAGATCTAAGAGAAAAGCGAACAAAGTTGCTGTACTATTACTAAAAATAAATAAATTTGTAGAAGTTGTATGGAACCCATATGTATATGTTGAAGAGTTAGTGGCCAGGAAATTTCTAAACAAACTATTTTTAAAATACTGATGAAATTTCAGGCAAGAAGACATTAGTATGAGAAATATGCACCACTAGTGTGAGTGTGAAAAAAATGCTTATTTAGTGTTCCATAATTTTGAGATAGTTAAATTGATGATAACTTGATAATTTATTCAACCTGTTACTCTGACCTTTTAGCAGCCTCTCATGGATGCGCTAGGTATGAATAAGTGACCTCTCATGGGTGCACCAAAGGAGGTCTCTAAAAAGAGGAAAAACAATACTGACTGAACGAATAAATTTGTAGAAGTTGCATCAAACCTGTATGTGTCTAAAAGTTAGCGACCAGGAGCTTTATAAACAAACTAAAATTTTGTAAAATTCCATCCAAGAAGAAACATTAGTATGATAATATCCACCACTAGTGTGGTGTAAAACAATACTGCTTTATTGCTGTAAAACGATGCTGCTTTAATGCTCCATAGTCAATTAGAATTAAAGGAAGCAACCTATCTACATTTCTCTTTCAAGTACTCCTTGCCTTACTTCCAAATATTACTCGAGAATCTGAAATCCTCATTTTGCAAACTGAGACATTATTGCTTATTGCAGCTCACCATGAGTAGGCGGGGTGATCATCTTGTTCAGCACATGCCAAGAGAGATATTACAATATCATTCATTGTAGGTCTGCTGTTCCTTTCTTCAAGACAAGCTATAGCAACTTTCAACATTATCATTGCTTGCTCTGGATTAAAATGACCTTGCAGTCTACGATCAACTATATCCTTGACATCTTCACTCTCCACAAATTGTTTCAAGACCTGCACAAACTGCCGAAGTTCGATCTCCCTCCCATCCGCTGTTATCCCACTTGAGATCCTACTTCCTGTAACAATCTCAAGAAGGACAACACCATAGCTGTAGACATCAACTTTTGCGTTGATCGGCAAGTTTAACGCCCACTCTGGTGCCATGTACCCCATTGTTCCTCTCATGTGGGTGAGTTTGAAACTGGAACTCTCTCTTCGAGAGTTTCGCTAGTCCGAAGTCTGCTATCTTAGCTTCAAAGTCTCGGGTCAGGAGTATGTTCTCTGGCTTTACATCACAATGAATCACCCATTCAAGGCACTCATGATGCAGGTAGGCCAAGCCTCTTGCTGTTCCCAATGCTATTTTGAACCTCTGGCTCCATGCAATTAGTCTCTCACTACTTACATTGCCAAATAGATACCTGTCAAGAGATTCATTCTCCACATACTCATACACTAGTAGTTTGTGTTGACCCTCGGAGCAAAAACCCCACATCCTTACTAAATTCATGTGGTTAATCCTTCCAATGATACTCATTTCCGCCCACAATTCCTCCTCACTGTGTGAGAAATTTGTTAGCTTCTTTACTGCCACTACTCGCTTATCATCAAGTACCCCTCTGTAAACAATTCCAGAGCCCCCTCTTCCAATCTCTTCCTTAAATTTTCCAGTTGCTTCCCTTAACTCGCGGTGTGTGAACATCCTGAACTGGCTTGTTACCATCCTGTAGCCAGCCTCCATTGACTTGGGTATATATTGCTTGCTAGAAAGAAACCACCAGCTTGTTCCAGTAAAGAGCAGTACTAGGGTTCCCAGTATTGCTGCAAACACGTAGTAAGTTGTCCATTTTTTATCGACACTATTCGTTCCGTACATACTTGCATATCCTTCTACAATCTCAGGAATATCCCGGTTGCATGCGAGTTGAGACTTTCTGGAGACTAAAGATGTTGTTAGGCCCAAATTCTTGGGTAATTTTATATAGTTGTCACCAGCAGGGTTTTTAATTCCGGTAGGGGAAAAAAATCGGAACCCACCGATAAAACCGATATATCGGGAATATCGGGAATTTTTATTTTTTATTTTTTTATTTTTTATTTATTTTTTAATTTACTTTTTAGTATAAAAAATATTCATTAAATCAATTTCGGCCGATAAAAAAATATCGGACCCCACCGATAAACCCGATATATCGGGTATATCGCGAAATTGCGGCCGATATTTCTAACCCTGGTCACCAGGAAAGCTTGGATAGTTGTAGCCATTAAAGAGTATAGCTTTGGTGTAGCAAAGTCCGCCTTGTATGTAAAAGCAGAGCACAAGCAGGCATCCAAGCAAATCTTCTTGCATTCTTCAAGTGATATAGACTTGTTGTAGCTCTGATCAAAGCCATAGAAATCAGTTTTGGGGAGCTTGATGAACTCAAACTGTTCTGTGTTGTTGCAGGTTTTGTTGAATTGCGGCCGGCAGCCTTTGTTCCAAATCTGTGGATCAATCATCTCATGTCCTGGCGGACATGAGCAATGGAAGCTTGGCAAAGACTGGCATATCCCATTTTGTCCACATAACCCATGCACATCACATATTTTGGCTATGGCCTCCCATGAGATTATCCAATTCCCACTCGATGCATTCAAACTATACATTCTGAGGTTTCCATCATAATCAATCGTTAGCCTTCTCTTGATTTGAGTACCCCAATCAGATGACTTTACATTGAGCCCATCACTTGATAGGAAATAACCTTCAGAGTCGAGGACTGCAATCCTGGAGCTATTGTATTTTGTCCGTCCACTTTCGAACACACTGTAGTCTGCACTTGGCCAATAGATGCTTGATATATCTGGTCCATCATACATGAGGCGCAGCACATTGTCGTTATCAAAATAGAGGCTGTAGTAACCAGATACTAACCTTGTTGCTTTGGTGAGTGGCTGAAAAGGCAGCAAGGTGTCAGTCGGTGAAGAGAAGCTTTCCCATAAAACTGCACCATTGGAGTCTTTGATGATAAGGTTGCCAGTATCAAGAAGGCCAACTGTCGTGCCCTTCCCAGAACCCGTCTTGCTATCCCATGTCACGGTGCCATTGACATCAGTGAGGACCAAGTTGCCATCGTGGTTCAACAAAACCATGGAGCCATGGCCGTTCACAGGGGACTTGGGGTTTGCAGACCACACGACAGTCTTTTCCATGGTGTTTGCGAACCAGATGGAGAAGGAGAAAGCATTCCCTCCAACTTCATAGAAGCCACAGGAGAAATCGGAATTTGGCGAGGTAAGGAAAGTTTGTTTGTAGTCTTCTACCAATAAGGATGAGCCAGTGCCTAGCATCGCCGGTTTGCGTGAAGCATATGAGGATGGGAGAATGGCGAGCAATGGAAGAACAATTAGAGAAAGGGACATGGCCATGTTTAGGTCTCGACTCTTGAGGTCATGGTATGGTGCTTCTGTTTATGATGGACGTGAATTTATATGGTCTCGTTTCAGCACCCACTTGCTGTGAAGGCGGTTTTGGGAAGGCAAACTTTAACGGAAGCTGCAACTTCTACGCCCAAGTTATGAGCAGGCTTATACAGAGAGAGGAGGGATGAATGTAATGGAATTATGGAATTTTTCAAGGTTCATGAGCTGGATTGACCTGAATGCAGAAAAATCTGTTTCCTTCTGCTTTTGTAGGAAGTTCCATGAATTATTTCAGCGTGTTTTGCTTCAACGAAAATCTTGGCCTTTCAATGATTTTTTTTTTCACATGGCTTTGATATCGTTGAGTTATATCAGCTAGATGCCAGCCCTTCAAATCGGCAACTGAAGTTTGTTGGTGACATGCTGCATGTCCTTTCTCAGCGTCACATTTTTGTAGTGGTTTCCTTAGGCATTTTCCCCATAAACATGAGAAGTTGAGAATTATTGGATACATTGACCTATTTATTATATGCCATTTTTTGGGGGGAATATGCTGGGCATTGCTAGCTGTGGAGGTGGACAATTGCCGTTGGCGGCCTGCCAGTTGCATCGCCCTGTTCGTTACGGTGTTAGTGATGTTCATCTTTATCATGGATTTCTGGCCAGGTAAGTCTATCTGTTTTGATCATTTGAGTGCAGAAGTGAACAAAAGTTTTTTCTCCAATACTTCAGAATTCTATACTCAATCATTTTCTTCATTCAGGTTTGCGTTTCGTTGCCCCTTTTTCTTGAGGACATTAATATCATTTCAGTGAGGGTAGACAAGAACCTAGTAAAATGAAGAAATATCAGTGCAGAATTCCCCCTTTTTTCTGGACCGTATCGATCTTGCAGTATTGCAGATCTGTAAGAAACCTTTTATTCCGTGCAGAGCTCCAGTTCCATGGTTAGTCAAATTCTGGATGATACCGGTTTCAACGGTGTGCGGACAAGAGCAAGGCAGCCTCTCTCAGATGGTCAACTTAAATGTCGGCCAGACCTGTGATGTGTTGCTAGCGAGCGTGACGTGTGAACGTGTTAGAGTAACTGCAGCCTTGAGCCCTTGATGTCATCTGAAAAATATCTCCAAGCAAGGTTCTGAAAGTCCAGCCTTTTATCACATCTGATCTGAAACGGACATGCTCCAATAAAAGCAGCTCATCCGTGCGTTTAACGATCACTAAACTTTGCCTGGTGATGCTCAAAATAAAAACTAAACCTTTCTTGGTGCTTTTCTGAATAATAGTCAGATAGTGTGTTTTGGGTTTGAGAATTAACGTTCAAGTTTGAATAGGATGAACTGGCTTCTTTTGGTTTAGGAAGAAGGATTGCTAACGCCGACGGCAAATGGCCAAAATTCGGAAGAAATGCCAGGAGCTTGCGGCCTGGAAAGGAAAAGCCCAAGCGAACTCCGGGCCAAAACTTAAGGGCCTACAGACACCGGAACGTGCTTTGGGCCAGGCCGTTGAAAAGGCTGATCCTTTCGGCTGCCGAATTGATCGGCTGGCTTACGGGCTAGGCCATCATCAGTGTGGGGCGCGAATTACATTTGTGACCTTGCCGGGCCCCCAAGCCACAAAATTGCTCTGTTCCGCTATCACCCAAAAAAAAAAAGAGAGAGTAAATGTTGCTTGTAAGATGTGCCAAGGTCAGGTGTTTTTTTTTGAGCAATTAGGTCAGGTGTGTGACGAACGTGATTCGCTCAAGGGACGTCTTTAATAACCATATTAGGAATACAAATACTCGCAGCTACCCATTTTTCTTCTTTTTCCTGGGATTGACTGACCACGATGCGTAGCAGAGGCCAGTTGCGAGCAAGTGACCAACGTTTGAGACCGTTGAGCCTGACCGCACTTTGTCTCCTCGCGCGGTCGTGCTCGTGCACAGCGACTCGGTGAGCAGAGCAATCAATCAGTGACCCCTCCTCTTCTAGACAGACCACTCGCTGCCACTGAACACGAGAGGTAGCTAGAGCCAACAGATCATGACTTGTTCTGGCCGAGACGACCGCAGCAGGGCAGGTCACCGGATGCAAGACTGCGATGATACGGTCAATGTTTTCACTAGATGCGCTGACGCTGCCGCAGTGATCCTGCATAAAAATAGTGCCACACTTGCGTTGGACCCCCGGAGGCCGAAATGGGGGCCTTGGCCCACTTCGGACGAGGGCCCGCTGGTTCTGAATCCTGATCACCGCGATGGCGCGATCACGAGCAACAAATACACGCTACCGGTTGGCAGGCGACGAGCCGAGCAAGATGTGAAACCAAGTTGCTGATGACGAGGTCACGTTCAGTTGTTCACACAATAGAGGTGTTCCGGAGATAGAATAGTTGCGATCACATGTGGATTAGGATAGACTAATAGGGGCGATTAGGGTACTACTAATTTTTGTTCCCTTGAGGTCGAATGAGAAGTGTAAGCATTTTTTTTCTTTTGCCAAGGCACATAGCACGCGCTAATTGAATATGGACTTTGCACAGGCAGAGCAGCGTTGATGCGACCGAGGAGAGCGAGGACAATTCGATTGCGTGGTTGATCATGATCCTGCAGGACCAGACCAGGCCATGCCGTCAGAATCATGGTCTATATATTCTATCTAAGATGCCCACAGGGTAAAAGATAATGACATGATGAAGTGGAGAGGAAGATGACTAGGCGCTTTATTTATTTAGAAATGTATAAGGTATGTTTGGATGGGCTAAAGAAATGCTAAACTTTAACACATATTAGCACTTAAGAAAATGCTAAATTTTTTGTCTTGGATTCTTGGTTAAAGTTTAGTCCACCCCATTAGCACTCTCATTTGGATGAGTTAATGCTAAAATTTAGCACTTTCACCTGTTATTAGCACTTGATCCAAGAGAGACTATAGTAAACGGAACAGTAAATTGAGATGCTACAAGTCGTTCCTTCAAACTAGTAGCTATTCTTTCTGGCCAAGTCGCAAAGATATCTTTCAGCTGCTATTCTTTTTCCGAGAGTAGCAATAAGGCACCCAAACTACACTTTGACACGGCTTCCAGATGAAGAACATCTTGACGAACGTTACCATGGATATTGAAATTCCCGGGGAAAATATAAGAAAGTTCAAAATTGCCTTTTAACTTTTGTTAAAAAAGAATCAAAGATGCAGCTTTAACAAGCAGAAACGATACAGGTGGCTTGCGCACGACGCCGTCCGCGCGCATGTTTACGCCGGGGATTTCCAAGATGCTCGAAGGAAACCGAGGAAAAATTGCTTCAGTGCTAGTCTACGACTATAGAGTCACATGATCAACATAGCATCAAAGGGAAGGAAAAAAAACTACTTTAGGGTCACAGGCAATGTCAGCATTCTTGTTGGCTACGATAAACCATCGAATATTAAACAAGATACCTTGCAAAAATATTAAACACGTGACATGGGCTAGATCTGATCTACACATTTGCTATTACGTCATCAAACTTTTGGTGATAAAATATAGTACACATATACAGCTAGCCACTTAGCGTTGACTCTGATAAACATATTTAGGTTTGTGCAAGTGTTCGAGCATTCAATTTCACATAAATATAACAGTTTGAGGGTCATCATCTCAAAAACACAACCCACCGGTGCCAAAAAAGAAAAAAAAAGTGCCAAAAAAAGAAACACAACCCACCGGTCTATTATACATTAATCCATGTCTTTCCTGCTGTCGTTTATCCTCTTCCACAAATGCAAAACGTTCCCATCAGTTGACGTCATCCAAAGCCAAAATGAAACACTGCGGGATACAGTGTGTACACCTGGATCGGCCTGCGGTTTTGGCCCTACTTGGGTCAGTTTTCAAGTAGTTCAAGTCAGCATCGAACATAGTATATGCGTGTCATCGTCTAGCTAAACTGCGAGGAGCTAAAGCAGAAATAAAGCTACCAACCTTGTACCCCTACTTTCCTACGCCTCCACAGCCAAAAAAGCTCCCTGAGAAGAAGAATGACTGCGCTGCTCTATCTTCTCCTTCCATTGCTCTTCTTCAAGATTTGCTCTGGTGCATCGCCATGGCAGACCATGACCACCGGCTCGCACATCAGAGGAGAGGACCACGACGAGGTCTTCCTCATCTCCCCTGACCGCACCTTCTCTTGCGGCTTCCACGAGCTCGGCACAAATGCTCTCACCTTCTCCATCTGGTACACCACAAGCACCACAAATACAACCATCGTCTGGACGGCAAACCCCTACTCCGCGGAGAGTGGCTACTCTCCCGTGAACAAAATCGGCTCCAGGATATCGCTGAACCACGAAGGCAACCTGATACTCACAGATACCAATGGTTCCACGGTGTGGGAGAGCAGGACATCGTCAGGCAAGCACACGACAGTCGCCCTCCTCAACAGCGGCAACCTTGTGATCAACGACTCCAGCAACAACATCGTGTGGCAGAGCTTCCATTCACCAACTGACACAATAGGTTCCACAGCACCAGGGTAGCAGTTCTAGATGATCTGGGTAATTTTGTGTCAAGCGATGGGTTTAAGATAGAGGCTTCAGATTCAGGTCCAGGAATCAAGAGAAGGATCACAATTGATTACGATGGTAATTTCAGAATGTACAGCTTGAATGCATCAACAGGGAAATGGAGCGTCACAGGACATGCTGTAATACAGATGTGCTATGTGCACGGGCTATGCGGAAAGAATGGGCTCTGTGACTACTACAGTGGTCTCCAGTGTAGATGCCCTCCAGATTATGAGATGGTTGATCCAACAAATTGGAACAAAGGATGCAGACCAATGTTCTCGATTGATAAAAAACAAGCACCTGAGGATTTTACATTTGTTAAGCAACCTCATGCTGACTACTATGGCTTTGATCTGTCCTCCAATAAATCCATCTCATTTGAAGCATGCTGGAACATTTGCTTGAACTCCAGTACCTGCTTATCTTTCACATACAAGGGTGGAGATGGTTGGTGTTACACTAAAGATTTACTTTACAATGGTCAGGTCTACATGTATTTTCCTGGAGACAACTATATGAAAGTACCAAAGAATTCAAATAGTTTGGTATCCTAAATCTCTAAAAAGGAAAGCCTCACCTGTGGACCACCAGGTTCCGAGGTCATGCTAGGATCAGCAAGTATGTATGGAACAAAGAAGGACAACATAAACTGGACATACTTCTATGTGTTTGCTGCAATACTGGGAGCTCTAGAGTTGCTTGTTATTGTGACGGGCTGGTACCTTTTCTTCAAGAAGCATAACATACCCAAATCAATGGAGGATGGGTACAAGATGATTACAAACCAATTCAGGCGGTTTACATACCGAGAACTGAGGGAAGCAACTGGAAAGTTCAAAGAAGAGCTTGGGAGAGGAGGAGCAGGAATCGTCTACAGAGGTGTGCTTGAAGATAAGAAAATAGTGGCAGTAAAGAAGCTTACAGATGTTCGCCAGGGAGAAGAGGAATTCTGGGCAGAAGTGACCCTTATTGGAAGAATCAATCACATAAATTTAGTCAGAATGTGGGGATTTTGCTCAGAAGGGCCAAACAGGTTATTAGTGTATGAGTATGTGGAGAATGAGTCACTGGATAAGTACCTCTTTGGTGAGAGAAGTACGGAAAGCCTGTTTGGTTGGAGCCAAAGGTACAGAATTGCCCTGGGCACTGCAAGAGGCCTTGCTTATCTTCATCATGAATGCCTTGAGTGGGTTGTTCACTGTGATGTGAAGCCAGAAAACATACTCCTAACACGAGACTTCGATGCCAAGATAGCAGACTTTGGACTGGCCAAGCTTGCGAAGCGAGATGGCACTAGCTTCAATTTTACCCATATGAGAGGCACAATGGGGTACATGGCACCAGAATGGGCACTCAATTTGCCAATCAATGCAAAGGTTGATGTTTACAGCTATGGGGTCGTACTTCTGGAGATTGTGACTGGAATCAGGGTTTCAAGTGGCATACTGTTAGAGGAAAGACAGATAGATTTCCTGGAGTTTGTCCAGGAGGCTAAACATATTCTGTCTACCGGGAATGTTAGTGATATTGTTGATGATAGGTTGAATGGCCATTTTGATACAGAGCAGGCAATTGCAATGGTGAAAATAGCCTTTTTCATGCCTAGAAGAAAGAAGCAAGAGGCCAACAATGGATGAAATTGTCAAGGTGCTCATGTCTTGTGATGATGAAGATGACTACCATCCTGCTTATTCATATTGACTTGCAGCAGATGCCAGACAAGCTGAAGACATAACAAGTTTCATGCCAAGTGCACCTTTGATCATGTTATTATAGGAACAATGCGACAAGATAAAAAGCTCTGACTGAATGGATGTACTATAAAATGTGGAGATTGTGATCTTTGAATGCAATAATGTCAATATTACTAGAATCCAGCAGCTGCAGTTCCTTTATCTCAATTACATTTGCTAATTAGATAGAGGGGAGTAGCAGAGCCCGAGAATTTCATCTCCCTAAACATTTTCACCATCACAAGTTTCAGCACATCATATTCACAAAGACTGATAAATCTTATCCACATCAATAGGCAAATATACTCCTAGGATATCATTGTACACAAAGACATACAAGGAACTATTTTGTTACCTGAGGAAGCAGCATCCACACAATTTATTGGAAACAACCTCTTTTCAGCAGTAAAATCGAGCCTCCATTGGATGTGCGAGTCTGAACCTTCCCCTTGCCCCTGCGTCGCCCCCCACTCGGGCAACCCGGGAGGCCCCGAACCTAGCTGCCGCCTCGACCTTCCTTCCCCCTCTCCCGCTGCGCCACCGCCGAAGCAGGATGCCGGCAAGGCCGCGCAGCTCACCGGGATGGCGGCGGCAAGGCCTCTTCTCGCGTGGTGGCGCGGGTGGTGGTGGTCCGGCGGGGCGGGGCCGAGCCCGGGCTGTGTGAAGCTCGGCTAGGCCGCCCCTGCGGCACCGACTAGGGCCTAGCGGGTGCTTATGGCGTTGGAGGTTCCTCCTCCGCCTTCCCCTCACCTCCTCCTCGCTAGCGGCGCGGCGCCGGCCTAGTCTGCCCTGGTGGCCGAATCCGGTGCCCCAGCGGCTGGATCCGGCTCACCCTAGCCAGGAGGCGTGGCGGGCGACGGTGGCTGTGGCAGTGGCAGCCGGAGCCCGTGTAGGCGCGGGGCGGCAGGGGGGCTCTCGGCCTGGCTTGCCTACTCACGGCGGCCCGGGCAGTTGAGGACGGAGGCGGGGGCGTCTGCCGGGGGCGCCGAGTTCGTGGCTGGATGTGGCGCCCTTAGGGCGAGGGGCGGCGCCCGACATGGTGGGACATGCGCCTCGTGGCTTCTAGCGGAGGCCGACGGCGGGTGCCAGTGCCGGAGTCAGGTCCGGCTCTATAGGTTGCCCGGACAGAGGGGGTGGCGGTCGACGCAGCTGTGCGGCTGCTGCGAGGAGCTAGCGCGTTGATACCCCTCTATACGGATGTCTGTGGGGTTATGGGACAACGGTGAGGGCGGTGCTGCTAGGTATGGGGTGCTTCAAGGCCCGACATCGTGCTAGAGGGTTTTTTGGGTGAAAGCCTTGATGACGGTGACGCTGGTAGGCGCCACTTTTCCTGATGGGGACGTCGTGTCTTCCCTTCTAGCAGTTAGGGGTGGTAATGGGCCATGACCCTAGTGGTCACTTCACAGCCCAACTAGGCTCTTAAATTTTTTAGCTCAAAATTGTATAGGATTAGAGCCCAGCCCGTTTAGGGCCTGGCCCTTAGATTATCTAGGCCAAATTTGACGACCCTTTACCACCCCTACTAGCAGTGTCATCCAAGGGTGAAAAAGCCCGGTCCGCAGTGGACGTGCGACGATGGCGCTATCGGCGTCGCTTCCTTCCTGAAGGTGTTGCACTTGGATCGTCACCGAGGCTTTGAATGTCTCCTTCGGCATTTGCACTTCTCGGCACCCGGTAGACGCGTGGAGGCGGTTCTTGCAATGTGAAGTCAGAGCTGCTGCGTCAGGGACGTGGCTCGGCAACGATGACATGCGGCACGCCCCTTTCATCATGGTTCGGTGCTCTATGGAGGGTTTGCATCCGCCGGGGCGAAGTGGGGTTTGTGACTGGAAGTCGGAGCTGCTCTTGTTTGAGCTTGGCAACGATGACCATCTGCAGCCTCGTGGGAGCTGCTGGTAGCTTTGCTTCCATGCTCGGCAATGATGACCAATGGCAGTGCATCGTGTTAGTGCTCAACCGGGTAGCGTGGGGTGGTTAGCTACTCGGATGCTCTGTTAGCATCTCGTTTGACTAATCATGTGCTTAACCCGCTAATGATGGACTTAAGCTCATCGTTAGCGTTAATCGAGTTCGCGTGGTAAAACATTGTTTAGCCGCGTTCGATCTCGTTTTTCTCCTTAATCCGAGCCTCGAATCTATTTTCGACCAAAAGCAAAGTTGTAGACCTTCTATCCCTCTACAACTTTTATTTTGGCCAAATTTCATGTTCCCATATGAAGTTTGGAGTTTTGGGTGGTCAAATTTTGCTCAAAATCATTTCAAACGAATTCAATTCGGTTACTGGGCTCTCCAGTGAAGCCGTACGCGTGCCCATACCGCGACCCCGCGTCATCGCCGGCGACGCCACGCGTCGGCCATCGGCGACTCGTCTGTCGTGCTCACGCACCGTCCTTATCTCCCACAAAGCCGTGTCATTTTCTCCTCCTCCTTCTCCTTCGTCCTCGAGCCGTGCCGAGCAGAGCCATGCAGGCCGCCGCCGGCATCCACGCCGGCCATCCTCGCCACCCCGCTCGATTCTCCGCGCCCCAAGCCGCACCACCTCGCCCTCCACCTCCACCGCCCCTCCCTGAGCCCGTTCGTGCCGCACGCCGGACGAATCAAGCTCCCGACCGCCGTGCCGCCATTGCCGTTGTCCCCGAGCTCCGCCCCTCTCCGTCGAATCCCCATCTCCGGTCCATCTCCGCCCAAATCAAGCCCCTGGTGAGCTCGGCCGTGCTCTCCTCTCCCTTCCCGACCCCTTCCCCGGCCGAATCTCGCACCACCGCCACCGGTGAGCTGCCGCGCTGCCGTGCCCGCCCGCTGTCGCCGCGCGCACGCCGCGGGATGCCTCTGCGCGGGCCCCCGCCGCGTTGCCGCGCGCCCTGGCCCCGCGGCCGCCGCCTTCTGCCGCCGGCGGAACGCCGCACGCCGCCGCCCTACCCCGCGCGCGCCGCCGCCCAGCCCCATGCGCGCCGCCGCCCTGGCCTTGCACGCCGCCGCCGCCTCGCTCCGCCCTCGCGCTGCCCTGCGCGGGCCGCGGTCCTGCTGGCCAGCCCCCCCCCCCCACGGCCCCCACGCTCGCGATCGGCGCGCCGCCGGCGGGCGTGGCAGGGGCAGAGCAGGGGAGCCCCTGCTCCCTCTATTCCACTGCGGGTGGGGCCCGCTGGTCAGTGGGGGTAGGGGGTGGTCTTTGGTTTTGTTTTTGTTTGATTTGAGTGAAGTTTGCAAAATTTGTAGAAAAATGCAGGAAAATGCGAAAATGCAAACTAAATTTTGTTAGGTGTCAAAAATCATCATCTTCAGAAGAAAAATGCTTGTGCTTGGTAAATGTCACTTTTGCCCCTGCTAAAAATTCAGTTTGTGTTTAACCTAGTTTATTTAATAACAGTTGTTCTATTGCTCTAAAAATTATGAAATTTGTTCAGTAAATTACTTTTTGTATGTGTAGTTCACTGAAAAATTTCCATGGGTAAAAGCTTTGCGTGTGTTGCAAGTCCATTTATGCTCGATTTATTGTAGCTAGTAGCAAAGTAAATGTTTTCTTTTCTCAATAATAGTTAATAATTTTTTCTTGCATGTGTTATCAATGTATTTTCATGCTAGTAAAGTTTGTGATTTATTCGTGTCGGCAAGTTGAGTTCCTGCACGTGTTTCGCTCCTAGCCGCAATCTTTTCTTTTTGCGCTGCCAAATAATCTTTCTTTTGGTGTTATCGTTGCATCATGAACACTTGTGTCATTTCATTGCACTAGTTTAATTATTGCATGGCATCCTTTTTCATACGTGTAGACGTCACGAGCGAAGCCGTCTACGAGTTGGCCGTTGAGCCGATCCAGGAGCCGCAAGCAGGAGAACCGCAAACCGAAGCAGCCGTCGAGCCAGATCCAGAAGTCGCTAACCCCGCTGACCTGCAAAGCAAGCACCGGAGCATAACCTCTATTTTTAGTATTCAATGTTATTAATTAAATATTGTGCATTAAGTTTTCTAGGAGTTGAATGAAACCCTAGTATGCATGTTTCTCCCTAGGTACCTCTGGGTCTCTACTAGTATACAGGCACCGTTAGAACTGCTTTGCTAATTAGGAACCCGGTAGAAGCCGAGTGATTCCTGTCACTCACGAGAGTTAGGTCTTGTGACTTATGAAAAGTTGCTGGAGAATGAATCTTTGAGAAAAAGAAAGGAAAAATGGAGACCGGGCGGAGATGAATTGGTTATGGATATGGAAGTTATGGAAAGTGAGCCTCCGCCTGTGTCGATTGAGGACCGTACCGTTGTTGGCACTACTGATCGAGGATTGAACAGTACTAACCACATGCCGGAAGTAGGAGGTAGTCGAAACCGGTAAGCTCAGTACCATATGTGCACCGGTAGCCGGACTTGATACTGTCTTCACCAGTGGAGCTAGTATACAAACTCATGGCTGACGCTTCGATGGTATCGGTGGGGCTAGCAGTCCCGGGTCGCAGGGTAGTTCGGTTCTTCGGTGTGCATATGTGAAGGGTTGCCACGTAGGGTCCGACGGGGCCTATATGTGACATGTGTGTTAGGTCCACCTTGCAAGGTTAAATCGAATCGATTCGCCGTGACTCGCGGATATGAGAACCTTGATCTCTCTGTCACATCATAGTAAAGAAGTGGAATGAGTTTGAACTGAGAATGTTTGGCTGTGGTAATCTGAAAAGATAATGTGATCAACCATGCGTGCTCTAGATGTTTAGGAAAATCTAGTTGGTACTTGATAAACTTAAATTGAGCTAAAATATTGCAAGTAAGGATCCAGTATTAGTAGCTTTTCAGCAAAACAAATTCCAGAGCCAAAAATCTTTTCATGTCTAGTTAATGGGCTAAGTATACCCATGGACGGGTAAGTCTTGCTGAGTATTAGAATACTCAGGCTTGTTGTTGCCATATATTTTTAGCAGGATGCGTTCCGGAGGACTCCGAGGAGATCTGCACCTCGTGGATTGGTTAACAACTTCCTCCGGGTTGGTCGGTCGAGTGGGTCCCGTCTTCTCCATGAAGTTCGGGCAGGTGAGCCTCACATCAGTGGGCAAGGTGTGAAGCTCGTCTTTGTCTGCGACGTTATCTATCGTAATGTATTTTGAAGCTTGTTTTAAACTCTAAATTACTTTCCGCTGCGTTTGAACTCTGAGGTTTGAAGTGTAAAACTGACTTGTAAACACTTGTTGTAGTACGGTGGTACTTCTGTTATAAACTTGGGTTGTAAATGGCTTTGAATGCTTTTGTTGCCGGTAATCATCTGTGCTCGTCTTTTGGCGAGAGTTCCTGTGTAATCGATCCTGGTTACAGCAGGCGGTCTGAGTGTACTGATTGAGTGCAGTAATTCTGGTTTGAGTTTAAGTGTTAATTATTGCACTTAATTGGTATTATTTGGACTGTTCTGTGACAGCTGGCATCAGAGCTAATTGCACTGGGGGGGGTGATTCCTGGCGTACTTAACTGCGTTAAGTAAACTTTTTTTTTTTGCAAAATTTTGGGTTTTCGAAAAGTTGACATTAGATGCGCTAAGGAATAGAGTAGATAGTTCGTATGCCCTCATTATGTTCTATAAGTTAGGTGGCATCTAAGTATCTATTTTATTCCAGCACTTACAATATTTACATCTCGTTAAACCTTACTTGTATGCACAACTACTATTCTGTAACGACGCAGCTACATTGAGGTAAGCAAGGTGAGTATCCTGATAGTCCTTAGAATAGCCCACGTGTTTCATACGTGCGCGGGTCCCGTATGTTGAGCATACGAGGAGGTGATAAGGCTCAATTCAAACGAGCCTGTCGCTATCTGCCGCCTGATATGGAGTGCGGATTTCTTACCGTGTGATTGTGATCACGGCCATCTCGTAAGGCAATGTTACGAGGTGAAGACTTGTTATGCAGTTGGTCATAACCGTGTACCTTGGGACACGTGTACCCTTGGGACACGTGTACCCTTGGGTGTCCCGTAAGGCGATTTGTACGGGAAGTGAATACGTTGCTTCGGTAACGTATGCAGCGCTGCCCATTCAGCGTCGAACGTTTGGGTGCCATCTCTATAGTGGATGGTAATGTATGTGTGAATATGTGAGAAACTGCATATACGTTACCCGTGTGGCGTAGGACACATGGGGGCCGTTCGTGTGTGCTGGCACGAAGGGTCCAGAAATGGATATTTATATCTCTCTCTTGTTGTCTTGGTTTGTTTGCAGGAACACTAACTACGTAAGCACGTTATGAACCCTTGATCGTAGGAACGACTAGTATATATAGGGAGAGTACGTAATTGTGCCACTAGTCGTCTTCGTATACCATAATTGGTAATTGTTTGGGTGAGAACGATAGAGCGTGCATGCATCTAGCATATTCGAGTTGGTTGGTCGCTTCGTAGTTAATAGTTGTGCAACCTTAAGACTGCAACGTTATAGCTAGCCGAGTTACCAACCTGCTGTTCAACCCTATTAGATGCGGTTTCAACTGAAGCAAACCATTTTGTTCTCTTGGTGAACCATATCGCGAAGGGAACGATTCATGCTGTGTGTTCATATTAATTATGCACATTCTTTATTTGCATGGATTAGTCCCGATAGCGGAATGGCTAACCAAGGGATGGTGCTTTTGCAGATGGGCAATAACAACACTGCTAACCGTGGAAATGAGGGTCAAGGAACACAGCCACCACCGTCTCCCTCCTTGACTCAGGCTATTGCGGCTCTTATCGCCGACCGCAATGAGCAGACCGAATTATTGAGGCAACTGGTGCAAAGTAATGCTGGCAGAGGTCGACAAGCACCACCAGCAGAAACTGACTACGTCGGATTTCTTGCCACCCAACCACCTCTGTTCCACAAGGCCGAAGATCCCCTGGAGGCAGATGCTTGGATTCGCACCATGGAGGACAAGTTTGGTATTCTTAATTGCACAGAAGTGGACAAGGCTGCCTTTGCAGTGCAACAGCTGAGAGGCCCGGCAAAGATATGGTGGGCCAATCATTTAGCTATGCAACCAACAGAGAGACAGATTTCCTGGTCAGAATTTAGAGAGATTTTTAGGGCACATTATATTCCACAAGGTTTCATAAAAGTGAAAGTGGAGGAGTTTCTAAATCTGAAACAAGAGAACAAATCAGTGATGGAATATGCCAACATTTTCAATCATCTTCCACAATATGCTGCACATCACGTAGATACCGATGAAAAGAAGCAAGATTGTTTTCAGAGAGGGTTAAATACCGAGTTACTCATGCGTTTAGCAGTGAGAACATTTACCAGCTACAGTGACTTGGTCAGTAAAGCTATTCTCCAAGAAGATGCAATGCTAAAGCATGAAAAGGCGAAAAAGTGGAAGAAATCACATATTGGGTCCTCTGGGAATGTTGTGCAACGCCTACGCCTGGTGTCCACTAGCTTTTCCCAAACTCAATATCAACTACAACAGGGGATGCCTGAACTTGTGGCTCCTCCACAGTTGGAGCAAAAGAAACTCGTATTGCAGCATATTTTTCGCTCCCACCCTGATCCGTGCAAGCATCACCTAGCCGAGGGTTGTCAACACTCGGAGAATATCTATTACACTCCACCCAAGCTGAGAAAAGGCTCTAGCAATACAAATAAGAAAAAGAAGGTGCCTTATATTAAGGATGGTTGTGTGAGTTACACCACTTGTGAGGACGTGCCAGAAGGGGAACACGTGATGGCGGATATATTTTCCCTCAATGATCATCCAATTAGGGTTCTATTCGACTCTGGTGCTTCGCATACATTTCTTAGTAAGGCTTGTGCAGATAGGCACGGATTGAAAATTGATTGCATGAATACTTCATATAAAATTCAATCCCCAGGTGGTCAAATAATTACAAACCAAATGGCAAGAAAGGTACCAATCAACTTGGCTGGGAGAATCTTTCCGACCAATTTTATCATTCTCCCACATCAAGGGATTGATATCATATTGGGTATGAATTGGATGAAGGCACATGGAGTTGTGTTGGATACTCGGGCGCATGCTGTTCATATCAATTCACGTGCACATGGTTCTACGGTGTTACCTTTGACCAAGTACAAGGCACACAATGCAACCATAAATAAATTGGAGGGTAAAAGCTTAGAGCAGATACCTGTAGTTTGTTATTGAACTCCAACCGGGTACAGCACATATCTCTAGAAGGCCATATCGGATGCCACCAAATGAATTGGCAGAACTGAAGGTACAATTGCAAGACCTACTGAATAAGGGTTTCATCCGTCCAAGCTCATCACCATGGGGATGCCCAGCTTTATTTGTGAAAAAGAAAGACCAAAGTTTGAGGTTATGTATTGATTACCGGCCTCTAAATGCGGTTACCATCAAGAATAAATACCCATTGCCTCGCATTGACATTCTCTTTGATCAGTTAGCCGGAGCTAAAGTATTTTCTAAGATAGATCTTCGATCAGGTTATCATCAAATAAAGATCAGACCTCAGGACATTCCAAAGACTGCTTTCTCCACTCGCTATGGTTTATTTGAGTACCTAGTCATGTCTTTTGGATTGACTAATGCTCCAGCTTACTTCATGTATCTTATGAATTCGGTTTTCATGCCTGAGTTGGACAAGTTTATTGTGGTATTCATTGATGACATCCTGATCTACTCCAAGAATGAAGAAGAGCATGCCAAACACCTTCATATTGTTCTTCAACGTTTACGAGAGCACAAGTTGTATGTAAAATTCAGCAAATGTGAATTCTGGCTTAAAGAAGTTCCTTTCTTAGGCCATGTCATATCTGCAGAGGGTATTTCAGTTGATCCAGGAAAAGTTCAAGATGTGTTGGATTGGGAGGCTCCAATATCAGTTAAGGAAATCCGCAGCTTTCTAGGATTAGCTGGGTATTATCGTCGATTCATCCCAGAGTTTTTAAAAATTGCTAAGCCTATGACCGAGCTACTCAAAAAAGGTGTCAAATTTCATTGGAATGACAAATGTGAAGAGGCTTTCCATACTCTGAAAAAGTTTTTAACTTCTGCACCTATCCTGGCTCAACCCGATACATCAAAACCATTTGACATATACTGTGATGCATCTAGTATTGGTATTGGTTGTGTCTTGATGCAGGAGAACGGAGTGATTGCATATGCGTCTAGGTCACTCAAACGCCACGAGGAAAACTACCCAACTCATGATTTGGAATTAGCTGCTGTAGTTCATGCTCTGAAGATATGGCGGCATTATCTCTTGGGTAGTCCTTGTCGCATCTACACGGACCATAAGAGCCTTAAGTATCTTTTTACTCAACCTGATTTGAACATGCGCCAAAGGCGATGGCTGGAACTGATCAAGGATTATGAACTTGAAGTGCATTATCATCCTGGTAAAGCGAATGTAGTTGCAGATGCGCTAAGTCACAAAGCTTACTGTCATTGCATCTCAGCTATACCATTAAAAGAGTCTCTTTGCTTTGAAATGGAAAAGCTGAACTTGAGCATTGTACCACATGGCACACTGGACAATTTAGAACTCACTCCTACTCTTCGTGATCTAATCATCACAGCACAAAAGAAAGATAAAGGAATAAAGGAAATTCAGAGGAGATTATCAGAAGGAGATTCGAAAGTAAGTTGTTTCCACCAAGATAGTGAGAATGTGTTATGGTTTAAGAACCGATTAGTGGTGCCTAAAGATTTTGAGCTCAGAAAGCAAATTCTTGATGAAGCTCATACCTCTCGACTATCAATTCATCCTGGTAGCAACAAGATGTATCAAGACCTGAAACAACAGTTTTGGTGGACTCGGATGAAAAGAGAAATTGCCAAGTATGTGTCAGAATGTGACATCTGTCGTAGGGTCAAAGCTAGTCATCTCAGGCCAGCTGGAACGTTGCAACCCTTGAGTATTCCTGAATGGAAATGGGAAGACATCAGCATGGATTTCATTGTCGGTTTACCCCGAACTCAAAAGGGTTATGATTCGATCTGGGTCATTGTAGACCGACTGACCAAATCCGCACATTTTCTTCCAGTTAAAACAATCTATCGAGCAAAGAAGTATGCCGAGTTGTATATGGATCGCATCCTATGTTTACATGGAGTGCCAAAGACTATCATATCAGATTGAGGGACCCAGTTTGTTGCTCGCTTCTGGGAACAATTGCATACTGGTTTAGGAACTCGATTGATCCGCAGCTCAGCCTATCACCCTCAAACAGATGGCCAAACGGAGAGAATCAATCAGATTTTAGAAGATATGCTCCGCGCATGTGTCCTAGCCTATCCACAAAAATGGGATCAATGTTTCCCATTAGCAGAATTTTCTTATAACAATAGCTATCAAGAAAGCATAAAAATGGCACCATTCGAAGCTTTATACGGTCATCGATGTCGTACTCCTCTGAATTGGTCCGAAGTTGGAGAGAGGACTATTTTTCGACCTGACATGGTTAAAGAAGCCGAAGAACAAGTTCATCTTATTCAAGAGAATTTGAAGATTGCACAGTCCCGTTACAAGAGTTATGCGGATAAACGGCGTGATCCACTTATTTTTGAAGTCGGTGACCACATCTATTTAAAAGTATCACCTTGGAAAGGCATGCAAAGATTTGGGATAAAAGGAAAGCTAGCTCCCCGCTACATTGGTCCATACCCAATTGTAGAAAGATGTGGTCCTGTGGCTTACCGATTGAATCTTCCAGAAAAATTTTAGGCAATTCATAACATCTTCCATGTATCGCAACTCAAGAAGTGTCTTAGAGTTCCAATTGAAGCTATTGACAGTGACACCATTCAGTTAGAATCTGATCTTACTTATCCTGAGCGTCCTATCAAGATACTTGATGGCAAGGATCGAGTTACTCGTCGCACCACCAACCGATTTTACAAAGTTCAATGGAGTAATCACTCCGAAGATGAAGCTACTTGGGAGCAAGAGGAGTTTCTAAGATCCAAGTATCCGGACTTTTTAAACGCTCATCAAGGTACTTCTCAAATGCCCCATCTCATCTTATACGTTTTCTCGTGCGTGAATCTCGGGACGAGATTCTTTTAAGGGGGGAAGGCTATAACACCCCAGTGTTATTTGCGATGCTAATCATGTGCTTAACCCGCTAATGATGGACTTAAGCTCATCGTTAGCGTTAATCGAGTTCGCGTGGTGAAACATTGTTTAGCCGCGTTCGATCTCGTTTTTCTCCTTAATCCGAGCCTCGAATCAATTTTCGCCCAAAAGCAAAGTTGTAGACCATCTATCCCTCTACAACTTTTATTTTGGTCAAATTTCATGTTCCCATATGAAGTTTAGAGTTTTGGGTGGTCAAATTTTGCTCAAAATCATTTCAAACGAATTCAATTCGGTTACTGGGCTCTCCAGTGAAGCCGTACGTGCGCCCATACCGCGACCCCGCATCGTCGCCGGCGCGCCACACGTCGGCCGTCGGCAAACCTCGTCTGCCGTGCTCACGCACCGTCCTTATCTCCCACGAAGCCGTGTCCGTTTTCTCCTCCTCCTTCTCCTTCGTCCTCGAGCCGTGCCGAGCAGAGCCGTGCAGGCCGCCGCCGGCGTCCACGCCGGCCATCCTCGCCACCCCGCTCGATTCTCCACGCCCCAAGCCGCACCACCTCGCCCTCCACCTCCACCGCCCCTCCCTAAGCCCGTTCGTGCCGCACGCCGGCCGAATCAAGCTCCCGACCACCGTGCCGCCATTGCCGTCGTCCCCGAGCTCCGCCCCTTTCCGTCGAACCCCATCTCCGGTCCATCTCCGCCCAAATCAAGCCCCTGGTGAGCTCGGCCGCGCTCTGCTCTCCCTTCCCGACCCCTTCCCCGGCCGAATCTCGCGCCACCGCCGCCGGTGAGCCGCCGTGCCTGCCCGCTGTCGCCGTGAGCACGCCGCGGGACGCCTCTGCGCGGGCCCCCGCAGCGCTGCCGCGCGCCCTGGCCCCGCTCAGCTGCGCTGGACGCAGTGCCGCCTCACCCCGCGGCCGCTGCCTTCTGCCGCCGGCGGAACGCCGCGCGCCGTCGCCCTGGCCTTGCACACCGCCGCCGCCTCGCTCCGCCCTCGCGCTGCCCTGCGCGGGCCTCGAGCCGACGTGCCCCCTTGCGCGCGAGCCGCCGCGCGGTCCTGCTGGCCGCCCCCCCCACGGCCCCCGCGCTCGCGCTCGGCGCGCCGCCGGCAGGCGTGGCCGGGGCAGAGCAGGGGAGCCCCTGCTCCCTCTGTTCCACTGCGGGTGGGGCCCGCTGGTCAGTGGGGGTAGGGGGTGGTCTTTGGTTTTGTTTTTGTTTGATTTGAGTGAAGTTTGCAAAATTTGAAGAAAAATGCAGCAAATGCGAAAAATGCAAACTAAATTTTGTTAGGTTTCAAAAATCATTGTCTTCAGAAGAAAAATGCTTGTGCTTGGTTAATGTCACTTTTGCCCCTGCTAAAAATTCAATTTTTGTTTAACCTAGTTTATTTAATACCGGTTGTTCTATTGCTCTGAAAATTATGAAATTTGTTCAGTAAATTACTTTTTGTATGTGTAGTTCACTGAAAAATTTCCATGGGTAAAAGCTTTGCGTGTGTTGCAAGTCCATTTATGCTCGATTTATTGTAGCTAGTAGCAAAGTAAATGTTTTCTTTTCTCAATAATGGTTAATAAATTTTTCTTGCATGTGTTATCAATGTATTTTCATGCTAGTAAAGTTTGTGATTTATTCGTGTCGGCAAGTTGAGTTTCTGCACGTGTTTCGCTCCTAGCCGCAATCTTTTCTTTTTGTGCTGCCAAATAATCTTTCTTTCGGTGTTATCGTTGCATCATGAACACTTGTGCCGATCCAGGAGCCGCAAGCAAGAGAACCGCAAACCGAAGCAGCCGTCGAGCCAGATCCAGAAGTCGCTAACCCCGCTGACCTGCAAAGCAAGCCCCGGAGCATAACCTCTATTTTCAGTATTCAATGTTATTAATTAAATATTGTGCATTAAGTTTTCTAGGAGTTGAATGAAACCTAGTATGCATGTTTCTCCCTAGGTACCTCTGGGTTTCTACTAGTATACAGGCACCGTTAGAACTGCTTTGCTAATTAGGAACCCGGTAGAAGCCGAGTGATTCCTGTCACTCGCGAGAGTTAGGTCTTGTGACTTATGAAAAGTTGCTGGAGAATGAATCTTTGAGAAAAAGAAAGGAAAAATGGAGACCGGACGGAGATGAATTGGTTATGGATATGGAAGTTATGGAAAGTGAGCCTCCGCCTGTGTCGATTGAGGACCGTACCATTGTTGGCACTACTGATTGAGGATTGAACAGTACTAACCACATGCCGAAAGTAGGAGGTAGTCGAAACCGGTAAGCTCAATATCATATGTGCACCGGTAGCCGGACTTGATACTGTCTTCACCAGTGGAGCTAGTATACAAACTCATGGCTGACCCTTCGATGGTATCGGTGGGGCTAGCAGTCCCGGGTCGCAGGGCAATTCGGTTCTTCGGTGTGCATATGTGAAGGATTGCCACGTAGGGTCCGACGGGGCCTATATGTGACGTGTGTGTTAGGTCCACCTTGCAAGGTTAAATCGAATCGATTCGCCGTGACTCGCGGATATGAGAACCTTGATCTCTCTGTCACATCGTAGTAAAGAAGTGGAATGAGTTTGAACTGAGAATGTTTGGCTATGGTAATCTGAAAAGATAATGTGATCAACCATGCGTGCTCTAGATGTTTAGGAAAATCTAGTTGGTACTTGATAAACTTAAATTGAGCTAAAATATTGCAAGTAAGGATCCAGTATTAGTAGCTTTTCAGCAAAACAAATTCCAGAGCCAAAAAGCTTTTCATGTTTAGTTAATGGGCTAAGTATACCCATGGACGGGTAAGTCTTGCTGAGTATTAGAATACTCAGGCTTGTTGTTGCCATATATTTTTAGCAGGATGCGTTCCAGAGGACTCCGAGGAGATCTACGCCTCGTGGATTGGTCAACCACTTCCTCCGGGTTGGTCGGTCGAGTGGGTCCCGTCTTCTCCATGAAGTTCGGGCAGGTGAGCCTCACATCAGTGGGCAAGGTGTGAAGCTCGTCTTTGTCTGCGACGTTATCTATCGTAATGTATTTTGAAGCTTGTTTTAAACTCTAAATTACTTTCCGCTGCGTTTGAACTCTGAGGTTTGAAGTGTAAAACTGACTTGTAAACACTTGTTGTAGTACGGTGGTACTTCTGTTATAAACTCGGATTGTAAATGGCTTTGAACGCTTTTGTTGCCGGTAATCATCTATGCTCGTCTTTTGGCGAGAGTTCCTGTGTAATCGATCCTGGTTACAGCAGGCGGTCTGAGTGTACTGATTGAGTGCAGTAATTCTGGTTTGAGTTTAAGTGTTAATTATTGCACTTAATTGGTATTATTTGGACTGTTCTGTGACAGCTGGCATCAGAGCTAATTGCACTGGGGTGATTCCTGGCGTACTTAACTGCGTTAAGTAAACTTTTTTTTTTTTGCAAAATTTCGGATTTTCGAAAAGTTGACGTTAGATGCGCTAAGGAATAGAGTAGATAGTTCGTATGTCCTAATTATGTTTTATAAGTTAGGTGGCATCTAACGTCACTGGGAGGTATGTTGTTTCCATCCGGGCCGGGCTAGACAACTCGACCGCCCGACCTTTCGCGGCTGTAGTAGTAGTAACCAGATACTAACCTTGTTGCTTTGGTGAGTGGCCGAAAAGGCAGCAAGGTGTCATCAAGCAACTCCCGTCACAATAACAAGCACCTCTAGAGCTCCCAGTATATTTGGATAGCCTAAATAAATGCTAAATTTTAGCACATATTAGCATCCAAGCAAATACTAAAATTTTTAAGTCTTGGATTCTTGGTTATAGTTTAGCCCACCCTATTAGCACTCCCGTTTGGATTTTCACCTATTAGCATTTGGATCCAAACGAGATTATAGTAAAACGTAACTGAAGGAACAGTAAATTGAGATGCTACAAGTCGTTCCGTCAAACTAGTAGCTATTCTGGGCTTCTGGCCAAGTCGCAAAGATATCTTTCAGCTACGATTCTTTTTCCCAGAGTAACAGTAAGGCACCCAAACTACACTTTGACACGGCTTCCAGATGAACATCTTGACGAACGTTACCGTGGGTTTTGAAATTCCTGGGGAAAATAAGAAAGTTCAAAATTGCCTTTTAACTTTTGTTAACAAAGAATCAAACAAAGATGCAGCTTTAACAAGCAGAGACGATACATGTGGTTTGCGCACGACGCCGCTCGCGCGCATGTTTACACCGGGGATTTCCAAGATGCTCGATACCAACCGAGGAAAAATTGCTTCAATGCTAGTCTACGACTTAGAGTCACATGATCAACATAGCATCAATTAAAAAAAAAAGCTACTTTAGGGTCACGGGCAATGGCAGCATCCTTGTTGGCCACGATAAGCCGATCGAATATTAAACATGTGACATGGCCGAGATCTGATCTACGCATCTGCTATTACGTCATCAAACATTTAGCTTTCACTCTGATAAACAAATTTAGGTTTATATGCGTGTCATCGTCTAGCTACCAACCCACCTTATCACCATTGCTCTACCTTCCTACGCCTCCACAGCCAAAAGAGCTCCCTGAGAAGAAGAATGACTGCACTGCTCTATCTCCTCCTTATTCCATTGCTCTCCAAGATTTGCTCTGGTGCATCGCCATGGCAGACCATGACCACCGGCTCGCACATCAGAGGAGAGGACCACAACGAGGTCTTCCTCATCTCACCGGACCGCACCTTCTCTTGCGGCTTCCACGAGCTTGGCACAAATGCTCTCACCTTCTCCATCTGGTACACCACAAGCACCACCAATAGAACTGTCGTCTGGACGGCAAACCCCTATTTCGCGGCGAGTGGCTACTCTCCCGTGAACAAATATGGCTCCAGGATATCGCTGAACCACGACGGCAACCTGATACTCACAGAAACCAATGGTTCCACGGTGTGGGAGAGCAGGACATCGTCAGGCAAGCACACAACAGTAGTCCTCCTCAACAACGGCAACCTTGTGATCAACGACTCCAGCAACAATATCGTGTGGCAGAGCTTCCATTCGCCAACGGACACCTTGCTCCCGGGGCAGAACCTGACAAAGGGCACAAGGTTAGTCTCTGGTTACTATCACCTCTATTTCGACAACGACAACATCCTGCGGATGTTGTATGACGGCCCAGAGATCACAAGCATCTACTGGCCAAGTCCGGATTACAACGCTGAAAAAAATGGCCGCAGTAGGTTCAACAGCACCAGGACAGCAGTTCTAGATGACATGGGTAATTTTGTGTCAAGTGATGGGTTTAAGATAGAGGCTTCAGATTCAGGTCCAGGAATCAAGAGAAGGATCACAATCGATTACGATGGCAATTTCAGAATGTACAGTTTGAATGCATCAACAGGGAAATGGAACGTCACAGGACAGGCTGTAACACAGATGTGCTATGTGCACGGGCTATGCGGAAAGAATGGGCTCTGTGACTACTCCAGTGGTCTCCAGTGCAGATGCCCTCCAGATTATGAGATGGTTGATCCAACAAATTGGAACCAAGGATGCCAACCAATGTTCTTGACTGATAAAAACCAATCACCTGAGGATTTTACATTTGTCAAGCAACCTCATGCCGACTACTATGGCTTTGATCTGTCCTCAAATAAATCCATCTCATTTGAAGCATGCAGGAACATTTGCTTGAACATCAGTACCTGCTTATCTTTCACATACAAGGCTGGAGATGGTTGGTGTTACACTAAAGATTTACTTTACAATGGTCAGGTCTACATGTATTTTCCTGGAGACAACTATATGAAAGTACCAAAAAATTCGAATAGTTCTTTATCCCCAATCTCTAAAAAGGAAAGCCTCACCTGTGGACCACCGGGCTCTGAGGTCAAGCGAGGATCAGCAAGTATGTATGGAACAAAGAAGGACAACATAAACTGGACATACTTCTATGCCTTTGCTGCAATACTGGGAGCTCTAGAGTTGCTTGTTATTGTGACGGGCTGGTACCTTTTCTTCAAGAAGCATAACATACCCAAATCAATGGAGGATGGGTACAAGATGATTACAAACCAATTCAGGCGGTTTACATACCGAGAACTAAGGGAAGCAACTGGAAAGTTCAAAGAAGAGCTTGGGAGAGGAGGAGCAGGAATCGTCTACAGAGGTGTGCTTGAAGATAAGAAAATAGTGGCAGTAAAGAAGCTTACAGATGTTCGCCAGGGAGAGGAGGAATTCTGGGCAGAGGTGACACTTATTGGAAGAATCAATCACATAAATTTAGTCAGAATGTGGGGATTTTGCTCAGAAGGGCCAAACAGGCTATTAGTGTACGAGTATGTGGAGAATGAGTCACTGGATAAGTACCTCTTTGGTGAGAGAAGTACGGAAAGCCTGTTTGGTTGGAGCCAAAGGTACAGAATTGCCCTGGGCACTGCAAGAGGCCTTGCTTATCTTCATCATGAATGCCTTGAGTGGGTTGTTCACTGTGATGTGAAGCCAGAAAACATACTCCTAACACGAGACTTCGATGCCAAGATAGCAGACTTTGGACTGGCCAAGCTTGCGAAGCGAGATGGCACTAGCTTCAATTTTACCCATATGAGAGGCACAATGGGGTACATGGCACCAGAATGGGCACTCAATTTGCCAATCAATGCAAAGGTTGATGTTTACAGCTATGGGGTCGTACTTCTGGAGATTGTGACTGGAATCAGGGTTTCAAGTGGCATACTGTTAGAGGAAAGACAGATAGATTTCCTGGAGTTTGTCCAGGAGGCTAAACATATTCTGTCTTCCGGGAATGTTAGTGACATTGTTGATGATAGGTTGCATGGCCATTTTGATACAGAGCAGGCAATTGCAATGGTGAAAATAGCCTTTTCATGCCTCGAAGAAAGAAGCAAGAGGCCGACAATGGATGAAATTGTCAAGGTGCTCATGTCTTGTGATGATGATGACTACCATCCTGCTTATTCATATTGACTTGCAACAGATGCCAGACTAGCTGAAGACGTAACAAGTTTCATGCCAAGTGCAACTTTATCATGTTATTATAGGAACGATGAGACAAGATAAAAAGCTCTGACTGAATCGATGTAATGTAAAATGTGGAGATTGTGATATTTGAATGCAATAATGTCAAAATTACTAGAACCCAGCAGCTGCAGTTCCTTTATCTCAATTACATCTGCTAATTAGATAGAGGGGAGCAGCAGAGCCCGAGAATTTCATCTCCCTAAACATTTTCACCATCACAAGTTTCAGCACATCATATTCACAAAGACTGATAAATCTTATCCACATCAATAGGCAAATATACTCCTAGGATATCATTGTACACAAAGACATACAAGGAACTATTTTGTTACCTGAGGAAGCAACATCCACACAATTTATTGGAAACAACCTCTTTTCAGCAGTAAAATCGAGCCTCCAATGGATGTGCGAGTCTGAACCTTCCCCTTGCCCATGCGTCGCCCCCCACTCGGGCAACCCGGGAGGCCCCGAACCTAGCTGCCGCCTCGACCTTCCTTCCCCCTCTCCCGCCGCGCCACCGCCGAAGCAGGATGCCGGCAAGGCCGCGCAGCTCACCGGGATGGCGGCGGCAAGGCCTCTTCTCGTGTGGTGGCGTGGATGGTGGTGGTCCGGCGGGGCGGGGCCGAGCCCGGGCTGCGTGGAGCTCGGCTAGGCCGCCCCTACGGCACCGACTAGGGCCTAGCGGGTTCTTATGGCATTGGAGGTTCCTCCTCCGCCTTCCCCTCACCTCCTTCCTCGCTAGCAGCGCGGCGCCGGCCTAGTCTGCCCTGGTGGCCGAATCCGGTGCCCCAGCGGCTGGATCCGGCTCACCCTAGCCAGGAGGCGTGGCGGGCGACGGTGGCTGTGGCAGTGGCAGCCGGAGCCCGTGTAGGCGCGGGGCGGCAGGGGGGGCTCTCGGCCTAGCTTGCCTACTTGCGGCGGCCTGGGTAGTTGAGGACGGAGGCGGGGGCGTCTGCCGGGGGCGCCGAGTTCGTGGCTGGATGTGGCTTCTAGCGGAGGCCGACGGCGGGTGCCAGTGCCGGAGTCAGGTCCGGCTCTACAGGTTGCCCGGACAGAGGGGGTGGCGGTCGACGCAGCTGTGCGGCTGCTGCGAGGAGCTAGCACGTTGATACCCCTCTATACGGATGTGTGTGGGGTTATGGGACAACGGTGAGGGCGGTGCTGCTAGGCATGGGGTGCTTCAAGGCCCGACATCGTGCTAGAGGGTTTTTTGGGTGAAAGCCTTGATGACGGTGACGCTGGTAGGCGCCACTTTTCCTAATGGGGACGTCGCGTCTTCCCTTCTAGCAGTTAGGGGTGGTAATGGGCCATGACCCTAGTGGTCACTTCACAGCCCAACTTGGCTCTTAAATTTTTTAGCTCAAAATTGTATAGGATTAGAGCCCAGCCCGTTTAGGGCCTGGCCCTTAGATTATCTAGGCCAAATTTGACGACCCTTTACCACCCCTACTAGCAGTGTCATCCAAGGGTGAAAAAGCCCGGTCCGCAGTGGACGTGCGACGGTGGCGCTATCGGCGTCGCTTCTTTCCTGAAGGCGTTGCACTTGGATCGTCACCGAGGCTTTGAATGTCTCCTTCGGCGTTTGCACTTCTCGGCACCCGGTAGACGCGTGGAGGCGGTTCTTGCAATGTGAAGTCGGAGCTGCTGCGTCAGGGACGTGGCTCGGCAACGATGACATGCGGCACGCCCCTTTCATCATGGTTCGGTGCTCTACGGAGGGTTTGCATCCGCCGGGGCGAAGTGGGGTTTGTGACTGGAAGTCGGAGCTGCTCTTGTTTAAGCTTGGCAACGATGACCAGCTGCAGCCTCGTGCTTTGAACCCGTCGGTAGGTGGCTCGTTTTTTTAGATAAGGGATAAACCGGCCTCTATATCCATCTGGTGGATATATATACCCAAGAGTTACAAGAGTTCTTAGACTCTACACCTCAAATGAGGTTCTCAGAATACAAGAAAAAAACTCTAAAACAATGAAAGAAAACTAGAAGACTAAGCTTTAACTTTCTTCTTCGCTCCGTTTCATCCTTGTAAAGTCTTTATGCCGCACCAAACACCACATCTCTCGTTTACTTAGAAACTTGATGTCCGAATTATTTGATGCCGCTGAAGTACCAAAGTCGGACCGAATGACCTCCAAGGTGACGCTTCAAGAAGAGAACGACATCGAAGATGTCATCGCCGCCACATCCAGCAAGCTGGACTTGAGTTTTCACCCGGAGATCCACTGACAGTTGTAGGTGACACCACGGTAACGCCTCAAGGAAACGACGCCCAAAAGCGCCGCCGTTATCGATACCTACACAATGCCGAAAAGGGCTTTCGCCTGGAACACCTACCCGGCATCACCACCATTCCAGCAAGAAGTAACGGTGATGCCGCTGCCACGGTCGACGGAAAAGATGGCCATGCCGAATTGGAGAGTAACCCGGTGACCGCGGTGGTGTCGTAGGCCCCCAGCCATGATCTGAGAGAAGAATCAGCCCGATGGAGGGCGGATCCGGCGCCAGCGGACTTGCACAGCAGCATATCGGCGCAGAAGCGACCAAAACTGTCGATCACCGGCCCCAGAGAAGGCACGAGGGCCACCACGCCGGTAGGTAGGGCGACGAGTTCGGTAGCACCGCCCACTGTGCAGGTTTGGCGCAACGGGCGCTGAGCCTCCTCGGTAGGTGGCTCGTAGGTGGCCTGCCATCGGAAGTGGGAGCTGCTGGTAGCTTTGCTTCCATGCTCGGCAATGATGACCAATGGCAGTGCATCGTGTTAGTGCTCAACCGGGTAGCGTGGGGTGGTTAGCTACTCGGATGCTCTGTTAGCATCTCGTTTGACTAACCTCCTTGTACATAAAATCATTCCTTCGTCTTAATTGAGCGGTAGAGCTCCTGCCATTGGTTCAAAAAAAAAATGGAGCCTCCACCTTCCTTGCACAAGTTGCTCTGATGGTGAAGCTTGTGGCATTGACCCCACCATGCTACACCAGAATTTGTTTTACAATGTTCTGAACCAGGACAGAAGAATGTTAACTACTGATTAACATGGAACTACGACCCTTCATAAAAGTATTACTGCCCCTTCGCCTAGCGTGATAATTGATTCAACTCTGGGTTCCATGAAAACGCACAATAAGTGATTCCTATCTTTTATATCAAAACCGAAGAAAAATGAGGTATCCAGAAGTTGGCTACCGACACCTATTATGTCGCGTGAATTCTGTAAACATGCATAACTTGACTCTATTTTCTCCAGAATCGGAAGCGAATAAGGTATTGATTGAAACAGAGCCAAACCCTAACGCCACATAACCGCCCCCGCATATTTTACATGGTTGGCCTTCTGGGCAGCACGCAGCACTAGCTGCCAAATGCTCTATGTTGATCAAGCGCGCGGGGGCTATTTTGTTTGGAATGGACCTTAAGCTAACGTGCCATAGTTCTAATCCACAAATCAACAATTTCTCCAGGCGCGCACCCCGCCAGTGATAGCCGGAACAGGAACCGGCGAGGCCGATGGGTATCAACAGCAAGTGAGTGCAGTGCCAGCAGCAGCCGCATGCGACAAGGAAGATGGAGATGACGAGAGGGCTTACCCTCATTGCAGATGCAGCGGGCTGGTGCCTGGTGAGAGGGCGCAGACGGCGGACGGCGGACGGCGGAGGAGCGGCGGCGCGTTGGGGCAGGAGAAGGCCACGGCCGGATGACAATGGAGTTTTGGGCTGCTATTGAATGGCGAGGTTGGTAGCAACTGGGCCGGCTTGTGAGCCCAATTGGTGTCCCTTCATTTCTACACATCCAAAATGTACCCACACGATCCACTCATCAGTAAAAAAAAATAGAGAAAATTACGTATCTATCTGGCATTGTACTCCGTCACCAACTCTCTCCTCTCTCGAACTCTCTCCTCTCTTCTCCCTGCTACAGCTGAGAGAGGCGAAAGGGGAGCGACCCGTGCTCCCGCCGGCGAGGTCGCCGTTCCCCTCCGCCTCCGGCGGCCCTCGGGCCCTCGGATGTGTGCGGGAATGGTGTCTCTCTGCCTGGCGGTGTATATTAGTTACTAGTTCTTCTAGGGTTTGGTTTCCGGCGGCGGCGGCGAGGCGGCGGCGGCGGCGTCATTTAGGAATAACGTCCTCTCGATCTCTTCCTCGCCCTGTTGGTGCTCCACTCCGACGCCGGCGGCGAGACCGTGGAGGTGGTGCTCCCTGCGTGGAACGCCTGCACAGGGGTCTGGTCTTCGTTCTTCCTCGGCTTCGGTAGGCGGTGGATGTATGAAGCTTTTGTTTTAGGGTGCAGAGCAAGCTGGAGGTCCGGCGGTTCCTTGGTGGGTGGTCCAGGCTCGATCTTCGCTCGGCGGCGGCGGTCGCCGACGGCGAGCCTTGGTCCAGGGTCGCTGGAGCTTGGGCGGGTCCCTGACCGATGGATCTGCAGTGTTTGCTTTTTCTACTGCGGTTCTTCTTAAAGCCATGCGGCGATGGAGATCCTCCCGACCTGGGGTCGGCGGTGACTGTTTCTAGCAGCCTCCGGCGACGGCAGGTGGCGGCGGCGTCCACAGGCGTGTAGTTGCAGAGGTCCCAGGATCTTAATGTATTTTCTTCTTTTTTTAGGGGCCTTTCTGCAAGTACTTTGGTGGAGCAGCTACTCTGTATCCTACCTGGGCGTATCTGTATTTGTACTAGACTTTGTACTGTTTACTTAACTTAATACATGTGTGTTCCGATCAAAAAAAAGTTGCTCTTTTCTTATATAGCACCCAAACTTCAAAATTTCTCTATCTGTGCACTAATGAAAATTTTGTTTCATATCTAGCACTTCTGCTAGTATGGACACTTGTAACATCCATAAATTTCACCCCAATAAATCACTCGTTAAAAACAATTTTAAAACTTTGCAAAAATCTTCTTGAGCTCATTTTCTTTCCATCCAAAAATATTCTCTTCCAGCCAACCACATCTTTCGTTCATTTGTATTTCCATCAGTATATAAACTTCTCTCTAAAATATCCCTAATCACTTCTTTCACGTGTACGTGCCCTCATGCACAAGCACCAACTCCCTTTTATCATCTCTCATCTCTGAGCTCTAGCACACACACGGCATGCAGCTTGCACGCGTGCAAGCAGCACTTGAACACAGCACGCACGCAAGCGAAGCACTAGCATCAGCAGGCCAGCCAACTGTGACACCCCAGGTGTTTAATTAGATGAACCAGAGTCATTAGCACCAAATCATGCATCCTTAACCAAGAAACGTTGAAATGGATGTGTATGTATGTGTGTCTAAGTGTATATGTGCATAGGTCGAAAACTTTGAATAGTTTTTAAACTGATGCAAGTTTGCTTGTGAAATTTCATAGGCACCTCACTAAAATCATAATAAACCAAAGTCTAGTTGAAGCCATGGGAAGAAAGTGAGTTTTTGCACATGAAATGATAAGTCGATCCACATTACCTTTCTCTCCCATAATTAATTTCAGAAAATGCTGAAAAGATCCGAAAATACAAAGTGCAAACCATAGCTTAAATAAACTTTTGCCTAAAACCAAAGTTATAAAGTTTTATATGACAAACAACTTTCATGTTCAAAGTTATTCAAGTTGCCATGCAAAATTTGGAGAAAATTTTGAAATACAAACTGTGTAGGGAGTTCTTGGTTACCTTTAAGTTTCAAATTTTAACTCTCAAACGGAGCTTCAAATGAGTTTGTGCCTGAAATGAAAGTTGTAGGATTTTGAATTTTGAACAACTTTCGTATTTAAACTTTTTCATCATCCAATTGAAAATTTTGAGAAAACTTAAAGTCAAATCTCTTTCTCTCTCTACTCTCTCTCTCCCCCCTCCCTCGCTCTCCCTGTTCTCCCTGCGCGCGCTCAGCCACTCGAGCGCGCACGCTCGCGCTGCTGCGCCGCTGCCGCGCTACTACCTCGCTGCGCCTGCTGTCGCCGTGCTGCTGCCTCGCTGCGCCGCGCCATCACCATCCCACTCGAGCGCGCACGCCGCCCTCGCTGCTCCGCCCGCGCACGCCACGCTCGGCGACGGCCGCGTCCGGCCAAGCGCCGTTCGCGCCGCGGCCAGCCCCTGCCCGACGCCTGCAAGAGCTGCCTGGCCTCCCTTGCGGAACCAAAGCATCCCACTCCTCCATCCCTTTCCCCCTTGTTCTTTTTCCCCACGCAGAGCTCCCTGCTCGCGCAACCGAGCCGCACCGCGGCCACCATTGCTGCGCCGAGCTCGAGCTCGCAGCCGAACTCGCCTTCCACGCTGAGCCGCCATCCGGGCTCGCCCCGACCTACTACGACCACCCAGACACGTTCGTCGCCTTCCACTCCATCTCCCCGAGCCGCCATTCAGTCGCTCCCGCCACTCCCCTTGCCGGAACGCGAGCCACAGCCGCCCGCCATGGCCGCCGCCCAAGCTCCACCGCGGAGCTCTCCCTTCCGGCCCTCCTCCACCCGAGCAAGCCCCCTAGCTTCTCCATGGCTTGGTGAAGCTCCCAGACCACCCCACTGCCGCTTCCCCTCGCCGGAGCGCCGCCGCCGCGGCCTGCCGTCGCCGCCGCCCACTGCTCGCCGCGGGGAGCACACCTCCGGCCATCCCCAACCTCATTTGAGCCCACAAACGGGTAGAGCTCGGTCTCCTCTAGCTCCTCCCCCACTTTCCCCTCGCCGCCGGCGACCGGAGCTGCCGGATTTCGGCCGGGAAAGGCCGCCCCTATCCTGCCCTTCTTCAACCTCCGTCCAAGGGCATGGTTGTGATTTGTTTTTAGATCCCAGGGGGTTTTGCGCTAAAGTTAAGGGCATGACTGCAAATCTCGTTTTCAGTTTTCAGTTTCAAACAGCGAAATTGTAAATTCGTTTAAAATCGTAGAAAAGTCAGAAAAATGCAAACTCAACTATTCTGGAATCTTTGCAAAGAGATCTACAACTTTTGTTACATGCACTTTTTCTTTTGCTCATTAGTTTTTGCTCTATTTAAAATACAAATAATAGGTAGTTTTTATGGTATCTCAAGTTATATGCATGTTCTGGTTATGAGGTTTGGACAGTGTTGTATTAGCAAATAGAATGGCTCTGTGTAAAAATTTCATGACCATAGGAGAAATCTAGCTATAGGTTTTAATAGATCTTTATTTATGCCTAGGTTAAATAGTTTTATTTATCCAAGTTGTTCCGATATTATTAATTAGCTGAAACTTTTACAGTTTCTCTACTGTGATTCATGTATTCCTCAGAAAAAGTTTGGAAATTTTTAGTTAAGTCAAACTGATCCAAATAATTTATTGTAGGATGAAATGTACTAAATAAAGACAAATAGTTTCTCTATATAGAAAAATCTCATATTTTTACTAGAGCTTCTATTAGAGTACTAAATCCTTCTGGTAAAGTTTGAGCCTCTAGAAATTAGTGTAACAGTCTATGGAAATTAGTTTTGATCCATACAGCTATATGTTTCTCTATTTTTTCATGCTCTGTTTACTGCTCCATAAAATCTGAAAAATTAACAGTGGACGCCACATAAGAGTAGGAAGCCTCAGTAAAAATTGTAGCATCTTTACTTGTGTGGTTTTTTCTGTATAAATGAATCTTGCTCCTAGTAGTAGCTGTTTAATGTCTTTTTAATAATTAATATGCTCAATGAAATTAGCTAAAAATTTCACAGTAGCCATGTTACTCAGATTTGTACCTTGCATAAAAATTTCAGTACCAGAAAGTATATGTAACCCTAGTTATGGCGTTACAGGTTAGTAT
Source organism: Panicum virgatum (assembly GCF_016808335.1). Classification (NCBI taxonomy): domain Eukaryota; kingdom Viridiplantae; phylum Streptophyta; class Magnoliopsida; order Poales; family Poaceae; genus Panicum; species Panicum virgatum. Next base: position 43,283,044 of record NC_053140.1, on the reverse strand, counting down.
AGTGTTAATTAAGAAAAATACCATTTCTTCATGTCAAGAAAGCGAAAGACAACAAACTCCTAGTCCTTTTATGAATAAAATCATGTTAGATAGTACTCTATAAACGATTGACCAATAAAGAGAACATAATCTCCAACTTAACTGGAGTTGTGTTGGTTTACAACTTTATAGTGAATTAAATCATGAATTGAGATCATCACGTAAACTCATGCATATGCATCTCGTGTAGATTCGACTACTCTCGCCGACGATACGTACGAGCTGGTGCCGGAGTCCGAGAGTGAGCAGCATGAAGCCCAAGCTAATCTAACTGAAGCCGCCGAAGACCCGAACCAAAGTTCGGAAGAGCCCAAGACTAACTTTGCATAGCAAGGCAAGCCCCGGAGCATGTCCTATCTACTGTAGATTTATGCAACTGCTTATATTTCTATATACTTGTGCATTTACGTTTACAGGAGTTGATTGAAACCTTAGTTGCATGATCCTGGGTACCTATGCTTGAACACTAGTTGGTTTAGGTCGCTAGTTGGCTAGGCTAATGGTTCGGTAGAAGTCGAGTGATTTCCTGTTACTCGCGAGAATTATAGGAATTGAATGTCCACTACATACTGCAACTATAAGGCTCACGGGCGGGGCTGTGACATTTGTGATGCCCCGTCTGTTTAGTAAAAATGGATAAGGCCGCAGTGTGTGGTAGTGGTGGTTAAGCGTTTGAACGTACTAACCATATGCCGAGAATATGGTAATCGGTAAGCTTAAGTACTGGATTGAACCGAGGCCGGAACATACTCCCCACCGTCTTGAACTTGTTCACATCTAGCTAATGGCGAGTACAGAGTCGTCGTACTGCTGTACTTGAGGGCGGTGGGTGTAACACCCCTGTGTTAATCGTCTCGCTAATCACGAGTTAACTCGCTAATCGTGGACTCAAATTCGTCATTAACGCTAATCGTGTTTGCTTAGTAAACATCTACTTAGCTGTGTTCGATCTCGTTTTTGTCCTTGATCTGAGCTCCAAATCAACTTCCGCCCAAAATGAAAGTTGTAGATCTTTTAATCCTCTCCAACTTTTATTTTGGCCAAATTTCAAGTTGTTATATGAAATTTGGAGTTGTATTTGGTCAAAAATCGAGTTAGAAATCGTCAACGAGTGAGCAGAGGAACTGCAGTGCTCGGCACTGTGCACGCCCGCGCCCATACCGGCGACTGAACGCCGGCGAGCGACTCCACGCGTCGTTCATCCCGGCGATCCTCGTCGTCCGAGCGCCGCTCTTCTCCTCGCTAGGTCGAGAGGCTTCCAGTGCAATCCATCCCGTTCCCCTTCCTCGCGCAGCAAGCGGACTGAGCGAACCCTAGCTCGTCACGCGCAGCGCCGGCCGTCGTTCATCGCCCGGCCGTCGTTCCTTGCGCCCTGATCCTCCCGAACCCCGTTTCACCTTGCCCTCCACCTCCTCCGCCTCATCTCGTGCCTGATTGAGTTGTTTCCCGGCCGAATCGGCCTAGCACCGAGCTCCAGACCGCGGCCACCATTGTCGACCTCCGTCAAGCTCCGCTCCGAGCTTCGCCCCTCACGACGACGACCCCCTTCCGGCCTTCCTCCGCGCAAAATCGATCCACGGTGAGCTCGGCCGCAACCCTATCTCACTCCCCGACCCTCTCCCCACCCTAATCCGCGGCCGCCGCCGTCGGAGCGCCGCCGCGCCACCGCGGACGCGCTGAGCGCCGCCTGCGCACGTCGCCGGGCCTCCCTGCCCCCGCTCGCGGGCCACCGCTGCACGCCCCGCAACCGCTCAGCCCCACTGAAGCCTGCGCCGCCCCATCCCGCCGCCTCTTGGCCTTGCCGCGGCCGGAACGCCATGCGCCGCCGCCGCCCGTGGCTGTGCGCCGCCGCGAGCTGCCGCGCCAGCCCTCCCTCTGCGCCTTCCCATGCGCCGCCGGCCGCCCTGTATCCCGGCCGCCCTGGGCGCTCCGCTCGGCCCCGCCGCAGCGCCGTTGGCCGGCCCCGCCGGCGGGGAGCGCCGCCGCGGGCTGCGCCTGGCCGCGCGCCGCCCGTGCGCGCAAAGCAGAGGAGGGGGGCGAGCCTGGGTCCCTGGCAAGTGGGGCCCGGCTGTCAGCCCCCCCTTTTACCTTTTATGTTTCAGTTTTATTCTTTATTTCGGCTGAAAGTTCATAATTGCGTAGAAAATTACAGAAAAATGTGAAAAATGCGAAACAAATTTTGTTAGGTTTCTAAAATCACAAGCTTCTGAGGAAAAATACTTGTGCCTGTGTTTTGTCACTTTTGCTGTGGTGAAAATTCAGTTTGCTTTAAACCTAGTTTAATTATTGTAGGTAGTTCCATGGCTCTAAAAATTATGAAAAATTTGCAGTAGCTTACTCTTGGTATGTGTTGTTCACTGAAAAAGTTTCAGGTGCTTGTTCTATATGCAAGTGTGTGGATCTAATTGTTGTTTAATTGCTTTTCTAGGGTTAAGACAAATGCTTCCGATCGTCGTTCATTGTCGGAAAAATTCCGTGGCATGCTTTACTGTCTTCGCGTTACGCTGTTTAATTGTGTTGCTAGATCATGTTTGCAAGTTAGGGTTTTGCTTGTAGTTTGCCCTCGCCATGCTCTTTTATTTATTTTAAAGTTAGTAGCTGTTTTTGGAAGGAACACTGCAGGCTAAATGTTGAGCTTTGGTTTCGCATCGTAAACACTTATGCATTGCTCTGTGTCCTATCTGTTGCATGACATATTTTATTCGTGTAGACGCCACGACCGACGCTGTCCACGAGCTAGTTGCTGAGCCGGTCCAGGAGCCACGAGCAGGAGCGCAACAGGAGGACGCCGTTGAGCACGCCCCCGGAGACCTAGTTAACCCCGCTGACCTGCAAGGCAAGCCCCGGAGCATAACCATAATTTAAAGTATTCATCGTTTATTTAAGTATTGTGCATTTATGTTCTAGGAGTTGAATGGAACCATAGTATGCATGTGCCCTAGGTACCGTGGGCCTATACTAGTATGCAGGTGTCGATAGAAATGCTTTGCTAAATAGGATTTCGGTAGAAGTCGAGTGATTGCTGTCACTCGCAAGTTTAGGATCTTGATCCCTTAGCTTTGGCTTGAAATGAATTGTGGAGTTAAGAGAAATGGAGACCGGGCGGAAATGAGTTGGTTTTGGTATGGAATGGATGGAAAGTTAGCTCCGCCTGTGTCGATTGAGGACCGTTCCGTTGTTGGCAGTGCTGATCGAGGATTGAACAGTACTAACCACATACCGGAAGTAGGAGGTAGTCGAAACCGGTAAGCTGTGTACCACCTTACAGCGGTGATTTGAATTCCGCCATGCTACGCTGGGCGTGGGAGTTGGTGGGTGTTGGATAGGATGCCGCCTCCGGGTTCTCCGGGAGTTCACTGCGAGGGGCCCATCACCTGGGTTTTAGCAGGCGTAGTTCAGATGTCGTGGTAATGTGGAAACAGTTGACGCGAGTGGCCCGACGGGGCTTGCATGTGTCGTGTGAGTTAGGTCCACCTTGCAAGGTTAAATCGGATCGATTCGCCGTGACTCGCGGTTATGAGAGCCTTGATCTCTTTGTCACATCGTAGTAAGAAAGTGGAATGAAAACGGAATGGAAAAGACTGGTTTGGAAGTTACTAAAAGATAATCTGTTCCACCATGTGTGTTTTAGATGAATAGGCGAACTTAGTAATACTTGGTATACTAAATGGAGCTAAAATATTGAAAGTAAGGATTCACTTCTAGCAGCTTTTCAGCAAAAGAACTCCAGAGCCAAAAAGCTTTGCATGTCTAGGTAATGGGCTAAGTATACCCAGAGTCGGGTAAGCCTTGCTGAGTATTAGTATACTCAGGGTTGTTGTTGTAACCCTTCTGAGCAGGTTGTGTCCCTGCGGACTTCGAGGAGATCTGTGCGTCCTGGATTGGACAGCCGCTTCCTCCAGGTTGGACCGTCGAGTGGGCCCCGTCTTCCCCGTGAAGATTGGGCAGGTTGGCGTCACATCGGTGGGCAGGATGTGGAGCTCACCTTTTATCGTCGTCGTAGCTATCGTATTGTATTTCGAACTCAGTTTTAAACTTCCGCTGTGCGTTTGAACTCTGTTGTTTGTATTTAAGACTTTTATGTAAAACTGGTGTTGTAAATTAATTTGAAGATTTCTGTATGCTGGTAACACCTGTGCTCGTCTTCGTACGGGTCTAAGTGCAATTGTGATCCTGGAGTACAGTAGTTTAATCGGGATTTTACCCGACAGCCTGTCAGGTTACACCGTTTTAAGTGCACAGTAACTGGATTAAGTATTAAGATGATGGTTAGTGCATTTAAGCCGGTTTAATTTGGACGGTGCTGCTACAGCGGGCCTGTTCCGTGAAGCGGGAATTGAAGGGAACTGTTGTGTGGGTGACTCTGTTCCCATGCGTGTGTTTAGGTCTGCCTGGCCAGGTTAACAAATTCGATTTGAATCGTCCGCCTGTCACGGATATTGGGACTGCTTAACCCTTTTGCCGCATAGAGTAAGAAGTGAAAGATGATGATGATGAATATGGTTGTTTGGATGATGAAAGATAATTGTTTTCCTCCATGTATGCTATTGGATAGATGCTCACCTAGAATGGTTAATTGAACTAGAATTTGGAAGCTAAAACCTGAAATTAAGGATCTACTCGTTAATGCTTTGCGGCAAAACAAACCCCTCAAGCCAAAAAGCCTTGCATGTCTAGATTAAGGGCTAAGTATACCCTTAGTCGGGTAAGCCTTGCTGAGTATTAGTATACTTAGCCTTGCTTGTGGCTCAACTTTGTTTTCAGGTGATATGTTTGAAGATCAGGTAGCTAGCTTGACTTGGCCGTGTACTTTACCCCCTGGTTGGTCGGTGGAATGGGATTCGACTCCGGCCGAAGATGACAATGCCGAGTGATGTCATGTACGGGCTTCATCATGACATCTTGTATCGTCGTTTAGAACTCGCTCTATTTCCGTTGCAGTTGAACTCTGAACTACTTTCAATTTGAATTTCAAGTAACTTTTTAATATTTCAAACTCGGTTTGTAATATTTAAGTTAAGACTCTGTGATGTAAGAATTTGTGAAATGTTGTACTCTCCGGACTCACCTTCGTGTGAGTTGCATGTAAGCTTTGGGTTTCGAATGCAGCTCAGGTGGTTTTATCGGGACTCTACCCGACTGGACTGTCGGATTACTCCGGTTGAAGTGCGTGTTAGCCGGGATTACCTTTATGGTGATGGTTAGCGCACTTGAGCCGGATTAATTCGGGCGGTTCTGCCACACCAACGCACCCACGCACCGCACACGCGTCCCTGAGCCCCATGCGCACCACGCGCCCGGGACGCCCGGCGCGCCGCTCGGCCCTGCCCGACCTATCTTGTCGTCCTGTGCCGCCTCGCCGCTCGCGATGCCGAGCGCCATCAATGGCTACCCGGATGCTCGCCGCGCCGCCCGTCGACAGCACAGCACCATTGCCTCGCCGCCCGAGCCTGCACTGCTCGAGCAGAGCTCGACGCCGAGCTCCACACCGAGCGGCTGGGCCCCTCCACTTGCACTGGTCCCGTCACCCTGTGCCGCCTCGCCGCTCGAGACGCCGCTCCGCAACGCTCACAAGCGGCCGAGCGCCATTAAAGCCACCCGCCAAGCTCGCCGGCCGGCCACCACCGTAGCCCCGCCTCTCCACCGCCTTCCAGCGCTTATAAATAGGCCCTCGTGCAGCTCCTCGCCACCATCGAGCTCGCCGAGCTGTCCAGTCACACCGCTCATCTTCTTCCTCGCTCCAATTCCGCCTTCCTCTGTTCTCGGCCAAAGAACATACCTCCCCGTCGATCTCCTCGCCTGGGCCATCTCGGTCCGATTCCTCTCGAGGTGAGCACCCCCAAACCCTCCTCAACCTGCCCCAAGTAGCGTCTTTCCCTCTCCATGCCACCAGCGAGCTCCCCACGAGCTCCCGTACGCCATGCCCATGGCCGTCGCGGCCGCCGGAGCTACCCTTCGCTTCTTGCGCCCGAAGTCACCAAAGCGGCGGGAAGGAGGAGAGAGCCGGTGGGGAAGAGGAGGCCGCGCGAGTTCCGCGCTGCACGGGAGTGCCGAGGATAAGGGGAAAGGAGTACGATGGCCCACGCGGCGCGAGCGGCGCCGGCGCCGAGCTTGGTTGCCGTGTTGGCGGCGGGGAGGGGGGAGGAGGAGGAGGAGGAGGAGGAGCAGCAGCTGGGACGGGGATGGCGGGGAGGAGGAGAGGTGGGTCGGCGGCGGGGAGGAGAGCAGGGGAGGACGGGACGGCGGTGGGAACGAGGAGGCGGGGTTTGGGCTGCGGCGGAAGGGAGGAGAGCCATGAGATGTGCATCGGACGGTGTAAAATTTTTTGGCCGACATGGACGAATGGAAGCTCGCCGAGCAGTGCGTCTTTAATATATAGAAATATATCCGGTCCATCATACATGAGGCGCAGCACATTGTTGTTGTCAAAATAGAGGCTGTAGCAGTAGTAAAAAAACCTCTATCGGGGGTGGGGGTGGGCGGCCCCACTGTTTTTTCATTAAGAGGAAACCCTACCAACTTACCTAGGTAGATAAACCCTTCGAACCCTGGCCCATGCCCAAGAGGGCCAATGTGACAATCCAGGTTTTAGGGGTCAAAAATAAAATTTTGTGTTGATTTAAAAATTTAAACCATGATTTCTATAACAAGGGTATTTTTGTTATTTTGGAAAAATGCAAAGTTCTTTTTACAAAATAGTTTGGCAAAAGGCTAAATTTTAAAATTTATGAGGGGTTAAAATGCATTTTTTGTTTTTCACTTTTACCCTCATAAAAAGATATTTTAAGCTTAAGGATACCCTTGCAATTTCAAAATTTAAGTTGGGTTCTTTTGTTTTTTAAAAGATTTGACGAATTTGAAAATATTTCAAAATCCTTTGATCTAGTGAATGCACAACATGAAAGTTGTAGGTCTTGAAAAACTGAATAATTTTCATTTTGGGCACTTTTTCATTTGAGCCCTAGATCAACGGGAAATTTTATTTTATAGTTAAGCCCCTGAAATTTCGGAATATTACAAAACCACCCTTTCCTATTCATCTTCTTCTTCCCTCTGCTGGAAAACAGGGGCGTTGCCCGGCCGCCGTCCGCCGTCCGCCGTGGTTTTTGCCCCGCCACCGGTTCCCCCGCCCGCCTGTTGATCTGCGTCGCCTCCACGTGCCACACCCAAGGTTCCGCCGCCACTCAAGCTGCCCCTACTGGCCTTTTTCGCGCACTCCACGTGCGCCCGACCTCTCCTGCTCGCGCCACGCCGCCGGTCCGCCGCTGGACGGCATCCTCGCCGCCGAATCCTGCTCACAGACTTCAACAAGCTCATCTTCTCCCTCTCTTGCTCATCCCTTCCACCTCCAGGCTATAAATAACTGACCGAGCCCCTCTCCCCGGCATTATCCACCGCCGCGACCACCATCCGCGCCGCCACTCACCGGCCACACGCGGAACACTCTCTCCACCCCATCTCTGTCCAATTTGAGCGATCCATAGGCTTGCCCTCGCCCCTTGGAACCTTCCAAGCCTAGCTACCCCTCCCTTCCCTCAACCGAACACCGCTCAGCGCCGTCTCCCTCGCCGGCCGGCCGCTGCTCGCCGTGGACAGGCCGCCACCGACCACCCCGAGCCCCCAAACCACTACCACAAGGTAGCCCACAAACCTCTCTTGCTCTCCCACCCCTTGCCCTCACCGGAGGAGAGCCATCCTCGTCAGAATTTGGCCGGCCAGGAGCTTCCCCATCGCCGGCCATGGAAGGGACCTAATTGCTTCAATTAGAATCTTTCTAGGGTCTTTTATGCAAAAAGTCCAGAACCCTTTTATGTTTTTCATGTGAAATTTGAAAATTCCTAGAAAAATGTAGAAAAATCATAAAAATGCCAAATTAATTTTGTTGTGCTCCTCTTGACTAGCTCTATCACTTTGGCTACTAAAGTTTGCATGAAACTTTATATTTTGTGCTCTAGTTTAATTGTTAGCAAATGAGAAATTTATTTATATCTTTTTAATCATAGCCCTGTTATTCTTGATTTTTGAAACATGTAATCTATATGCTATGTATGTTCTTGTATAAAATTTGTGGCTCAAATGCTTGGTTTTTGCTTATTATTTCATGTGCTTTGTTTATTTCTAACTTATGCATTTGTTTATTTTATTAAAGCATGTTTTTGTTAATTTATTGGGGTCATCTTTTTACCATGAACTCCAATGAACACAAGTAGCTTGTGGTAATTTTTGGGATAATTTTTGCATTGTTTAACTTGAGTTTTTGATTTATTCTTGAGTTCTAGGATTAATTCACATATGCTAGTGTTGTTTTTGTTGAAATAAGCTCCATGTTTGGATTGATTCATATACATGGCCATTCCTTTTTCACTTTGAGTTGGTACCCTAGTTGTTGAAATTCTTTTGAATTCAAATTCAACCCACCCCATGTTCCTAAATAGAACTACCCTTGCTTTTCTTTGTTTTCAAACCATGCTACTTAGTGTAGCTAGTCCTGTTATTTTATGTAATTCCTTGTGTTCCTTTTTACTCTATAAATGATTGCCCAGTAAAGTAACACTTTTAAGTTTAATTTTAAATGTTTACTTTATTGGATAACAACTCTTTAGTGAAGGAAAGCTATACTTAAGCACTTCACTAATTTCGAGTACTACATTGCATATAGAAACGATATCGCTAGTCGACAGAAAGTACGAACTATTCCAATTTCCAGGAACCAGACAGGGATATTTCTGAAGTCCAAGTCAACACTACGGAAGATAACGAAAACCTGAACGTGAACCCGAAATCCGAAAGCGAACTATGTGAAGTCCAACCAACGTTGCGGAATTAACTGAAGTCTCGAACTTCGCCTCGGAAGAACTACAACGTACTAACTTTATAGACTCTTCTAAAGGCAAGCCCCGGTGCATAATCCTATTATTTTAAATTATGCCACTTTTAGTAACTTTTATTTGTGCATTTAAGTTGTTGGAGTTGAATGAAAACCTTAGATGCATAATTCTAGGTACCTATTGTTTGAATACTAGAAACAGAGTTCGATTAGCTGCCATGCTAATAGGACCGGTAAAAATCGAGTGATTGCCTGTCACTCGCGAGCTTATAGGAGTTGATTGTTTACTTTCTGCAATCACTACAAGGACCATGGACGGATTGGGATACAAGTTTCATGGTGGTAATCCATCTATGTTGATAAACTTGATAAGGCCGCAGTGTGTGGTAGTGTTGATTAAGCGTTTGAAAGTACTAGCCACATGCCGTAAATATGGTACGCGGCAAGCCTAGTAACTGATCGGCCCGGCAAATGGACTTTACCCCACTCTCTCTTAGAGATAGAAAGTTAATTTATGACGAAAATTTATTATATGTTACGCAACGACTACGGGGTATAGGATGTGGACTGTTCGCTGTACTCGAGGAGAGTGGTCCTGATCTATGAACCGAAATGAGAAGCAAACGGTTGCTTGAGAGTGACTCAATAGTGCTCCAAGTGTGTGCGTTAGGTTTTACCTTGCAAGGATTGGAATTTCGGTTCGAACTGTTCCGCCTCTTACGGATAATGAGACTGCTTAATCTCTTTGTCACATAGAGTAAGAAGTGAAACAAAGATGATACTCAATCTTGTTGGATGCAATTAATTTCTATACCATACTTGTATAGATAGGTGCAAATCTAGAATGGTTAATGAAACTAGAACTTGAAAGCTAAAACTTGAAATTAAGGACCTACTCTTTATTGCTTTTCAGCAAATAAACTCCAGAGCCTTCACAAATCTTTCATGTCTAGTTAAAGGGATGTTATATACCCTTAAGACGGGTCAGCCTTGCTGAGTATTAGTATACTCAGTCTTGCTTTTAACATTGTTTTCAAGTAACATTGGGAATACTTGGTGAGATTGACGTCATGTACGGCCTTCTTCATGATGCCATATATCGACGCTAGTTATCGTTTTCTTTTCCATTGTCTTTAAAACTCTGAAGAACTTATCTACTTTCAAATTTCTAAGGTACTCCATCTGAATTCTCAAACTTAGTTTATAATAACATTTACTTTGAAGTTTGTAAAATTTTGGTTATTGTAATATCTGGGCTCACTTTCGAGTGAGGTATGTTGTTTCGATCCGAAATACAGTGGTGTTATCGGGATTTTACTTGACAGACTGTCAGATTACTCCGTTGAAGTGTATGTAGATAATAGTTAGAGCACTTTAACTGAATTAATTTTGGCGGTTCTGCCACAGCCAAGCTTCACGGCGAGCACAGCGAGTGGGTTTTTTACCCCAATAGTCAGAAATTCGCTTACGTTGAGAGTCGAACTCAGGACATGTTGGGGCGCGATGCTACCAGGCCGGGCTAGCCAACTCGACCGCCCGACCTTTCGCGGCTGTAGTAGTAGTAACCAGATACTAACCTTGTTGCTTTGGTGAGTGGCCGAAAAGGCAGCAAGGTGTCATCAAGCAACTCCCGTCACAATAACAAGCACCTCTAGAGCTCCCAGTATATTTGGATAGCCTAAATAAATGCTAAACTTTAGCACATATTAGCATCCAAGCAAATACTAAAATTTTTAAGTCTTGGATTCTTAGTTATAGTTTAGCCCACCCTATTAGCACTCCCGTTTGGATTTTCACCTATTAGCATTTGGATCCAAACGAGATTATAGTAAAACGTAACTGAAGGAACAGTAAATTGAGATGCTACAAGTCGTTCCGTCAAACTAGTAGCTATTCTGGGCTTCTGGCCAAGTCGCAAAGATATCTTTCAGCTACGATTCTTTTTCCCAGAGTAACAGTAAGGCACCCAAACTACACTTTGACACGGCTTCCAGATGAACATCTTGACGAACGTTACCGTGGGTTTTGAAATTCCTGGGGAAAATAAGAAAGTTCAAAATTGCCTTTTAACTTTTGTTAACAAAGAATCAAACAAAGATGCAGCTTTAACAAGCAGAGACGATACATGTGGTTTGCGCACGACGCCGCTCGCGCGCAAGTTTACACCGGGGATTTCCAAGATGCTCGATACCAACCGAGGAAAAATTGCTTCAATGCTAGTCTACGACTTAGAGTCACATGATCAACATAGCATCAATTAAAAAAAAGCTACTTTAGGGTCACGGGCAATGGCAGCATCCTTGTTGGCCACGATAAGCCGATCGAATATTAAACATGTGACATGGCCGAGATCTGATCTACGCATCTGCTATTACGTCATCAAACATTTAGCTTTCACTCTGATAAACAAATTTAGGTTTATATGTGTGTCATCGTCTAGCTACCAACCCACCTTATCACCATTGCTCTACCTTCCTACGCCTCCACAGCCAAAAGAGCTCCCTGAGAAGAAGAATGACTGCACTGCTCTATCTCCTCCTTATTCCATTGCTCTCCAAGATTTGCTCTGGTGCATCGCCATGGCAGACCATGACCACCGGCTCGCACATCAGAGGAGAGGACCACAACGAGGTCTTCCTCATCTCACCGGACCGCACCTTCTCTTGCGGCTTCCACGAGCTTGGCACAAATGCTCTCACCTTCTCCATCTGGTACACCACAAGCACCACCAATAGAACTGTCGTCTGGACGGCAAACCCCTATTTCGCGGCGAGTGGCTACTCTCCCGTGAACAAATATGGCTCCAGGATATCGCTGAACCACGACGGCAACCTGATACTCACAGAAACCAATGGTTCCACGGTGTGGGAGAGCAGGACATCGTCAGGCAAGCACACAACAGTAGTCCTCCTCAACAACGGCAACCTTGTGATCAACGACTCCAGCAACAATATCGTGTGGCAGAGCTTCCATTCGCCAACGGACACCTTGCTCCCGGGGCAGAACCTGACAAAGGGCACAAGGTTAGTCTCTGGTTACTATCACCTCTATTTCGACAACGACAACATCCTGCGGATGTTGTATGACGGCCCAGAGATCACAAGCATCTACTGGCCAAGTCCGGATTACAACGCTGAAAAAAATGGCCGCAGTAGGTTCAACAGCACCAGGACAGCAGTTCTAGATGACATGGGTAATTTTGTGTCAAGTGATGGGTTTAAGATAGAGGCTTCAGATTCAGGTCCAGGAATCAAGAGAAGGATCACAATCGATTACGATGGCAATTTCAGAATGTACAGTTTGAATGCATCAACAGGGAAATGGAACGTCACAGGACAGGCTGTAACACAGATGTGCTATGTGCACGGGCTATGCGGAAAGAATGGGCTCTGTGACTACTCCAGTGGTCTCCAGTGTAGATGCCCTCCAGATTATGAGATGGTTGATCCAACAAATTGGAACCAAGGATGCCAACCAATGTTCTTGACTGATAAAAACCAATCACCTGAGGATTTTACATTTGTCAAGCAACCTCATGCCGACTACTATGGCTTTGATCTATCCTCAAATAAATCCATCTCATTTGAAGCATGCAGGAACATTTGCTTGAACATCAGTACCTGCTTATCTTTCACATACAAGGCTGGAGATGGTTGGTGTTACACTAAAGATTTACTTTACAATGGTCAGGTCTACATGTATTTTCCTGGAGACAACTATATGAAAGTACCAAAAAATTCGAATAGTTCTTTATCCCCAATCTCTAAAAAGGAAAGCCTCACCTGTGGACCACCGGGCTCTGAGGTCAAGCGAGGATCAGCAAGTATGTATGGAACAAAGAAGGACAACATAAACTGGACATACTTCTATGCCTTTGCTGCAATACTGGGAGCTCTAGAGTTGCTTGTTATTGTGACGGGCTGGTACCTTTTCTTCAAGAAGCATAACATACCCAAATCAATGGAGGATGGGTACAAGATGATTACAAACCAATTCAGGCGGTTTACATACCGAGAACTAAGGGAAGCAACTGGAAAGTTCAAAGAAGAGCTTGGGAGAGGAGGAGCAGGAATCGTCTACAGAGGTGTGCTTGAAGATAAGAAAATAGTGGCAGTAAAGAAGCTTACAGATGTTCGCCAGGGAGAGGAGGAATTCTGGGCAGAGGTGACACTTATTGGAAGAATCAATCACATAAATTTAGTCAGAATGTGGGGATTTTGCTCAGAAGGGCCAAACAGGCTATTAGTGTACGAGTATGTGGAGAATGAGTCACTGGATAAGTACCTCTTTGGTGAGAGAAGTACGGAAAGCCTGTTTGGTTGGAGCCAAAGGTACAGAATTGCCCTGGGCACTGCAAGAGGCCTTGCTTATCTTCATCATGAATGCCTTGAGTGGGTTGTTCACTGTGATGTGAAGCCAGAAAACATACTCCTAACACGAGACTTCGATGCCAAGATAGCAGACTTTGGACTGGCCAAGCTTGCGAAGCGAGATGGCACTAGCTTCAATTTTACCCATATGAGAGGCACAATGGGGTACATGGCACCAGAATGGGCACTCAATTTGCCAATCAATGCAAAGGTTGATGTTTACAGCTATGGGGTCGTACTTCTGGAGATTGTGACTGGAATCAGGGTTTCAAGTGGCATACTGTTAGAGGAAAGACAGATAGATTTCCTGGAGTTTGTCCAGGAGGCTAAACATATTCTGTCTTCCGGGAATGTTAGTGACATTGTTGATGATAGGTTGCATGGCCATTTTGATACAGAGCAGGCAATTGCAATGGTGAAAATAGCCTTTTCATGCCTCGAAGAAAGAAGCAAGAGGCCGACAATGGATGAAATTGTCAAGGTGCTCATGTCTTGTGATGATGATGACTACCGTCCTGCTTATTCATATTGACCTGCAACAGATGCCAGACTAGCTGAAGACGTAACAAGTTTCATGCCAAGTGCAACTTTATCATGTTATTATAGGAACGATGAGACAAGATAAAAAGCTCTGACTGAATCGATGTAATGTAAAATGTGGAGATTGTGATATTTGAATGCAATAATGTCAAAATTACTAGAACCCAGCAGCTGCAGTTCCTTTATCTCAATTACATTTGCTAATTAGATAGAGGGGAGTAGCAGAGCCCGAGAATTTCTTCTCCCTAAACATTTTCACCATCACAAGTTTCAGCACATCATATTCACAAAGACTGATAAATCTTATCCACATCAATAGGCAAATATACTCCTAGGATATCATTGTACACAAAGACATACAAGGAACTATTTTGTTACCTGAGGAAGCAGCATCCACACAATTTATTGGAAACAACCTCTTTTCAGCAGTAAAATCGAGCCTCCATTGGATGTGCGAGTCTGAACCTTCCCCTTGCCCCTGCGTCGCCCCCCACTCGGGCAACCCGGGAGGCCCCGAACCTAGCTGCCGCCTCGACCTTCCTTCCCCCTCTCCCGCCGCGCCACCGCCGAAGCAGGATGCCGGCAAGGCCGCGCAGCTCACCGGGATGGCGGCGGCAAGGCCTCTTCTCGCGTGGTGGCGCGGGTGGTGGTGGTCCGGCGGGGCGGGGCCGAGCCCGGGCTGCGTGGAGCTCGGCTAGGCCGCCCCTGCGGCACCGACTAGGGCCTAGCGGGTGCTTATGACGTTGGAGGTTCCTCCTCCGCCTTCCCCTCACCTCCTCCTCGCTAGCGGCGCGGCGCCGGCCTAGTCTACCCTGGTGGCCGAATCCGGTGCCCCAGCGGCTGGATCCGGCTCACCCTAGCCAGGAGGCGTGGCGGGCGACGGTGGCTGTGGCAGTGGCAGCCGGACCCTAGTGGTCACTTCACAGCCCAACTTGGCTCTTAAATTTTTTAGCTCAAAATTGTATAGGACTAGAGCCCAGCCCGTTTAGGGCCTGGCCCTTAGATTATCTAGGCCAAATTTGACAACCCTTTACCACCCCTACTAGCAGTGTCATCCAAGGGTGAAAAAGCCCGGTCCGCAGTGGACGTGCGACGATGGCGCTATCGGCGTCGCTTCCTTCCTGAAGGTGTTGCACTTGGATCGTCACCGAGGCTTTGAATGTCTCCTTCGGCGTTTGCACTTCTCGGCACCCGGTAGACGCGTGGAGGCGGTTCTTGCAATGTGAAGTCAGAGCTGCTGCGTCAGGGACGTGGCTCGGCAACGATGACATGCGGCACGCCCCTTTCATCATGGTTCGGTGCTCTACGGAGGGTTTGCATCCGCCGGGGCGAAGTGGGGTTTGTGACTGGAAGTCGGAGCTGCTCTTGTTTGAGCTTGG
Source organism: Panicum virgatum (assembly GCF_016808335.1). Taxonomy (NCBI): domain Eukaryota; kingdom Viridiplantae; phylum Streptophyta; class Magnoliopsida; order Poales; family Poaceae; genus Panicum; species Panicum virgatum. Next base: position 43,267,889 of record NC_053140.1, on the reverse strand, counting down.
CAACGATGACCAGCTGCAGCCTCGTGCTTTGAACCCGTCGGTAGGTGGCTCGTTTTTTTAGATAAGGGATAAACCGGCCTCTATATCCATCTGGTGGATATATATACCCAAGAGTTACAATAGTTCTTAGACTCTACACCTCAAATGAGGTTCTCAGAATACAAGAAAAAAACTCTAAAACAATGAAAGAAAACTAGAAGACTAAGCTTTAACTTTCTTCTTCGCTCCGTTTCATCCTTGTAAAGTCTTTATGCCGCACCGAACACCACATCTATCGTTTACTTAGAAACTTGATGTCCGAATTATTTGATGCCGCTGAAGTACCAAAGTCGGACCGAATGATCTCCAAGGTGACGCTTCAAGAAGAGAACGACATCGAAGATGTCGTCGCCGCCACATCCAGCAAGCTGGACTTGAGTTTTCACCCGGAGATCCACCGACAGTTGTAGGTGACACCATGGTAACGCCTCAAGGAAACGACGCCCAAAAGCGCCGCCGTTATCGATACCGACACAATGCCGAAAAGGGCTTTCGCCTGGAACACCTACCCGGCATCACCACCATTCCAGCAAGAAGTAACGGTGATGCCGCTGCCAGGGTCGACGGAAAAGATGGCCATGCCGAATTGGAGAGTAACCCGGTGACCGCGGTGGTGTCGTAGGTCCCCAGCCATGATCTGAGAGAAGAATCAGCCCGATGGAGGGCGGATCCGGCGCCAGTGGACTTGCACGGCAGCAGATCGGCGCAGAAGCGACCAAAACTGTCGATCACCGGCCCCAGAGAAGGCACGGGGGCCACCACGCCGGTAGGTAGGGTGACGAGTTCGGTAGCACCGCCCACTGTGCAGGTTGGGCGCAACGGGCGCTGAGCCACCTCGGTAGGTGGCTCGTAGGTGGCCTACCATCGGAAGTGGGAGCTGCTGGTAGCTTTGCTTCCATGCTCGGCAATGATGACCAATGGCAGTGCATCGTGTTAGTGCTCAACCGGGTAGCGTGGGGTGGTTAGCTACTCGGATGCTCTGTTAGCATCTTGTTTGACTAACCTTCTTGTACATAAATTCATTCCTTCGTCTTAATTGAGCGGTAGAGCTCCTGCCATTGGTTCAAAAAAAAATGGAGCCTCCACCTTCCTTGCACAAGCTGCTCTGATGGTGAAGCTTGTAGCATTGACCCCACCATGCTACACCAGAATTTGTTTTACAATGTTCTGAACCAGGACAGAAGAATGTTAACTACTGATTAACATGGAACTACGACCCTTCATAAAAGTATTACTGCCCCTTCGCCTAGCATGATAATTGATTCAACTCTGGGTTCCATGAAAACGCACAATAAGTGATTGCCTATCTTTTATATCAAAACCGAAGAAAAATGAGGTATCCAGAAGGTATTACCAGGCTACCGACACCTATTATGTCGCGTGAATTCTGTAAACATGCATAACTTGACTCTATTTTCTCCAGAATCGGAAGCGAATAAGGTATTGATTGAAACAGAGCCAAACCCTAACGCCACATAACCGCCCCCGCATATTTTACATGGTTGGCCTTCTGGGCAGCACGCAGCACTAGCTGCCAAATGCTCTATGTTGATCAAGCGCGCGGGGGCTATTTTGTTTGGAATGGACATTAAGCTAACGTGCCATAGTTCTAATCCACAAATCAACAATTTCTCCAGGCGCGCACCCCGCCAGCGATAGCCGGAACAGGAACCGGCGAGGCCGATGGGTATCAACAGCAAGTGAGTGCAGTGCCAGCAGCAGCCGCATGCGGCAAGGAAGATGGAGATGACGAGAGGGCTTACCCTCATTGCAGATGCAGCGGACTGGTGCCTGGTGAGAGGGCGCAGACGGCGGACGGCGGAGGAGCGGCGGCGCGTTGGGGCAGGAGAAGGCCACGGCCGGATGACAATGGAGTTTTGGGCTGCTATTGAATGGCGAGGTTGGTAGCAACTGGGCCGGCTTGTGAGCCCAATTGGTGTCCCTTCATTTCTACACATCCAAAATGTACCCACACGATCCACTCATCAGTAAAAAAAATAGAGAAAATTACGTATCTATCTGGCATTGTACTCCGTCACCAACTCTCTCCTCTCTCGAACTCTCTCCTCTCTTCTCCTGCTACAGCTGAGAGAGGCGAAAGGGGAGCGACCCGTGCTCCCGCCGGCGAGGTCGCCGTTCCCCTCCGCCTCCGGTGGCCCTCGGGCCCTCGGATGTGTGCGGGAACAGTGTCTCTCTGCCTGGTGGTGTATATTAGTTACTAGTTCTTCTAGGGTTTGGTTTCCGGCGGCGGCGTCGAGGCGGCGGCGGCGGCGGCGTCTAGGAATAACGTCCTCTCGATCTCTTCCTCGCCTTGTTGGTGCTCCACTCCGACGCCGGCGGCGAGACCGTGGAGTTGGTGCTCCCTGCGTGGAGCGCCTGCACAGGGGTCTGGTCTTCGTTCTTCCTCGTCTCCGGTGGGCGGTGGATGTATGAAGCTTTTGTTTTAGGGTGCAGAGCAAGCTGGAGGTCCGGCGGTTCCTTGGTGGGTGGTCCAAGCTCGATCTTCGCTCGGCGGCGGCGGTCGCCGACGGCGAGCCTTGGTCCAGGGTCGCTGGAGCTTGGGCGGGTCCCTGACCGATGGATCTGCAGCGTTTGCTTTTTCTACTGCGGTTCTTCTTAAAGCCATGCGGCGATGGAGCTCCTCCCGACCTGGGGTTGGCGGTGACTGTTTCTGGCAGCCTCCGGCGACGGCAGGTGGCGGCGGCGTCCACAGGCGTGTAGTTGCAGAGGTCCCAGGATCTTAATGTATTTTCTTCTTTTTTTAGGTGCCTTTCTGCAAGTACTTTGGTGGAACAGCTACTCTGTATCCTACCTGGGCGTATCTGTATTTGTACTAGACTTTGTACTGTTTACTTAACTTAATACATGTGTGTTCCGATCAAAAAAAACTTGCTCTTTTCTTATATAGCACCCAAACTTCAAAATTTCTCTATCTGTGCACTAATGAAAATTTTGTTTCATATCTAACACTTCCGCTAGTATGGACACTTGTAACATCCGTAAATTTCACCCCAATAAATCACTCGTTAAAAACAATTTTAAAACTTTGCAAAAATCTTCTTGAGCTCATTTTCTTTCCGTCCAAAAATATTCTATCGTGAGATTTCTAGGGTACCCACAGCCGGGTGGCGGAACGCACCTGCCTATTCCCAGAGAGGGAGTACTCGGGAAGGTACTAGGCGATTGGGCTGATCTAGCTCTGAGACAAGCACACAAGAACACACGATCTAGAGTGGTTCGGGCCGCCGGAGCGTAATACCCTACATCCACTGGGAGTGGTATTGATCTTGGTTGTGTATGAATCTATCCTCTGCCGGGTCTTGGCTTTCACCCAGCCTGAGTTTTTCTTCTAGCGGGCGCCCCTTTTTATAGACCAAGAAGTGCGGATACATAGGATGTTGGGGCCCCGACAAGTGGGCCTAACGTGACTGTGCAGCATACTGCGCAGAGTACTTAAATGGCTACAGTGGTTACGAATCTTTCCTCCGATATGCTTCCATGCCCTGCTGACTCTCTGACGAAGGGAGGTCTTCTCTTGTCCCGTCAGCAAGGTGCCCGTTGGGGGAACGTAGCTTGCGGCGTGACCTGTTGAGGCTATTATGTAGGCGTCATAATGGGTGAAGCCGAGCCGTCGTATCCATCTGTCATGGCAGACTGACAGGCGCGGCGTGGGCGGCGCCAGCAGCTCCACTATGCATCTTGGTAATACGCGATCAATAGTGCCCCCTGGTCAAAGAATCACCTCGGCTTCTGCTACATCAATGCGGACGTCCTCCTACCGCAATGAATACAGTGGTAGGTGAACTTTAATATGGAGACCAAGCGGCTTTATATACGTGTCTGCGCTTGCAGACACGTGGCGGCTCCGGACCACCCCAAGGCGGTGTGTCGATTCCTTCCCTTGGCGAGGGGTCCGGTTACTATACAGGGGGTCCGAGACCCCATGGGGGGCCCGGGATTCCGCGAGGATCCGGACCTCCACGGGAGGTCCGGAGCCTCCGGCCGTTCGGGCTGAGTGCCTGCTTCTTCCGGAACACGTGGTGCTTCCGGACCTTTCCCAACCAGGGGACGGGTCCAGGACCGTTGTCGGGTGAATAGGGCTTCCGGACCGCAGGGGTCCGGCTGCTGGATGTAGTTAAGGATAACTAAAGACTCTTCTCGCCTAGACACAGTAAGAGGGGGTACCCAGTCCTGGGGCACCGACATATTCTCTTCCAGCCTACCACATCTTTCGTTCATTTGTCTTTCCATCAGTATATAAACTTCTCTCTAAAATATCCCTAATCACTTCTTTCACGTGTACGTGCCCTCATGCACAAGCATCAACTCCCTTTTATCATCTCTCATCTCTGAGCTCTAGCGCACACACGGCATGCAGCTTGCACGAGTGCAAGCAGAGCACTTGAACACAGCACGCACGCAAGCGAAGCACTAGCATCAGCAGGCCAGGCAACGCACCCACGCGCCGCACGCGCGTCCCTGAGCCCCATGCGCACCACGCGCCCGGGGCGCCCGGCGCGCCGCTTGGCCCTGCCCGACCTATCTTGTCGTCCCGTGCCGCCTTGCCGCTCGCGATGCCGAGCGCCATCAATGGCTACCCGGATGCTCGTCGCGCCGCCCGTCGACAGCACAGCACCACTGCCTCGCCGCCCGAGCCCGCACTGCTCGAGCAGAGCTCGACGCCGAGCTCCACGCCGAGCGGCCGGGCCCCTCCACTTGCAATGGTGCGCCTGCCCGAGCAGTCCCGTCACCCTGTGCCGCCTCGCCGCTGGAGACGCCGCTCTGCGAAGCTCGCAAGCGGCCGAGCACCATTAAAGCCGCCCGCCAAGCTCGCCGGCCGGCCACCACCACGGCCCCGCCTCTCCACCGCCTTCCAGCGCTTATAAATAGGCCCTCGTGCAGCTCCTCGCCACCATCGAGCTCGCCGAGCTGTCCAGTCACGCCGCTCATCCTCTTCCTCGCTCCAATTCCGCCTTCCTCTGTTCTCGGCCAAAAACATACCTCCCCGTCGATCTCCTCGCCCGGGTCATCTCGGTCCGATTCCTCTCGAGGTGAGCACCCCCACACCCTCCTCAACCTGCCCCAAGCCGCGTCTTTCCCTCTCCATGCCACCAGCGAGCTCCCCACGAGCTCCCGTACGCCATGCCCATGGCCGTCGCGGCCGCCGGAGCTACCCTTCGCTTCCTGCGCCCGAAGTCACCAAAGCGGAACCCCCTCATCCTCCTGTCTCTCCCCATACCCTCGGATTAGAGAACGGTGGCCGGAGCCGCCGGCAGCTCGAGCTCGAGCTGCCCAGCCATGGCGTTGCCGCAGCAGAGGAGAACACAGCTGCTCTGACCTTTTAAGCTCGTGTGTGTAATCCTTGTAGCAAGCCACAGGTGTTGGGCCGTCCAGCCCATATGCACCAGGTAGACTCACGTGGTGCTGCTAATTGAGCACGTCACACACCCAATCCTATTTATTTTCCATTTTCGGAATTTAGTTAAGAGCCACCAATTATAGAGCCATATCTCCTCCATCCCGGCTCCTTTTCGCGTAATTTTTTTTTTCTAAATTCCTATAAAATCATATACTATCCACTCAGCCTATTTTCATCTCCCCTTAACCACGATTTAGCCCTTAAACACCTCCTTAACCTATCATTTTATGCACTAAGAATCCTCCAATTACTCCAAAACTTTACCACGCCCTTCCTAGTACTATTTCGGCCAACTCCATTCAAAAATCCTTCCAAAAATATTTCTCATCCTTATTTCTTTATTTTCTCCGATTCGAGCTCAACTATAAAATATGTGTTTCTTTTCTTGATGGTGTATTTGTTTATATACGTTGTAGATCACGATGTGAACGAAGGAGAGCCCGTCGACGAGCAGTACTGCGAGCAAGCGAACGAGGACCAGTTCTGCGACCCCGAGCCCGAAGGACAGCACTTTGAACAGGAACCCCCAGAAGTCTTTGAAGACGGCAAGTTCAATCCCATCATTTGATGCATGTTTTTTTTCCTAGTTTTTATAAATACAACCTATTGGCCTATTTTACAAAATTGCATATATTTTGCCTGCTGAAAACACGGTTGGATAGCCACCCCTTGATTTGTTATGACCATTCCTTGACTACCTAGGTTAATGTCTGAATGTGTTTGGACGTTAATCACTATTAGAACGCTTAGGACCTTAAACTCAATACAACTTGCTTTATAAAAGGAAAATGTGTGAGTGTGTGGGAAGGAAAAAAAAGGTGAAATTTCGAAAGATAAGTTTGGACAGGATGGATGGCATTTCTGTGTGATTTGCCGATTGGTGTGCTCGTGCCTGTGTGGCAGAGCAAGGAAGGGAGATATCCATCTTGTCACAACTAAGGATCGAGTTGGTGTGTCATCTCACCTAACTCCACTATCGTGCAAACCACTCGACCGTTGAATAGGCAATGGCTTAGCATAAACCTCACTAGTTAGTCTGATAGCCATCAGGAGAGCTGGGAGCAACGGGTGATCAAGGAGAAGGGATTAGCTCTGTGTGACTTATGCCCCGGTTAGAACCTCTGTGACAGGTCAATGACCCGTTGTGCATCCCGTGATGGCTAGTCAGGTCTAGCTAAGGTGGGTAATGGCTTTGTTGGGATCTGCACCGACACTAAGGTGGTCGAGTTGCGGCACCCCGCTTGTGGGTAAAGTTGCACACCTCTGCAGAGTTAAAATCTATTCGAATAGCCGTGCCTACGGTACTGGACGAGTTACGGTGTGGTCACATAACTAGTGTTTATTTTGGGATGGGTTGGCGTGAGTTGTTTTGGGAATGTGTCCGGCAGTTGTGCCGTGTGCTACGGCAGATGAGGAGTCCGGTAGCAGCTTAAAACTTGGATCATGTGTGGATCAACCCCTCGTGTTACTCGGTACAGGAAAACTGGTTTTGGAAATGCTTGCTTTCAAATGAACATTTGCATAAAATCTAGCTTTCCGCAAAAGTAAACCTTAACCTTATCCTTGAATTACCCTGTGCATAATATTCTGTTTATTCCCCCCTCCGTGGGTGTGGTTGGACTTGCTGAGTACGTTTGTACAGGGACAGATCTAGCGTGGGGGCTGGTGGTGCGCCAGCCCCCCCTACGTGCTTGCACATCAAGGGAAAATAGGGGAGGAATGAGGGGAAGAAGAAGAGAAGAAAGAAGGAGAGAGGGGCTGGAGGAGGAAGAAGGATGTCAGCCCCCTGTCCATGAATCCTGGATCCGCCACTGCGTTTGTACTCACCCCATTCTTAATTTTTACAGAGGAAGACCCAGATTTCGTTCCCGAGGACGTCGAGTAGGGTACCGTCCTACATCCAGCCTTGCCTGTGGATTAGTGTCACCCGCAGGAGATCCCGCATGGCGCAAGACTCTAATGACCCCATTTTCATAATTAATATCGTTGTGTGGGTGTGGGTTGTAATCCTTGCGATAGTGGCGCTTCTCTGCCCATTACCGCGTAGAGTTGTACGGTGATGAACCATCTGATGTAATAAATGTGTCATCAGCCTCCTGGGACTGATGTTGACATCACATTTAAGTCTTCTATTATGAGGGGACGCTTCAACACTTTAACGGTATTAACTGCAAGAGAAAAAGACATTTTTGCCCCTCTTTGGTTTCTATCCTATCTCGTACATCACGCGGCTATGTTAGGCGCTATTTTTTAAAGTTTTTTTTTAATCCAAAGTTACTTTGGCGCCAAAATTTTTCGATCTGTGCTTGTTTTTTCCCCTTTAGTTCTCTCTCATTTTTTGCAATGCAACATGACAATTAACCAAACAAATTTTAGAGAAGATCCTCGTGGTCATTGCTGGGCTATCAAACTATGGCTGCTTAGTTTTTGTAATTTTTTTGCGACATTTTTTTTTGTTTCTTTTGCCCTTGCTGATGGCACTGTGGCATTTGAGCGAACAGGTGGCGGCCGTGCGGCCGGTGCCGTTCTCGGGGAAAGCGGTGGTCTTCGAGCTGTGAGACGGCCGGGTAAGCACCAAGCAAGAAACCTCACGCGAGCTGTTCATGGTCCTGCTACGCCTCAGACGGTCTCCAACAAGACGCATACCGCGACCCAAACCCATTTTGGGTCACGCATAGTGTATTTGCCAACTGAAATCGTTCTCCAACAGGCTACCCAAACGCGACACCCATTTTGGGTACCGAGCGAGGCAGGACGCAAAAATGCCCACCTCGTGTTCCTCTCCCCCGGCGCGAAGGAAGGCGGCGGTCCTGCTCGACCCCCACGGCCGCAAGCGGGACGGCGCATGGAGCTCGCGGCCGCTTCGCGCGCCGCCGCCCCCAAGAGCTCGCGGTCCCGGCCGCCGGCCCTGCAGCAGAGGAAGGAGGAGCCAGGGGCGGCGGCGCGAGGTAGCGGATCTTCGGCAACGGCGAGCTCCGCGACGGCTCGGCGCCACCGAGCTCCCTTCCTTCCCTTTTTTGCCACGACCTGCCCACTCCCCAGCCACCCTCCCGCCCCTGCGCCGGTTCCTCCTCGACGCCGGCGACAGGTCGTCCCCAAGCGCGGGCCGGCGGCGGCGCCCCCTCCTCCCTCTCCTCTTCTCCCTCCTCCCTCTCCTCTTCTCCCTCCTCCTCCTCCTCCATGGGCCGGCGGCGGCGACGCCTCCTGGTTGGGCTGGCGGCGACATGGCGGAAGCGGGCCGCCGCGCGGCAAGCTCGAGCGCGCGGTGGGCGGCTGGCGCAGGACCGAGGCGAGCTCCCCCACGGCGCCGGGGTCGAGCTCCCCCAGGCCGCCGGGGCCGAGCTCCCCCATGGCGTCGGGGTCGAGCTCCCCCAGGCCGCTGGGGCCGAGCTCGCCCATGGCGCCGGTCCGAGCTCCCCGTGGAGGAGAGAATTTTGCGTTCGCTGTTGGAGATGCAGAGATTTTGGTATGGAACCCATTTACTGTGCATGACCTAAACACATGGAATGGGTCTCGTTTTTGGGTCTTCATTGTTGGAGATAGCCTCACGGGTTGCCATTGCGTCGAATTGCGATGCATTGCACGAACCGAACTCTGATTGCTGAGCGCGGCTTGTCTAATTACCTGTGTTCTGTCGCGTGCAGCTAGCGGAGCTGCGGCGGCCGCCTTCCACGGAGGGGTGCGGCGACCCCGCACCTGGCCCCCCCCCCCCCAGGGTCCTCACCGCCCGCGCCCCTGGGACGGCGCCCGAGCCGTCAGGGAAGAACATCGACTCGATCTAGGGTTCAGGAAGTCGGAGTGAGGGAGAGAGAAGAGGCGCATGGAATAGTGGTAACTGGCAGAGGGATTGAGGGAGACAAGGGGTATTTCGGTCTTTTCATACTGGATCCACATCCAAAATCATGGTAAAGGCTGACCGAATGGATGGAAGTGCTGGATAGGAAACAAAATTTTTGGTGGTGCATAGATAGAAAAGTTTTGAAGTTTGGGTGCTATCTAGAAGAACAAATTTTTTTACGCTAGATAGAGAATTTTCTAAAAAAATACCCACACGAGGCATAATGATAATGCTACCACCACCACAAACACAGATGGAAAGGTACATGTAACTAAATCTTCCAAATCAACAAGGCCTGGTCTAGTCCAAATATAAAGGAAATTGTGGTGGCTTAGAATATTTCCTTGTATAAAGAAAAATTACAGTGACTTGGAATATCTTGAGATGTGAGAACATGAGACTACAATTGTACGGCCACAGAATTTAAGAGCACCGAACCATGTCCACGGAATGCAAATTCAGTTTTTTTTTTTTTGAGAATCGAATGCAAATTCAGTTGGCACCCAGTCAATCAGGCTAGATCGTTTCCTTAAAAAAAATCAATCAGGCTAGATCTGACAGATCGACGTGGCAGATCAGTGATCAGATTCGCCTAGTTCTCGGTCGATACAAATATGGGGACAACGTCGCAACGAAAATAAAATCGTGCACACGCAGGTCACTCGAGTTGTGGTTTGGCACTTTGAGCCTGATTGGTTTGATTTCAAAATTTACCTCGTCAAAACTCGGGTAGGCCAAAATATTGGCAATAATTTTTTTTTCAAAATCTTGGCATTTTAAAATATGTATTAAAATATTTAATAGATGAAAGAGAACTGGCAAGCTGACGAAGTAACAATCGTGCTGCTAGCCTGTTGCCATTGCCCATCGCTATCGTATCTTCTCTCAGTCATAATTCCTCGGTCTCTGTCATAATTTCTTTCGGTGGTCCGCGGGGCAGCGAGAAAACTCTCAAATCACGGCTTAGAGCAACTCCAACAGATTGATCTTTTCTTTTTTTTTTCTTTCTCATCATATAGTAAAATTCCTTTTCTCAATTTCAACATATATGGAAGAAGTGCTCCAGCAGATTGATTTTTCTCCCTTTCTATATGGAAAGAGAGGTGCGATGTCTCCCCTTTCTATTGGAGATTGGAGAGAAATTATTGGGGATTGAGAAAAAATAAAGGGGAAAGGGAGATGAAAAATTAATTTGCTGGAGTAGATTTTTTCAACATCAATCCCCTATATTGAGAAAAAATGGAAAGAGAAAAGGAAAAGATCAATCTGTTGGAGTTGCTCTTATGTACAAAAAGGATTGACATCGACCTTCAGCAGCCTCTCTCGGTCTTCATTGCTATGCATTGTTCAGTTGTTGCCAATCAACTAGACTAGGGCCCTGTTTGGGGGTAGCGGTAGCTTTTGGAAAAGCTACGTTTTGGAACAGCTCCACCAGCTAGTCCAAAAGACTGCTTTTCACAGAAGCTAGAAGGTATGTTTGGGGGAGCTTTTGCCCATCGGCTTCTTGCCCAACACCAACAGGCCGGCAAGGAGCAGAGCTGCCGGCAAGGCCATGCGGATGGAAGGGCGACGCCGTGCAGGGCCAACTGCGGGGGGCGCGTGGAGGCAAGGGCGACGCGGAGCTGGGCCACCGGCGGGGGCCGTCGGAGGGGAGGAGATCCGCTAGCTGGTGGCCGCGTGGAGGCGAGGCCGGTGGGGAGCAGATCCGCCGGCAGGGTCGCGCGGAGGGGAGGCCGGTTGGGAGGAGAGCTGTCGGCAGGGGCGGCGCGGAGTATCGCCGCCGGTGCCGGGGCGGGTCGCGCGGAGGGGAGGCAGGCAGGGGCGGCGCGGAGCATCGCCGTCGGGGCGAGCCACGCGGAGGGGAGGCAGCCGGGGAGGAGACCCGCCGGCATGGGCGGCGCGGAGGGGTGGGGCAGCGGCGCGTCGATCCGCGCAGAGGGGAGGGGCTCCCGATCAGAGGGGAGGGGCAGCGGCGCGTCGATCCGCTCGAGTGGAGGCGGGCGGAGCTCGGGTCGAGGGTGGATCCATCGTGCGGAGCTCAGGTGGAGGCGGCCGGAGCTCGAGCGGACGCAGCCGCCGGCGGTTGGAGTGGGGGAGGCGAGAGAGAGAGTGGAAGGGAAGGAGAGGCGAGGAGACGAGGAAGGGGCCGGAACCGCAAAAGCTCGGGAAGCTCGTCCGTCGTCGCTTTTAGCTTGTAGTGTTAAACCAAGCTTTTGGAGCTTCCGCGGTTGGGAGAATCAGAACCCGTTTGGGGGAGTTTGGAGCTTTTGGAGCTTCTTGGAGAAGCAAAAGCTCCAGGAAACTCCCAAACAGGGCCTAGAAATTACACGCGCTCTTGCGACTTTCTGACGAATAGCTACCACTAGTACATGCTATTGTTCAATTTGTTGCCGGTCAATAACTGAGGCATCGCATATCTGTAGGGGCGTCGAACAGTTTGGCAAGAGCATTGCCTAACTTCAATTTCCCGAAATCGCTGCAACTGCAACCATACGGACTCAGTTCGGCTGGTGCTGGGCTGAATCGGATCGCCCGTTCAGCCCAGCCGTTCAGCCGTTCGGCTTGAGGTTTTACAGCGCAGCAACAGCTCGAAGTTGGATCCGCCGGCCGCAGCCCACCTCCACTCGCTCTTGCTGTCTGTCGCCCGTGGTCTAGGTTCCCTCCGTCGGCCGCACCCCCGCATCACCACCGGCCGCCCTGCACTCTCGACCCCCATCCCCATCGGCCGCCCTCCGTCCTCCCCGCCGCCTTGAGCGCGCAGATCCAGACGGGACCGGGGCCGGCCGCGCTGGCGGGGACCGAATCGGCTCGGCCCGTCCGCCGGCTCCCTCGCGCGGGCTTGCTCCTCGGCTTCCCCTTCGGACTACTCGTCGCCTGCGCCCCCACCAGGCCTCCTCGCCGTCGCCGCCGCCGCTGCACCTACAGCAGAGGGAGGAGAGGGGGCCGTGGGGGAGGACGACGTGTAGGTGGTCGGCCCGCCGCCGCGAAGGACTCGCCCAGGAAGCAGGCGGCCCGGACGCTGACGCCGACGAATCCGCGCCGCCTGCACTGCGTAGCCCCGTCGTGGCATCACCCCGGCACAGCGGCACCCCTCGGCTTCGGCAGCTGCCCGGTAAACTTGATCATGGCCAGGCGATCATGGCCAGGCGATCTTGGGGCTTGCTGCTAAGCCCCTGCCGGAAACACACCTGCTTCTTCTCATCAGTGTCTACATGGTACCCGGAATACTGGGATAGAGTGTTGAAAGCCTGGGAATATTGTAGCACACTGCTATTGCCCTGTTTCAGGGCCAAGAACTCTGTGAGTTTTCTTCTGATCACCCCTGCTGGAATATGGTGCGCTCTGAAAGCCTCCTTGAACTGTGCCCAAGTGAACCTAGTACCTTCAGGGAACATGGCCACGTGATTCTCCCACCATATACGCGTGGGACCTCTCAGCTGCTGGGCTGCCAATCCCGCTTTATCCCCATCATTGTATGGGTGTAGGGTAAACTTGGACTCGATGGTCCGAAGCCAACTGTCCGCCTCCAATGGCTCATCCGCTTTATGAAACAGCGGTGGTTGGGTAGCCAGAAACTTCGGGTATCCAGGAGCAGGTGGATGGTGGTGATGCTCAGGCCGCGGCGCTCTGCCCTGCTGCACGAGCTCACGGAGGAGTGCCGTCTGCTCGTCGCGCCCGGTGAGCATGGCCGCAATGGCCTGGGCCAACTCAGGAGGGTTCGGTGATTCTCTCATTTTGCATTCAACCATGATTGGATTAGTTACATTTTTCTGATTACATATAAATAATCATGACCGCAACTAATATCCGATGGAAGAAATCGCAGAAAATAAATTATCTGAACACAACTTAGGGGTCTCTGTCTGCGCTCAACCGATCAGACCGGTGCAACCGACCGGTCAGACCAGTCTGCATGGCTCTGCATGGGCTTGACGTCGATCAACCGGTCAGACCGGTCCGTAACAGAAATAAACTTCTAAGCCCTAACTGTGTACCAACCCTTAAACCAAAATATTAACTGCAATTTGAAAACATGGAGTAATATCTCATGACAGTCATTTCCAATCATCACTTAAATTCCATATAACATTACTACGATGCGGTGCTGAGATCAAGGTGCTCATATCCGAGAGCGACTGACGGTGAATCGATCCGATTTAACCTTGCAAGGTGGACCTAACCAACACGGCACGTAAAAGCCCCATCGGACCACACGCACCAACCCTTCCCCTCCCCACCTCGAACTACAGAACCACCCCACCTTCATATAGTTAGCTGAGCTCAACGTGAGACCACCAAAAGTAAACATATGCATCCTGTTTCTCCGCGACTACTCGACTCGCCCTACGGGGTGGTGATGCAGTTCTGTACTTTCGAAGCGAGACAGTACTAGGCTTACCGGTTTCGACTACCTCCTACTCCCGGCATGCGGTTAGTACAATTCAAACTCGATCACAGGGCCAGACAACGAACGGTCCTTAACCGACACAGACGGGGCTAACCTTTCCCCGCCCGGTCTCCAAATTCTTTTCCTTTCTTTCCTAATTCAGTATTCCATATATTCAAAATAACTAAATACCCTATATCTCGCGAGTGGTCCGAAATCACTCGACTTCTACCGAGTTCTATTAAACATAGCATTTCTATCGTCTTCTACATACTAGTGACTCGAGGAAACCTAGGGATCATGCAACTAGGGTTCCAAACAATTCCTAAACCTAATGCACAAGTAATAGAAACATAATTATAGGTGTCATAATTTGAAATAGTAGGATGTGCACCAGGGCTTGCCTTGCGTCTGCTGCTCAACACTAGGGTGAGTTGGGCCTTGGGCCAACTCCCCGCGAACCTCCTGCTGCGGGGCTTGCCCCTGGGGCTCCTGTGGCTCCGCAACCACCTCGTATACGACCTCCTCCGCCGCGGCTTTTATTCAAATTTTTCTAGGTACAAGAACTATTTTTCTTGATTTAGTGCATTTACCTTAGTCATAATTCATTTGGTCTAGTTGTGCTTATCTAAAATTTACCAAAAAATTTTTTATAGCTCTTAGGAAATAAAATAATGGTACTGTAAAAGTTATGGCTTCTAAAACTCAGTATAGCAGCATGGATAAATAACCCATTTAAACTAGACATATTGCAAGATTTAATTTAAAAACTTATTCTAGAAATGTTTTCTGGATCTACCAATTTTGTGCAAGCCTATGCTCACCATATGCAACACTCTAGCCAAAGGTGACCTGCATCCAAAGGATGGATCTTGAGATTTAAATAAAAGTCATTAAACTAGTATTTAAAATAGAGCAAGATACATTGATCAAATGAAAAACTTTATATAACAAAAGTTGTAGATCTTGTTTCATAGAATCCAGAACAGTTGATTTTGTATTTTTCTGATTTTTCTATGATTTTATATCAATTTTACAAGTTCACTGTTTAATGCGTCCCGGGTGCCAGGACCTAAATGTAATTTTTTTATATATATTTAGGTCATGTCGCCCAGCCAGGGGGCGATAGGGGTATAGTTTTGAAATTTTTCGAAACCGCCATATATTTTTAAAATTTTATTTTTTTGTTAAATATAAAAATGAAAAAAATCCCCTTGCCGGGCACCCAAGCCAAAATTGCTCTGTTCCGGTATCACAAAAAAATGAGTAAATGTTGCTTGTACGGTGTGCCAAGGTCAGGTGTGTTTTTTTTGTTTTTTTGAGCAATTAGGTCAGGTGTGTGACGAATGTGATTTGCGCAAGGGACGTCTTTAATAACCATACTAGGAATACAAATACTCGCAGCTACCCATTTTTCTTCTTTTTCCTGGGCCAGTTGCGAGCAAGGGACCAACGTTTGAGACCGTTGCCTGACCGCACTTTGTCTCCTCGCGCGGTCGTGCTCGTGCACAGCGACTCGGTGAGCAGAGCAATCAATCAGTGACCCCTCTTCTAGACAGACCACTCGCTGCCACTGAACACAAGAGGTAGCTAGAGCCAACAGATCATGACTTGTTCTGGCTGAGACGACCGCAGCAGGGCAGGTCACCGGACGCAAGACTGCGATGATACGGTCAATGTTTTCACTAAATGCGCTGACGCTGCCGCAGTGATCCTGCATAAAAATAGTGCCACTTGCGTTGGACCCCCGGAGGCCGAAATGGGGCCTTGGCCCACTTCGGACGAGGGCCCGCTGGTTCTGAATCCTGATCACCGCGATGGCGCGATCACGAGCAACAAATACACGCTCCCGGTTGGCAGGCGACGAGCCGAGCAAGATGTGAAACCAAGTTGCTGATGACGAGGTCACGTTCAGTTGTTCACACAATAGAGGTGTTCCGGAGATAGAATAGTTGCGATCACATGTGGATTAGGATAGACTAATAGGGGCGATTAGGGTACTACTAATTTTTGTTCCCTTGAGGTCGAATGAGTAGTGTAAGCATTTTTTTCTTTTGCCAAGGCACATAGCACGCGCTAATTGAATATGGACTTTGCACAGGCAGAGCAGCGTTGATGCGACCGAGGAGAGCGAGGACAATTCGATTGCGTGGTTGATCATGATCCTGCAGGACCAGACCAGGCCAAGCCGTCAGAATCATGGTCTATATATTCTATCTAAGATGCCCACACAGGGTAAAAGATAAATGACATGATGAAGTGGAGAGGAAGATGACTAGGCGCTTTATTTATTTAGAAATGTATAAGGTATGTTTGGATGGGCTAAAGAAATGCTAAACGTTAACACATATTAGCACTTAAGAAAATACTAAATTTTTTGTCTTGGATTCTTGGTTAAAGTTTAGTCCACCCCATTAGCACTCCCATTTGGATGAGTTAATGCTAAAATTTAGCACTTCCACCTGTTATTAGCACTTGATCCAAGAGAGACTATAGTAAAAGGAACAGTAAATTGAGATGCTACAAGTCGTTCCGTCAAACTAGTAGCTATTCTTTCTGGCCAAGTCGCAAAGATATCTTTCAGCTACTATTCTTTTTCCGAGAGTAGCAATAAGGCACCCAAACTACACTTTGACACGGCTTCCAGATGAAGAACATCTTGACGAACGTTACCATGGATTTTGAAATTCCCGGGGAAAATATAAGAAAGTTCAAAATTGCCTTTTAACTTTTGTTAAAAAAGAATCAAAGATGCAGCTTTAACAAGAAGAGACGATACAGGTGGCTTGCGCACGACGCCGTCCGCGCGCATGTTTACGCCGGGGATTTCCAAGATGCTCGAAGGAAACCGAGGAAAAATTGCTTCAGTGCTAGTCTACGACTATAGAGTCACATGATCAACATAGCATCAAAGGGAAGGGGAAAATGTCAGCATTCTTGTTGGCTACGATAAACCATCGAATATTAAACAAGATACCTTGCAAAAATATTAAACACGTGACATGGGCTAGATCTGATCTACACATCTGCTATTACGTCATCAAACTTTTGGTGATAAAATATAGTACACATATACAGCTAGCCACTTAGCGTTGACTCTGATAAACATATTTAGGTTTATGCAAGTGTTCGAGCATTCAATTTCACAGAAATATAACAGTTTGAGGGTCATCATCTCAGAAACACAACCCACCGGTGCCAAAAAAGAAAAAAAAGTGCCAAAAAAAGAAACACAACCCACCGGTCTATTATACATTAATCCATGTCTTTCCTGCTGTCGTTTATCCTCTTCCACAAATGCAAAACGTTCCCATCAGTTGACGTCATCCAAAGCCAAAATGAAACACTGCGGGATACAGTGTGTACACCTGGATCGGCCTGCGGTTTTGGCCCTACTTGGGTCAGTTTTCAAGTAGTTCAAGTCAGCATCGAACATAGTATATGCGTGTCATCGTCTAGCTAAACTGCGAGGAGCTAAGCAGAAATAAAGCTACCAACCTTGTACCCCTACTTTCCTACGCTTCCACAGCCAAAAAAGCTCCCTGAGAACAAGAATGACTGCGCCGCTCTATCTTCTCCTTCCATTGCTCTTCTTCAAGATTTGCTCTGGTGCATCGCCATGGCAGACCATGACCACCGGCTCGCACATCAGAGGAGAGGACCACAACGAGGTCTTCCTCATCTCACCGGACCGCACCTTCTCTTGCGGCTTCCACGAGCTTGGCACAAATGCTCTCACCTTCTCCATCTGGTACACCACAAGCACCACCAATAGAACTGTCGTCTGGACGGCAAACCCCTATTTCGCGGCGAGTGGCTACTCTCCCGTGAACAAATATGGCTCCAGGATATCGCTGAACCACGACGGCAACCTGATACTCACAGAAACCAATGGTTCCACGGTGTGGGAGAGCAGGACATCGTCAGGCAAGCACACAACAGTAGTCCTCCTCAACAACGGCAACCTTGTGATCAACGACTCCAGCAACAATATCGTGTGGCAGAGCTTCCATTCGCCAACGGACACCTTGCTCCCGGGGCAGAACCTGACAAAGGGCACAAGGTTAGTCTCTGGTTACCATCACCTCTATTTCGACAACGACAACATCCTGCGGATGTTGTATGACGGCCCAGAGATCACAAGCATCTACTGGCCAAGTCCGGATTACAACGCTGAAAAAAATGGCCGCAGTAGGTTCAACAGCACCAGGACAGCAGTTCTAGATGACATGGGTAATTTTGTGTCAAGTGATGGGTTTAAGATAGAGGCTTCAGATTCAGGTCCAGGAATCAAGAGAAGGATCACAATCGATTACGATGGCAATTTCAGAATGTACAGTTTGAATGCATCAACAGGGAAATGGAACGTCACAGGACAGGCTGTAACACAGATGTGCTATGTGCACGGGCTATGCGGAAAGAATGGGCTCTGTGACTACTCCCGTGGTCTCCAGTGTAGATGCCCTCCAGATTATGAGATGGTTGATCCAACAAATTGGAACCAAGGATGCCAACCAATGTTCTTGACTGATAAAAACCAATCACCTGAGGATTTTACATTTGTCAAGCAACCTCATGCCGACTACTATGGCTTTGATCTGTCCTCAAATAAATCCATCTCATTTGAAGCATGCAGGAACATTTGCTTGAACATCAGTACCTGCTTATCTTTCACATACAAGGCTGGAGATGGTTGGTGTTACACTAAAGATTTACTTTACAATGGTCAGGTCTACATGTATTTTCCTGGAGACAACTATATGAAAGTACCAAAAAATTCGAATAGTTCTTTATCCCCAATCTCTAAAAAGGAAAGCCTCACCTGTGGACCACCGGGCTCTGAGGTCAAGCGAGGATCAGCAAGTATGTATGGAACAAAGAAGGACAACATAAACTGGACATACTTCTATGTCTTTGCTGCAATACTGGGAGCTCTAGAGTTGCTTGTTATTGTGACGGGCTGGTACCTTTTCTTCAAGAAGCATAACATACCCAAATCAATGGAGGATGGGTACAAGATGATTACAAACCAATTCAGGCGGTTTACATACCGAGAACTAAGGGAAGCAACTGGAAAGTTCAAAGAAGAGCTTGGGAGAGGAGGAGCAGGAATCGTCTACAGAGGTGTGCTTGAAGATAAGAAAATAGTGGCAGTAAAGAAGCTTACAGATGTTCGCCAGGGAGAGGAGGAATTCTGGGCAGAGGTGACACTTATTGGAAGAATCAATCACATAAATTTAGTCAGAATGTGGGGATTTTGCTCAGAAGGGCCAAACAGGCTATTAGTGTACGAGTATGTGGAGAATGAGTCACTGGATAAGTACCTCTTTGGTGAGAGAAGTACGGAAAGCCTGTTTGGTTGGAGCCAAAGGTACAGAATTGCCCTGGGCACTGCAAGAGGCCTTGCTTATCTTCATCATGAATGCCTTGAGTGGGTTGTTCACTGTGATGTGAAGCCAGAAAACATACTCCTAACACGAGACTTCGATGCCAAGATAGCAGACTTTGGACTGGCCAAGCTTGCGAAGCGAGATGGCACTAGCTTCAATTTTACCCATATGAGAGGCACAATGGGGTACATGGCACCAGAATGGGCACTCAATTTGCCAATCAATGCAAAGGTTGATGTTTACAGCTATGGGGTCGTACTTCTGGAGATTGTGACTGGAATCAGGGTTTCAAGTGGCATACTGTTAGAGGAAAGACAGATAGATTTCCTGGAGTTTGTCCAGGAGGCTAAACATATTCTGTCTTCCGGGAATGTTAGTGACATTGTTGATGATAGGTTGCATGGCCATTTTGATACAGAGCAGGCAATTGCAATGGTGAAAATAGCCTTTTCATGCCTCGAAGAAAGAAGCAAGAGGCCGACAATGGATGAAATTGTCAAGGTGCTCATGTCTTGTGATGATGATGACTACCATCCTGCTTATTCATATTGACTTGCAACAGATGCCAGACTAGCTGAAGACGTAACAAGTTTCATGCCAAGTGCAACTTTATCATGTTATTATAGGAACGATGAGACAAGATAAAAAGCTCTGACTGAATCGATGTAATGTAAAATGTGGAGATTGTGATATTTGAATGCAATAATGTCAAAATTACTAGAACCCAGCAGCTGCAGTTCCTTTATCTCAATTACATTTGCTAATTAGATAGAGGGGAGCAGCAGAGCCCGAGAATTTCATCTCCCTAAACATTTTCACCATCACAAGTTTCAGCACATCATATTCACAAAGACTGATAAATCTTATCCACATCAATAGGCAAATATACTCCTAGGATATCATTATACACAAAGACATACAAGGAACTATTTTGTTACCTGAGGAAGCAACATCCACACAATTTATTGGAAACAACCTCTTTTCAGCAGTAAAATCGAGCCTCCAATGGATGTGCGAGTCTGAACCTTCCCCTTGCCCCTGCGTCGCCCCCCACTCGGGCAACCCGGGAGGCCCCGAACCTAGCTGCCGCCTCGACCTTCCTTCCCCCTCTCTCGCCGCGCCACCGCCGAAGCAGGATGCCGGCAAGGCCGCGCAGCTCACCGGGATGGCGGCGGCAAGGCCTCTTCTCGTGTGGTGGCGTGGATGGTGGTGGTCCGGCGGGGCGGGGCCGAGCCCGGGCTGCGTGGAGCTCGGCTAGGCCGCCCCTACGGCACCGACTAGGGCCTAGTGGGTTCTTATGGCATTGGAGGTTCCTCCTCCGCCTTCCCCTCACCTCCTTCCTCGCTAGCGGCGCGGCGCCGGCCTAGTCTACCCTGGTGGCCGAATCCGGTGCCCCAGCGGCTGGATCCGGCTCACCCTAGCCAGGAGGCGTGGCGGGCGACGGTGGCTGTGGCAGTGGCAGCCGGAGCCCGTGTAGGCGCGGGGCGGCAGGGGGGGCTCTCGGCCTGGCTTGCCTACTCGCGGTGGCCCGGGCAGTTGAGGACGGAGGCGGGGGCGTCTGCCGGGGGCGCCGAGTTCGTGGCTGGATGTGGCGCCCTTAGGGCGAGGGGCGGCGCCCGACATGGTGGGACATGCACCTCGTGGCTTCTAGCGGAGGCCGACGGCGGGTGCCAGTGCCGGAGTCAGGTCCGGCTCTACAGGTTGCCCGGACAGAGGGGGTGGCGGTCGACGCAGCTGTGCGGCTGCTGCGAGGAGCTAGCGTGTTGATACCCCTCTATACGGATGTCTGTGGGGTTATGGGACAACGGTGAGGGTGGTGCTGCTAGGTATGGGGTGCTTCAAGGCCCGACATCGTGCTAGAGGGTTTTTTGGGTGAAAGCCTTGATGACGGTGACGCTGGTAGGCGCCACTTTTCCTGATGGGGACGTCGTGTCTTCCCTTCTAGCAGTTAGGGGTGGTAATGGGCCATGACACTAGTGGTCACTTCACAGCCCAACTTGGCTCTTAAATTTTTAGCTCAAAATTGTATAGGATTAGAGCCCAGCCCTTTTAGGGCCTGGCCCTTAGATTATCTAGGCCAAATTTGACGACCCTTTACCACCCCTACTAGCAGTGTCATCCAAGGGTGAAAAAGCCCGGTCCGCAGTGGACGTGCGACGGTGGCGCTATCGGCGTCGCTTCCTTCTTGAAGGCGTTGCACTTGGATCGTCACCGAGGCTTTGAATGTCTCCTTCGGCGTTTGCACTTCTCGGCACCCGGTAGACGCGTGGAGGCGGTTCTTGCAATGTGAAGTCGGAGCTGCTACGTCAGGGACGTGGCTCGGCAACGATGACATGCGGCACGCCCCTTTCATCATGGTTCGGTGCTCTACGGAGGGTTTGCATCCGCCGAGGCGAAGTGGGGTTTGTGACTGGAAGTCGGAGCTGCTCTTGTTTGAGCTTGGCAACGATGACCAGCTGCAGCCTCGTGCTTTGAACCCGTCGGTAGGTGGCTCGTTTTTTTAGATAAGGGATAAACCGGCCTCTATATCCATCTGGTGGATATATATACCCAAGAGTTACAAGAGTTCTTAGACTCTACACCTCAAATGAGGTTCTCAGAATACAAGAAAAAAACTCTAAAACAATGAAAGAAAACTAGAAGACTAAGCTTTAACTTTCTTCTTCACTCCGTTTCATCCTTGTAAAGTCTTTATGCCGCACCAAACACCACATCTCTCGTTTACTTAGAAACTTGATGTCTGAATTATTTGATGCCGCTGAAGTACCAAAGTCGGACCGAATGACCTCCAAGGTTACGCTTCAAGAAGAGAACGACATCGAAGATGTCATCGCCGCCACATCCAGCAAGCTGGACTTGAGTTTTCACCCGGAGATCCACCGACAGTTGTAGGTGACACCACGGTAATGCCTCAAGGAAACGACGCCCAAAAGCGCCGCCGTTATCGATACCGACACAATGCCGAAAAGGGCTTTCGCCTGGAACACCTACCCGGCATCACCACCATTCCAGCAAGAAGTAACGGTGATGCCGCTGCCAGGGTCGACGGAAAAGATGGCCATGCCGAATTGGAGAGTGGGTGACCGCGGTGGTGTCGTAGGTCCCCAGCCATGATCTGAGAGAAGAATCAGCCCGATGGAGGGCGGATCCGGCGCCAGTGCACTTGCACGGCAGCAGATCGGCGTAGAAGCGACCAAAACTGTCGATCACCGGTCCCAGAGAAGGCACGGGGGGCCACCACGCCGGTAGGTAGGGCGACGAGTTCGGTAGCACCGCCCACTGTGCAGGTTGGGCGCAACGGGCACTGAGCCTCCTCGGTAGGTTGCTCGTGGGTGGCCTGCCATCGGAAGTGGGAGCTGCTGGTAGCTTTGCTTCCATGCTCGGCAATGATGAGCAATGGCAGTGCATCGTGTTAGTGCTCAACCGGGTAGCGTGGGGGTGGTTAGCTACTCAGATGCTCTGTTAGCATCTCGTTTGACTAATCATGTGCTTAACCCGCTAATGATGGACTTAACCTCATCGTTAGCGTTAATCGAGTTCGCGTGGTAAAACATTGTTTAGCCGCGTTCGATCTCGTTTTTCTCCTTAATCCGAGCCTCGAATCAATTTTCGCCCAAAAGCAAACTTGTAGACCTTCTATCCCTCTACAACTTTTATTTTTGGCCAAATTTCATGTTCCCATATGAAGTTTGGAGTTTTGGGTGGTCAAATTTTGCTCAAAATCATTTCAAACGAATTCAATTCGGTTACTGGGCTCTCCAGTGAAGCCGTACGCGTGCCCATACCGCGACCCCGCGTCGTCGCCGGCGACGCCACGCGTCGGCCGTCGGCGAACCTCGTCTGTCGTGCTCACGCACCGTCCTTATCTCCCACGAAGCCGTGTCGTTTTTTCCTCCTCCTTCTCCTTCATCCTCGAGCCGTGCCGAGCAGAGCCATGCAGGCCGCCGCCGGCGTCCACGCCGGCCATCCTCGCCACCCCGCTCGATTCTCCGTGCCCCAAGCCGCACCACCTCGCCCTCCACCTCCACCGCCCCTCCCTGAGCCCGTTCGTGCCGCACGCCGGCCGAATCAAGCTCCCGACCGTCGTGCCGCCATTGCTGTCGTCCCCGAGCTCCGCCCTCTCCGTCGAACCCCCATCTCCGGTCCATCTCCGCCCAAATCAAGCCCCTGGTGAGCTCGGCCGCGCTTTCCTCTCCCTTCCCGACCCCTTCCCTGGCCGAATCTCGCGCCACCGCCACCGGTGAGCCGCCGCGCCGCCGTGCCCGCCCGTTGTCGCCGCGCGCACGCCGCGGGACGCCTCTGCGCGGGCCCCCGTAGCGCTGCCGCGTGCCCTGGCCCCGCTCAGCTACGCTGGACGCAGTGCCGCCCTGTCCCGCGCGCGCCGCCGCCTTGGCCTGCAAGGCAAGCCCCGGAGCATAACCTCTATTTTCAGTATTCAATGTTATTAATTAAATATTGTGCATTAAGTTTTCTAGGAGTTGAATGAAACCCTAGTATGCATGTTTCTCCCTAGGTACCTCTGGGTCTCTACTAGTATACAGGCACCGTTAGAACTGCTTTGCTAATTAGGAACCCGGTAGAAGCCGAGTGATTCCTGTCACTCGCGAGAGTTAGGTCTTGTGACTTATGAAAGGTTGCTGGAGAATGAATCTTTGAGAAAAAGAAAGGAAAAATGGAGACCGGGCGGAGATGAATTGGTTATGGATATGGAAGTTATGGAAAGTGAGCCTCCGCCTGTGTCGATTGAGGACCGTACCGTTGTTGGCACTACTGATCGAGGATTGAACAGTACTAACCACATGCCGGAAGTAGGAGGTAGTCGAAACCGGTAAGCTCAGTACCATATGTGCACCAGTAGCCGAACTTGATACTGTCTTCACCAGTGGAGCTAGTATACAAACTCATGGCTGACCCTTCGATTGTATCGGTGGGGCTAGCAGTCCCGGGTCGCAGGGCAGTTCGGTTCTTCGGTGTGCATATGTGAAGGGTTGCCACGTAGGGTCCGACGGGGCCTATATGTGACGTGTGTGTTAGGTCCACCTTGCAAGGTTAAATGGAATCGATTCGCCGTGACTCGCAGATATGAGAACCTTGATCTCTCTGTCACATCGTAGTAAAGAAGTGGAATGAGTTTGAACTGAGAATGTTTGGCTGTGGTAATCTGAAAAGATAATGTGATCAACCATACGTGCTCTAGATGTTTAAGCAAATCTAGTTGGTACTTGATAAACTTAAATTGAGCTAAAATATTACAAGTAAGGATCCAGTATTAGTAGTTTTTCAGCAAAACAAATTCCAGAGCCAAAAAGCTTTTCATGTCTAGTTAATGGGCTAAGTATACCCATGGACGGGTAAGTCTTGCTGAGTATTAGAATACTCAGGCTTGTTGTTGCCATATATTTTTAGCAGGATGCGTTCCAGAGGACTCCGAGGAGATCTGCGCCTCGTGGATTGGTCAACCACTTCCTCCGGGTTGGTCGGTCGAGTGGGTCCCGTCTTCTCCATGAAGTTCGGGCAGGTGAGCCTCACATCAGTGGGCAAGGTGTGAAGCTCGTCTTTGTCTGCGACGTTATCTATCGTAAAGTATTTTGAAGCTTGTTTTAAACTCTAAATTACTTTCCGCTGCGTTTGAACTCTAAGGTTTGAAGTGTAAAACTGACTTGTAAACACTTGTTGTAGTACGGTGGTACTTCTGTTATAAACTCGGGATGTAAATGGCTTTGAACGCTTTTGTTGCCGGTAATCATCTGTGCTCGTCTTTTGGCGAGAGTTCCTGTGTAATCGATCCTGGTTACAGCAGGCGGTCTGAGTGTACTGATTGAGTGCAGTAATTCTGGTTTGAGTTTAAGTGTTAATTATTGCACTTAATTGGTATTATTTGGACTGTTCTGTGACAGCTGGCATCAGAGCTAATTGCACTAGGGGTGATTCCTGGCGTACTTAACTGCGTTAAGTAAACTTTTTTTTTTTGCAAAATTTCGGGTTTTCGAAAAGTTGACGTTAGATGCGCTAAGGAATAGAGTAGATAGTTCGTATGCCCTAATTATGTTCTATAAGTTAGGTGGCATTTAAGTACGTGTTTCATACGTGCGCGGGTCCCGTATGTTGAGCATACGAGGAGGTGATAAGGCTCAATTCAAACGAGCCTGTCGCTATCTGCCGCCTGATATGGAGTGCGGATTTCTTACCGTGTGATTGTGATCACGGCCATCTCGTAAGCCAATGTTACGAGGTGAAGGCTCGTTATGCAGTTGGTCATAACCGTGTACCTTGGGACACGTGTACCCTTGGGTGTCCCGTAAGACGATTTGTACGGGAAGTGAATACGTTGCTTCGGTAATGTATGCAGCGCTGCCCATTCAGCGTCGAACGTTTGGGTGCCATCTCTATAGTGGATGGTAATGTATGTGTGAATATGTGGGAAACTGCATATGCGTTACCCGTGTGGCGTAGGACACATGGGGGCCGTTCGTGTGTGCTTGCACGAAGGGTCCAGAAATGGATATTTATATCTCTCTCTTGTTGTCTTGGTTTGTTTGCAGGAACACTAACTACGTAAGCACGTTATGAACCCTTGATCGTAGGAACGACTAGTATATATAGGGAGAGTACGTAATTGTGCCACTAGTCGTCTTCGTATACCATAATTGGTAATTGTTTGGGTGAGAACGATAGAGCGTGCATGCATCTGGCATATTTGAGTTGGTTGGTCGCTTCGTAGTTAATAGTTGTGAAACCTTAAGACTGCAATGTTATAGCTAGCCGAGTTACCAACCTGCTGTTCAACCCTATTAGATGCGGTTTCAGCTGAAGCAAACCATTTTGTTCTCTTGGTGAACCATATCGCGAAGGGAATGATTCATGCTGTGTGTTCATATTAATTATGCACATTCTTTATTTGCATGGATTAGTCCCGATAGCGGAATGGCTAACCAAGGGATGGTGCTTTTGCAGATGGGTAATAACAACACTGCTAACCGTGGAAATGAGGGTCAAGGAACACAGCCACCAGCGTCTCCCTCCTTGCCTCAGGCTATTGCGGCTCTTATCGCCGACCGCAATGAGCAGACCGAATTGTTGAGGCAACTGGTGCAAAGTAATGCTGGCAGAGGTCGACAAGCACCACCAGCAGAAACTGACTACGTCGGATTTCTTGCCACCCAACCACCCCTGTTCCACAAGGCCGAAGATCCCCTGGAGGCATATGCTTGGATTCGCACCATGGAGGACAAGTTTGGTATTCTTAATTGCACAGAAGTGGACAAGGCTGCCTTTGCAGTGCAACAGCTGAGAGGCCCGGCAAAAATATGGTAGGCCAATCATTTAGCTATGCAACCAACAGAGAGACAGATTTCCTGGTCAGAATTTAGAGAGATTTTTAGGGCACATTATATTCCACAAGGTTTCATAAAAGTGAAAGTGGAGGAGTTTCTAAATCTGAAACAAGAGAACAAATCAGTGATGGAATATGCCAACATTTTCAATCATCTTGCACAATATGCTGCACATCACGTAGATACCGATGAAAAGAAGCAAGATTGTTTCCAGAGAGGGTTAAATACCGAGTTACTCATGCGTTTAGTAGTGAGAACATTTACCAGCTACAGTGACTTGGTCAGTAAAGCTATTCTCCAAGAAGATGCGATGCTAAAGCATGAAAAGGCGAAAAAGAGGAAGAAATCACATATTGGGTCCTCTGGGAATGTTGTGCAACGCCTACGCCTGGTGTCCACTAGCTTTTCCCAAACTCAATATCAACTACAACAGGGGATGCCTGAACTTGTGGCTCCTCCACAGTTGGAGCAAAAGAAACTCGTATTGCAGCATGTTTTTCGCTCCCACCCTGATCCGTGCAAGCATCACCTAGCCGAGGGTTGTCATCACTCGGAGAATATCTGTTACACTCCACCCAAGCCGAGAAAAGGCTCTAGCAATACAAATAAGAAAAAGAAGGTGCCTTATATTAAGGATGGTTGTGTGAGTTACACCACTTGTGAGGACGTGCCAGAAGGGGAACACGTGATGGCGGATATATTTTCCCTCAATGATCATCCAATTAGGGTTCTATTCGACTCTGGTGCTTCGCATACATTTCTTAGTAAGGCTTGTGCAGATAGGCACGGATTGAAAATTGATTGCATGAATACTTCATATAAAATTCAGTCCCCAGGTGGTCAAATAATTACAAACCAAATGGCAAGAAAGGTACCAATCAACTTGGCTGGGAGAATCTTTCCGACCAATTTTATCATTCTCCCACATCAAGGGATTGATATCATATTGGGTATGAATTGGATGAAGGCACATGGAGTTGTGTTGGATACTCGGGCGCATGCTGTTCATATCAATTCACGTGCACATGGTTCTACGGTGTTACCTTTCACCAAGTACAAGGCACACAATGCATCCATAAATAAATTGGAGGGTAAAAGCTTAGAGGAGATACCTGTAGTGTGCGATTATGTAGATGTCTTTCCAGAGGATTTACTTGGACTGCCACCTGATCGGGACGTTGAGTTTGTTATTGAACTCCAACCGGGTACAGCACCTATCTCTAGAAGGCCATATCAGATGCCACCAAATGAATTGGCAGAACTGAAGGTACAATTGCAAGACCTACTGAATAAGGGTTTCATCCGTCCAAGGTCATCATCATGGGGATGCCCAGCTTTATTTGTGAAAAAGAAAGACCAAAGTTTGAGGTTATGTGTTGATTACCGGCCTCTAAATGCGGTTACCATCAAGAATAAATACCCATTGCCTCGCATTGACATTCTCTTTGATCAGTTAGCCAGAGCTAAAGTATTTTCTAAGATAGATCTTCGATCAGGTTATCATCAAATAAAGATCAGACCTCAAGACATTCCAAAGACTGCTTTCTCCACTCGCTATGGTTTATTTGAGTACCTAGTCATGTCTTTTGGATTGACTAATGCTCCAGCTTACTTCATGTATCTTATGAATTCGGTTTTCATGCCTGAGTTGGACAAGTTTATTGTGGTATTCATTGATGACATCCTGATCTACTCCAAGAATGAAGAAGAGCACGCCAAGCACCTTCATATTGTTCTTCAACGTTTACGAGAGCACAAGTTGTATGCAAAATTCAGCAAATGTGAATTCTAGCTTAAAGAAGTTCCTTTCTTAGGCCATGTCATATCTGCAGAGGGTATTTCAGTTGATCCAGGAAAAGTTCAAGATGTGTTGGATTGGGAGGCTCCAATATCAGTTAAGGAAATCCGCAGCTTTCTAGGATTAGCTGGGTATTATCGTCGATTCATCCCAGAGTTTTCAAAAATTGCTAAGCCTATGACCGAGCTACTCAAGAAAGATGTCAAATTTCATTGGAATGACAAATGTGAAGAGGCTTTCCATACTCTGAAAAAGTTTTTAACTTCTGCACCTATCCTGGCTCAACCCGATACATCAAAACCATTTGACATATACTGTGATGCATCTGGTATTGGTATTGGTTGTGTCTTGATGCAGGAGAACCGAGTGATTGCATATGCGTCTAGGTCACTCAAACGCCACGAGGAAAACTACCCAACTCATGATTTGGAATTAGCTGCTGTAGTTCATGCTCTGAAGATACGGCGGCATTATCTCTTGGGTAGTCATTGTCGCATCTACACGGACCATAAGAGCCTTAAGTATCTTTTTACTCAACCTGATTTGAACATGCGCCAAAGGCGATGGCAGGAACTGATCAAGGATTATGAACTTGAAGTGCATTATCATCCTGGTAAAGCGAATGTAGTTGCAGATGCGCTAAGTCGCAAAGCTCACTGTCATTGCATCTCAGCTATACCATTAAGCGAGTCTCTTTGCTTTGAAATGGAAAAGCTGAACTTGAGCATTGTACCACATGGCACACTGGACCATCTAGAACTCACTCCTACTCTTCGTGATCTAATCATCACAGCACAAAAGAAAGATAAAGGAATAAAGGAAATTCAGAGGAGATTATCAGAACGAGATTCGAAAGTAAGTTGTTTCCACCAAGATAGTGAGAATGTGTTATGGTTTAAGAACCGATTAGTGGTGCCTAAAGATTTTGAGCTCAGAAAGCAAATTCTTGATGAAGCTCATACCTCTTGACTATCAATTCATCCTGGTAGCAACAAGATGTATCAAGACCTGAAACAATAGTTTTGGTGGACTCGGATGAAAAGAGAAATTGCCAAGTATGTGTCAGAATGTGACATCTGTCGTAGGGTCAAAGCTAGTCATCTCAGGCCAGCTGGAACGTTGCAACCCTTGAGTATTCCTGAATGGAAATGGGAAGACATCAGCATGGATTTCATTGTCGGTTTACCCCGAACTCAAAAGGGTTATGATTCGATCTGGGTCATTGTAGACCGACTGACCAAATCCGCACATTTTCTTCCAGTTAAAACAATCTATCGAGCAAAGAAGTATGCCGAGTTGTATATGGATCACATCCTATGTTTACATGGAGTGCCAAAGACTATCATATCAGATCGAGGGACCTAGTTTGTTGCTCGCTTCTGAGAATAATTGCATACTGGTTTAGGAACTCGATTGATCCGCAGCTCAGCCTATCACCCTCAAACAGATGGCCAAACGGAGAGAATCAATCATATTTTAGAAGATATGCTCCGCGCATGTGTCCTAGCCTATCCACAAAAATGGGATCAATGTTTACCATTAGCGGAATTTTCTTATAACAATAGCTATCAAGAAAGCATAAAAATGGCACCATTCGAAGCTTTATACGGTCGTCGATGTCGTACTCCTCTGAATTGGTCCGAAGTTGGAGAGAGGACTATTTTTGGACCTGACATGGTTAAAGAAGCCAAAGAACAAGTTCATCTTATTCAAGAGAATTTGAAGATTGCACAGTCCCGTTACAAGAGTTATGCGGATAAACGGCATGATCCACTTATTTTTGAAGTCGGTGACCACGTCTATTTAAAAGTATCACCTTGGAAAGGCGTGCAAAGATTTGGGATAAAAGGAAAGCTAGATCCCCGCTACATTGGTCCATACCCAATTGTAGAAAGATGTGGTCCTGTGGCTTACCGATTGAATCTTCCAGAAAAATTTTCGGCAATTCATAACATCTTCCATGTATCGCAACTCAAGAAGTGTCTTAGAGTTCCAATTGAAGCTATTGACAGTGACACCATTCAGTTAGAATCTGATCTTACTTATCCTGAGCGTCCTATCAAGATACTTGATCGCAAGGATCGAGTTACTCGTCGCACCACCAACCGATTCTACAAAGTTCAATGGAGTAATCACTCCGAAGATGAAGCTACTTGGGAGCAAGAGGAGTTTCTAAGATCCAAGTATCCGGACTTTTTAAACGCTCATCAAGGTACTTCTCAAATGCCCCATCTCATCTTATACATTTTCTCGTGCGTGAATCTCGGGACGAGATTCTTTTAAGGGGGGAAGGCTGTAACACCCCAGTGTTATTTGCGATGCTAATCATGTGCTTAACCCGCTAATGATGGACTTAAGCTCATCGTTAGCGTTAATCGAGTTCGCGTGGTAAAACATTGTTTAGCCGCGTTCGATCTCGTTTTTCTCCTTAATCCGAGCCTCGAATCAATTTTCGCCCAAAAGCAAAGTTGTAGACCTTCTATCCCTCTACAACTTTTATTTTGGTCAAATTTCATGTTCCCATATGAAGTTTGGAGTTTTGGGTGGTCAAATTTTGCTCAAAATCATTTCAAACGAATTCAATTCGGTTACTGGGCTCTCCAGTGAAGCCGTACGCGCGCCCATACCGCGACCCCGCGTCGTCGCCGGCGACGCCACGCGTCGGCCGTCGGCGAACCTCGTCTGTCATGCTCACGCACCGTCCTTATCTCCCACGAAGCCGTGTCCGTTTTCTCCTCCTTCTCCTTCGTCCTCGAGCCGTGCCGAGCAGAGCCGTGCAGGCCGCCGCCGGCGTCCACGCCGGCCATCCTCGCCACCCCGCTCGATTCTCCGCGCCCCAAGCCGCACCACCTCGCCCTCCACCTCCACCGCCCCTCCCTAAGCCCGTTCGTGCCGCACGCCGGCCGAATCAAGCTCCCGACCACCGTGCCGCCATTGCCGTCGTCCCCGAGCTCCGCCCCTCTCCGTCGAACCCCCATCTCCGGTCCATCTCCGCCCAAATCAAGCCCCTGGTGAGCTCGGCCGCGCTCTCCTCTCCCTTCCCGACCCCTTCCCTTGCCGAACCTCGCGCCACCGCCGCCGGTGAGCCGCCGCGCCGCCTTGCCCGCCCGCTGTCGCCGTGCGCACACCGCGGGACGCCTCTGCATGGGCCCCCGCAGCGCTGCCGCGCACCCTGGCCCCGCTCAGCTACACTGGACGCAGTGCCGCCCTGCCCCGCACGCGCCGCCGCCCTGGCCTTGCACGCCGCCGCCGCCTCGCTCCGCCCTCGCGCTACCCTGTGCGGGCCGCGAGCCCACGTGCCCCCTTGCGCGAGAGCCGCCGCGCGGTCCTGCTGGCCGCCCCCCCCCCCCCCCCCGGCCCCTGCTCCCTCTGTTCCACTGCGGGTGGGGCCCTCTTGTCAGTGGGGGTAGGGGTGGTCTTTGGTTTTGTTTTTGTTTGATTTGAGTGAAGTTTGTAAAATTTGTAGAAAAATGCAGGAAAATGCGAAAAATGCAAACTAAATTTTGTTAGGTTTCAAAAATCATTATTTTCAGAAGAAAAATGCTTGTGCTTGGTTAATGTCACTTTTGCCCCTGCTAAAAATTCAGTTTGTGTTTAACCTAGTTTATTTAATACCGGTTGTTCTATTGCTCTGAAAATTATGAAATTTGTTCAGTAAATTACTTTTTGTATGTGTAGTTCACTGAAAAATTTCCATGGGTAAAAGCTTTGCGTGTGTTGCAAGTCCATTTATGCTCGATTTATTGTAGCTAGTAGCAAAGTAAATGTTTTCTTTTCTCAATAATGGTTAATAAATTTTTCTTGCATGTGTTATCAATGTATTTTCATGCTAGTAAAGTTTGTGATTTATTCGTGTCGGCAAGTTGAGTTCCTGCACGTGTTTCGCTCCTAGCCGCAATCTTTTCTTTTTGCGCTGCCAAATAATCTTTCTTTCGGTGTTATCGTTGCATCATGAACACTTGTGTCATTTCATTGCACTAGTTTAATTATTGCATGGCATCCTTTTTCATACGTGTAGACGTCACGAGCGAAGCCGTCTACGAGTTGGCCGTTGAGCCGATCTAGGAGCCGCAAGCAGGAGAACCGCAAACCGAAGCAGCCGTCGAGCCAGATCCAGAAGTCGCTAACCCCGCTGACCTACAAGGCAAGCCCCGGAGCATAACCTCTATTTTCAGTATTCAATGTTATTAATTAAATATTGTGCATTAAGTTTTCTAGGAGTTGAATGAAACCCTAGTATGCATGTTTCTCCCTAGGTACCTCTGGGTCTCTACTAGTATACAGGCACCGTTAGAACTGCTTTGCTAATTAGGAACCCGGTAGAAGCCGAGTGATTCCGGTCACTCGCGAGAGTTAGGTCTTGTGACTTATGAAAGGTTGCTGGAGAATGAATCTTTGAGAAAAAGAAAGGAAAAATGGAGACCGGGCGGAGATGAATTGGTTATGGATATGGAAGTTATGGAAAGTGAGCCTCCGCCTGTGTCGATTGAGGACCGTACCGTTGTTGGCACTACTGATCGAGGATTGAACAGTACTAACCACATGCCGGAAGTAGGAGGTAGTCGAAACCGGTAAGCTCAGTACCATATGTGCACCGGTAGCCGGACTTGATACTGTCTTCACCAGTGGAGCTAGTATACAAACTCATGGCTGACCCTTCGATTGTATCGGTGGGGCTAGCAGTCCCGGGTCGCAGGGCAGTTCGGTTCTTCGGTGTGCATATGTGAAGGGTTGCCACGTAGGGTCCGACGGGGCCTATATGTGACGTGTGTGTTAGGTCCACCTTGCAAGGTTAAATGGAATCGATTCGCCGTGACTCGCAGATATGAGAACCTTGATCTCTCTGTCACATCGTAGTAAAGAAGTGGAATGAGTTTGAACTGAGAATGTTTGGCTGTGGTAATCTGAAAAGATAATGTGATCAACCATACGTGCTCTAGATGTTTAAGCAAATCTAGTTGGTACTTGATAAACTTAAATTGAGCTAAAATATTACAAGTAAGGATCCAGTATTAGTAGTTTTTCAGCAAAACAAATTCCAGAGCCAAAAAGCTTTTCATGTCTAGTTAATGGGCTAAGTATACCCATGGACGGGTAAGTCTTGCTGAGTATTAGAATACTCAGGCTTGTTGTTGCCATATATTTTTAGCAGGATGCGTTCCAGAGGACTCCGAGGAGATCTGCGCCTCGTGGATTGGTCAACCACTTCCTCCGGGTTGGTCGGTCGAGTGGGTCCCGTCTTCTCCATGAAGTTCGGGCAGGTGAGCCTCACATCAGTGGGCAAGGTGTGAAGCTCGTCTTTGTCTGCGACGTTATCTATCGTAAAGTATTTTGAAGCTTGTTTTAAACTCTAAATTACTTTCCGCTGCGTTTGAACTCTAAGGTTTGAAGTGTAAAACTGACTTGTAAACACTTGTTGTAGTACGGTGGTACTTCTGTTATAAACTCGGGATGTAAATGGCTTTGAACGCTTTTGTTGCCGGTAATCATCTGTGCTCGTCTTTTGGCGAGAGTTCCTGTGTAATCGATCCTGGTTACAGCAGGCGGTCTGAGTGTACTGATTGAGTGCAGTAATTCTGGTTTGAGTTTAAGTGTTAATTATTGCACTTAATTGGTATTATTTGGACTGTTCTGTGACAGCTGGCATCAGAGCTAATTGCTCTGGGGTGATTCCTGGCGTACTTAACTGTGTTAAGTAAACTTTTTTTTTGCAACATTTCGGGTTTTCGAAAAGTTGACGTTAAATGCGCTAAGGAATAGAGTAGATAGTTCGTATGCCCTAATTATGTTCTATAAGTTAGGTGGCATCTAACGTCACTGGGAGGTATGTTGTTTCGATCCGGGCCGGGCTAGCCAACTCGACCGCCCGACCTTTCGCGGCTGTAGTAGTAGTAACCAGATACTAACCTTGTTGCTTTGGTGAGTGGCCGAAAAGGCAGCAAGGTGTCATCAAGCAACTCCCGTCACAATAACAAGCACCTCTAGAGCTCCCAGTATATTTGGATAGCCTAAATAAATGCTAGACTTTAGCACATATTAGCATCCAAGCAAATACTAAAATTTTTAAGTCTTGGATTCTTGGTTATAGTTTAGCCCACCCTATTAGCACTCCCGTTTGGATTTTCACCTATTAGCATTTGGATCCAAACGAGATTATAGTAAAACGTAACTGAAGGAACAGTAAATTGAGATGCTACAAGTCGTTCCGTCAAACTAGTAGCTATTCTGGGCTTCTGGCCAAGTCGCAAAGATATCTTTCAGCTACGATTCTTTTTCCCAGAGTAACAGTAAGGCACCCAAACTACACTTTGACACGGCTTCCAGATGAACATCTTGACGAACGTTACCGTGGGTTTTGAAATTCCTGGGGAAAATAAGAAAGTTCAAAATTGCCTTTTAACTTTTGTTAACAAAGAATCAAACAAAGATGCAGCTTTAACAAGCAGAGACGATACATGTGGTTTGCGCACGACGCCGCTCGCGCGCATGTTTACACCGGGGATTTCCAAGATGCTCGATACCAACCGAGGAAAAATTGCTTCAATGCTAGTCTACGACTTAGAGTCACATGATCAACATAGCATCAATTAAAAAAAAGCTACTTTAGGGTCACGGGCAATGGCAGCATCCTTGTTGGCCACGATAAGCCGATCGAATATTAAACACGTGACATGGCCGAGATCTGATCTACGCATCTGCTATTACGTCATCAAACATTTAGCTTTCACTCTGATAAACAAATTTAGGTTTATATGCGTGTCATCGTCTAGCTACCAACCCACCTTATCACCATTGCTCTACCTTCCTACGCCTCCACAGCCAAAAGAGCTCCCTGAGAAGAAGAATGACTGCACTGCTCTATCTCCTCCTTATTCCATTGCTCTCCAAGATTTGCTCTGGTGCATCGCCATGGCAGACCATGACCACCGGCTCGCACATCAGAGGAGAGGACCACAACGAGGTCTTCCTCATCTCACCGGACCGCACCTTCTCTTGCGGCTTCCACGAGCTTGGCACAAATGCTCTCACCTTCTCCATCTGGTACACCACAAGCACCACCAATAGAACTGTCGTCTGGACGGCAAACCCCTATTTCGCGGCGAGTGGCTACTCTCCCGTGAACAAATATGGCTCCAGGATATCGCTGAACCACGACGGCAACCTGATACTCACAGAAACCAATGGTTCCACGGTGTGGGAGAGCAGGACATCGTCAGGCAAGCACACAACAGTAGTCCTCCTCAACAACGGCAACCTTGTGATCAACGACTCCAGCAACAATATCGTGTGGCAGAGCTTCCATTCGCCAACGGACACCTTGCTCCCGGGGCAGAACCTGACAAAGGGCACAAGGTTAGTCTCTGGTTACCATCACCTCTATTTCGACAACGACAACATCCTGCAGATGTTGTATGACGGCCCAGAGATCACAAGCATCTACTGGCCAAGTCCGGATTACAACGCTGAAAAAAATGGCCGCAGTAGGTTCAACAGCACCAGGACAGCAGTTCTAGATGACATGGGTAATTTTGTGTCAAGTGATGGGTTTAAGATAGAGGCTTCAGATTCAGGTCCAGGAATCAAGAGAAGGATCACAATTGATTACGATGGCAATTTCAGAATGTACAGTTTGAATGCATCAACAGGGAAATGGAACGTCACAGGACAGGCTGTAACACAGATGTGCTATGTGCACGGGCTATGCGGAAAGAATGGGCTCTGTGACTACTCCAGTGGTCTCCAGTGTAGATGCCCTCCAGATTATGAGATGGTTGATCCAACAAATTGGAACCAAGGATGCCAACCAATGTTCTTGACTGATAAAAACCAATCACCTGAGGATTTTACATTTGTCAAGCAACCTCATGCCGACTACTATGGCTTTGATCTGTCCTCAAATAAATCCATCTCATTTGAAGCATGCAGGAACATTTGCTTGAACATCAGTACCTGCTTATCTTTCACATACAAGGCTGGAGATGGTTGGTGTTACACTAAAGATTTACTTTACAATGGTCAGGTCTACATGTATTTTCCTGGAGACAACTATATGAAAGTACCAAAAAATTCGAATAGTTCTTTATCCCCAATCTCTAAAAAGGAAAGCCTCACCTGTGGACCACCGGGCTCTGAGGTCAAGCGAGGATCAGCAAGTATGTATGGAACAAAGAAGGACAACATAAACTGGACATACTTCTATGTCTTTGCTGCAATACTGGGAGCTCTAGAGTTGCTTGTTATTGTGACGGGCTGGTACCTTTTCTTCAAGAAGCATAACATACCCAAATCAATGGAGGATGGGTACAAGATGATTACAAACCAATTCAGGCGGTTTACATACCGAGAACTAAGGGAAGCAACTGGAAAGTTCAAAGAAGAGCTTGGGAGAGGAGGAGCAGGAATCGTCTACAGAGGTGTGCTTGAAGATAAGAAAATAGTGGCAGTAAAGAAGCTTACAGATGTTCGCCAGGGAGAGGAGGAATTCTGGGCAGAGGTGACACTTATTGGAAGAATCAATCACATAAATTTAGTCAGAATGTGGGGATTTTGCTCAGAAGGGCCAAACAGGCTATTAGTGTACGAGTATGTGGAGAATGAGTCACTGGATAAGTACCTCTTTGGTGAGAGAAGTACGGAAAGCCTGTTTGGTTGGAGCCAAAGGTACAGAATTGCCCTGGGCACTGCAAGAGGCCTTGCTTATCTTCATCATGAATGCCTTGAGTGGGTTGTTCACTGTGATGTGAAGCCAGAAAACATACTCCTAACACGAGACTTCGATGCCAAGATAGCAGACTTTGGACTGGCCAAGCTTGCGAAGCGAGATGGCACTAGCTTCAATTTTACCCATATGAGAGGCACAATGGGGTACATGGCACCAGAATGGGCACTCAATTTGCCAATCAATGCAAAGGTTGATGTTTACAGCTATGGGGTCGTACTTCTGGAGATTGTGACTGGAATCAGGGTTTCAAGTGGCATACTGTTAGAGGAAAGACAGATAGATTTCCTGGAGTTTGTCCAGGAGGCTAAACATATTCTGTCTTCCGGGAATGTTAGTGACATTGTTGATGATAGGTTGCATGGCCATTTTGATACAGAGCAGGCAATTGCAATGGTGAAAATAGCCTTTTCATGCCTCGAAGAAAGAAGCAAGAGGCCGACAATGGATGAAATTGTCAAGGTGCTCATGTCTTGTGATGATGATGACTACCATCCTGCTTATTCATATTGACTTGCAACAGATGCCAGACTAGCTGAAGACGTAACAAGTTTCATGCCAAGTGCAACTTTATCATGTTATTATAGGAACGATGAGACAAGATAAAAAGCTCTGACTGAATCGATGTAATGTAAAATGTGGAGATTGTGATATTTGAATGCAATAATGTCAAAATTACTAGAACCCAGCAGCTGCAGTTCCTTTATCTCAATTACATTTGCTAATTAGATAGAGGGGAGCATCTCCCTAAACATTTTCACCATCACAAGTTTCAGCACATCATATTCACAAAGACTGATAAATCTTATCCACATCAATAGGCAAATATACTCCTAGGATATCATTGTACACAAAGACATACAAGGAACTATTTTGTTACCTGAGGAAGCAACATCCACACAATTTATTGGAAACAACCTCTTTTCAGCAGTAAAATCGAGCCTCCAATGGATGTGCGAGTCTGAACCTTCCCCTTGCCCCTGCGTCGCCCCCCCACTCGGGCAACCCGGGAGGCCCCGAACCTAGCTGCCGCCTCGACCTTCCTTCCCCCTCTCCCGCCGCGCCACCGCCGAAGCAGGATGCCGGCAAGGCCGCGCAGCTCACCGGGATGGCGGCGGCAAGGCCTCTTCTCGTGTGGTGGCGTGGGTGGTGGTGGTCCGGCGGGGCGGGGCCGAGCCCGGGCTGCGTGGAGCTCGGCTAGGCCGCCCCTACGGCACCGACTAGGGCCTAGCGGGTTCTTATGGCATTGGAGGTTCCTCCTCCGCCTTCCCCTCACCTCCTTCCTCGCTAGCGGCGCGGCGCCGGCCTAGTCTGCCCTGGTGGCCGAATCCGGTGCCCCAGCGGCTGGATCCGGCTCACCCTAGCCAGGAGGCGTGGCGGGCGACGGTGGCTGTGGCAGTGGCAGTCGGAGCCCGTGTAGGCGCGGGGCGGCAGGGGGGGCTCTCGGCCTGGCTTGCCTACTCGCGGCGGCCCGGGCAGTTGAGGACGGAGGCGGGGGCGTCTGCCGGGGGCGCCGAGTTCGTGGCTGGATGTGGCGCCCTTAGGGCGAGGGGCGGCGCCCGACATGGTGGGACATGCGCCTCGTGGCTTCTAGCGGAGGCCGACGGCGGGTGCCAGTGCCGGAGTCAGGTCCGGCTCTACAGGTTGCCCGGACAGAGGGGGTGGCGGTCGACGCAGCTGTGCGGCTGCTGCGAGGAGCTAGCGCGTTGATACCCCTCTATACGGATGTCTGTGGGGTTATGGGACAACGGTGAGGGCGGTGCTGCTAGGTATGGGGTGCTTCAAGGCCCGACATCGTGCTAGAGGGTTTTTTGGGTGAAAGCCTTGATGACGGTGACGCTGGTAGGCGCCACTTTTCCTGATGGGGACGTCGTGTCTTCCCTTCTAGCAGTTAGGGGTGGTAATGGGCCATGACCCTAGTGGTCACTTCACAGCCCAACTTGGCTCTTAAATTTTTAGCTCAAAATTGTATAGGATTAGAGCCCAGCCCTTTTAGGGCCTGGCCCTTAGATTATCTAGGCCAAATTTGACGACCCTTTACCACCCCTACTAGCAGTGTCATCCAAGGGTGAAAAAGCCCGGTCCGCAGTGGACGTGCGACAGTGGCGCTATCGGCGTCGCTTCCTTCTTGAAGGCGTTGCACTTGGATCGTCACCGAGGCTTTGAATGTCTCCTTCGGCGTTTGCACTTCTCGGCACCCGGTAGACGCGTGGAGGCGGTTCTTGCAATGTGAAGTCGGAGCTGCTGCGTCAGGGACGTGGCTCGGCAACGATGACATGCGGCACGCCCCTTTCATCATGGTTCGGTGCTCTACGGAGGGTTTGCATCCGCCGAGGCGAAGTGGGGTTTGTGACTGGAAGTCGGAGCTGCTCTTGTTTGAGCTTGGCAACGATGACCAGCTGCAGCCTCGTGCTTTGAACCCGTCGGTAGGTGGCTCGTTTTTTTAGATAAGGGATAAACCGGCCTCTATATCCATCTGGTGGATATATATACCCAAGAGTTACAAGAGTTCTTAGACTCTACACCTCAAATGAGGTTCTCAGAATACAAGAAAAAAACTCTAAAACAATGAAAGAAAACTAGAAGACTAAGCTTTAACTTTCTTCTTCGCTCCGTTTCATCCTTGTAAAGTCTTTATGCCGCACCAAACACCACATCTCTCGTTTACTTAGAAACTTGATGTCTGAATTATTTGATGCCGCTGAAGTACCAAAGTCGGACCGAATGACCTCCAAGGTTACGCTTCAAGAAGAGAACGACATCGAAGATGTCATCGCCGCCACATCCAGCAAGCTGGACTTGAGTTTTCACCCGGAGATCCACCGACAGTTGTAGGTGACACCACGGTAACGCCTCAAGGAAACGACGCCCAAAAGCGCCGCCGTTATCGATACCGACACAATGCCGAAAAGGGCTTTCGCCTGGAACACCTACCCGGCATCACCACCATTCCAGCAAGAAGTAACGGTGATGCCGCTGCCAGGGTCGACGGAAAAGATGGCCATGCCGAATTGGAGAGTGGGTGACCGCGGTGGTGTCGTAGGTCCCCAGCCATGATCTGAGAGAAGAATCAGCCCGATGGAGGGCGGATCCGGCGCCAGTGCACTTGCACGGCAGCAGATCGGCGCAGAAGCGACCAAAACTGTCGATCACCGGTCCCACAGAAGGCACGGGGGCCACCACGCCGGTAGGTAGGGCGACGAGTTCGGTAGCACCGCCCACTATGCAGGTTGGGCGCAACGGGCACTGAGCCTCCTCGGTAGGTGGCTCGTGGGTGGCCTGCCATCGGAAGTGGGAGCTGCTGGTAGCTTTGCTTCCATGCTCGGCAATGATGAGCAATGGCAGTGCATCGTGTTAGTGCTCAACCGGGTAGCGTGGGGGTGGTTAGCTACTCGGATGCTCTGTTAGCATCTCGTTTGACTAATCATGTGCTTAACCCGCTAATGATGGACTTAACCTCATCGTTAGCGTTAATCGAGTTCGCGTGGTAAAACATTGTTTAGCCGCGTTCGATCTCGTTTTTCTCCTTAATCCGAGCCTCGAATCAATTTTCGCCCAAAAGCAAAGTTGTAGACCTTCTATCCCTCTACAACTTTTATTTTTGGCCAAATTTCATGTTCCCATATGAAGTTTGGAGTTTTGGGTGGTCAAATTTTGCTCAAAATCATTTCAAATGAATTCAATTCGGTTACTGGGCTCTCCAGTGAAGCCGTACGCGTGCCCATACCGCGACCCCGCGTCGTCGCCGGCGACGCCACGCGTCGGCCGTCGGCGAACCTTGTCTGTCGTGCTCACGCACCGTCCTTATCTCCCACGAAGCCGTGTCGTTTTCTCCTCCTCCTTCTCCTTCATCCTCGAGCCGTGCCGAGCAGAGCCATGCAGGCCGCCGCCGGCGTCCACGCCGGCCATCCTCGCCACCCCGCTCGATTCTCCGCGCCCCAAGCCGCACCACCTCGCCCTCCACCTCCACCGCCCCTCCCTGAGCCCGTTCGTGCCGCACGCCGGCCGAATCAAGCTCCCGACCGCCGTGCCGCCATTGCCGTCGTCCCCGAGCTCCGCCCTCTCCGTCGAACCCCCATCTCCGGTCCATCTCCGCCCAAATCAAGCCCCTGGTGAGCTCGGCCGCGCTTTCCTCTCCCTTCCCGACCCCTTCCCTGGCCGAATCTCGCGCAACCGCCACCGGTGAGCCGCCGCGCCGCCGTGCCCGCCCGCTGTCGCCGCGCGCACGCCGCAGGACGCCTCTGCGCGGGCCCCCGTAGCGCTGCCGCGCGCCCTGGCCCCGCTCAGCTGCGCTGGACACAGTGCCGCCCTGTCCCGCGCGCGCCGCCGCCCTGGCCTGCAAGGCAAGCCCCGGAGCATAACCTCTATTTTCAGTATTCAATGTTATTAATTAAATATTGTGCATTAAGTTTTCTAGGAGTTGAATGAAACCCCACATCTCTCGTTTACTTAGAAACTTGATGTCCGAATTATTTGATGCCGCTGAAGTACCAAAGTCGGACCGAATGACCTCCAAGGTGATGCTTCAAGAAGAGAACGACATCGAAGATGTCATCGCCGCCACATCCAGCAAGCTGGACTTGAGTTTTCACCCGGAGATCCACCGACAGTTGTAGGTGACACCACGGTAACGCCTCAAGGAAACGACGCCCAAAAGCGCCGCCGTTATCGATACCGACACAATGCCGAAAAGGGCTTTCGCCTGGAACACCTACCCGGCATCACCACCATTCCAGCAAGAAGTAACGGTGATGCCGCTGCCAGGGTCGACGGAAAAGATGGCCATGCCGAATTGGAGAGTAACCCGGTGACCGTGGTGGTGTCGTAGGTCCCCAGCCATGATCTGAGAGAAGAATCAGCCCGATGGAGGGCGGATCCGGCGCCAGTGGACTTGCACGGCAGCAGATCGGCGCAGAAGCGACCAAAACTGTCAATCACCGGCCCCAGAGAAGGCACGAGGGCCACCACGCCGGTAGGTAGGGCGACGAGTTCGGTAGCACCGCCCACTGTGCAGGTTGGGCGCAACGGGCGCTGAGCCTCCTCGGTAGGTGGCTCGTAGGTGGCCTGCCATCGGAAGTGGGAGCTGCTGGTAGCTTTGCTTCCATGCTCGGCAATGATGACCAATGGCAGTGCATCGTGTTAGTGCTCAACCGGGTAGCGTGGGGTGGTTAGCTACTCGGATGCTCTGTTAGCATCTCGTTTGACTAACCTCCTTGTACATAAATTCATTCCTTCGTCTTAATTGAGCGATAGAGCTCCTGCCATTGGTTCAAAAAAAAAATGGAGCTTCCACCTTCCTTGCACAAGCTGCTCTGATGGTGAAGCTTGTGGCATTGACCCCACCATGCTACACCAGAATTTGTTTTACAATGTTCTGAACCAGGACAGAAGAATGTTAACTACTGATAAACATGGAACTACGACCCTTCATAAAAGTATTACTGCCCCTTCGCCTAGCGTGATAATTGATTCAACTCTGGGTTCCATGAAAACGCACAATAAGTGATTGCCTATCTTTTATATCAAAACCGAAGAAAAATGAGGTATCCAGAAGGTATTACCAGGCTACCGACACCTATTATGTCGCGTGAATTCTGTAAACATGCATAACTTGACTCTATTTTCTCCAGAATCGGAAGCGAATAAGGTATTGATTGAAACAGAGCCAAACCCTAACGCCACATAACCGCCCCAGCATATTTTACATGGTTGGCCTTCTGGGCAGCACACAGCACTAGCTGCCAAATGCTCTATGTTGATCAAGCGCGCGGGGGCTATTTTGTTTGGAATGGACCTTAAGCTAACGTGCCATAGTTCTAATCCACAAATCAACAATTTCTCCAGGCGCGCACCCCGCCAGCGATAGCCGGAACAGGAACCGGCGAGGCCGATGGGTATCAACAGCAAGTGAGTGCAGTGCCAGCAGCAGCCGCATGCGGCAAGGAAGATGGAGATGACGAGAGGGCTTACCCTCATTGCAGATGCAGCGGGCTGGTGCCTGGTGAGAGGACGCAGACGGCAG
The DNA here is from genome assembly GCF_016808335.1 of Panicum virgatum. NCBI lineage: Eukaryota > Viridiplantae > Streptophyta > Magnoliopsida > Poales > Poaceae > Panicum > Panicum virgatum. The sequence continues at coordinate 43,224,943 of NC_053140.1, read as the reverse complement.
ACGGCGGACGGCGGAGGAGCGGCGGCGCGTTGGGGCAGGAGAAGGCCACGGCCGGATGACAATGGAGTTTTGGGCTGCTATTGAATGGCGAGGTTGGTAGCAACTGGGCCGGCTTGTGAGCCCAATTGGTGTCCCTTCATTTCTACACATCCAAAATGTACCCACACGATCCACTCATCAGTAAAAAAATAGAGAAAATTACGTATCTATCTGGCATTGTACTCCGTCACCAACTCTCTCCTCTCTCGAACTCTCTCCTCTCTTCTCCCTGCTACAGCTGAGAGAGGCGAAAGGGGAGCGACCTGTGCTCCCGCCGGCGAGGTCGCCGTTCCCCTCCGCTTCCGGCGGCCCTCGGGCCCTCGGATGTGTGCGGGAACGGTGTCTCTCTGCCTGGCGGTGTATATTAGTTACTAGTTCTTCTAGGGTTTGGTTTCCGGCGGCGGCGTCGAGGCGGCAGCGTCGTCGTCTAGGAATAACGTCCTCTCGATCTCTTCCTCGCCCTGTTGGTGCTCCACTCCGACGCCGGCGGCGAGACCGTGGAGGTGGTGCTCCCTGCGTGGAGCGTCTGCACAGGGGTCTGGTCTTCGTTCTTCCTCGGCTCCGGTGGGCGGTGGATGTATTAAGCTTTTGTTTTAGGGTGCAGAGCAAGCTGGAGGTCCGGCGGTTCCTTGGTGGGTGGTCCAGGCTCGATCTTCGCTCGGCGGCGGCGGTCGCCGACGGCGAGCCTTGGTCCAGGGTCGCTGGAGCTTGGGGCGGGTCCCTGACCGATGGATCTGCAGCGTTTGCTTTTTCTACTGCGGTTCTTCTTAAAGCCATGCGGCGATGGAGCTCCTCCCGACCTGGGGTTGGCGGTGACTGTTTCTGGCAGCCTCCGGCGACGGCAGGTGGCGGCGGCGTCCACAGGCGTGTAGTTGCAGAGGTCCCAGGATCTTAATGTATTTTCTTCTTTTTTTTAGGGGCCTTTCTGCAAGTACTTTGGTGGAACAGCTACTCTGTATCCTACCTGGGCGTATCTGTATTTGTACTAGACTTTGTACTGTTTACTTAACTTAATACATGTGTGTTCCGATCAAAAAAAACTTGCTCTTTTCTTATATAGCACCCAAACTTCAAAATTTCTCTATCTGTGCACTAATGAAAATTTTGTTTCATATCTAGCACTTCCACTAGTATGGACACTTGTAACATCTGTAAATTTCACCCCAATAAATCACTCGTTAAAAACAATTTTAAAACTTTGCAAAAATCTTCTTGAGCTCATTTTCTTTCCATCCAAAAATATTCTCTTCCAGCCTACCACATCTTTCGTTCATTTGTCTTTCCATCAGTATATAAACTTCTCTCTAAAATATCCCTAATCACTTCTTTCACGTGTACGTGCCCTCATGCACAAGCACCAACTCCCTTTTATCATCTCTCATCTCTGAGCTCTAGCGCACACACGGCATGCAGCTTGCACGCGTTCAAGCAGCACTTGAACACAGCACGCACGCAAGCGAAGCACTAGCATCAGCAGGCCAGGCAACGCACCCACGCGCCGCACGCGCGTCCCTGAGCCCCATGCGCACCACGCGCCCGGGACGCCCAGCGCGCTGCCCGGCCCTGCCCGACCTATCTTGTCGTCCTGTGCCGCCTCGCCGCTCGCGATGCCGAGCGCCATCAATGGCTACCCGGATGCTCGTCGCGCCGCCCGTCGACAGCACAGCACCACTGCCTCGCCGCCCGAGCCCGCACTGCTCGAGCAGAGCTCGACGCCGAGCTCCACGCCGAGCGGCCGGGCCCCTCCACTTGCACTGGTGCGCCTGCCCGAGCAGTCCCGTCACCCTATGCCGCCTCGCCGCTCGAGACGCCGCTCCGCGACGCTCGCAAGCGGCCGAGCACCATTAAAGCCGCCTGCCAAGCTCGCCGGCCGGCCACCACCGCGGCCTCGCCTCTCCACCGCCTTCCAGCGCTTATAAATAGGCCCTCGTGCAGCTCCTCGCCACCATCGAGCTCGCCGAGCTGTCCAGTCACGCCGCTCATCTTCTTCCTCGCTCCAATTCCGCCTTCCTCTGTTCTCGGCCAAAGAACATACCTCCCCATCGATCTCCTCGCCCGGGCCATCTCGGTCCGATTCCTCTCAAGGTGAGCACCCCCAAACCCTCCTCAACCTGCCCCAAGCCGCGTCTTTCCCTCTCCATGCCACCAGCGAGCTCCCCACGAGCTCCCGTACGCCATGCCCATGGCCGTCGCGGCCGCCAGAGCTACCCTTCGCTTCCTGCACCCGAAGTCACCAAAGCGGCGGGAAGGAGGAGAGAGCCGGTGGGAAAGAGGAGGCCGCACGAGTGCCGCGCTGCACGGGAGCGCCGAGGATAAGGGGGAAAGGAGTACGATGGCCCACGCGGCGCGAGCGGCGCCGGCACCGAGCTTGGTTGCCGCGTTGGCGGCGGGGAGGGGGAGGAGGAGGAGGAGGAGCAGCCGGGACGGGGATGGCGGGGAGGAGGAGAGGTGGGTTGGCGGCAGGGAGGAGAGCAGGGGAGGACGGGACGGCGGTGGGAACGAGGAGGCGGGGTTTGGGCGGCGGCGGAAGGGAGGAGAGCCGTGAGATGTGCATCGGACGGTGTAAAAATTTTGGCCGACGTGGACGAATGGAAGCTCGCCGAGCGGTGCGTCTTTAATATATAGAAATATATCCGGTCCATCATACATGAGGCGCAGCACATTGTCGTTGTCAAAATAGAGGTTGTAGCAGTAGTAAAAAAAACCTCTATCGGGGGTGGGGGTGGGCGGCCCCACTGTTTTTTCATTAAGAGGAGACCCTACCGACTTACCCAGGTAGATAAACCCTTCAAACCCTGGCCCATGCCCAAGAGGGCCAATGTGACAATCCAGGTTTTAGGGGGTCAAAAATAAAATTTTGTGTTGATTTAAAAATTTAAACCATGATTTCTATAACAAGGGTATTTTTGTTATTTTGGAAAAATGCAAAGTTCTTTTTACAAAATAGTTTGGCAAAAGGCTAAATTTCAAAATTTATGAGGGGTTAAAATGCATTTTTTGTTTTTCACTTTTACCCTCATAAAAATATATTTTAAGCTTAAGGATACCCTTGCAATTTCAAAATTTAAGTTGGGTTCTTTTGTTTTTTAAAAGATTTGACGAATTTGAAAAAATTTCAAAATCCTTTGATCTAGTGAATGCACAACATGAAAGTTGTAGGTCTTGAAAAACTGAACAATTTTTATTTTGGGCACTTTTTCATTTGAGCCCTAGATCAACGGGAAATTTTATTTTATAGTTAAGCCCCTGAAATTTCGGAATATTACAAAACCACCCTTTCCTATTCATCTTCTTCTTCCCTCTGCTGGAAAACAGGGGCGTTGCCCGGCCGCCGTCCGCCGTCCGCCGTGGTTTTTGCCCCGCCACCGGTTCCCCCGCCCGCCTGTTGACCTGCGTCGCCTCCACATGCCACACCCAAGGTTCCGCCGCCACTCAAGCTGCCCCTACTGGCCTTTTTCGCGCACGCCACGCGCGCCCGACCTCTCCTGCTCGCGCCACGCCGCCGGTCCGCCGCTGGACGGCATCCTCGCCGCCGAATCCTGCTCACAGACTTCAACAAGCTCATCTCCTCCCTCTCTTGCTCATCCCTTCCACCTCCAGGCTATAAATAGCCGACCGAACCCCTCTCCCCGGCATTATCCACCGCCGCGACCACCATCCGCGCCGCCACTCACCGGCCACACGCGGAACACTCTCTCCACCCCATCTCTGTCCAATTTGAGCGATCCATAGGCTTGCCCTCGCCCCCTGGAACCTTCCAAGCCCAGCTACCCCTCCCTTCCCTCAACCGGACACCGCTCAGCGCCGTCTCCCTCGCCGGCCGGCCGCTGCTCGCCGTGGACAGGCCGCCACCGACCACCCGAGTATGGCTGGGCAGATTACCCGATACCCGAAGCCCGAACCCGAGAAACCCGAACCCGAACCCGAAAAAACCAAATCCGAAAAACCCGAACACTACTTCGGGTAGTAAGTCACGGTACCCGAAATTATTTCGGGTAAATCGGGTTTAGGAGGCCGGTACCCGAACACCCGAACAAACCCGAAAATCGAATCAGACTAGATATTTACCTCGCACGCCCTGCCCTCTCCCGAGCCTTCCCCTCGCGCGCCCCGCCCTCTCCCCCTTCTCTCTCTCGATCCCGACCGTGGCGCCGCCGCTCCCACCCCCTGCCTCCGGCGCCGCTCCCGGCGGCCGCGCTCCCGAGCGCCGTCCCCCCGGCTCCCGCCACCCCCTACCACCACCCGCACAGAGGTTGCGAGGCCGCCGCTGGTGGCCACGGCGCGCAGCCCTCTCTCTCCCCCCCCCACCCATGTCGGCGCGGCGGAGCGGAGCAACCGCGGCGGGGCGGCCCGCGCACGTGCGGAGGCGTGACGGCAAGGGGCGAGCGGCCGGCGGGCAGGACCAGGGGACCGGAGCCGCACGCGGCCGCACACGGCGGCTGCGGCACGCGGCGGCGCACATGGCGGGGAGCTCGATTCCGGCCTCCTCGTGCGGATTTGAGGGCGGTGGTGGCCGGATCCGTGCGGATCTGCTCCGGGCTCAAGCTCCTCGGCGTGGAGGCCATAGCTGCGGGCCACCGGCGCCGCCCCTGGTCTCTCTCTCTCCCTATCTGCAGCGTGACTCCACCGGCCACCGCGGCTACCACACTCCACCAGCCAGCCACATCTCTCCATCTCGCTCTTGCTCTCTCTCTCAAATCCTCTCCATCTCTCCGTCGGAGCGGGAGGCCGAGCTCGAGTCTGCGCCGCCGCCCGCCGGATCCGCCTCCTCCACGCCTGCAGACCCAGCTTCCGCTCCTGGATCCCGGAGTCTCGCTGGTGGCGGTGGCGGGTGGGGCTTCGACTTCGAGCCTTCAGCGGCGGCGGCGACGGTCGAGTTCGGACGCGCCTTCTCCACCACGCGCTAGGAGAGTAGGAGGGGCACCCGCGAACGCTTGGCCGCAGACGCAGAGGATGGCATCGAGCTCGAGCAGCGGCATATTGCTCAGTATGTGGTTCGGGTAGTTCGGGTAACCCGAACCCGAACCCGAAATTTTTGGGTACCCGAATTGTCGGGTTCTGATTTTGTCAGTGAATTTCGGGTTCTATTTTTCAAAACCCGAAATTTTCAAAACCCGAAATACCCGACCCGAACTTTTCGGGTAACCCGAACGCCCAGCCATAACCCCGAGCCCCCAAACCACTACCGCAAGGTAGCCCACAAACCTCTCTTGCTCTCCCACCCCTTGCCCTCACCGGAGGAGAGCCATCCTCGTCGGAATTTGGCCGGCCAGGAGCTTCCCCATCGCCGGCCATGGCAGGGATCTAATTGCTTCAATTAGAATCTTTCTAGGGTCTTTTATGCAAAAAGTCCAGAACCCTTTTATGTTTTTCATGTGAATTTTGAAAATTCCTAGAAAAATGTAGAAAAATCATAAAAATGCCAAATTAATTTTGTTGTGCTCCTCTTGACTAGCTCTATCACTTTGGCTACTAAAGTTTGCATGAAACTTTATATTTTGTGCTCTAGTTTAATTGTTAGCAAATGAGAAATTTATTTATATCTTATTAATCATAGCCCTGTTATGCTTGATTTTTGAAACATGTAGTCTATATGCTATGTATGTTCTTGTATAAAATTTGTGGCTCAAATTCTTGATTTTTGCTTATTATTTCATGTGCTTTGTTTATTTCTAACTTATGCATTTGTTTATTTTATTAAAGCATGTTTTTATTAATTTCTTGGGGTCATATTTTTACCATGAACTCCAATGAACACAAGTAGCTTGTGGTAATTTTTGGGATAATTTTTGCATTGTTTAACTTGAGTTTTTGATTTATTCTTGAGTTCTAGGATTAATTCACATATGCTAGTGTTGTTTTTGTTGAAATAAGCTCCATGTTTGGATTGATTCATATACATGGCCATTCCTTTTTCACTTTGAGTTGGTACCCTAGTTATTGAAATTCTTTTGAATTCAAATTCTAAATTTGAATTCAACCCACCCCATGTTCCTAAATAGAACTACCCTTGCTTTTCTTTGTTTTCAAACCATGCTACTTAGTGTAGCTAGTCCTATTATTTTATGTAATTCCTTGTGTTCCTTTTTACTCTATAAATGATTGCTCAGTAAAGTAACACTTTTAAGTTTAATTTTAAATGTTTACTTTATTGGATAACAACTCTTTAGTGAAGGAAAGCTATACTTAAGCACTTCACTAATTTCGAGTACTACATTGCATATAGAAACGATATCGCTAGTCGACAGAAAGTACGAACTATTCCAATTTCCAGGAACCAGATAGGGATATTTCTGAAGTCCAAGTCAACACTACGGAAGATAACGAAGACCTGAACGTGAACCCGAAATCTGAAAGCGAACTATGTGAAGTCCAACCAACGTTGCGGAATTAACTGAAGTCTCGAACTTCGCCTCGGAAGAACTACAACGTACTAACTTTATATACTCTTCTAAAGGCAAGCCCCGGTGCATAATCCTATTATTTTAAATTATGCCACTTTTAGTAACTTTTATTTGTGCATTTAAGTTGTTGGAGTTGAATGAAAACCTTAGATGCATAATTCTAGGTACCTATTGTTTGAATACTAGAAACAGAGTTCAATTAGCTGCCATGCTAATAGGACCGGTAAAAATCGAGTGATTGCCTGTCACTCGCGAGCTTATAGGAGTTGATTGTTTACTTTCTGCAATCACTACAAGGACCATGGACGGATTGGGATACAAGTTTCATGGTGGTAATCCGTCTATGTTGATAAACTTGATAAGGCCGCAGTGTGTGGTAGTGTTGATTAAGTGTTTGAAAGTACTAGCCATATGCCGTAAATATGGTACGCGGCAAGCCTAGTAACTGATCGGCCCGGCAAATGGACTTTACCCCACTCTCTCTTAGAGATAGGAAGTTAATTTATGACGAAAATTTATTATATGTTACGCAACGACTACGGGTATAGGATGTGGACTGTTCGCTGTACTCGAGGAGAGTGGTCCTGATCTATGAACCGAAATGAGAAGCAAACGGTTGCTTGAGAGTGACTAACCAGTGCTCCAAGTGTGTGCGTTAGGTTTTACCTTGCAAGGATTGGAATTTCGGTTCGAACTGTTCCGCCTCTCACGGATAATGAGTCTGCTTAATCTCTTTGTCACATAGAGTAAGAAGTGAAACAAAGATGATACTCAATCTTGTTGAATGCAATTAATTTCTATACCATACTTGTATAGATAGGTGCAAATCTAGAATGGTTAATGAAACTAGAACTTGAAAGCGAAAACTTGAAATTAAGGACCTACTCTTTATTGCTTTTCAGCAAATAAACTCCAGAGCCTTCACAAATCTTTCATGTCTAGTTAAAGGGATGTTATATACCCTTAAGACGGGTCAGCCTTGCTGAGTATTAGTATACTCAGTCTTACTTGTAATATTGTTTTCAAGTAACATTGGGAATACTTGGTGAGATTGACGTCATGTACGGCCTTCTTCATGATGCCATATATCGACGCTAGTTATCGTTTTCTTTTCCATTGTCTTTAAAACTCTGAAGAACTTATCTACTTTCAAATTTCTAAGGTACTCCATTTGAATTCTCAAACTTAGTTTATAATAACATTTACTTTGAAGTTTGTAAAATTTTGGTTATTGTAATATCTGGGCTCACTTTCGAGTGAGGTATGTTGTTTCGATTCGAAATACAGTGGTGTTATCGGGATTTTACTTGACAGACTGTCAGATTACTCCATTGAAGTGTATGTAGATAATAGTTAGAGCACTTTAACTGAATTAATTTTGGCGGTTCTGCCACAGCCAAGCTTCACGGCGAGCACAGCGAGTGGGTTTTTTACCCCAATAGTCGGAAATTCGCTTACGATGAGAGTCGAACTCAGGACATGTTGGGGCGCGATGCTACCGGGCCGGGCTAGCCAACTCGACCGCCCGACCTTTCGTGGCTGTAGTAGTAGTAACCAGATACTAACATTGTTGCTTTGGTGAGTGGCCGAAAAGGCAGCAAGGTGTCATCAAGCAACTCCCGTCACAATAACAAGCACCTCTAGAGCTCCCAGTATATTTGGATAGCCTAAATAAATGCTAAACTTTAGCACATATTAGCATCCAAGCAAATACTAAAATTTTTAAGTCTTGGATTCTTGGTTATAGTTTAGCCCACCCTATTAGCACTCCCGTTTGGATTTTCACCTATTAGCATTTGGATCCAAACGAGATTATAGTAAAACGTAACTGAAGGAACAGTAAATTGAGATGCTACAAGTCGTTCCGTCAAACTAGTAGCTATTCTGGGCTTCTGGCCAAGTCGCAAAGATATCTTTCAGCTACGATTCTTTTTCCCAGAGTAACAGTAAGGCACCCAAACTACACTTTGACACGGCTTCCAGATGAACATCTTGACGAACGTTACCGTGGGTTTTGAAATTCCTGGGGAAAATAAGAAAGTTCAAAATTGCCTTTTAACTTTTGTTAACAAAGAATCAAACAAAGATGCAGCTTTAACAAGCAGAGACGATACATGTGGTTTGCGCACGACGCCGCTCGCGCGCATGTTTACACCGGGGATTTCCAAGATGCTCGATACCAACCGAGGAAAAATTGCTTCAATGCTAGTCTACGACTTAGAGTCACATGATCAACATAGCATCAATTAAAAAAAAAGCTACTTTAGGGTCACGGGCAATGGCAGCATCCTTGTTGGCCACGATAAGCCGATCGAATATTAAACACGTGACATGGCCGAGATCTGATCTACGCATCTGCTATTACGTCATCAAACATTTAGCTTTCACTCTGATAAACAAATTTAGGTTTATATGCGTGTCATCGTCTAGCTACCAACCCACCTTATCACCATTGCTCTACCTTCCTACGCCTCCACAGCCAAAAGAGCTCCCTGAGAAGAAGAATGACTGCACTGCTCTATCTCCTCCTTATTCCATTGCTCTCCAAGATTTGCTCTGGTGCATCGCCATGGCAGACCATGACCACCGGCTCGCACATCAGAGGAGAGGACCACAACGAGGTCTTCCTCATCTCACCGGACCGCACCTTCTCTTGCGGCTTCCACGAGCTTGGCACAAATGCTCTCACCTTCTCCATCTGGTACACCACAAGCACCACCAATAGAACTGTCGTCTGGACGGCAAACCCCTATTTCGCGGCGAGTGGCTACTCTCCCGTGAACAAATATGGCTCCAGGATATCGCTGAACCACGACGGCAACCTGATACTCACAGAAACCAATGGTTCCACGGTGTGGGAGAGCAGGACATCGTCAGGCAAGCACACAACAGTAGTCCTCCTCAACAACGGCAACCTTGTGATCAACGACTCCAGCAACAATATCGTGTGGCAGAGCTTCCATTCGCCAACGGACACCTTGCTCCCGGGGCAGAACCTGACAAAGGGCACAAGGTTAGTCTCTGGTTACCATCACCTCTATTTCGACAACGACAACATCCTGCGGATGTTGTATGACGGCCCAGAGATCACAAGCATCTACTGGCCAAGTCCGGATTACAACGCTGAAAAAAATGGCCGCAGTAGGTTCAACAGCACCAGGACAGCAGTTCTAGATGACATGGGTAATTTTGTGTCAAGTGATGGGTTTAAGATAGAGGCTTCAGATTCAGGTCCAGGAATCAAGAGAAGGATCACAATCGATTACGATGGCAATTTCAGAATGTACAGTTTGAATGCATCAACAGGGAAATGGAACGTCACAGGACAGGCTGTAACACAGATGTGCTATGTGCACGGGCTATGCGGAAAGAATGGGCTCTGTGACTACTCCCGTGGTCTCCAGTGTAGATGCCCTCCAGATTATGAGATGGTTGATCCAACAAATTGGAACCAAGGATGCCAACCAATGTTCTTGACTGATAAAAACCAATCACCTGAGGATTTTACATTTGTCAAGCAACCTCATGCCGACTACTATGGCTTTGATCTGTCCTCAAATAAATCCATCTCATTTGAAGCATGCAGGAACATTTGCTTGAACATCAGTACCTGCTTATCTTTCACATACAAGGCTGGAGATGGTTGGTGTTACACTAAAGATTTACTTTACAATGGTCAGGTCTACATGTATTTTCCTGGAGACAACTATATGAAAGTACCAAAAAATTCGAATAGTTCTTTATCCCCAATCTCTAAAAAGGAAAGCCTCACCTGTGGACCACCGGGCTCTGAGGTCAAGCGAGGATCAGCAAGTATGTATGGAACAAAGAAGGACAACATAAACTGGACATACTTCTATGTCTTTGCTGCAATACTGGGAGCTCTAGAGTTGCTTGTTATTGTGACGGGCTGGTACCTTTTCTTCAAGAAGCATAACATACCCAAATCAATGGAGGATGGGTACAAGATGATTACAAACCAATTCAGGCGGTTTACATACCGAGAACTAAGCGAAGCAACTGGAAAGTTCAAAGAAGAGCTTGGGAGAGGAGGAGCAGGAATCGTCTACAGAGGTGTGCTTGAAGATAAGAAAATAGTGGCAGTAAAGAAGCTTACAGATGTTCACCAGGGAGAGGAGGAATTCTGGGCAGAAGTGACCCTTATTGGAAGAATCAATCACATAAATTTAGTCAGAATGTGGGGATTTTGCTCAGAAGGGCCAAACAGGCTATTAGTGTACGAGTATGTGGAGAATGAGTCACTGGATAAGTACCTCTTTGGTGAGAGAAGTACGGAAAGCCTGTTTGGTTGGAGCCAAAGGTACAGAATTGCCCTGGGCACTGCAAGAGGCCTTGCTTATCTTCATCATGAATGCCTTGAGTGGGTTGTTCACTGTGATGTGAAGCCAGAAAACATACTCCTAACACGAGACTTCGATGCCAAGATAGCAGACTTTGGACTGGCCAAGCTTGCGAAGCGAGATGGCACTAGCTTCAATTTTACCCATATGAGAGGCACAATGGGGTACATGGCACCAGAATGGGCACTCAATTTGCCAATCAATGCAAAGGTTGATGTTTACAGCTATGGGGTCGTACTTCTGGAGATTGTGACTGGAATCAGGGTTTCAAGTGGCATACTGTTAGAGGAAAGACAGATAGATTTCCTGGAGTTTGTCCAGGAGGCTAAACATATTCTGTCTTCCGGGAATGTTAGTGACATTGTTGATGATAGGTTGAATGGCCATTTTGATACAGAGCAGGCGATTGCAATGGTGAAAATAGCCTTTTCATGCCTAGAAGAAAGAAGCAAGAGGCCGACAATGGATGAAATTGTCAAGGTGCTCATGTCTTGTGATGATGAAGATGACTACCATCCTGCTTATTCATATTGACTTGCAGCAGATGCCAGACAAGCTGAAGACATAACAAGTTTCATGCCATGTGCACCTTTGATCATGTTATTATAGGAACAATGAGACAAGATAAAAAGCTCTGATTGAATGGATGTACTATAAAATGTGGAGATTGTGATCTTTGAATGCAATAATGTCAATATTACTAGAATCCAGCAGCTGCAGTTCCTTTATCTCAATTACATTTGCTAATTAGATAAAGAAGAGGGGAGGAGCACAGCCCGAGAATTTCATCTCCCTAAACAATTTCACCATCACAAGTTTCAGCACATCATATTCACAAAGACTTATAAGTCTTATCCATTCCATCAATAGGCAAATATACTCCTAGGATATCATTGTACACAAAGACATACAAGGAACTATTTTGTTGCCTGAGGAAGCATCCACACAATTTATTGGAAACAGCCTCTTTTCAGCAGTAAAATGGAGCCGCCACCTTCCTTGCACAAGCTGCTCTGATGGTGAATCTTGTGGCATTGACCCCACCATGCTACACCAGAATTTGTTTTACAATGTTCTGAACCAGGACATAAGAATGTTAACTACTGATTAACATGGAACTAAACCCTTCATAAAAGTATTACTGCCCCTTCACCTAGCATGATAATTGATTCAACTCTGGTTCCATGAAAACGCACAATAAGTGATTGCCTATCTTTTATATCAAACCGAAGAAAATTGAGGTGTCCAGCAGGTACTACCATTCTATCGACACCTATTATGTCGCATGAATTCTGTAAACATGCATAACTTGATTCTATTTTCTCCAGAATCGGGAGTGAATAAGGTATTGATTGAAACAGAGCCAAACCCTAACGCCACAAAACCGCCACCGCACATTTTACATGGTTGGCCTTCTTTTCGAACGAACAACACTAAATGAGTGTGTTTCTATTGATATAGCAGAGAAATATAAGGTTATGTCCCTAGAAGGCCATAACCAGGCAACAAAAAGAAAAGAAAAACAACACCGGCGGGTTGGATTGGGGCATCCACACGCGCTGAACACAACACTAAACAACTGGGCAGCACGCAGCACTAGCTGCCAAATGCTCTATGTTGATCAAGCGCGGGGGGCTATTTTGTTTGGAATGGACCTTAAGCTAACGTGCCATAGCTCTAATCCAGAAATGAGCAATTTCTCCAGGCGCGCACCCCGCCAGCGCTGGCCGGAACAGGAACCGGCGAGGCCGATGGGTATCAACAGCAAGTGAGCGCAGTGCCAGCAGCAGCCGCATGCGGCAAGGAAGATGGAGATGACGAGAGGGCTTACCCTCATTGCAGATGCAGCGGGCTGGTGAGAGGGCGCAGACGGGGGACGGCGGAGGAGCGGCGGCGCGTCGGGGCAGGGGAAGGCCACGGCCGGATGACAATGGAGTTTTGGGCTGCCATTGAATGGCGAGGTTGGTAGCAACTGGGCCGGCTTGTGACCCCATTTGGTGTCCCTTCATTTCGACACATCCAAAATGTACCCGCACGATCCACTCAGGAAAAAAAAAAGTACCCACACGAGGCATAATGCTACCAGTCTACCACCTCCCCCTCAAAAAAAAAAAGTCTACCACCACCACACACACAGATGGGAAGGTACATGCAACCAAATCTTCAAAATCAACAAGGCCTGGTCTAGTCCAAATATAAAGGAAATTGTGGTGGCTTAGAATATTTCCTTGTATAAAGAAAAATTACAGTGACTTGGAATATCTTGAGATGTGAGAACATGAGACTACAATTATACGGCCACAGAATTTAAGAGCACCGAACAATGTCCACGGAGTGCAAATTCAGTTTGCACCCAATCAATCAGGCTAGATCGTTCCCTTCAAAAGAAAAAAAAACAATCAGGCTAGATCTGAAAGATGTGGCAGATCAGATTCGCCTAGTTCTCGGTCGATATAAATATGCGGACAACGTCGCAACGAAAATAAAATCGTGTACGCGCAGATCACTCGAGTTGTCGTTTGGCACTTTGTTCCCACTTGCAGGTATCCAATGGTACGTTAGTAGGATTAAAGGTACGAGACCAACCATGAGCAGGTCGATCAGATGATCAGATGGGAACATACGGCCTTGGTGGTATACAGGCTAAACTACAACAGTAAACATTGTTATCCGGTGACCGTGGGGAGATCCCCCATAAAGATCAATGAAGAAACAAATCGTTCAAGGCTTAGAGTTATTTCTAACAAATTTAACAATCGTCCTCCATAGAAACAAACTTCACTACTTCATTCAACTAGGACAGTGATAGAGATAGGTCAGTCATTTTCCAGTAAACCTTTCCCTCTTATCGACGAACGGGACAACAAATATTCCTGAGGTCGTGAGCCGTGACGTGAGACCACCACTGAGGAAAGCCGCATTAAAGTTTAGGCGGAAAGAAAATTCCTTTCCTAGTCCAAAGAGGGTAAAAGTAAGATTCAGTGGGATTTTCTACATAAAGTTATTCGTAGTGTCCGAGTGTCCGGACTGCAGAGGAAAGATAAAAAGGAGGGTCTTTTTTACGGCAAAAATAAAAGAAAGGTTACTCGCTAAGTCATGACCCCAGCAATTAAAAACAGTCAAGATCACAAGACGAGATCTGTATAGTGTAGATGGCCAATAAGTGCTCTGCCCGACGAACTCACCTTTGGTGCCGTCCTTCCACTCGAAAGAGGCAGGAATGATTGAAGGAGCGGAGCCACCACACGGGCTACACAGGAGAGCTGGATCTATTTCTTCCCGTCCTCACTCCAACCAGATTAGTATGGCAACCAATAAGCACTTGTTCCTCTCATCAATCTTTCTCTCATTCCTTTCAGTTCCGCTGTGCTCCCGTGCATCCCCATGGCAGGCCAGGGGCTCAGGCACATCCCTGCGAGTAGATCACGGGGAAATCTTCCTCGTCTCTCTAGACACGACCTTCTCCTGCGGCTTCTACTCGTCTGGAGAAGGCACTAACGCCTACTACTTCTCCATCTGGTTCACCAACACCACCGACAGGACTGTTGTATGGACGGCGAACCGTGGCTCTCCGGTAAACGGCCATGGATCAAAGATCTCCTTCAACCGTGAAGGGAACCTGCTCCTTACCGATGTCAACGGCTCCACGGTGTGGGAGAGCAAGACAAAATGGGGAAAGCGCACCACAGTGGCTCTCCTCAACAGCGGCAATCTTGTCATCAGGGCCTCCACTGATCAGGTAGTATGGCAGAGCTTCGATTCGCCCACTGACACCTTGCTTCCTTCACAGAATTTGACCAGAGAAACGAAGTTAGTCTCTCCATCTGGTTATCATAACCTCTATTTTGACAATGACAACGTACTGCGGCTCCTGTACAATGGACCAGAGATCACGAGCATATACTGGCCAAGTCCGGACTACAATGCACTGCAAAATGGCAGGACTAGATTCAACAGCAGCAAGATTGCAGTTCTGGACAGCGAAGGCGTATTCCGGTCAAGCGACGGGTTCAAGATGACAGCTTCAGATTCCGGATCCGGAATCAAGAGAAGGATCACCATGGACAATGATGGCAATCTCAGAATGTACAGTTTGAATGCAGTAAATGGCAACTGGACTGTCACAGGGGAGGCTTTACTGCAGATGTGCTATGTGCATGGGTTATGTGGAAAAAATGGAATATGTGAGTACTCACAGGGTTTCAGATGCAACTGTCCTCCGGGATATGAGATGACGGATCCAAAGAACTGGGATAAAGGATGCAGTCCAACCTTCAGCGTCAACTGTGGACAACCACGAGAAGATTTTACGTTCATCAAGATTGCCCACGGTGACTTTTATGGTTTTGATCTGACTTCAAACAAGTCGATCTCATTTGAAGAATGCAAGCAGATATGCTTGGACAGCTGCTTGTGCTTATCTTTCACATACAAAGCTGGAGGGGGTCTATGTTACACTAAAGATCGACTCTACAATGGCCAGGTTTATCCATATTTTCCCGGAGACAATTACATCAAACTTCCTAAGAAAGTCACTTCAACATCTTCAGCCTCCAGACATTCCAGTCTTACCTGCAGCCCAAAGAATGCCAAAGTTATGCTAGTATTATACATGAAAAATTCTGATAACATAAATTGGTTATACTTCTACATCTTTGCTGCTATATTAGGGGCAGTTGAGCTGCTTTTCATCATGACAGGATGGTACTTTCTTTTCAAAATGCACAGCATACCCAAGTCAATGGAGGAAGGTTACAAAATGGTAACAAGCCAATTCAGGAGATTCACATACCGTGAGTTGGTGGAAGCAACAGGTAAATTTAAAGAAGAGCTAGGAAAAGGTGGCAGTGGTACAGTTTTCAGAGGAATACTTGGAGACAAGAAAGTAGTGGCAATAAAGAAGCTTACAGACGTTAGACACGGGGAAGAGGAATTTTGGGCAGAAGTGACTTTAATTGGGAGGATCAATCATATCAATTTAGTCAGGATGTGGGGATTTTGCTCAGAGGGCAAACACAGGTTATTAGTGTATGAGTATGTGGAGAACGAGTCCTTGGACAAGTACCTTTTTAGTGACAGGCGCACTGAAACATTGCTATCATGGAGCCAAAGATTCAAGATTGCCTTGGGAGCAGCCAGAGGCCTTGCTTACCTTCACCATGAATGTCTGGAATGGGTTGTCCACTGTGATGTAAAACCAGAAAACATACTACTCACCCGAGATTTTGAAGCAAAGATAGCAGACTTTGGATTGTCCAAGCTTTCAAAGAGAGACAATCCTAGCTTCAGTTTCACTCATATGAGAGGCACAATGGGCTACATGGCACCAGAATGGGCACTAAATTTGCCAATCAATGCAAAGGTCGATGTTTACAGCTATGGAGTTGTGCTTCTGGAGATTGTGACTGGGAAGAGGGTTTCTAGTGGGATAATAATAGATGGTATAGAGATGGACTTCATGCAGTTTCTTCAGGAACTCAAACAGATGCTCGCTAGGGGGGGTGACCTGGATATAGTTGATGCTAGACTCAAGGGGCATTTCAACCATGAGCAAGCAACAGTGATGGTGCAAATAGCTGTTTCGTGTCTTGAAGAAAGAGGCAAGAGGCCAACAATGGATCAAATTGTAAAAGACCTCATGGTGTACGATGATGAAGATAATCACCCTGCATATGTTTTATGACCTGTAACCAAATGAAACAGAAGCAAGAATACTAGAATCTCTTTTGAATAGAATGTTTGTCTAGGATATTTGAAACCTGTGTAAGAAAATAATCAAAAGAACTCAACTAAAAGATGTTTTCTTCATATTAAAAAAGCACTGAATGGGGAGCCAAAAACGTACCTGCAATTGGAGCACTCTTCTTATAACAAAACGTACTTGCAGTTGGAGCACTCTTCTTATAACAACAATGTTCTTATAGTCCTGACACAAAGCGATGAGGCTCCCTAGCTAGTGATGCTGTAAATGTTGTGGTTTTATGCTTAGCTCCGGTTAAAAGCGCAATAAACAATGGCTAACAAAGAACATTCCACCTGGTAAAATATCTGCATCTGCCACTGCTAGCATGTCAAGATCACATCTGGGAAGAAGACAGAAATAAAGAGGGTGTCCCCAGGGTGTATTGGCGGCAAGCTGAGCGGATCGTTTTATTTCTGTTGTTAGCCGTTGATGAACTCGATCTATTTTCTTTCTTGAAATAGAAGTAGACCTCTGATTATCTGCTATTATCCTTGTTTTCTAGTTTGTTTATCTCCGTTTCGTTTCATTTCATTTCGATTATCTGGTCAGATCCTGACATAGCCCTACTCTAACAGAAAAAAAAAATACTGCGGTACCTGTAAACGATGGCCTACCTTGATCTAATTAGTTTTCAGCATGGCTATGGCTGTACCAGAAACCCAGTAGGTGCAAATAGTTTACCACTTGGCCTAACACTAAGCCTCTTAATTCTGTTTCAAAAGACAACACAGCACCGTCTCACCTAATACATAGGCGTTGTGGCTAGGTATTCTTCGAAAGTAGAGCGGTTTAGGACTTGGGCCATGTGCCAAAATGGCAAAAATCTGAGATGGAGGAAGATGAAGTATGATCATGGAACATTGGAACTCATGGATTCATGGTATTGTCAATTTCTTTATTTAAGATATCAGATTTTCTCTCTATTTAGTATGCATTAATATAGCTGCACGGACAAGGTACAATGCTCACGTCTATTCCTCACTGCGTGCGATTGGAATCGATTCAATCGCAGCAGCCGAGCACCCCCCACCTCCCCCGCCTCCGGCGGCGCCTCCAGCGCCTCCACTGCCGCCGCCGCTAACCACTCTCGCCGCCGTGCCGCCCATCCACCACCGCCGCCTTCTCGCCCCCGCTGTTGGCCACCGCCCACCAGGGGTGCTGCCCGGCCGATCGCTGCCGCCCGTCCTCCGTTCTATAGCCAGAGGCCATTGAAGCCCTCCAGGCCCCGGTAACCCCGAACCCTAAAGCTCCACCACCCAAGCCGCCGCTCCCCTCACCTCCCACCCCTCCCCGGCGGCCGCTCCACCCCCTCCCTCTCCCCTAGCTCGCAGGCGGCCACTCCACCTCCTTCCCTCCCCTCTCCCCTAGCTCGCCGGCGGCCGCTCCCCCTTCTGCGACAGCTCAGCTGCCACCTGCACACACGATCAGTAGATTTCCCGGGTACAACTGCCTAGACACACCTAGGGGCGCCTAGGTTCTAGGCGTAGCCCGACTGAAAGGCCCGAAGCCCCAACAGGTCTCCCAAGAACACACTCACACAAGGCACGCACGTACACAGTACTTTGGCGATGCAATTGCTTGCTGCCTTTTCTGCTTTCCTTGCTTTTGTACACAGCCGAACACTACACTGGCCTGAATCAATCAGCTAAGAAGAACAGCTGTTACTACTTTGATTGGTTACTATTCTCACTAACTAGCAGCAGGAAATCTGCAAACTAATGACCATGTACCAGGACACTAGCATGCACATGGACACATTTACATGCACACACAGGATAGCTGCTAGCAGCGACTGCTTGCCTAGTGCTATTTTAGATTTCTAGTGGGCTCATCCTAGCAAACACTGCTTTGTTTTGTAGTGCAAATATATAGCTACTCCCTGCCTAGTGCTATTTTAGATTTCTAGTGGGCTCAACCTAGCAAACACTGCTTTGTTTGGTAGTGCAAATACATAGCTACTCCCTCCGTCCCAAATTATTAGTCGTTTTGGCTTTTCTAGATACATAGATTTTGCTATGAATCTAGACATAACATATATCTAGATGCATAACAAAAATTATGCACCTAGAAAAGCTAAAACGACCAATAATTTGGGACATAGGGAATATATATATAGTGAAACAAATAATATATGAATTATTCAGCAGCATGCGAAACATTTAAACATCTATAATAACTGTACTGCTTACATCTAAAGCTGTCTTATAAGTTTCTAAAAAAGAAAAGATTAGGGGTAAATCTGTAAGGGTCACATCAATACCATTTTTGCAACAAACACCAATTAGAAATTTGTTTCATTGACAATAGCATCTATAAACTTGTTTACATTCCTAGAAGCAGCTGCAAAATGTAATTCAACCTCATTCATCTAAAACAGTGTGTTCATAACTACAAAGATTCATCATGCTGGATGTTAGTTGCTCAATAGAAAGCATACCGGTCACAAGTATTATTGTACAGCTTAAAATGCTCTATAAGATTCAACCTTGTTTCAACTCGATGACTTAGCTGTAATGCATCATATAATTAGAAGTAACAACTAACAAGGCATCAATCATCAGCTAACCATACAGATTCCAGCAGTCCATGCTCTACAACAGAGTAACTTCACTGAAAAAACTGAAGATGAATAGCTTAGCTTCTCTTCATATATCCAGGTTGCAAAGCAAATACAACAGTCATCATTCCGCTACTGACCATAGCAGGTAGAGGCAATTCATTTGCAACAAGAGCAAGCTCGTATGTTGCATCAAGGGTGACAACATAAACCAACAGAAGACATCCAGATGATCTTGTGACATGTGCAAAACTGGAGACAGACAACTCAGGGAAAAATCAGAACTGTGGCACCTAAAGCATTGAAGAACTCCGTACTTTTTTATCTCCCTCAGACAATCTCATCAACTGGAGAATTGACTGAGCATAGAAATTGTTCCTAGTATCGAGCAAATGCAGAATCTCTTGAAGCTGCAATGAAGTTTTGTTTCTGCAGTGACATTCGATGGCATCCACACACCATCCTTAAAGAAAAAACTTAAACTTTGTCCTGATAGGCAATCAGTATTTGCAGTTTCAGTATCCTCATTGCTTTCCAAGTGGCATGTGCACTCCCTTGAAAGATGACGAAGATCACTCTTACAATCACAATGCTCTAAAAAGGTTTTTGTTTCAAAGTTTTCTTCACAGCTGACCTCATCTTGAGAGCTGTAACATTTTCTAACAGTAGCTAATAGATTCATGCACCATGATGACAGAATGTCATGCGTATCATCAACTGTTAGGCAATGCAGATTAGGCCTTAGAGAATTTGATAGAGTACCATGAACCATCTTATAAACTGCACGGAAGCATGGAGAGCAACATTTGTAGAGACATGAAGATTTTGGGACTGAAAGATTACTCATGTCATATTCCAGTTGACCATCAATCAATTGACTTGATACCACATCTTTCAGAGGATTATTCTCCTTCAACTCATTATCATCACCACAAGCTTCGGAAGAAACAACCTTCCTTGATATTTCTGTACTGTCAGCATTTGCAGAGGATCCAACAGAATTTTCTGCCTTCTGCAGGTCATTTAAGTATTCAACAGATTCTGTGTGGTTTCCAGATCTTTGAATATGTGGTACGTGGTTCTCTTCATCATAAGTTAAATCGGACACTTTCCCATCATTGTTTGCTCCACTGCATTCTCCATCATTTGCTGATGTATCCGCATGTGTAAGGTTATGCCTATGCACCTCTGGTGAAGCTGAATGAATAAGATTGTGTTCCACTGCATCCTTGCTGGATATAGATGTCACATGATCATCATCAAGGTCACAGACATTAGTATGGATTCCAACTTGCTCTGCAGTACACTGAACTGGATTGTCTTGCATCTCATTAGGACCAGGAACAACTACACGGTCCTGTATGTGTTGGGCTGGTATGTCTTCAAACTCAGCAGAGTTGCCAGTAGGAGCAACTTGTACATTGGTTTCTGCAGCATGAATGGAGCTTTGATGTTCTTTGGAGCATGAACTCTTTGTACCTGATGTTCCTGTCCTGCTACCAACATGTAATCTGTATATAGAAGCAAATAAAAAAAATGTTAGCTCAACTTTCCGATGTTCTACATCAGCAGCATGCTGGCGCCAGGCGCCAACAATTTTTTGCTGACTGTAAGAACTAAAACAGAAGTGACAATCAATATAAACAAAACATAAAGATCTCGCTTACCTTTGAAAGGTGTAAGCCCAGCTGTTCACGATATCATCCAGATAAGCTACTTGAGACAGAATATGGAAATACCGAAACTGATTTCTCTTTTCCAAAAGTTTAGTTCGGATCTGTCCAACTAACAGTTCCAATACCTTTCTCACCTCAGCACAGACTTCAATAACAGACTCGTAGACACCTCTATAAGCTAATAGGCCAACAGCAACAAGCCCTCTCACATAGAGAGTCTTTTCCTTGCCCTTAACAACAACATTGTTTCCTCCGTTTACTGACTTGTCAGGTGAGGCACTGGTATGCAATAAACAGGAATTAAATGGCCAGCCTTTCCATGGTCCATTTATATCAGTGCAGGGTCCTTCTCGCAGCTTCGAGGTAACCCAACAAAGTTTAGAGAACTGTGGGTGCTGCAGTATCTGAATTCCAAAAGCACCAATAGCAAGTGACTCGTTGCCTTTTACCATCCTACTAGAAGGATATCTTTGAACTGTGTCGTCGAAAAGTTTCTGAACATTCTCGACGCTATCTTTCACATGATTTGGTGGTGGCTCTTGTTGAGCTCTGCTTGCAGCCAGCTGAGTTGGATTCTCCCTATCAGCAACTCCACACAAGGGTTGCTCACTCTCACTGGATTTAGATTCACCTTGTACACTGATTTCCATGGAAGTAAAGACTTCTTTCTGTTCATGGCAATTATTCTTATGCGATTTGTCATGCAAAAATTGAACATGATGTTGAATCAAGTCATGAGATAACCGAAAAGCACATGAATCAATCATCTCATCCCAACTAGAGCGGCTGTCAATGTTCACAGAAAATCTTGGAATTGTGTGTTGAGAAGAAGCAAAGCATCGATCCACAACATGTGTGCTGAAGAAACCTCTTACTCCACTAGGAAGATCTTGAAATCTCATGTCACTAGCGCACTACAAAACAGAATGTTAGCTTACCATCCAATGCTGTGCATAAACTAATAAAGTAAATTAGGCTTAAAATATTACCACACAATCTTAATTCTCAGAGAATTAGGGACAATGGCCAATAGCAATAACCATCATTCACATGGGACAAAAAAATTTCCACAAAAACTGAATCAACTGGCTCAGTATCCTTTGCACAACAGCACTGTATATTAAACTCACATTTACGCGCATCAGCATTGCTGCTAATAGTATGCTGTTGTGTGAACATAACAACACTTGAGTTCTAACCTACTCGCAACTCAACTCTCGATTTCATTCGATCTTAGGGGTTGTTTGGTTCACCACCTACATAAACCTTACCATACTTTGGTATTACCTAAAAAAAATGACTAGCTTTTGGATTGCAACCAGCATTAGGCATGTCAAAGCACATCGCTCTGGGAAATGCAGGTGAACACAAGCTGCCAAAGCTTAGGTGGCAGTAGCCCATTGATTGCATGCAATTCAGAATGTTTTGGATTAACAGAGTACAAATCAGATTATTTCATAAAGCATTTATCCAAAATGCGACGAACCCTTTTATTTTTTGCAATTAAATCCATACAAAAAGACATTACTCCACTGTAGTTTTACCCTAAAAAAACAGCATGTAAGCCCCACAGGTTATACCCAAGGTTTTGAAAGCTTTGGTATGGTTGCAATCAGGGGCGAAGCCAGGCAGAATCACCACCGGGGTCTGCTCCATTACTCAATGGGGTCAGCATAGCTTATAAACAGTACATTTCTACATGATTTACAAAATTTCATAGGGGTTGGATGACCCCAATAACATAAGGCAGCTCCACCCCTGGTTGCAATCCAACCATTCTTTTGACTCCATTTTGGTAAGGCCTGCGATTTGGCCATTACCCATTTTTTGTAAGGCTCATAAAATAAGCCAAACAGTCCCTTAATTTTCCATGGCAGGTTCTTCAACGCCACAGTTTATTTTACTGCTTTTGCATATGTTCACATATTGGTAACTTCTTTTTTATGGCAAATAACAGAAATAGTTTACTCTATCAATAAAAATTTTCTTAGCTAACTAGATTTCATTCAACTGCACAGAACAGATCACATTATCAAATTTGTCCTCAGTCCACCACTATGCTGCATGTCCGCTGAAATCCTGTTCGGAACATGGGGTGATTGAACTGTATCCTATGAAATTCTCAAAGTTTCTGTGAAATTCCTGCATTCCAAACAGGACCTGAGATTGCCTTTTGTAATGTCTAAAAGCATGATTAGACAAGCTGCTAAGTTCAATCCATACTGATTGAAATACCCACATAGTACCTCTGAATGGGTTCCAAGACTGTTAGCTTAGCTATAAACTTGGTCAGTAACAGTATAAAATTTAAATGGATTCAGACAGTCAGTGCTACTTTGAAAGAATTTAGATACCAATGCTGTCATATAGCTGAGAAACAACAAATTTAATTAAAAATGAAAATCTACAAAGAGAAAAATTGGCATTACAAGTATCCACAAGAAACCAATTAGTAAGCACATGATAATCAGTATTGCAATGGCCAATCGGTACCAGGATTTGCCCAAAAACAAGATGATGGAATCTTGGAGCAGATCATTACTTTTGAAAGATAGAAGAACATTTTCAGCTCTTGAGGTAGTTATTATATGCATCTCAAAAAGAACAAAGTACAGATTAGGTCATTATATTCATATATTGTATGAGAAAAAAATTGCAGCAACAATATTCAACAAATGTTACTGACAATTATCAACATGTTCAGAACCTAAAATCTCAGTATTTTTGCCATCAGTTCACCATGGACGGTTCCTTCGTAACATTTTACAGAAAAGGAAGACTCCTGGTCCATGCACAAAAAGCAACGAAGAAGCATGTGGTGTGGATAGTTTATATAAGCCTTACCAGAACACTTATTGATACAGAGGCTAACAATGAATCCATCTGCTCAACCAACGCATTCCAAATTTCAGAACATTTCCTTGTGTGATTGGTGGTTGAGGATGCTAAATCACTTGTATCCATATTGAGCATAGTATCTTCTATCTGGCCATGGACCTTATCAACTGCCCATAAATCAATTCTAGGCATGTAGATGATGCACCTTCCAAGATTTAGGCATTTTACTGATCAATAAAAGAAAAGGAAATGCAAAAGATATCAATACATACCCATATCCAGAGAAAATAAATGAATTGTAACACAATAATATACAGAGTTTATTTCTAATCAATTATAAGGAATGGTGAACAATAGGTTGGCCTTCAATCAATCCATAAAGAATCATAATTTGTGTGGTGCTGATCTCTAGAGCATATGTGTCATAGATATTTTGTCATCAATTGAAAGAGGAACATGAAATAGCATGATTTTCCAAGCTCATAGCAATAGAAATGGCCTCAGTCCAATTTGTTGGTATGTTTTATGAATTTAAACCAATGCATCATCGTTATATCAACAGTCATACAATGGTTGTTGACTTGTTGGGTCTCACACAGTGTGGTCAAAATTGCAAGTGTCTTCTACTAAAGTAAGTATGTCAATGTCTGATAAGGTGTCGAGGTCTATGAGGAGAACGTAGGAAGAGGTGAGCTTGAGAGGCGGAACGCAGCATGTAACGCGGCGGCGAGCTGTTGTCGCCGGCAGCCGAGGACAGGTTCCTCGCCACCATCGAAGACAACTCGCACCCCAAACAGAGAGAGTTTATTCCTTCGATGAAAATCCTCGACTCCTCGTACAGGCTAGGCGGTGACCTTTATAGATGAGGTCCCGATCAGGGTAGCTAACTAACTAACAAGATGCTAAAAAACATATCCAAACTGCTAACAACCCATTCCTAAATCCTCTCCCGGTAACAGCACACCTAAAGTCCCGGCTAGCCACCTTGCTGCTGCCGCTCCCGATGGCGTCGCCGGTACTGCCGCCCAACGAAGGCAACGACAACAATGTCAGGCACCAGAGGTGCATCCTTCCCAGTCCTCTTGTACGGATAGGTCCTCTTAATGCCCAAACGCCCCGAAATCGTCCAAATTACTTCAAGATAGCGTTTTTAGTTTCTAGAAACATATGTGGTCACATGTACCAGCACCGTTGTAGGCCTAGGGTGCAGGAACAGATATAGGTCATCCTTCAATTAAATCAATAACGAAATTAGAATTTGTGAACTATGTGAATTTTTGTTAAAGTTCATAAATGAGATACACAGTTAGTAAACCCAACCGCATCGAAAAAGGTAATTAACTCCTCCCTCCTTTTCAAATTATAGGCCGTTTTGGCTTTTCTAGGTACACAGATTTTGCTATGCACCTAGATATGCACTATGTCTAGATACATAATAAAAACTATATATCTAGAAAAGCCAAAACATCCTATAACTTGGAACGGAGGGAGTAGTTTGCAGCAGACTCTCAAAGAAAAACAAAATGAAGCTCGAGTAACCAAACACGTGTATCTCAACTTCATCAAATTTTATGTTTTGAGTAAGCAGTTTTTACAATAATAAAAAAAATGCATGTCCAGCTTTATCTAAGTTAAAGCTAGAATAGAATTGTAGTTGGCTCCTCTATTAAGATTACTTTTGAGCATACATATGCACCAGTCGTCACTTCATCAGATAGAATGACATGCGTAGACAGTATAAAGTAAACAAACAACACGTACAGGTGAAAAATAATATCACCAGCTTTGCAAGAAAAATGCAAATTAAGAACCAAGTGTTGTTCTGTCAGTGAACATTTCAAAAGTAAATGAAATTAAAGGAAACTGGAACTTACAAAGAATTTGTGTCAGTCCACTAAGAATATCACCATTTCCCTCCTGCACCATAGTTGCGAGATCAAGCTTGTGTATTACAATCTGGCCCATAAAACCATGAAGTAGGCAACGAATTAGGTGTTGCTGGCCTGATTTGGGTGCTCCAGCAACTAAAACTCGAAACCCTGATAACTTATGTGGTAACCCTCCTTTCATATGAGAACCAGTGGAATTCAATCTGCTGCCGCAAAAATTGTCCTGTGTTTCAACATGGCTTGGCAACATTGAATCATGACTTCCTAGTGCAGATACTAGGCCACAGCTTGACAAGATTGTTTTAATTCTATTTGCAATATCTTTTTGTTGAATCAAAGAATTAAGATAAGTAGACCAGAAAGTGCGGGGTACACTATTCTTTTCCATGGATGAGAACACAACTTCTTTAATAGAGCCAGATGCCTTAAGAAGGGACAAAGGTAACCATACACGTTCATCCAAATACAGAGAAATAAGCAGGTGTACCAATGGTTTAAGAAGACTTGGTACAAGACAGGAATCTAGAGGTGAGGAAACTAGATCATTTGCAGCAATCCCTGCTTCTCTTTGTGAACAGGGTGGGGGAGCAGCTGCCAGAGCAGCTAACCAATCTCTTTCCTCCACGAGAACTGATGGTAAAGGAACTCGCCCATGCTCAACTCCTTTTTCGGCAGACCGCAAAATCTCATGTAACGGGCAAGTTCTTTTCAAAGCATTTATTGCAGCTTGTGTGCAGATTGCCTGCAGATCAGCACCAGCATATCCAACAGTTTGGCTAGCAATAAGTGACAGGAATGCACCTGAAACAGGACTTGGCCAGTTTCTTGTATGCAGTGACAGAATAGCAGATCTATCCTCAAAGGTTGGAAGTGGAAAGTATAACTCACGATCAAACCTTCCTGGTCTCCTAAGAGCAGGATCAATAGCATCAGGGCGATTTGTAGCCCCAATCACTATAACCGAGCCTCTTGATTTCAAACCATCAAGCAATGAAAGCAAAGTTGCCACAACTGAATTGTGTGTCTGGTCTTGTTGTCTGGATCTACAGGGTGCTAAACCATCTATCTCATCAAAAAATATGATAGAAGGTTGACATCGCTCAGCTACCTGAAATAGAAATCTTAACTGTCGCTCAGCGTCACCAACATATTTACCCAAACAATCAGCACCTTTTCGAGCAAAATAAGCAATCCTTCTGTTACCTTGAGAACATGCCCCTATTAGTGCCCTCACAACAAGTGTTTTACCAGTACCAGGGTGGCCATGCAGCAGAACACCTCTCGGAGGTGCAAGACCTAAAGAGCTAAAGAACTCAGGATAGAGAAGAGGTAGTATCACCATCTCTTTCATGCTCTGAATAACATCACTGAGCCCAGCAACAGATTCCCAACCACGATATGAATTTTCATTTTCAGAGGAGCCTCCTATATAAACAGGTGCAATCCGCAAAAGGTCTCTGTTTAGCCTTTTGCCCTCACGTTTCAAGAACTCTTCATCTTCCCCACAGTTCTCCAACCATTTTTCCTCAGCCTCTCTGTCCTTTCTCCATGCATCTTGTGACAGCTTTCTGATATCTGCCTTCAACTTTTTTATCTTCAGTTTTCTGAGCAGTTCAACATACTTATCTCCTTGGGGTTGGAAGAGATGACGATGATCGTTGCAAGCTATAAGAAACTTCCGGTGATCGAATATACAGGCTTCTGCTCGACTACAAGGCTACACATGGAAAAAAAATGTTAAATACTAGGCAAATACAGGGCAATAATAGAATGATGAAGTACTCCCTCCGCTCAAGAATACAAAGCGTATTTTATTTTGACTCAGATTTCAATGATAGACCTTAATAGCTATAAAAACCAACATAGTGTGAAAGCATTTTTTTTCAAAAGATTGTGAAAGCATTTTGAAATATGAATCTAATTGTATATCTTTTATACACTATAAACATGCATAGAATGTGACTAATTGTTGGTCGCAATTTACAAAGTCTGACTTTTCAAAAGCAAAAGGTGTATTGTATTTTTGAACGGAGGGATGTGTTTTGAGAACCATCCAATTACCAAATGGTAGGTTTTCGGACAACGGTCAACGCGACACCCGATAGTCGCTCCAGGTCTGCCACATCGACAGCATTTCAGAAGCCTTCCACGGCAAAGCGCGGCTCTTACATTTCTTAGACACCCCAAACCAGCAAAGTAAACCTGAAATTTGGAGGAAAAGAATGGATTCTCAAACGCCCAGTATCCTGCATTGATATCGCTAACGTGGAATGCAGTAAAGTATTTAACTTATTCATCTTGCAACACATTCTGTTTGAATTCAGTAAGCAGTAACCTAGATCAAGCAAAATTGATCTTAACAGCAAAGTGCAGCTTACTTTTTGAGAAATTTATGACAAACAAGAGTGTTTGAACAGTACCAAACTACAACAATAATGGAGCAACATAATGTAATAATACAAGAGAAGTTTGAGTGTATACTGCACATACAGACCTCAGGACTCCAAACAGCACAGTTCTGATGAACCCAGACACGTGCAATGCCAAAACGGTCATGAATTGGACCCAACAACCTCCCAAGCCATCCGGGATCATCACCAAATCCATCCCACATATCATAGTTGGGCTCTTCTGAAGGCAAAGCCCCCTCGTAGGCTTCATTCTCACTGTCAACAGAATCATGCAATGCAATCTTAGGTGGTCTACCATCAGTCCCTCCACCACAGAGCCCACACCTCCTCCCTTCTTTGACCACCTTAGCCCCCCGTTTTTCATCTGAAATGGGAGATTTCCTCATCCTCTCGTTTGGTCCATCCTTAGCCGGTATCACATCTGGGACATGACCCATCTGTTCATCCTGATGTACCTCTTCCTCTTGCTCAGCAGGACCAGATGGGTCCAGTTGCATCTGCTGCTCAGCAGGAAGGTTGCTCTCTTCTGCAATCTGTTCATTTTGCATGACAAGCTGCTCAGTTCCGCCTGAATTGCTGGCCCTAGCCTCCTCATTGCTCTCATCACAAGGTAACTCATCGCTACCGTTTCCTCCCAATACAGGCAATTCCAACTCTTCAGTCATTTCCTCTCCCTTGCCTTCTTCTAGATCATTTGTAGCACCTACCGTTGGTTCTTCCTCCTCTTCCTCTTGTTCTGCTGACACTTCCTCCCCAACCTTCTCTACTCCTTTTTGTCCCTCTTCCTTTTCTACTACATTGACACCCTCCACGGCCTCGTGTGTTTCTACATTCAAATCGATTGTTAAATTGATCTCTCTATCCGTCAGTTCCCTCCCTTGCGGCTGCAAATCTCCACTCTCCTCGCTCACCTCGTCGTCCTCAGCCCTCTCGCGAACGTCCACCACCAGCATCCTGGCCGCCTCCTCCTCCTCCTCCTCCTCCTCCTCCTCCTCCTCCTCCCCGTACTCTTCATCTTCGAACCACAGGCTCCTTGCCCGCCCCTCCAGCTTGGCCTTCCCCTTAACCCTATCCCTCAGCCGCGAGCGCCACGCCACGCTACCCTCGTCGTCGTCCTCCTCATCCTCCATCCCCCCGACATCAGCCTGGTCCCGCGCCCTGCCCCGGCTCCCCCTCCGCGAGCTCCCGCCGCGGCGAGGCCTCTTGCGGCGGGGCGAAGGGAGCGGCGACGTGTCGAGGACGACCGGCGCGCGGCGCACCCGCGTGCTGCGGCGGATGCCATCGGCGTCGGAATCGTCGTCGGCGCCGCCTCCCAGGGGCGCCGGGGGAGGTGGCGGTGGCGCGACGTCGCGGATCGCGTCGAGGTGCTTCTGCTTCTTCCGGCCGCGCGAGGAGGCGCCGCCGCGCCGCCGCTTGGGCTTCGACGGAGGCATCACGCGCCTCGCGCCGAGACGGCGACGACGACTCGACCTCGACGGGGGTTTAGGGTGCGTTTCCTTCCCAACGGGGTGGGTGCCGGAGAGGAGGATTTGCGGGGGTGGTAAACAGGGGAGGGGAGCAGGTCTGCAGGTGCCACTGCCAGGGACGAGGTGCCGTCACCGACAAGTGGGGCCCACGATTTCTGGGCCCGCGTAGCAGTGGGATTAATATGGAGGGCAGTGGATGATGCTGCTGCCTCTTTTCAAGTGTGAGCTGGGTGCGCTGCGTCTGCGACAGTACGGTTTCAAATTTTCTGAAATTTTTGTCTCGTTAGCTACGGTTCTCGCGTAGTAGAGATAAGGCAATTTCCCGCGTAATATACATGTATATGCACACCTGAACGTAACAAAAAGGCGGCAAAGCAAGGTTACGCTAAGTGCTGTTGAGTTACGCGCGTCGTCTTTGCTTCAGCTACGCACTCGGGTGCCCGTAAATCCGCGAATACAGGCATGCGTAAACCAGGTCTAATCTGATCTCTCCCCCACCCAAAGCTTCCGGCACATCGTCATCTCCGCCGACCACTCAAGAGGAGTCCATTTTTTGGTTCTAAAAACCTACAACTTTGTAGCCCCAGCACGTTTAACTTTGCTCTTCGATAGGGACAAAACCATGAGGTTTACATTTACCTCGCGAATTTTAGCAATATATAATTGCACTCCACATTTTTATGTTATAATATATGCCCGCGGGGAATGATGTGCCAGTGCATCATCATTAAGAATAGAATCCATGACTGAATTGATGCTTACATGGCCGATGACGCGATGACTGAATTAGTGTGATTCCTTTGAAGAAGCGGAATGGTAATTGGTAATGAATCGTCTCTCATAAAAAACGGATAACCGTATTTCTTTGCTATAGTATTCTGTTCAGATGTGACTTTGGAGAGTTCTCGTGTTTGCCATGTTTTGGTCACTGGTCGAGGGCCAAATTTCTTTTCCTGAAACAAAAACGAGCAATTTTTGTAAATTAGTATCTCCTTTTTTAAGGAAAGGACAATTTTGTAAATTATCAGGGTCGTAGTTATTGGTTTCTGGCCCGACTCTGTTCGGAAAATGGGCCGACATTCATGGAATTGTTCTGTGCTTGTTGTGGGCCTTTCGTTCTTGCTAATAGGCCCATGATCTGTCCACGGGACTGGTCTGGCCCATGATCGTTTCCTGCGCAGTTCTAGCCAAATCTTTTTGTGCCTGCCTGCTGACAGCCTGACATTGACCAAGTTGCCAACCGAATAACATGTGTCGCGTGTCGTCCACCGTCCACGAGACCTTGCCCGTTTGCCAGAGCACGAAGAGGCATGGGCGCCAGCTGCAAAAGCCGGGACACGACACGCAGACACGAACGTCGGCATCATTGTTCTCCCTGGCTGGCGTGCTGCGCCGCGGGGCTCGATCGCGTCGCGGGTGCGTGCGTGCATGCGTGCCCATGATGATGGCTTCCAACGCAGCGAAGGGCTCGTGGTGACGACGAATCGAGCGGCTTCTCTTTTACTAATTCGTGCGAGAATTCAGAGATCAGAGCAGCGTCCCAACAGCAGCAGCAGCAGCCATCGGTTTGACACCTCGGCCCGGCCGCAAACAGGCCCTAACGAACCTGCATTTTAAGGACAGGACAGACATGTCACATGTGCATCCGATCCGACGCCGCCGCCAGCTTTGTTTCGCATGCCTGGACCCAGCGATCAATCCGCAAAGCGGAGGCTCAGACTGACTGATTGACAGACACAGATCGCTATCCGATCAACTACCGCACCCCGTCTGGTGCCGGGATCCTGTCCACCTGACCGTTCTGATCAGTGGCGGACAGCTCGGCCGCCGGTCGTAACGTAAACGCGCGCAGGGTCAGAATCGTGTGCGCCTCGCGGCTGGTTGATCGTTACGTTGTAACCGCAGGATCAACGTAAAACCCCATGGCTGACCTTTGTTCAGGACCATCTCTTTCTCCTCCTCCTCCTTTCTTTAGCGCACTAATTAGAAAGGCCGGTCGGGCTGTGGTTTGCAAGTCCCCGTCCTCAAATCTGACCGTGGAGATGGCTCGCTCCCGCGCGCCTCTGAATCGGGAATTTGCAGGTTTGCACCGTCGGCACCAACCGCCAACCGGTTTCCCCATCACTGTACCTGATTAAAAAAAAGATGCTACCAACTTACAACTGGAGAACTGCAAAACGATACTAAAAAAAAGCCTCCGTACAACAGCTCAACAGCTGTCTGCCAATCATTCTCCGCTCCTTGGATAGCATGCGAGATAAGTTGTTTTATCGACCGCGGCCGGGTCAGGTTGGAGGCCTCGACGCGCGCTGCGTCGCGATCGGACCAGCAACGATCTTCGTACGAGCAGCGTGCTCCGCAACGGACAGGCAGACATGTCCGGTGAACCGACGAGGAGTGGGGTTCGTGGAGAGCAAGTTCTTCTCGTCTGGCTGGCAGCTGCACGTTCAGCTTATCCTGTCGTCGGAAATCCGGGGTCGGGCCGTCGGAAACTGGAGCGAAGCGATACAAAACAGAGATGGCGTGGAAGAGAGATCCCACGCCGTTACTTTTTTTACGCGTATCGAGTGCAGTACTTGCTCTGACTCTTTAAATAAAAAACAATTGGTCAAGTCTGATGACCGTTAGCTTTTCCAAAAAAAAAGAAGGTATGATGACCGTTATGATCCGTGGCGTGCAAAGTGTCAACGATCGATCCTCACGAGGCGCGTTTTTTTGTTAAAAAAAATGAGGCGCGGGATTTTTCATCCAGCATGATGGTTGTTCGCGAGCGATCGTACCGCAGCCGCCGAGCCACATGCGCGCGTCGCGCGTCTGATCTAGTAGTACACAGCCTCAAGGCACGCGGCGACGCAGGGTACGTCCATAAATAGTTTTCATCATCCATGCGCCCCCTGTCCTCGTCGGCATTATTAGCACCGGTCGCGACCCCGGCGGGGCAAACCTTGTCCCGTGTGCCGCCGCCGTTCACGCGTCGGCCTCACATCATCAACCCCACTGGCCACCACCGTTAATCATCGATCGTTCACCACCGGGCAGCTCGCGGACAGGCGCAGACAGTAACAACACGTCTTCTTCTACGAGTTCCATCCTTTCTCTTCCACCGGCTCGCTGGGCGCCGGCTCGCCGCGCACGCAGGCCCGAGCCTCGGCCCCGGCCGGGCCCTCTCCTTCCCGTAGTCTCATCCGCTCGGCGCGCGCGCATGTTCGCATATTCCGCGCGCCCCCCGCCGGTCGTAACCACCGGGCAACCACCGCTCAGTACGCCCCACCACCAGCTCAGCTCCAGCCGTGACGCTCTGCCCCACCTCCCGCCACCGCCACAGCCTCCGCCTCCGCCTCCCTATAACAACCAACCCCACCGCTCTAGCCTCTCTCTACCGGTAGCACACTACGCTGCTCTACGCTCGCCGGCTAGTCGATCTTACTGTGCGTTCCGCAGTAGCCCAGCCCACCCACACACACACCCACAATGGCGGGGCGGCGCATCGCCGTGGCGGCGGCGTTCCTGGCGCTGGCGGCGGTGGTTCCGGCGGCGCTGGCGCAGGCGCCGGGCCCCGCAGCGGCGCCGAGCGGGCCCCCCAACGTGACGGCGATCCTGGAGAAGGGCGGGCAATACACGACCTTCATCCGGCTGATGAAGGAGACGCAGCAGGACACGCAGCTCAACAGCCAGCTCAACAGCTCCTTCGGCAACAACGGCGGCGGCGGCTACACGGTGTTCGCGCCCACCGACAACGCCTTCAACAACCTCAAGCCCGGCACGCTCAACTCCCTCACCCAGCAGCAGCAGGTGTCGCTGGTGCAGGGCCACGTCCTGCCCAACTTCTACAGCATGGACTCCTTCCAGACCGCCAGCAACCCCGTCCGCACCCAGGCCTCCGGCCGGGACGGGCCCTACACGCTCAACATCACCTCCGACACCAACAACCAGGTCAACGTCTCCTCCGGCGTCGTCGACGTCCGCATCAACAACGCGCTCTACAACGCCAAGCCGCTCGCCGTCTACTCCGTCGACAAGGTGCTCCTGCCCATGGAGCTCTTCGGGGCCAAGGCCCCCGCCGCCGCGCCCACCGCGTCCGAGGGCAAGCCCAGGAAGGGCGGCTCCTCCGACGCCTCGTCGCCGGCCGGCTCCGAGGATGCTGAGCCCACGGGCGCCGCCAGCGCCAGGGCCGTCGGCTGGAGCGTCGCTGGCCTCGCCGCCGTTCTTGGCTACCTGTTGTGAGTCTGAGACAAGAATGCCAATGTCCACCAAATCCATCTTTGCCTGAGATAGATTGTCAGTGGTGGTGTTTCCTTCCTTCCCCTTCTTCCTCTCTTTGTTTAAATTTCTCTGGTACTGCTAGTTGCTTTTTTTTATTCTTGTTCTTGGCGGTCTGTAAGATTGGGTTAAATTCATGTGCTTGAGGCTGTTCATAATGCATTAGGCCTGTTTACTTCCCACTCCATAAACCCCGTAAACATAAAAAAACCGTCATATCGAATGTTTCGACACATGCATGGAGTACTAAATGAAGTCTATTTACAAAACTTTTTCATAGATGGGCTGTAAATCGCGAGATGAATCTAACGAGCCTACTTAATCCATGATTTGCAACAGTGATGCTACAGTACCATCCGCTAAATATTGATTAATCATGAATTAATTAGCATCATTAGATTCGTCTCGCGATTTACAATCTATCTATGCAAAAAATTTTGTAAATAGACTTCATTTAGTACTTCAAATTAGCAAGATTCCAACGCAAAAAAATTTTGCGCACCAACTAAACAGGGCCTTACTGCTTTTTAGTCGTCCTACTGCTTCTTGCCGGCATAAAATCGCCGTCACGTCGACGAGCTACGCGTTATTTTCCTTGCTGCAGATAGAAATGTGAGAGATTGTCGGCGCTTTACTCTTGTTAGGTGAGAAACAATGATTAAGCAACCGAATCGGACATTTAGCGCAAGATGTAGTTGGTCCAATCCAAGTGCGTGTTTTCTGCTTGGCAGTAGCATCAGACGTCTAGTTTTCGGTTTTGGATTTATCATATCAAGCGATGGGAGCTATGATTAGCTAAGCCAAGCCATGCTATGCTAGTAGTAATGCAGTTGGTGGAGCAGGGTGGAAATGCGGGGCCCTTTCTTCACACGAGCACGTGGTGCCAGGTTCGGTTGGTAACAGGCCGATTCTTCCACTGGACTGGAGTACCTTACTGCACGGAGTCGCAGTGCAATTCGAGGCAGTATCTGGCTGTGCAAATATGGGGTGGTTTTTTGAGTTTTTCCATACCCTCTGACATCCAGAAATTATCATGAAGCTCGTTGATAGGGCCCATGTTTAGAACCTCGCATTTTCACAATTTGATGCAGGCCTCGCCCACGCACCAAAACAGACTCCAACCACCAGAGTCCAGAGACATCTGACCGGATGGTTTTCTCTTGGCATGTCTCTCCGTTCAGTTCGCGCTGTCTTCAAAGGGCACAAGAACCATCGGCATTGTTGCTCTGTTATTTAGGAAATTAGGAGAACAGCACCGATGATGGTCTTCAACCCCCCTAGCTGTCCATTGTGGTAGCAGATTTTGAAGCTGGTATGCGTTCCTGCGCTGTCAGGCGAGTATAGACAAGTGGCTCCGCATCACTCTCAATCATCAACGGCCAGCTAGCACTGTCTGTACAGTTCGTTTAATTTGCTCAGCTCAGATGATTACCCGGCACGCATAGTTGGTGATGGTAGGGCCACGCTTTGCAATGCGGACCACCGTACCACCGGCGTTTCCCGTTCCTTTGAATATACAAAGTCGTGGTAGTAAACTTTTGCTCCATGGCAAAGAATTGAACAACGCGACGACGACAGCCTAACCAGCAGCATTGGAGAAAGAAAAGTAGAAATCGCCCAGGGTTCAGCAAAAGCAGCGGATCTGATTGCCGCGCGCCACGACATGGTACTGGAAATGTCACCATCTAGCTGCCCAGGCCCAGAGCCGTTTGTTGGGAAACTGGGAGGTTGGGATAACAATTAACTACGCGCCGACTATAGCCGAATCCCCCCCCCCCCCCCCCCCCCAGGCTGTAGCACACGATCGACCGTTTCAGGCAGGAATGCCGAATGCGAATGCTGGACAGCAGGAGTGAGTGACCTTGTCGATGGATTGACGACGACTGACGTGAAGACTATTGGAAAAAGCCACACCCCGACGTCGACCTTTCACGGCACCCACCCACGCAGGGGCGGAGCCAGGTTTAACTTGCCGAGTGCACGTGCACCAGGGAAGAAACAAAATTTTAGTGATTAGCTTCTAAATTTTACCACATGTGCACTCCTTAAACACCAATTAGGTGCACCACGGCCCAGCAGGCAACAACAGCCATGGAGCCCAATGCCCACTAGGCCCAGCTTGCTTACAGATCAATTTGAGAAATTAAGGCCCACAAGAGAAGGCAGAGTGGTGCTGCGCTAGTTGTTCTGCTATTGTGCGCATTAATCCTGACGAGCCAGACGAGAAGACGAAACGACACCGGCGATCCAATTGACAACGCAACAAAAAGAAAACCAGAGAGGCGGAACTAGCGAGGCGGCAGCATCGCATGTCGCTGCGACTGTGCAGCACCACTGCACGACTTGTCGCCGCTCGCCGGAATCTGCATCGCAGCAGCAGGCAGCAGGTTTGAGTGATCTTTGCCAACTCCTTTTTCTATCCGCTGTGCACATGCTTCTAGCTTCTTACTTTGTTCCTCCACTCTAACATAGTAACATTCGAATCCTTTAGAACTTATGTAGGCATGTGGCTAATCATTTTCTTTTAAGTATTAAGGCAGTGTTTTATTTTATTGGTTACAGGTTATCCTTACTTCAATTGAACTGTAGGATTGTTTGGATCTAAATTCTAAAGTTGAGGCCTGAGGGTTTATTTTTGCAAGGATTCGTTGAGATTAGAGACTCTGAAAATTGATCTAATATACCAAAATCATGTCAAGTAAGTTTTATAGTTGATCAATTGACTCTTTAATTTTCTTCCCTTGATTCTTGAATAGGAGCACATAGGAAGCATGTAACTGAAATTTTTAACAATGTGTTGCAGGTGCATTTATGGAAAGATGGTTGAAAAGAAAAGCACCAGATGATGCTAATAATGTTGGTAATTCTCTGCAGCAAGATGCCAATGTTACTTTTCATCCAATGCCATCAGCTCCTAAGGATATCAATTGGGAGGAGGAGATCCAATTTGATCCAGGCAAAAGGAAGGAAATAAGTGCTTATCATCCTAATCTTAGAGAAACAGTAAGAAGAAAGTACCTGGTAAATGGTCCTTGCCAACCTCGCACTCTTAATTTTCCATCTATTCGGATTGGAGATAAAAATAGAAGGTTTAATCCTGAATGGTTTGATGAATTTGGAAATTGGCTTGAGTATAGCGAGTCCACCCATAGAGCATATTGTTTTGTTTGTTTCTTGTTTAGAGACCCCACTAAGAAAGAGGCTGGGTACAAGTCGTTCGTTTTAGATGGTTGGAATTCTTGGCATAATAAAGAAAGATTAAAGGAACATGTTGGTGGTGTTAACAGCCTTCACAATATTGCAAAGAAGAAATGTGAAGATCTGTTACACAAAGCACAACACATTGATGTTGCTCTTCATAAGCAGTTGGAGACTTCTAAAAATGCATATTTTGTTCGACTTAATGGTGCAATTGATACTGCCAGATTGCTGCTCAAGCAAGGATTGCCTTTTCGAGGACATGATGAGTCAAATACATCTTATAATAGAGGGAATTACAGGGAAGTTTATGATTGCTTAGCCAAGCATGATGCGGCTTTAGCCAAGGCATTGACAGTTGATGCTGCAGATAATAGCCTTTTGGTATCTCCTGACATACAAAAAGACATCATCAAGTGTTTTGCAGATGAGATTTTGCATTCTATCCTTGAAGATATTGGGCAAGATGTATTCTGCTTGCTAGTTGATGAATCTAGAGATGTCTCTTACAAGGAGCAAATGGCAGTCGTGCTGAGATATGTTGATAAATCTGGTGTTGTGAAGGAGAGCTTTGTTGGGATTGTTCATGTCAAAGATACAACGGCTGCCAACCTCAAGTCATGTATCGATTCTTTGTTTGCTAAACTAAAGTTGAGCTTGAAACAAGTAAGAGGTCAAGGATATGATGGTGCTAGCAATATGCGAGGTGCATTCAATGGCTTACAATCATTGATCATGAGAGAAAACAGTAGTGCGTATTATGTCCATTGCTTTGCTCATCAACTTCAACTAGTGGTTGTAGCTGTTGCTAGAAAGCATACAGGCATTGCTGAATTTTTTAATAAGATTTCTACCTTGTTGAATGTGGTGGGTGGATCTACAAAGAGAAGGGACATGATTCGATATATCAATCTCAATGAAGTTAGTAAGGCCATGGGATGTGGGTTACTTAATACCGGAACAGGATTGAATCAGGAACAATGTCTTCAAAGACCCGGAGATACTCGTTGGAGTTCTCACTATAAATCTCTCAGAAGTTTAGTTAACTTGTTCCAAACAATTATCAAAGTACTAGAATATGTGGAAAAGGAAGACAAGGATGGAAAAGCGAGGGGTATTCTTGTGTACTTCCAATCTTTTGAATTCGTGTTCTATTTGCATCTCATGCTGACCATTTTGACTATCACAAATACCTTGTCAACGGCACTGCAACGGAAAGACCAAGATATTGTGAATGCTGTTAATTGTGTGAGATCTACTAGAAACCATTTGGACAGGGCTAGAAGAGAGGAGTGGGAGAAAGTACTTGATGAAGTATATGAGTTTTGTGATAAACATGATATTTCCAAATTGGAAATGGATGAGGCTTACATTGATCCGACTAAGCCTAGGAAAAAGACAGGAATTACCAACAAGCATCATTTTCAAGTTGATTGTTTTAATGAAATTCTTGATTGGCTACTGCAAGAGCTTGATAGTCGCTTTAATGAGACTTCCTCTCAATTGCTTGTATGTTCGGCTGCATTCAATCCAAGAGATTCATTCCATGATTTCAATGTGGACAGTTTGATAAGCTTGGCTAAATTATATCCTAATGACTTTGACCATGTGGAGTTGAGGGATCTTAACGCCGAACTTTTCCTTTATATTGATGATGTGCGTGGAGATGACAGATTTGCCAACATAAATACCATTGTCGAGCTTTCTCAAAAAATGGTAGCGACAAGGAAACATCTTACCTACAGTTTGGTTTATCGGCTTTTGAAGCTAGTACTTGTATTGCCCGTCGCCACTGCTACAGTAGAGAGGATCTTTTCAGCCATGAAAACTGTGAAAACAAAGCTGCGCAACCGTATGGGAGATGACTACATGAATCATTGTCTCATTTGCAATGTGGAGAAAGAAAAGATGTTAAAAGTTACAAACGAGGCTGTAGTGGATCGCTTTAAGAAAATAGGAAATCGCAAATACTAAGAGGTATATTTTATCATTACAATGTAGACCAATTAATATTTTGTTGGTGTTTATTGATAACTATCTGTGCTACTGTATTCTTCATTTTATTAAGTATTTATGTGCCTTGGCATATGTTAGACAAGTTTTTTTTCATATATATATTGAGGTGTGCACTCGGTTTCTCTTTGCTCTAGCTTCGCCCCTGCACCCACGCCGCCGCGGCCGGGGTCGTCTCCAACGCGCAGCTACCACGCGAGACACCGAACCTCACCACGCTCCGTTCTTCCGGTCCGGGTCACGAGAAAATCAGACTCCTACTGTCCTACAGCGCGCTTTACGTTGCCGCCCTGATCGACCAGCGCGCTCCAACGAACCCGGCGGACCGTCCGCACGGCGTGCGGCGGTGAGCAGACGGTCCCGGTGGAGGTCGCGGCACACGGTGAGAAGTGAGAAAGAACTGGTTGGAGACGGGCATGTTTAGTGCAACGCGCAGAGTCCAGCGTTGAGAAAACGCTAACGTCGTTTTTTTTTGGCATGTGGTCTAGGGGTCAGGACTCGGGAGTCAGGACAGGCTCGGGAAAGTTCGCGACATGCATGCGGCGGTTGTTCCCGGGCGGGCCTGCAGGAGTTTCGCCATCGGTTTGCTGCCAGTTGGGCCCTTTCTGCTTTCTTATTCCTTTTTATTACTCTTCCCGCCGGCTGCTTAGCGTGGGCCTTGTGACCACGCACGCGCGTCACACGGGCAGGCCGAATTTGCCAGTGGTGCGGGCTCGTGTGGACGTTGCTGACATGCGACGCGGATGGCCTTTTACAGAAAGTATATGGACGGGCACCATACAATTTAGCGGAGGAATGGTTTGCTATTGTTTAGCCCACGAGCTATCTCTGCAGGCCCGTAAGCATTCTTACTCCCAGAACATTGGCTGCTGGAGGCCGGACAAGGTCAACAGATTTCATAAATTCGTGGACATGGTTAGCCAAGCAAAGATAAGATCGCATGCGCGCATGTGTGCTCTCTACATACCATTATCATATCATAAACATAAAGGATAATTCATAACTAAGCACCGTCGTGCGACACCAGTCGGTCGTAAAAGTAAGCCAGGGACGCTGGCAGGTCACCTTCTGCGTGCGTTGGCTGGACGCCGAATCCACCACAAGACGTGGTTCCGCTCGCGATCGGGGTCACCACGACGAGCTCGCCGCATTTCCCGTGGGAAAAAGGAGGCACCTGGGCGGCGGGTGATGCGGGGCTTATCTCCTCCGCGCGCGAGGCTCGCTAGATTTTTACGAGGCCGACCGAATGAGTGGCCGCCGCGTCGCGTTTATCCTCCCCGTCCCCAGCCCAGGATCTCGAATCGGCGACAAGTGGCCACTTCTACTGCCTGACACCGCCGCCGCACCCAACTCCAAAGAACAGTGACGTCCGGGCTCGCCTTTCTGAACCATGCACTGTATGTTCCGCTCGGAAACGCAAAGACACGCACCTGCTCGGGATCAGATGACGTGCGGGATGACATGCCGCCCACCGCCGCACCGTTGCCCGGAGAAAATGGAAGTTGCCCCGGGCCCAAGGTCACTCCTGGCATTTGTGCCCCGTTTTTTTTGCCCCGTTCCGCCCTGCGATTTAACCCGTCTCCAACCACAAAGTGTGCCGACTGATAAAGTTGTGAGATGTGAGTCCTATTTGGAACATTAATTCAAAGATAATTTGAGGGCTAATGTTTAGCCTGGCTTTTCTAGCTAAAGAAGACTTCCAACAATTCAGTTTAGCCTATTCTTTTACCAATACCATGGCTAGTGATTAGTTGTTTGGTTAGTTGCCCCCAGGGGTTTAGTGTGATCTTGGTGCAGAGAGTTGTTAGATGGAGCACCACCGTCTGTTTTCTTTTTGAGTTGTTGGTTATTATTTTGTTATTTTTCCTCTTCTAATAAAAATTCGGCAAATCTCTTGCCGTCCATTCAAAAAAAAAATGTTTAGCATAGAATTGATAGTCTAAGAATTATTTCAAGCTGAGCTGTTTGGATTCATGGGCTAATACTCATCTTCTCCCTCTCATTCTTGTACCTAGATATACGTACAGACTCACCTTTTTTATGGGGTCCACGTAAATTAGTATCATTAGCACCTCTTGAAGGGACTAAGGATTTTGAGTTGCTAATTCACTTTAATCCAAAATGATCCCACATGTTTGGATACATGAAGGATAATTTAGAGCTAAAATGTGAGGGATAAGAATTATTCCATGCAAACAGAGCTTGGTTAGGGACTTAGGGTGGCGGTACGATGAGCTTGGGGATCACACCTGTAATCTGTTTATGTGCGAGAGTGCGGCCTACTTTATCGTGGACTTAAAACCACCACCTCCGATTAGGGGTGGTAAAGGGCCCAACATTTTGAACTAGAAAATCTAAGGATCGGGCCCTAAAAGGGCCGGGCTCTAAACATATGTATTTTTGAACTAAAAATTTTAAGGACTTTATTGGGCTGTGAAGAGGCCATTAGGGCCATGGCCCATTA
This sequence comes from Panicum virgatum, assembly GCF_016808335.1. Lineage (NCBI taxonomy): Eukaryota > Viridiplantae > Streptophyta > Magnoliopsida > Poales > Poaceae > Panicum > Panicum virgatum. The sequence continues at coordinate 43,183,624 of NC_053140.1, read as the reverse complement.
CCACCCCTACCTCCGATCCTATCTCTTTTTGCACGGTGACGGACTGACGGAGGCGCTATCCGTTGGAGACTTGCTTGTGCCGCTAACACGTGCCGCGTGGACGGGGACAACCGAAAGCTTTCCGCGGCCGAGCTAGACTGCCAGGAGCGAGGGTGAGGCACCACCACCAAGTGGATAAAACGGAACGGGCCGGGGTGCGCAGGCGCGCCGCGCGAACCATATCCGGATATGGCGATATCCACGACACGTCAGCCGGATCCGCACCGGGCCCCGACGAGGCCGACGCCAGGACGACGCGCAGGAGCGTCGGGTGGCGCCAGCAGGCGCCCCACACGGCCACACCCCACTTGCGCGGTGACCCCGTCGGCTCGGGCGTCGGCGGGGCGCAACCACGGGCGCGGCGTGGGTCGCGCCGTCGATCGCGCGCTCTGACCGAGCCCCGCGCGGGCGGCCGGCGACGCCGCGCGCGCAGGCGGCGGATCCCCGTTCGCTCCGGGCCGGTCGGTCATCATCGGTATTAAGCTAGTTTTGTCGCGACGCCGGCCCGGCCGGGTAGCGGATTGGTCTTTGACGGCCAGAACGTGAGCGAACGTGGGGGCTATTCGAGAGCTGAGCGCATGGGTGGTTGGCTGGCTGACCACCGGCCCAACTAAGTAGTGACACAACTCAACGTTGAATGTGCATCAGTCCAGTTGGCTTGGATTCGTCACGTGAAGCCAAATAAAACGAGAAAACTTTGCTCCTGTACCCTGCCATTTCTCATAGGAGTAGTTCAGTTTGTTGGTCACGTTTGGGGACGACGTGTTATACTTTTTTTTCTCGAATACTCAGGAGAGTTGAGCATATCATTGTATTAACTATTAAGCAGAAAACAATTCAGAATTACAACACGGAGCAACCGATGTGCTCACGCCGATCATTTACATTGCCAAGACAACAAACGGTCCTAACAACCAAAATTATAGGCTTCGAATACCGATTACTCGCAAATGAGTCTACCGAGCTGCACGGCCCGGTTGCGACCCAATGGGAAGGCGCGTGCTGTACTTGGAAACCGGGAATCTCGAATGCATCACGCATATCCTTATCCTTATGGCTCTATTTTTTTAAAGACACAGATCCACAAACGCACGCACACTCATCCTAAAGAATATACGAATGCAACCATACTCCTATGAGTACCTCCGATAGACTGAGCCGGCAGATCTTCGAGATTGAAGAAGTGACCAAGAGCAAGCGCCTCGCTATTGACTGGCACGTCACCTACCACTAAAAGAATATCGCCTGTTAAATAATCCTGGAATTAATCTAGAAAAATACAAGCACCAGTGCCACGAGTTGAGGACTCAAACTCTGATGGGCAGGTTCTACCCCAAAGAACCTTACGAGCTGAGCTACGCTCTTCTGTTGATACATCGATGCCTTTGTCTAAGTATCTCGGTGTTTAAATTATAAATACATAATATTTATTAGTTTCATAAATAGTTAGCAATCTGTTTTTTTCGAAAGGAATATCAAAACGGTTTTAAATTCGGGAATGATTGCATTTGGGGGTTGACGAAAAATACTCGAGTCCGGTTGGTTATTATTTGAATTGAAATATAATTAAGTATTGAGTTACACAATGTTTGAATCAATAACAAGGTGCGAAACTTTGTTACAGCATCTGGATGACTAGATCAATACGTGCGTAGTTATTTATAGTGAAAATCGTATATACTCACTAAACCCTAAGGGTTTAATTAGGACCGTGTGATTAGTATTTCCCCCCTCTATCTCTCTTTAGAGCTTTAGAAGACCACCAGCACTTATGTATGTGTGTTGTCCACTTGGCGGAGGAAGCCAAGACAAAATATACCAAGTTGGACTTGATGCTTGGCGTACGTGCTTGCATGTATATGCGACTATGCGTCATGCGGCTTGGCAATGACGCAAGCATTTAGCTATGCTTTTTGTCCGGCTGCAATTGTGCCGTCCATCTACTTGCTGAAGAAACTTCCAAGTAAATGCTTTTCAATTTTCACAGTTCTAAAGTTAATTATATACCTTGCTATTTTACCATGAAGTGGGAAGGTATATATAGCTTTATTATGAACAGCAAATAACTCCCATATATACTCCCTATGTTCCATATATGATATGGATATCCCTAAAAAAAATATGATATGGATTTCCGAGTCTATTATTATAGGTCAAACTCGCCTAGCTTTGATAAGGTTACGTGAAAATAGTATTTACGATGTTGAATATGCAAGGTTTGATCAATTACGAAATACAATTTTGTAATATATCTTTTGGCGTGATTCGCAAAAAAAAAATCTTTTGGCATGGTGCATGTTAAATGCTGTTCTCATAAATTAAGGAATTTATCATAATTAGGACAAGCTAACTAAAATATCCTATATTTTGGGAGGGGAGGGAGTGGTTGATTTTGTTACTACTGTATCCTAACCCATTCTGAATTGTCACCTTGCACGGTATACAATAATCCGAGCAGCGCTACCGCTACGGTTGCAGCACGCAAGGAGACGCCAGCGGAGTGCAGAAACAAGAGCAGCAAGTGCAAAAAATATATCAGACGCTCCTCCAGATGCGTCACGCGTGCTGTCCTCTCCCCACGGCCCCAAGCCCCCAACCGAAGCAGTGACGTCCGGGACCTACAAGAGGGACGTCATACGTGATCCACATGCGCTGTCCGGCTCTGTCCCCGCCCACGCGAGAGCAATCGTATTCTCCATCGACCGGGCAGCACAGCACACGCGCGCACGCACGGTAGGTCTGACCGGACGCCGGCCGTCCTCTCCTCCGCCCAAGCTGGCCCGGCCCGGCCGGTCGATCGGGACGCGCGCGGCTGCGGCTCGACCGGCGCTAGTTTAATCGGGGGCCAGGGCTAGCTACGGGGAACGCGCGCGCCCGACATGTGCTGGTAAAAAAACGGGAGGAATACGAGGGCCGCAACCGCAAGTCCAGCCCGCGTGACGTCTCGGATTACGAGTTCACGACGGCGACGACGACGCTGCCGACGCCATCACACACGCGGAAACGTCGGGCGCGCGCGATCGACGACCGGAAAAGAAACTACTACAGCTAGCTAGTGGCAAGCTAGCGGGGCCCGGTTGGTCTGTGCTGACCGGTTCCCTTCGAAATTGGAGGGGGTCATAGTATACGGTTCCGCCGTTGATCCAAACGGAGCGGCTTGGTTCTTTCTGGACGGCTCTGATAGAGGATGGCAACTTTTATGATTGTTATGTCTGGTTTGCGATAAGCTCCAGCTAGCTCAACGTTTCAGGGTCTTAGCTTGTAGCGCAATTAGCCAACTCGATCCGTAGCTGATCCATAATTTAGACTGGTAATCTTAAGTCTTAATTAGAATTATATATTATCTTACGATCGAAAAGAAACTTTGGATTCGCCCTATCTCAGCGAAATAGCTTGCATTTCCCTTCCGTGGATGCGCCGATTCGGCTGGGAAAGAAGTCTAGGACGGCGGCTGATCCGTCGTCCACTTGGCTCAGGCTCAGGCTCACAAAAAATCGTGCCCGCCTGACCAGGATCACGATCCGCCGCCGCGGCCCGCCCCCATCATGAGTCCCAACCGCAACGCGCGCGGCGGGTCCGCCTCCGCCTCCGTAGCGGCTGTCGTCACGGAGCCGGCGTCCCGAGCCGCGGCTGACGCCCCCTCCACGCCAACGCCCCCTCGAGGCCTCCTCGACCAGGAGCGAGACTCGCGTGCCGCAGCAGTCAGTCCGCGCGAACCGGTCGAAAGCTACCCCCGCGTCGCGGCGCGGGGCCAGCGGTGACGTCACCCGCCCACCTCACCTCCCGCCCCTGTATATATCCCGCGTCGCCCCGCCATTTACACACCAGCGCCCACCCCAACCATCGTGAGTCGACCCACACACGAACCACGCTCGCTGGGGGAAGGAGAAGGGGGGAAAAAGAAGGGGAGAGGGAGAAAGAGAACGGAAAAGTTAGGGGGGGAGAGAGACGACCCTGCGGCCGCGACGTCAAACTCGAAGCACGTCGGGGGGAGGCGCGCGGGGGAAGTAAATGTACCAGGCGATCCCCTACAGCAGCGCCCGGCCGTGGCTCATGCCGGCGGCCGAGGCGGGCGCCGTCTCCGTGAAGCCGGAGCCGCCGGCGGCGGCGACCCCCGGCGCGGAGGAGCCCGCCCGGCCCGACGACGCCGCGGCGGGGGACGACGGCGGCCGGGCGGAGGTCGAGAGGGCCGTGGCCGAGAGCCCGGTGCTGGTGGTGGGGCGGCGCGGGTGCTGCCTGAGCCACGTCGTGAAGCGGCTGCTGCAGGGGCTCGGGGTGAACCCGGCCGTGCACGAGGTCGCCGACGAGGCCGCGCTCGCCGGGGTCGCCCCGGCCGGCGGCGCCGAGGCCGCCGCGCTGCCCGCGGTGTTCGTCGGCGGGAAGCTCCTGGGCGGGCTGGACCGGCTCATGGCCGTCCACATCTCCGGCGAGCTCGTGCCCATCCTCAAGAAGGCCGGCGCCCTCTGGCTCTAATTTATTCAACCAGGCGCGTGTTTCTTTCTGCCTTCCAGTTTCACACAGAAAAAAGGCCGCCGTTGGATCGAGTATTAAACCTCACACCGCGGCGGATGATGAAGCGCTGCGCTAGGACTTTGTTCGATTTTCTTGATTTAGGGGGGAAGCAAGAAAGCAAATGATAATTCCTAATTTACATAATTTTATCCAGTAATAGCTTGTTTGGTAGCGTGTGTGATGCGTGCTCGCTTCTTCCATCCATCATGTGAATACGGAAGGGAAGACGAGCGAGGCGGAGAGAGAGGGACATTTGCCGCATCTGTACAGTCGTTTCCGTTTCAGATTTTAATGAAGATGAGCTGTCCGGTTTCCCATTTCGTGTGGTTCTTGGACCATTTTGTGCGCATCATACCACCTGGGGTGTGTTTAGTTTCCACAAAATTTCCAAATTTTCCATCACATCCATCACATCTCCTATCATATCGAAACATTAAATATAGCAAATAATCCATGTATGAAGTACTAAATGTAGTTAAATAAAAAAACTAATTGCATAGTTTTGATGTACGTTGCGAGACGAATCTTTTGAGCCTAGTTAGGTCATGGTAGGACAATATTTACCACAAACAAACGAAAAGTGATACAGTGTGCTACAGTGACTGATGTGACTTTTTCTTCCTCTTCTCCCCTCATCTGAACACAGCCCTGGTATACTGCTGCTCCATACGGCTCATTGCCGTCCGTATACGGCATTTTCATTTTGTCTTGTACTCTGCTGGCTCGATCCGTGGCCGGTTGCTGAGGTGGCGTGGGTGGACGACTGGACGTCACTGCACTATGATGCGATCAGATGGCATGTCACGGACGCATATTTTCTCTGTTTTTTTTCCTACCCCACAGAAGTAAATTTTTGACCGAACTTTGCTACGTACGTGGTTTGTAGGAGTAGTAAATTAGCAAAAAATGGAATGAAATAAGAAGGATGTTAGGATGCAAATCCTGGATTATTAAGACACCATCGAATTGGAGTAGTATAACCCAACTATCTCATGTTGCCAGTACTAAGGTACATGATTTTGCGACAAACAAAATCATTTTTTTTTGGTGTTGCTACAACTGGTTCGTGGCTGCTCGTGGAAGAGAACTAGTAGTGCCAAACGGAAGACGATGCAACTAAGGAACTAGTAGCTCTGCTTCGCTGTACTCTTGCGTGGGACAAGCGTAGTCATACTGTTCCCGTCTTCTAAAAAAAACCGTAGTGAGGGCGCGTTTAGTTCTAAAAAATTTTCACCTCGAAATTTGTAATTTTCCCTGTAGACACATGCATGGAGCACTAAATGTAATTAAATAACAAAACTAATTACACAGTTTGGATGTACACGACGAGACGAATCTTTTGAGCCTAATTAGTGCATGATTAGCCATAAGTGCTATAGTAACCCACATGTGTTAATGATGCAGTCAAAGGTCTCAAAAGATTCGTCTCACGGTTTCCAAGTGAGTTCTGAAATTAGTTTTTTAATTAGTATCCGAAAAACCCTTCCGATATCTGGTCAAACTATTGACGTGACACCTAAATTTTTTTTGGAACTAAACGGCTCCTGATATTGCCAAGTGCGTAAGCAGTGATGGGCGCGAACTGGAAACAACCGTGGAGTTCGAGTCGCAGGGAGCCTAGCAATTAGCAAAGCACGACGCAGCAGAGGAGAAATCAAACTTGCCGTCTCGTGGATTTGCGCGGCGCAAGTGGTTGCGACGGCAGCGAGATGAGAGTACACAACACAGGTCAATTGACCGCAGCCCAAGGATCCAGCAGCAGCGCAAAAATCTTCGCCTCCCAAGTGGAGTACAAAAGGCACGTCCTTCCTCGGACTGGGTAAAGGACTTTCTTGTCAGAATCCAGAGAGAGAGAGAGCGCTTCCTTTTTTTTTTGAAATGGAGAGAGAGCTTCCTTTTACAGTGGCAGGCAGGCGCCAGGCAGAGGGAAATTTCACGGCAGGGTTTCTCACGGCCCACACGCCATGAACTTGTCGCGCAGCCGCGGCCGCTCTTGGCACTTCCGTATGGCCACCGGGCTCGGCTCTCTCAGCCAGCCAGACTGCCATTCTGCCACTCGAAAACGAGAGCGGAAAGAAGATAAAGCGGCGGGATCGGGCGGCCGCCGCGCGTCCGGGTGTCCGGCCTCGCGCGCAGCCACCGGCCAGGCCACCACCAAACGCGCCCGCGTCCGTGGCCGCGGCCCACCGCACCAAATACGCCATGTGCGCCGCATCCGCCGCGTTCGGCCGCGACCGTAGCAGCAGCGCGCTGGGCGCTGGGCGCTCGCCTCGCCCGTGGTGGTGGACTGGTGGTGGTGGTCCCCGCCGCGGCCAAACAAACAGCCGGCCGCGCGCATACCGCGTGCTGCAGTGCAGGTAGTACAGCCGCCGTAGCGTGGCGAGATTCCGCGTTCACTGCTGCTGCTTTGTGCTGTGGTCCTCACTCCCTTCTTCGCCGCCCTGGCCGCGGCGGAAAGCGGGTAGTAGGCTACTACTCCCTCCTTCCCTGTTTATAAGGCATACACGTATATCAAGATTCAAACCTTGCCATCTTTGACCAATAATTTGACTATTAAATTTTTATTTTTATAATGCAAATTTCATATGATTGGATTCATAATCAAATATATTTTACAATGATTATAAGTTTATAATCAAAAGTGATATAATATATGATAAATAAATGGTCAAAGTGTTGTTTAGAAGACCGTGTCATGTTCCACCATGCCTTATAAACGGGGAAGGAGGGAGTACTACTTGTTGTACTTGCGCGCGTGGTCATTGGCCGCCGCCAGGCAGGGAACGACAGACCACACGCCCACGAGCTGTCCGAGTCATCTCCACGTACATAATCTGCGTCTGTTCAGAAATCTGTTTCCTTTTCCTTCTCGTGGGCTGATGATTACACATTCGATGAACACCAACACCAGCGCTGCACAGGGATGAACACCTATTGCTAATGACACACAGTGTGGTCGAGGGAAAGTCCTTTGCTGCCATGACGATTTTCCAGTTTATTTTTCCTGTAGTGACAAGCAGCTTTTCCCTTTCTCATGATTACATACACTGGGCCCTTTTGGGCCACCGATATAGCGCAGGAGCTGTCATGGCGGCAGTACCAGTCTCTAGCGTTTCCAGGTACATGCGGCTTTACGCTAAGCTCCAGTCCGCCCTCGCTTCTCGTCTCCCTCTGCTTTCAGTATAGACCTGGGCATGGGTCACCCGACCCGAACAACCCGACCCAACCCGCCCGAAAAAAACCCGATCCGACCCGACCCGAGCTACGTGGCGGGTGGGCGCGGGCCGTATTTTTTGACCCGCAACAATCAACGGGCCGGGCACGGGCCGTGATTTTTGACCCAAAACCCGACCCAACCCGAAAAACCCAACCCAAAGGCCAAAAAACCCGACCCAACCCGAAAAAAAACCCGACCCGACACGCCCGCGCAGGGTGCACGGGCCAACCCGACCCGACCCGGTGATAAGTACGGGTCGGGCGCGGGCCGTCCTATGCGACCCGTGACCCGGCCTTGACCCGACCCGAACCCGACCCGACCCGACATTTGCCCAGGTCTATTTCAGTATGCCGAGACATCGCGACAGTAAACAAATGTTGCTCCAGTGCTAAATACTAGCCTTCATGGCGATGGAGTATCACGCCATTCTTTTCTCGACTCTTTAAGATATGCAGGGAGAGGAACCTTCATGCCGCCCTCATGGCAGAGGATTAGGAGATGCTACGTGTGAGGAACCAGCCCAAGTTAATCTCGTTTAATTAAGTTATCGCCCATTGATCAACTAGATTAAAAAGGGCCAACCCCGGTAGTCCTTGGAATGTATCAGGAGCACCGCCCAGGATTTAAACACACTCCACTTGCACAACATGTAGACATCGTCACACAAGCACAACCGTACATAGAGTTTAGATTACATAAAAGAGGTTCAAGTACAAGGACATCAAGTTTCAGAGTTTTTTTTGCAGCGGAAAGTTCTACATCGCGCTCATTCCATACATAGTACAAAATAGAAGGTTAACACTATATGCCGATAGTGTCCTTCTCATAGCCACCGGCCATCTACTCCTCACCCGCACCTCCGTCCGCGGGGTAGAAGTACCAAAAACAGCCTCCGACTGCGGATCACCTGCAATAACTTTAACGATAGCACCATGAGTACAAAAGGTACTCGCAGGGCTTATCCAATATGGGTATATACTATCCCGACCTCAAAGAGAATGCATTTGGTTAGTAGCAAGAATAGGGTATGGTATTTAACTTTTGCATAAAAGCATCTAATTTTGATCAAGTTGTAATAAGCAAAAGACAGGGCATCTATGATCTCTAAAGCATGCATCAAACAATTACATAAGTAAAGTGTTCATAAATCATAAGCTCAATCTTCCATGAACTTCCTCGGTAACTCTACGTTAAAGTCAAAGTACAAGAGCGTGCTCAATGTCCGAGAGCGCGGCTATTGCAATAGATCAAAAACCTTGCAGGGGTGTACAACTTTTCCAACACGAGAACAAGACCAATGACCATACCCACGGTCAAGAATAAGTGTTGATTCATGTCTCAACCTTTCACACAAACACAACCGGCTATGAGTGAACAGTCGAGAAGGACAAGTGCACCGTACCCGCCGATCACACTCCATCACAACTCGCACCGAATCCGATCAAGGCAATGTGTGACTCATGCTAATTGGCTTACCGTCCCATTATAAAGTATGTGGTTTGTACGGAAAGGTGCTCAATTATCAAAGCGATTACGCATCGGTCCTTAATCAACTCAAGCAAGACTAACCATGTGAGCTCCATCCCAACATGGCCCTATCATACTTGCCCAAGTCCGAATCATCTTTCATATTTGCTCAACTTTTATCCATTCTTGACTAATCATGTAAATTAATCAAATATCCTATAGCTCGCAAGTGGTGGTGACCTTGCCACCTCTCGTCTTGTACCGTAGCTAAGCATGGCTAAGCATATAGTTCGTGACACATGATATCCTAATCAAGGTTGATAATGCATCAAATAGGTTCTACGCAATCAATGATATATATAGTAACTCATGCGCAAACAAGACACATATACTTCATTGATCCAAAATAGGGTGTAAGAAATGCTTAGGGGCCTGCCTTGAGTCTCGACGGGAGTAGAGTCTCCAACGATCTCCGGTTCAAGCTCCTCTTGCTCCGGCGTCACGGTCTCTACACGAGTGCAATGATGCATGATAAATAAATATGCCATGAATGATTGACATGGTATGCAAATAGTATGAGAAGGTATGATTTAACATTGCAAAACTATGATAAAGGGGCTAGACATGTAGTACATATGTGGATTAATCATAGCTAAGTGTAAGGGTAAAGAACCACTAAATGCGGACCGTCCGGCTTGGGAGAAGCGGACCGTCCGGCTCTAAACGGCGGACCATTTGTCGGACTGTCCGCCGATCAGGTGCGGATCGTGTTGGGTGAAAACATGCTCTCTGACTAAATCGCGGACCGTCCGCGTAGATTAAGCGGACCGTCCGCCTCTCAAATCTTGAAAGGCTAGGAATCGTGCAGAGGCTCTGTTGATTTGGGGGGATCTGGTGGACCGTCCGGCCATGTCGGGCGGACCGTCCGCGACACAGCCGAGGCTCACCGGTGAGTTCGCCGCCGGCGATTCCGGCCACGGTTTGGGGTGGGGTTTGATCCTAGAGGTTCCTGGGAGCCTAGAGAGTTCACTTTGGTAGCTAAACCACACATGCATTAAGATCTCAAAGCTCTAGGTCAACAATGGTGATTGGGCTCTAGGTGAGTTCTTAGCTTCACATCCTAGGGCAATGGAGAATGGATCGGGGAGGGGAAACACTCACCGGCGTCAAGTAGGATACCGGGAAGGGCTTCAAGGCAATGGGGAAGGCTTGGAGTAGTTCGGGGTCGTCTTCCTTGCTTGGGGCTTGAAGGAGGAGATGGAGTAGAAGAAGAACTTGTTGGGGAAAGCTCCTCCCCAAGGAAGAAGAGGAGATCGGGGCGGTGTAGCTCGTCGGCGTCGTTTCTTGGCGTTCTCCGGCGATGCTCCGGCGAGGTAGGAGTTCAATGGCAAGAGAGGAGGAAGGGGAGCTCCTCCATGGCTTAGCTAGAGAGAGAAGTGTTTGGGGAGAGTGGGAGGGAGAGAGAGGGCTGGGAGATGGTTCCTAGGGGAAGAGGGGTCGGGCTGACGAGTGGGGCCCGAGGGTGGGACGTGGCGCCCAGACTCTGCGCGCATGACACGCACCAGAGATGCACTGGCGGACCGTCCGCGAGTGAGGAGCGGACCGTCCGCGGATGGGTGACGTGGCAGTGAAGTCGATGTGTCCGAGGTTAACTGTGGTCAGCCATGTGGCATAACCGCGGACCGTCCGCCGTATAGGGGCGGACTGTCCGCCACTACCAAAAATAGTAGACTAGCCCAATGTTTAATTCTCTCTTTAAGTGTGAGCTAATTATATTTAAAGCTTAATGATACACATGATGCTATGTTTAACTCGTTAACAAATATGGGGCTGTCACACTACGTGTCCCGAAGGGAGGGTAACGTCGCAAGTCAAAGCCACCCAATCATGGTCGATCCGCACGTTGCTGACGGCCGGAATCGGCGAGATGGGCGCAGTGCACAGGGATGCACACGCGCCGCTGACGAGGCCCTGTCGGCGAGCAAGCGGACAACGCTGCATCTCCTTCCATGCTACCTGCGGGAGCTCTTTACTCGGTTTATTCACCCGGTGTCCACACATCGTACTCGTACACCACGCGGTGTCCACCGCGATGCCACGACGAGCACGAGCTCGAGCTCGCCGGCCGGACAGGGTCGTTTTTATTTGGTCTCCCTGACTCCCTATCACGCGGCTGCCTGCCTGCCTGTGCCTCTCCCTCGGGCCGATCCCTCTCAGCTCTGTCTGTGTCTGCCAGAGCGCACGTCGCCGCAGCTCCGCTCCGACATGCGGCGTGGAGGTTGCAATCCTATCGATCCGCGCGCATCTTCGTTCGCAGCCTGCTGCTTCCGATTGGCCCGTCCCCTTCTCTTCTTCCCTGTCCGTTCTGCGCCTGAAGGGCCGGCCGTCCGGAGGACGTTCACTGAACCCGAAACTCCTGTGGGCCTGCACCCTACACACATGACAAGCCATCATGCGTGTCTGGCGTCGTGCAGTGCCTCCTGCCGAGTGTGCTTCTAATCGCGCCACGTAGCCCGAACGCCCACATGGGCAGGGGGCCATTGTATTTTAAGCCACCACTTGTTCTCTACCACCAGTAGCTTAGTGCTAATGCACATGGTTTAGCACAGGCAATGATGCACATGCACGCATCCGTGTGTCTTGGTCTGACGGGAACGTGTGCATATACATGGCCGATGGCGGCCCATTGGTCACTATCATAGTATCATATCTTTGTAGATAAAACGGATTTGGCGACGGTTTAGCGCTTAATTGCCGTACTTAAATGGCAAAAGAAAAGGGGAAGCGTCGCCAGTGACAGTAATAAGTACTGCGCTGCTTTCCTCTCAGGGAGGAGTGACAAAAGTAAACGTTACCTTGCTGTCACGCTCTTGAGTCGTCACTTGAGAGATCAACATGAGCTCACGGTGGGTTTGAGTAGTCACACTAACTAGTGATATCCCGCTCGTTGCTGTGAGATTTTTTAAATAAAATTTTAACGTGAAATTTGAAAGTACAAAAATTAAGATGATTGCATGGCAACATTCACAAAAAAATCGATGGAAAACATAAATAGATAGCCCTAGTGGACGTTGATATGGCATTTGATATAATGTGTTCCTATATGATGCGGATAACTTGCATGTTAAGAGAAATAGAGTTAATGACTTTAGTGGGTGTCATCTATATATACTATATAGATGATATGAATTTTACTTGCATGTTATTTTTTATCAGGATCTGGTAGAAATCGATAAACTAACAGAAGTAACATCAATAGAATATTTGATCACATTATAAAAGAATAGGTGCTCAAAGAAATAGAGTAGGCATATGAGTCTTTACGTTAATAGATTGAAAGCATTGCAAAAATAGAGTATGTATATGACTTTACGTTAATAGATTAAAAATTAAAAGTATTGCACATAGTATAGGTCATATGGACATTTTCTTGTTTATTGAATCTCGTAAAAATCGATAATCTAAAAGAAGAAACACCAATAGAATATTGATCACATTATAGAAGAATAGGTGATGAAAAAATAGCGTATGTATATGATTTTACTTTAATTAATTAAAGATTAAAAGTATTGCATATTGTAGAGATGACAACATGAACATTTTTTGTAATTAATAAGGTAGTTGAAAGTTAGTGGGACACTTAGTGGAGAATGAGGTGGACACTTTGCATGAAGAGAGAAATAGTTAGTGGGTGCTATGTAGATAAGACAGCTTCAACGAGAAAACCACGAGGAAATGACTGACGGAGAAAGACTGGGAAGTACAAGGAGGAATAATGGACAGCAATCGAATGCAAGTTTCCACACAGAATTGTCAATTCAGATACAAACCAAACAAAAAGATCAAAAAAGCTTGGCCGGCCAACACATGGAAGCGTAAGCCTCCAGGACTGCCGTGCTTGTAAACTCTCTCTAGAAGCCTAGGAATGTGTGTGTGACTATACTTGATGTTGAATTGACTGAACAGATCTGGTCTTTTCCTGAATCGTCACATCCTGGTGCATGGTAGTAGGTAATTTGCTTCTGATATTTTGGTTTGAACTTAACAAGGCAGCTCTAGAGACAGAGAGGACATATGTTTGGTACATAGGGCATATTTGGTTTGCCGCCACACTTTACCACGCTGCATTGAGTCCGCCACAAAAAAATAAGATTGCTGCTTGGTTGCTGGCAAATCTGTGCGTGCCACATCTTTTTCAGTTTATTTTCTTGCCACAGCTGTGGCGGCCAAATTTGGCGCAGCAACTACGGCGGCGCCCAATGGCTGGAAACCAAACATGTACCCCCATGGTCCTTCATAATGAAACGACAAGGCTCTTTTCGGATGCATATGCTGCCCATGGCGAAAAATGACAAGTGGGAACCCGTTGAGGATAAACTCCTGTAATTGAACGGCCATGGCTCACGAGGACTTAGGCCTTGTTTAGGTCTCCTGGTAAAGTTTTTGAAATGATTTTTTTTCACATTTGAATTATTAAACATATATAGACTAATTACAGAACTCATTTGTAAACTACGAGATAAATTTATTAAGACTAATTAACCGATCATTAGTACATTTTATTGTAGCAATTTATTGTAATTATGGACTAATTAGGCTCAAAAGATTCGTCTCGAAATTTTCAGGCAATCTGTGAAAATCAATTTTTTTTCGACTACATTTAATATGCCATGTATGTGTCCAAACTTTGATGTAATTGATTTGTAAAGTTTTTGACGGGGAACTAAATAAGGCCTTAATTAATCTGCTGATGACTAAACATTTGTTAAATGATACGTAGTACATGCACACAGTTTTTGTGACGCGACCAGCATGGCCAGGTGAGATGTAACCGAGGATATTCGATATCCACATGCCTCATCAGCGGTGTATGACTTTGTCTGGCTGTTTCATTTGAATTTCATAAAGAATAATGCACTCCAGCCCCGTCCAAAGATTAGGTATAATTGAAATTCAGGGAGACCTGCACTTTGCAGTGGTTTAAAATCTCTGAAAGTGCATGTCGATGTGGTGGCCGGCTGGCAACACAAATGGACCAACGACATTTAAATGCCTAGCGGAGACCATACTGAAATACTTGCTACGTACTTACAAAGGAGATCCACACTGTATGTCAGCATGTTTGACAAGTTAGGAGATACCGAGTGCTTGTGGCCAGGTCGCAAATTCTGACGCTTCGCGGAGACCGTTCCATGCTGATGCCAACAATTGCCAGTTGCCACCAAATGGGACTCGATGACGTGCGTGCTTCAGGATTGTTAACGTTTTGATGGGCACTCCAAAGTCAGAACATGCCGTTTGATCCACAAATTAACGTGATGTCTCTTGTCACCGATGAACCAGCGGAGGCCGCGACTCCGCGTCACAGTATTTGAAGGTCGATCTGGCACGCTGGTGCATTGTTACATCATCATCCATATGCAAGGCCGACCAGTGCTGAACGGTTCACACAAGATGCTCTAGAAGCAGCCGCCTACTACAGCATACTCTCTCCTTCCACGTTTATAAGCATATACTCTCTCCTTCCACGTTTATAAGCATATACTCTCTCCTTTCACGTTTATAGGACATAATGGAACATGGCACGGTCTTCCAAACGATACTTTGACCATTTATTTATCATATATTTATATCACTTATGAATATAAACTTATATTCATTGTAAATTATTTGATTATGAATCCAATCATATAAAATTTATATTATAAAAATAAAAAAAATTAATAGTCAAATTATTGGTGAAAGATAGAAAAAGGTTTGAATCTTGATATGCGTGTGTACCTTATAAACGAGGAAGGAAGGAGTAACACCGAAGCTTTCGCATTCTCCTTTTTTTTTTCTGATCGTTGTTGTATGATCTATGATGGTTCACCAACTATGCTACGGCTGACCTGTTTTACTAGGCACGTGCCTGTAGCCATCTATGCCAATTTTCATCAACTGAAGTTCCGTTCAGTCTTAACCAAGTCGCAGATGGTGTATTCTAGAGACCCGTGTCCGTCGTCATCGAGCGAGCATCTGGTAGTCCAAATCCAAACATATAGTTAGATCAACGGTGGAGCAGAAATAAACGAAGCATATGTATACTTGGGCACACTGGCGGAGCTTAGTGTAATGCAAAGGGGACCATGGCCCCCTTGGCTATTGCAAATCTCCACTATATAAATAGTAAATCTGCTACTGTTCATCGATTTTAAGAGAAAATTAACGCAGCTGGCCCCCACTGATTAGTTGTTGAAGCTCCGCCACTGCCTGGGCATCGGCAGAAACAAAGGTAAAAGTTAAAAAAAAAAGTACTAAGCACATGATGTTTTCAACCATTGTGATAGCGGGACGATCTTCCTGCCAGTTCCTACCCTAGAGTGGAGTTCAAGTCATGAAAACGAGCGGTGCACTTGTCATGCGGTTGGCCGTTGAAAGGAACTAGCTAGTTTAGGTACGACCGGATCGGTTCGAATGATGCAATAGACGCATCACGTCGACCTTGCTGACAGTCTAGATCGATCAGGATGGGCATGAGGTCGGTACTCGGTGGAGAGATTATTCTCATGCTTGCATGTTCTTCGACAAAGACACAAGAGCTAACAAATGGGTGGTGACGAACCTAACTTGTTACAATATAATGTCTGACGAATGAATAAATAGATAAACATCAGCACAGCAGACTGTACTCTTGTAATCTTGTCAAAGAAAAAGCAGACTATTCATGCCGACAGTACGCTTCCAGAAGTCTGTTCCTTTCGGTCATCATTTTGGTAGGAAAAAGGAGGGGCTCAGGTACCGTGCGTCATACATTTCAGAAACAAAAAAAAACTTTCGATGTTCGACAAAAAGAATATAATCCTACTGTTGTCCGTACTCCCAATAGGTTCAGGTTAACGACATGCGAAGTTGCACACGCTCCTACCAATTTTATGATGGGATGGCAGCATCATGGGGAAAATATCAGAATTAGCTGGCAATGCTGATAAGGGCCTATGTTAGTGGACCAGGTTAGAATGATTTGGTCCATTTCAGCTGAAGGATTTGATCTGTTGGTCGGAATTCATCTTGCATCATGCACATGTGGGCTGACGTAGTGACGTGCTGAGCATATTCTGTCGGTTACAAATTAACACCTGAAGCATATCATGAGAAAACTATTTTCATGAAAGGTAAAGGATGACAGCCGCGAGTAGGGGTGGTAATGGGCTATGACCCTAATGGTCTCTTCAGAGCCCACCATGACTCTTAAATATTTTAGTTCAAAATTATGTATAATTAGAACATGGCTTTTTTAACAGCCCTTAGATTTTTTAGGCCAAATTGCAAGCCCCTTTACCACCCGTAGCCGTGAGATATTCAGAAGTCTCGGGCACTTGCCGGTTGCCGCAGTGACCAGTGAAGCTGCTAAAAATTTGGCCGGGCATCTGCTTCGATTATTGCTGCGTGCCTGCGCCGGCGAACGCGTCGCTGCCCTGGTTCTGCCAAAAGTTCCTCTACAGGGAGGGGAGAGCTAAGCCCCCATGTTGGAAACCTCTCTTTCTTTTTTGTCCTCAACCTTAACAACACCAACCTTATCGGCTCCATCCCATCGGATCTAGGAAGGCTGCCTCGCCTGTGATATCAGGTCTTTTTAGTTGTCTCCGTAAATTTTTTGAAATGAAATCTTTTCACATTTAAAATATTAAACATAGACTAATCATAAAACTAATTTCAAAATTCGTCTGTAAACTACGAGACGAATTTATTAAGAGTATTTAATCCATCATTAGCACATGATTATTGTAGCAGTTACTGTAGCAATTTAATGTCAAATCATGGTCTAGTTAGGCTCATTAGATTCGTCTCGTAATTTACAAGCAAACTATACAATTAGTTTTTTATTTTGTCTAGATTTAATACTCCATGCATGTAATATTCTTATTCATGTGATAGATTTGGAATTTTGATTTTTGCAACTAAACAATGCCATAATTTTGGCCGCAACACCTTGTCAAATTCCATCCCATCCGCCATACAAAACCAACTCTCGAGGCAAATCCCAGAGCTGCAAAAGCTGCACCATCTTGCAGACATGATTGCATTTGGGAATTTTTACTTTGGCCTTATTTAGACCCAAACTTCAAAATTTCAAAAATTTGTAAATCGCCTGCATGGTGTACTAAATGTAGTTGAAAAAAATCGCATTACACAAATGGACTATAAATCGCGAGACGAATCTAATGAGCCTAATTAGGCCGTGATTAGACACTAAATTATTGCAGTAAAGCTACAGTAAACATATGCTAATGATGGATTAATTAAGCTCATTAGATTCGTCTCGTACAGACAAGTTCTATAATTAATTTTTTGATTAGTCTATATTTAATACTTCAAATGTGAAAAAAATATTTTCAAAATTCCAAAAGAGGGGAACTAAACACACCCTTGACCCCGTTTGATTCCTTACTTTTAGCAAAAACTAGCTCTCCGGGCCGGTTCGTGCAACCATTTTCAACATGTCCAGACTTGAGGACCTGTACATCTCTGACAATAATCTGACTTGACCTATAACAAGAAATCAGAGCTTTGGGAGTTGTTTGGTTGCTAGCCACATTTTGCCACAACTAACTTTAGGCAAGTTTGACCAAGTTTGTAGGTGTTTGGTTAGTAACCAAGGTTAGAAAAGATTCTTTTGGGCTCCACATGTCATAGGTAAGAAAAAGTGTAGCAATATTCCTTTAGACAAGAAAATTGTAGTGACCAAATTCTTTGCCACACTTGTCACACTTGGCTAACCTAAGTGTGGCAAAGTTTGGTCGACAACCAAACATCTCCTGCCTCCCCATGAGGTGATGGCACTATCTGATAACAGATTCATGGGCCGCCGGATTCCACTTGTGATCGTGGGATGCCAGAAGCTCTAGATACTTGGCTGTGGAAATCTCTTTATGGACCATGTATTAGCATGGTTAGGTCAATCTCAATGATAGTGTTGTGGGCATTAATTTTGTTGACATAACATGACCATGTACCGGCTCGATTACCTAATTTATTGTCTTGGTAATTATATCGATGGCACTCTCACTAAAATTGGACTTACTATATTGTCCCAGCTCGACATACTGCGGGTACAACGAACTGTCCTTAGAGCTCGACGCTCCAATGCTGCAATACTTCAGAGATATTCACCTTCTCCATCACTTGTCGCTAAAACCGCAGGCGTCATCCAACATGATTCGAGTGGATGTGCACATCTCTGTTGACTCCAATGCCTGCATCACAGCCAGAGGCCGCACAATCCCGGCAGAACAAAATATTCTGGATTTTTTTTCAGTACTTCCTCGACACGATGATACAAACCACCTTGTTATGCATGTCTTTAATTTTTTCCACATGATACAATTCAAGCTAGCCAAGTGACCTTGTTTAGATACCTAGCTTGGATTATTTTTATTCTTCGAATTGCAATGAAAAGTTAATTATATAGAGAGATTGGAAATCAGTGCCAACATGATTACGCTTGTCATCGATAATTCGCTTGATGGAAACTCCAAAAAGGTAGACTGTCAACATGTGAAATCTGCTAAGTTCGTACGTGATGAGGCGATTTTTACAAAAAAAAAAACCAAGAAAGACCAAAATAAAATTCACCTGTTTGCTTCCTCAAAAAATAAACGTGTCCGTTTTAATTTGGAGCCGAAATTACGGATCCGAACCGGCTCGAAGAAGAAGAAGAGATCGATCCCCAAATAAATTAGGGAAAAGTCCGTTTTTGGACCTTGAACTATCACGATCGTCCGATTTTGGACCTTGAACTACGAAACCGGATATCCTACACCCTTGAACTAATCAAACCGTGCAAAATACCCCCTCGAGCTGAAACCAGAGCGGTATTGCTATGATGTGGCAGCGGTTTTGTGACGTGGCTGCCAGCCTGGCCACTCTCTCTCCCCACGTCTCTTTCTCTCTCTCCTCCCTGCTTCTCTCCGCCGGCGAGCGGCCCGGCCTCCTCCCGGCGGCCGTCCCTGCGCCCGTACCCGCGCGCCGTGGCCGAGCTCGCCACGCCCGCCCTCGCGCCCGTGGTCGCCGAGGGCCGCGGCGGAGCATCGGGCGGGGTCGGGGGCGCGGTGTCTGTGAGAGAAAGAGAGAGGAGAGGTGCCACGTTGAATAGGTGACGTGGACAAAACCGGATGACGTGGACCAAAACCGGGTCGTTTCGGTTCGAGGGGGTAATCTGCACGGTTTTGAAGAGTTGAGGGTGTAGGATGTCCGGTTTTATAGTTTCAGGTTGAAAATCGGACTATCGTGATAGTTCAGGGTTGAAAAATAGACTTTTCCCAATAAATAAAAGGCACAGGCAGATCGAATATACCCGTCCATATATCGGATCTCCTCAAATTAGCCCTAGATCGACACAACTTTGTTACACACGTCGCGTAAGACGACGATGGCCGCCGCCGGCAGGACCTGCCTGTCCGACCTTCGGTGCATCCTCTTCTTCGCGTCCGCCAGGGAGGGCGCGGCCACCGCCGTGCTCTCACGGCGGTGGCGCCCGCTGTGGCGCACGTCGGGCGCCGTCAACCTCGACTCCCGCTCCTACGACCACCTCAGCAGCTCCTCCCAGGAGACCCACCAGGGCAACGTCTGGGGCGGCAGCAGCACCAGGCACTGGGACTGGGAGAAGCGCGAGGGCTTCTTCCGCGGCGCCAAGGCGGCGCTCGCCGCCGCCGCCGCCGAGGGCCCCATCAGGAAGCTCACGTTCACGGTGGCAGAGAAGTGCCAGATACAACTGACTCATTCACGGTGACAGAGAAGTGCCAGATACAACTGACTCACTGCAAGGACTATTCGGATCACGACCTGCTCGACGCCATAGTCTCCAACCCGGCGGCGCGGCGCGTCGAGGAGCTCCACGTCAACATTGACGGCCTCAACATCCGGGGCCCGCCGCTCAGGTTTGGGTCCCTGCCGCGCGAGTTGCTCCGGGTGTTCGACATCGCCCGCTGCTCTCCCCTGACGGCACCACCGCCCGGCGCCGTTGCCTTTTTCCCGCGGCTGGCCTACCTTCACCTGCACGGCCGCAGCGTCTCCCTCCTCGACCTCCAGCGCATCGTCGACGCCGCTCGAAAGCTCGCCACATTGCATCTCGAATCATTGTACTTACTCCGTGAAGAAACCATGGATGAGCTGCCGCCGACCGAGGTCGGAATAAAATTCTTCCAGACCCGCTGCCGGGCGGTGACTGCCCTTGTATTTGCAGACTGCAGGTACGAAACCAGATGCGACGAGGGCGTGGGCGTGGGCGTAGAGCTCGACGCTCCGATGCTGCATTACTTCAAATATAAGGGATTTGTTCCCCTTCTCCATCTCTTCTCGCTAAAACCGCAGGCATCATCTGTGAAAGGATGGAGGCCCCAGAAGGAGGGTTGAATTGGGACTTTTTCAAATTTCTACCTAGTCCTTAACCTAGACTAGTATTTCTCAATCTACAAATTTGAAACCTAGTCACTAGAGCACGCTAGCAAAAGATCCTTCGGTAGGTAAACACACTATCATGATCATTTTATCTAGATGGTTGCACACTAACAAGATCAAGACCTAAACAAGAGATCACACTACCATGCAAGTTGTCCTAGTCAATCTATAAGTAATCAAAAGCAAGAATAACAACAAAAGGATTTAATTGCTTGAAATAAAAGTAAGAGACACGAGACAACCAGATTTTTTTCCCGTGGTATCGAGGAGTTGACGCTCCACCCTAATCCACGTTGGAGCACCCACACAAGGATATAGCTCCCTTGCTTCACCAAGGAGCAAGTGATCACTAAGAATGTTCATTCTCCATCTCCAGAACGGCGAGCTTCACACCGTGTACAATATTCTTGTCTTGGGGCTCCCACAAACTCCAAGAGCTCACCAAGAACCTCCTGATCACCGAGACCGGCTAGGTGCCGTCAAACACCAAGAGTAACAAGCTCCTAAGCCTTCACTTGACTTACACTCAGTTGGCCCTAGCTCAAACACACTTGCTACACTTGCAAAGGTTGAATTCTTTCAGGTTGAAGCACAATCAATGTACTAGATCTTCACTCTTTTGCTCAAAGCACTTTCTCTTCTTCTCAAGGGTGGCCTCAGGTATTCAAGGTGTCAAAGGCACTTCAAATGGGCCAGGGGGTGCCCTTATATAGAGTGGAGAGGGTCACATAGCCGTTGGAAGTCCACTGCAGAAAAATTGTGACCATCGGAAGAACCGACGGGTTGGAAAGTGAATGTGTCGGTTCAACCGGTCTCTCTGTGTCCAATTAGTAGCCGTTGGGGTTTCTGACACAGTATCCAGGCTTGCGTCATTGCACCGGTGCATGCTCCGTAGGGGCATCGGTTCAACCGGTGCTGAAAAGGTTCACTGATCAACTCAAACAAGCTCTCTGGAATATTGTACATCCAATGCATCGGTGGTTGATTCTGAAGCGTCGGTTCAACCGGTGCTGAAGACGAGTTGAGGTCCACCAAACATGCTCTCTGGAACAAAGTACATCTAATGCACCGGTGCTTTTCTTGGAACCATCAGTTCAACCGGTGATATAGAGTAACTTGACTTGATTTTAGCTTGCTTCCCAGAGAGATAGACCGACAGGGGCGTCGGAACTTCCGCCAAGCGTTGGATGCACCGATGCTAAGGCATCGGTTAAACCGGTGCTGCAGTTTTTCTTGATTTTCAGCTGAATTGACTTGGAGTTGAATGTAACTTCGATTGTTTCTTCTTCCAAGTGTTGTGTCGACTTATTTTGACTATCTTGGGCTGTTTTTGAGCGAGTGTGCAAGATTTCTAAGGCCAACTCAAATTTGGTCAAGCTATTAACTCATGAATCCCTCTTAATAGTATGGTCAAGAACTAAAAACTATAAACCCTAGCTAAACCAAGTGTCCTTAATCTCCTTGTGACACTTGAGACTAGAAAGATCCTTAATCTTTGGAATTGAGTCCTTGGCATGCATGATTGTTTTGAATTGAGGGGTCTCATTTCATATTTCATATGAGACTAATCTAATCATTGATTTTTCCTTCAAAACACACGTTAGTCGCATATGGTTGTCATTAATCATCGAAACTTACCATTAGCATCTATCGGCCTAGATGCGCTTCAATCTCCCCCTTTTTGGTGATTGATAACAACACAAGGTAGAGATACATAAGATATGAAATTGAAAGCGACAAATAGACATGCATTACTAGAAATAAGGCACATGAAGGGACATGTTAACACAGAGCATACACAATATCCAAATAACATGTCCATACACAAAATCCATGAAGATCCAATCACGCCACAAACCACCAAGCTCCCCTATCTCTACTCCCCCTATCTATCTCTCCCTTTGGCAACAAAGCACCAAAAATGAAGGCGATCTAGTTCTGAGCTGAAGAAGGCGGGGTCTTCATGCTCGGTCTGGTGGAGAACTGAGTGGCGGAGTCGTTGGCGTCGTCGTCCGTCCATTCTTCATCAACCGAAGAGGACTTCTGCTCGACCGGAGTCGTCGGAGCAGCAGATGTAGGTGGAGTAGCGGTAGCAACTGGCTCAGTGACGACCGTGGAGTCCGTCGGAGAAGCAGACGTGACGGGAGTCAGGTCTGGCTGAGTAGGGCGAACAACGGACGGACGGAGCACCTCAGGCTGTGAGGGTGACTCGAACGTGAGGGACTAAGCTGAGGGGTGCTGTAGCTGATGCAGAACCTGCTGCTGCCTGAGGAACTCTGCATGCTACTCCGCAGTCCAGACACTAGGCTGTGGAGCAAGAGCCGGAGTAGTAGTGGAAGTAGGAGCAGGGCTGGCAAACAACCCGGTCTGAAGAAGAGGTGACATCGGGAAGGACGCCAAGGGTGTCTGCATAAAACCGCCAACAGGTGGAGCAGGAGTAGTGGGGTCAAACTGGAGCTGCTGGGGTGTAGGTAGCTGAGACTCAGGTAGTCTAGTGTGACGGTACAGCTGACCAAAGCATCCCGAGAAGAATGTGAACATCTGCTGCTGAATCTGGGAATGCTGCTGAAGCTGTAACCTCATGGACTCCTGCTGCTGCCGGATCCCCTCAAGTACTAGTGTCTGGGCCTCTTGCTGGCGAGCCTGCTCGGCTTGCATGCTCAGCTAAGCTGCAGCAAATCTGTCCGGCTGGTCAGAGAGCATTTGAAGAATAGCAGCGAGTGAATCAGGCTGAGTGACCTGAGCAGCAGTGACTGGAGGAGCAGGGACTCGGGCTGCACCAGAGGATCCTGCCTCATCATCATGAGCACCTCGAGGGACGGTAACAGTGGGTATGAAGTCCTCGTCATCCTCCGAGTCCTCTGAGTCTGTGTCCAGGTAGTGTGGGAGCTGGGCCTCTGCCGCTGCGAGTGAAGCGTCCTCGGCTGCAGTGGGATCATCCACAACTCTACCCTCAGCCAAAACACGCTCATCCAGAATCTGTTGTGCCCTGCGCTGGCCTCTCGGGCCACGACGACTGTCTCGAGGGGTAGTAGGTGAGTAAAAACTGAAGTGCGACCTCGACTGCTCTAGCTCATCCATATGAGCATTCTGACTGACCTGAGCGATTATGCAGTAGATCCAATGAGCAAAAGGATGGCGACGGTGAACTGTCATCCCATCCAGGATCACGTCCTCTAGCTCGCAGATGAAGAAGTTGACAAGGTCAAAGTCTCGTCCTGTCATGATATACAGTAGTAGCCACTGTTGCAGAGCCGTGATCCCCTCGTTGTACCCAATCCGGAACAACAAACTCTTCCTCAAAGCTAGGTGTACGGTGTGAGCCACGAGAGTCAGTCTGTCCGAGGTCCTCGGTGTGCCAGGCAGGAAGGGCTGCTGAAAGAGAACGCTGACCTCCTCGTCAGACGGGACATGAGTCTCATGAGGACGACGAGGAAGCACCATGTTTCCATAAGCCTGATAGTGCAAGAAGTGTGGCGCCTCGGCAATCTGAACTCCTAGCAGGGTAGCCAAACGTGCTCGAGTCAACCTATAATGCCTTTGCTAGAACATGAAGTCAATGAACTGCCGGTCCTCCTCAACAAATAGGGTGGCGTAGAAAACGCGAACCCACTCTCTGATGTACCGAGACCTCTCATTAAGCAGAGCTGGCAGACCCTCATATCTCTCAAACAAAGAGAGTATAGGAATGCCTCCTGCTGCCACGTGCATAGCCACCCAGTGAAGCACTTTGTGCTCACTGATCTTGATGTCCATCTGGCAATAAGCGTGGTAGAAAGATTCCTGGAGCAGAGTGAAAGCGACGGTCAACTCCAACGTCCCTCTACTCGGGAAACCACTGCTCCGGGGTGACATATCTCAATCTCTTGACCCTAGGTCCTAGAATGCCCCGAAGATCAAGCAGCTCAACCTGTGGAGGCTCCTCTGCATCACTGTCCTGACCAGTTGCCTCTCTCTCACTGTCACTGCCTGCTGCCCTGTGAGTACCACCACCTCGAGTCCGTAGATGAGAGCGGGACTCAGGTGTGGTCTGAGCTGTCTCTGGCTGACGAGTACGTCCTGAGCGACGTAATTGCTGCTGTGGCTCCCCCTGAGCCTGAGGATCCCTGATCCTGAGCGAACCCAGCCTGTCTGCTGCATCTGCAACTGCCTCTGCTCTCTCTCGCTCTCGGTCCTCACGAGTGCGCTTCTTCTTCTGCACAACCTGTTTGCCCTTGCCCTTCTTGTCTCCTGCCATCTGTCATAGAGAATCGATAGAAGATAATGGAATTAAGATAGGGAACTATGCATATACGAGATATCCACTAAAGGAAAGAATGTCCTTAAGCAAAGCATGGATTTGATTGAGCCTAAAACAGGAACATCTAGTGGATAACAACCTCGATATCGATGACACACTAAAAGATTTAAGAGATATCTATGTGTGCATATGCAAAACAAGTGACATATGTGGTCATGTGTAAAGAGGATATGAAGAAGGTGCTACCACACATGAGGAGAGGATCTAAGATCGTACCCTGGAGGATTAGAGAAGAGAACTCGACGAAATCGATGAAAAATCCCTTTGAAGCAATTCACCGAACACGTGTTGTGCACCCGAGATCAAGATGGGAAGGGTGAAGCAGAGCACGGGTCCTTGCGCGTGGTGGTCATGAAGGTGTGGAGGTGCGCGGATGAGGCGTGGCGGCGCGGCTAACAGCTGTGGACGACGGCGCACAGGCGGCGGCGTGCATGGACGAGAGTAGCGGCGCGGCGTGGATGGCGGCGGCGCGCGGGCTGCATAGCTGCGCAGGAGGGAACGTGGGTGCGCGGTGCTATGGCGTAGCAGAGATACTACAGCGGCGGTGTGCGGGCGCGAGCGGCGGCGGAGAGGCGAGAGGGCACGGGGCGAGCGGCGTGGCGGTTCGGATGTGGAAGAGAGGAGCGCGTGTGACTGCCAGGCGGGGCCCGCGGAGGAGTTAAGTGAAACGGGGCCAGCGGGCCCACAAACCTTAGGTCGCCGGAAGAACCGATGCTGCAGAGAAAAGATCGTCGGTGTAACTGTCGGAGTAAAGTTGACTAGATTTAAACGATTTTGAAACTGGTCAACAGAGGGGCACCGGAAGGACCGCTACTGAGCCATCGGAGCATCCGACGGGCGTCGGTGCAACTGCAGGAGGAAGGTCCAGAGACGCTGCAAGGGCCAAAACTCCACGCAGTAGCACCGGAAGAACCGATGCCGTGGCGTCGATTCATCCGCCAACCATCGGATGCACCAGTGGCCGTCGGTGTAACGGTCAGAGGTTGTTCCAGAGACGATGCAGAAACTGAGCCACGAAGACTTAAGCACTGGTTGAACCGATGCATGGTAAACTAGGATGTCGGTTTAACCGGTGGTTAAGAGAATTTTCTGTTGAACTACAAACTCTACTTCTGATCTAAATTTTCAAAACCAAAGCCATAAACACTCAATTTGGACCATTTTTGAGAGACAACCTCACCCTCAAACACTCATACTTATAGTGCTCGCAACCTTTTACATTAACATAGGCAAATTAAGATCCAAGCGAGGTTTTAAACACAAAAAACCAAATGTATGAGCCACTTTGCCTATGAACTTAGAGATTGAAACTTTAAGTTCGATAGGACGTGGCTCAATAGGCATGAAAGCGCAATATTGATCTTATCACTCTTGTAAGAGATGATATATCATATTTAGCATGAATATCTTTCTCGAAGTGTGATTTGCTCCCTTTTGATGCCACTAACGCGATGCAATGCCAATGCAAAGCGAGAAATTAAACATGGATGCATTCTATATGACAAGCACATGCATTGCAAGAATTTAAATCTATCTTGTCAAGTTTGAACCCTTGGCAAGCTTCTTCATGATGAACCATTCTTCATGTCATGAGCGAAACCAAGACCACCGGCTTATTGAAGATCCATGTTCATCACTATCTTGACAAGGTTAGACAATCCCCTATTATTTGTACAAATGAAATGCATCTATATGACAAGGCATTTACATGACGTTAGAAGCATCTAGAACGTTAAGCTCACTTCGCAACCTACAAAAGGTGCTCTCATCTAGAGGTTTGGTGAAGATATCTGCCAATTGATCTTCGGAACGAACACCACAAAGTAGTATATCATTCCTTGCCACATGATCTCTTAGAAAATGATGGCGAATATCTATGTGCTTGGTGCGAGAGTGTTGAACCGGGTTATTAGCAATTTTAACGTCACTCTCGTTATCACAAAGGAGCGGGATCCTATCTAATACTACACCATAGTCCAAGAGGCTTTGCTTGAAGTAGATGATTTGAGCAAAACAAGCCCCTGCGGCAATATATTCCGCCTCCGCGGTTGACAAGGCCACGGAATTTTGTTTCTTTGACGACCAAGAGACCAAGGAATGCCCTAGCAAGTGGCACCCACCCGATGTACTCTTGCGATCCACACGGCATCCGGAAAAGTCCGAATCAGAGTATCCCAAAAGTGTAAAACTAGCGCCTTTGGGGTACCACAAGCCTATGCTAGGCGTATGCTTGAGATATCTGAGGATCCGCTTAACGGCACTAAGGTGTGATTCCTTAGGATTAGCTTGAAGCGGGCACACATGCATACACTAAACATGATATCGGGCCTAGATGCGGTTAGGTAAAGGAGTGACCCAATCATGGAACGATAGAGAGTTTGATCAACCGATTTACCTCCCTCATCCAAGTCAAGATGTCCATTTGTTGGCATTGGAGTCTTGATCGGCTTGCAATCATCCATCTTGAATTTCTTGAGAATATCCTTTGTATACTTTTTTTGATGGATGAAAATCCCTTCCTTCAATTGCTTGATTTGAAACCCAAGGAAGAAATTTAGCTCATCAATCATGGACATCTCGAATTCCCTAGCCATCATTTCTCCAAATTCTTTGCAAAAAGTGGGGTTAGTTGAACCAAAAATGATATCATCAACATAAATTTGACATACGAATAGCTCTTCATTGATGATTCTTGTGAATAGAGTTGTATCCACCCTCCCGATCTTGAAGCCCTTGTTGAGAAGGAAGTCACGAAGGCGTTCATACCAAGCCCTTGGCGCTTGCTTGAACCCGTAGAGTGCCTTGTGCAACCTATAAACATGATTAGGACATCTAGGGTCCTCAAACCCGGGAGGTTGTTCAACAAACCCCAACTCATTAATAAAGCCATTTAAGAACGCACTCTTCACATCCATTTGAAAGAGTTTCATGTTTGATGTGAAGCATACGCTAAAAGGATACGGATGGCTTCAAGTATTGCAATGGGGGCAAAAGTTTCTCCAAAATCCAACCCTTCAACTTGTGCAAAGCCCTTTGCCACAAGTCTTGCCTTGTTGCGAACCACTACACCATGCTCATTTTGTTTGTTGCGGAAGACCCACTTGGTACCAATGATATTCTTGTCTTAAGGACATTCTTCAAGAGCCCAAACTTCATTGCGGGTGAAGTTGTTGAGCTCTTCTTGCATGGCCATCACCCAATCCGGGTTCTCAAGAGCTTCATCTATATTTGTGGGTTCCAAGCAAGAAACAAACGAGTAATGTTCACAAAAAGAGGCATATTGACGTCTACGAGTTTTTACTCCACTGGAGGGGTCATCCATGACCAAGTCAATGGGATCACAAAACGAGGCATATTGACGTCTACGAGTTTTTACTCCACTGGAGGGGTCACCCATGACCAAGTCAATGGGATGATTTCTTGAAGTTCTTGTAAGCCTCTCTTGTGCTTGAGACGTTGATTCTTCTAGTGGTTTGCCATCTTGATCTTGAGCTTGTGCTTGTTCACTTGTGATGTGCGTGTCATCAAATGGAGGTTGTTCTTCAACCACTTGTTCATCTTGGGCATCATCATCTTCATCGGATGACTCATCATGGTGATGTGGTGGTGTAGACTTGTTTTCATCCTTTGAGTCATCCTTGGAAGTGACTTCAACTTGAGTGGATGAGACTTGTAGCTCTTCTACCTCCTCCTTTGGCTTGACTTGCCCAATAGTAATGTTCTTCATGACTTCTCGAAGTGGTTCATCATCTACATCATCACAAGAGAAAATTTCCCCTTGGGAGCCATTAGTCTCATCAAACTCCACATCACAAGTTTCTTCAATCTTGCTAGTAGCACTATTGAATACTCGATATGCTTTGGAGTTTGATGAATAACCAACAAGAAAACCAATATCACATCTACTTTCAAACTTGCCTAGATACTTCCTTTTCTTGAATAAGTAGCATTTGCAACCAAACACCCAGAAGTAGGAGATGTTGGGCTTCCTCCCAATGAGAAGCTCATATGGTGTCTTTCCCAAGAAGCGGTGAAGATAAACTCGGTTGGATGCATAGCATGCGGTGTTGATGGCTTCCGCCCAAAATCTTTATGAGATGCCATAGTCATCTAAAATTGCTCTTGCAAGAGTGATTAATGTCTTGTTCTTCCTTTCCACCACTCCATTTTGTTGGGGTGTGTATGTTGATGAAAACTCATGCTTGATCCCCATGTCGTTGCAAAGCTCTTCTACTTGAGTGTTCCTAAACTCCGTGCCATTGTCACTACGGACCTTCACAACACTAGACTCAAATTCATTTTGAGCTTGCTTGACAAAAATCTTGAAGATCCCCAAAGTCTTGCTCTTGTCCTCTAAAAAGAAAGTCCAAGTATATATAGAGTAATCATCAACAATTACAAGACAGTAGAGATTACCGCCAAGACTTTTTGTAGGTGGTTGGCCCAAAAAAGATCCATGTGTAGTAGTTCCAAGCTTCTTGATGTTGACAAATAAGCCTTCATGGGATGTGATGATGCAAATTGCTTCCCGGCTTGACAAGCACTACATAATTTATTTTTTTTTGTCAAAAGTAACATCTTGGATACCAACCACCAGACCTCGTTTGAAGGCCTTCTTGAGTTGGCTCATGCCAATATGAGCAATGCGGCGATGCCAAAGCCAACCCATGGGGTTCTTGGAGAAGAGACATGTCGCCAAACTTGCATCATTAGATGAGAAATCAACAAGGTAAATGTTACTATGTCGAAATCCTTTGAATATTAAACTCTTGTCCTTCTTGTTTGTCACTACAATCTCACTATCAATGAAGGTGCATATTAGTCCTAAATCACAAAGTTGAGCAATAGATAGCAAATTGAAACTAACCGACTCAACAAGCAACACATTAGAGATAGAAAGATCCTTGGTAATGGCTACCTTACCCAAACCTATCACTTTTCTTTTTGAGTTATCACCAAAGGTGACATGTTCATAATCGCCCACATCTTCATCTAGTGAGGTGAACATCTTTACATAGCCGGTCATGTGTTGTGTACATCCGCTATCAAGCACCCAATGCTTGCCACCGGCTTTGTAGTTCACCTACACACAAATGAATCACTTTTGAGGTTTGGGAACCCAAGCAAGTTTGGGTCCTTTGACATGAGTTACTAAAGCTTTAGGAACCCATAGTTGGCGTGGTAGCTTTCCCTTCATGTGAGTGCCAATAAACTTTGCCTTAATCTCGCCACTTTTAAGCTTGCTTAACAAGAAATGATGTTCATTGAATTGAGACTTGTAATTAGGAGGCAAGGTAGGAGGTGGACGAGTAGGAATTGGACACTCCCTTGTGTGATGCCCGGTGATTTGACAATGTTGACAATATGAGCCAACTTCCTTGTTGAAGCATGCCTTGAGCTCCGGCAACTTGGGACAATTTTCCGGAGGCTTGGGAAATGATCCAAGTCCATTTGTCCCAAAGTGCTTTGCATTGTGGAAGAGAATATCCTTATGCAAGTATTCTCCCCTTGTCACATTGAACATGCATTTGGTCATGCTTTCAAGTTCCTCCTCAAGTTGTTTCTCCCTATCATGGTTAGTCTTTGAACAAGAAGGAGAAGTATGATGACAAGTAGTAGGGTGAGGCAACTCCACAAGATCATCACAAGAAGTAGCTATATTGACTTTGATGACTTTTTTTTGAGTTTCTTTTAGTTCTTCATCCAAGGCATCAAAGGCAAGGTCAAGTTCTTGATACATCATAGTTAAGTTAGCATAATCAAGCTTAAGCTTTTTGTTGCATGAAGTAAGTGACTTGTTAAGCACAACTACTTCCTCATATTTAACATTCAATTCATCATGCTTAGCAAGTAGCTTGTCATGCTCCTCTCTAAGTTGCTTGCTAGGAACAATACATGTATCATGAGTTTCTATTACCTCATTGTGCCTAACAATCAACTCATCATTTGAAGCCTTAAGCTTGGCATTTTCAATTTCAAGAACTTTACATTTTGATTTGTAGTTCTTAATCACTTGTTGGTACTCATCTAGGATGTTTTGCACCTCATTGGGAGATAAGCCATGTTCACTTTCATCACTAGAGGAGTCGTCATCATCACTCACCTTGGAGTTACCTCTTGTCATGAAGCACATGGGTGGTGGAGGTAGAGGTGCCTCATCACCACCATCATCATCATGCATGACAATCCCCGCAATCTTTTTCTTGGATTCTTCATCACTTGAGTCATCACTTGAGGATTCACCATCCGTGATCCATTCTCCAAGAAAAGCCTTGACCTTCTCTTTTCTTGTGAAAGACCCTTTCTTCTTGTGGTCCTTCTTCTCATGACTTTTCTTTGATGTCTTGTGTTGATTGTCATCATCTTCTTGTTTCTTGTTGAGTTTTGAAGGCTCCGGATAATCATATGAGAGGTGGCCATATTTGCCACAATTGTAACAAATTTTCTTGACATTGTCCTTGCTTTTCCGGGTACGAAACTTGTTTTTCTTGGGGTCATAGTTGTACCCTCTCTTGTTCAACCTTGACATCATCTTGGAGGTCTTCCTCATGAGAAGTGCTAGCTCAACATCACCATCTTCATCACTTGAATCTTCATTAGCTTCATCCTCGCTTGAGCTTGGTGATGGAACTTTGCACTTGTTCTTTTTATTGGACTTATGATCACTCTTAGCTTTGAGTGCAAGATCTCTCTTGTCTTGCGGTGGATCAACTTCTCCCAAGAGGAACATCTCATGAGACTGAATCTTCCCAACAACATCACTCACTTCAAGTGATTCAAGATCCTTCTCATAGAGCAATGAGGTGACGATGTTGTACTTGGGCTTGTGTAGACAATGAAGGATCTTCCGGACGATGTCACTAGTAGACAAAGGAGAAATTTCAAGAGCATTAATGTCCTCAATAAGCACATTCAATCGAGCATACATTTGTTCAACCAACTCATTTGGAAGAATTTTGAATTCATTAAGTTTTTCCTTAAGAACTTGATATTTTCTTCACGAAGCTTTTTAGAACCAACATAGATAGCTTCCAATGCTTCCCAGATTTCATAAGAGGCCTTTTTGCTGTGAACACGAGTAAAAATCTCCTCACTAAGAGCATCAAACAAAGCATTCTTCGCTCTAGCACCATATTTGATTTGATCTTCATTCCAAGGACCGACAATAGGTTTTTCCGTGACCGCCCAAGCGATGGGATTAATAGCCTCAAGGTAACCCGCCATGCGAGCTTTCCAATAAGCATAGTTTATCCCATCGAGCTTGGGTGGACCACCACTCCCCCCGGCCATTCTCTAAGATTTTAAGCCTAAAATGAGAGCCCTCGCTCTGATACCAATTGAAAGGATCGAGGCCCAAGAAGGGGGGGTTGAATTGGGACTTTTCCAAATTTCTATCTAGTCCTTAACCTAGACTAGTATTGCCCAATCTACAAATTTGAAACCTAGTCACTAGAGCACGCTAGCAAAAAGTCCTTAGGTAGGTAAACACACTATCATGATCATTTTGTCTAGATGGTTACACACTAGCAAGATCAAGACCTAAGCAAGAGATCACACTACCATGCAAGTTGTCCTAGTCAATCTATAAGCAATCAAAAGCAAGAATAACAACAAAAGGATTTAATTGCTTGAAATAAAAATAAGAGACACGAGACAACCGGATTTTTTCCCGTGGCATCGAGGAGTTGACGCTCCCCCCTAATCCACGTTGGAGCACCCACACAAGGATATAGCTCCCTTGCTTCACCAAGGAGCAAGTGATCACTAAGAATGCTTCTTCTCCATCTCCGGAACGGCGAGCTTCACACTGTGTACAATCTTGTCTTGGGGCTCCCACAAACTCCAAGAGCTCACCAAGAACCTCCTGATCACCGAGACCGGCTAGGTGCCGTCAAACACCAAGAGTAACAAGCTCATAAGCCTTCACTTGACCTACACTCAGTTGGCCCTAGCTCAAACACACTTGCTACACTTGCAAAGGTTGAATTCTTCAAGGTTGAAGCACAATCAATGTACTAGATCTTCACTCTTTTGCTCAAAGCACTTTCTCTTCTTCTCAAGGGTGGCCTCAGGTATTCAAGGTGTCAAAGGCACTTCAAATGAGCCAGGGGTGCCTTTATATAGAGTGGAGAGGGTCACATAGCCATTGGAAGTTCACTGTAGAAAAATCGTGACCATCGGAAGAACCGACGGGTTGGAAAGTGAATGTGTCGGTTCAACCGGTCTCTCTGTGTCGAATTAGTAGCCGTTGGGGTTTCTGACACAGTATCCAGGCTTGCGTCATTGCACCGGTGCATGCTCCGTAGGGGCATCGGTTCAACCGGTGCTGAAAAGGTTCACTGATCAACTCAAACAAGCTCTCTGGAACATAGTACATCCAATGCATCGGTGGTTGATTCTGAAGCGTCGGTTCAACCAGTGCTAAAGACGAGTTGAGGTCCACCAAACATGCTCTCTGAAACAAAGTACATCTAATGCACCGGTGCTTTTCTTTGAACCTTCGGTTCAACCGGTGATATAGAGTAACTTGACTTGATTTCAGCTTGCTTCCCAGAGAGATAGACTGACAGGGGCGTCGGAACTTCCGCCAAGCGTCGGATGCACCGATGCTAAGGCATCAGTTAAACCGGTGCTGCAATTTTTCTTGATTTTCAGCTGAATTGACTTGGAGTTGAATGTAACTTCGATTGTTTCTTCTTCCAAGTGTTGTGTCGACTTATTTTGACTATCTTGGGCTATTTTTGAGCGAGTGTGCAAGATTTCTAAGGCCAACTCAAATTTGGTCAAGCTACTAACTCATGAACCCCTCTTAATAGTATGGTCAAGAACTAAAAACTATAAACCCTAGCTAAACCAAGTGTCCTTCATCTCCTTGTGACACTTGAGACTAGAAAGGTCTTTAATCTTTGGAATTGAGTCCTTGGCATGCATGATTGTTTTGAATTGAGGGGTCTCCTTTCATATTTCATATGAGACTAATCTAATCATTGATTTTTCCTTCAAAACACACGTTAGTCGCATACAGTTGTCATTAATCATCGAAACTTACCATTAGCATCTATCGGCCTAGATGCGCTTCAATCTAGCATGGTTCGAGTGGATTTGCACGCGTACATTGAAAGGCATGCTTACGACCCAATTCAGCAACAACCTTTCTGGCAGTTTATTCAGAATTTGAGCACCACAAAGTCCATGAAGCTGAAACTAGACTTCTCAATGGATCAAGTTGCGCTCACGGACCAGAATGTGCAGGATGAGATTCTCGGTGGCAAGTTGTTTGACAAAGTGGAGCGACTTGAGCTAGAAGCTCAGTATGATCCTGCAAAGGAGAGATCAATAGTGACGCTGGCAAACTTGCTTCATAGCTGCCCTATGGTTCATGACCTCCGTCTCAAGTTGAGCAGGGTCTTAGGATCAAGGTTACATTTTTTTAAAAGCAAGGAATGTCAAGCGGATTTTGACAAGTCTGTCAGTAACTTCAGGCGGCGGCATCGCAAAAGACAAATGGTTTTGCCGGGTGGAGATGATTATCACGATGGCTATGATGAGGGTTTTGGTATCCCTGAGTTGAGAGAGCATTCATTCAGTTGCTTGAAGAATTGCCTGACAAGAGTGAGCTTGCACTTTTGTATGATGGAGCCAAATTGTTTGGGAGTTCAACTGGCCAAGTTCTTCATTGAGAATGCAATGGTTCTTGAAGAAATGTGTTTGGATGATGGTAGCCAGAAAATGTGTGAGCACGTGAATCCTAGCATCAGCAGATGGATTGCCAATTCAGCCAAAAGGAGGAAACTTACAAGCAGCTTTGCAGTCCTACTGCTCCACTGAAACGCCAAACAAGATGCATCAGATCAATACCTGCCGGAGTGGATTTTTTAACATCTATTCTAGTGCATTTTTAAAGATTTTCTTTCTTTGATATTGTACTATCGGCGCATGACGGTATATTTCCTTCATCTTTTGATTCAACTTCATGTAGTGAAGCCACATTCTTCCTATCTTTTTGTTATTGTTATATATAAGTGAGATAAAAAACAGTTACTTTACAATGAGTATATTCTCTCTGAACCGAAATTTATGATAGTAACAAAGGATTATTGAACATAATGTAGTGGATCGACAAAACCATTAAAACATTGTAGCAGAACCGGAAACTGTGCCAGAATTGTGTTGTGCCTGCCATCCCCGCCTTTGTAAAAACAACCGCATTTAAAGAAGCAGACATATTTAGTCTGTCTCTATAAATCAATTTACATAGACGGACAAATTTTGGCCCATTTGTATAAATCAACATGAACTGATACTTTGTAAAAATCATAACTTTTGCATAAAAATCAAAGTTGTAGAGCTCGACGAGATCTATAACTTTGTTGCTAACAAGATTTTCATTTGTGACTGTTTCGGTGCCCAAATATGTGTTATAGGTTTCAGATCCATTTGAATTTTTAATATTTTCAAATTCAAACTTGCTCGGATGAAGAAATGACCTATATGAAAGTTGTAAATTTTGATGGGATCTAGATTATAGTTCACAAGATTTTTGTTCGAGGTCATTTAGGTCACCAAATAGGAATTAAAAGGTATTGCAAGATAAAAGAATATCATCTCATACCATGACACATACATGGTGTAGCTGAGGTGACAAGGGAGCTACACATGGAGCGAGAGATTCTAATTTCAAATCCTGGTGCGGGAGGTTATAAATGCATTTACATTGGCAGAAAATTATTTTCTATCATTTTTCAAATTTAGAATTTGGATTCAAGGCTTGGGAACTGCAAGATACGTGTCAATGGACTTTCAACCTGATTCTTCGATTCAACCTAAAGCTCGCGGCCATGCCTATCGGCTCGCCTTCCCTGGTCCCCCCTATAGCAGACCCGCCCAAATTAAACAGGCTTAAGTGCGCTAACTATCATCTTAATGGATAATCAAGTTATCACACACTTAAAACGGTGTAATCTGGCAGTCCGTCGGGTAATTCCCAATTAAACTACTATACTCCGGGATCACATTTGCACTGGAAGACTCGCACGAAGACGAGCACAGGCGATACAAGCATACAGAGAATCTCAAATTAATTTACAACACTGATTTTAAATAAAGATTTTGAATACAAATGACAGAGTTCAACGCAGCATAAACTTTAAAACAGAGTTCGCAATACAATATGGTAACTACGAACGACGATACTCGGTGAGCTCCACATCCTGCCCACCGATGTGACGCCAACCTGCCCGAACTTCACGGAGAAGACGTGGCCCACTCGACGGTCCACCCAGGAGGAAGCGGTTGTCCAATCTAGGACGCACAGACCTCCTCGAAGTCAGCGGGAACACAACCTGCTCAAAAGAGTTACAACAACAGCCCTGAGTATACTAATACTCAGCAAGGCTTACCCGACTCGGGTATACTTAGCCCGTTATCTAGACATGCAAGCTTTTTGGCTCTGGAGGTTTATATTGCCGAAAAGGGCTACTAATACTGCGTCCTTACTTTCAAAGTTTTAGCCCCGCTTAGTTTAATAAGTAACAACTAGATTTTCCTAAACAACTAAGCCCACATGGTTGATCACCTTATCTTTTCAGAAAACCACTACCACAACTCATATGCTCATTACTCCACTCTCATCTCAAATCTTTACTACGATGTGACAAAGTGACCAAGATTCTCTTAACCGAGAGAGATGGTGAATCGATCCGATTTAACCTTGCAAGGTGGACCTAACTCACACGACACGCGTAAACCCCGTCGGGTCACACACGTCAACCGTTCCCCTCATCACCCCGACGTCTGAATCACGCCTGCCAAAATCCGGGTGAAGGGCCCCTCACAGCGAACTCCCAGAGATCCCGGAGGCGACACACAATCCAACACCCGCCATCATACCACTCCTAGAGTAGCAGGTCGAGATTCAAAGTATCGTTGCAAATTAGGTAATTAGCTTACCGGTTTCGACTACCTCCTACTTCCGGCATGTGGTTAGTAATGTTCAAACTTGATCAACACTGCCAACAACGGTACGGTCCTCAATCGACATAAGCGGAGGCTACTTTCCATCCCTTTTCATATCAGAACTAACTCATCTCCGCCCGGTCTCTATTTCTCATTACTCAATACTTCATTTCCATGCCACTTGCCATAAGAAACAAGATTTTAAATCTCGCGAGTGACAGAAATCACTCGACTTCTACCGAGATTCTACTTAGCAAAGCATTTCTAACGACACCTGTACACTAGTATAGACTCACCGGTACCTAGGGAGAACATGCAAACTAGGGTTTCATACAACTCCTAGAACATAAATGCACCAATATTTAAATAAACATTGAATATTGAAATTAGGGTTATGCTCCGGGGCTTGCCTTTCAGGTCAGCGGAGTTAGCGACTTCTTCAGAAGTGTGCTCAACTGCGTCCTCATGCTGCTCTTATGCTTGCGGCTCCTGGACCGGCTCAGCAACTAGCTCATAGACGGCTTCATTCGTGGCGTCTACACGTATGAAAAAATGACATGCAATAGTTAGAACACAGAGCGATGCATGAGTGCTCACGATGCGATGCATTTCAAAGCAATGCAATAAAAAGAACCGATAACACTGACAGGCATCGTTTGAGCAGACACCACAAAGAAAGTAACAACTGAACGATTTGAGTGCTTAGGTGTGATTTAGAAGTTCAACTTGTTTTAGCCTGAAGTGTTTCCTCCAAACAACAGCTACTAAACTTGCTTCGGAGGATTAAACACAACCCTAAAGCAACATGGATTTAATTATGGACCTAAAAGCAATTACTATCAAGCAATCCTAGGCAAGGTACCTACAACAACCATCAACCTGGTCCTATAAGTTTAAAATGACTTAAACAGGAGCTCACATGCATGAAGGAATTAACTAGCAACAACCATGAAAGGAAAGAGCATAGCTAGGAACAAAACAAAACAAAAACCTAACTTGCAGATATGATCTAGCAACAAGAATTTACCAAAACATTATGATATAGATAAAACATGTCACATAATTTTTCCAACATGAGAAGCTACTGATAAGCCAGGCAACAAAAATTTACCAACATTTGTCGGTGACCGAAAAGATTTATTTTAGCCCTAGGATAGAAATCAAACAATAATAGATCCACAAACATGCACATAGGTTATGCACTTGAAAAAAAAATTCAGTGGACTACACGTGCAAAGAGTAAGCTACTACCAATTTTTCATAATTTTTAGAGCACCAAAACAGCAGGAACAAATTAAACTAGCTTACACATACACTAAAATTTAGCATGGTCTAAACGTATCATTTCATAAGCATGAGTATTTTTCCTCTGAAAATCTTGATTCAAGAAACTCAACAAAATTTAGTTTGCATTTTTAGCATTTTTCTACATTTTTCTACGAATTTAGAAAGCTTTCAGCCATTTAAGCAAATAAAAAAACCCTAAACCAGGGGCTGACGACTGGGCCCCACCCGTCAGTGGGAGGGAGCCCAGCCCAGCTACCCTGTTCGTGCGCGCATGGCCAGCCATGGCTGGTGCGACGGCGGCGCGGCTTCCCCCGCCGGCGGCGAGGCCGACCGGCGGCGGGCGGGGCTGGCCCGTGGCCAGGGGAGCCCGGCGGCCTCGGGGCGCGCGGCAGCGGCTTGCGGGCCCGCGCAGGGGCACTCCGCAGAGGGCGGGTGGCGGAGGCCGAGCGGCCACGGTGGCGCTCCGACGGCGGCGGCGTGGGATTCGGAGGGGGAAAGAGTCGGGAAGAATGAGGGGCTCGCGGGGAAGCTCACCACGGGCTCGAATCGGGTGGAGGATGGCCGGAGAGGGGTCGTCGGCATGAGGGGCGGAGCTCGGCGTGGGGCTTCAATGGCGGGCTCGATTCTGGCCGGGGAGCGGCTCAATCGAGCTCGTGGAGGGGCGGGATAGGTGCGGGGCGAGGCTAGGTAGTTTGCGGCGTGGGGAAATCGGGCGGGGCGGTGAGCAACAGCCAGCGCGGCTAGCGGCGGCACAGCTCTGCTCGACGAGCTCGACCCGAGCTGGAAGAAGGAGAGGAAGGGAAGGAGGAAGGGGACGGGGCATCGGGGAAGGATAAGGACGAGCTCGTTCGGACGCCGAGGTTTGCCATGACGGCCGACGCGTGGCGTCGTCGGCGGTCGGTCGCGGTATGGGCGTCGGGCAACATAGTGGAGCACATGAGATGAACAGTGAACACGTTTGACTAAATTTGATGCTAGTTTGACCATCCAAAACTCAAATTTTCATATGGAAACATAAAATTTGGTCAAAATAGAAGTTATAGAGAAAGAGAAGATCTACAACTTTTATTTTGGGCGAAAGTTGATTTGAAACTCGGATCATGCAGAAAAAAATGCGGTCGAACACAACTAAAGTTGAGTATACTATGCAACTTGATTAGCGCTAATGATGAGCTTAAGTCCATGATTAGCGGGTCAAGCACATGATTAGCATCGCGATTAACACTGGGGTGTTACTGTTGTCGCCAGAATTTTGACCAGGATTGGTAGGCCAAATGTCAGAAGAAACCCACGGTAAAGGAGTCCACTTAGCCAGGCTTATATCATAAATTTGGCCAAATACAATGATAATTGGGCACTCAAGGGTCAAGCTGAGATGGGGTCATGGGCCTAATCCATGTTGAAGCCCAGTCTATTCACGAAGCTGGATTGCAGGAAGAGGCTGCACTCGTTGACACCTCCGACGTGCTACATGCGGCCATCGGCCGATCCCAGCCGACGTCTGCGTGGGAGGTCTGCCTCGCCCGAGCCCACAGCAGGGGTTCCCGATGCTGCTGGAATCACGTCAAGATATGTTCGGAGTCGACGGGGATTGCCGAAATAATAAGATCTGCCACGATTGTTTCGGCTGATATCTGGAAGCTTCATGAAGATCTAGATTGACGGAAGGCAGGAGTCTAGATTTAGTTAGTTATTTAGATATTATATTTTGTTTCCTTTTGTTAGTTAGAGTTTGCCTTACGGGTCAAGTCATCTAAACTATAAATATGTACCTATTCATTTAATGAAAAAGAAGAACGTCATCACGTCTCGCAAAAACAATTCTCGGCGCACCGCCACCCCTGATTCTAGGGTTTCAACCAGGTAAGCGCCATGCTGCCCTGATCACTTCTTGCGATCAGGGCAGCATTGTTCTTGATTTTACCTTGGTATTACTCGTACTGAAGCGTTTTTTATGGCGAGTAGTGCTAGTTATGCTGATGTTCGTAGCATGACCTTTAGTAGAATTATCATGCTCTTGTTGTTTATCATCTACGAATATCATGTTATCTCTGCGTGATCATGTATTAATGTTACACTAATTCTCGTTGCATAGAGTTAGTCGCGTAGAGATAACACCCTGCTTCTTTTCTATCTAGTAGATCTAATCTGTTATGGTTTGTTCTTATACTGAAGAATCGGCTTAATATCTGCTAGGTTAGGTCTTGCAAATGAGTTAGACGATCCGGCGACGTATTAGATGCTTTGCCTTGATCTTAATAGGGATTGATCCGGGAATCAACTTTCGCTTATTCTTAGGCCTCTATTCTGGTTAAGGTTTGGTTATCTATTACGCTCGTTAGGCCTAACTACGTGTAGGATGTTCCGATCTAGCAGTGAAGTTTTTACCGTCGTGGATTGGATTAGCTAGATCTAATTGAAGCAGTTTTTGCAGTTATTTGCTTTATCTATTAATATCCGGATATGCAGATCTGATCTGACACCGGGACTCGGTCGGCTTTTTAAAGCCGATGCAAAAGTCGTCCCGGGGAGCCGACCACTGCTCGGACTAATGTTTACATGTGTTTGTGCATGCAGGCAAATC
Organism: Panicum virgatum; assembly: GCF_016808335.1. Classification (NCBI taxonomy): domain Eukaryota; kingdom Viridiplantae; phylum Streptophyta; class Magnoliopsida; order Poales; family Poaceae; genus Panicum; species Panicum virgatum. The sequence continues at coordinate 43,142,824 of NC_053140.1, read as the reverse complement.
ATCGAAAGCACGTTCGCACATTTCTGGTCGGGTATAGGTCAGGTGGCAAGCCCTGCATCTCCGGAAGCGTCGACGTGTGCCAGGATCTGAGCCGTTGACCGAGGGACCGGTGCCAGCCAGCGTCCTGGCAACCTCCCAGCTCTTCGTGTTGTCTGTCGCTATTCACCGGTGGGTTTTGACCGACAGTTACACCACCCCCACCCCCAAAAAATTTTTTGCTGGCTCCACCACTGCTTATGCAACCCTATATTATGGATATCATTATTTTATTCTACCATCAACCACAATAGATATTTCAAGACGCCCAGCCCAATTGGATATTAAGTACCGCCAATACTAAACCCAAAGGAAGAGAAAACATGACTCAAAGCAAATGAAGATTCGTACTTCATCAGTAGTACTTACGTGTTGAAGATCAGGTCGCGAGCAGTGACTAGCTTTTCCTCAATCTCATCATACATTTCATCACCAAAAAGGTATCTCAGCCTCTCTGGGTCATCAAGGGGCCTAAATGAAAACAGAAAGTGATGTGATAAACACATTTAACTATTTAGAGGTAATCACATGCAAAATCATAAAGACTGACAACCATGACCAATGATCATGGAAGGTCAATATTTTGGTCCTCTTCAGAGGAAATTTTGTTCTTTTTGTAAGAAAATCAAATTTTATTTTTTTGAAAGAAAATTAAATTTTTTTTTGAACTAACACCTCCGTTTTGCTAAAAAAAAAAGTAAAACCCACTGCGACGTCGAAATAATCATTGCTATAAAAAAAGTCATTTTCCGTCCCTAGCCCGACGGACCTGCTCTGTTCCCTGGCCCCCAGGCTCTCCCTCCCCTGACCGCGGCGGCGCGGCGCATCCGAACGCGCCTCGGTCTAGAATTCCATCCTGGGCAGTCTGCACCCGCAACCACGTCTCTCATCCTCCTTCCGCCGCCGCCATTCTCATCTCCCCCGCACTGTCGTGGAACGGGATCCATCTGGACTCGAAATTTCCTCTCTCTCGCTGGTAAGCAAACCCTAGTTTGTTTGGACGAATTGCCCGTTATGTTGTGCAAGACTCTTTTATTTGTTGTGCCGCCTCAAATCCGAACACTTAATTTCGGGACGGGAATTCCAGTTCGTTGCGAGTTTGATTGCTGCGTGCAGCAGTAAGTTAGGTTTATTTTACCCCGCGAAACTCAGGGTTGAGCTAAACCTAGCCGCTTTTCTTGCTGCCGTTGTGACTAGCCCTGTCGACCTGCTGCTTGATTTGGGAACTAACATGGTTCATGACATGGGCGCCCTGTTAGTGTGTTGGACAGTCCGTGCAGGTGAAGCTAAGTCGTAACTTTCTTTTAGATAATGTATTAATCCGGCCTCTATATCCACAACATGGACAACATAGATATATATAGCCAATGGTTACAAGAGTTCTTAGACTCTAAACATCAAAATGAGCGGTTTCACAAATACAAGAAAGAAAGCTCTAAAACAAAGAAAAAAAGCTAGAATACTAAGCTTCAACCTTCTCTTTCGTTCAAGCTTCAATCTTGCAGTGTCTTATGTAGAAGAAATCCATCACATCTCCCCGTTTGCTTAGAAACTTGATGTCTCAATTATCTATTACTTGTCAATCGAAAAACCTCCGCCTACTCCACGGAGAGAATGGCACCCAAAGGTGTCACCAATGTCGACGCCAGCGTAATGCTGGACTAGGATTCCCTCGTACGGTTTCCAGTAGCAGCCGGCAATAGGGAAAATTGTATTGCTTTAGCTACCACTGTTAGTTTTGTGTTGTTGAGTGGGGAGTTCTACCAGTGATCTTCTGTTTCGCTGTAAATTAAAGCTAAGGTGTAATGTCCCTTGGCAGTTAAGTGTGCCTGTTTCTGTTCATCTTTTAGGTTATAGCTAGTTCTCACCAAACTGATTTGCGTCTTGCGCGCACAAGTCTCTTGCACCATATTTCGATTGGGAAACCATCCTAATCAGTGACATGAAAAATTAAATTTGATGTGAATATTGTTGACCATGTGGTCTGGAGTGTTTCGTTGTTTTCAGAAAACCAATGCTCCTTTTTTTTGTTGGCTATAAAACTTATATTAGTATTGTTGAAGCAACCACCTAGCTTGTTTTAAAACTGTGACAGCATCTTGCAAGCAGCAGTTCTTTTATGGCTGACTGCCTGTTATAGATATGATGCTAACACTTTTTGATCTGTGTAATTGGCGATAAGGTGCTAGGCACCACCCACCTAGTGCATTGTGTGCTTTAGAAACTGTTTTAGCACACAGGATTCCAAGTCATATGCATCTAGATTTTTTGTATAGAAAAAATATGCCTCAGTTTAATTATATTATATACTTCCTCCTTTTTCAGTATATAATGTTTAGGACAAGCTAATTAGTTTATTCTAAAGTAATCAGCTTGTCGTAAACATCACATATTTAAAAACTGAAGGAGTATATTTTTGGAAGTGCTGTTTTTCTTTTTACATCACTATTCTTGACAGTAATATACTTTATTTATTTTCCTGGTTGTTTTACTTGATTAGATTTTAATGATCTTAAATGGTGTGCAGATTAGGTTTTTAAATTGGCTGAAATAAAATTCTTTGCCCGACGGATATAACAAGGCCTACCTGAGAAGGAGGTGCTCTTGTGCAAGGCGAAAAGTTGCTTTCTGTTTTTGCCTTGTTGGTCTCTTTGCAGCTGCAGGGACAGGGACAGTAAACACTTTAGTGGGGGACACTATCAGTATATCTTCCTTTTGCTGTTGCAGGGGTTGTACCTTTGGTGTTAACTATTTGTACGGTGTGCAGAGTTTAGGCTAAGTAACAGAATGCAGATATTCATTTATCCTTTGCAGTAGGAGAAATGTTAAATTCTCCCATGTCGTTTACAATTTATGCTCATTTTATTCTGTTATTAACAATTTGAGTTAGTGTGCAGATTAGGCCATAGGAAGCGGTTGGGATTAGTGTTATTTTGCAAGAACTCCAGACCTGTTATGTCTTGGGACTGCAGGTCTGAGTAGCTGCTCCTTTTTTGGGCAGTTAACCTCTGTTCAAAATGAATGGGTAAATATGCTTGATGCTAATGTGTTGGTAATATTGTAAACTAAATACAGTTCATGGACATAGTTGAACTTACTTTGCTGATGATATTTTCTCTTTTGTCATCTTCACATGTGTGGTGACAACATCACTTGAAGCATATCTTGTGTTGATGTCACTGATATCTTGTGTTATTACATTGTCCATCAATACTGCAAAGACCAATTAAAGTTTGGGGGGCTTTCATGTATCAGGGAGCAATCCGCTGCATTTAGAGGGTTAATGATCTGTTAACATATTCTCTGCAGGCTTCTAATCAGTTGGACCTATTCTGAATCATGGCGGAGCACTTGGCTTCGATATTTGGTACAGAGAAAGACAGAGTCAATTGCCCATTTTACTTCAAGATTGGGGCTTGCCGTCATGGTGATCGTTGCTCCCGTCTCCATAACAGGCCAACCATATCACCGACTCTTGTGCTGGTTAACATGTATCAACGCCCTGACATGATCACCCCTGGGGTTGATGCTCAAGGCCAGCCAATTGATCCTCGCAAGATGCAGGAGCATTTTGAAGATTTTTATGAGGATATCTTTGAAGAACTGAGCAAATTTGGTGAGATTGAGAACCTCAATGTATGCGACAACCTTGCTGATCACATGATAGGCAATGTCTATGTCCAATTCAGGGAGGAAGATCAGGCAGCTGCAGCTCATACAGCCCTTCAAGGCCGCTTTTACTCTGGTCGCCCAATTGTTGTTGACTTCTCCCCGGTTACTGACTTTCGTGAAGCAACCTGCAGACAGTATGAGGAGAACAGCTGCAATCGTGGCGGATATTGCAATTTTATGCATGTGAAGAAGATTGGTAGGGATCTGAGGAAAAAGCTCTTTGGGCATTACAGGAGACCAAACAGGGGAAGGAGCCGCAGCCCTAGCCCACATCACAGGAGGGAGCGTCGTGACCGAGATGATTACCGTGGCGGCGGTGGCCGTGGCCGTGATGACTACCATGGTGGCGGTGGTCGTGGCCGTGATGACTACCATGGTGGCGGCGGTGGGCGCAGGGGTGGAGGCAGCAGGTCTGAAAGGTACGATGATGGAGGGAGGCGCAGGCATGATGGCAGCCCCCCTCCCAGGCGTGCAAGAAGCCCTGTCAGGGAGAGCAGTGAGGAGCGCAGGGCTAAGATTGAGCAGTGGAACCGTGAGAGGGAGGAAAAACAAGGGTGAGCATTGCTAGTGCCTAGTGCCCTTCAAGGCAGGCAAGGCAGACATTAAGTTGTCGAAATGTTTACTGGTAGTGCCGTTCTATGCTGTGTGTGCCTGTGTGGCCTGTGGGAGATTGCTATGTTGTCAGAATTGTGTTAGTTTGATGATGCGAAGTGTAGGGCAAGGATTCTAATTTATTTTGCCCATTAAGACTCGGAAACTGCCATTTGTGTGTTGCAAAAAACATTGTTGTTTGGCGCTTGTGCGTTTCACACAATTCTACAATGCAACTTTCGTATCATGACGTATGATAATGCTACTGTGATGGTTGGTGCCTGAGCCTGTGTATGTTTTAGTCGAGCTCTGCTTGTTATTGCTGGTGTGCACTGGCATAACCTTTGTTTTCGTTTCTCCTGTGCTTTGCCGGTATGGCCAATTGGCCACGTTTCTCCTGTGCTTTGCCGGTATGGCCAATTGGCCACTGGTGCGGACTGTCCAGCAAGGGTACTTTTCGAAATCTTCGAATGCTCCCATTTCCGTTTGTTACGCCATTTCTGAGGTCTGACCGTCTGGGTGTCTGACTCTGACCGTTAGAGGTTACGGCGGCACAGGCTTCTGTGGTGGTCAGGAATCAAATCAAGAATCGGAAGAGAAGATTCCTGCGGCGGTGCGGTCTGGCCTAAATTCGGAATATACTCCCCGGACCTAGAATAATCTTTACTAGCTTAGTGTCACTCAGTTCTGCTAGCAACCAACTCGTGCTATCCGCCAAAATTACTTTTCTCTCACACTAAATCAGCATCAGCCACAATCAGCCGAACAAGATTGCCTCAAATTTGTCGTGTCAGATTTATCACCCGTGGCGCTTTAGACCAAAACCACCGCTTTCATCTATATTCAAATTTTTACTCCCCAAACAATATCGGAAAAAGTTTATATCACCCCCCAACCTATGGGGGTGGAATACATTTCCCCCCAACCTATGAAATGGTCTATATTACTCTCTGAACTTTCAAAACCGATCAAATTATCACCTAAAGCAGTTTTGAAAAATCATAGTAAATCACAGAAAAATCATAAAATGAAAAATTCGATTGAGTTGGACTGCAAATGAGTATATCTACACTGTGGACATATAATATGGTATATTTTAGTACATTTTTTTACAGCTATGAAGAAAAGTATAGATCTAGAGCTACAGCAAAAAGATATACTAAAGCATACCATATTATATGTTCACTGTGTAGATCTACTCATTTGGAGTCTAACACAATTGAATTTTATATTTTATGATTTTTTTCTGTGATTTACTATGATTTTTTAAAACTGCTTTAGGAGTAATTTGACCGGTTTTGGAAAGTTCAGGGGATGATATAGACCGTTTCATAGTTTGGGGTAGTCCACCCCCAATAGATGAGGGGGTGATGTAGACTTTTTTCAACAATATATAATTTAGAACGGAGGAAATATTATCTTATGAAAAACAAAAATTGCTGATTTTTTTCAACGGCAATAAACATTTCGTCAGGGCTCTTTTTTTCTGTTTGAATTGGCGTAGCACCAAATTTCAGATCCGAGTATGGTCTGAAGTCGATTTCAGATGGTTTGGCAGGATTCTTCGGCCCAGGCCAGCACATGGTTATCAGTACCATGCAATTTGGTTCTTTTAATGATGATGCACGGGGTAATTTGTTTTTGTTTCTTCTTTTTGACGCCAGTACGCCACCATGGCATTTCTCTAAAAGCGATGTGCAGTAACGGAGGCCATGTGACTTCCACCAAGAGCTGGACCTGGCTGCTCCAGCGTTGGGCGAACCGTGACTCCGTGAGTCGCCCGCGCCCACGGCGGCAGAGGCAGGTTTGCCGAGTGCCGGTAGCGGCTGCTCTCGCTCTTTTCCTGTCGCGCGACGGCGCGAGACGGGCAGGCAGGGGCACAGGGCGGCATGTGTGCCGAGGCACCGCGGCACCGGCACAGGCGCTGAGCTGAGCCTCGGAGCTGACGGGTGATAGTTTTGTTAAATTTCTTGGCCATGTTTGGTTAGTACTTTGATTTTTTTTTATAAAAAAATGAATGTACGCATGGAGTACTAAACGAATTTTATTTGCGAAACTTTTTCACGGATGGATATAATTTTTTTAGACGAATCTAATGAGTCAAGTTCCATCATGATTGGCTACAATGATGTTACAGTAACCGTCCCTAATCATCTTCTAATCATGCGGTTAAAGATCTTATTAGCTACAGCACATACTACAGTACCATAATTGTGAAGATTATTTTGTAATTAGACTTCATTTAATACCTTTATAAAAAAAATTTCACCTCTAACCAAACAAGGCCCTTGCATGGCTCTTAAAGAAATAGCACTGCCTTCTATTATCTTGAAATTTCACACTTCCCTTTTTTAGCTCTATTTTTATCTTTCATTTCTTCTTTGGCCCTGATGTTACATCCGTTAGAGTTTTTGGTTTCGCGTGAGAAGTAATCATTTTTGGACCAAAGTACCCCCTCCCTACCCGGCTACCCCCCGACGGTATTTGATGTCATAAATCTTTATATTTCTCTCTATAATTTTGGTCAAACTTTGAGATGGTTTGACTCTCCAAAATACTTAGAATGACTTATAATTTGGAACGGAGGGAGTCCATGTTAAATATATGTTCTATGATATCTCGATACCTATATTTGTGCTAAGGATATTTTTGTCTTTTCACAACCACTTAATTGTTGTTCAACTAGAGAGATAACAGTAGGGATCATGAAAGGGATATAAGATAAAAACAAAATTAAAGAAGGGAGTTTGAATTTTCCAATACCAGGAGGTCGTTTGTTTCAGGGCCACCGTGAGAATTTTCCCATACTTTTTGGACGCTCTTTCTGTACCATGCCAGAAAAAAGAGGCACAACATCCATTGGTAATGTCTTTTGCTGTAAAATTAAATTGAATTCTAATGAAATTGGGTCGTTCTTAGAGTATCTGCAGCAGATTATTTATCCCTCTCTCCAATATTTCTTTTGGTAATGGAAGGTACTCCAACAGACTATCAATTTTATCGTCAATATAAATTTTTTTTGGCAATCGCCGAAACACACCTCCCTCTTGCTCAAATATAGGAGGTTCCTCCCTCCATCCTATACTTTGAGTAATCTACTACAACATTTGCTATTAAAAATGTAAAAGATATTATTGGTGATGGAGAGAGAAATTATATAAGTTATGAGAGATAAGCAATCTACCGAAGGTGCTCTTAGTGTCATTAGATATATGATGAGGTATTGGTCTATCTAATAGGCAGAGTATGATTTAGTTATGTATCACGTTAGATTAAAATAATAGTAGTTAACTACAGAGAAATCAAATTGTTAATGATAAACACTGAGAAAAAGGATGATAAGTTATATCAAGAGCAAGAGACTCTCTATATCTTTTTTTATTGCTAGAAATAGATATTTTGATAGAAAAATATCTTCCAACAACTTCTCTAAGTGGTTATCCAAATATACTCATCCTTCATTCCTCATTTCTGGCTAGCCAAAGATAGATAACAGAAATAACTTTTTAGAGTGTACTCAAGATATAGAAAAATTATTGGAGAGTGAAAATATATAGAGAGCAATCTTTATGCAGAAGGCTCTCCAAATAATAATTTAGAGAGTAAAATTTAAAAAAAATTCTTGGAGTGCTCTTATGCTGGCTTTACGAAGAACCGAGCAATATGCCACTAACTTGGTTGGCGGCAGTCTCTAGTTGAGAGGCTATCGACCACGTGCTCGCAGGTTCAAGTTCAATGCTCACCAGCCGGGTGTTCACAAGTTGGACTAATTAAATGGTTCGATATTCCACTTTATTAAGGAAAACACACATTGACATCTACACTCCATGGAGTTCTTTTAGCCAGACTTGCTACTAGAGCGAACACTTCAATGCTATTGCCACTTCATCTGCTACAACCTGGACACCCAGATCTTACTATTTATCAGTGACATAGGGCACCTTTCGATTGAAATGTGGATGTTTATGAAACCATGCACATCTTTTTCATTGAAGCATTTACAATATTCCATGACATCCATTCAAAATTGTCAGTATCATCCTTAAGTATCATTTGAGAACCGACATCAAAGGGTGCAGCCGTGTTAGTTCAACCTTATTAAATAGAGGGGTGGGACAACGTAATACAATAAACCAATAATGATAGGTGGCCACTAATCACATGGGCATGGATGAATGTCAACCTAAAACTACCAACTCTTTTGTTGGAGAAATAGGACTACTTATCATGTCATTGTGTGCCCTTCTCTTCTACTACTATTCTTGATGTTGGACTGTTACTACAAAGGGTGGTAAATGTGTAGAAGGCGTTGGCATGGACGAATGCCAACCTAAAACTACCAACTCTTTTGTTGGAGAAAAGGCACTACTTATTACTGTATGTCACTATGCGCCCTTCTAAAAAAAGAAATAAATAAAATTGTTGGACTGTTTTGACCTACAAAGGGTAAATATAAAAGGAATTACTATAGCATACACAAAAATTTGGAGCTATTGTTGGAAACAAAATTAAGAAATGCTCAAAAATATAGTATTATCAACAAAACTATTGCATGCACCAGATAAAGGTGATAAGTGAACCAATAGAAATTTCTTAATTGTTTTTAGGAAAAACCTTGTTCGCTATTGTACGGCAAATTAATTGTGCGCTTTTTCTTATACTACCTCCTATCACTTTTATTCGATCTTTTGCACAGAAGGTTTGACTCGTATGAAGTTTTTTATTTGTCTAAAATATCAATTAAAAAAGTAGTTTACATTAAGAGAATACATGGTCATGAAATCAACATACCTATGGCCAAAATATATAGTTAAACGTAAGTTCCCCACTGCAATTTACTTCTAATTTCATCAAACAAAATTACTTCTAATTTCCAAATGCGATGAAATGCAAATGCACTAGCCAAAAACCACCATTATCATAAACGCATCCTGAAGCTTGCTTATTAACTCAAGATTAGAAACAATAATATTAATCTAGATAATATTGTTATATTTCCTTCATTTCAAAATGTAGATAGTTTTGACGTTTCTGTATTTATAGATTTTATCAAGGGGGGCGCTATTTAGCACACTGGGTGCTGAATATTATTTAGCGCGCTAGCCCCCCCTAGAGTCATGGAACCAAACCGAAACCGGGAAAAAGAAATCCAAAACCGAAAAATTCTTCTTTCAACCCAAAAAATATTGCATACCTCTGAACAGGGAACCGAAACCGGAAAAGGTATTCCTGAAACCGAAAAACTGTTATCTCAACCGAAAAAATAGTATTCAGCACGCCAGCCCCCCTCTCCCCCGTCTAGAGCCAGGAACAGGCTGAAAACAAAAAAAAGTATTCCTGAAACAAAAAAAACTGTTCTTTCAACCGGAAAAACACACCACACCTCGACAAGAAGCTGAAACCGGAAAAAATATTCCCAAAACCAAAAAATTGCTATTTCAACAGGAAACCTATGTTTCTTAAACCAGAAAATGGTGCTTGTAACCTGAAAATTATCCCGACGTCGAAAGTATTCCCAAAACCGGAAAAAGTATCCCAAAACCGGAAAATTGCTATTTCAACAGGAAACCAATGTTTTTTAAACCGGAAAATGGTATAGTAACCGCAAACAGTCTCACAAAAGGCTTCGAGCTGGCACAATTCCCAAAATTTCCATCTCCACGGTTACATTGAATAGATTTCCGGTTAGAATCTTGGATTTTCCAATTTCAGGATGGCTCAACTATATTTTCCTGTCACGTAGACCGATTTCCGGTTAGGACTTTTTAGTTTTCTGGTTGCGGCTAAATTTTTCAGTAACATAGATCTATTTCTGGTTTGCACTTCTTAATTTTCCGGTTGCGGGATAGATGCTAGATGGGCTTGGGTCTGAGGGCTGGTCGGGGTGTTTAAAACTTATTCAACACCCTGGGTATTAATTAAGGAATGTAGATTTTATCGTACATCTAGACATACACTATATCTAGGTACATAATAAGTACTATAGGTCTAAAAAATTAAAATTATCAGGAGCGGTAAACAATTATCGGGTAAGGAAGAATTTACAACAAAGCACATAGTGGCATATAGAATCTCTCCCCGCATACAATCACACGCGGAACAAAGAAATGGAGCTACTCCTCTCCTCTCCGTCCTCTTCGTCCTTCTCTCTCTCCTCTTCGCCTTTCTCTCTCACACGCATAAAAAAGAAATTTATAAAAAAGAACAGACGGATAGAAAAGAGGTAGCAATGCTATATCCCCTTGTGCATCTTGTGCCTAAAAACCGATAGAAACCAGAGCCTCCTCCGTCCTCCCTCCTCTACCTCTCTCTCTCTCTCTCCCCCTCCCTCCCTCTACCACCACTCTTCTCCTCTCTCTAAAAAAAAGCTTCTCGAGCTTATAAATACACTCCCCTCCCTCCCGGGGCCAATTTCCTCCCCCCGATCCCCTTCCCCCCCTCCGCCCGCCGATCGCCCTCCGCTCGCCCCACCGCGGCGGGCGATCGCTCCTCTCCCTCCACCCCAGCAGCGCGCGATTCCCGAGGCGAGGCGCCACCCACCACAGATTCCGCCGACGGCCGCGGTCGGCTGGCTCGTTCCCCTCTCCCACTTCGCCGATCGGATCGCGTGCTCCCCGAGGTGACGATCTGCGAATTCCCCGCATTTTCTCCCAGTTTCACCCCGCGATTTGCTCGGTCTCGCTGGATTGCCTTTGGGTGGGCGCGAAGGTATCTGCCTACTTGGGCGCCGGCCGTGCGCGAGTGGGCGGAGTGCGGGGGAAGGAATTGGATTCGTGGGAGCGTGCGATTTGAGTGCCCTGTACGGCACTGCCGGCGAATTTCGTCGGTAATTGGAGGGGGGAGGTGGGACTGTGTGAGTATAACCGCACAAGGATACCGCAGTACGGGCATTCCGGTTAGTTCAGCTCGGGATTGTGGGTGGTCGTTTCCGTCTCTGGTTAGTGGCTAAAATTTAGAGAGCGTTGAATCCGCCTGATATGTCTTGTGCTTTATTTGCATGTGCGTTTGGTTGGCGTGGAGAACTTTGCTCAGACTTGTTAGCATTTATTTTTAAAGCATTTTTTGGTGGGCATTGAGGGGCTAAGGGGGGATGCATCCGCTACGCTTACGTGTGCGATTAGTGGGTAAATTATGCCCTTTTGCTCAGTCCTGCTTTTGCTGTGTATTTGCTTCCATTTAAGATGGAAGCGCATGCATGCATGTGATTAGTGCAGAGAATGGGAAATGTGGCCTCTTATTAGTCGAGTCAGGTATGCTGAGCATTTTGTGAGTTTGTTGGAGGTGAACTTTCTTTGGTGAAGATACTAATGATAAACAAAATAGGTACTACTTTCCAGCAATATTCGGTGTGGTTGAGTCATTGGTGGGGCTTGGGATGTTGCAGTTGTGAACTTTTGTGGTGGGTAGCTGTTTGGTTGGTTGTTTGGAAATATGATACATTTTGGCAAGTGAAGTTTGCACTTGTTGCTGATCACTAAAAGTTACAACTAGCAGGTTAGGGAGATGATCGATATACCTCTAGAGTTATGTGTCCTGAGTTGTTTTTCTATGTTTCAGTGTGTAGAATATTTCTTGTGATTCGAGTTTCTGGTTCACTGCTGGTAATTGTGATAATGATGACCACTCTTAATACAATTTTAGTTGATCATGGAGATTTTTTTACTACAAAATTGATCTTTTGGTGCAAATGTGTACGTGGATGGGCATGTGTTTTTGAACTGCTTTGGTATTACTTCACTTTATAGGATATTTAAATAGAGAGCACTTGTTAGAGGAGTCAAGGGCTTATTGGGCCTTAGCCCATTAAGATTTATTAGTCGCTTGCTTAGGGGTCAAGTAAACCTCTTTATCTAAGGAGAGGAGATGTATCAATCTAATCAAGTAAGAGATTAGAAGGAAATCCCTTCCCTCTTGCCGGCCGTGGGCGAAGCCCCGCGGCCGGCGTTCCCGGCGCCCCCAACCCTAGCCGCCGCGACGTGAACAGTACCCGCGGCACTGTAGCATCGCGGGTAATGTAGCACCGCCGCCGCTTCCCCAGCACTCTCTCTCGACCCCGTCAGCATCCATAACAGCACTCATCTGTACTGTTAGATAATTGATTCTGCTGGCACCTTCGTGATATACATAGTTTAGTTGTCTAGTTATTTTGCACAGTGGGATGATTAAACAGTAAATAAGCTTAAAATAGTAAAGTATTTATTTGCAATAGATTACTGGCACTCTATTTGTCGTAGCTTCCACTATCCTTATATATTTGGAATCGGAAATCGTAGTATCTGTAGCCACCTTTTGCCCAAGAAGTCAAGATGATATATATAGCATGCATTATTATTTTTCATTTTTTGATAACAGTAGCGTGCATTATTTTTTTTTAATTTTTTGATAACAGTAGCATGCATTATTTAATAGGATAGTACAGAGACTATAGTATTTTCCAAGCACCTTGTAAGGCTCTGATTACTGGTGTTCTTATTGTCTATTTATCTTTATCTACTTTTGAGGAGTACTAGCTTGCATTCATTCTGCTTTTTGGTGCAATGCAATAAACTTTGGAAGTATTGTAACATCATTTAAATTTCCCCTTAGTTTTAAATTTCTGCCACATTCTATGCATATGAAGTTTCCCTACTCCCAAAGGTTCTATTTTCAATCCACACGTACAGAATAATCTTCAATCACATTCACTCTTTTTTGCTGTTAACATTATGTTAATACTCGCGATAATTTTCTTACGCGAAACCTAAAGTATATCTCTTTTCCTCTCTTTTTTAATGACTACAAAGAAATTGTGGTCAGGGTTCATATCCTAACATAAAATCACCTGTTTCGCTAGATTTCTAGGACCTAGTTGGGATTTGATGAATCACCACCACCACCAGTCCACCACCACAACTCCATGAGAACAAAGCCTTCATTCCCAAGCAAGTTGGGGTAGGGTAGATGTCGTGGTGTGCAAACTCACAGTCGGGTGGCGTAGTGCACCCGCCTAAACCCAGAGGGTGAGTACTCGGGGGTTAGCTAGGATTAGCCCAATCTCGGTGGAAGAACGCGATGAACACAGCAGGTTTATAGTGGTTCGGGCCGCCGGAGCGTAATACCCTACGTCCACTGTGTATTGTATTGCTTGCGCTCTCAAGAGGTTGAGAGCAGGGTTGTTCGGAGTGAAACCGAGCTTGTGTTGTGAGAGTCTTCGCGTGTCTGAAGTGTGCAGTGAGCGCCTCCCTTTTATATCTCAAGGGAGGCGCGTACATGGCCGTTGAGTCCCCGACAGGTGGGCCCAACGATGTAGTATAAAATGATATACTGTACAGACATTATGGCATTGCAGGCGACGGAGATCTCATTCCTGGATTTCCTTACTCTGCCCGTGGGAATCTTCCGTCCGGCATAGCCATGCCCTGTCTTGTCGAAACGGCGCCAGGGTGTAGCTTGCGGCGTTGCCTGCAGCGTAGCTGAATGGGCCGTGTAGCTTGCGGCGTAGGCGGTATGATGAAAAGGTGCCATGCCGTCGTATCCATTTAATGCGACAGACGGGCTCTGCGCGGATGCGGCGCATGCGACTGCACTGCGTACCTCGGTAATATGCGGTCTACAGTGAGGCCTGACAAAGGCTGCCCCGCGTGCCGCGGCGGCAGAGCACGCCTCAACCACCCGCATTGAATGCGGTGGGTGGGCGAGTCTTCCAGTGGAAGACTCGCGCCCGCGCCTGTGCCTGCGGGACACGTGGCGCCCCCGGACCCCGCCCCGGCAGTATGTTGGTTCTACGCGCGTGGGAGGTCCGGAAGGACGCGGGGAGGTCTCGGACCCCTATGGGGGGTCCGAGCCCTCGGCTGTTGGCGCGGAGCTTCCCCTCCTCAGGGACACGTGGCGTCACCGGACCCGTCCCAGAGCGGGGAGCGGGTCCGGGGCCGTTGGCCCGGTGAGATAAGAGCCTGACCCGTGGGGCCCGGCTGCTCCGCCCCTTATGGCGTAGTTACGGATGACTACGCGAGTCCTGCCTTGCTGCAGTAGGAGTGGGTATCCCTGCTACAGTGTACCGACAGTAGAGATGAAACCTAACATGGACCACCAGAAAAAAAAGGGAAAAACAACAACAATAAAGAACATGTAAATATTGATGGAGAAAAGAATTAACACATCCTTACATTTGGTGCCTTACAGTCTTAGGATTCTTCTATGCATCATTGTCTCTGTAGTCTGGACGCCCCCGTTATATACGAACTATATTACCACTGTTGCAGAAGCTTTTCTCCACTTGGTGCTACTCCTAGACTATCACGTGTACTGTTGTTTCGAATGCAGTCCTTTCAGGATTTGATAAACCAATCAAATTAAATATACCTTGAATGGAAGTCTAAATTTCATTTACTATAAGATATTACACATTTTCAGTGCGTTCTGCATGGACATAGTTGTTTTTTTCCTCGAACACGCAGGAGAGCTGTGTATCATCATAGTTGTTACTGTGCTTGATAATGAGCATCGTCAAAGTTCTTGTTTATATCTTTAGTTGCATGCACTATTGGCTGGATTGCTATTTGATGTCAAGTAAATTTAGGATTTCTACGTGGGCAAGGATTATCTTTTTTTTTCGTTCATCGAGGAACCCTACATTCCCTGGCAAGGGCAGTAAAAGACTTGAGCATTTATCGGACAAGAAGGCACAGACGAATCCCACTTTCATATGAAGAAAATTCTTTCTCTTTCTCGTACCCCAAAGAAAAACACCGAATAACTGCCTGCGCTACTTGTAGACATAAACCAGAAGGTATAAAGCTGGTTCCCTCAGAACTGGCTAGAAACCGCGCTGGGGGTAACAGCGCACAATCATCTATTAATTTCAAACCATAGCTGCCCAATATGGTATCAGTCTGTCTTAGCGTTATAGGACCTCACTGGATTTCACCTTTTCATAATGTCTTGCCTTCTTTGTTCAATACAGAAAAGACTGGTCATTTATATCTATATGTGTTACCCATGCTGCTCATTATGCTAGCAGTTTTTCCTTCGCACAATGTACATGCTTACCTTTGTCTTCTACCTCACAATTCTTCCAATCTTTTACTCTATTTGGCACCTTCGACTTTAAAGCCATTATGAGGGTTCAACAGTGCGTGTGAAATGCAGATTTTCTGCTGGTTATTAGCAGTGAACTGACTGGTGGTGGATTGAAGCCGTGGTGTTTCCGTTTGAAAAAGGAAATATTTTCTTGTTACAATCATCTATATGTATTATACTGCTGGCTTTCTAGTTCTTATTATGGAACCTGCATACACTCTAGCCTGTAATGCATATGCATCCATTTTTTGTTAGTCTTCCCCCTTCCTCTCAGGCACCAAATTGGTCAAATTATCAAATTGCTGGTTCAAACTGCGCTGATCACATAAGTAATCAGCTGGTAATCAGAGTTTATTAAACAGCTGTTCACCCTGCTGGTTGCATTTACCTCCATGCTTTTCGTTGTCTGTGCAGATCCTTCTTTGAGTCCTTTCCACCAGTAGTTTTTGTTGACCTCACTAAAAGTATGATTTTCTTGGCTTCAATTATACACCTCTCGTCCCTTTTCGGCTATATAGTAGCTGTAATTATCACTTATCTTCATTGATGTCAGAAAGTTTCCACTTTCATTTAGCACATTACATGTGATTATTGGATCTTTGAATGATGTGCCTAGGATGAATAATCAGAGTGATTGCTACGGTCCTCTGATCTTTGTCATCCCCACTCCTTTCTAATTGATATATGTAAAAATGATGGATCCTTCTGCGAGTGATGTTTTTTTTCGTTGGATAGAAGTTATTTTGGTTCCTTTTACGGCATTGCCACTGGCATAATATTATGACAGTTATTGTTTTTGGTTCAGAGAGTCATTGTATACATCATATACAATGCTAAACGAGTGATGTATTACTTCATTTTTTGAAGTCCTGGAGGCAATCCTGAACTCTGACTGCATCTGTTGCATATATATGGAATGCATTATGTTGCGCTAGGTTACTTGAGTAAGAATTAATTAGCACTGCTCCTTGTGAAATGGGTTGATTTAGAAGAAAATAGCTACTTTTATCTTGCTTATGATAAAGAAAATCTAAACATTAAGAATCAACTTATCATTGGGTAGTTATGCTTGACTTGGAGAAGCTGCGTGTCTTAATTTAGTATTGTTGGGTGAATGTGAACCACACCATTAGTTGTCTTAAACTTGAGCTTTATAACTCAAGTATTTGAGGGACACTGATTCATTGCCTGTCACCTATAGGGTCTGTCTTTACCTGTCAAGTGTCAGTGTTCTGTGTGACAACTTCACTTCTATATATCTGTATAGACTTTGCTAGTTACCTTCTATGTCCTCTTTAGCATTTTTATAACATTACCTTTTTAACATGCAACTGTTAAAATTGTTGTGTCCTTTACCTTGCAAATTCCTGAACTCCACAACTTTGTTGCTTGGCAAGTCATGTTCTGAGCCTACTAACTTTATTTAACCCTACCTCGTTTTTATGTGGTATCAGGTAGAGGTGATGATAAAGCATAGTCGTTGACTTAGTCTGCCTTAGCTATTTCCTGAGGCTAAGGGAAATAATAATTGGCGTTATGGCATTTCGAAATATGGTATGCACTCCCCAAGTCGTTGATCTTACATCTGAGAGAGGGCAAGCTCGTGGAGGCAATGCTAGTGAGATATCCGACCAAGGTGCACAACATGCTGTCAGAGTTGTAGGAAACACAACGAACATTGGTCTCTCGGATATAAGAAATTACTATGATGTGGGCATAAATCATCAGTATCAGCCTGTTCCTAACCCACCCCTGAATTTAGGTGTTGATTCTGGTTTTGTCTTCACATCAACTATGTACAATCCCTGCATGTCATCAACATCAATGAACAGATATGCTTCTCATGCTCAGAGCTTTGGATCGACGAATCAACCATTGCCTTTAAACCAAGTCCCAGGAAGTATGGATGAGAGTAGCAGAAATGACAGTACTGGTGAAAGTGCTAGAGGACATATTAAAAGGAAAAATGCTGCAGTCGCGGGAAGCTACCATTTTGTTAATGGATTTGCAAGCTCAAGCTCATCTTCTCATGCACCTCAGAATCCTATGCTTAGGCCTTGGGATCCTTCTTTTGAATCCAGTGTGTCCTCTAATGTCGCACCATTCAACCCATCAGAATATCACGGCCACAGCAGTTGGCAATCCTTAGAAGGATCTTCCGTAACTGGAACTAATGGGTTCAATTCAATGCCTGTTCCTCCAGAATCAGCACAGCGTGCGAACTATACATTTCCAACAACTCACATTGGCCATTCATGGATGTCCCAGGCTGCAAATGGTATTGCTGATGGAATTCCCCAGTGGGAATACATCAATGCAACTAGTAATGTTCAAGGTAAGTAAGGGGTTCATGGAATGCTAACATCTTCAAAATATATTTTCAAAGTTCTGTTTAGAATTAGTAATGATAAATATAAAGATGTGCCAAGTGTACCTGATTACTGAACTGGTAATGGATTAGCTTGGTTTGTTAGAATTACAAAAAGAATTACAAAAATGCAAGTCAGTTTACTAGTAAAATGGTATTCTGAGTTCTTTATTGGGGTTATATGGTTTGAAATGTTTTGCTATCAGCAAGCAGATTTGCCCATTCAGGAGCCACAGAAATGGCAAATGGAGGTTTTCATGAATATCAGAATGGCCCTTCAGCTGTTTGTCGGGGACCTGTACCTTACTTCCCCCAGCACGTGATGCATGGCATGCAAGCTCATCATATGCTTGATCATACTCAAATGCAAGTCCCTTACCAACAATGTCAGAATAATGGTGTATTGCATGGTGGTGTTAATTATACTGGAAACCGGCTCCACTTAGGTCCACGAATTCCTGTTATCTTCTCCAGTTCTGAACGTACTTTTGGGCCTCCACAGCATCCGTTTCTGGCAAATCCAGTTAACCACCGGAACGTAAGGATTCTACCACCTGAGGTAACTAACACTAACACTTTATTCTGGCTGGTAGCTACCTTTGCAGTTGGGGATAAATAGATGTGACAAGTTTGCCTTGTTACGTAATAATCACACTTATCAAATGATATGCCTTTCTGATTTATACCAGCGTGTAACTTGTTTCTGTCATTATACTTTGTAATAAGTAGCTGAAACTATGTCTTAGCTACATGAGCGTACAGTAATCAGATGTATTAAACTCTTGGCAGAAATATTTCAGCACTTGAATGTACTGCTTTTGTTTTTGTTAAGCATGTATATTATTTGCACTTGTAGCTCACATGGTTATTTGTTTGTCCCAGCAGCATGCCACTATAATGGATTTTTCAAGATTGTATGAAGTGTCAAATTCTGTAGATGAGCATAGAGATATGCGGCTAGATATAGACAGCATGACTTATGAGGTATTGTGTGCTGCCTCTTCTGTAGACTTGCATCACACATCAGCTATTGACTGACATGTTTCTTTTGTTTTCACTACAGGAGCTTTTAGCACTAGAAGAGCAGATCGGAGATGTCAATACTGGTTTGACAAAATGCCTCATTGTAGATAAATTGAGGACTAGCTTATATGTTCCAGGAACATCCAGCATGTCTGATCAGCCATCTAAATCTTCTCTAGAGAATTATGCTTGCATTATATGCCAGGTCCTTCTCTTTCACTATAATTAGATAACTTGCTTTATTGACAACTAAGATTTCAGCTGTTCAAAGCAATGAATCGTCAACCAGTTATCTGTCCTATATTTCGCTTTAATATCATAGCTGTTGCACTTGTTTAAACTTAGCACTGGTGTTGGTGTACTTTGTTACTCGCCAAATTATTGTTGTAAGAAAGTTTGCTCGGTGCATCTCGCAGGAGGAGTACCAGGTTAAAGATTGCATTGGCACCCTTGACTGCGGTCACAGGTACCATGCAGAGTGCGTGCATCAGTGGCTGTTGGTGAAGAACCTGTGCCCCATCTGCAAGACAACAGCATTGTCTACCGACCAAAGACATTGACAATGAGCAGGAATGAATAAGCCTGTTAGCTATTTGCTTGGACAAACGTTCACCTCAATTTTGTATATAAGTGGTAGACAATGGTGCTACCTGTATTTGCTGTTCACCTTGTTTTGATCGGGAGTACTCAGCTTCCTGAAACTGTACAGCCATAACATTTATTATTTTTCTCCAAATGTAGAATATTTTAAGTTGCTCAGTTCGCCCCCCTTGTGTATGAAGAGGCGAACCGGGGAAACAAAAGCTTCCGTAATGGCATCGCTAGGCAGCCTTGTATCTATGTTAACTTTAATGAAACTAATACAGCATGGATCCTCCTGTACATTTTTTAGAACTTTGACAGGGCCTAAATGACCCTGGACGATGAATCAGTGATGGTGGCATCACTGCATCCACTGAGGATAGCTTTTCTGCAGTTTGAGTTTTGAGTGTTCATATTTTCTTTAAGCGTGCACTTCGTCGACGGTCGTGCTCACAATTGCACATCCCAGTTCAACATGCAAAGACTACATTCACAAGTCATAACCTTTCACTTGTAATAATTATAATAATTATATGTACTATATGCTACCGTATCATGGGCGGGCCGATGAATACACACTAGGACAGCGATTGCAAGGTTGGAAAACAACATGCGGCCCTCTCCAAAACACGGTGTCAATTGTCGAGCGCCAACAAACCCCAACCGCTTGACCCTGTCAATTGTCAAGAAAGATTGCGGCAGTTGGCAGCACGTCCTGTCTTTTCTTCCTTAGGCCCTGTTTGGTTACCAGGAAAGCGTCTCATCGTTTGACCAGGGCTAAAAAGGGGGAAAGGGAAAAAAGGCTCAAGCCGAGCAGCACCCGCCCGCGTCCACGGGCGAGACCTCGTCCTTGGCGGCGCCGACGTCGATGGTCTTGCCCCTGGGCGGCGCGGCGGGGTCCTCCCCGATGTCGAGCGCGTTCCGGCTCACGACGTGGTAGATCTGGCGGAGCACCTCGGCGAAGGCGCGCTCCACGTTGGTGGCGTCCAGCGCGGACGTCTCCATGGAGAAGGTCCCGTGCCGCTCCGCGAAGGCCGCGGCGTCCTCGGGCGAGACGGCGCGGAGGTGGCGCAGGTCCGCCTTGTTGCCCACCAGCATGACCACGATGTTGGCGTCCGTGTGGTCCCGCAGCTCCCGGAGCCACCGCTCCGCGTTCTCGAACGTCACGCGGCGGGTCACGTCGTACACCACCAGCGCGCCCACCGCGCCGCGGTAGTAGGCGCTCGTGATGGCGCGGTACCTGCAGAGGAGGCGAACGCGGGGCAGGGCACGCAGAGAGCGATCAGAAAACCAGAAGAATATTGAACAGCACGCTAGCCGAATGCACGTAAAGTTAGCTGCCGTGAAAATGTGATGAGCAAGAGAAGGCGTGTGTGCTAAATTGTTCGGTTCACTTTTGACATGTGAATCAATGAATCCCGTATTCAGCCATAAACATTAAGCGATCATCATCAGCGATCCCTTTGGACTTGGTGGTTTGGTTTTTTCATATCAGAAATACTATGAACCAGAAGCATCCCCATGTCAGTTACGCTTAATTTTCCATACGAATACCCATTATCAATCAACATAGGCAGGCCCTGGAAATGGCGCAGAAATCCTAAAGCAGCAGCACAGAGCACACACAGCAAACGAACGAGAAGAGATTGCACGGCGAAGGGCGCGGCGCGTCCGTACCTCTCCTGGCCGGCGGTGTCCCAGATCTGCGCCTTGACGAGCTTGTCGTCGACCTGGACGGTCTTGGTGGCGAACTCGACGCCGATGGTGGACCTGGTCTCGAGGCTGAACTCGTCCCTGGCGAACCGCGACAGCAGGTTGGACTTGCCGACGCCGCTGTCCCCGATCAGCACCACCTTGAACAGGTAGTCGTACTCCTCCTCCGCGCGGTACCCCGACGCCATCTCCCCCCCTCCCCCGCAGGCCGCAGCAGACGTGCAGGGCGCTCTCCTCGATCGGTCGATCGGCAGGCTGATTGATTGATTGATCGATCGATTGCTACGGTTCGATCGCTCCGCTTCCCGCGCGGCGGTGCGGGCTCCCTAAATAGCAGGCGCGGCGCCGGCCCCCGCCTCAATCATAAGCAGCCCCCAACCACGCGGAGGACGCGGCGCTGGGCAACGCGGCGCGGCGCGTCTCTTCTATCTGGTGGGCTGGCGCTGCTGCGGGGAAGAAGAGGAGAGAGGAGGGTGGGGGCGGCAGGCAGGGGGGACGAGGTCGCCGCGGTCGCGCTGCTCTTCTGTGTTTGTTGTGTTGTGGGGGTATCGTATCGGGAGGGCGGCGGCGCGGGAGGAGGAGGTTGGAGGCCGGTGCCGGGGGGAGCCGAGCCGTGGCCCGTGGGCCGTGGCCTTGGAGATTGGGTAGGCACGCGTGGTGAGGTGGACAGACAGACGAGGCGTTGTCTCGGTCGTGGCTCCGTCTCGCTGACTCGGCTGGTGCGCGCGCATGTGCCCGGCTCGCTGGCTGGTCGGTCTTCGTGTCGTAGCAGCTGCCGAAGGCAGAGTCTCTCGTGCACGGTGCACCGCCTGTCATCGTCAGCTCGCAGGGAAACGTAGACATGCCCTGCATTCCGATGCTTAGATTTTTCTTTTTTGGCGAAATTCCTCAGGTGCCTATTATAATTTTCTTTTTTGGAAATTATAGGCGCTGCCTAGGCAGGAGTAGTAACAAAAGGAATCCTTATGTTTGCGGATCCTCAATATGGGCCCCGTTCGGTGCACGGACGCCAAGCCCGCAGGCATCATCCTCTCGTCTTTGTGTGTACTGAACCAGCAAGTCGAGCCCAATACTCAAGTGGGCTTTGGGCTACCATAGTCTGTTGCGGGGGCTTGGTTCTGGTCTGCAGGCCGTCGAGGTCATGGGCTTGAACCTTTCTATAAACAATGCAGTCACGTGTGTTCAAATCAAATTTTGAAGCTGTTTGACACTGCCATGCGATTTTTCTTGCAGAAATGCACTAGTTAAGTAGTAGTTATCGTTCTACATCTGAGAATGTGTCACACAGCAGACAGAGACTGCTTAGTTTTGTGCTTTTAATTCACTACTAGCTAACTAGCATCATTTTGCCTATACTTCTGTCGACCGGTTGGGCCTGTGGGTTGTGGTTAATAGTAGGAAAAGAGTATTTTTTTATCCCTTAAGTATTGTCAACGTGTGACTTTCATCCCTTATGTTTCAATTGATGCAAATCAATCCCTTAAATAACTAATAAACCGGTGCACTAATCATCCCATCTCGGTTTAATAATGGTTTAGGCCACAAAATCCCTAGAGTGTCGTAAACTGTGACGGCAGTAGTTTTTTCGTGAGTGCTAAAAAAAATTGTAGTGGCAGCAGTAGTTTTTCCTTTTATGTGATTTATTCATCTTTATTTTGTTCTTTTTATGAGCCATAGACATGCAAAGATGATGCCATGTATTCAAGGTATCAGACATCAGAATCGCTTGATCTGAACTCGCTTGATCTGAACTTTATCAGTGTTTGTTTGAAATTTTGGCTCAACCTAACCAAATCATCTTTATTGGATTAATTTAACCTGGAATGTATCTAGATAGCAAAACTTTAATAACTCATTTATATTTTTCTTGTTATGATACATTCAACTCACTGTTGCATCTAAAATCAATAAATGTAAGTAATAGCTGCAAACCACATAAACCATATGGAGCACAAGAAAATTTAGATGGTTTATATCACTTCCAGACTCGCTCAATGTATAAAAGCGTGTTTAAAAGTATATTGTTAATTCATGCACATGCACATAAAAGTATATTGTTGATTCATGCACATGCTATCTTGTTACCAAAAGTATATTGTATATGGAGCACAATATACAATAAACGTATATTGTGCTCCATCAACAAGATAGCGTGTTTAGTAACAATATACTCGATCAATATAGAAAAGCCATAAAGGTTTTGTCAAAAAAATCAGAAGCACATGGTTTCTTGTTACTAAACACGTCCATCGGGCCATCGCTCCTACAACATCCACCTACCTGTGTACTTTTAGGATCCGGCTGCTGAAATCTAAGAATGAGAAATAGCTTTTACGTGCATCATTAACATTTAGTATCACAATATGCTTGCTGGAGTTAGTTCTAAATGGTTTTCGTTGAACAATTATTCAATGTGTGTATGAAGATGCACGGTACACTTGCGCCTCTCCACAGCAATTCAACAATTAATAATGCTCCCCCAAGCGTCTGCTTACGTACTCCTAAAACTCTAGCTACAATTAAACAAAGCGGTGGATCATGGTTGATCTAGAAGAAAACATGTTCATCCTTGAAAGAAAAAAGAAATTAAAAGGGCGTGATGCATGCAGATGCCACGATCTCGTCGTCATTCGTCAACTCGCCGAGCACGGGCTCGATGATAGACGGCGGCGAAACGGGAGAGCGACATGCTACAGAGTCAGCAGCAAGTCCACAACTGGGGCTCCCTGCAATTTGTTTTTAGTCGATTCTGGTCTGCTCGCCCTAACTCGATCGCCCGTCAGCCCGCCAATTAAAAGACCCCAGAGCATGGCGCGCTCGCTACCGCCAAGCGAAGGTTTCCGCGCCACGGATCCATCAGCAGACACAAACAAACACGCGCACGAGCTCGGACGACGACCTTGGATTGCACAAGACAAGCTACTTATTTTTTTTTTGTTAGAAAAAAATCAGCCGGAGCAATGCCTCGCAGCTTGGCCACGTCATTGACGACGACGGATCGGATCATGTGGATACAATACAATAGGGCAACCAAAAAGAAAAGGAAAAAGGAGGAGATGGCTAGCCTACTACTAGCTACATTATCCAAGCAATTGTTGGATCGAGCGCTCTAGCAAGCCATGCCGACCGTGACGGAGTTTGGTCGACGGGAAGCACGAGAGAGGGGCGATGGCCGTACGCACCCAACCTCCCGTGGTCGCCTGGCGCCCTGGCCCCGTCCGTTCCATGGCCCCGCAGCAGAGAAAGGCCAGTAAACTAACCCAGTGTCCGGAGCACGGAGATGGGTGGTGGGAGTGGGACGAAGATGGAGCGAGGAACGGGTAAAAACAGGCGCCCGCTGCCTCTTGGTCTTGGCATTCACTGCCGGCGAGAGCTCTCTGGCTCTGCGGCTCTGGCCGCTGCGCCTGCCACGAGCCCACGAGCGACGGGATTGCCTCCCGCACTTTCTGCTGCGCCGCTCGCTCGCTCGCTCTCCTATCCACGCACCGCGGCCGGCGTTAATGGCGGTGACCCTGCTCTCGCTTCGTGTGCGTCGCGTCTCATGTCCGTGTTCCCGTAGGCAGGTGTCAGGGTCGACCCCCACGAGGAAGTGTTGCGCAGAGCGCAGGCCTTGACTGCGGGCGTGTTTGGTAAGGTGGCCCTGGCCAGCCAGGCCCAGCGTCCAGGCCGTGGCCAGCCAGAGGCAGGTCAAAACGGGCCACCCCTGCTTGTTTGGTTGCCTGGCCCAGCCCAGCCTGGCCGCGACGAGCTGATGTTTGGGCACCACTAGGGAGCCAGGCTGTCAGCCCAACTGCCATCAACCGCTCATACGGGCTGGTGTTTGGCGCCAGACCAAGCCGCCCAACCGCTAGCTCTCACAGAAGAGCACATACGCATAATCAAAACAATTTCTTTCACATACACATTTTCATATATGAATTCATCATCACAATTACAATTTCACAAGTTCATATGAACATAATAATGTCACACACTTGACTCTAACACAGATTTGATAATAAAATGAGGCCTCAGCCTTTTGTGATTGGGTGGACTCACTGCATGGTTCCTTTCATTAGTGGCTGCTAACAAAGATCCAAGAAGAAGCAAATCAAAACTCATGGTTGTCATGGAACTCCTGTGGACATCATTCAGTGCCATCATCTCAAGCAACAGCTTCGTGTTGCAACTGAGTGATGTATCACAATAGCTTGATGACAGTCATAAAAGAAGCAGCTAATAGACGAAAAAAGCAGCCACCTTATGTATCACAATAACTGTGACGGTAAACTGTGAACTGTGACTGTGACTTGATATTGTGACCTTGTGAATTGTGACATTGAAAACTTAGTATTGGTATTGTGACCGCGAATAAGTGACTGTGAACCTCTCTGGTGAATTATGATTGTGAACCTGTGAATTGTGACTGTGAACCTTATAGTATAGATGTTTGCATCATAGGCCAGTTCCAATTCCTCATGATCCACCAAGATATTAACAGCAATGAAACAAAAGCACCGCATCGAAACAAGAGTAAAAGCACCGCATCGAAACAAAATCATCCAACGCACATCAGAAATCCATAAGAAGGATGGGGATTTGGGGATCGATTACACCTTGGGGAGCTCGGAGGAGACACAGCAAGAACAGAAGACCAGCGGGAAGAGGAAGCAGAACGGGTCGGAAGCAAACCCTAGGTCAACACCGGCACCGAGGAAGAAGAACTGCACTGCTCGGAGTCCCAGCGAGGAAGTGAGGCGCGTCGGCGAGACGGAGCAGATCCACAGCGGGGGAACGGAGAGGAAGCCCGCCGATGGTGGACCCGAGCTCGCCGCACACCACCACGGAACCCTAGCTGGTGTCTCACGAGAGTGCACAAATGGAGAGCGAGTGGGGAAGAAGAGAGGGGGCGACGGCGGTCGGCTTTATAGGCCATGGATTTCGCGGCGGAAAATGGCGGGAGGAAGTTTCCGATGTCCCGTAAGAGCTCGCCAAAGCCACCCGCCGCCGGCGGGAATCGCCCCAAAATCGCCCGCCCAGCGCCACGCGGAGCCGAGCCCTCGAGCTACGAAGGAAAATGGTGTACGAGTGGAGCCAGGCGGAGGAGACGGATCTGGCTCTCGGAGGCCAGGCTGAGGGAGGGGATAATAAACCCAAACACCGAAATGGGCTCCCGGGGCGCAGTCGAGCCCACAGGCCACCTTTCCAAACACACCCAAGGTCTCCAGCCTGCAGGTTGTGACATCCTGAAAATTCACTAAACAAATCATGCGCTAAGTTGTTTTTCGTTGAGCTCGACTTCCCTTAAACCCTGAACCCTAATCCCCAGAACCTCCCCCGAACAACCCGACACCCGACTTCATTTCGCGTCCCATCCATTTTTTTTCTATCCGACGCGATGCGCCGCGACCGGACGCCGCGAATCCCGCCCCCTCCTTTTTCCTCTCTCCCCTCCGACCGCATGCCCCACCTCCCGCGGCCGCACGCCACGCGTGGCCGACCACGCCCGCGGTCGCCGCTGGCGAGCACCGCCCCCTCCTCCTTTTTTCTCTCTCTCTTCCCCTTTTTCCCATTTTTTTTCTTTTTCTATTTTCTTTTCCTTTTTCCCTTCACCCTTTTTCCTTTTCTTTCTTTTCTTCCCTCCCTTCCCTCCTTCCTCTCTTTCTTCCCCGTCGCGCCACCCCTCACGCCCTTCCTCCCAGCCCGGCCCGCCTGCCCTGCGCACGCCTCACCTCCCTCCCGCACGCGCCGGCCACGCCCCGCAGCCGCCCGTGCGCCCGTGCCCCCGACCTGCCCAGCGTCCACGCCGCTCGGCCTGCCCACGTGCGCGCACGCACGGCGCTCGGCCCAACCGCGCGCGTACGCGCTCTCTGCGCCCAGTGCCCCGAGCCGTGGCACGCGCCGCGCCACGCCACCGCCCGCTCGCCCGCGCGCGCTCCCAGCCCGCGCACCACCCCCGGCCCGCGACGCCGCCACGACGCGGCCGCCCGCTCGCGCGCCACCCGCCCGCGCCACGACACGCCGCGCGCCCCGCCGAGCCAGTCCGCGCACGCGGACCGCGTGCCCGGAGCGCCGCCGTGACACCCGCCGCTGCCAGCCTGCCGCTCCCGCGCACCACCGCCTCGCCGCCTGCGCCACCCCGCTGCGTCCCGCCCCGCTTGCGCGCACGGAGCACAGGGTTGTGGGCGAACGCGTCAGGCCGCAGCGACGTGAGCTCCGCCGAGCCCACGTGCACGCCTGGCCGTGCCGCGCGCCGCCCGCCGCTGCCCCGCACAGCGCCGCCCTGTGCTCGCCTGTGCCGCTGCCGAGCCGTCGCATCGGCCCGCCCTCGACGCACCCGCTGCTCCGCGACGCGCAAGAATGGCCGGAGCGCCATAACTCCGCCCCGCCCCGCTCGCCGGACGCACCTACCGGCCGCCACCGGCTCACCCTACCCCCACCGCCTCTTTTCTCCTATAAAAGGGGCCCCGAGCTCCCCGGCCAGCTCCACAACCCCACCCGCCGGCCCTAGCCCCCTCTCCTAACCTGCAGCGCCGCCGCCGCAGCCATTCCCGCCCGCCGCCGCCGACCCACGCCGCCCCGCCTCTGCGCGCCATCCTAGCCCGAGGTGAGGCCGGGATCCCCTCCAGGGCGTCACCCCTCCCCTTTCCCCTCACCCCCGGCCGCCGCCCAAGTTCAGCGCGCCCGAATCGGGCCGCCGCCGGCGAGCCGACGCGCCTCCCCTGTTTCCCAGCGTGGGAGGGAGGAAGGGGATGGCGATTATGCCAAAAACCCCTCCCCTTTTCCTTTATTTCTTAAAGAAACATTCCACTCTTTTGCCTTTTTGCAGAAACACCCCCACCTTTAGTATATTTGCAAATAAACCCTCTTCCAGTATAACTTAACCTCAAATATACCCCTGACCTCTCCAGAATAACCCAAAAGCTTTCAAAAAATTACAAACAGATCCCTGCCTACTTAAGATTATTTGCAACCAGGCCCTGGCCCCTTAACCAACCCACGAACCTTTATAAAACCTATCATTTTATGTATCAAACGAGCTCTAATTAACCCGAAACTTTTACCACGCCACTCATAACCAAATCTTGGCCATGCCATTAGGGAGACACTCAAAAATGCCACTTCTATCTCCATATTTTATGTGATTCCGATTCGAGCTCAACGTTAGATCTTGTTTTGATTGGATGCTTGTTATGTGTGCTGTAGACCGCGGAGTGAACGAAGGAGAGCCCGTCAACGAGCAGTACTGTGAGCAGGAGAACGAGGATCAGTTCCGCGACCCCGAGCCCGAAGGACAGGACTTCCCCGAAGGCTTCGAAGACGGCAAGTTCAATCCCATCCTTTGATGCATGTTTCTGTCCTAGTTTTTATAAACACAACCCAATGGCCTGTTTTATAAACTGCATATGTTTTACTTGCATGAAAACACGGTTGGATAGCCACCCCCCTTGATTTGTGATGACCATTCCTTGACCACCTAGATTAATGTCTGATTTTGTTTGGACGTTAATCGATATTAGAATGCTTAGGACTTTACTCATAATACTATTTGATTTATAAAGAAAATGTGTGCGTGTGGGAAGGGGAAAAAAATGTGGATTTTCGAAAGATGAGTATGGGCGAGATGGACGGCATTTCTGTGCGATTTGCCGATTGGTGTGCTTATGCCTGTGTGGCAAGGCAAAGAAGGGAGATATCCATCTTGTCGCGTCTAAGGACCGAGTTGGTGTGTCATCTCACCTAACTCCACTATCGTGCAAACCACTCGACCGTTGAATGGGCAACGGCGTAGCATAAATCCCACTAGTTGGTGTGATAGCCATCAGGAGAGCTGAGAGCAACGGGTGTCTAAGGAGAAGGGATAAGCCTCGAGTGACTTATGCCCGGTTATACCTAAGTGAACGGTCAATGACCCCTTGGTGCATCCCGTGATGGCTAGTCAGGCTTAGCTATGGTGGGTAATGGCTATGTTGGGATCTACACCGACACGACGGTGTTCGAGTTGTGGTATCCTACTTGTGGGTAAAATTGCACACCTCTGCAGAGTTAAGAATCTATTCGAATAGTCCGTGCCCACGGTATTAGGCGAGTTATGGTGTGGTCACATAACTAGTGTTTCCTTGGGATGGGCTGGTGTGAGTTGTTTTGGGAATTGGTTCCGGCAGTGGTGCCGTGTGCTACGGCGGACGGGGAGTCCGGTAGCAGTTTAAAATTTGGAAACTCCGTGCTACTTCTGAAATTGATTTTCATAAAGGCTCTCTTTAAAATAAACCCCTGCATGAAATATCGTTTTTCCGTAAATTAAACCGTAACCTTATCCTTGCTTTACCAATGCATATTATTCTGATATAAACCCCCCCTCCGTGGGTGTGTTTGGACTTGCTGAGTACGTTTGTACTCACCCCACTCTTACTTTTTACAGAAGAAGATCCAGACTTCGTGCCAGACGACGCCGAGTAGGGTTACCGTTCTACACCCAACCCTGCCTGTGGAACCGGCCCTGTTGAGATGCCTCCGCTGTCGCAGTACTCTGAGCCCGTAGTAGACCCTATGTGGTTTGCAGTCTGGTGTTATGTCGTAGCCTGGTTAATTATTATTATCATATGTATCGAGTGTCCGCCAAGGTTTGTAAGGTTTTGAACCATCTGATGTAATAAATGTGGCATCAGCCTCCTGGGACTGATGTTTTGTATCACATTTTAGTCCTCTCTTATGAGGGGACGCTTCAGGTGGTATCAGAGCCGTAGGTTGGCCGTAGGACGTGACCCTAGGAGCGAAACCCATTTTCAGGACCTTTCACCTTAGGACTTTTCGATCCTTAATCCTTTCCTCACACAAATACTTACCCTTGGTTCTTGCCCTGTTCCAGATGGCTGACAATGGATGGATCGGCGGAATCTGTTTCGCAGAGCCCGGCCTTCCTAAGCTGTTGATACTCAGCCTGGAACGCATTGGAGTTGTGGATCCGCCAGAGTTTCTCTATCGGGAGTACGACTCCAAGGGTACTCTTCGGTGTGACCTGATGATCTTCATAGCAAGAAGCACCCGCTACCCTGATGTGGACCCTTGGTTCATCTCCACCACTGGTTTCCGCTTCCCGGATACCTATCGGAAAGCCGCCCGTAAAGCCCTGCGACGGCTCCGAGTGATCTACAAGCATCACCTTCAGCGGACTCCTATGGGATTTTTCCTGCCGACTGAAGGAAGAGGACGCACATGGATTGCCAGGATGAGAGGACTTGGAAGAGAAGAAGAAGACCTAGAAGACACGGTCTCTCACTTATCCATCTATCTCACCGGCCTGGATGAGCTCTATCGCGAGCAAGCAGCACAACTGAAGCAGCAGGTCCACAGAGCAGAAAAAGCAACCCAGGAGATGGAGGAACAACGGGCGAGGACTTTCCATGCCGAGTATTCCCTAGCCGCCCTCCAGGTCCAAATGGATGAAAAAGAGGAAGAACTGGAAGAACAGCGGGCAAGAGCCACACGCGCCGAGAACTCGCTAGCCGCTCTCCAGGCTCAGTTGCGGAGATACGAGGCTCGCTGGGGAATAGGTGGATGGATAGAGGAAGACGAAGAAGAGGAAGAACCCATGGAAACCCATTGGGACGTTGGCACTCAGACTGAAGAAGAAGAACCCGAAGAAACCCACTGGGATAAAGGAACTCAGACCGAGGATGATGTGATGGATCAGCACCTCCCACTGAAGAAGCGCTCCTTTAGAATTGAGGAAGAATCCCCATGATAGGAGTAGTCTCTAAGCTAGAACCCTTGCTCAAATAATCATGTACCCATGAAGTTGTACCCCACCATGATGCCATAAATAAAAACCATCTACCCCTTTGTGTACCGCAAATATTCGTGCAAGATCTTCACTCTATCTTTGTTTTCAGATGGCTGAGGAAGGATGGACCCAGGGCGATTGCCAAGCTGCACCTGGCTTCCCCAGCCTATTGATCAACGCCCTGGAAAGCCTTGGCGTTACGGAACGCCCAAGGTACTACAGCAGAGAGTACGAGCATCATGGCACTCTCCGCTGCAGGGTGATCCTTGTCATCGCCAGAAGTGAACGCCACCCCAACATCCAGTCGTGGCGAGTGACCGCTACGGGATTCAGGCACCAAGACACCTATCCCTTGGCTGTCAGAAAGGCACTTCGGTACCTATGCCGGATTTTCGAAGAACACCTAGCACCCACGCCAATGAGGTTCTTTCCGCCGGCCATCAGGACCCCTGTTTGGGAAGCCCGCATGAGAAGCCTGGAACGGCGCCGCCATGAAGTAGACCCTTGGTACCAAATGGCTAACTATCTGGCCGCTTTGGACCAACTCTTCGATGAGCAGGCCCACCTGCTGAGGGAGCAGACCAATCGTGCCGAGCAAGCTGAACTCGCGGTGAGGCTCCAACAGGTCCGAGCAGCCCAAGCCGAGGCAAGAGCCGCAGCCGCGATCAGCAGTGAAGCAGTGGCACAGGAGAGCCTCAGACAGGCCCGAGACCGGCGCATGCAAGAATGGACCAGGAGTGGGACCCCAGTTCCGGCCATCGGAGAAGACCATGTTCTACTTGGGACACCCGTCATAGGATGGGGAACGCTCTTTGGAAGCCCTCGAGCTCCACCCGAGAACCCCGAAGGGTCTACTGCTGTCAGAGAAAGAGAAGTTGCTGCTCAGCCCCAGGAGAACGGGAACCCGGAGGACGACGAGCCGTTTGTTTCCCCGGAAGCACGTACCACCCCAGAAGAAGACTCGTCCCGCGAGTAGAGTGTCCAACCCCACCCTGTTGTTGTACCCTTCTAGTCCTTCCAGTTTAAGTTGTATTCCTAGTTTGAACCTGTACCCGGACGTGTAGTACGCGTTCTAGTCTTGTTCCGTGTTGTACCCTGCCTCGCTTTATTGAAGGTTGCTTGTTTGCCTTGTTGTGTGCTTGTTGTGTGTGTGCCTTTCGGCAGAAGGTTAATTCTGCCTTTTCAAAAAATACGAATTAAACAACTTAAACATCACCTAATCTCAATCTCACAAAACCCTACCCAATCTGCAGATGGTTTCTCGAAGCGTCACGAGGGCCTCCCGTGTCAGGGACCCTGCAGCTGCTGATGCAGGAGCACGCCTTAACGGGCAAAACCATCCTCAGGAAGAACAAGAAGTGAGTCAGGGCAGAGGAGAAAATCATGATGCACAGCTACCACCACCACCACCCTTCGTGGACCTGGCACAAGTGATCCATAACCAGACTCTCATACTGGAGACACTGGCCAATGCTCTAATAAACAGGCAGCCACGAGAGCAGACCTTCAACGACAAGCTTACAGCTTTTCTGAGGGCTAAGCCACCTACTTTTGCCGGATCCAGCAACCCCTTGGACGCAGATGACTGGCTCCGCGTGATCCAGAGGAAGCTCGAGCCATTTGGGTGCCAGGATCGAGATAAAGTTCTCTTGGCAGCACATCAACTCACCGGGACTGCTTTAGCCTGGTGGGAAAATTACTGCGCTGCTGCCAGAGATGCCACCACCATCACCTGGAATGAATTCGTGAGGGAGTTCCACCGTTATCACATCCCCTCGGCAACCATGAAGCGTAAGGCAGATGAGTTCCGTGCACTTCAGCAAGGAAGTATGTCTGTGGAGGAGTATACCCACCAGTTTATGGAATTGGCTCGCTATGCACCGGAAGAAGTGAACGACGATGAGAAGAAGCAGGATATGTTCAAGAAGGGACTAAACCCAGAACTCAGGACCCTGCTCACCCCTCAGATCTATCCTGATTTCAACACCTTGATGAACAAGGCAATCCTCACCGAGAAGGCTAAGATTGATGAAAGGAAAGAGAACAAGCGCAAGTTTCTGGAGAGTAAGTCTCGTCAGCAGGATCGTTTTCAGAAGACCAGAAGTCTCAGCTACAACACACCAAGGTCCCAAGCCCCAATGCAGTACAAAACTCATTCTCAAGTGACAGGACCACGGGCCCCTAACACACAGCTCAGAAGCCAGAACACCATGAGGGCCCCACAGAGTAATGCGAGCCAAGTCACCAACAGCAACAGCAATGTCAGGGCCTGTTTCAACTGCCGAGAGACAGGGCATTTCATCGCCGACTGCCCTTATGCCAAGAACAAGCCAGCCACTTCAGCTTTCTCCAACACCGTGAACGGACCCAAGCCAGTGTTGACCGGAGCCAACCGAGTGCCCCTCCGTGGCAACACAAACAACAACAGCAACCAGCAGAGGCAACCCCAGCAGACTTTTGGACGAGCCCGCGTCAACCACATCGACGCGCAGGAAGCTCAAGGAGCTCAGGGCGTTGTACTCGGTGAGTACCTTGTCAGCTCAACTCTTGCAACAGTACTGTTCGATTCTGGAGCATCACACTCATTTATATCTTCGAGTTTTGTGGAGAAACATAAAATACCTACAGTACTACTAAAAACACCCCTATTAACCCGGACGCCCGGAGGAGACATCAGGTGTCAATTGGGCTGTCTACGGGTAAGGATCAATTTAAGTGGGGTAGAGTTTCTAGCAGACCTAGTAGTACTTAAGTCAGAAGGTATAGATGTGATCCTCGGAATGGACTGGTTAAGCAAACATAATGGCCTCATAGGTTGTACGGACAAGGTAGTACATCTAACAAACCCAGAGGGAGTCCGAGTGACCTGTCATACCCGGGAAAGTGGAGCAAACCCGATGGTATTCAGCATGGAAGCCAAGTCCTTGGAAGAAGTCCCAGTAGTGAATGAGTCCCCCGATGTCTTTCCCGAAGAACTTCCCGGTATGCCACCAGATAGGGACATAGAATTTGTTATTGATCTTGTTCCTGGAACCGCCCCCATAGCCAAAAGACCCTATAGGATGGCAGCCTCTGAGTTGGCAGAGTTAAAGAAACAACTAGAGGAGTTGCAACGGATTGGCTTCATCAGGCCAAGTTCGTCGCCTTGGGGAGCCCCGGTTCTATTTGTCAAAAAGAAGGACGGAAGTATGAGGTTATGTGTAGACTACCGGGCACTAAACGAAGTCACTATCAAAAACAAGTATCCCCTACCCAGAATCGATGACCTTTTTGACCAGTTAAAAGGAGCCAGGTACTTCTCCAAGATTGACCTGAGGTCCGGCTACTTTCAGCTCAAGATCAGGAAGAGTGATATCCCGAAGACAGCATTTGTCACCCGGTATGGTCAGTTTGAGTTTACGGTGATGTCTTTTGGACTGACAAATGCACCTGCCTATTTCATGAACCTCATGAACAAAGTGTTTATGGACGAGCTAGATAAGTTTGTCGTAGTCTTCATTGACGACATACTTATTTACTCAAAGAGTATTCAGGAGCACGAGCAACACCTGAGAGTAGTTCTGGAGAAGTTAAGAATGCACAGGCTATACGCCAAATTCAGCAAGTGTGAGTTCTGGCTGGAGAAAGTAGCTTTCCTTGGTCATATCTTGACCGCGGAAGGAGTAGCAGTGGATCCCGAGAAGGTTGAAGCAGTCTCCAATTGGCAGCAACCAACTAATGTCAGTGAGATCAGAAGTTTTCTCGGATTAGCTGGGTATTATCGGAGATTCATTGAGGGATTTTCTAAGATAGCCCGGCCCATGACAGAGCTGCTCAAGAAAGAAAAGAAGTTCACCTGGACGGAGTCGTGTGAAAGGAGCTTCCAAGAGTTGAAGCGAAGATTGACGACAGCCCCAGTGCTAACCCTGCCGGATATTCATCGGGATTTTGTCATCTATTGTGATGCGTCCCGACAAGGATTGGGTGGTGTACTGATGCAAGATGGGAAAGTCGTTGCATATGCTTCCCGTCAACTCAGGACCCATGAGCAAAATTACCCGACTCATGATTTGGAGCTTGCAGCCGTAGTGCATGCACTCAAGATCTGGAGGCACTATTTGATTGGAAATAAGTGCGAAATCTTTACCGATCATAAAAGTCTGAAGTATATCTTCACCCAACCAGACCTAAACCTGAGGCAGAGAAGATGGCTGGAATTAGTCAAAGATTATAATTTGGAAATTCATTATCACCCAGGTAAAGCCAATGTAGTAGCCGATGCACTAAGTCGGAAATCCTACGGGCCCAAGAATGACCATTTACGAGAGGAAATGGCACGATTAAATGTGCACATTGTCCCTCGAGGTTCCAACCAAGTGCTGAACGTTCAATCCACTCTAGAAGAACGAATCAGGAAAGCCCAGAGAGCGGACAAGGGACTGATGGAAATCCGGAAGCAAACCGGAGAAAATAAGGCACCAGACTTTAGAGTGGATAATAGGGGAACATTGTGGTACAAAGATAGAATTTGTGTGCCCCAGAAGGGAGATTTCAGGCAAATAATCATGGATGAAGCCCACAACTCAGCCTACTCTATTCACCCAGGATCCACCAAGATGTATATGGACTTAAAACAGAAATATTGGTGGAATGGGATGAAGGCAGATATTGCACGATTTGTCGCCCATTGCGATACTTGCCAGAGAATCAAAGCTGAACACCAGAAGCCGGCAGGATTGTTGCAGCCCCTACCCATTCCGGTTTGGAAATGGGATGAAATAGGGATGGATTTTGTGGTAGGTCTGCCCAGAACCCAGAAAGGACACGATTCCATATGGGTAATAGTGGACCGACTCACTAAAGCGGCTCACTTCATACCCGTACGTACCAACTACGGCGGAGAGAAGCTAGCCAAGCTTTACGTGGAAAATATAGTGAAGTTGCATGGTGTGCCCAGTCGGATTGTTTCAGATAGAGGGACCCAGTTCACCTCTAGATTTTGGAAAAGCTTGCATAAAGCTATGGGCACCAAGCTAGACTTTAGTTCCGCTTATCACCCGCAGACAGATGGTCAGACAGAAAGGGTGAATCAGATTATGGAAGATATGTTGAGAGCATGTGTTCTCACCTACGGCAAAGATTGGGAACAGAGTTTACCCTATGCCGAGTTCTCATACAACAACGGGTATCAAGCAAGCTTGGGCATGTCACCATTCGAGGCTCTCTACGGAAGGAAATGCAGGACCCCTCTGATGTGGTCAGAAGTTGGAGAACGTGCTTTAGTCGGGCCCGCCCTCATAAAGGAAGCAGAAGAAAGAGTAGCCGAGATCAGAGAGAAGCTGAAAGCAGCCCAGTCCCGACAGAAGAGTTACGCTGACAAGAAAAGGCGGGAAATAAGTTTCAGTCCAGGGGATTTTGTGTATCTCAAGGTATCACTCATTCGAGGAACCCGAAGATTTCAGGTACAAGGAAAATTAGCCCCTCGGTACATTGGACCGTACCGAGTTCTGAAGAAAGTTGGAGCAGTAGCATACTGTTTGGAACTGCCAGAAGAAATGTCAGATATACATCCAGTGTTCCATGTCTCACAGCTAAGAAGATGTTTGAGAGTACCCGAGGCAGAACACGTGCCAGTAGAAACGATAGATCTACAGCCAGACCTACGATATCAAGAAGTACCGGTCAAGATTCTCGACACGGTCACCAGAAGGACCAGAAACTCTGAAGTACGGATATGCAGAGTCCAGTGGAGCAGACACGGAGTAGAAGAAGCGACGTGGGAACGAGAAGACGCTCTGAAGAAGGAGTTTCCCCACCTGTTTAGGAACCAGCCGAATCTCGAGGACGAGATTCATTTTAAGTGGGGTAGGTTTGTGACATCCTGAAAATTCACTAAACAAATCATGCGCTAAGTTGTTTTTCGTTGAGCTCGACTTCCCTTAAACCCTGAACCCTAATCCCCAGAACCTCCCCCGAACAACCCGACACCCGACTTCATTTCGCGTCCCATCCATTTTTTTCTATCCGACGCGATGCGCCGCGACCGGACGCCGCGAATCCCGCCCCCTCCTTTTTCCTCTCTCCCCTCCGACCGCGTGCCCCACCTCCCGCGGCCGCACGCCACGCGTGGCCGACCACGCCCGCGGTCGCCGCTGGCGAGCACCGCCCCCTCCTCCTTTTTTCTCTCTCTCTTCCCCTTTTTCCCATTTTTTTTCTTTTTCTATTTTCTTTTCCTTTTTCCCTTCACCCTTTTTCCTTTTCTTTCTTTTCTTCCCTCCCTTCCCTCCTTCCTCTCTTTCTTCCCCGTCGCGCCACCCCTCACGCCCTTCCTCCCAGCCCGGCCCGCCTGCCCTGCGCACGCCTCACCTCCCTCCCGCACGCGCCGGCCACGCCCCGCAGCCGCCCGTGCGCCCGTGCCCCCGACCTGCCCAGCGTCCACGCCGCTCGGCCTGCCCACGTGCGCGCACGCACGGCGCTCGGCCCGACCGCGCGCGTACGCGCTCTCTGCGCCCAGTGCCCCGAGCCGTGGCACGCGCCGCGCCACGCCACCGCCCGCTCGCCCGCGCGCGCTCCCAGCCCGCGCACCACCCCCGGCCCGCGACGCCGCCACGACGCGGCCGCCCGCTCGCGCGCCACCTGCCCGCGCCACGACACGCCGCGCGCCCCACCGAGCCAGTCCGCGCACGCGGACCGCGTGCCCGGAGCGCCGCCGTGACACCCGCCGCTGCCAGCCTGCCGCTCCCGCGCACCACCGCCTCGCCGCCTGCGCCACCCCGCTGCGTCCCGCCCCGCTTGCGCGCACGGAGCACAGGGTTGTGGGCGAACGCGTCAGGCCGCAGCGACGTGAGCTCCGCCGAGCCCACGTGCACGCCTGGCCGCGCCGCGCGCCGCCCGCCGCTGCCCCGCACAGCGCCGCCCTGTGCTCGCCTGTGCCGCTGCCGAGCCGTCGCATCGGCCCGCCCTCGACGCACCCGCTGCTCCGCGACGCGCAAGAATGGCCGGAGCGCCATAACTCCGCCCCGCCCCGCTCGCCGGACGCACCTACCGGCCGCCACCGGCTCACCCTACCCCCACCGCCTCTTTTCTCCTATAAAAGGGGCCCCGAGCTCCCCGGCCAGCTCCACAACCCCACCCGCCGGCCCTAGCCCCCTCTCCTAACCTGCAGCGCCGCCGCCGCAGCCATTCCCGCCCGCCGCCGCCGACCCACGCCGCCCCGCCTCTGCGCGCCATCCTAGCCCGAGGTGAGGCCGGGATCCCCTCCAGGGCGTCACCCCTCCCCTTTCCCCTCACCCCCGGCCGCCGCCCAAGTTCAGCGCGCCCGAATCGGGCCGCCGCCGGCGAGCCGACGCGCCTCCCCTGTTTCCCAGCGTGGGAGGGAGGAAGGGGATGGCGATTATGCCAAAAACCCCTCCCCTTTTCCTTTATTTCTTAAAGAAACATTCCACTCTTTTGCCTTTTTGCAGAAACACCCCCACCTTTAGTATATTTGCAAATAAACCCTCTTCCAGTATAACTTAACCTCAAATATACCCCTGACCTCTCCAGAATAACCCAAAAGCTTTCAAAAAATTACAAACAGATCCCTGCCTACTTAAGATTATTTGCAACCAGGCCCCTGGCCCCTTAACCAACCCACGAACCTTTATAAAACCTATCATTTTATGTATCAAACGAGCTCTAATTAACCCGAAACTTTTACCACGCCACTCATAACCAAATCTTGGCCATGCCATTAGGGAGACACTCAAAAATGCCACTTCTATCTCCATATTTTATGTGATTCCGATTCGAGCTCAACGTTAGATCTTGTTTTGATTGGATGCTTGTTATGTGTGCTGTAGACCGCGGAGTGAACGAAGGAGAGCCCGTCAACGAGCAGTACTGTGAGCAGGAGAACGAGGATCAGTTCCGCGACCCCGAGCCCGAAGGACAGGACTTCCCCGAAGGCTTCGAAGACGGCAAGTTCAATCCCATCCTTTGATGCATGTTTCTGTCCTAGTTTTTATAAACACAACCCAATGGCCTGTTTTATAAACTGCATATGTTTTACTTGCATGAAAACACGGTTGGATAGCCACCCCCCTTGATTTGTGATGACCATTCCTTGACCACCTAGATTAATGTCTGATTTTGTTTGGACGTTAATCGATATTAGAATGCTTAGGACTTTACTCATAATACTATTTGATTTATAAAGAAAATGTGTGCGTGTGGGAAGGGGAAAAAATGTGGATTTTCGAAAGATGAGTATGGGCGAGATGGACGGCATTTCTGTGCGATTTGCCGATTGGTGTGCTTATGCCTGTGTGGCAAGGCAAAGAAGGGAGATATCCATCTTGTCGCGTCTAAGGACCGAGTTGGTGTGTCATCTCACCTAACTCCACTATCGTGCAAACCACTCGACCGTTGAATGGGCAACGGCGTAGCATAAATCCCACTAGTTGGTGTGATAGCCATCAGGAGAGCTGAGAGCAACGGGTGTCTAAGGAGAAGGGATAAGCCTCGAGTGACTTATGCCCGGTTATACCTAAGTGAACGGTCAATGACCCCTTGGTGCATCCCGTGATGGCTAGTCAGGCTTAGCTATGGTGGGTAATGGCTATGTTGGGATCTACACCGACACGACGGTGTTCGAGTTGTGGTATCCTACTTGTGGGTAAAATTGCACACCTCTGCAGAGTTAAGAATCTATTCGAATAGTCCGTGCCCACGGTATTAGGCGAGTTATGGTGTGGTCACATAACTAGTGTTTCCTTGGGATGGGCTGGTGTGAGTTGTTTTGGGAATTGGTTCCGGCAGTGGTGCCGTGTGCTACGGCGGACGGGGAGTCCGGTAGCAGTTTAAAATTTGGAAACTCCGTGCTACTTCTGAAATTGATTTTCATAAAGGCTCTCTTTAAAATAAACCCCTGCATGAAATATCGTTTTTCCGCAAATTAAACCGTAACCTTATCCTTGCTTTACCAATGCATATTATTCTGATATAAACCCCCCCTCCGTGGGTGTGTTTGGACTTGCTGAGTACGTTTGTACTCACCCCACTCTTACTTTTTACAGAAGAAGATCCAGACTTCGTGCCAGACGACGCCGAGTAGGGTTACCGTTCTACACCCAACCCTGCCTGTGGAACCGGCCCTGTTGAGATGCCTCCGCTGTC
This sequence comes from Panicum virgatum, assembly GCF_016808335.1. Lineage (NCBI taxonomy): Eukaryota > Viridiplantae > Streptophyta > Magnoliopsida > Poales > Poaceae > Panicum > Panicum virgatum. The sequence goes on along the minus strand of NC_053140.1, from coordinate 43,102,883 downwards.
GCAGTACTCTGAGCCCGTAGTAGACCCTATGTGGTTTGCAGTCTGGTGTTATGTCGTAGCCTGGTTAATTATTATTATCATATGTATCGAGTGTCCGCCAAGGTTTGTAAGGTTTTGAACCATCTGATGTAATAAATGTGGCATCAGCCTCCTGGGACTGATGTTTTGTATCACATTTTAGTCCTCTCTTATGAGGGGACGCTTCACAGGTTGGGCCAGCCACACGCCCACAGCCCCGCACCAGCCGGGAGTGCCAGACCATGGCTCTGTTTGAATACGAGGGTTACAGTTAATAAATTTGGTTTTTTTAGCTCATCTAATTCTAAAACATTCAAACAGGAAGGAGGGAGGGAGGGAGTATTTAGGGATGGAGGGAGTACACTATAAAGATTGATTTGTAGGAACATCTCTTTTTTCTCCAGAGGCAAGTCAAAAGGTAACTTGTTAATACAAGGATAGCAAAGATACTGTAGCAATTGACCCGCCCTCTTCTCTAAAAATATATTTCTAGGATGGATGATGGCGTCATCCGTTCCTATAAATGTTATGGATTGACTAGATCAGGAAGACTAGAACGCCTGGCCGGGCAGGAAACCTGTAGCAGCACCGCCCAAATTAAACCGACTTAAATGCACTAACTATCATCTTAATACTTAATCAAATTACTGTGCACTTAAAACGGTGTATTCTGATAGGCTGTCGGGTAAATCCCGATTAAACTACTGTACTCCAGGATCACAATTGCACTAGTAGACCCGTACAAAGACAAGCACAGGTGATACCAGCATACAGAAATCTTCAAATTAATTTACAACACCGGTTTTACATAAAACTTTAAGTACAAACGACAGAGTTCAAAAGCACAGCGGAAGTTTAAAACTGAGTTCGAAATACAATACGATAACCACGACGATGATACAAGGTGAGCTCCACATCTTGCCCACCGATGTGATGCCAACCTGCCCGATCTTCACGGGGAAGACGGGGCCCACTCGACGGTCCACCCAGGAGGAAGCGGCTGTCCAATCCAGGACGCACATACCTCCTCGAAGTTAGCGGGAACACAACCTGCTCAGGAGGGATACAACAACAACCCTGAGTATACTAATACTCAGCAAGGCTTACCCGACTTTGGGTATACTTAGCCCATTACCTAGACATGCAAAGCTTTTTGGCTCTGGAGTTCTTTTGCTGAAAGGCTGCTAGAAGTGAATCCTTACTTTCAATATTTTAGCTCCATTTAGCACAGCGAGTATTAACTAAATTCGCCTAACATCTAGAGCACACATGGTGGAGCAGATTATTCTTCACTAACTCACAAACCAACCTTTTCCATTCCGTTTTCATTCCACTTTCTTACTATGATGTGACAAAGTGACCAAGGCTCTCATATCCGCGAGTCACGACGAATCGATCCGATTTAATCTTGCAAGGTGGACCTAACTCACACGACGCATGTAAGCCCCGTCGGGCCACGCGCGTCAACTGTTTCCATCATTACCACGACATCTGAACCACGCCTGCTAAAACCCAGGTGATGGGCCCCTCGCGGCGAACTCCCGGAGAACCCGGAGGCGGCATCCTATCCAACACCCGCCAACTTCCGCGCCCAGCGTAGCAAGACGGAATTCAAATTACCGTTGTAAAGCGGTACACAGCTTACCGGTTTCGACAACCTCCTACTTCCGGTATGTGATTAGTACTGTTCAATCCTCGATCAACACTGCCAACAACGGTACGATCCTCAAACGACACAGGCGGAGATTTCTTTTCATTCATTCTAAACCAATAATCCAACTCATTTCCGCCCGGTCTCCATTTCTCTTTACTCAACAACTCATTTCAAAGCCATAACTAAGCAATCAAGATCCTAAAACTCGCGAGTCACAGTAATCACTCGACTTTTACCGAGATCCTACTTAGCAAAGCATTGCTAACGATACCTGCACACTAGTATGGACTCAAAGGTACCTAGGGAGAATATGCATACTAGGGTTTCATATAACTCCTAAAACTTAAATGCACAAAATACTTAAATAAACATTGAATAATTTAAATTATGGTTATGCTCCGGGGCTTGCCTTGCAGGTCAGCGGGGTTAGCAACTTCTGGAGCGTGCTCAACGGCGTCCTCCTGCTGCTCTTCCGCTTGCGGCTCCTGGGTCGGCTCGGTGATCAGCTCGTAGGCGACTTCGTTCGCGGCGTCTACATGAATAAAAATATGCCATGCAACAGTTAGGATACGGTGTGATGCATGAGTGCTTATGATTAGATGCATTTCAAAACGATGCAATGTAATGCGGTTCAGAAGTTCAACTCGTTTTAGCCTGAAGTGTTTCCTTCAAAACCCCAAATACTAAACTTGCTTAGGGTAGCACGGAGTGAGACAGAAACTAGCTTTGTTGAGGTTACACATGCATGAAAGTAATTAACTAACAACAAGGATAAAGGATAAAATTGAAGTTAGGAATTAATTAAAGATCAAAACTTAACACGCCACATAGATCTATTAGCACAACTTTGATATCATGAAAAACTGCTGATAAGGAGTGCATAAATAAATTACCAACAATTGTTGATATTGAAAAGTATTTCTTTTAGCCCTAGAAAGGAAAACAAACAAAAACATATCCACAAACATGCACAAGGGATATAGACATGAAAATTTTCCAGTGGACTACACATACAAAGAGTAATTTACTGGATAAATTTCATAATTTTTAGAGTAGCGAAACAACCGGTACAATATAAACTAGCTCAAGCACAAATCAAATTTTTAGCAGGGGCAAAATTGACAATTCACAAGCACAAATATTTTTCCTCAGAATCTTTTGATTTTAGAAACCTAACAAAATTGGGTTTGTAGTTTTAGGATTTTCCTGCGATTTACTAAGCAATTAAGAAATTTCAGCCGAAAATAAAGAAATAAAATTGAAAACATAAAAGATAAAGGGGGGGCGCTGACACCCGGGCCCCACATGGCAGTGGGCGGCGGCCCAGCTGCTTCCCCCCCCCCCCCCTCCTCTGCTCTGCTCCGCGTGCTAGGGCCGTGGCCGGCGTGGCGGCCAGGCACCGCGGCGGCGGCTCGTCCTGGCCGGGCAGCGGCTCGCCGGCAGCGCGGCCTGGCCCGCCCGCGGCCCAGGCAGCCCGGCGGGGCCGGCGCCCCCGGCGGCGCAGGGGGGCACGCGCGCTGCGCGGCTAGCGGCGGCGCAGGGGCAGGGCAACGACGGCGGCGGCGTTCCGGCCCGGTCAGGGCCGGCCAGCGGCGGAGGCGGGGCGGGCGACGGCTAGGGGGTCCAGGCGGACCTGGGGCGCGCGACGGCGGCGCGCGGCCCCGCACAGGGAGGCCCGGCGACGCGCGCGGTCACGGCGGCGCGGCGGCAAATCGGTGACGGCGGCCCCGGAATCGAGTAGGGAAAAGGTCAAGAAGCACGAGTAGGCGGCGGGGAAGCTCACCGGGGGTTCGTTTTGGGCGGCGAAGCTCCAGGACGAAGGACGATGGCGACAGCGGTCTGGGGCCTAATTTCGGCCGGCGTAGGGCACGGCCAAGCTTGTGGAGGGGCGGAGTGGGTTCGGGGCAAGGTGAGGCGGCTTGGGGCGCGAGGAATCGTGCTGCCGCGGCGAGGAGCGACCGGCGCGACGAGCTCTGCTCGCTTCGGCTCGCCGTGCTTCGAGGAAGGAGAAAGGAGGAACGGGACGGGACAGGAAGCTTGGAGGCGTCCGTGAGGATATTAGCGGTGCTCAGACACTGAGGTCGAGCGCGATTGCCGACGCGTGGACGAGCTCGCCGGCGGCCACAGCGGTGGTATGGGTGTCGGGCACGCACAGTGTCGAACAAGAGGAGCACTGCTTACTCGTTTGAATGATTTTGGCTCGAATTTGACCAATTGAAACTCCAAATTTCATATAGAAACTTGCAATATGGTCAAAATAGAAGTTGTAGAGCAAAAGAAGAGCTACAACTTTCGTTTTGGGCGAAAATTGATTTGAGGCTCGGATCAGGGAGAAAAACAGGGTCAAACGTAGCTAAGTCTAACGTTACTATACGAACTCGATTAGTGCTAACGACAAACTTGAGTCCACGATTAGTGAGTTAACTCGTGATTAGCGAGCACAATTAACACAGGGGTGTTACAGCCTTCCCCCCTTAAAAGAATCTCGTCCCAAGATTCAGGTACGAGAGAATATAAAAGGCGAGAAAGGTTCGAGGATGTAGTACCTGGATGAGCGTTTAAAAACTCCGGATACTTGGATTTCAGGAATTCCTCTTTCTCCCAAGTAGCTTCATCGTCGGAGTGATTACTCCATTGAACTTTGTAGAATCGGTTGGTTGTGCGGCGAGTAACTCGATCCTTGCGATCAATAATTTTGATAGGATGCTCAGAATAAGTAAGATCAAACTCTAATTGAATCGAGTCACTTTCAACAACTTTAGTCGGAACTCTAAGGCACTTTCTGAGTTGTGATACATGGAAGATGTTATGAACTGCAGAAAGATTCGCGGGAAGATTTAATCGGTAAGCCACCGGACCGCATCTTTCCACAATTGGATATGGACCGATGTAGCGGGGAGCTAACTTCCCTTTTGTTCCGAATCTTTGCACGCCTTTCCAAGGTGATACTTTTAAATAGACATGGTCACCGACTTTAAAGACGAGTGGATCTCTTCTTTTATCCGCATAGCTCTTCTGTCGAGACTGTGCAATCTTTAAGTTGGCTTGGATAAGATGAACTTGTTCCTCGGCCTCTTGAACCATATCGGGCCCAAAGATAGTTCTTTCTCCGGTTTCGGACCAATTGAGAGGTGTACGGCATCGACGACCGTATAATGCTTCAAATGGTGCCATTTTGATGCTTTCTTGATAACTATTGTTATAAGAAAATTCAGCTAATGGCAAACATTGATCCCATTTCTGTGGATAGGTTAAGACACAAGCATGGAGCATATCTTCTAAAATCTGATTGATTCTCTCAGTTTGGCCATCTGTCTGAGGGTGATATGCAGAGCTACGAATAAGATGGGCTCCCAAGCAAGCATGTAATTGCTCCCAAAAAACGAGCAATGAACTGAGTTCCACGATCAGAGATGATGGTCTTTGGCACACCATGCAAACAAAGTATGCGATTAATATACAATTCCGCATACTGCTTGGTCAAGTATGTCATCTTAACTGGGAGGAAATGTGCCGACTTAGTCAGTCTATCCACTACAACCCAAATAGAGTCGTAACCCTTTTGAGTTCGAGGTAAGCCGACGATGAAATCCATACTTATATCTTCCCATTTCCATTCTGGAATATTCAAGGGCTGAAGAGTTCCAGCTGGTCTAAGATGACTAGCCTTGACTCTACGGCAGATATCACACTCTGAAACATATTTGGCTATTTCTCTTTTCATCCGAGTCCACTAAAATCGTTGTTTGAGGTCTTGGTACATCTTGTTGCTACCCGGATGGATTGATAACCGTGAAGTATGGGCTTCATCAAGGATCTGTTTTCTGAGCTCAAAATTCTTAGGCACCACTAATCGGTTCTTCAACCATAACGCATTCTCAGTATCCTGGTGGAAGCAATTCACTTTAGGGTCTCCTTCTGATAGTCTTCTCTGAATTTCCTTCACCCCTTTATCTTGCTTTTGTGCCGCTATGATGAGATCACGAAGAGTAGGAGTAAGCTCTAGATGAGCCAATGTGCCATGTGGTACAATACTTAAGTTCAGCTTTTCCATTTCAAAGCAAAGAGACTCGCTTAATGGTATAGCTGAAATGCAATGACAATGAACTTTGCGACTTAGCGCATCGGCAACAATATTTGCCTTGCCTGGATGATAATGCACTTCGAGCTCATAATCTTTAATCAACTCAAGCCATCTCCTTTGACGCATGTTCAAATCAGCTTGAGTGAAAAGGTATTTGAGACTCTTGTGATCAGTATAAATGTTGCACAACGTACCCAGAAGATAGTGTCGCCAGATTTTCAAAGCATGGACCACAGCTGCTAATTCAATATCATGAGTGGGATAGTTTTCTTCATGCCTCTTGAGTGATCGAGATGCATACGCAATCACTCGGTTCTCCTGCATCAAGACACAACCAAGTCCTGTGCCTGAGGCATCACAATAAACATCAAAAGGTTTTGTTGTGTCGGGTTGGGCCAAGATTGGAGCTGAAGTGAGAAGTGTTTTCAATTTCTGAAAGGCTTCCTCACATTGGATACTCCAATAGAATTTGACACCCTTTTTCAGAAGTTCAGTCATCGGCTTCGCAATTCGGGAGAATTCTGGGATGAACCGACGATAATACCCAGCTAAACCCAAGAAACTGCAAATTTCAGGAACTGAAGTTGGGGCTTCCCAATCGAGTACATCATGTACTTTAATGGGATCCACAGAGATGCCCTCAGCAGATATGACATGACCGAGGAATGGAACTTCTTTCAGCCAGAAGTCACATTTGCTGAATTTGGCATAAAGCTGGTGCTCTCTCAGACGCTGAAGTACTATGCGAAGATGATGAGCATGTTCTTCCTCATTCTTGGAGTAGATCAAGATATCATCAGTAAAGACCACGACGAACTTGTCTAACTCCGGCATGAATACCGAATTTATAAGGTACATGAAATAAGCTGGAGCATTGGTTAACCCGAAGGACATCACCAAATACTCATATAGACCATAACGAGTAGAGAAAGCTGTTTTTGGTACATCAACCGGTATGATTTTGATTTGATGATAGCCAGATCGTAGATCTATTTTTGAGAATACCTTAGCTCCGGCTAGTTGATCAAAAAGAATATCAATACGAGGAAGTGGATATTTATTTTTGATGGTGACTGCATTCAGAGGTCGATAGTCCACACATAGCCTCAGCCTGTGATCTTTCTTCTTTACGAACAGAACCGGGCAACCATAGGTGAGGTGCTCGGTCGAATAAAACCTTTATCTAGCAACTCTTGCAACTGGACTTTTAATTCAGCTAACTCACTTGGAGTCATTCTATATGGCCTTCGAGATATGGGCGCTGTGCCAGGCTGTAACTCAATGACAAACTCAATATCCCGATCGGGAGGCATGCCTGGCAAGTCCTCCGGAAACACATCGGGGTATTCACAAACCATCGGAATTACTTCTAGAATTTTCCCTTCAAGATGGTATATGACAGTGGTTGGAATTTCACGCTGGGAAAGATGAATATCCATAGAACCATACGTGGAAGAGTTGAACTGAATGATACGAGAAGAGGTATTGATGATAACGCCATGCTTCTTCATCCAATTCATTCCAAGTATGATATCTATCCCTTGGCTTGGAAGGACAATGGGAGTGAGCGGAAAATTTTCCCACCCAAGTTAAGGGGAACATTTTGAACTACTTGGCCAGCATTTAACCGGGTGCCAGGTGTCTGAATAATGTAGGGTCTCTCTAGGCATGTTACTTGTAAGTGAAGTCGTGCCACACATGCTTCACTGGTAAAGGTATGAGATGCTCCCGAATCAAATAACACAGTAACAGGACAGTGATTAACGGAGAACATATCCACCATCACTTGGGTGCCCTCCGGAACTTCCTCCAGAGTGGTGTTGTTCACGCGACCAGTCTTGGCAGGTACAATCTTCTTTTTCTGATCCTTCTGGCTGGAAACTTGACTCAGCGCAGGAGTCTTGTAGTTATTCTGCCGAGGTGGCAAACGGCAGTCACGTGCAAAGTGCCCCAGGTTACCACAATTGTAACAGGGGTAGTTGTTGGGGGCGAGGACCTTGTAGCATTAAAGGCCTCTGCTGCTGTGTCGGGAAACAGGGTGTCCACTGCTGCTGTTGCTGCGGTGGTCTAGTGACCCAACGACCCTGCTGCGGAGGGCGGTTTGCAGCCTGCTGATTCCCTGTCTGAACCAGCTTGTACCTCTGGGGTGCATTGCTGGAGGATCCCACTGGTGCCTTCCTTTTCTTGTCAGCTTTAAGCGCCAGCGTGGCATCTTCCTGAGTGATGGCCTTGTTAACCAGCTCGGTGAAGTTGTTGCAAGTAGTAAGAGCTAGCTTGTCCTGAAGTTTCGTACTAAGTCCCCTTCTGAAGTAATCTTGTTTCTTTTCATCAGTATCCACATGGAAACCACCATACTGGGATAGTTGATTAAAGGTTTGAGCATACTGGAGAACAGTGTTGTTCCCTTGCTTTAGGGCTAGGAACTCTGTCATCTTTCTCCTCATCAAGCTGGTAGGAATATGGTGGGCTTTAAAAGTTGCCACAAACTTATCCCAGGTGAGACGCGTATTGGCGGGAAGTAAAGCTTTGTGATTGACCCACCATATTTTTGCAGGTCCTCTCAGCTGTTGCGCTACAAAGGCAGCTTTGTCCATTTCTGCGCAGTTGAGGTTGCTGAACTTATCCTCAATGGTGCGAATCCAAGCATCAGCCTCAAGGCGATCATCGGCCTTATGGAACAGAGGTGGCTGGGTGGCCAGAAAACCGACATAGTCAATTTCTGCTGCTGGTGGTGGGGAGCGTGTCGACCTCTGCCAACATTTGCTTGGGCTTGCACCAGTTGCCTTATCAACTCAATTTGCTCATTGCGGTCCGCGATAAGAGCTGCAATAGCTTGAGTCAAAGAGGGAGGTGGGTGAGGCAGTGCTTCATGATTCTCATTGTCATGATTATCACCCATCTGCAAAATAATCATTCCCCTGGTTAGCCATTTCGCTATCAGGACTAATTCCTGCAATTAAAGAATGTGCATATATGATATGAACACATGACATGAATCATTTCCCCCGCGATCTGGTTCACCAAGGAAATATAAACTAACTTGTTTCGGTTGAAACCACCTCAACTCAACAATTTCCGCCCAGAGTAGCTCTAATGTATGCAATACTAAACATCGATCACCAAGATTTCGGATTCCAAAGACATCCAAAGCACAGCTCATCGGTAAAGTTTCACACTACCGGTATTAACAAACTAGAGCAACAACCAGAAAGATCATTAATAGAAGCAATTTACATTATGCAGCCACGCTGCTTGATTTGAAACAAGATTCAGTACATTACCAAGCCGTGCTACGGGCAACAAAGTAACATTAGAGAAGTGTTCACAAACGACCCGAAAACACACAACTACGGAAGGAGGGGTCTTACACAACTCGGCTACACACCACACTAGCGAGGGGTTATCCTACATGACTCGAACTACCGAGCCACAAAAGAATTCTCAATCCAAGGTTAGCCTAGAGCACTATGTTGGTCATCCTACCCAACTATCCTACAGTTAGGCTACACTGCAAGGGAAGAATCAACACTATCCATCTATGTCCTCACGGAGTCCCAGGTCTCGACTCGACTCCAGACACTCCCTCGATCTCCTCAGGGTCCCCTTCCTCTTCTTCCTCTTCTTCTGGCTCCTCCTCGGCTGCCTCAGCCTCCATGTCTGCTGCTGCCTGTACCTGAGCCTGGGCGTCCTCAATCCACTCCTGGGCCTCTTGAAGCTGCCCCTCAAGATGCTGCACCATCTGAGTCCTGTTCTCCAGCTCCTCCTGTAACTCCTGAATCCTTATCTTTCTCGCTCTGGACTTGGCCTTCAGGGTCTTGATCTTGTCCTGGGTACCAATCATGTGCTGCTCATGGAGGTGAGCCTCTCGAGCCTTGCTTCTGCATATCGCATTTTCCACGCGAAGCTGCTCATACATGTTGACCAAAGCTGAGGAGTAGCTGAACGAGAGGGCTGTCCTGACGTTGTAGTCGGGCATCATGTAGTTCATGTTGCGGTTCACCCGATCTGCGTAGGCCTGAGTAGTCTCATCCTTCAGATGAAACACACTGTAAGGAGTATCTATCACCTCTGCATTATGCTTCTCTGAGAACTCCTCAATGGCCTTCCTAGCTGCAATCACCCAGGAGTCTGCCAGCTTCCTACCATAGACAGTGAGCTGTCACGAGTCCCATTCCAAACGAGCGGGGCACGCAGGAATCTTCACGATCATCTGACAGCGCTCGGTGCCCAGCAAGCTAGACTCGTGTCTTGAGTACTGTGGGGGCTCAGTGTAGTCAAACACCCTGAGCATCTGCCATAGCAGACAAGGAAAGTGGCCGGTGTGGAGGGCATTGGAGTGCGCCCAACCCTCAGCGTCCACGATCACGTGCGTGAAGCTAGCCATCTGTAAGAACACATAGCGCTAACGTAAGCCACAAATCTTTTTTAAAAGAACAGATTTAAACTTGGCAACGCAACATAAATAAATTTTTGAAGAATGCATAGTAAAAACATAGCGGTCCAAATAAATTTTTATGAAGCGCAACCGTAAGAAACAAAACGATCAACAAACTCGGGTATGCAAGATGCAAGATGCATGCACGTTCTAGCGTTTCTCACCCAAACAAGTACCAAATATGGTATACGAGGACAATCGGTGGCACATTTACGTACTCTCCCTATATAAAGACTAGTCGTTCCTACGATCAAGGATTTTATAACGCGCTTAACGAAGTTAGTGTTCCTACAGACAAACCAAGACAACAAGAGAGATATAATTATCCATTTCTGGACCCTTCGTGCCAGCACACACGAACGGCCCCCATGTGTCCTACGCCACACGGGTAACGCATATGCAGTTTCCCACATATTCACACATACATTACCATCCACTATAGAGATGGCACCCAGACGTTCGACGCTGAATGGGCAGCGCTGCATACGTCATAACAACGTATTCACTTCACGTACACTCGCCTTACGGGACATCCAAGGGTAGACGTGTCCCAAGGGTCACGGTCATGGCCAACCGCATGACAGGTTTACATCTCGTAACATTGCCTTACGAAATGGCCGTGATCACAATCACACAGTAGGAAATCCGCACTCCATATCAGGCGGCAGATAGCGACAGGCTCGTTTGAATTGAGCCTTATCACCTCCTCGTATGCTCATCATACGGGACCCGCGCATGTATGAAACACGTGGGCTATTCTAAAGGACTACCAAGAATGCTTACTTTGCTTACCTTAGCGGAGGTGCGTCGTTACCGAAATAAGGTTTAACAAAAAGTAAAAGCTGGAAGTGCTGGAATAAAATAGATACTTAGATGCCACCTAACTTAAGTAACATAATTAGGGCATACGAACTATCTATCCTATTCCTTAGCGCATCTAGCGTCAACTTTTCGAAAAACTCAAAATCGTTGCAAGGTAAGAGTTACTTAACGTAATTAAGCACGCCAATAATCACCCCAGTGCAATTTAGAGCTCTGATACCAGCTGTAGCAGCACCGCCCAAATTAAACCGGCTTAAATACACTAATCATCATCTTAATACTTAATCAAGTTACTGTGCACTTAAAACGGTGTAATCTAACAGGCTGTCGGGTAAATCCCGATTAAACTACTGTACTCCAGGATCACAATTGCACTAGTAGACCCGTACGAAGACGAGCACAGGTGATACCAGCATACAAAAATCTTCAAATTAATTTACAACACCGGTTTTACATAAAACTTTAAGTACAAACGACAGAGTTCAAAAGCACAGCGGAAGTTTAAAACTGAGTTCGAAATACAATACGATAACCACGACGATGATACAAGGTGAGCTCCATATCTTGCCCACCGATGTGATGCCAACCTGCCCGATCTTCACGGGAAAGACGGGGCCCACTCGACGGTCCACCCAGGAGGAAGCGGCTGTCCAATGCAGGACGCACATACCTCCTCGAAGTCAGCGGGAACACAACCTACTCAGGAGGGTTACAACAACAACCCTGAGTATACTAATACTCAGCAAGGCTTACACGACTTTGGATATACTTAGCCCATTACCTAAACATGCAAAGCTTTTTGGCTCTGGAGTTCTTTTACTGAAAGGCTGCTAGAAGTGAATCCTTACTTTCAATATTTTAGCTCCATTTAGCACAGCGAGTATTAACTAAATTCGCCTAACATCTAGAGCACACATGGTGGAGCAGATTATTCTTCACTAACTCACAAACCAACCTTTTCCATTCCGTTTTCATTCCACTTTCTTACTACGATGTGACAAAGTGACCAAGGCTCTCATATCCGTGAGTCACGGCGAATCGATCCGATTTAAACTTCCAAGGTGGACCTAACCCAGGTGATGGGCCCTTCGCGGCGAACTCCCGGAGAACCCGAAGGCGGCATCCTATCCAACACCCGCCAACTTCCGCGCCCAGCGTAGCAGGACAGAATTCAAATTACCGTTGTAAAGCGGTACACAGCTTACCGGTTTCGACTACCTCCTACTTCCGGTATGTGGTTAGTACTGTTCAATCCTCGATCAACACTGACAACAATGGTACGGTCCTCAAATGACACAGGCGGAGATTTCTTTTCATTCATTCTAAACCAATAATCCAACTCATTTCCGCCCGGTCTCCATTTCTCTTTACTCAACAACTCATTTCAAAGCCATAACTAAGCAATCAAGATCCTAAAACTCGCGAGTCACAGTAATCACTCGACTTTTACCGAGATCCTACTTAGCAAAGCATTGCTAACGATACCTGCACACTAGTATGGACTCAAAGGTACCTAGGGAGAATATGCATACTAGGGTTTCATATAACTCCTAAAACTTAAATGCACAAAATACTTAAATAAACATTGAATAATTTAAATTATGGTTATGCTCCAGGGCTTACCTTGCAGGCCAGCGGGGTCAGCAACTTCTGGAGCGTGCTCAACGGCGTCCTCCTGCTGCTCTTCCGCTTGCGGCTCCTGGGTCGGCTCGGCGATCAGCTCGTAGGCGACTTCGTTGGCGGCGTCTACACGAATAAAAATATGCCAGGCAACAGTTAGGATACGGTGCGATGCATGAGTGCTTATGATTAGATGCATTTCAAAACGATGCAATGCAATGCGGTTCAGAAGTTCAACTCGTTTTAGCCTGAAGTGTTTCCTTCAAAACCCCAAATACTAAACTTGCTTAGGGTAGCACGGAGTGAGACAGAAACTAGCTTTGTTGAGGTTACACATGCATGAAAGTAATTAACTAACAACAAGGATAAAGGATAAAATTGAAGTTAGGAACTAATTAAAGATCAAAACTTAACACGCCACTAGATCTATTAGCACAACTTTGATATCATGAAAAACTGCTGATAAGGAGTGCATAAATAAATTACCAACAATTGTTGATATTGAAAAGTATTTCTTTTAGCCCTAGAAAGGAAAACAAACAAAAACATATCCACAAACATGCACAAGGGCTATACACCTGAAAATTTTCCAGTGGACTACACATACAAAGAGTAATTTACTGGATAAATTTCATAATTTTTAGAGTAGCGAAACAACCGGTACAAAATAAACTAGCTCAAGCACAAATCAAATTTTTAGCAGGGGCAAAAGTGACAATTCATAGGTACAAATATTTTTCCTCAGAAGCTTTTGATTTTAGAAACCTAACAAAATTAGGTTTGTATTTTTAGGATTTTCTTGCGATTTACTATGCAATTAAGAAATTTCAGTCAAAAATAAAGAAATAAAATTGAAAACATAAAAGATAAAGGGGGGGCGCTGACAGCCGGGCCCCACATGGCAGTGGGCGCCGGCCCAGCTGCTTCCCCCCTCCTGGCCGGGCAGAGGCTCGCCGGCGGCGCGGCCTGGCCTGCCCGCGGTCCAGGCAGCCCAGCGGGGCCGGCGCCCGCGGCGACGCAGGGGGGCACGGGCGCAACGCGTCTAGCGGCGGCGCAGGGGAATGGCAACTACGGCGGCGGCGTTCCGGCCCGGTCAGGGCCGGCCAGCGGCGGAGGCGGGGCGGGCGACGGCGGCGCGCGGCCCCGGACAGGGAGGCCCGGCGACGCGCGCAGTGGGGGCGGCGCGCGGTCACGGCGGTGCGGCGGCAAATCGGCGACAGCGGCCATGGAATCGAGTGGGGAAAAGGTCAAGAAGCACGAGTAGGCCGCGGGGAAGCTCACCGGGGGTTCGTTTTGGGCGGGGAAGGACCGGAGGTGGGTCGTCGACGGAGCGGGCGAAGCTCCGGGACGAACGACGATGGCGACGGCGGTCTGGGGCCTGATTTCGGTCGGCGTAGGGCACGGCCAAGCTCGTGGAGGGGCGGAGTGGGTTCGGGGCGTGGTGAGGCGGCTTGGGGCGCGAGGAATCGAGCTGCCGCGGCGAGGAGCGACCGGCGCGACGAGCTCTGCTCGCTTCGGCTCGCCGTGCTCCGAGGAAGGAGAAAGGAGGAACGGGACGGGACGGGAAGCTTCGAGGCATCCGCGAGGATAGAAGTGGTGCTCAGATGCCGAGGTCGAGCGCGATTGCCGACGCGTGGACGAGCTCGCCGGCGGCCACAACGGCGGTATGGGCGTCGGGCACACACAATGTCGAACAGGAGCACTGCTTACTCGTTTGAATGATTTTGGCTCGAATTTGACCAATTGAAACTCCAAATTTCATATAGAAACTTGCAATTTGGTCAAAATAGAAGTTGTATAGCAAAAGAAGAGCTACAACTTTCGTTTTGGACGAAAATTGATTTGAGGCTCGGATCGGTGAGAAAAACAGGGTCAAACGTAGCTAAGTCGAACGTTAATATACGAACTCGATTAGCGCTAACGACAAACTTGAGTCCACGATTGGCGAGTTAACTCGTGATTAGCGAGCACAATTAACACAGGGGTGTTACAAAACCCGGCCAGATTGCCGAAGAACAAGTCGCCTAAGGCTGATTCTATTCTTCTTCGATAGCTCTAACCCTAGGACTCAGGCCACCTTTATAGACTATGCGTCCTAACTAAACCCTAATCACCCATGGGTACTGTTCACACATAATGTAGCCGCGTGAACAGTACCATAGGCCACCCTATTGGGCTCTACTCAGCCCATACAGGCCCAGCCTGCTGCCATAACAATAAATGACCATCATTGTTTTTTGGGGCGGATGACACCATCACCCGCCCTTGAAAATTAAATTTTTGGGCGGGTGGCGTCACCTGCTCCTAAAAATCGATTTTGAAGGGTAGATGATGGTATGACCCGCCTCTACAAATGGTCTCACGCAGAAAAAAAATCATAACATTTTCATATGATCTCGAATGAAGACAAATTTTATTCCAAAATTGTAGAGGTTGACTAGATCAAATATTTTGTAGTTGATAATCTTTTCATTCCAGTTTCAAAATCTACAAGTTTTTATTTGTTTTCAAACAACCTCAGATATAGGGTAGTTCCATATCAAAGTTGCAGTGGTAAGATCTAAAATTTTATATATTATTCATTTAATATTGTTTAGGATAATAAGATCATTACTAGTTGTGTCCTACGTATAACTATGACTATATACTATCTCATATAACTCAAGTTATATTTTCAACTTCTCACAATCTTAAACTTTATTACACTAAAATATATGTGGCATATTTTTCTATATCTATAGTTCATAATAACTGTAGTGTAGTTTCACCTTTTTTTATTTGTCCTGTTAAATTTAAAGATTTAAATAAATTTTTTGGAACAAAATTGAAAAACTTTTTTTGGGCATGGCATCACTTGCCCCTGGAAATGGATTTGTAGGGCCGGGAGATGGCGTCCATGCCACTACAAATCGATTTCAGAGTTAATATAAAAGAGTAGCATATCTAATAATGTCACAAGTGACTGTGTAATGTGATGCAGAGGAGAGTACGTGCGAAGCTTGAGGTAAGCGGTTCGAACCCTGGACGCAAGTGTGCATATTTTGTCAAGAAAATAGTATCTAGGGGCTGTGATATATTTTTTCTTTTTTTTCCTTTATTGTTTTCAAGTGTTTTATCATTTTTTTTAGTTTTTGGGAATTGACGGCATGCATGACCATTCCCTACAAATGCATTTGTAGAAATGGACACATTACCCATCCTTACAAATTAATTTTTAGCTGCGAGAATTAGAGAAAGGTACGCATCCATTTCTAAAAATATGTTTTTATCCGCCCCTAATAATCATTTTGTAGTAGTGGTAGTCTCCACTTTTCAAAACCTCTTGCTAAAATCACATGATTTTATATTAGTAGTATTACATACTAAGGCGGATCGGAGATAGTTTGAGATCCTTGGAACGCTCTATTGCTCAAGATTGGATAGGGCCCCCCTCCCCACTTAATTAGCTCTCACCCTCCAAAACTTGCTGCTTCACTAATTGGTGTTATCACCTCCTATTGAGATTGTCTTAAGGAATCAGCAAATTTTTAGAGGAGAGGGACACGGCCCCTTCTGGCGCCCTAGCCTCCCCTATCCTCTTCTGCAACCCGCTTGCATTGGGCAACAATAAATCCAAAACTTTTTCCTTTAAACGTGTTTGTATCGATTAGATAAATCAAAATTTCAGTTGCCACACATGAGTTTTGCATACTTTTAGCATTTTACTCTACACTATTATTCTTTTTTCTAAATTTCTTACTTGTGGTAACCAATTTTCCATCGGACCACATTCCTTGCCATATTTTTGTAAGGTATATTTTTCACATAGCCGCGGTCTTGAACTCGCAACTCGAAGACCATCAAACAATAAACAATAAACTTACTTTAAGAGAAAATGTCACAAATGACTCTTATAGTCTTATCTGACGTACCTTGATCAGGTTTCTTGTAGTGGAACTCAATCCCCACCTAGATTCGAATCACACAGTCCGCCCAGCGCAAGTACTACTTGTATTGTTTTGGCTAGTTATTCTTGGGTTTATCTATATGAACAGTCTTCCTCTCAGATCTAGGTATAGAACACACCTTCCAGCCGGTCCAAGGGACTCAAATGCAGTCACCATGCATGTGTCACCTCTCACGTGTGCACGCCGGCCGGTTCTCTCGAGTCAATCCATCCCCATCAATAAATCGCTCGTCCCTCGTCACACAGCAAGTGGCAATGCGCCATTACTGCCTTGGGCCAGAAATTCTCACCTCAGCACTGCCGGTGCCGGCCGTCCGGGTCCCCGGCTCCCCGCCGCGCGGTCGTCGTCTTCCTTGCATTGGGTTCTCTTTCGGTTCATGCACCACCATGCATGCAACGCACACGTACAGCGCAACTACTCCATTTGAATAGCCCTCCGCTCTCTTCACTCCTTTCTAGTAGTAGTGGCACTTGGATCTCCCACGCATTCAGTGACACGTCACAACAGCCAGGCAAAAGCTATCACTCTGTTCACTGTGCTGTGGCTAGTGACCGGTGCTGATTTATTGTGGGAGAAAAGTACTGCTGGCTGGTGCTGATTTTGTGTTTGAGAAAAATACTATTGGCTGAATGCAGCGAATAAAGTGTATGTACAGCAAGGGGACTGGGAGTGAGGAAAGAAACACACAAGAACAATAAGGCCTGTTTAGTTCAAAAAAATTTTAAAGTACCCATCATATCGAATGTTCGGATACATGTATAGGGCATTAAATGCATTTGAAAAAAATAACTAATTATACAGTTTTATTG
Source organism: Panicum virgatum (assembly GCF_016808335.1). Classification (NCBI taxonomy): domain Eukaryota; kingdom Viridiplantae; phylum Streptophyta; class Magnoliopsida; order Poales; family Poaceae; genus Panicum; species Panicum virgatum. The sequence continues at coordinate 43,085,494 of NC_053140.1, read as the reverse complement.
ATTAACACGAGATAAATCTTTTAAGCCTATGTGCTACAGTACCAAAACCAATAATTTTTCACCAACTAAACAAGGACTATAGGAGATCATGCATCTCTCTTAGCTCAAAACACACAAGAACAAGGAGGAAAGGAAACAGGCCGCGCAGGCAGCGAACCATAGAACACACGACCGTCCACATGCACTAGCATTAAGGCCCTGTTTCACACCCCATAAATACAAAAACGTAAAATTTTGCGAATGAATCTTACTAATTTCAAGTACTAAATGAAGTCTATTTACAAAACTTTTTGTATGAATGGGCTGTAAATCACGAGACGAATCTAATGTAACTACTTAATTCATGATTTGCAACAGTGATGCCACAGTAACCACCCGCAAATTGTTGATTAATTATGGATTAATTAGCATCATTAGATTCGTCTCACTATTTACAACCCATCTGTGGAAAAAAATTTATAAATAGACTTCATTTAGTACTTCAAATTGGTAAGATTCCGTCGCAAAAAATTTTTGCGTTTACACCATCCGCCAACTAAACACGGCCTAACTCTGCCGCCCTGGCTATTTTTGGCCGGATAAGACGTTGTCAAAATCGAAATTCGCCTGGGAAAACTGGGAAACGGGCAAAGCTAGTTGTTCTTCTGGCTCACATTTGGCGCATCGCGAGTGGCCTTTTGAACTGAAAAGCTGGAGGGGAACTGGCATCCAAAGCTAGCGTTTCGAACTGATCCAACTGTTACTTCCTGTTCCTGCCTTCACCAACTAAATGTGCTAGATACAATTCTCTGATCTGCTACCCGCAAAAAAAAATCTCTGATCTGCAAAGAATAAACGCACCCAAGCCTTGTGGACACAAGGCATGTAAGAAAACAAATCCACGTTCATGCACTAGATAGTACACAGAACAAGCCTTGTTGGTGCCAATACTAGACGAGCAGCACCGGTACACACACACGGCATTTACTGATGAAATCCGTCGTGTCCTCCGATCCGTAATCGGCCTGCAGCAACGTGCTAGACAAACACATTCAATCCTATACGTACCTGACGACGACTTTTTTTTTTGGAACACCTGACGACGACTTGTGGATCCGGCCACAGGAGGTGGACAGCAGCGTCCAACGCCCGCTCAAAATGACGAAATGCACTACCTCAAAAAAAAATGACGAAATGCACAGCAAGTTTCAGTTGTTCCTGCGAGGGCGTAACTCGCGCTGCGGTTACGTACCCCCCGCCAGTTTCTGTTTCCAGAAAAACAAACCCTCTTCCTCGCAACAAACCTCACCCGGCCGACCGCAGTCAACAATTCGGCCGCGCCATCTCGCCGTGTGACGCGGCCACAAGCGGTTTCTCCTTTCCTTCCGGCAGATAGGAGCCGGTCGTCCATCCCCAGGTCGCCATCACACGCGCCCCACCCTACTCCGTGAAAGGGCAGATCGAGCGAGACGCAGCAGGGGGCCGCGGGCCGCGGCCCGCCCGTCGCGTCGGGGGGTACGGTGTCTTCCGTTCCGTGTCCTCGTTGCCTGGCCGCAGTGGCAGGGCGTATTAGGCTATCTCCAACTATTCTCCACATCCAACTCCCCCCAAACGTACTATTTACTATATTTTACTACATCCCTCCAAAAGATTCCTCCCCCTATAACTCTTTCTCTCCAACCATTCCCCCCATATCTATTCCCTCTATATACTATCACTCATTAACTAACTATTTATTTATCATTTTTGAATTTAAAAAAAATCATACAATATTTCTACTGTCATAATACGTATTATCATCATATTACGGGGCTCAAACGAAATTAATATCATGAAGAAATGGTGTAATTAGAGATATAGGGGGAGTTGAAACTCACCTTATATATGGGGGGAGTTTCAACTCCCCCCGTATATACAGAGAGCTGTGGGGGAAGCCGTTGGATCGGATTTCCCACCAAAACTCCTCTACTGGGGTGGGGGCGGTTTACAGGGCACCCTTGGAGGTAGCCTTAGCACTGCCACCTCGCGCACCCGAGATAGAGGCCGAGACCCTCGGTCCGGTCCGGTCCGGCACCAGCGGCGCAGCGGTCAGCAAGGAACCCCTGACGCGACGGGGCCCGGCCCGGCCGGCCGCGCGCACGCTTCTCCGAGAAGGGGAGCGCATCGGCCAGTGGAACTGGGAGACCATTCATTGCGCGGCGACATTTCGCTTCGCGATCGAGACGGGGCCGGGCGGAGTAGGTGCGGCCATTATAAGAGGAGGCAGCAGCGTGCGAGCCTTGCCTGCCTGCCTGCCTAGGTGAAAACCCACAGCAAAACGGTGGGGGGGAGGCACGGTAGTCAGGAAGGAGCCTCTCGCTAGCTGTTGGTTTCTCCAGAGGGTTGAGCGGCAGGTGCAGGCGCCCCGGTAGTAGTGGTGGTGGTAGCTCGTCGTCGTGAGCTTGACTAGTGTTGCGTAGGGCAGATCGATCGAGGCGGCTCGCTCGGCATGGCCTCCTCCTTCAACGACAACAGGCACTGGCCCAGCATGTTCAGGTCCAACAAGCACGCCGCCGAGCCGTCGCCGTTCCTCTCCGGCGGCGGCGGCGGCAACGCCACCAGCGCCGCCGCTAGCGGCCTCAAGCACCCCTCCTCGGGCTTCGCAGGTACGCTACCACCGTGCCGATCGAGCGAGCTGTGCTGTGCATGCATGATCCTGTTGCAGCCTTACTTACGTGCCGGTAGTTCCAAGTAGGGTTTTGCTGCGAGGGACCAAGCAGATCGAGAGGGAATTGCTTGCCTGATTGATCTTTGTACGCAGGCGGCGAGGAGCGGACCCCGGATCCGAAGCCGCGGTGGAACCCGAGGCCGGAGCAGATCCGGATCCTGGAGGCCATCTTCAACTCCGGCATGGTCAACCCGCCGCGCGACGAGATCCCGCGCATCCGCATGCGCCTGCAGGAGTACGGCCAGGTCGGCGACGCCAACGTCTTCTACTGGTTCCAGAACCGCAAGTCCCGCTCCAAAAACAAGCTGCGCGCCGCGGGCACCGCGCGCGCGCCGGCCCGCGGGGCAGCCGCTGCGCCGCCGCCCCTCGCCACGCCGCCCGCGCTCCAGGCGGCCCCGCAGCCGCAGCTCCTGACCCAGCAGCAGGTCCAGCTGCTTCCGTCGCCAGCGCAGCAGGCGCCCACTTCCTCGTCCTCGTCCTCCTCCGACCGCTCCTCGGGGTCCAGCAGGCCGGCCGCGAAGCGGGCGGCGCAGGAGATGTCCCCGGCGGCGGCCATGGACCTGCTCGGGCCGCTCGCCGCGGCGTGCCCCCAGATGTACTACCAGGGCCAGCCCGTGGCGGCTCCGACCTCGCCGCCCGCGCACAAGGTGCAGGACCTCGTGTCCTCCGACGAGCCCATCTTCCAGCCGTGGCAGCAGGGCTACTGCCTGTCGGCCGCCGAGGTCGCCGCCATTCTCGCGGGGCAGTACATGCCGGTGCCCGTGCAACAGCACCCGCCGGCGTCGTTGCCCGCGGGTGCATTCTTGGGGCGGTGCAACGAGGTGACTGGCCCAGCCATCGCCGGCCAAAGAACCTGCGCCTGGGGCGCGGGGCTCGGGCAGTACTGTCCAGGGGGCGGCGGCGCTGATCATCATCAGCTCGAGCTCAGCAAGAACACCACCGCAGCGGCACCGACGAACGCCGTGGCCAGGGAGGTGGCGCACGAGGACTCCACAAAGCTGGGGTTGCTGCCGTACTGCTTCGGCGATTGCACGGCTGTGGACGCGGCCTCCATCGCTGCCACTACTTCACCCCTTGCGGCAACGCCGGACGCCGCTGTCACCGTGGCGAGCGTCGCCGCTTCTACGGCTGGGCTGCCAGGCTTGCCTGCGAGTGCTGCCGCTCCTAATGGTGTCGTCGCCAGCTATGATCTCCTGCATCTGCAAGGTATGATGTGATCACTTGATTATACCATCTCATATGCATGGATTGTGTTTGTATGGATTAGGACTGTCAGTGTGTGTCGCATCACATGATCATCAGGAGGGTCATTTCTCCTGTAGTATATTGTCTCTCTCTTTCAGGTTCGTTTGAATTTAAATACAGTGTGCATTGCTAGTTATGACATAGGAGCATGCAGTATTTGACAAAGCGCTAGCTTTTTTTTTCACTGAAAAATACGGTACTACTAGTTTCCCTTGCTAAAAAAGGAGGTTCAATATGCATGCTTTGCTTGTGTGGGATTGCACCCATTCCCATTAGGGTTCCAATCACTTCTTCTCCTCCTCCTTTTGATGAAAAGCTCCAATCACATCTTACCGATCCCAAGACAAAAGGGCACTGTCAGTGTTTGTATGCCTAAAGGGATGCATGTGGCAATCAGGAGAGATTAGGCCATGCAAAATCTCCTGTACATGTTCAATCTTGTCACAGCCTTTTTCATGCATCACTTTCCCACATGCATGATAAAAGTTGTGAAAAATTGTCAGTTTGTAAACGCAAAGCTATAGAAAAAGACCAAAATTTGCCCTTGTTCGCCCCATCAAAGCCGTGTTTAGTTGCCTCATAAAATTTTTAAAAAGTCATCTTGCTACATTTGAAATACTAAACATAGACTAATCATAAAAATAATTACAGAACTCGTCTATAAATCGCGAAACAAATCTAATGAGCTTAATTAATTCGTCATCAGAGGTTGTTTACTGCAGCATTACTGTAGCAATTTAGCGCCTAACTACAGCTTAATTAGGTTCATTAGATTCGTCTCGTGATTTATAGGCAGCAATCACAATGCGTTTTTTATTTCGTCTAGATTTAAGTCTCCATGTAGATGCCGAAAAAAAATTAGAATTTTGATTTTTGGAACTAAACACGGCGCAAGAACAAAAAGTGAAAGATGTGAGAGGGAACTATTTCATGGTGACAAAACATCATATCATCATATGTAGATGCATCCAATGCGGCACGTAACGAAACCATCTTTTGCACGCGTGCTTGTATCCAAAAATTCTATATTCCAATCGACATGTTGATGAAATGACTAGAGTTGGGGGTACGAGAAGCATAAGGTTTACAGCATGATTGCAATTCTGGTTTATAAAAACAAATTTGTAGAGATGTGGTGTTTGCATGTAGCTTGTCATCAATGTTGAAGCAATAATGCAAGTAGAAAAGGGGGCAATAACTTAGCCTTCTCAATTTTAGAAGACCTGATGAATTGTATGGTTTTCAATTGAAGAAAAGTAAAATAACGCCTTGTTTAGATGCAAAATTTAAAGTTTCAAAACAATCTTGCGGCACATGTATGAAGTATTAAATCTAGGCAAAATGAAAAATTAATTGCATAGTTTGCTTGTAAATTACGGGACAAATCTAATGAGTCTAATTAGGTCATAATTAGACAATAAATTGTGATAGTAAACATGTGCTAATGTCAGATTAATTTGTTTTAGTTAATTCGTTTCGTAGTCTATAGACGAATTCTGTAATTAGTTTTATAATTAATCTATATTTAATATTTCAAATGCGCTTTCAAAAATTTTACGCCTTGCATTTAAGCAAGGGCTAAACCTCGGGATCCAAATGCAACCCTATGGGTGATGGCTTCTTGGTTGCGAGACACAACTCATAAATTGTGCCTCCTTGTGTGAGGTCTTGTCATGGTAGCTTCTAGCTTCCCTCTGTAGAAAAAAAGGGTAGAAGGTAAATTTTGCATGCGTAGGTACGTTCCTGAAAAGACTGAAGTGACGGTGGTCAAATTTCTGCCGCTCGACGTCCAAGCAAAGCCCCTTAAACTTCCTTTCACACTACAGGGGGCGTGCGTGTGCATGGCAATTCAAGGCTCCTTTCAGCTCTTCACGCACGCATGCATTGGGCCGGACTACTGTCATCTTTACTTGGGTTTCTTCAAACGCCTTTGATTTCTGAATTCACGGGCCACGGGACAATAACTTCGCCGCAGTTAATACTTCCCCATTTGTTTGACTGTCTCTCTACACGGGCGCATGCAGGACTCGCCGCGGACGGGGCCCTCCTCGGCGTCGGGACCGTCGCTCCTGCCGCCGTTTCCGCGGCCGCCGCGGCGCCGTCGGCGCCCACAGGGGCGCACGCGCAGCAGGAGGGCGGCGGCGTCGCGGCGCTGTGCGTCGCGGACACCGCCACGGGCAAGAGCGTGGCTCACGCCGTCGCGGCGGCGAGGCTGGACGTGCGGGCGCAGTTCGGCGAGGCGGCCGTGCTGTTCCGCTGCGCCGGCGAGCGCGGCCTCGACATCGAGCAGGTCCCCGTCGACGCGTCGGGCCGCACCGTCCACCCGCTCCAGCACGGCGCCTTCTACTACGTGCTGGTATAAAAATAATAACAGACGTGGCGCGTGCCGAAGCTAGCGTTCCCGGCCGTGTGCCGCGCATGCAAGAGGCCTACTATTACTATCGACTAGTACGTGCCAGCAAGTGGTTTATTAGGGTATCGATCGTGTAGTGCGTGCATGTGTGCACCGATTTATCTAGCAAGGCTAATCCTTTGTCTCAGATGTTGTGTTGCGTGCACCGCAGCGCACTAACGTATAGTACACCAGTAAAATTGTGGCTTTGATCGTATGTTGGTGTACTCTGTTTTCTGCAGGTATAATTAGTAGCATACTCCCTCCGTCCCTAATTAATCGTCGCCAGAAAACTGACACAGCAACCAATACAATAGGCAAAAAAACCCTAACACCCCTAAGTTTATCAGCCGACACATTCGGAGACACGTCACTAAATGTTGCATATGTGGTGTGAAGAAGCATGCGTGGCACACACAGCATATTAAAAATTCAGTTGTCACCTCCACTTTTTCACATTTAAACATGCAGCACAGTATTTTGGAATTGAAAAATAGAAGAGGCCGATGCATGGTGCGGTGCAGGCATGCAGCAGCTACGGCTGGCAGGGTAGGCGGCGACACTTAATTAGGGACATGCTACTGTAGCTAGAACGACATTTAATAAGGGACGGAGGGAGTAAGTAGTAATGTACTGTAGCATCTTAAGAAAATATTAAGCTTTGGCAGTAGTACTAGGCCGTTTGCAAGTTCTCCGTCATGTGTGCTGAGTTTGAATTTTATGTCTTTTTTAGTACGGTTTGTGCCAATTTCCACGCCACTAAATGACTAAATCTTACTCGTACACAACATTTTTGTCTGCGTCCCGACTCGGGGTCCGGATCCCAACTAGTAAATGCCGCATGTTTCCTCGTCCTAGATGTTGATGCAAGAGGCAACACAGTAACGCACGGATTTATCCTGGTTCCGGCCGCGGGGCCGTACATCCAGCAAGAGGATGTGTGACGGCACTGTATTATCTTGCACCTGGAGTGCTTATAGTAGGGGATACAAGTGAGGCGAGAGAGAGAGGGAAGCTCCCAGGTCTCTGTTAGAAGAGGAGTCGGTTGAGGGGAGTGCTCAGTGGTGCTGAGAGTGTGACGATGATCGCGAATGTAGGTGACCATCCCCCCTTAAAGGAAGCCCGCCTCCTCATTTTATAGTTACAAGGAGGGGCGGGATACATGAGCAGGGGAATGTGGAAGTCGTTGTTTCCCCCCGAATCGCGGGGGGTGCAGTGGTCGAATACTGTAGGAAGTACACTGTGGGGCGTGGCAGTCGTCCTGGATATCGTCCTTTGGTCTTGCGGAGATCGCGCCGGCGTCCTACCAGCCCCAGCAGGCGGCGTGGTCATCGCTGTAGGGTGTACGGTCCTCCAGACGTGGCGTGGTGGCGTGCACCGGTGGTGGCGGGGCACGCGGCGGTCCCAAACTCCTTGGACGGAGTGCCGGCGTATACACTAAGGAGGTCCGAGAGTCACGTGGAGGTTCCGGACCCCTCGAGGGGGGAGGTCCGGGCCCCTGGCTGCTAGTGTTGGGCATCCCTCCTTGAGGGGCACGCGGCGACATCGGACCCCTTCCTGAGCAGGAGGCGGGCCCGGGGCCATACGTGTGATGAGGTGGAGTCCGGACAGCCGGAGTTGGCAGAATAGTAACGGAAACTGTGCCGAGCGCGTCTTGTCCCGCGTCGCAGGTCCCACAGTGCTACCACAGCGTCCGGGATGGCGGAGCAGTGACCGGAGTTGGCGGACGGGACTCTGGTCACAGCCATTGTGAGGAATGGTGGCCTGATGCCGTCTGTCCTGGGCGCTGTGGAGGAGTGGTTGGCCTTTAATGCCTCCGTACGACGGGTGGGTGAGTGGCAGGGCCGTTTGTCCTATACGCCGAGGGGTGGCCTCGAGCGAGGCGGAGATGTTTTGCCCGCTCGAGGGGAGATTCGCTACCCTCGAGCGAGGCGGAGATGCGAGGCGCAGTCGAGGGTCTCGATGGGAGCCCTCGAGCGAGGCGGAGATCGCCCCGCGGGTCTGAGGGGGTGTAAATGGGCCGCATGCTGGGCTTCTTTGAGTCTTTTCCTTTCTTCCGGATGGGAAGGAGGCCGTGGGCTTTCGTGGGCTCAGCCGCCTAACATGTGTTTGCGTTTTTTAGAGTGGTCTTAGTATCCCGATTAGGGTGTCCCTAATCGTGGTACCCGACAATTTTCATTTCGCAGATTAGAAGTACAGCTTTCTTAATTGTTTGAGTTTGGAACATTAGTGGCTTTTTGATGGGCTGACACTTCCACACGATACAAATGTGTCCATTATGTGTGGCAAATTTTATTTTCTTATGCTTAGGCGGTCACATTTCCCAAATACATGTAGTTTCTATATATAATGGAAATTGATACTCTCCGTCCTTTACACCAGCTAGGGATGCACATAATCATTTTATATTTTTAACATTGAGAATCTGGAATTGAAACAAAAATTAGCAGAGTGATACATTCTCAACTTCGACACGACAACAAAAGCGGTAGAATCCTTCTACTTCATATATTTGAAACATTAGTGATTAGTTATGTGATGCTATATCAATGATACAACTCTTTTCCTTGTGTGCCAATCTATAGTTTTCTTGGGCTTAAGTCACCTTTCTCAAATACATTTTGTGAGCATGTAATTTTTTTTATATATTGGAGACATTCTCCGGTCTTTGCAGTTTGCACTAACTAGTAATGCAACCAATCATTTAACTTTCGAAAATTTGATAGCGAGATTTGAAACTTGTAATGAAATTTGTTTTCCCCATGCATGATCAAACCTGCTGTAAAACAATATTTTATCCTCTTAAAATAACTGCCGATAATAATATAAGATGAAATGAAGTGGCTGACATATAATCTATTTTTTTTTCCAAAATACATATAATTTAGAACAACCTAAACTAGTTCATAGTGGAGAAACTATAATGTTTGAGATTACTGACGCACAGCTTGTTGATCTAGAAGTGGTGCTCATCTCTCTCTCTCTCTCCAGCCCAGGCCACAGCCAGGTACGTCCACAGAAGCGTGACGTAAAAATACTGTGTTCGCTGTACCCTGTTTAGTAGTGCATAAGTACTATGTTTTCCGCACTGAGTCACTCCAGTCACCTTCCCCCTAGCATGTTGACGATCAATGAAGCTTCGGTTGTCCTTGACAGAACTGTCAGGTTCCTGGACGACGGGAGGAGTATTTCAGAAATCATGCGCGCATGGGATGCGCCGGCGGCCGATCGAGCAGCACATCACTAGCTCGCGGACAAATAATAAAGCCAAGCAGGGATTAGCTAGAATCCACACCGAGTGGACGGGCAGGCACCGGCACCGGCACCGGTGTCGGCGTGTCGCTCGCGCGCTGTGCAGATCGGCGCACGGAGCCGGGCACCACCGGCACGCACCATCGCGCTCTTTTCCTCGGCCGGTCGATCTCACTCCCAGTCTTTTGCACTGTGGCGACGCTGTTCGGCACTGTGGCGGTGGCTGGCGCGCGCGCGCATGGGCGCTGGGCGGGGGACACGATACCCGTTGGTTACGTGTGGGCAGGCCGCTCCCGTGCCGCAGGGGAGCAACCAGACCAGGGCCCCCCGCCCCCTGCCGCCGCGGCTGGGCAGAAAGCCAGACATCGCAGCCTGCGCACACATGCGCCTAGCACTAGCACAAGAGAGGGGCGAACCGGAACCGAACACAGAGGAGAGGACTCCTATCTGCTGTGGCGCTGCGCCTACGGACGTCGCAGTCGCAGCACAGGACATGACTGTCCTTCCCGTCCGGCGTCGGCAGACCAGCCGGACGCCCTCTTTGCCTTTGCCTACCTTCTTTGACTGACCCTCCCCCCTCTGTCTCTCTCGATCTCGTCAACCGTCTCCGGTCTGGTCTGCCGTTGTCGTCAACACGGCAGGGGTCAGGTCATGGCACGGGGACGCATGGCGCGTGCGTGCGCTCGTGGTCCTGGGTGCTGGCCTGGCCGGTGACGGTGAGGAGGCAAAACGTAGGATCTGCCGACGGGACTTCACATCATCGCTAGGGGCGAGGGCGAGGGCGCTGTCCGCCTAGCCTGTTGCCTGGCGCAGGGGGGCGTGTGCGTGTGCTCCCTCTTCCATTGATTTTGCGCCCTACCTGGGGCAGCTTTTCCATCTGCTCGCTCGGGCCCGTCCTCCTCGGGTCTCCGTCGATGGATGTGTCCCGTGACCATTGGTGCCATGGCCCTGTTTGTTAGAATCTCGCATGCATGAGTATTAAACGAATTTTATTTGCAAAATTTTTTCACGGATGGGTGTAACTTTTCACGACGAATTTAATGATAGTAATTAATTGATGATTGGCTACAGTGATGCTACAGTAACCATCGTCAAAACGTACAGTCAGAGGCCTCATTAGGTTCGTCTCGCGAAGTAGAGCAATGTTGTGAGTTAGTTTTGTAAATTGACTTTATTAATATTCTTAATTATTGGTCAAAATTTTTGTACTGGCGCAACCAAACAGGGCCCATGTCGGGGCCTTCATTCCTCCTGGAAAAGGGTGGGAGTGCGGGTTTGCCATTTTGACCGACCTGTCAGGGATACGCGACCATTGTTGATTAGCTTTCGCTCACAGGCAAGTTGCAACGTTGCACACTTTGCTTTGCATCTTCAAGCTCGTCAATTCATCAAACTAGTAAGATAACTGTGCTAAAACCACGAATAAATTGCAGATTACAAAAAAAACATGGGTTGTCACCACCCACGACTCCACGACTGGCAGAAATATTAGCATTGTTACAGTTGAAAGCAATACGACAAATAAAACTGCAATGTAAGTTGTGAAAATATTAATAATACAGTAAACATGTTGAAACTATTGAAAATTCGAACCATGGCCCAAATATTTCTGATGGTATACACTACATGTGTTTCATACTTGCAATGGGATCTTAAGTTTATATGACCATACCGTTGTAGTCTCCTTGACCTTTTCCACTGAATTAGTTATAACATTTTCTTTCTTGCTAGCCTCACCGGAAGGCACTGATGCTACAGGTGATAGCGCAGTTGTTCCGTCTGCAACACCCATCTCCTAGAAAACAGGACTTGACTGAACATACATGAGCTAGTGCTTTCATGGATGCATTTTAGAAATCACTTTATGCTAGATGCTGATGTATTCTTAAATGCACAAAACAAATATACAGTACAACATCCATACATCTTGATATACAATTTGACGAGCTGGCTCAACTTTTTTCCCCCACAGACCGACCAAAGAAGTCCCAAAATGGAGCTAGTCATTTCAGTATCTCAGTTTTTCTCAGTGTAACAAACTAAAGAGAAATAAATAGCATTTCTGATCTTTAGAAGACTGAAATCAAATCTTATGTGGTCTTTCATGGTGTTTTTCTTACCGACAGTCTGTCAGACTCCATCAAGTATCCTCTCTCCTTCCTAAAGCTTTCCAAATATGAACTCACCTAAACACTCCCAAAAACCGCAATCATTTGGGCTTCCAATTTTCAAAAGAATTGCTAGCTCTAGAAACTTTAAATAAAAGGCCAAAAGAAAGCTATCTCTTGGCTGCTATGGCTATTGTAACATTAAATCACAATTAAAGAAAAGAGCAAAATATGTCACCGGGCATATGACCAAGTTTCAGATAGTCTTATTCCATAAAATATTCAGAACCTAGCCAAACAAAATAGTATTGAAAACAAAAAATATATCAAAAGTCTTTGTAAATAGGCTCCTAAAAGATCTTATACTCCAGAAATTCCAATAGTCCAAGCCTCAAGAAAATAAATTGGGCAACTCACATCCTCTTAAGTCTCCTTGATATTCCATTTCAATAAAAAGTAGTAATCAATGCTGATTTTATTTGACTTGAGGCAACAAAACTTAAACCGGTCAAATTCCATTATGTCTCCATTATATAGACATTCAACCCAAATCTCTGAACCATATATACCTATATAATGATGGTTTCAAAATGCCTCTGAATTTCATGAGCTCTCATCTATCCTTGCATTGCTGCATGTAGGGGAAGAATGAGAGGAGAGACCTTCAGGGGGGAACAAATGCATAAAAGAAAATTCATTTGCTTGGAATAAAATGTCATTATATATTGAAATTCAGTTGAAACACAGTACAGGTTACTTCAAATATTATACATACATTTGCAAAGAAAATTTTAGATTGGGCATAAAGCAAGCAAGCAATCTAACGTAGCAAGCAAATTTTGAATAGACTTACAGTGAGGAAAAGTGAATCGCTTGAGGCCAAATGAGTACGGCAAATAAGGAACCCAGCACCCAAAATCCTTGCAATAGAGCACCAAATAAATGGTGTTTCAGTGATTACCAATGCACTCCTCGGGCATATCTAGTTTCTTTCAGTGTCTTTCCATTTCAATTATTATAATGCACTCCTCGGGCATATCTAGTTTTTACTGCGTACTCCAAATGAAAATTCAATGCAGCAATGTAAGGAAATGTCATGGTTACACTCCAATCAGATTTGAATGAGGTACTTATCACTACAATTTAAAGTTTAGACCACAAAAATAAGATTTAGGATTGAAATATGCAGAAACAAAAGAAATAACAATGTAATCGCCACATGTATAGATTAGGAAGATTTCATAGGCATGGATAGCTGAAAAAACATCATCAATGTAATCACCACATGTATAGATTAGGAAAATTTCATAGGCATGGATAGATGAAAAAAACATCATTGCCATCTATACATAAACAGACTATAGGCATGGACATATATATACCAAAAGGAAGGAAAAGGGAAGAGCTCATATATATATTTCCATCATTTGATCATGATGTTGGAGCCTAAGGGCACATAGAGAGTGAAAAAATTAGAATAATCGGCGCCCAATACCTCACAACATCTTCATCATCAGTTAGAATAATCATCAGTTAGAGTGAAAAAGTTAGAATAATCATCACTGCATATGGTCACTAAAGATTAAGTCATGCTTAGAAACAAACAAGCATTACAACTTAAACTAATCAGCTTGGCATCATATCAAAAGAAAGGGAAAGAGATGAGGTGAAATCACCTGCCTTTTCCCAAAATCAGATTCGCAACCCAAACTTTTCTGCAAAACTCACCAAAAAATCTATCAAGCACCAAAGCACTTTGAATCGAGAGGCAAGATTAGAGATCAGGAGAAATAGCATCAGAGCATGCCAGATCGAGAGATAGGGATATGGATTAGGGAGAATGACATCAAAGCATAATACAAGAACGAGAGGTAGGGGTGGAGCACGAGGTGCGTGGGTTGGCGCCTCGGTGGAGGAGGGCGAGGGCGGCGCTAGCGCAATGGGGACCGAGTGTCTGCGGCCTAGGCGTTTGTTCTGCCGCCGGCGGACCGCCCGTGCCGCGCCCAGCGGCCTCCACCACCTCCCTCCCCCCTGTCGGCCAAGCGTGGGCCGGCGGCGGCCGAGACGGGCCGCCCCGACATCCGCCCGCGGCTTGCTGGCCCCAGGCCTCCTCCTCCCCCTCCCCTCTGGGCCAAGCGCCCGGCGATGGCTCCCGCGAGCGGTGCCCCTCGACGCATTCCTCGCGGTGCTGGCGCCTGCTTGAGCTCGGCCGCTTCAGCCTCCGCGCCGTCCGGCACGGGCGAGCGGCGGCGGCTGGCGCGGACAAGCGAGGAGGAGGTAGGGGGAGATCTGGGCAGACGAGCGAGGTGGGCGGAGGAGCAGCGCAGGAGATCTGGGCAGAAAAAAAAGACAAGAGAGGGGGAGGAAGAGAGGGGAGTGTGATTCGAACCGGGGACGCGCGGCCGCGGAAGGCGGGCATGCTTCAATGCTTCGCACCAGGCTTCAACGCAACGCGGATGATCCTTAAAACATGGATCGTTGGATGGCGTTGAAGCCTTTCAGATTTCGATCTGGATCATCAATTTTCATATAGGCAGTTTTCTGGGGACCATTTTCGTGGGTGCACAATGACGCAGCTCCTCAGCGGGGGAGGAATTCCTGGGTGGACCGAGCATAATTTGCATCGGAGCTTTAGGGGTAGGGATGATGCACGTTTGTTGAACTCGACAAATAACGTAGTTATCATTTGATTGGGGAGCGAGATAGGACGACACGTACGGTTTCATCCCGAATCAGAGGATTGGAATGACTCCATCTTTATGTTTGTTTCGACCGTTCGAGAGATGTAATTGCTCCATTTTATGTTTGGTTGAGATGACGAGGATCAACTATCTCCTATTCCGTTAATCCCCATTTTGTGGGGTCCGCATGTCATACACAGCCTCTTCTCCCTTGCCTCCCGTGACCTTCCTGAGCCCCACTGTTCGGTGCCGCCAGGTGCTTGACGCGAGCAAGCTTTGCGGCGCGGGTGAGGGACGCACCCGCGCGCCGGCCGGCACTAGCTGAGAGGGTGTTTTGGAACAGGGACTTAAAAAAGTCCCGGTGACTTTTTAGTATTTAGAAGTATTAAATAAAAGTTAATTATAAAACTAACTGCAGAACCCTAGGGCTAAACTGCGAGGCGAATCTAATGATGTATCTTAACCTATGATTAGCTAATGGTTACTGTAGCATCACTGTAACAAATTATGAATTAATTAGGCTCATTAGATTCGTCTCGCGAAAAAGCACTCAGCTGTCAAAAAATATTTATAAACAGATTTTATTTAATAATATAAAATAGTAAGATTACTTTTGATATAATAGGGACTTCTGAAAAAAGTTTGGAACAAACAGGGCCTGATTCGGACTGCACGGAGGGTCCGCCGCCGTCCTTTTTAGTCCGCACCTGGGCCTTGCCGATTGAGTCTAGCTCCCAGCAGGGAAGGGTCGCGGGGAGCAAAAGGTTGCAGGGAGGAAGGATGGTGCCGAAAGAGGAGAGCGAGACGGCAAGAGACGGAGTCGAATTGGGATCGGATGAGCTCGTCCGGTGTTTTTCACGGAGCGAGTCCATCCCAAATATTGAACGGATATTCGCTCATTGGGACGGCTCAGTTCTCGTATCCGCGAACCAAACGATGGATGGAGCCGCTCCGACCCAGTTGGCTCCTCAACCAAACACAATCTAACTCACTCTGACTAGCATCGATGGTTTGCTGAAGCCGACCAAGAGAGATCATTGCACACAAGTCTGCTCTGCAGTCGAATCAAACAAATGGAATACCACACACTCACACTCGCACAGCGGGCGTGCTCGTACAAATAACCGGCACGCCCAAGAGAACACTCCAAGAAGAGAAAGAAAGAAAAAAAGGCACACGACAGAACAAAGAGCCATACCCTAGATACCTGCATCGATATCTCCTGCACAAACACGCGACACAAAAAAAGAAAAAAAACCTGAAAGCTACTCTCTAATAAACTGCCATATACAGCACAAAAATAGCCGATGTAACTAAGCACTAAGCATCACGCAATGCAATGAGCTCGAAAACGTGACCTTGAACCAGCTATCTTTTCCTGTATAAGCTGCCACATGCTGATTTGATCAACTCGCCGACGTACAGATCGGATGCAAGGCGAATTAAGCCGGGGAGACGACGGTTGATGGCGATCGATCAGACCGGAGGAAGCAGGTGCTGGCTGCAGACCTTCCTGACCTCCCCCTTCCTCCCCTTCTTGATCCGGATGGCCCCCATCCTGTCCATGCTGGCGACGAACGCCTGGAAGAAGCGGGTCTTGTTGCCGGCAAGCTCCTGCACCAGCGGCCTGGTCCGCGGGTCCAGGAACAGCGCCTGGTCCGACCCCAGCAGGCCCAGCCTCGCCTGCAGGTTGGCGTAGTAGGCGTGGTCGAACTGGAACGGGGTGCTCACGTCGAAGGGCACCACCACGCGGGCGCTGCCGCCCGAGGACGGGCACGACATGCGCAGCGCCTTCACGAGGCGGGCGTCCATGAGCGGGTCCGGCCGCCGCGTGCCCCGGAAGTCGTAGATGCGGCCCAGCACGTGGACGCAGTGCGTGAACCCCACGGTGTGCGCGCCGGAGAGCGCCACCAGGTCCGCCGCGCCCAGGCCCTTGCCGGCGAACACGCGGAGGAGCTCGTCCACCGTGGAGTTGGCGCGGGGCAGGCTGCCGCGGACCTTCCCCGCCAGGGACACCCTGCTGTCCTTCCGGCCCTTCTTCACCGCGTAGTACGGCCCACCAGCCTGCGTGTTGTTTAACAAAGTCAAATTGTGATGGGCTCTCTTATTGTTGGGCCCAATCCACCAACTAGGCCCCCACTTTTTCTCTCTCTTCGATATATTTTTTTTGGTCAAAAAACCAATCAGTGTTCTTTGACTTTGCTAAAAAAAATCAGTGTTCTTTGACTGGAAATAAATTTTGGGAAAAAAATTGTGTCCTCAAAAGAGAGAAAAAATGAGAAAAAGTTCCGTATGATTGAGGAGACTTTTGTAGTTCAGGACCTAGCAAGGCGGCGTGGTCCTGAAAGATGCGCGAGCCGATTCCAGAGACGGCCGCCCGTGCTACACAACAAAGCGCAGGCCAGGTTGGGCGCTTGACTATTGCGAGGGGACGAGGAAGACGACACTTGACTTGCTCAGAGGCTGATGCACATGGCTAAGACCGCCTGTCAAGTGTCGCCTGTGAGTGTTAGGTCACTGCCGTGACAGTGAGACGCGTACAAGACACCCCACATGTGGTCCTAGATTACTCGTGTCGTAGCACAAAATCAGCTGGTTTGACACACGGCTTAGATCGAGGCAAGTCTTTGGTGCTCCGCGACCAGATCCGAGAGGGTGCCGAATCTCTAAGCTTAGCCCAAATGGGATTAGCCGTTGAGGTTGTCACTTAACTTCGTCTCCCTAGCTACTAGCTAGATCAGGTAAATCGTTCAGGCCAAACAAATTCAAGAAAACACAATTGTATCAGACAGTGAACTACTCGTGTCAGTTAAATTGTCGTTAGGTGAAGTGAATTAAAAAGCCATCATCGATCGTGCTAATGTAGGAGTACTCTGCTACAATGAATGATGATCAATATGGCAGTTGCAGGACCTGAAAAGACAAGATAGAGACACGGTCTGCGTTTTATCTTTACGGTCACGTAACCATGAACAGCGCACCTGATTGGCCTGCTTAATGAGCCAAGCTAAAAAAAACTAACGACGTCCTCACATGCCGGCCACCGGCTGCGCCCTTTTTCCACATGCGGTGCAAAAGCAGGCCAAAGCAGGTAAAACCTTTTCTTCCCCGTCCCCGGCGTCGCCTCGCGTTGGTCCTAAACCGGCCTGCCGGTCTACCCCCACCACAACTTTTAACTGGCAGTTGCGTTTCAGTTGCGAGTGCGCTGCTGCACCTGCACTAGGAGAGCCACGTCGCTTTCGCTCGCCGGAGCCCAATGCAAGGCTCGGGCTGCTCCTGCTTTCGATCGGAGCTTGCGCGGGTACACGTACCTGCTGGACGTAGTCCCGGGTGGCGAGGGCGAGGACGTCGGCGCAGGAGACGACGCCGGGGCACCTGCTCTCCACGGCGGCCTTGGCCAGTTCCACCGCGTCGAACGCCTCCTGCGCCAGGTTCTTGTTCTCCTCCATGTCGCGCTCCACCTTGGGCGACGCGCTGGCCGTCGGGGCGATCAGGATGGACGCGTCGCAGCCCTGCGCCAAAGTGTGTGTGCGTGTGAAATTCACATCAGAATCGATCTGCAGATATGGTCAGATGCCAATGGCAAAAATGTGCCTACAATGAGAGGTATTTCTAAGGGCGGCTCAGCTGAACACAATGTAGCTCAATGCAGCTCAAATTGGAAGGTTTTGCACAATGCGAGCACGACGATGAGCAAGAATTGCCGCGCCGGCCACGGCGCCGTACCTCGACGAAGCAGTCGTGGTGGAAGAGGCGGAGCACGGCGGGCCCGGCGGCGGGGAAGTCCCTGTAGCGGGCGGCGGTGACGTTGGCGACGATCTGGTCGACCGCGGGGCACGTCTTGGCGTAGAAGTCGAGCGACAGCCCATGCCGCTCCGGCGCCCGCCTGGTGCCGGCCGCCGCGGCCTCGGGCAGCGGCTGCGCCTCCCTGGCGCGCGCCGTCGGCCCGCCGGTTGACGCGGCGAGCAGGAGCAGGAGCAGCAGGCGGCTGACGCGACGGCGGAGGCCGCGGATGCCCCCAGAGGAACCCATGGCTTGTTGGTTTGCTACGGCGAGCTAGGAGGAAGCCCAGGCCGGAACGAAGAACTCGGAAGCGCCAGAGGGCGACGAGGCGAGCGACACGGCTGTCTTATCCCGCAGGCCGGTAGCGCGAGCGGGGACAAGCGAGGGAAAGCGGGGCCTTGTTCGCAGGTGCGCGGACAAAACAGTGGAAGGCGAGCGCATGTGGTTGCGGCGGTGGCGAGGTTGGCCGCATCCGCCCGATACTGCGCTCCCGTGATCCCGAAGGGGAGGGAGAAACCGGCCGGCCGGGATAAGTAACGAGAAAATTGTCTATTTGACACTAGAAATAATGAAGTTTGTTTATTTGACATCGAAATTTTAGAACTTACCTATATATTCTCAAGTCAAAATTGTATTGCCTATTTGACACTACCGTGACTTCTGTTAACTTGTATTGTTAAATGTGTGAGCCCAAGCTGCGGGAGAAGACCAAAATGCAAAACAATATCTGTTTGGTTCTTCCATATAGAGGACTAACTCCTAGACGAGGGCAACCAGAATCAAGTCAGAATTATCTCAAACTCCTCATATTCACAGAAGGGTATTTTGGTTTTTTCCCACAGCCTGGCCCACACATTTAACGGTGCAAGCTAATAAAATTCACGGTAGTGTCAAATAGGCAACCCAATTTTGACTTGGGGACATATAGGTAAAATCTGAAATTTCGATGCCAAATAAGCAAATCTCATTATTTCCAGCGTCAAATAGTCAATTTTCTCCTAGGTAATTGAGTGAGTTCGCGCATAGTAGCCTCGACCCAATTTTTACTGCACTCAGTCACAGAGGCGATACTAGTATACTACCTGCCTGCATGTACGTGCACTGTCGAGTCGGTTAGGCTACCGTACTGGAGTATCACATACTTAGCGTCAGTTAGGTGACTTTTGGATGCACCCCCAACAAGTATAAAATATTAAATTAAAAAGAATTTGAGGTGCACGGTCACTCCTCAGCACCCCTACCAGAAACAACCACCCATTTTTCCCCCTTTTTTTCCTTGGATACTTGGATACGTGATTCCCCGGGGATTGGGAAACCGTGGGCGTAGTCTGGCTGTCGAGGACTGAGGGGTGTGGGGTACGGAGATATGGACACCGATGGCTGACTGCTGTAATGTACTGTAGCATGCGTGGACGAATCCTGCTTGTACTCCTCCACCGTACTTTATGGTTAAATCTGGCAATCCCTAATCACTCGTGTCGATCGGAACACATTTTTTATATAAAGATGAACGAAGCAATTTCCTTCCAGTAAGTTTATTGCCTTCAATCGCATGCAAGGCAGCAATGTTCAGCCGGGCCCAAGGGAGCTGCCAATAGCCCAAGCTCTGGGCTCTGGGCCACATTGACTATGGGCCCAAGTGGTGGAATGTGCACGGGCTTTTGGTTGCAGGCCCAAGCTTAAAGTCTCGTTTGCCTTTTTTTTTTCTAGTTTAAGTCATATATCCCGTCACATCATATATTTAAATATCAATTAGAAATATAGATTTATTATAAAACTAATTTTATAAGTCGTGACTTAATCACGAGACAAATCCATTAGACTTAATTAGTTCATAATTTGATCACTAATTGTTAGAGTAACCATTTATTAATTGTGCATCTAGAGCCCTAATTACAAATTATGAAATTAGTTTTATATTAAGTTGGCATCCGAATATTTGAATTGATATCTGAATATTGGATGTGGCAGCTATTTAAAAACCAAACGAGACCTAAGCCTCGGGAGCTTCTGTGCTGCACTCTGCGACTTCAAGTTTTACAAATCCTTCCAAAAAAATAGTAGAGCATACAAATCGAAAGATAAGCAACCAAATAAATAGATTCAAAAATAAAATTTGATAAAAATGTCACATTGAATGTTTGGATACATGCACGAAGTATTAAATGTAGACAAAATAAAAAACCAATTGTACAGTTCGTGTGTAAATTGTGAGATGAATCTTTTGAGTTTAATTGTGTCATAATTTGACAGCATGGTGCTATAGCAAACATTTGCTAATGATGAATTAATTAGACTTAATAAATTTATCTCGTAGTTTAAATTTGTAATTTATTTTGTTATTGATTTACGTTTAGTATTTCAAATGTATATTCGAAAACTTTACATGTAAAGAACGAGTTTAGATATATCACCGTGAGATGATGCCCTCCTCGTGTCTGCAGACTCGGAAGTTCCGCTCATTGAATGACTGAAAGAGATGGCACCACCCAATCAGCTGGCCTAAAAATGCTGACCAAGAGCAGCATAAGCTGCTATAGAACTGACAACTGCTTTGCTGATATAGTACCCAGACCAGGAATCGTGTGTTTGGTTGCGGGATCAATGGATTGGGTTGGATCCAACCTGTATTTTGGGGACGGAGCCGACCCATCCATTGTTTGGTTGCACTTCTATTTTTGGGGACGGAGTGAACCCATTTCATGTTTGGTTGAAAGAATTGGGAATACGGGTTGGATGGTATGATAACACCGTTAATGAGGGTCCCACTTGCCACCAATGGACCCCACATGTCAATCTCTCACCTTTTTCTTTTTCTTTTTTTCTAACCCTTATCTTCTTCCTCAGGGGGGCACCGCGCCCAGCCCCCGGCCGGCCCCCCTCCAGCGGCCTGCGCCCGACCCCTCGCCGCCGGTCGGGCTGCGCGGCCCCCGCCGAAGCCGGCCGCCTGCGCCCGGCCCCCCGCCGCCGGCTGGGCTGCGCGGCCCCTGCCGGCCGAGCTCGCCTCCTCCGACCGCGGCGGCAGAGTTCGCCCCGACCCTCTGCCTCGCCCCGTCCCGGCAGCCGGAGGTCGCCCGCCGCCGCCTCCGCTCCGCCAACTTAACCGCGGAGGCCTCCTCCGCCTGCCACGCAGCTCGTCGGGGCGAGCTCCGGCGCCGCGGGTACGCCCTGAGGCGAGCGCCGCCACGGGGCCGAGCTGCAGCCGGCGCGAGTTCCGCCGCTGGAGAGCCCCTGGGAGCGAGCCGCCGCTGCCCTGCTCCTCCCCGCCGCCCTGCTCCGGCCCGCCGCCGCCGCAAGCAGAGGAGACGGAAACGCAGCCCTGCTCTGCCCCGCCGCCGCTGCACGCTGAGGAAACGGAATCGCCGCCCTGCTCCGCCCCGCCGCCGCAGAGCTCCACCCACCACCGGGCTCGCTGCTGCCGGAGTCCGCGTTGCATTCGCGAAGAGACGGAAATGACGCAGCGTGACGAAACCCATGGGAGCCGCTCCGTCCCTCGAAATATGGCGGACGGAGCCGGCCCGCATATTAGGGGTATATTCCCTAGGGGTTCGACTCATCCCTCACTCAACCCTCAACCAAATAGCCAAAAAACGGATCTGACCCATTCGGGTTCGCCCCAACCCTCCGACCAAACACACGGGAACTTTTCTTTTCCGCGCTGCTGGTATCCACCTGAACAACAAGTGCGTGCTTACTCGGCTAAGCTTGGTCAGACAGCGAAGCTAATCCACTGGCGTTCATGTTTGTTGCCCCGTCGATCAGGTCGACTGAAAAAGAGTCTCAGGGGATGGCAAATTGGCGACGTGCCACCATGCTTGAACTGACAAGCGATAGATCAACATCACAACATGGCACCCACGCGCCTACTACAATACACACAAATGTCAGGTGATGGGCTGATGGCCGTTTTTTTTCTTGCAAAAAGTTTATGGCTTTTAAATATTGGTGTTCCAGAACCACTGTCCGGTGTCCTTTTCGCAGTATGTAACGCATGAGGTCACATCACTACCTTCCATGGTTCGTCATTTGTCGGATCCAAAGCCTGACAGGACGGCAAGCTGTGTGCTAGCTGCTCGGCTGCTCCTACAAGTTCAAACGACGGCTGCCGGTACCGTTTCCTTTTTCGGATGTGTTTAGTTGCAAAAAAATTCCCCCATTTCCAAACTTTCTATCACATCGACATCACATCAAAACGTTAAATATAGCAAGTGACGCATACATAGAGCATTAAATGTAGGTAAATAAAAAACTAATTGCATAGTTTTGATGTACACGACGAGATGAATCTTTTGAGCCTAGTTAGGTCATGGTAGGACAACAATTACCACAAACAAACGAAAAATGCTACAGTATGCTACAGTTCCGATATGACTTTTCGCATCCCCTTTTCCCTCCATGGGTGTGTTTAGATCCCACAAAATTTCCATCACATCCCCTATCACATCGAAATATTAAATATAGCAAATGACCCGGAGTATTAAATGTAGTTAAATAAAAAAATAAATTGCATAATTTTGATGTACGTTGCGAGACGAATTTTTTGAGCCTAGTTAGGTCATGGTAGAACAATATTTACCACAAACAAACGAAAAGTGCTACAGTGTGCTACAGTGACCGATGTGACTTTTTCTCCCATCTTTTCCCATCTAAACACAGCCCATCTAAATACAGCCTTCGTATCCAATCTGCACCTAAAATTTCAAATAGCTATGTACAATCAGTTATTCTTTGAAAAAGATTCCGTGCAAAATTTGAATTCTGGAGGCCTGAGCAAGTTGAACGAACACTTGGGTAGGATGCGAACTCGCCGAACTGAAGCAGGCTTGAAAACCTCGTCAGTTTACGGCGGATTCCTCCCGTAATATCCAGGGCGCCGCGCCCGCCCAGGCTACTCCTTCCGCCGCGGTTTTCCGCCCCCTTGCCGCCCTGCCCTCTTACCGGCGGCTCCGCCTCCGCGCCGCCGGCCGCCTCGCCGAACCCGCCGCAACCCGCTTGCTCGCACCGCCGCCGCCCGAATTCTTTACTCCACCATTCGTCCGCGGCCCCGTCCCACCTCGCAACGCAACCGAGCCACGCCACCCGCGAGGTCCACGACCCGGTCCAAGTACAGCGACAAGAGCCAGGCGCCCAGGCCGTCCCTGCCCAGCTGCGCTCGGCTCTCGTCTTCCTCCTCCTCCTCCTCCGCCTACCTATATAACCAGGCGGGCCGCGGGGCAACCAATGGTTCTCCCGCTCCGCCTGATCCCGCGCTTGGCTGCCGCAGCCAGGTCGCCGCGCGCTCCCCGGTCCATCTCGCCGCGCGCGCGGTCAGTGCCGGCTCTCACAATGGCGGCGGCGTACAGCACCGGGTCCGGCGCGGGCAGGAGGCTGCTCTTCAGGCAGCTGTTCGAGAAGGAGAGCTCCACGTACACCTACCTCCTCGCCGACGTCGCCGACCCCGACAAGCCCGCCGTGGTGAGTCCGGCGCTTCCCGTGTTGGGGATTGGTTGGGGATTGGTTGGGTGCGGAGGCTCTTCAGAGTTCTGGCTAATTTGGCGGCTGAAACTGGATTGGCATTGGCTTGGCCGCTTGGGTAGTTCACTTTGGTGGGAATGGGTCTGCTCCGTAGGTTGATCGGGATGGCCGATTTCTCCAACAGTAACTTGGCTGTTAGTATTTGCCTCGACTTGCAGCAGATGTAGCATCAGAATGTAGACGCAAACATAAGGTGTGCAATTAGTGAACAAAGCTGCAACATGATAAACTAATTTACCTCTGAACTGCCCAAGCGCTAGTACACCTTGCCTTTTATCTGTGGCCGTAAATGTTCTTCAGTGATTTTAGACCACTCACATGAATATGTTGCAATCAGTGCTGATAGTTTTTGTTGTCGATTCGGAATATTTAGTTTTGATATATTATGGAAGTGGCTTCAGTTTGTGTTGTTCGATCGGATTGCATAGATCCAGTAATTCTGGAGCAGTCGCTGACTTGAAACTGTTAATCCTACATCAATGGCCGATTTCAGTACTTAGCTTTTATGATCCAATTTCACTGTTTCACATCTGATTTTTCTTAAAGTAAAGGTTCCCATGTTAGAATCTGATAGGAAAGCTTTAAGTTGGTTTCAATTTTCAGTACCGTATTGACTGAAGCAAATGAAAGCATTACCTTTTCTTTCTATTGTTAACCTTAAATTTTAGTGCCTGTGGGCTTCTCTATCAAACATTACACCACAAATCTTTTGAGACTTTTTAAAGTATATAACACATAAGTAATTAACTATAAACTAAAATAGAAGCAATCACTGACTCAGCTTTGAGCTATAGTAGCGCTCTTTGTCCTTGATTGATATATAAGTATATACATTTGGTCAATCCCACGTTCTCATCTAATCTGTTTGATTCTCTTTGATCAGTTGATTGACCCTGTCGACAGAACAGTTGACAGAGATCTTAATCTTATCAAGGAATTGGGCTTGAAGCTCGTGTATGCTATGAATACTCATGTGCATGCTGATCACGTCACTGGAACAGGATTAATAAAAGTAAGCTGTTGCGTTCTTCTATGGATATTTTGATAGGTTACCCTTTACAAGGTAACAGAGATCTGTTTTCTTTGTCAATACATGGTCAGCTAATGGTATAAACTTGCAGACTAAGGTACCAGGAGTTAAGTCTGTTATTTCTAGAGCTAGTGGAGCAAAATCAGATCATTTTGTTGATCATGGGGACAAATTACAGTTTGGTAACCTTTTCCTTGAGGTATAATAGCATCAGAACAAGCTACTTCACTCTGTGCTGCCTTATTCATTTATAGTATACATAAGTATCTAGTTTCTGTACCTTTTAATCCACTGACACCCCAATATTAAAAAGCTCACCTACATGAGGATAATATAACTAGTTCTTCTATCTTTGATTTTATTGAACTTAATCGATGAATGGTCCTGACCTTAAATCAATAATTTCGAAATTTGTTTCTTCTGTAATTTGGAAACCGCATTTGCTAACTTTTGATTAATTTTAGTGCTGCCTTTAAATACAAGAACCTGGAAATGGAAGCATTCTTTCATGAACGTCAGTTGGCTTACAGTTCTGTAAATCCTTTTTTATATATGGCTGCTTGAATGTTGTGATGCTAGTTATCTGGTTCAATGAAAGTATTTTCTGTAGTTTCATTTTTAAGTGCTCTGCAGCACTTAAATTTGTAATATGATCTGTAGTTCTACACTAAGTTCTTACTAGAATGTGCAATTAAATATATTAGGCAGTTGACTTGCATCAATGGTTTATTAATAGGAAATGAAGCTACACAAAGGTACATGTTCGATATGCTGCATGTATTTTTATTGATGTTCATTTTTGTAACTGATCTATCACTTATATCTTGATTGATGCCCGCAGCAAAATTGAACTGAAGATTTGTGTCTAGAAATTTTGTGCATGTGTCACATCCATAGCTGTTAAAATATGAATGAAATAAATACATAAACAGCCTTTTGCTGGGAAAAAAAACTATATTCAAATAGATTGCCTTCAAGTAATTATCTTAAGGCATCAGTTGGTATGGAGTTATGTAAAAATGACATACTCTTTTTCAGGTTCGAGCTACTCCTGGCCACACTGCTGGCTGTGTGACTTACATAACAGGTGATGCTGATGGTCAACCTTCACCAAGGATGGCTTTTACCGGGGACGCCTTGATTATTCGAGCATGTGGAAGGACAGACTTTCAGGTAAGCTTGTAGTTGGTTATTGGTTAACATTTTTACAGTGTTTGGTCTTCAGAACCTACAAAATAGGAAAATGATAAATGTGATACTTTTCAATATATAAAGCTTAAAGAAGCAATATTAGAGTTCTGACATGTTAAGACCAAGGATAATATAGCTAATATTAGAGACCATGGAATCTGGACTGATTTTAAGTTCACAAGCAAAACACTTTGCAGTTGCAAGGCAAAGTTCATATTCATGCTAAAGAAATTTTGTTAACTTTAGATGTGTGAACTTCTGTTGATAGTTTGCATTTATCTCTGGTGTCGCAGGGAGGAAGCTCTGATCTGCTATATCAGTCGGTGCATTCACAGGCAAGCACGCGAAAGCTTGTATATATCGATGTAAGACAAAGTATGGATATTAAATAACTGAAATTCTGCTTCCTGACCAGATTTTCACATTGCCAAAGGATACCCTGCTTTATCCTGCCCATGATTACAAAGGTTTCACAGTAAGTGGTGTACTCAGTATCTTGAATTTTGTCAGCCAATGTACCAGTCATTTAGCTTGTGTTATTTGCAGGTTAGTACTGTTGAAGAGGAGGTTGCCTATAACGGCCGACTAACGAAAGATAAGGTAATTGCTAGTTTGCTACTTAGGCTGAAATTCTTAAACAGCTAAACAAATTTCATAAATTTCACCTATCAACATTTTTGTTCCTAATTGTATTTTTTTTATGCAGGAAACTTTCAAGACCATCATGGATAGTAAGTGCTCCTAAATGGATATGTGGTTATTTACATCTTTTTTTCATACTGAGTACCCACGTCCCATCTGACATGCCCTCTTTGCTTGTTAAACATTCTTTTGAGCTTAATGAAACTGATCATTTACTCTCATGTTGGCAGACTTAAACCTGCCTTATCCAAAGATGATTGATGTAGCTGTACCCGCCAATTTGGTGTGTGGCATCCAGGATCCACCACCGAAGATCTGAGCTGTTCCAACCGAAGCCAGCAGCTGAGTTGTACAAAAAATAATCTGTTTGCTGCCGCCTGTGATTTTGTGAGAAAATAATTTAGTCAATGGATGGTGTGGGCCTCTGGTTGTAACTTGCAAGACACTACTATTTGATGATATCAGTGAGAATGACACTAATGATAAATGAAGCCAGTTTGTCTCCCCTCTTTTACTTCAAAATTCAAATCGTTTCTGGTATCTTTCTGAGACATGCTCTATACTTGATGGGGTCCTCAAACAAACAACCATTGAAGCAGAAAACATGATGCAAGGGGTGGTGGTAATGGACCATATGACTCTAGTGCTCACTTCATAGTCCAACTTGACTTTTAATTTTCTTAGATCCAAATTGTATAGGATTAGAGCCTAGCTTTTTTAGAGCCCAGCTCTTAGATCGTCTAAAGCTAAAAGTCCTTTACCACCGGGGTGTGGAAGCGCTTCGTCCAGGTGTGAAAATTGGACCAGGCTGAAAATGACGTGTGCAGAAGCTCATCATTATATTGCTGCAGCTATACGATGATGACATCAAACATTCCAGCTTGTTATAACTTCGATAGCATCTGGGTCAAAGACTCAAAGTGAAAAAAAAGGGTTTTTTGGATCCATACCATCACAATTTTCAAAGTTTGGAGAAACACCATTACTATTCGTCTATTTCGAAACATACCATTACAATTTTTGGTTTCTCGCAAAAATGACACGGAATACGTATGAAGACAACATGGGCCCAGCTGCAGGTGTATATGAATACGTATATTGCATTGAAGACTCTCTCTCCTATCACTGACTCGCGGGCCCCACATGTCATCTTCTTCTTCATCCTTTTCTGCCGCCCTCCTCCTCCCATTTTCTCTCTCCTCCTTCCCTGCCGCCTCTGCATCTCCTCCTCCCTCCTCCGGCCACGCGCCGCCGCCAGCACGCATCAGGGCTCGGCAGGGAGGACGAGCAGCAGGGCGGCGTGGTGCACAGGCTCCTCGGCACGGCGGAGCTGGCCTCCCTCCCTCCCCTGCTCCCTCCCCGGGCAGGAGCGCGGCGTGGCAAGTGGCCGGCCGAAGACGCGGTGCGGCGTGGCGCACGGCCGCCCCCTCCCCTCCCCTGTCCTCCTCCCCTGCTACGTCCAGAGCGCCCCAGGGTGGCGCACGACCCTCTGTGCCGGGGAGCTCGAGCAGGCCTCGCATCGGAGGATGGCGGCGAGCGCGTGGCGGGCGGCTCCCCTGCTCCTCCATCCCTCCCCACTCGCCGGCGCTGCTCCTGCATCCCCCCTCGCGGGAGGCCCCTGCTCCCTCTGTCGGCGCGCCGGCCACGACCCTTCCCTTCTCCGCGCTCGCCGGCCGCCATCTTCCTCCCCGCTCGCGCGCAACCTCCCTTGCCGGCACCGGCGCCTCCCTCCCGTGCTCCCTGTGCCCCCATCCCCTGCTCGTGGGCGGCACGGACGGCGCGTGAGGAAAGGACGAGGGCGCGAACGGCGGCGGACCGGTGGCGCGGGCAGCAACAGCTCCGCCCCGCCGGTCCCGGGAGGGAGGAGCAGGGGCGGCGCGCGGCTGGTCTGCCCCGCCGTCCCCGTCGTCGTCCGCGGCCTCGCCCTGAGCCCCTATTCCGGCGTCGCGGCGCGTTCGCTCAGATCCAGCGTCGGGTGGAGAGCCGCCTCGAGCTCGACCTCGGCCGCGGGGAGGAGGAGGGCGGCAGGGAAGGAGGAAGGAGGAAGAAGAAGATGACATGTGGGGCCCGCGAGTTAGTGATAGGAGAGAGGGCCTTCAATGCAATATACGTATTCATATACACCTGCAGCTGGGCCCATGTTGTCTTCATACGTATTCCGTGTCATTT
Source organism: Panicum virgatum (assembly GCF_016808335.1). NCBI lineage: Eukaryota > Viridiplantae > Streptophyta > Magnoliopsida > Poales > Poaceae > Panicum > Panicum virgatum. The sequence continues at coordinate 43,056,801 of NC_053140.1, read as the reverse complement.
TTGCGAGAAACGAAAAATTGTAATGGTATGTTTCGAAATAGACGAATAGTAATGGCGTTTCTCCAAACTTTGAAAATTGTAATGGTATGGATAAAAAAACCCCAAAAAAAAAAGGAACAGAGAGGTCCAGGCTGGAGCCACACGTTAACCATGTCCCAAATCAAGTCGTTAACCAGCACTCCAGCAGCAAGCCAGCAACGCGATAGCTAATCAAATCCCACGTCTCCTGCTCGTGGACGGCTGGACGCCCTCTTCTCTTTCCTTCCTCTCCCCTCCCGCGCCCCACTTCGGCACGCCAATTCCCCAACCCTAACAAACCCTTGCTACCGCAAGAGCCAGTCCATCCATGGGCGGCGAGATGCCGGACGCCGACGGGAAGTCCCGCGGGGCGGACTCGTCCTCCGCCTCCTACGGGTACCCGCCGTCGGCGCCGCCGCCGCAGCAGCACCAGTACGGCACCTTCGGGCCCCCGTCGGGCGGCTCCGGGGCGTTTCCGCAGCCGGCGGTCGGGGTCCCCCAGCCGGCGCCGCCGCCCGGGATGCAGCACTACCAGCAGCCGCCGCCGTCGTCGTACGCGGTCTACCCGCCGCCGCCGCCGCAGCAGCCTTACGCGGCGGCCGCGCCGTACTATGCCCAGGGTTCCCAGGCCGTGCAAGGTATACGGGGAATCCTTATCGCGTCTGTGATTCGAATTCTGTGCTTCTTTCGGTGGATTCATTTGATTGGATCGATCGAGATTTTTTTACTCATTTGTGATTGGTGGTTGATCAAGTACAATTTTTCCAAGCCATTGGAGCATACATGGAGGAAGCCTTGTTAAGCTCTGCCCTATGCAGAACAGCGTGTTTAGTAATTTAGAAATGACTTAACTAGAATGAACCGGATACATGGCATAATAAAAGTGCCCTCATGTAGATAATTTTTTATCATCTATACTGACGTGGTCACATGGCATTACTATGCCCTATGATCATGTAGATAATTTTTTTGGTTTTCCAATGCAAGCTCAAAATTGCTTTACTTTTGGTGGCATCCTTCCCTTCTGCCTACCTGTATATCTGAATCAGCAGCTCCTTCTGCATCATTTTTTTTTCCATTGCTACTCCAAGTTGCAGGTCATTGGTGTTGCTCATGCCAAAATTAGCGGTTGATAGAGATCTGTAGTTCATGCCAAAATTTTCCCATTGAAGTGTTCTGGTACGTTGGATGTAAATGAGCGGGAAATTTGACGTGCTCGAACAAACATTTAGATGCAGAGTAGTTGTTTTCTGTATGCAATATAAGTTCAACTAAGGAATACATGAGTCTCTTCTGTCACAAACTAATTCAACTCTACAAATAAATGCATATGTGGGAATGGTCCTTTAACTATGTAGCGTGTTAATAACATGAGTTAATCAGTAATTATTGCTTACGATGTTCATTGGCACAAGATGTAATATGAATAAATAAACTGGGACTCTGACCTCACTTGGCTAACTGATTTTACGGTTTTGTGTTCTGTAGGTTATATTCCTGTTGTTGAAGGGAGGCCTGTGAGAATGCGGCATCTTCCATGTTGTGGCCTTGGCATGGGTTGGTTTCTGTAAGTTTCTCTGAACATTTATCATCTTGCATTTCATTTCTGAACTCATATTGAACTCTGAGGAACTGATGCACCGCTGTTTTGTACAGGTTTATAATTGGATTCTTCCTTGCTGCCATCCCATGGTATGTTGGAGCTTTTGTTCTGATTTGTGTCCGAGTACATGATTACCGGGAGAAACCAGGATATGTTGCTTGCACTATTGCTGTAAGTCTTTTTCTAGCAATGCATTGCTCAGCACACTTATCATCTTGTGTTCCCTTCTGCTATAACATTTTTTGCCCTTGTGGATTACTGGTCAATAACATGTCACTTGTTTGGGAGACTGAAGGTGCAATATCATTTTTAACTTGCAGTTTTTCATGCACGAGCCACGACTCACGAAGACATCTAAATCCTGTCGGGTCATTATGACATTGAAATTTCACCCTATAAGGGTGTAGGAGAAGGGTATTAAAATAAATCGACTTACTACAGCTTGAATAGTTGACTAATTGTGCATCGCCCTTATCTTTTATCAAAAAATGTTATGAAGGAAAAATGTATGTCAAGGTAGCTTTTGATATCTCAGTCATAGGATGGAAGCATCTGTCACTGTCAGTTGAACCAAGACCAATTCTGTGAACTTTGCAACACATATTTAGCTAGTCACTGCACTTATATGGTGAAATCAGTTGTTAATACTTGATTATGTATTGTTTAGTGAAAGGGCTTGTAGCTCAATGGTTGCAGTGCTCTAGTAGCCCAGCCCCTCTCTGTGTCTCCCCACAAAAGTGGCAGGGTGCTGGTTTGTGGCACATGTGGTTAGTTTGGGCCCTCCTATCAGGGGTAGTTGCAGTGGTCGCCAACCCAAGGTTGTGGTCGGCTCAGATTTACGGTGCGGTCCTAGGGGCGAGGCCAGGTTCGGGGGTTTCTTGACTGGTATGGCTGGGGTCTTCTCTGCCTAGAAAACCGTGGTGGCTGTCTTTCCTCACCGGCTGATTTTCTCTCTCTTATTTGTTGTAATGTTTAATAGCTATGTTACTGTTGTTCTGTTTCTTCAATTGCAAATGAAGGCACAAAGGTTGAGCTAACTCTGCCCCCAAACTTTCTGGTGTCATAAACAGGCCACACTTGCTGCAATTGCTGTGCTGCTTGGTGCCACGAAAGGAGCTGATGTGTGGTGAGAACGCCTTGGATGGCCAGCGTTCTGCCTAATGTAATTTGTCCATTATTCTCCTACTTTGTTGAGTTGTCTGGGTTGTACATGTATGTATATAGAAAATGGGGTGGAACGGGACCAACGTACTCTCCCTTGTGTTAGCACATTTGTAAGATTATTGGCGTCAATGTATTCTCGCATTAATGATTTGCGTTCGTTCCATTATGTTAATATTACCTGTAACCCTGGATCGAACTTTGTCATCTGACCTCGACAGTGATCAAGCTTCGTTGTGTTACCGTCGCAGGTTTCTATGCTCGTCTTCTGTGTCGTGCGTGCGTTTGGCTGTGATCTGATTACAGGACACCGACCGCAATGTTGAGCTCGCGCGGGCGAGGAAGGAGCACTCGTGCGTGTGAAATTAGCGGCGGCGTGAGTCTCTGCCAGCTGCCGGTTCTACTGGCTGGTTCACGATGGAACAATGGACAATTTCCAAGCTTCCAAGCACCATAAATTTGATTACCATCCGAATAGAAAAAAAATTCGACTTATGTATGACACTTTCTGTAGTGTCACTAGTCGCATTCGCAATACGTAAAATGTGCTTGAGAAACTGATATACATTCCTCTACCGCACCAACACCAACATAGAGTAGTAGTTTCCTTTCAAAAGAGTATCTCAAAAAAAATTCCTTCCAAAACAAAAAACAAGACTAGTCATTTCCAGTAGAAGTTTCCCCGTTACATTCTCCATACCCGTGCTTGCCTGGCAAATATAACAAGAACAAAAAAAAGGGCAAAACCTTATGGGCCTTGTCAAAAGAAGGGGAAGCCCGAACATTTTCCGCAAAGAAGAAGGCGATGACGGAGCGAACTATGGCCCATTAGGGTTTCCAGCCAAACTCGCTACCTATAAACACTCCTCTCACACCCACGGGCGCCGTCTTCGCCCGCCGCCGCCGCCTCCCCTCGTCCTCCTCCGCGCCGCCGTAGGCTAGGTTAGGCTAGAGTCTCGACGAGCTCGCGGAAATGGTGGCCTTCAGGGTGAGTCTTCGCTCGCTCCGTCCATTCGACGGCGGCGGTTCGATTTTCATCCGTGCGTCTGATTGATCTCCCTGTTCTCGCGCGCGTGCAGTTCCATCAGTACCAGGTGGTGGGGCGCGCGCTGCCGACGCCCGGCGATGAGCACCCCAAGATCTACCGCATGAAGCTCTGGGCCACCAACGAGGTCCGCGCCAAAAGCAAGTTCTGGTGAGCCGTCGTCTCCGCGCTTCCTCCGGATTTCCTCGTCGAAGGCTTTCTTCGTTCCTCTTCGATCTGGGTTGGCGACTAAAGTGCGGCTCTTACCCGTGCGCAGGTACTTCCTGAGGAAGCTGAAGAAGGTTAAGAAGAGCAACGGCCAGATCCTCGCCATCAACGAGGTACGCCTGCTTCTGCGATCGGCATGCCCATTTTAGCACACTAGATTGCTCCATCTGAACATGCCGTCCCATCGCTGCTTGTTTAGTACCATGCGTCTTAGCAGTCTGTGTGTGTCCGCTATCTTCGGAACGCCCGGCCTTGTTTGCCCCTCCGTCCTGATGTTTTTTTTAAAATACCCTCCGTCCTGATGTTATTGTGACCTTTAGCAAGCGATAGATACAGGTGAAACTTTGACTGGAGGTTGTAGCTCAGCATTGCTGTTGAAGTGTTGATTCGATATATTATCCTAATGGCGAACGCACATTGCGCTGAGCTGTTGGTGTGTGCTATTATCGCTGCTACTATCTGATTTCTAGTTATTCCACAAATTTGTTCTGTTTTGGGGTCTGTTCTCACCAGTCACCACCCTCAGCTACTTGTATATTGGCACGCGACATGTATTTCTAGTCATTTCCTTTTATACAATAAAGAACATTGTGAAGGATCAATTTAAGTTTTTGCCGTCATCCTAGAAAATGAGAATTCTTGTCTCCATGTCAACTAAATATTGTTGTCTTGCACTCCATGTCAACTAAATATTGTTGTCTTGCACACTTGTTTTTACTGATATGGCTTTTCTGCAATGTCATAGATGTGCGAGTGTTTATTTAAACTGGATTGGTAAGGATTGTCCTAGATAATGCTGCTGGCAACTCCAGTGGGTTATGGCTTGAGTCTTTGATTACACATTAACGAAGTTTGTTAGTTAATTTTCCTGACGTGCAGGATTTGTTCCACAAAATGATACGCCCTTTGTGTTGTATCACTCACAAAAGTTTTGTATGTTGTGTCAGATCTTCGAGCGTAACCCAACTACGATCAAGAACTATGGCATCTGGCTCCGCTATCAGAGCAGAACCGGCTACCACAACATGTACAAGGAGTACCGTGACACCACCCTGAACGGTGCCGTGGAGCAGATGTACAGTGAGATGGCTTCACGCCACCGCGTGAGGGCCCCTTGCATCCAGATCATCAAGACTGCGATGGTCCACTTCAAGCTGTGCAAGAGGGACAACACCAAGCAGTTCCACAACTCCAAGATCAAGTTCCCCCTTGTGTCCCGCAAGATCAGGCCCCCAACCAGGAAGCTGAAGACCACGTTCAAGGCATCAAGGCCGAACCTGTTCATGTGATTCAGTTGTGCCTGTGTTGTGGTCAATGTTTGGGAGCATAAGAGTCCGTAAGTTTTATGTTTTAAGTTTTGACGTGCTTAGACCTCAGTGGTTGATGATTCATCCCGTTTTGAAACGTGCTTGGTGAACCATTTGAGTATCGTATTATGAATAGCTGGAAGACTTCAATGGTATTGGTGATCTGTTTGGAGTTTGGTCTGTATTATTTCCATGATTTTTTTTCTTTCTGTTGATGATCACATCACCGGTTGTGTATGAAAGAAGCCATATAAACGCTGGGATATACGCGCACCAGCATCCATTTGGAATCCTCGGTGGTAGGGATGGCACCAGCTGATGTGGGTGCGGGTTTGATGAAAACCCGCCTGTAGGTAAACCCGTGGGGTTGGAAAAAATTCGTTCGCAAGTAGATCTGCGGGTGCATTTTTACACCGCACCTGCACTCGCGGGTTTCGGGTGCCTGCGGGTGTGACAAAAGATATAATAAAAATGCACAAATTTTTTAATTTAAATGGTCAAATATTATATTTCTATAAGTAATAAGGGCAAACTAACAACAAATTCCCAAATTCAAAGTATTAATGACAAACTAACAATAAATCTATAAATTTTTGTGCTCATTTTATAGTTAGGATAGTTGGAATAAGTCTTACCTTATCACGTTGGGTTAGAGTTTCTTTGTTTGTGGATGGGTGCGGGTCCACCCGCGGGTGGAATCTCAAACCCGCACCCGCACCCGCAATACGCGGGTGCGGGTCCACCCACGGGTGGAATATCGAACCCGCACCCGTCGGGTCTAAAATCCACGGATACCCGCATCCGCGGACGCAATTGCCATCCCTACTCGGTGGCTTCAATGGTACTGGCCCTGTGGCCTGGTGCACGGGAAAAAAAATGAGTCGCGCAGCTAATTGTTCCGGATTCCCTGAGCCCCTTCGCTTTAATCCATGAAATGAAAATGAATCTTTTTTAATCTTTTTAATAACACAACAATATTGATAATAAAACACGATTACTGTATTGCACACTTCCGTACTCCCAAGATCCCAAATTGTGATCGACACGTGCTCTCAATGTGGGAACTTTCATTAGACTATAGTCTCAATGGAGTTTTATAGTTATTTAATTTTGTTGATGTGATAGAATATTTATGAAGAGATGAGTTAGGATATGAGAGAAGTTTTATTCCTGTGACACTCATTCAGCTTGTTATCTAGTTTTTGCTTTAGATAACTGTGCAATGAAACCGCATTAAAACTGATTTTAAGCCAATCTCAGTGTACAGTTTCATTGCATAGCCACCAAGAGTGCCATATTAGTTTGGTGAATTAAATCACCTCCCTCGATGCACAATTTTATTGCACAGTTTTATAGATAAACTATCATATTTAATTATTAACTGGTTAATGATCAAATATGCCATGTGACCAATAAAAATTGATGAATGTATGTAGATGAAACTTCCATTATACTCCCTCCTTCCAGGTTTGTAGGGCGCAAAATTTACTTTTCTACAAAAAAAAGGGCGCACCCTGGAACATCTCCCATCACCCAGCAGCCACTTACCTCGTAAGCCACATAATTAAGCTAATGTCGGTCCCACATGAATGCAAATCGGCAACGAGTAGTATTATTGGACAGTTGGGAGAGAAAAAATATGGCGCCGAGGAATTTTAATTCAATGGTTTAATTAGGGCACGTACAACCCACCGTAGGTAGGGTTAACCAAACCGGTGGGAACCGGTCCGGTTTGACCGGTTACCGGTCAAACCGGTCCGACCTGGTTTGGGTTTGGGCTGGTACCAAACCGGTCCAAATTCAGAATTCAAATTTGAATTCAAAAAAATGAAAAATTCCCAAAAAATTTCTAAAAATACTTCAAGGTGCGACGAATCTAATGGTGTCAAATTTTCTTAAAAATTCGCCCATTTAATATAGTTTGTAGGCATATGAAGTTAAATCAAAAAAGAAAAAGAAAAAAAATGGGCCGGCCCATTAAGGCCCACCGCATATGGCGACCGGTAAACCGGTCAAACCGGGAAATCACTTTTAAACCATCGGATTTTTTGGTTAAAACACCAGTAACCGGTCAGACCGGACCGGTAAACCGGTCAAACCAGTCGGAACCAGTTACACATGTGCTTTTGAATTTGGATTTGAATTCAATCGGTTTCCACCGGTTTCCGGTCAAACCGGTCCGGTAAACCGCTACCGGAGGTCGGCGGTTTGACCGGACCAGTCAGTTTTGTAAACCCTGACCGTAGGCAGTCGTAGACATGCAACAAAATTTTACAAAAAAAAACCCCCCAACGACGTGCAGTTACTGCCCATCCGTCGACTCATTCGTCTATGGGTTCTTCTCATGCTCCCAGGAAAATCAACGAGGAATCCAACCGTTGTACGACGTGCTTGGAGAGACTGTGATCCGCTGCGCAGTGGAGGGCGATTCGTTTGGCATCACGAACTTCATGCATCGAACTTCATCGCCCTCTACTCGACCTGAACCAGCGACATCCTGCACCGCTGCTCGCCTGTTCTTCATCGGCGTCTTCTCCCCGCGAGATTCCGGCCACCACGATGCATTCTCGGTGCAAGTAAGAGATAAAACGGAACCATCTCGTCGTTCTCTTTCTTTCTCCCCAAATTTCAAGCTCTCTCATACCCTAAATCATCCTCAATTTGACTCACACCAAGCTTCTGCCCGCCAGCCATGGATGAGCTCGACTACCATGATGCATCCTCGGTGCAAGTAAGAGGTAAAAAGGAACCCCCTCGTCGTCCTCTTTCTTTTCCCCCAAATTCCAAATCCTCTCGTACCCTAAATCATCGGTAATTTGACTCATAGCGAGCTTTTGTCCGCCAGCTATGAAGAAGCTCGACCACCATGATGCATTCCCGGTGCAAGTAAGAGGTATAACAGAACTCCCTTGCCGTCCTCTTTATTTTCCCTCAAATTTCAAGCTCTCTCATGCGCTGAATTATCGGCAATTTGACTCGGAGCGAGCTTCGGTCTGCCAGCCATGGAGGAGCTTGAGTTTTTCAATCGGCAAGAGTCATGCGAATTATTTCAATATATTGTGCATTCTCTCATGTATGCAACAAAATATCAATAAGGATCAAGTTTGCACTAGATCACCATAATTTCTGTGTCAAAGGATGAATTAAACATCTTGTAGACAGCCAAACAAACAACCTATTGTACAAACTGTCTGTTTAAGTTGTCTGTTTATGCCAAAAAGACGACAACTGTCTACACCATTGTACTTGCCCTTAGCACTTAAACATGGACGGAATTCAAGGGGGTTGCATGCCTTCATGCAAATGGGAGTTGCATGCCTTCATGCAAATGGGAGTAAATGTGCTAGTGCATGACCCAGCCTTGCCTTGGTCTTTGCAGTAGAAGCTCAAGCGCCCTACAAAGCTGGAAGGAGGGAGTAGTTTCATGGTTCTTGGTAACTGTACACCAAATTTTAGCACCATGAAACTCTATTTTTCTTTCTTCTTAAATTGCATGCCATATCATCACTTTTGACTATATAGCATGTCATTTAATGAGAATGAAAGTACGAAACTCATATGACACTTCATTGAGAATGGCCTTATGCAATCTCTATGCACATGTATTAACACTGAGATTAATTCTCCATACACACAGAAAAAAGCAAAAAAATAAATGGATAAACAAAAGGCTCGACCTTTTTAAAAACATCAGGGTGCACAGCCTGGGCCTACAACACAATCACGTAGCTCAATATGCTCCTTGAAAGGAAAGCCGATCCCGCAATGTATCGAAAATGGAGGCGGCAGCACTGTTCTGTGCAAGTGTAATCTTCAGGCGGCCAAAGAGTTCGTCACTATCTTTAGCTTGTGAGGCTGCATCTGCAGCTTCTTTTGCCATGCCCATCCGTGCATATGCCTACACAAAAGTAATCACAAGATTGTTATATGTTCTCAAGGTCATATTTCTGATATTCTAAATCATATCAAGGAAATCTTCAATCTTGGGTTCTATTTCCAGCGAACTGAGACTAATGTGTTAGTTACTGGGAATCTTCTATATCGTCATATCCTTTGCCTGATCTATCTACTGCAATCGACCCAGCTTTTTATTCTCTTAGGCATATTCTCCTTAACATTTATTTCTGCTGCTAGTAACTAAATTTCTGCTGTCCTCTCATTTTTCTTAAGGTTGAAGCCAGATAAAACAACATGATCAGGAAAAAAAAAACAGCAACAGCTTCTCCAGAAGTCCAAATGCATTCTCCATAGACAACTTGCAAACTAAAAAATACCTCAGATCTTTCACGAGGATCTGTTAGCTTTGGAATATATTTGAGAGCTTCATTTTTTTGACCAGCATCAATGCATGCTTCCACAAAAGGTTTATAGCCTGTAAGTTGAAAATTGAGATGTAAACTTCACAACATCATCAATTTACTATATTCAAACAAGGCATAGACAGAATGTGAAGCAATATTCTTATGTCTGAATTTATCCAATGAAGATAACCCAATGCTGAGAACTGACAAGTTAATGTTTACATCATTGCTACATGGTTCAAATCAGGCTTCAACTTTTAAGCACAATGAAAGAAAAGATTTCTAGTGGGCATAAGGTGCTACTTTCCAAGGATAAGAAATCCTCTGTGTAGGATAATGATGAACTTGCTCAAACCCATGGAAGAAGCACGGATATAAATATCAATTCAATATAAACTTAACTTTCATGCAACAAAGTCATATCTACAAACTCACCTCCTGGTGGTCGTTTCTCTCTTGAAAACTTTTCCAAAGCATCCCAGTTTCCAACTGTAGCTAAAGCACATGTTTTAAGCCAGTACCACCTCTTATCAGGAACCTGTGCAGAAACAGGACCATTAGAAAGACTAAAATGCAATATTAATTGAACAGGTCTCTACGTTTAGAGATCATCTGAATACCTTGAATTCTGACTTCACTTTGAGTGCAGCTCGCTCATTTCCCATTGCAATACAGGTTTTTATTGTATCACTAACACTAGAACCCACAAATATCGCTTGCTTTGTGGAAACTTCAAGTTCATGCTGTGATCTGAATGAAAAAAGAGTAAACAGAGTGACTAAGACATAACTATTAAGCAGGAGTCTGCACACAGTTTCACCATAACTATCTACAGCAAGGAGTTCAGTAAACCACAGCCACATCTCTTCGGATTTTCACAATGAAGTTCAATCTATATGAATCTAGCACCTTGCCTGATTGGCTAATTGAAGCCTAGTAAACCTGAACTGCCAGTTTACCAAGAAAGAAACAAAGAAAATGGTGTCAACAGAACAATTTGCATTACCCAGTTGTAGGTTACTCAAAGATCAATTATTATGCATGAAGTTGCATTAACATATTATTAAGGTTTGTGAGCTGACAAGTGATAGTATAACCTACAGAATGAAGAAAATATATGTTTTATGCTGATTGGATTGATAAGCACCATATCGAATGAGCTTTGAGACATGAATTTCATTATAGTTTTTAGTTGCACCACACGATCTAGATTTCTAATGTAATGCATTAACCTTGCTAACAACCAAATTGCTGTAAATTCTTCAGAATTTGAATGTCAGAAAGAAGAAATAGTATCCTCACATGACAAATTCCGTGCAATATCACATCCTCAAATACCTTAGCAATTTGGCATGCTCTTCAGAAGCCTTGGATTCAAAAACATGTTCCTTAGTCTCAGCAAAAAGTCTATGGGCCTGCTCAATGAGCCTCACTTGTGGACCATGGAGAGAAGTTCCCTTGCTTGCCATGGGATTCTTCTCCAATTCCCTTGATTCCTTCAACAAAAGAAAGGCGGCATCCTGCAATTGTTTTCAATAGCTTAGGCAATTGAAATGTAAACATAAATTTAATATATTAAATCATGCACTGATGATATATTAAATTTATGTGGATGATGGAATTAACTGCTTAGAGTGTATGCATAAAAAGGCAGAATAGCATGCTACTGAATTCCAAATAATATGAAGGCCGGCATTCATGTATTTGAGACTCAGATATGCAAGATCTGGGAGATTATTGTATGTGCAACCTACTTGAAGTCTCCCAGTCGATAAAAAAAAGTCCTTCAAATCTTCATGCTTAGAATGTCTGCAAGCAAACCATGATATTCAACTATGTGGAAACAGATGTATACAGTTGAAGTAGCAACAGTAAACAGGAAAGATGCATCACCTTGCATATGCGATAAACAAACCTCTAGCCACAGGCCTCGCATTAATTACACCAAAAAAATCCAGAGGAGCTTTCTGCAAAATTTATAGTCATCACAGTTCATTAACAATGACACAACCCTTGAGAAGAAGCACTTTCAGTTATGCTTCCCAAATCCCAAAGTTTAGTTTCAGCTGACAAATTAGCTATTCATGCTTGATTTGGATCCTTGAAAAAATTACCTACAGCTGTACCTTAACTGGGAATATTAATGTTCTATAGAGGAAGGAGGAGATTTACCTTCTCTACAGCTATCTTCTGCCAGATGTGGAATAGCACAAGGTACACAAGATCAGTATCACCGCTTTCAATTGCCTTTGATAATGCTTTGTCTTGTTCATCAATGCTTAGCAACATGGGAATCTGTGAAGGTGAAACAAATCAGATGATTTCAAATGGACATCCTTTCCTAACAGATAAGTGCTGAGCCTTCTCCTTTTTTATCATTTAAGCATGCTAGATTTTCTGTAATTACTAAAGATATAGCATGTCCTGTAGAGATATGGCCTATTAAAACGAGCTAAAGCTATCACAGGCTCAGAAGTCAGAGATAGAAGGCAAGCCTATCATCAACCTAATTGAGTGTAAGAATTTTACAAAAGGTTCTTAGACTGTCTCCAACAGTGGAAACCCAAATACCAGACCCATTTGCTGGTTTGGGTCGCGAGCAACAAAAGGGTCAGGCACCCAAAACCGCTCTTCTCCAACAGTGGATGCAAAACCGCCCGCTCCTTGCCACCGCTGCTCACCGCCGGCTCCTCGCCTCGGCCCACTCCCCGCCTCAGCGTCATCGGCCGCGCCCCGCCTCGCCGCCGCTCCCCGCCTCGGCTTCGTCATTCGCAACCCGCCTCGGCGCCGTCGGCCGCGCCCGCCTTGCTGCCGCTCCCCGCCTCGCAGTCCCGCCACGGTCCTGCCTGGCCGCGGCAGCGGCTCCCGTCGCGGGCCCGGCTCCCGCGCGGCTTCGATTTGGGTTGAGAGAGAGAAACGCAAATTTGCCTGCCCTCTTCCCCGGGACGCAAAATGGGTCTCCCCTTTGCCTACTCTGTTGGAGGGTATTTTTTGACTGTGGACCCATTTTGGGTATGGGTAGCATGATGCCTCTCCTGTTGGAGATAGCCTTATATATCGGAACTATTAAATCAACTACCACATCCTAATCAGGTTACCATTTCCACCTGTAAACCAGAAAGACACGAAGAAGTTTATCTATACAATTTCATTTATGATGTACCCAAAATATCTCAACACCTAAATAATTAGGACAGAATTATGAAGAAGCCATATTCTTTACTTAGTTTGTTTTGAACATTCCTATTTTTTTCCATTTTTGTTTACTGGAGAATATCATATATATGCCTCATTCCTCAATCAATCAGTTGCATCATATCCACCTGAATCACCAGCACAAAAGAAAACTTGCCTGCTTTGAGGATTGTAATTCATGATCAACGAGCATTGCAGCCGACCTTCGCCGGCCACAATTATCTGCATGAGCTGCCACTGCAGCATATGAAATTCCTTTACATAACCTGAGCTGCAATAGAAAGAACATGTAATGATGTAAAACAAGGATACATAACTGCAGACCTGCGGTAGCATATGCATTTACCAGGTAAAAGTATAAAGTATAAGCCTGACTATGACTTTAGTAAACACAAACCTTATCAAGCAAACCCTCAAGAAGGACTGTATCTGGAAGAGTTGCTGATGCTGTAATCTTCTCACATGCCCAATGCATTACCACAACCTCCTATAAAAGGTTTGAGGTGTAAATGGAAATGATATTACTTTATCAAGTAAAATATATGGAAAAGCAATGCAAATGTCACTCTCATTAACAATATCAAGTAGGACTAAATGACATAATTTATCTGAAAGTAATTTAATTGTGCACATGGCAAGTAATTTGGTTCAAGATTATGTAATGCTTAGAACCTAACAGTGGGCAACTTGTGCTTCTGAATTTATTGCGAAGGGCAAAGGCACAGTGCTCACCCCAAATTTTCTGGATAACAAAAAATAAAGAGAAGAAAAAGGAGGTTACCGGGTTCAGGCTAAGGTACTCAGAAATGCGAAGTGCCAAAAGGTGCTGATTAGCATTAATGAGACGTCCAATGAGCACTGGTGCAGTAAGCAACTAAAGAAAACAACAAAAAAACGACTATATTAAGACATAAAAGGTACCAATGGCGATATAAGGTTCATTAAAGCATCTAGAGGGTAACACAAACCTTGTACTGCTGAATGGTCAGTGGCATCCCAATCTCGGGATCACGAACGGCATTTAGAACTCGCAACATTTTGCACATTTCTTGAAAGCGTTCATGTGGAAATCGACTGCCAAAGCCAACTGGGTATCAATGCCAAGTTTAAATATCAGCAATAAAGTATTCTATGCAGAGGAATAGCACTATGCAAAAAGTATTACGAGTATAAGATACTGGTTTGTTTAATTTCAAAGTTTGGTGGAATAAACAAATTGAACTATAACACTACAGTGTTGCAGGATGTACCAGAGTAGCAGTAAGATATAAGACTATAATCCATCTAAGAAGACATGGCATGCAATATAACAGTAAATGTTGTTAGCTAGAAAACATATGGCTGACTGATCAACAAAGTTGGGCTCAGAAAGAGTCATGTTATTTATGATCTATTTGATCTAGTGTGTTCAATTTGTCACGTAATCTGAACAAACAAGCAGCTGCCAGGTAGGTAATAAGAAAAAAATAACTTGGTAAGTGGAGTGTGGAGAAGCTTATGTTGTGGAGGAAAAACAAGCTGAAAAAAGGAGTCTTCCCTCCACGTGATTTTGAAGCAAAAGCCCAGTACTCAAATATCTTCACATATGAATGTCCAGTTTTTTCAACACCTCAACTAATGTTCAAATCTAAGAAATCTATCAAGCATCACTTGCTTTGTTTGCCAGGGGCTGGCCTAAGTACCCATCATCTGAAATAGGAAATCTCATCTGGCAGCCTTGTGAGGACGAAATTGCATAATTTTGGAAAGTGGTAGTTGACATGACTTTCATGATAATTAGGAGCTTGAATTCACAAAATAGGTTAGGTAACACTTTTACTCAAGTTAAGAAGCTAAGCTGCTTAGTATAGTTCTAAAACCATCCTATTCTTGGGCTTAAACAAGCAACCTCTTCAAGAAGTTTTCAGGCCTAATGGCCTACCCTTGGCATTTTCTGGACTGAATTATACTAAAAAAAATCAAATATTGGAAAACAAGCTCACACATAAATTTCACTTCAATTGGTACACTGTGACCCAACCCAGTGATCCCATCCACCCATACAAACTTGGCAGAGTAAAGACACTAGTTATCTGTTGCATGAGTTTCTACATGCTACCAAAAATAGACACTTGAAAGATGTAGTTGTCATATACTTTATCTAAAACTAGTCGAAGTTTAAATTGTGCACTGATCAAGGATACAACTTATTCTCCAATCAACAACTTAAAATTAGTAAAGATAGAAAAAGAAAAAAAAAGCAAGCAAATATGATTACTTACAAAAAAGGTAAAAACAGTAGTAAAAGTGCACAAATATAACATCCTAAAAGCAGAAAAATCAACCTGCAGAAAGCTAGGCCATAAGTAGCAGCTCTTAGCAACGTGCGTTGGCGTGAAACATCAAACTCATGGCCAGCAGCATCAATGCAAGCCTCAATTGCCTCCGGCAATGAAGATGATATTAGCTGATAGTTGTCATAAGCCTGCAAGTGTGGATTATTGTTAATATCCCATTTCTGTTTTCACAAGATGAGGCAAGATTAATTTTCCAAAGGACTAACAATAGTTCCATGGTACTTGTCTACTTGAGATATTAACAAACTTTGATACAATTTGCAAGTAGCATGTGTGCAAAGTCATAATGTGAAGCATAAGAAAACAGGTCAAGATGAACTTATAGATACATATGCTACCAAGCTGAAAATACATCAGGTACAATTGTTAATGTTGTACACAGTCACCACCAACTGCATTGCTATCAACAACTTGTGCGAAAAAAAAACTCTAATACTACCTTCCGGATCAACAATATGGATTAGAAATTTAGAATATATAGGAGCACATCTTTAGTGCATCAATAGACCACACTTGGAACACAGACCTCCTTTCTTGGTGACCTTGTCATATACTACTAAGGGGTGCACATACTGTGGTCTACCACAAGAAACCAACTTAAATGATATGAGTAGAGAGAAGGGGACAAAGAAAATAAATACAAGAACTCTTTATCTTGACAATGGCTCATTGGCAGTTTAGTTAAGGAAGGAGTCATTTCCCGATTTGTCTAGCAGTTTGTGCGGGAGCTGCCCTTAAGGCCAACCAGTTGGCAATCCATATTCTTATGTGACTATAAAGTGGTTTCTTGCATTTTTATTCTGTTGCCTTCCGTGGGCGACTGGGAGGTGGAAGCGGGGAGAAGACATACAAAACGGTCAGACAGAACATTCTCTTAATAACAGAAATAGCAACACAAAGCCTTTCCCCAACTTCTTGTCCATGCATGTAAAGCAACTTAGCTTTGGGTCACAAAATAGCTCATATAACATGTATCTAGTGGATAAAACAGTAGTATGCCGAAGGTCCTGATCTTAAGCTAGCAATTGGTGTATAATTGTGAGACCTGGGTGAAGAGCTTTGATCAAGTGTCCAAGGCGCGACAACAAGCAAGTATGAACCGGGACGGAGGGCTGTAGGTGTATTCCTTTTGATCCTTTTCTTTTTTCTTTTTAAGTGGCTGCGACCTCTTTGAACTCTCTTGGTGAGCTGGTGTCCCCAGCGTACGGTTTGGTGTGCATGAGTTTGTATCAAATTCTACATGCTTTCTCTATAAGCAGGATGAGTTCTCGATAAAAAAAAATGGTGTACAATTGTATACTGGTACTCCAAGAAGACAAACAAGCTACAACAATAAAATGGTGTTTAACTTCATTCACAATTTATCCAAATGAGAAACAGAGCTACAAAAGTTCCATGGATTAGAAACAGTACCTTAGCACTTTGTCTGTCATAGTGATCTCGAGCATCATACAATAATGCTGCTGGGGACATGCTTCCAATGCCAAAAATTAATGTAGTACAGTCCGGGACTCGATGTAGAAATTCCATACTTGAGTTTGAGAGGATTCTTACACCATCGCACTCAGGAATGAGTTTTATGGGTTCGTCATAATTGTACTGCACAGGATCTCCATTCGGACCGACCATCAAAAGCACTTCAGGCCAGTAGAGGAGTACACTGTCCAGTCCACACCAAGCTATTTGTTCCGGTGGCAAAGCTGACTATGGGATATCCAAAAGAAAGAAAGAAAAAGTTAACTAATGAACAGTTTACTAACATAGTGCTCACAAAAGGACATAAAAATGGCACCAGCATTCGTAACCTATAGCACTATTTCTATAGCTTAAAATGCACAAATCAAGTTCCAAATGCAACCTAGGACAAAAGAGAAATATAACTAAAAACAGAGAAATTCAGTTCCAAAAACAGTTATATTTTTCTGTTATTACGCCGATGTTAGGTCGTAGCTGTGGAGCCTATCACCGAAAACCTATGGCAGCATTCATCATGATGGAACACCTATGGCTAATCATCATAGACATCTTCTAAAGCAGAGGTTGAGAACTGCAACAGAAGATTTAAACTCTTCTGATATTTGCGATCAAATAAACAAAATGTTCATCATAGACATAGCTATCTGCTTACTATAGTCAATTGGTAACCCTTCAATAAGAGATATGCACTGTTGCTTTTCAGACAAGATAGCAGAACATAAACTAGCAAAGAAAAGTATTGTGTGCAGATTTTTATGCAGGGAAAATGCATCAGCTAAAACCTCCCTATCCATTCAGTCAGACACAATCCAAAGTGGTCTAAATGTCTTGATGAATTATCTGTTTTCAAAGCTATATCTACCAATCCATGCTTGGAGGCCCAGCAAAAGCAAGAATAGAAGCTTGGACAAGCAGTCAGTATAGAGCTATATAAAACTTACATCGCACTCAAACTGGAATATGATCTTGGAGAAATCGGTGGGGATTACAAGCAGGCGCCCATCATGTGCAAATGCTGCAAGAAGCTTCCCGTTGGGTGACACTGCCATCTTCTGCACGGGTCCGATTTCAAGCTCCTCCCCAAACACCTGCACGCCATCCTCATCTACCGCGATCACCCGGTCACCAACCGCAAGCAGCACCTCTGGGCTCCCTGACATGACAAACTGCGGCTCCACCACTGCCATGCATAGAACATGCTCCTCATCACCAACTCCTGGGTCGGCGAGGTCACGGGGGTGAGGGTCAGCAGCTTCGATGTCCGTGGTCACTACAACGCGGTTGTCCTCTGTGAGGATGGCTACGCCGCCGCCCCAGAATACAGCGTCGGCGACGCCTCCAGAGGCCGGCGGGAGTAGGGGCACGGGGCTGGAGCTGGGGCTGGGCTGCAGATCGGGGAGGCGGAAGCGGAGGAGAGAGCCATCTGAGAGGAGGCCGATGAGGCTGAGGGAGCTGGAGAACGAGAGCGAGTGGAGGCGGGGGAGCATGGGCGGCCAGGGGGCGGAGGCGATGGGGTGACCCGAGGAGGAGAAGAGGAGGAGGCGGCGCCGGGAGGGCTCGGAGTGGAGCTGCACGATCTTAGAGTCGTCGCGGACGGCGGCGATCGGACCGCCGAAGGGCGCCGCGGCGACGATGTGAGTGGATAGGTCGAGGCGGCCGATCACGGGACCGCCGACGCTGGCGGAGGAGGAGGCGGTGGAGGTGGGTGCCGGGGCGGACCAGGGGAGAGGGGAGTAGAGCGTGAGGCGGCGGTAGAAGCGGTCGGAGAGGAGGTCCCACTCCGCCGCGACGGAGACCGAGGAGGACATCGCGGGGGCGGGTGTGGGGTTGGTCGCCGGCGGCGAGGCGAGGCGGGAGCTCGGCCGGATCGCGCGCGAGCGGCCGGGCTTGGGGAAGAAGATGGACTCTTGGGCGGATCGAGTTACGACGGGTTGGCCGCTGACGTGTGGGACCGGGCGTCGGCGAGCCGAGCCCAGCGAGCGCGGGCTGGAGAGCTGCTGATTCGCGCGCGGTCCATCAGCGGTGGTGGCCTGCGCTGGTAGGTGGGCCTGGCATTGTCCAGCCCATTTCTGAGCGATCGGCGACCACCTCAATTTTCCTATATAATCAAATATATAGAATTATTCCCCTCAAAAAAATATATAGAATTATTTTATCTTGTCTTTTTTTTAACCTTGATCCTTGGAATCTCAAGGCTAAAGTTGAGGGCCTTGTACCTAGGGCTGGATATCGAGCCAGCTCGGCTCGGCTCGGTGCAGCTCGAGCTGGCTCGGTAAGCAAACGAGCTGGCTTGGCTCGGCTCGTTAACATACCGAGCTAGAGTGCCGGCTCGGCTCGGCTCGTTTACGAGCTCGAGCCAGCTCGTTTAGCTCACGAGCCACAGCACAAAAAAAATACAGGCGCGCTCGGGCTCCCCGACCTCCTCCCCGACGGACTCCCCGACCTCTTCCTTCTCACCTCCCATGGACGACGGAGCCATGGAGGACGGAGGCGGGCCGCCCCTGCCTTCTCCTCGCCGCTCGAGCCGCCCCTGCCTTCTCCCGCCGCCAGGAGCAGAGGCCCGCCGCCCCCTGCTCAGATCTGCACCGGCGAGCTCCCTCCTCTACAACAACTCCCTCCATGCGGGCGGAGGGCGGAGAGCGGAGCCGCAGCGGCGCGTGGCAGAGGGCAGAGCTGCAGCGGCGGCCGGAGCCACCGCGGGGGCGGAGGGCGGAGCCGTGGGGCACGTGAGCGTCAAGGATGGGGGCGGAGCGAAGGCCGGCGGAGTAGAGGACGGACACGGCAAGCGGGAGGAGTTTGGGGCGGCGGTGTGAGGACGATAGGGTCTCTCGTAGTAGTGCTGGACTGCCGGATGAGGGCGGCCGGGCGGTGTCCAGTTTTACTTAGGGTTCCTTTGTGGGCTTTTCTATGGGCCGTTGTTGTGGTGGGCTGGTGGCTAGGCGCCTGCCGCCTGGGCTGCTGCTTTGGCTCGCCTGGCTCGTGAGCCAGCTCGCGAGCTGGCTCGAGCTGGCTCGTTTGGTTACCGAGCTAGAACACCGGCTCAGCTCGCAACAAAATTCAAACGAGCCGAGCCGAGCCGAGCCACTAACGAGCGAGTTCGAGCGAGTTATCGAGCCACGAGTTTTTTGTCCAGCCCTACTTGTACCACCCCTAGCTTGCTAGCTACAAGTGAAGCTCAGCTGCAGTTTGCGAGGAATTAGCACCAACTCACTTAAATGTCTGTATTTTAGACGAAATCGGTCTAACGTTTACTGTAGAGTTGTGTCAAACCCAGCGATCGATGCCCATGTGCGCATCTTCGTTACAATATGTTCGACAGGAAATATTAATTTGAAATAACACGTGTCACACTACGTTGATTTTTCGATGGCCTGGGATTGGCATGCTCCCCACGATGAGCCTAACAGGCTTCTGACGTGCCCCCTTCTTACCCGCAGACCTTTTGATACGAGTAGCAATCACAATCAGTCGTGTGACAGAGAAAGCGGCAAGGAGAACTATATATATATATATATATATATATATATATATATATATATATATATATATATATATATATATATATATATATATATATACGGTAGCGCTATTCTACACTCTAGGTGTAGAATGTGATTCTACACCCAACCAACCCAACACCCACCAGCTAACCAACCAGACTCATAACCCCACCACTCCGACCCGTCCCCCGTGTGTCCAGCTTCTTTGTTCACGAGCCACGAGCCGCGAGCGGCGCGGAGCGATGCGAGTAGCGAGTGCGAGATCTTCCAGAACCGACGGCGCGCAGGACGGCGAGGGGCCGAGGGCGGCGGTGGCGCGTAGGACGGCGGTGGCTGCGGTAGCGCGCAGGAGTGCAAGGCAGCAGCGGCGCGCAGGCCGGTGCTGGCAGCAACGGCGACCCGCTGAGGGGCGAGGGGCGGTGGCGCGCGGAGGGGCAAGGTGTGGCGGAGCGTAGGATGGCGAGGGTAGTGGTAGCGCATAGTGGGACGAGGCTCCCATAGTAGCATCGCGGCCAGCGGTTGGCGGCGCAAGGAGCAGCGCAACCAGCTAGCAGTCCTCGATCTGAGGACCAAGGGCGTGCGGCAGGGGAGCAGAGGCGCTGCGGCCCGCTGCTGGCAGTGGCGACGCGGGTAGCAGTGGTGGTGAGGGTTCCCCTCGGCTTCTTCTCCGTGGATCAGATTAGGAAATCAAAAATTACTGAGCCTTCCGCTAAAGTTCAATAAATTACCGAAGCACTTGGCATCTTCTCTTAGTAATTGAGCTACTACTCATCATGTTCTAACTTTTCTTTCTTTTTTCTGTGATTGAGTTCAGTAATTTAGTTTTAAACATCGAGATCAGTAATTGATATTATAATGAGTTAATTCAGCCTAGCAATCAGTGTTGATGATCTATCAAATCACAGGAGTACTAAAATTATTGAATTCATGTATGCATGAATTACTAAATTCAGTAAAATTACGGATAATTTCTCGAATTACTAAAATACTAAAGTTACTGATGTATCACGACAAGTTGTTTTTTATGAAACAAAAATGTATTACTGATGCTCTCTTGTATTACTAGATTACTGGTTGCATTGGTCAGTAGGTTTTATGTAGTGTTGGTAGTATCAATCACATTGCTCGTTCAAGGGGAAACACAAAGGCAGAAGTTTAGAATATGAGGGGATGGAGGCGTGCCCTTTTTACACACATTGTGCTTCAGCATAACTACAAGCACGTCCCTACACTACGTATAAGGAAGCGCACGAGAGCGCACAAGGTGAAAACCCAACTATGATGAATCCAGTTGACACCATATGTGCGAGCCATGTCCACTACCCCAACGTTTTGCGCATCCTACACAGTGTTGACCAACATATATTATTTGATTACTGAATATTTATTACTATGATTCTGGATACTGAATACAAGACATGTGCACAAACATCACTGGATCACAAAAAATTCTATTGATTTGCTAGATAAATTGTAAAAAGAATTACTAGGCCTGCATGTATTGAATAATTGTAAAAAGAATTACTAGACCTGCATGTATTGAATAACTGAATCTACATATACATAAAAATACTGAATTGATGTATCACCATGTTACTGAACCCAAATGAATGTACAAAATTATTAGATGTATTACCAAATAAACATATACAAAGGTATTGTTGGATGAACATATGCATATGCATTACTGAATAACTGAAACTGTGCATTACTGAAACGAAGCATGTAAATGGTTATTACAAGAAAATGATTCCCCCAAAACATGAGAAATTACTAGAAGTGCATAATACTGAATAACTGATTCTCTAGATTACCGAAAATTCAAGCATATACATTTAGTTGGCGGTGAGCATGGATGTATGGATAACTGGAAATACTAAATAACTGAATAACTATATGTCCCTGTTACTGAAACAAATTATGTACATGGTGTGTTACTGGGGAAACCGTTCATCAAGAATCTGAGGAACTGCTGAAAAAAAGTACATAATACTGAATAGCAAGTTCCCAGATTAGATATACATGTAGTTGGGCGGTGACTACACATGTGTACACATATTAGTTAAGATTATCTATCTCATGCAGCCTCCAAAAATACAAAAAGTCTTCAAAAAACACATGGAGCATCTTTCTCTTCACTTGGAACCCTCTCCCCTTGTGTCATGTGCATGAGGAGACAGAGTTGGAAAGTGGTGCCATGCCCGCATAAACCTGACACTAGTAAAACTCTGAAAAGATCATTGACAAAAATAGAGCAAGAACGACTTGATATTGAATTACTGGGTTACTGCTTTACCGAGAGTAACTGAATTACTACAAAGTATTACTAGGTTATAGAGAATTTACTGAAAAATGTGCAAGTAATTCTCGGGTGTCGAGGGATTACTGATATTTGTAAGTATTACTGGAACTAGAGACATACCGTAAGCAAGGGCAGTAGGACAACCCCATATCTGACTGAATTGGAGTTTAGTTCTTTATCATCAACCATCAGTAATGAAAAAAATACTGGCTATCTACGAAACCTAAAAAATTATTGATACTAAATCCTAACAAAAACTACTAGCCTAACTAGCCAACATGGAGCACAGTTTAGAGCATCAAAATGTATTCAGTAATCGCTGACAAAAAATGGCCTGTGATTTTGGATAATGAACATTACTCCCGCTGTTCTTACCTCATGTTGTCAGCATCATTGCTTGCTTAACGACTAGCTTGATGTGATCAACGTGTCTCCATTTCCAGCATACCGTGAGAAACCCTAGAACACATATATCAGTCAAATATTGCGCAGATGATTCAATAATTAGCATATTCAAACTATGTTGAGTGTCTGGCTCTAGATGATTCATGAGATGATTGAGCTCAGTAGTTTTTTTTAGTTTCAGTAGTTTTAGTTACTGAGCTCTATTTCAATCTCATGTAGTGAGATAGTCTAGTATTTCATTACTGAACTACTAAACTACCTACTCGGTTCAGATCATCAGTGCTCAGAAAATAAAAAAAATACAAGACTAACCACTAAACCTAACAAAATTACTGATACCACTGGCCTAACTAAATTTTGAGCATCAACATTTATTAGTGATTGCCAACAAAAACAAGTGGTGCTGGAAATAATCGTAGACAAAAATAGGCATGTGAAGTTGGATATTAAGCACTACTCCCACTGTTTTTACGAATTTATCAGTGCCGTTGATTGCTTAATGACCAGCTTGATGGGATCAACATGTCTCCATTCAAATTTAGCATACATGGATACGAATTCGGGATTAGGGAGTTGCATAAATTAGAAAAACAATGCAGTGTGATGCTCACCGGAGCACCTCACATTGGATCAGGATGCCTCTTCAACCTGCTGCTCATCGGGATCGTGCAGGGAGGGAGCGCTAGGCGCGTAGCGGAGGGATGCTTTCAGGCTGCATCCCCACAGCTTGAGGCTGCCGCGACCACTATGCAAGTACCCAATGCGAGGATAGGGTGAACGCGGGCATCTGGCAACCTCCGAGACGCCGCTCGATGCTGCTGCAGGCAACGGGCAAGGGCCCAGGCGGGTGTGTGCGGGACCACGTCTACTGCACTCCATCGCTGGTGACGCATCTCGGCCGCTGGAGGATGTCGATGAGCCGCCTTCGCGCCACGCCGCTCGCCGCCGCAGCAGCCTCCGCGCCCCGCTCAACGCCTCCGCCTCACGCGACTCGACGCCTCCGCGCCCTGGGTGCCGGATGCCTTGAATCTCGCTGCTGTCGTCGCCGCCCGCCTGGGATCCTGCCGCCGCTGCGGCCGCCGAATGCTGGAGGCGGGGTTAGGTTTGCATGGGGGTGGTGGGGGGGGGAGGGGGCAGCCGGGCCGGGGGGTAACGAGCGCGCGGGAACGTGGGCCATGGGCCTGCGGGGTGGGAGCGAAGGTGAAGGTTCGGATCGGGTCTGGGGGTGGGCTTGGTTTGGATTGGGGCTGGGTGTAGAATAGAATTCTACACCTAGAGTGTAGAATAGCACACACACACACACACACACACACACACACACACACACACACACACACACACACACACACACACACACATATATATATATATATATATATATATATATATATATATATATATATATATATATATATATATATATATACTCCCCGTGTCAGGCCATCATTTCGGCCTTTTTTGGTCTTTTGCTTCATTCATCCTGCTCGGTGGCCTGCTCGGACTGCGTCCATCCCACGCCACGCCGCCTCTGTTACCTTCCCTAGTGGCGTCCCCCTCATCTTACACCTGTACCTGTTTTTTTCTAGGCTGCGCTGTTCGTTTCCTTCTTCGGTAAGCTCCTGACCCTTTTCTTTTTCTTCGTTCTCTTTCGGCGAGCCCTTGGATTTCCCGGCTCTTTATCGCTCTGTGGTCTTGCTTTCCATTTCAATGCTCTACCTGTTAGCCTCCTCCCTCGCCGTCCTTGTCGTTTCCCATTTTTGTTTTGTTTGCTTCCTTTTTTTTCTCTTGATGATCTTAGTGGCGTTCCTGCACTCATTTTCTTGGACTGCATTTTTCTTCCTATTATGGATGATAGGCTCATGGTTTTTTCTGAATTTTTTTTGCCCAGGAATCTGCCGCCTTCTTTCTACTGCGCTCTTGGGGGTTCGAGGGCTTCTGGCCCTTCCTGTTGCTGTTTACTTCAGGTGAGATTACTTATTGCTGATTCTAGACTCAATTGCTCTTTACTATTCAGTCTCACTTAGTTAATGTACCTTATCTCAGTTATCACTCTTTCTTTGCTTCTTTGATTGTGCCTGATGCGTCCCGATAGAACCTCTGTTGCATCTCTGTATGTTACGCAATCTGAATCTTTTGGATCAACCAAACTGTGCATGCTAACATCGATTATTAATTACTTTATTTACCTGACTGTGCTTACTCAACAATTGCAGCCCAATTTCCTCAGCAATCAGGATCTCAGAGCCAGAGTCTTGACCCTGCCCAAAAGACTACAGTGATCACTGCATCAAGTGGTTCTGAATGCGCACTATCTGAATCCAGCAAGGTATCTACATAATAAATAAAGATCACCTGGTTCCATTTCATTAGGAAGCACAACAAGCATAGTACCTGATGATCTGCACTTATGTTAACACACCATCTTTGAATTGCCTGATATAAATGTATCGGTAAAGCACATACTAAACTGCAAATCGTTGCAGCAATTAAATCACACTTCCATACTAGAAATAGTTTTTGATGTTCATAATCGCATTTTAGAATATACATGACCTAATTCTGTCCATGTAATTGCAGCTTCCTGAAACATCTGAAAGCAAATTGCCTTCAACTCCACCCTCACTTGTGGGATTACAGAAAGCACATGTATACATCATAGCAACATGTGTACCGTATTGCGTATAAGACTAATCTCCTCCAAATTATGTAAGGAAGGAATTCTATGCTAACATTTTGTCATGCAGACTCCCGACCCAAAGACCACAAGGACCAAGCGTTCAGCTGAACACACATCTGGAAGCCACCAAGAAATTGATCCAAAGTATGTTAATCACATAGTTATCACATTAAATTTACCGTAATAGAAACTCTACCACATTCCAAACCAGTCATCGATATTTTGTATTGCAATTTATAGTCCACAATATATATTGAATTAATATATCATCAATTCTCATACAGAGTATAACACACTTTGTCTTTTTCTTTGTTAAAGGGAAACCCGTACATCAACCAAAAAAAATTCCAAGAGGCAGCTAGACTTCATCGATCCAGATGAACAACACTAGGTGATGATAACCATGAAATAGACGAAGACAAATCATTTTGCAAATGAACCTGGTAGAATCGTGCCAGCACATAGTACTGTCTGGCATTGCACGATGACCTCTACTCCTCTCTCTCATGTAAATTAAATACACTGATGATGCCTCCCTATAGACGCATCACTATATGTGCACTAGACGAAAGGCTGTTATTTTGCCAATGGATCTGGGACAACTATAGTAGGGCATAATACTGTCTGCCGCTGCACGACCACCTGCGTAGCTCTGTCTTATGTAAATTAAACAACGACAATGGCTTCTTAGCCGCTCCACTATGTAACTGATGACTGAAGTCACTTCCATATGTATTAAGTAATTATGCTACTATCTATGTGTTTGCCCTGTTGTTTAGTTCATCTCATACGCTGCCTTAAAGGGTTATAAGAAACTTTCATGTGTTCTCAGCAGATCAATATAAGAGGTGCAAAGATGTTCTTGAATTTCTACTTTTTCTTATGATATGTGTTGCATATTATCCTTAGAATTTCTTTGTCAAACATTGTGTCTGCCTGCCTGCCTCTCTTTCACATTGCATACATGAATTTTGTAAAAAATTTCAGTTCAAATGTATTGGAAAGGAAATCTGTTGAGACATGACAGCAGTCAACTTGAGTATGTTATTTCCCCAGACCCCGCACAGTGCGGAAAGCCTACGGCACTGGGTATGCCCTTTAGACAATCTTCAATGTCTCAACATGTTATTTTAGTTTGTCTCAACTTTCATGAGTTGACTGCTCTACACATTGACGCCTACGTAGCAGCATGTGTACACAAACTTACCCCCGGAACAAAAACACCACCTTCCAATCCATCATCAGAACCACGTCCCCCCTATGAATACCTCCGATTGCAGAGCGTAAGTAAAACTGGAAAAATCAAAAGCATGGCAAGCCTCCGATGGAGCATGGATGAACATAGCAGGACAGTACTCTGAATGATTAGCAGCACTACTAGAACTAACAACCAATTCTCCACCTGTTGTAGCCTGCATAAAAATCCACGATGAAAAACTGAAACAAACACTACAAGATACACAATCGCAATAGCTAACAGAATACCTGGCGAGGATTCTTGCCGCAGCGTTGAGGCGGATCCCATTCAGCAGCCCTTTTCACTCCTGTCATCCCCTCTCTCATTTCCTTTGCTGAACCCGACGCCATCGATGCCTCCAAGAAATGTCTGCTATCACCAAAAACCCCCACAGTCTCACTTGCATTGGCATACTACATAACAACCCCGTGGCCTCTCCAGCTGACAGAATAGGCATAGGTGGCGGCCATACTGCAACGCCACCTCAGCTAATCAGCCACCCTTCAACCAAAAACCACCACGGCTACGCTCCATCCAGCACACCTTTTCTTGCCCTCTGTCATGACCAACTATAAATGGGCCAGCATCATCCTTCTGTATCCAGCTCATTTTGCACTACAGCAAAGAGGCCCAAACAGGCCACATTTGCATACACGCATACAGGCAGGCCACATTTGCATACACGCACAACACATACTGGCGCTGATAGCGCGCCAATTTTGCTAGTGTATGCATGCGTGTGAAAGCGATACAGATAGACAGATTCTTCATTAGTTGGTCACATGCCACTCAGATCGCACTGCATGCACGGGTCCGGACCTACTACTCGATGACTTGCATGTCCATCCAGACCAGGCATGCAGATGGTCAGATGGGTTGGATGCGATGCAGATGCAACATGCAATGGTCTTTGAGCTCTTGCACCCTGTACACACACAACACAACAGTACGAGATAATGCATGCACGGGCAGCATGGCCGTGTCGCCAGTCCTAGTGTATATATCGCTGAACCAAAAGGAGCCTCGCCTCTACGCTGCTGCTGCCAATCCCGTCGCTCCGGCTGTCTTTGGCGTGCCTTTTTTTTGTTGCGTATTGTGTGTGTCATGTACTCATGTGTGCTGGCTGTGCTTTAGGCCCACATGAGCTTCCTTTGCTGGCTACGGCTTCCCGGTCTCCCATGCCGTGTGCCCATCGCGAAGCTGAATCTGCGGTCGACCTTGACATACCCCTCCAGCGGTCGATTTTTATTCCTTCCACATGCGCAGGCCCATGCGACTTTATCCTCCGCCCTCCTTCTCTCCTTTCCACTGCACACGTTCTTCCCCCTCCCTCCATCTGGATCTCGTCTGCTCCGTGACGCCTCCTTCACCCTTTCCTTCTGCTCCATGCGGCCTGAGAGGGGGCCGGCGGGTAGGCGGCGGGAGGCCGCGCGGCGGGACCGGCGAGCCGGCGGCGGGGCCGGGACGGGAGGCGCGGCGGGGCCTGCGGGGCCGGCGGCGCGAGCGGCTGCGGGGCGCGGCAGGAGGCGCGGTTGCGCCGGCGGGAACGGCGGGAGGCGCGGCCGCTCGCCACCAGCGCCGCCCCCGCCCAGATCCAGTTTTCTTTTTTTTTAATTTTTTTCTTTTTTGTTCTTTGCATACAAATTTTTTTTAAAAATATTAGCCGAGTTTTTTATTTGGATGTACATTTTTGTTTCATCCATTTGATAAATTTCTCTGTCAAAATTTTTCTCGTAAAATTTTTTTATCTCACCAATTTGTTTCTTGAAATTTTTTCTACCCACCAAATTTTCACTTGAAAAATTATTTGTATTTTTTTCTCAGAAAACGACAAAAAAGTTTCTAAAAATAAAAAAATTGCTATCGGAAAATCGACCGTACGGACTCCTCCCGTACGGTCGACCGTAATCTAGCCACACCCTGTGCCCATCCGTATCTCCAACTCCCCAAACGATGGCTTACTCGCTCTAAAATCTGGACCCCTTTAATCTTTTCCGTTTTCCATCTAATACCATAAACAATACTAGTAGTAATCAAAAAAATAGAGGTAGCAAATCAATCAATCAAGCACTTTAGCGTGAATAATTGGAACAAATCGATTGGCCTGCATCTTGCAGGAAGGCCAATTTTGGTGGTGATCAACTGGTTTTGGGTGCAGCAATTAATTTAGAGTTTGGCGATCTTGGCAGACTCGATTTCGATTTAGTGATGGGAGTTCATGATGGGCCTGGTTTCGCGGCGAGCAGCAAGATACCGTCAATTGAGACTCGGAGACATGGACGGGCACACGAGGAAGGAGACAGGGAAGCCGCAGCCTCCTTTGCTTCTCGCCACTGTCACGTTCCCTGCTTCTATCTGGGCCGTTCCTGCGTCGTGGGCTGCTCGCTGCGTTCCCCATGTGGCGTTTTTTTTTATTTTTGTATTTTTCAAAAAAAAATTTACAGAAATATATTTTTGGTTTTAGGTTTTACAGTTCTATACCCCTACCGCCCGGCAGGGAGGCGGTAGGGACCTATGTGTAAATAAAAATAAATTTAATTTGTGCAGAGGTCCTTGGAGGGAGCCTGCCGCCCCCCTGCCGGGCGGCAGGCCCCTGCCGCCGCCGGCAGGGGGCCTGCCGCCCGGCAGGGGGACGGCAGGCTCCCTCCTCAAATATAAAACTCCGCCCCTTCCCTATGCGCCCTCATTTTCTGCCCACGAGATCCAGAGAGGGGGAGAGGGAGAGAGGAGGGGTGAGGGAGGTAAAAAAACCGGCGAAGCCCTGCAGGATTTTGGATCAGAACCGCAGGTAACCAATATTTCTCAATTATTATAGACTTGTTTCTAAAATAATTATGAATTAGAATAGATTTAGTTTTTGGATAGTGAAATATAGAATAGTAAACTTAGAATGACAGTACCTTATTGTTATTGCAGCATAAGGCAATGGCTGCCTCCAATTCTGTTGGATTTTCATAGACCGAAGGAAAATCTAGTATATTTCTTGAGATCATGACACATCTTGTAATCAGTAAGAAGTTGGATCCATTAGCGGATGGTGCGATAGAGATGGTGTTGTCCGAATTAGTTGAGATTAAAGATTTGACATTGTTTCGAGGTATTACAATGCAAGATTTAAAGGAACACCTGCTAGAACGTCGGAAGATATACATGAGGGTATGTGAACTAGCGAATCATCCTTATGGTATTGGATTCTTACAAACTAATTGTAACATATGGATGCGGCCAGAGGTGTATGAGATGCACATTAAGGTAACTCTTATTCAGTTCTAATCACGTCCGTTATTTGTAATCCATATTTACGAAATAGTAAAATTATTGTGTAATTATATGCTAGGATTACCCCGAGAACACGGAGTTGATTAACAAATCGATACTAAATTTCCGTAAATTGGTATGTATCTTCGGTGGAGTTATGCCGCAAACTAAACGAAGGAGGTGTAAAACATCTTCGGGTGATAGTTATCGGCCTCCGCAAGAACAGATGACCGGAGGTTCGTCAAGTCATGCAGCACCACCTCGAGCACCTAGTTGTGTTAACTGGGATGACGATATGGATGACTTCATGCCCCCCAAATCATGGCCTCGAACACCTGATGTTCCTCCCCCTGTACATGAACCTAAAACCAGAAAAGAGAGAAAAGGAAAGTCGAGAGGTTCGTCAAGTAATACTGCACCACCTACAACACCACCATCTGTCAACTGGGATGACGATTTAGATGATTTCATGACATGATCTGTAACTTATGATGGACATCAGTTTTAGATTGTGATGTAAATTGTGACGGGACGCATGTACCTTTAATTGCAATACTTATATGTTTGCTATATTTGATTGTAATGATTATATTTATGATACAATACCACATAAGATACAATGAACGAAATATAAATAGAACGTTAAACAAAATACCACATAACATATTACATTGAAGGTTTCATTCGTTACAACCAAATTCGAGACAAATACATAATATACTTAGTTTCATACACACAAATACATTGCAAGCTGTTACGTGCACAACTAGATGCGGCGAATTCTTGTAGGTGGAGCCGATCCATCCATCGGATTCCCGGAAGGTCCAGCCTCGGCAGCAGCAGTGGGTACTGAAAGCTGTGGGCACTTCTTGTAAGTGTGACCGTCCGCTCCACACAAGTTGCAACGTTTTTTCTTCTTTCCAGCCTCGGACTCGTCCATTCCGTTCCGGATCCGACGTGTGTGTCGTCGGCCTAGCCCCGCTTCGTAGCTGCATCAGGGATGAGCATTGGATGGGGCCTGCATGTAGACCTGCATGACTATCACTGATAAGGCAAACATTAGGCCTTCCAGCAACAACGTGAATCTTCAGACGTTCAAGAAACCAGTACCAGCTTTCTGTGTTCTCATTCTCAACAAAGGCAAAGGCGATGGGAACTATCTGTTTGTTGCAATCAATTTCGATTGCCGTCAATATTGTTCCCTTATATTTCCCTGTCAGGAAAGTGCCGTCAATACACAGAACAGGAAGGCAGTAAATGAATGCCCTCACACATGCTCCAATGCAAAAGAAAGCTCGCAGCAGAATGCTTGGCCCCCCTGACAAGCTCGGTATACTGTATGTATCAAAAGCACTTCCAGGATTTCTGTGCACAATAGGTTCAAGCATACGAGGTAGGTTGTCATATGATACTTCATAAGTGCCAAACCTCATCTCAAATACTTTTTGTTTAGCCCGCCAAGTCTTTGCATAGCTGATCACATACTGGAAATTCTGTTCAATGTCCCTAATTATCAATGCAGGCTCATAATCCATTTTGTCAAGAATCACCCCATACATCTTCTTAGCCACAAAAGTTGATGTGATATTACGATGATGTCCCACAACACCTGTCAATCTACAAGTATGTGGTGTAACAATTGAACATTCCCAGTGTGTCTTGAACTTTCCCTTGTATGCATGCACTCGCCATGTACAGTCTCTATCTGCACACCTCACCTCGTATTCTTTGCTGCTAGACTTCAGTACTCTAAATTCCTTCCTCAGAGATACAGCTCAGAGTTTCACAGCATCCTTCACATCCTCAATGGTACGATACTTTGCCCCTTGTATGACCTCATTCACTCTGTATTCAAACTCCGGACATCTAATATCTTGTACCACTGGATTACCAAAACTCTCTTTACGCCATTCACCTAACACTGGGAAGCGCTCATCGTCCTCATCGTCCGATGAGTCCCCACATTGCTCTATTATTTGTGCATACTGGTCTTCTTTCTCCATGTCCTCCACAATTCCAGGTATCCGCTCGCCTTCATCTGCTAAGCCTTGTGGTTCTGGTTCTGGAGCTTGCATGTTCTCTTCTTCTTTATCCTCTTCCATCTCTTCATTGCAGTCAGATGTTGTGTGTGTTGACCCTTCACCTAAATCAATGGTCTTCTGGTGAATCTGAATTACCATTGCGAGAGGCCACCCACTTTCAAGAGCTGCGTGCATGTAATGTTGCCATTCTTCCGTACTACTTATATGCGTCAACTCCCAGAAATCCCCATTAACTTCTCAGGAAGTCAAGGTATGAACCGTAAGCAAATGGGTCTTTGGATTCACATTGAACATCTTGTGAAGACATTTCCGTATGGACTCAAAACTCCTCTCTAGGGGTTTATCTAGACTGCACTGTCTTCTTTCCAATGCTGATAGATTTACTCCATAGGAGTCATGAGTAATTCTATAGAAGTCACCGTAATGAACTTGAAATGCCACTTTGCTCGACATATCTGGCCATGCAAAGACTTCATTTTAATTAATCTAATATCTACAAATATACTATACCTTCAATTATAACCACTAATTCGAACCCTAAGTGCTTACAATAATAAAAAATATTAATCATAAAATTAAACATATAAAAAAATCTAGAATGACAAAGTTGAGAAATATTGGTTACCTGCGGTTCGGATCCAAAATCCTGCAGGGCTTCGCCGGTTTTTTTACCTCCCTCACCCCTCCTCTCCCCTCTCTGGATCTCGTGGGCAGAAAATGAGGGCGCATAGGGAAGGGGCGGAGTTTTATATTTGAGGAGGGAGCCTGCCGCCCCCCTGCCGGGCGGCAGGCTCCCTCCAAGGACCTCTGTGCAAATTAAATTTATTTTTATTTACATATAGGTCCCTACCGCCTCCCTGCCGGGCGGTCGGCCCCCGCCGCCCCCTGCCAGGCGGTAGGGGTACAAAACTGTAAAACCTAAAACCAAAAATTTATTTCTGTAATTTTTTTTTGAAAAATACAAAAAAAAAGACGCCCCCATGTGTGGCAATTATTTCGGCCTTTTTTCGTTGCTGCAGCTGGACGGACTCCCACTTGTATGCCATACCAGTCCTACTGTATGCGCTGTCCTGCCAGGGCAGTACCAAAGTTTTGGTGGCCCTGGTGCAAAACTCAAATGGTGGCCCATAACTATATTATAAAATGCAAATAATGGAAATATATTCATACATAATATAACTACAAGAATCCGTGTATGTTAAAGGATTAAAGAGTGAATTTGTCTTACCATATCTTCTTAACTTCTATTGAATAGTGCCATTCTTAACCACAAGAATCCCAATACCTCGGATCGAATATATCAGGCTGAATAGGAACTGGTTCTGAATCAATACCATCGGTATTTTCTGCATCAATCTCCAAAGTGCGTGCCTCAACAAACACGCTCGTGGAGTACGCCGAGGCGATCCACTATCACCACTACTCTTTATCCTAGCCATTGATCCCCTTCAAAAAATAATAGAGCTAGCAGCCCAAAGAAACATAATTCACCAGGTCCTCCCAAAGGCGGCAAAATTAAGATGTTCCCTCTATGCAGATGATGCAGCCCTCTTTGCAAACCCGGACCATGAAGAATTGAGTCGCATTGGCCAACTGTTACAAGTCTTTGTGAGATGTTCGGGATTAAAGGTCAACATGAACAAAATAGAAATATTTCCGATTCGATGCACCGAGGACATGATATCCAACACTTTGATAGATTTCCCAGGGAAAGTTTCCTCATTCCCCGGCAAATATCTGGGCTTACCACTACACACTCGCAAGCTCCGGAGGGTAGATGTGCAGCCGCTCCTTGACAAGATTGGGAAGAGATTACCAGGGTGGAAAGGGAAAATGTTATCAACGGCAGGAAGAGAAACGCTAGTCAAAAGCGTGCTTACATCGCAGCCAATCTATCATCTAACAGTGTTCCCAACCCAAAAATGGTTGATCAAACAAATCGATCGGATGAGAAGAAGTTTCCTTTAGAGAGGAGATGAGCCAGAGAAAGTGAACGGAGGTCATTGCCTAGTGAGATGGCCTTCGGTGTGCACACCAAAAGACTTGGGGGACTTGGGATACTCGACCTTGATCGGCTAGCAAGGGCACTCAGACTTAGATGGCTTTGGTTCCAATGGAAAAACGAAGAACGGCCATGGACAGGACTAGCGATCCCTTGTGACAAAACAGACAAAGATTTGTTCCATACCTCCACGATTGTCAAAGTGGGCAAGGGTAACAAAGCACTTTTCTGGCATTCGAGTTTGTTGAATGGTTCATCACCAAAGAATTTAGCACCACATCTATTTCAAAAATCAAGAAGAAAAAATATTTCGGTACAAAAGGCGCTGCATGGAAATCACTGGATAGACCTAGTCCGCCCATTGACGACGGGAGTGGAAATCAGAGAATACGCAGAGTTGAGGGAGGTGATTCAGCTGCAAGCAAGAGACACCAATGCAGATGATGAGATTACTTGGCGATGGACACCTAATGGAGAATACACAACAAAAAGTGCATATCGTATTCAGTTCATTGGCCGCACCAGAACGTCATTGTTCCACCCAATTTGGAAGGCCAAAACCAAACCAAAATGTCGTTTTTTCGCTTGGCTCCTACTCCAAAAAAAGATCTTGACAGCAGACAATTTGGCGAAAAGGGGCTGGCCACAAGACACGCTATGCAAGCTATGTAATAGTGAACCAGAAACGCCGACACACTTATGCAAAGATTGCAGTTTCACGAGAGCGAGCTGGGATAGACTCATAAGTTGGCTACAAGTTGGGAGTCTACCACCAACCACGGTTACGACCACTCTGAAGGGGTGGTGGAAAAAATGCAGAGCTGGTTTTGACAAGCATAACAAACCTTTCTTCGATGGCATTATCATTTATTTTTGGTGGAATATTTGGAAAGAAAGCAACAGAAGAACCTTCGATCAAGTATCAAAGTCAGAAGAGGAAGTGGCCCTCCTAACAAAAGAAGATTTCCAGCAGTTCAGTTTAGCTTTTTCTTAGTTGTTGCCCCCGGCGCCCCTGATTAGTTGATTTGGTTGTTTGGTTGTTAACCCCCACGGTTTCTTTATTTTTTTTTCCTTTGTTGCAGTGAGTTGCTTTCTTGGGGGGTTTTTGTTTTGTTTGAGGGGGCTCTTTGCTCTCTCTTTTTTCTCATCTTCTAATAAAAATTCGGCAAGACTCTTGCCGTCCGTTCAAAAAAAAAAAGGTTTCGAATCAACTACTGAAGTGTGAACCTCAACCTCTATGATTTCCATCACCATCCGAGTGAAGAGTTTGATGTTGTGTACTATTTTGAGATTCTCTAACAAATCTATCAATGGCACCCTTCTGACTCTAAGCGACTTGTACTAACTAGAGACGGTAGCTTTTCTAGATACCTCCGACCTCTTCTCTTCTCCCGCACTCTGAGAACGTACATACCTTAATTATATTATTATAAGAGAGATATCATTTTTTTTCAAACTGTAAAGTATAAACTAACGTAAAAGCTTTCACATTTGATATGTAAGAAAATTGTATGATGATATACAAACTTTAAAGGTTAAAGCTATAAATCATCTATAATTAGTCGCACCTCACAAATATACTAAACCCTCCTCTTCTTTAAATTTTTTGGCCAAAAAATACGTGCGGCAAACCGGAGTACTTCTGCATGTTTCGGTCCGTTTAGATCAATTGTGGCAATGCCAAATTCTTCTTTGCGAAAAGAATGCCAATAATGCAAAGAAGAAAAAAAATCGTCACCTACTAGTCATGTTCATCGTCTTGCTCTTATGGGTACGTTGTGTTTTTTTATAACACCTCTAGGCCGGTGAAGCTGCACTACTACTCCGTAGGCCACCGGTGTTTTGATCATGGCATTGTCCACAAAATCATCCAGTACAACATGGATGGAGAGGCTAGTTTCGAATGCCTTTTGCTTTCCCTTCGCATAGAGGAAATTAAGCACGCAGCGGTAGTTGGCATATCATCAAAAATCGCCTCGACATCTTGGGATATGCGGAGCAAGGTCAACTGACGCAATGACTCGATGGGACTTGCAAGCAAGAGTCTCAGCTAATGGACATTTGAATTTTCTGCTTCACTATACCATGCACTAGCACCCAGCAGTTGCATTTTTGGGTAAGTTTGCGTTTTTTTTTCCAGGGTCGTTGTACTGTGTTTCAAAAAAAAAACAGAGAGAAAATTTCTCTAACCATGTGACTTCGAAGTAGGCTAGAAACAAATTACCATGTCTTCAGAGGTTAATTTTCTTCTAGTCTTCTAGAAACCATAGTTGGTAGATTTCTTTTGCAAAGCAGTGGTGTCAAATAAATTTATAAAAGGAAAACAGTTCGTACTCCTTAACAAAATCTTTCTGACGTTCTTTTTTCGTCCCTCTTTTACTTTGTGTAGGGACAAAGCAAAATGAAGCGCTCCTCTTTCTAAACAAAAGATACATTAAACATTGCATTGTGTGCTTATCTTATTGGACAAAAAGGAACAAATGTAGTGAAAAAGTCTGGCCAGAAAAGGGCATGCTATCGTTGGGAAATAATTAGGTGCACCATACCAGGATATGCCATCAGCACATCTTATTACGTGATTAACTGAAATCCGGAAACGTAAGAAAGAAAGAAAAACGTGACTGCATTTCTTTTATGCTACTGCTAATTGAGGCAGACCAATAATTGGATTATCGGCCAAAGCACTGCAAGTGACATGCATGTGCACTAGCATCTACTACTTGTCATTGCAGGATTGACCAAAATGCTCATACGTCACAGATCCGCATTCGACAGGCATGCGCAGGCCACTTCCATTGTAAAAATAAGTTGCTTGGACAAATTGCTTAAAAGATCGTACAAATTGGAATGCAAAGAACATTCTTGCAGAATGCAGATCAGTGGTCACAGGCACCATCTGTCAGCCGCACAGTAGGATGAAGCTTTCAAATTGGTGTTTTTTCCCATGGGTTCCACATGAACAATCTTTCTATGCAGGAATATCACATACCAGTTATCAGCAGCAAACCTAATCCACAGGCTAATCAGGGGGGCACTGATCACTGATGCGATCCGATCCTGCGCCCGGTTTGGCCACTCACTCGGGAGTTTATTCTAGTGAAGGACCCCAGCACGAACAGATGGAATTCCGGTGGAGAGCTCATCAGATCATTGGTGAATTGCGGTTGTTGGAAAGGAGATCGCAGCCATCATTATGCTTCGAACGAACCGCATTTCCAAATCCGTGAGCTGCTGCTTAGCTCGCTGCCTAGGTGCTTACTGGCTTATATTCCAAGAAAGTAAGTTGGTGATCGACCGTCTGTGGAGGATGCATCAGTGCCTGCAACAAGAAGTTGGGCTCAACTGTATCAGTTTCTGGTTCTGCAACCACACGTTGGTGTCAACTGCCTCTGCTTGTGTACACCATACTGCAAGATTGCACATTCAGCATATTTTTTCTATCCTACAGAGGTTGGAGCAACCAAGAGAATTTTGTGGTGCTGAACTGCAACCGCTGATCAGTGTTGGAGCTGAGGAGAACCATATACAGCAAGTCAGCAACATGATGGTGGCATGGGGATCAAAGGCTGTCATGTGTATCTCTAACCTTTTCCACCGGTCTCCTCACTGGATTTCCATGGGCAGACCAAGAACTGGTCCAGGACTGCAGGATCTAATGAGTGAGCTGCACAAGCATGGAACTCATAGCATGCCTGCCATTTGGAGTTCCGGTCTGCTCGTGAGCGTATAATTTCGACACCGTGTAACAGCATTTGTCGAACATTATCTCATGGTTTATCAGTATCCCCTGTCGGGTTATGCCACGGCTAGGGGCAAAGTTGGGAGAAATTATTGTGTTTAGGAGTAGAAAATGGCCAGTCATGATGAGCGTGTTGGCTAATTGCTGTCATTAGCGTTTCATCTCCCTCTAAAAGCTCATCATTGGCGATCGCCAGCTTAAATTTTTAGAGGAAAAGGGCGGCATGGTCCAGTTTGGTCACATTTTTAAAGTGATAAATTGTACGTTCCCTCTTTATGCATTGCAAGAAGAAATGGATCCCAAATCTCTCAATAGTAGAATTAGACCTGTCACCTTGCAACTTTGAGGGGGCATACAATTTGCAGTCATGTTACGCTGCTGAATACAGTAGATGCTCTGAACTTCCAAAACCCTTCTGATATTCAGCAGATGGCGCAGAATGATGCGATCTATATACCAGCATAGGTTTCAACCTACGATAAGTAACCGTTAAGAACAATCGGTTAGTTCGATTGGGAAGGGTGCTAACATTCGAAATGATTAATACGTGTCATATCATCTTGGTAATACAGTTACCACATCTTGGAAATCATAACTCAGCATTATTGCCGCATCAAGAAATCTAACATACTAACCGGCACATTGCTCTATACCATTTATGCAGCCCTGTGCAAGTAGAAACCTTGCAGCCTTCAGCACCACCCAACGGAAGTGATCGATAGGTAGATTCAGAAGAAAGGAGAGCCTCTCCAGGATCAGGTGACAGAGACTAGTTAACTGAACTTCCCACTAGTAACGACTAGTCGACTACTAGCTTGGCGGCCTCTTACGCCATGCAACAAATCTGCCGACCCCTATCAATCTGTTCCTTTCACCTCCCCCCCAATCTCCTTCGCAGCCAAAAATCACATGAACCAAAGCGACAGCGCACAGCTACACCAAATCAAACCTGTAGCTACCCAGGAGGTATCTTGGACGAGCCCATGCAAGACCACAAGAGATCAGATAGACACGATGGGACATGGAGTTGGTGAGAGAGGAGGTAGCACCGACGGGCACCGGCCGGAGCACCAAACCAAGCCCTGCGTTTCAGCTGGCGGCGAGCACGACGGAGAGAGCAATCAGTTCATTGCCGCGTCCGGCGCCACCACACCGCACCGCCCCGTGCCGGACTACCACACAGGAAAGAAAAGCCTCCCCTCGTCGCCCTACCACACCATCATCATCACACCCCGGGGCTGTAAAAAGCTCGGCGAAATGCGCTCAAAAGGTCTCCTCCCTCCCTCCCTGCTCTCATTTCGGCTCCGCCTCCCGGTCGGCCCCCCCACGCAGAGCTGCCGATAGAAGCGCGCCATAATATATCGCGGAGCACCGAGCAAAAGGGGAGCTTCCATGATCACCTTACCAAGACCTCCCACAAACCACACAGGGCAACCCCACGCTATCTACTAGAACCGTGTGCTCCCCATCCCGGAGCTGTTTGCTTCTGGTCTCGTCGTCCACCTTCAGACTGGTTTGTTTGGTTTCCATTGCCCTTTGGGATTCTGGTGTGTTTGCGAGGTGAAGGAGCGTTAGGAAGTTTGGAAGAAAGGATGCCTCTGAAGTTTGAGGTATAGTAGCATGAGTGAGTGTGGCAGGGAGAGATACAGGCTGAGTTTGCCGCTCCTCTTCTCTTGCCATTGTTCAGAGCCGAACAGGGTGATCCTTCTCCGGTTTAGGAACCCCTCCAGAGGTTAGTTCTCTGTGCTTGTTGGCTTGTTGCTGTCGTGCTGAGTCGGGGTGGTCGATCGATCGACACAAATGCTAGCGTCTGGGAGAAGGCTTCTCCTTGTGTGCACAAGCTTTGCGATTCTTTCGCTTCTTGCGCCGTCCAATGGCGCCTCAAATTCCACGGAGACTCTCAGTCGGGGCCACAACAAGACCGGGAATCCTTTGGAGGTAATCAAAAGTTATTTTATTGGATCCATTTCGAGATCTTATTGTTACACTGTAGGATGTTGTTAGTTCTGAATTATACTAGTCTTTGCTGATTTATATGTTTTTATGGTTTTTAGTATAAGCAGGGTTACACTACTGATTGCAGAAACCTACATTTTCAGATGACACCCAGAGTATCATTTCAGCTCAAGCTACACGCATTGTTCCATTGGTCTTCGTTCGGTTTCCTGATGCCATTAGGGATAATACTAGTCAGAATGTCAACCAAATCACAAAACGGCGGTTGCATCCGACTCCTCTTCTATTGTCATGTCATTTCGCAGGTCTGCTTACATCTTCTACGCTTGAGACAACACTTTCTTTTACAAATGCTTCTCCTATAGTGTTCCTCATGTGCTCAACTGGGTTTGCAGGTTGCAGCTGTCCTTCTTGCAACAGGCGGCGCGGTACTGTCGTTGATGAACTTTGAAAACTCATTCAGTAACAGTCACCAAAGAGTAGGATTGGCACTATATGGAGTCATGTGGCTCCAGCCAATAATCGGTTTCTTCAGGCCAGAAAGGTTGAGATACAACTTTCCATATGCATGACAGCAACCTTTCCATATTTCCTCCAAAAGAACCTACTAAGCCATATCCTCTCTCATTTCTACAGAGGTGTTAAGGTGAGGAGTCTATGGTACTTCTTCCATTGGCTCCTCGGAATCGCAATCTGCGCCACGGGCATCGTGAATGTTTACATTGGCCTTCGTACCTACCATGAGAGAACCACCAAGAGCGTGAGGCTCTGGACTGGCCTCCTCACCGTTGAGGTCATCTTCCTGGGTTTCTTCTACCTCATGATAGACAGGTGGAGCTACATGATGAAGCAAGGGCACGCCTCCGTTGAGCAGCTCAGGCCTACAGATAATCGAAGAACCTATCCAACCACACTTCGGAAAGAGCTAGCTATCGTGCAAGAGTGACATCTCCAAATGGAAAGGCAATGTTGGGAGGCGAGGTGCTGTAAAGTTTGCTGAAGATAGTAATGTTGCTAATGTTGGTCACTTGTATGCTTTGAGTGGTGTGACGTTCTTTAGAACATGTGAGAGTGTGCATTCCAGAATATTGTACAGCTTTTACAGTTGATTTGGGAATGCGGAGGATTGGAGCCTCTGCTGTTGCATCTTGCGCATCGCTTTTTGGATTCCGTTTAGAGCAACCATTGGCATAGTTTATCGATGGCAGACAGCTGTAGCATTATACTAGCATGTCTTTTGGGGCGAAATGTTCAGAACTGTGCTTAGTATCCATGTTCACAAGTTTTTAAGAAATTAGCACTTCAATCATGCAGCATTTCACAGTGCAAAAGACAGGAAGAGATCACCTTTTAAATTTGTAACACATGACCTTTTTATACTTGTTACACCTCTATTATTATTTCTGTCTGTATTCAGTACTCTGCATTTTTTCCTCGTTGTTTTCATATCGATCCATAGATGTTTCTTACAATGTTCTTATGGCGTCGCCTAGGCGACAAGGCGCTCCCCTATTTTGGCCCGCCTAGGCGTTTTACCCCGCCTAGGCGTCGCCTTAGCCCGCCTAGGCGGTGGTGACTCGCCACAACTCGCCTTAACGCCATAAGAACATTGGTTTCTTATGCTAAATCTATGCCACATCAAGTGCTTACAACCTTGCACATAAGACCTACTTACCCAGTTACACCACATACAAATTGCTACAATGTATATATATACAGTTCTACTGCAGAGCAAAAGCATCTTCCTATATGACAGTCTGGAGATTGCAAGTGAACCTGCCTGCGCCTTTGTGTTCAAGGCAAGAGCTGGATATAACCAGTTGCGACAGCAATAGCAAGAATGGCAAAAGGTGGGACGAGCACAAACGCCCCAACAGTCGCGAAGAACACCGAGTCATTCCGTCCACTGACCTGGGTAAGCATGGCCTGCCTCTTGATGTTCCTCCTTTGCGACACCGTCGGGGAGTTGAGTCTCTTCAGGCCTTCCTTCAGCCTCTTGCCCAATGGGAGGGTGAACTCATCAACCTTACCATTGGCCAGTGCCGACAGTTGCTCGCGGATAGTAGCGCGTTGACGGGATTCTGGGAGTGTACCATTCTCTAGGCCTGATGAACGCTTTCTTAGTTGTCATAGACAGTTATTTACATCAGGCATGAACGCGAAATATTGTAACTTTGTAAAGACTTACCAGCAATGCCATCAGATGTAGGGGACGTCAGTTGTTCCAGGAGGTCCAACTGTGTACGGGCCGTAGAAACTTCAGAACACAATATGGTAACATTAGCCACTTCATTTAGTAATCAAAATGGCAATAGACCTACTTGAAACATCTGACACTAATAAGTAGCAGCAGTGATCGCACTTCAAACATCTTACACTTGGCAATGTGTGTTTCTGTGTTTCATATGAAATTTAGCTTTTGATGGCCAAGGAAATGGATCTAGCTTCATTTTTTATTAAAAGCACAATCTCATACCAAACATTGTCTTGGATTCACATTGTTTTCTATATAACGTTAAAATTGCAAAATCTTATACACTTGCAAATATTAGAAAGAAATTGAAAACATTTTCCTTGAGTTCCTACAATTGATAGCATTATACATGCTATTTTATCTCGATATAGCTTATCAGTAACCACCACTTTGTTCAACAGATTGCTGAATGTGATATGAACACACAACTGTGGGTGCACACTTTGAACTGCTCTCCTCCGAAGGGAACACAATTGATACTGAAGGAGCCGTATACTCATGTCGTCATGTCCGGTGCATATAAAGCAAGGAAGCACTTCAATCAAACCTCTCTCTCTCTTTTTTCCAGAAAGGGCTATTCCCGAATTTCTTTACTTTTTCGGAGCAACGAAACTACAAGATGTCCAGCAGTTTAACTAGTTCCGTACTACGTAACTCGAACTCTAATAGCATCTAAACCTAAGCAATACTTGTAAGTGCAGAGCATGCTAAGCACGGATCACTCCAACCAAAGTGACAAGACGGGGAGCAGACAGCGAGGTACCTGCGGCCCTAGGCTCCTGCGTGGCGCTGGCGCTGTCCTGCCGCGCGGCCGCCCTGCAGCAGCCGAGCGACCTCTGCGCGGGGGCCCTGAGGGGGACCCTGCCGCCCCTCACGCCCGCCGCCGCCGCGTCCACGGCATGGAGCCTCGTCGCGGAGGAAGGGGAGAAGCTGCGCACCATGGGTGAATGGATCGATCGATTTACGCAGCAGGCGCAGGTTGCTACGCAGGTAGTAGAGAGGATGAGCCGAGCGCCGAAGGGCGGACAGAGAATATACAGTTCGTCGAGGGCTATTTCATATCAAATTCCCCTATTTTTTTGCGTCGCCGGTGGAGCCGCCCGCCTCCGCCACAGAATGGCGTGGCCGGCGAGGGGCTCCGGCCTCCGGGAGAGCGGAGCGTCGCCACGGCCGCGCGCGGCGCACCACAAGTTCTTTTGGATCTAGCGGATGGGCGGGCCCACGATATTTTTTTTTTCCGGAATGAACACGAGCCTGCTCGATTGTTGTTGGTTGCCGCGTGGGCCTGGAATGGGCCCAAGAGAGCACGGGCCCTTCCCAAAAAAACAGAAGCCCAGCCCACGCTGACGCCGACCTTCCTCCTCTCTCTCTTTCCCCACAGGCCACAGGTCCTTCTCGCCCGATTCCCGACGCGGCCGCCGCCCGCCGCCGCGATGTCGTCGCCGGCAG
The DNA here is from genome assembly GCF_016808335.1 of Panicum virgatum. NCBI lineage: Eukaryota > Viridiplantae > Streptophyta > Magnoliopsida > Poales > Poaceae > Panicum > Panicum virgatum. Next base: position 43,013,331 of record NC_053140.1, on the reverse strand, counting down.
CGACCGCGCCGTCTTCCTCTGGCGCGACACGGCCGCAGGCTCCGCCTGCGCCTCAGGAGCAGCAGGGCGCGTCGAAGGAGCGGCGGATGGAGTCGCTGGGATGGCTGACGGAGTCGGCGGTGATGCCGAAGAAGCACAGGGCCATCGAGGGCGTGGGCGCGGCCTCCATCCTAGACCTCAAGGCCCAGCTCTACCGCACCCAGGAGGAGGCCCGCAACCCCGCCGCCCCCGGCGCCGTCGCGGCCGCCGCTTCCGGCGGGGAGTTCCGCCGCGCCAAGATACGCTCCGCGCCCTCGGATCCCCTCGGGGCCAAAAACTCCGGCGTTGACGCCCGAGCCCACAAGTATGTTTTCTCAGCTCTTTGTTTGCAGAAGTAATCAGTTCCCGCGAATGTTGCATGACCATTTGGTTGTAATTTTGGGTGGAATTTATGAACCTTTGCGTGCCCTTGATAAAATTGGATGCCCTAGATGGTTAATATAAGAGGTACTATGAAAGATTGGCCTGCGAATAGCTCTATCTTTTTGCAATAACGTTAGTCCTAATTTATGTCCGTAAGGACTTAGAACGGCAAGTTCTACCAGATTTAGTTGTGTTATTATGCTTATCAGTATTTGTTGATGTAACATGGGGGACACTAGGAAAATTAATCTTTCATTGTATCAGTACCTTACCATTTTCTCCACTCCAATAGGATGGTCTAGTGATAACTGATCCTGATCACTCTTTAATCATGATGATTTTAATCATGATGATTTAAGGGAATGTGATTCACATTGTTAGACCGAATTTAATTTTTCTCTGACAGCGTAGACTTGAAACTTACTAGAGATAGAATGATATTTTTAATTTCCATCCTTGTTCTCTTCCTTCATTCCACTGATTCACTAGTCACAATGTTCTTTGTTACTTTGCAGTCAAGCATTTCCGTTCAACATAAGTCCAGTTATTTGACTGTTTATGCAACATTTCCAAACGTCGTGTTTTCACAACTGTTTTCTGCTAAATTCTGCCGTCAATCTCATATAACCATATTTCCAAAAAAAATTGTTGTGTGTGCTGTCAAGTTTTGAGTCCTGACCAGAACTGTTGTCTCCTCTGTGTTCTTTTTTATTTGCCACAGAGATAAGTTGGAACTTAAAGCCGTGAAGGATGGTTCTGCAAGCTATGCAGCTCTAGAAAAGAAAGCAGAGTTGTATGAAAAATTATCCAGAGGCGAGCTACCTGATGAAGAAGACAAGGAGAAATACTGTGTGGATTTCTTCCAAAAAAGTTTCGATCATGTCTACGAGCCTCAGATGCCCGATAGCAGGCACGGAGCCTCTGATGCTGTAGAGCCAGTAAACGATCATGAGGATTCTATGTCAAATGCCAAACCAATGGGCCTTGGTCGAGCAGGCACTACAATCGACAGAGATGAGCACAAGCGCTTTGTGAGGTACTGTTCTCTGTGGACAGCGATTGTCAACTCTTATCAAGTTGTATTTCATAAAGCGCTCTCAGTTTTTTCTCATTTTTTTGCATTTTATTGGTTCTCTGAAGATAAAAGTAAATTATCTTCTGTAGAACAGATGAATAATTAAATTAGGAAAAATGATACTATATTCCTAGCACCTGCAATTGCGGGATGCAAATTGAGCATTTCGTGCATATATAGACAGCACAGTGAATATGAATTGAGCTTTCGTTATGAGATTTTGGGTGTTGCGTAATTGTGTACCACTATCTTTTATGTTCAATCACTTCTAGTTAGTTCATTAGGTACCTGATTTGAAATCTCAAGATGGAAGACCCATATGTATGTGTTGTTTGGTAGTCGCTTGATATCATTTTTTGAACAATATCTATGTTACTGCCATGGTAGAATTGTGAAATTCGTTGCCACCGATATCAATATACAACTGAACTTCTCGAGTTTATCACCTCGATTTCTCTTGTCAGTATTATGTTCTCTTTGCACAATCATGTGTTGTTGGCCCTTTGATTAACTTGCGGCATGTTACATCTGCAGGGAGGTTCATGAGGAAGTAAGCGAGGCAAGGCAGAAGGCTTCGACAGTGAGATCTCGGCGACAAGAGCAGGATGCTGCTCGTAGAGAGAAACTCAGGCAAGCTTACCTCAAGAAACGGCTGGAGAAGTTGATTGCTGAAAAGCAGGCGTCTTCAGCCAGTGATGACCTACCAGCTAGCTAGTGTATTTTATCGCATTTCTTACAAGTAGCAGCTGCAGTAGATCATGCAACCATGCAACTAAATTGACCACGCTCTGCAAGTGTTTCTTTTTGATCCAGGAAAGTCAAACTCAGGAAATGATGTATGTACAGTTGGTCCTGCAGAATATTGTTGTACACAAATCTAGGCAATGGCATCTTGATTTTCCGAGATATTTGCTTTATACTGTGACTGCATATTTCTTCAGCTTTATTCCAATTGCTATGTTTGGTTGTTTTTGGAGCATATTCTCATTATGTTTGGTGTGTCTCCATTTCTGTACGCTATGTGTTATGCGTAAGCCGAACAGTCGGCGAATGTTGTAGACTCGCTTTGCTCTGAGTTGAGTGAGTTCTAGTCGTCTAAAAGTTGTGAAAATAACTTGGTAGAGCACAAACGAGAGTTGAGTGAGTTCTAGTCGTCTAAAAGTTGTGAAAATAACTTGGTAGAGCACAAACGAGAGGAGGAAGGAGCAGGTTCCATATTCCCTTGATAGGATAGGAACCGCCGGTGTAAATAAAGAAACCAAAGGATAGAAAGTAAAGCTCGTACTTTCTGTGATTCTTTCTCCAACTTGCTACAAACAGTTCTTGCTAGACTGCATATCATCCCGCCTCCAAACTATTCCCCTTGTGCTATTAAAGCCCAGGATACGAGACCGCCCGACCACGACCTCACCGGAGAACGATGGCCGGTGCGGTGCCAAGCCAGAAAAAAGCCGGCGAGGCCATGGCGACGACGACGACGACGACGAATCCGTTCGAGTTCCAAGTGTACGGCCCCAGGCACCTGTCGTCCCCCAGCTGGTGGGATCTCCTCCGTTCGAGCTGGTCAGTTGCTCTCACCTTCCACTTCTTCGCAGCACACAACCAGTCAACCAGAGCTCCGAGTTACAACCCAGTCTTCTACATTGCATGCACGCAGGAAGGATCCCAACTACCGGCGGATGGTGGTCGCATGCTTCATCCAGGGCGTGTACCTGCTGGAGCTGGACCGGCAGGACAAGCGCGACGAGCGCACGGGCCTGGCGCCGCAGTGGTGGCGCCACTTCATGTACAGGCTCGCCGAGACGCCCGTCGACGAGCGCGACGGCTCCATCTACGGCGCCGTGCTCGAGTGGGACCGCCAGGCCTTGCTGGTCGGCTACGCCCCTTTCCGCCCCGCCGGCGCGCCGGCCGCCGTCGTGGCGCTCCGCGGCACGCTGCTGAGCGGGGCCACGCTCCGGCGCGACGTCGCGGACGACCTCCGGTTCCTCGCCGGGGACAGCCTCAAGGGCTCCGTGCGCTTCGCGGGGGCGATGGCCGCGCTGCGCGCTGCGGCGCGCCGGCACGGCGCCCGCGGCGTGTGCGTGGGCGGGCACTCGCTGGGCGCCGGGTTCGCGCTGCAGGTGGGCAAGGCGCTGGCCAAGGAAGGCGTGCTCGTGGAGTGCCACGTGTTCAACCCGCCGTCCGTGTCGCTGGCCACGAGCCTCAGGGGCTTCACCGAAATGGCCGGCGAGGTGTGGGGCCGCGTGCGCGCCTGGCTGCCCTACTTGGGCTCCGCCGCGGCGGCGAGGCGGCGAAGGCGCCGACGACGCTGGAGCGCGCGGGGTCCGGGACGGCCAAGTGGCTGCCGCACCTGTACATCACCACCAACGACTACATCTGCTGCTGCTACACCGACGCGGCGGCCGGGACGGCGACCGTGACGGCCGGAGGAGGGGGCAGGAGCAGTAGTAAGGCTGGGCTGGCGAGGATGGTGCTGGTGTCCAAGGGGCCGACCAAGTTCCTGGACGCGCACGGGCTGCAGCAGTGGTGGGCCGACGACGTCGAGCTGCAGGTGGCGCTCAACCACAGCAAGCTCATCGACCGCCAGCTCAGGTCGTTCTACGCACCGCCGCCGGCCGTGCCGCAGATGTGAGGCTGTAGTGCTGTACAGGTTGACATGGCTTTGAACAATAATGCCACGGCATTGGTGATACTGAGCTGAGCACACGGATGATGAACCCTTCCTGAGTGAATGTGAACGTTGTAAAAGCTAATTGTTGAACACGAAATGGTTGTGATGCTGCTGAGCGCTCGGATGATGAACCTTTCCTGAGTGAATGTGAACATTTCAAATTGAAATTGCTGTATGCAACATTGCTACGCGAATTAAAATTCAAGCACAAGCGCGTGCACACGCCAAAATTTCTTCTTGATGAAAGACTTGCTGGCTTCTAGGGTGTGCATGCAATAATCACCCCTAGAATCACTCCTGAAATAATCATTAAGGGAAAGAAGAAAAAAAAACCGACTCCGCTGGGGATCGAACCCAGAATCTCTGGTTCCGTAGACCAGCGCCTTATCCATTGGGCCACGGAGTCCGTGTTGAAATGACACGAATTAACGTGCTCAAAAGTATCATGCTGCTGGATGGCTATGAGTTGCCCAGGCGCAGCAATCAGTGAGTTTCATCGATATTTACTACAGGTATTCTATCTTTAGTGTGAAGCGAACAAATCGAGCAGTAAGAAAGTTCGTCCAGACTAGAATCACCAATGACTCTGTGTCAGTTAAATACGACCAGTCTATTACAGATGAGACAATTGTGCGTGAACTTAGGACTCCTACTGGTATCTACAAATTCCATTACAAATCACAATTCTGAGTTCTGTAATATACAATAGATTGACTCAAGTAGTAGAGGTGAACCATCTGAAATTGGAATAGCAGAATCTTCAGCTCTAGTCGTAATCGGATTCCTCAGACAACTCTCCACTTTGCTGATGGGAAAATAAAACAAACATGAGGTTATGGAAGAGGATTATGATCTCATCCATAAGAATAGAAAGATTGTGCAACAGGAAAAACATGTGAAATATGCACCTTTTTCTTGTTATATTCAATCATCGCCTTCTCAAATTCTGCTCGTTTCTCGGTGGCTATATCATAATACTTCACCTTTTCCTGTAAATGAATGAAGTGAAAACTAATATTTTCTAAAAGACAAATTTCATAACCTTGTATGAGTATACTCAATATTTGTGGCTTCACAGAATTCATAGGTTATCTTTATATTCATAGGTCACACGGCTCATGAATGCGGTAAGTCTAGGCCAGGGGCTTTGGCCTGGTATTGCATTGATGTCCTTGTACTCACTTTCTACCTAAAAAGAAATCATACTGTTTTTGTTTTCCCTGTGGTTTGCTAGCATGCATAGAAAGAGAATAGCTCGATTGCACCAAGGCAAGGTTGAGTAAACAATGTCTCCTCACAAAAGGGTTGGTCAAATACTGAGACAGTAACTCGATGTAAAATAACAGCCAATGTGTCATAGTCCAAAATTTTCTGCAGTACACATAAATTCATTTTGAGAATGTAGGTCAGGAAAGTTCACAATTCAGACAATCCATGCCAGCATGTCCCTTCCTTTCAAAAAAAAAAAAAGTCCCTTCCTACTCTCTGAACTCTGAAGTATAAACTCATTAATGAATTTGCCATAGCCCATAGTTATAGCAAATTAAACAAAGAAATTAGTTCTACCACTTGGCAGGTAGACAAAAAAAATTTCAATAAGAGATGGGTGCCAGAGGAAATTATTTTTTCACTGTTTGAGGAAAAACAAAAGAGGCAATAACTTATGTGCTTTAAACTGGATATGAACCAAATTAAACATAATAAAGAGATTTTCTGATCCACAGTTACTGCTTTCCATAAACTAGTTCATCAGGAAAAGAAGTATATGCAAAACATATCCACTCCACAGTATTTAAGTATACACCACCATGGTTGTGTTATTAACCAATTTACACCAGCAAGAAGCAATACAGGGTAAATACCTAATGCAACACAACTATCAGGCTGTACGGAGGAAATACTGACCTCAAACGCCATCGTATTCCACTTTTCACCACATGCCTTCCCTATCTGCAGGGCAACATATATTACTACAAGACTACAAAGTTTAAAGATCCAACACTAACGTGATGGAAACTTACTTCCTGCATTAACTTTACACTTGGATTTTCCTGCTGATAAGTCTTTCGAAAATCCTCCCTTCAATACAACATACAGCATCATTAAAAATTGGCATATCATGCAAAGGCGCATAACAGAATGAACTTTTGCATCTCTGTTACACTTAAAGATACGTGAGAAACCTTGAGCAAGCAATATGTCAAATGGAGGTGAATGGATGCAGCATAAAGAATTTAGGTTAAACAAATCGAATGTGATTATTGCTGGGAACTTAAAACTTTGCAACCAAAAAAAATCTGCTAACTAAGAACATACACGATTTTGTTTATAAATCAGTGATAAAGTCAATCAGCTCCCAGTATACTTTGGACTGAGTACAAAGGCTGATTGCTACGACAAGTCAGATGTCCTTCACATCAGAAAAACAGGTGCCGTCCATCTGAAATGGTGTTGTATGGAAATGTCACTAATCTGACATTATCCAATAATCTGAACTCTGAATATCTGAAACTGAGAAGAAGGAATGATGAAAACTAAAACCTGCCTCTAGGCAATCTATGGCAAAGAGGCGAACTCTGACCAAGCACCAGGAGCATTCAAACTGCTTCACTATTCACTAAAGGATACCTTACAGTATCCTAACCTCCCAGCATCCCAAATCAAATGCAAGCAATTACAAATTTACAATCTGCAGTGCATAAGCCTAAGTACCTGATTGGACTGGGTCCTAGTGAGCTACAATGGCGAGTCCATCCGACGGCAGCGGACAAACACATGGCACTACCATACACTTAGAATTTACTGTCAGGTAAGAGTTGCAGGAAATCGCCATACAGTCAGCTTTCAAAAAAAAAAGCCCCTAATACCGCAAACTAGCCAATCCCTGAGCCGCGGGCAGAGCAGTCACGCAGCAGACACGGAATCCGTAGCGGATTAGTGGCAGAAGGGAGGGGACGAGGCGCAGACGCAGCGCGGGACATACATGAAGTAGAAGAAGGCGGTGGGGGGCTTCTTGGGCGCGCGGGGGTCGCCCTTCCCCGCCGGCTTCGGCTTCGGCTTCGGCCTCGGCCTCCGCTTGGGGCTGCCGGGCCTGGGCGCCAGCGCCACCGTCTTGAGGGGCTTCGGCGCCGTCTGCGACCTCGTCTTCATCCCGCGGAGGCGACCCCCTCTCCTCTGCACGCCGGGGGCTGGGGTTTACGCGAGGTTTGGAGCTCGAGGAGTGGAGGAGCCAGATGAGTGGAGAGGGAGAACGGGAGAGGCGCACGGGAAGGGGGAGACGAGTCCAGACGCTAGACGACGACCTGACCGCTGAGCTCTCAGCCTCTCGTGGGCCGGAAATTCGCCAGCCCAGTCCCCTTAATGGGCTTCCAGTCGGAGCCCGGAAGCCCAACGAAAATGGTTGCGGGCCGGGATACCACCCACTCACCCAGGCTTTCAGTGGTGATGTGGTTTCGATGAATTGTACCACATCGCCTAGCGAGGAAAGCGGGAGGGAGGGATTCGAGTACAAGACGAGGGGGCATAGCATCGATGAAAAACATCTTTGCGCTTGGGGCAATGACGCAGCTAGTGAGGTCATACCGAGGCGCGTCAATTGCTGGTTGAAAACTATTTCCAAACCCCCTCTTTGGCCCTCCGGGCCACTGAGAATTTCTGGAAGGGCTCCTCCTTTTCGGAGGAGGGAAAGCCCTACGATACGAAGCAAAAATTGTTCATGCTCAGACCCCTTGGTTTAGCCAGGAATTTTTCTAATCTCCTGCCACTTGTGAAGCAACGTGCGTGCCGTCAGACACGGTGCTAATAAGAAGTGTCACGTGGGGACTCCAAACCACACGTATTGGAAGCCTCAGGAAATTGTCATGTTCTGCAATTGTACGTTTCAGAATTTACCTGTAAATAATGAAGCCCTGTCATGGTTGTCTACCTACGGAGTAGCAACCCGGTTGCTCCGGATAAGGTTGGAGTCTGCTGCTTTTGCATTTTACAACGACCTTTCCAAAGGTAGATTTGAAACGACCCTAGCTCGTTATCCTGGGGAGACTTCGGACGAACAAGTCAATGGCCTGAAATTTCCAAGAAAATTGAGGTAGGCCTTTTTGAAGTGCTCCCATCATACTGCACATGCACTCTCGCGGACGTGTGGCGGGCGCGCGCGGACGGGACACGGCTCGAACGCGTCGCGGACGCGGTGCCGCACGGGAGGCCTCGCCAACTCGGCAGCAAAACCTGTGGGATGCGGCACCGGGCCCCCCGGTCCATCAATCGCAGTCCTTGTACCAAGAAGATGCGTCCTGAAACCACCTCTCATTAGTCTCAATCACGTCCTTCTTAATTTACGCTTGCAGAAAATTAAAGATGCTATCAATAGGGGTTGTCAGGCTTGAACAGAAAAGAAGAAACTCCAGAGCAATTCCCCCCTCCCCAACCCACAGGCGATGCCCATGGGCTGTCCATCATCGCCCTCGATGATCCAGCAATGTCCATGCCCTATAAAAATGGTATGACGCCGATCAGCCCAACGAACCGATCGACGAAGAAGAAGAAGAAGAAGAGCCCGCCGGCGGCGCCGACGACGGAAGCGCCGTTCGACCGCGTCCGGTACAGCCAGGTCGGGAGCGCGATGGCGTCGAACGAGGCAATGTGGGGCTCGACGAGCTCGGGCGGCGCCCCCGCCGCGTGCGCGTTCCCGACGGTGCCGCGGGTGGCGCGGTCGCACGCGTGGGACTGGGCCGCGCTGCTCCTCCTGGTCGCCGTCGACGCGCTGCTCAACGTCGTCGAGCCGTTCCACCGCTTCGTGGGCGCCGGCATGATGACCGACCTCAGATACCCCATGAAGACCAACACCGTCCCCGTCTGGGCCGTGCCGGTGCGGCAACGACGAACGATCTCTCTTTAATAATCTCCTCGTAATCTCGTTGGGATGCAGGCATCCTTAACAACACATGACATTCTTGGAGGCGACGGGGCCCTGCTGATCGCGTTAATTACTATTATTTTTCTTTTGTGCTGAATAAACATGCAGGTCATTGCCGTCATTGGGCCTGTGGTCATCTTCATCATCATCTACGTCAGGCGGAGGAACGTGTACGATCTTCACCATGCGATTCTAGGTAACTTCAGTTTCTTATCAATTGTTTTCCATTGCCAATGCGCCACTGTCATGTTTCCTTTTGTTATTTGCTCATTGCATTACATGGCGATCGCCGAAGCAGGCATCCTATTTGCGGTGCTGATAACCGGGGTCCTGACCGACGCGATCAAGGACGCCGTCGGCCGCCCGCGCCCAAACTTCTTCTGGCGCTGTTTCCCCGATGGAAAAGCGGTAAAAAAAAATCACCTCGACTGCTTTCGGGTTTCACCTTGCTAATTTGCTATCATTTTTCTACCAAAAATGAGCTGTTCGTCCCCTCGATGATCTACTTACTATAGGTATACGACAACATCACCACAGGAGTGATTTGCCATGGCGATCCAAGGGAGATCAAGGAAGGGCACAAAAGCTTCCCGAGTGGGCACACCTCATGTGAGTATCAACTATCAACCAGTTGATCGCCAGAATACTTGTCCTCCTGACTAAAACTGCCGTCACAAACCAAAGTAACAATTTACCGTGTCAGGGTCATTTGCCGGCCTGGGGTTCCTGTCGTGGTACCTCGCCGGGAAGATCACCGTGTTCGACCGCCGGGGCCACGTCGCCAAGCTCTGCGTCGTCCTCCTCCCGCTGCTCGTCGCGGCGATGGTTGCCATCTCGCGGGTGGACGACTACTGGCACCACTGGCAAGACGTCTGCACCGGCGGCGTCCTCGGTTGGTGTTTCTCGTAGCGCTTACCAGCGGACCATTTGCTCAGAAACTGCCTTCAGTTCAACTCCCCTGATCGTTGCTCGTTGGTGCTGATGGATCTTTACATGTTCTTGCAGGATTGGTGGTCGCTTCAGTTTGCTACCTCCAGTTCTTCCCAGCTCCGTCAGACGAGAAAGGTAATACCTCATTCCCCTTGCCTGAACGCAGTCGCATCGCACAGATCCCTATGATATGAAGTGCTGCATTGAGGATACTCTAATGAAAAAACAATCTGCTAAAACGGAATATCTGAGTGAACTCTGAAAACACGCCGAATCTTGAAATAAACATTATAACGAGCGGTTTGATGCAAAATGCAAACCACCGGAATCGCAGGGTTCTGAAAAATTCAGTGCTACGATTGTTGCCGCGCGTGCCTTTGTTTTCCCTTTTCCGTCACGGTTGGAAGCAAGCAAGTACTGTAAACCAAACGCACGCCCTGACTGTCTGCGTGATGGCAGGGTTCTGGCCGCACGCGCACTTCAGGTTCATCACCGAGCAGGAGGAGGAGAGCCGAGCGCAGCGGCCTGCAGAGACAGGAGGGCGCACCAGCCACGAGCTGGACGCATTGGAAGCCGGCCGGAGAGATCAGCTGTTGTAGCATGATCGAGCAGGCGCCAGCGCAGGACCAACGGTGTACAGAGGCCCCACCGTAGGTAGTGTGATTATTTGCAGGACAGCAGGAGGCTGCCAAGGCGGAGAGGACTCCCGATAAGCTTCGGTCGAGAGCTCCTCCATCCCATAGCCCACCAGTCTTTTTCTTCTTCTTCTCCCTCCCCTCCGCCTCCGCCTCTGCCTCCATCCATCCTGCCTCTCCTCTGCCACCGCCACGGATCTCCTTCTCGCCGGGGTCGCCTCCGACACCGGTGAGAACCGTCTCTCCAACTCGGGCCACCTCCACCGCTTGCCCCGCCGTCCTCCGCCCATGCCGTCGCCCTCCTCCTCGCTGGCGTCGCCTCCGACTTTGGCGAGGAGCGCCGCTCCAACTCCTCCCCCATCCCTTCCCCTCTGCTCCAACCTTGTCCGCCTCCACTGCTCGACCCCGCCGTCGGCCTCGCCGCTCACACCCCGCCTCCTCCGCCGGGCTAGCTCTCGCCCACGGCCTTCCCTCTAAGGCCACCGGCTATGGAAACCAACCTCGAACCCCTAAACCCTAACGTTAATACCGCCGACCTCCGCCGCCACCCACGGCCGGCGGCGACCTCGCCGCCAACTGCCCCGCCCACCTTCTGCCCGACTGTCGCGCGAATAAGACTGTTGGAGTTACGTTGTGTGATTTGTTACTTTTTTTCTATCTCAATTGCTACTTTCTGTTGTTGCAATGGCTGTGCTGAAGGAAGTAACGAGAGGAGGGGCTCAGGATCTAGCATTTGGATTATTTGCAGGCCGCCACTAACGCAGATTACTGACATGATCCCCCCTCCACGTATATACACGCACGCATGCTCTGAAGCTCGATGTGAATAGCAGCTGTATTGAATTTGTATATACTATATCCGATTTTTTATTATGTACAGCAATCGAAATTTAATAAACGATGTTTGTCCTACAAACTGGATGGGTGTTTGTGCTGACCGTATCGGCAACTGCATCTGACGCAGCAGGACGACCTGTACCACGTGCCAGGTCCAGTTTTCCAGCGTCTTCGAGATTTCCAATGTTCGTCGTACGGACTATACGGTGAAGAGGACACGTTGGTTTCTGCTCTCACGTCCTACTGGTTGCCACCAGGAGGCGCGAGCGGCGACCGGCGAGCCAATGCGGCTATGGCAGGAAAGGAAGGCTGCGGCCCCTTGGCCTTGGCCGAGGCACTCACTCAGACACATCTGGTACCCGAGAGCTTTGCCGCCCGGCCCGCCGGGCCGCCGGCTCGCATGCTCGCTGACACCTCGCGCGCGCACCCCACTAGTACTCTCGCCCATCTCCTCCCGTTCCGTCGCTGCCGATCGTACGCTTGTTATCCTTCCAGCCTCCTCTCCTCGCGGTGCTGGAAAGTGAAGTGGCTGCAGATAAGAACCCTTTTCTGTCGCCACTAGCAAGCAAAGGCCAAAGACCGTTCGTGATCGATCGAGCAAAAACAAGCCGGAATTCCTCAGATTTTCAGGTGCGGTGATGTGGATTGCAGGCAGGATTATATGTAATCTTCACCGCGCTGGCCGCGGTGGGATATTTCGGTGGCGCACGGTGAAAACGACGCGGATTTGTAAACTACTGTCTCCTTCTCCTGCCCAATTCACAGCACATGGTAAAGGGGCCGGTTTCCGCTGGGCGCCGGGAACAAATATCACAGGAGATATGCGTGCGCTTTTTGTTGTGCAGCTGCCTGGCACTGTAGTCTGTAGAGTAGGATGACTTCCGGTCTATTCGTGAAAGCCGAACGGGCGGTGAAGACAAGCAGGATGAAAGCATAACAGTACTATACAGCAAAAAAAAAAAAGGGATAGCTGCTGTAGACATATGCGATGAATATAAGCCCGATTAAAATGTCATAATGAAAAAACCCCTATCTGAATTGATGAAATTTTAAAGGGTATACTGGGTCATTTACGTGAGTGTGTGTGTTTCTACTGTGTTTCGCAAAAAAAAAAACTAAGAGGGGCATATACCCCACTAGCCTTACACAAGATAATCAACTGATTACCTAACGCAATTAACTGGGGTCATGATGTTTCTTATAATTGATGAGACCTGAAGAAATCGGCGTATCATTTTGTTTATATTTTACCTCGTGAACTACTTCCATCACCTAGCTAAGACCTAAGCGCATGTACAACCCGCAGACGGCAGGTAGTCTCTAGGTCCTCGAATTTATCGTACAAACAAATATAAAGACAGCTCATACAACCCACAAAGAAAATGTCCGTCTCTAAACTGTTTAATGCTTTGCATGTGGCTAAGATCAACTACAAATATATTTTTATATACCATTGTGTGGCACACTCCTTTTTATAAATAATGTGCGATTGCTTAAAAATAGGAACTTCGGAGTTGAGATACACCACTCATTTGCATTTGTAATCGATTTCCAGAATTGTGTCCTCACATCATCACCACCTCACCCCTACATCGAGATTAACATCACCAGTTAACCAGTCACAAAGAGGCAACAAAAGTTGGGTCCTGCACTTCTGAAAACATACATACTGCAATCCAGCACTTCTGAACTCTAACACATCAGGTTCAGTGATGCTCTACAATGACAACTAAGCTTCAGAAATGTAAGTAGGATAAGTTGATATAAAATAAAATTTGCATAAGTGTGGTTTGATTATGCATGATAATGGAAATTTTAAGTAGTAGATTTCAACAACATTAGATTTTACTTTGTCATAGTAAATTCAGTAAAGTGTAGGAATCTGAGCAGACATGAATCTATATTCTAATATCAATTATGCAAAATTGCTCTCATACTACCATGCCCTGCACCTCTGCTCCTCTCAATCGCCCAGCTGCTGAGTTGGGGCAAATGCCGCAGGATGAGCCAATCGAAGGTGACACAGACGCGAATAATGATTGGGAAGACGGATGCCGTTGGTGGATCTCTGCGCACCAGCAGATCTCCACTCCCTCTTCCTCCTCGACGCCGGTGACTCCTCCTCCCTCCTCCGAGATCCGGTGCCGCCGAGTGGAGGTCAGGAGGAGGACGCGCGAGGGGCGCTGCAGCTCAAGCTCATCGCGATGGCGTCCGTGTCGAGCTCGTCACCGGGGATGTCTTTTTTCGAAAGGCCTGCTCCGTCGACGCCGCCGCCACCGCGACCAGGGCGGAGAAGGGGAGGGGAGGCGGCGAAGATGGCCGTAGGCAAGCTCACCGGCGCTGTGGTGGCCCGCGGCGGCCACCGCGCGAGGTCTGACCTCCTCCTTCCCCGGCGGCCACGACGCAAGATCCGGCGCCCCGTGGCATCCTCCTCCCCGCCGGCAGCCACGGCATCCTCCTCCCTGCTGGCTTCGCAGATATGGCGCGAGGGGAAACTCCCGCGCGCACGGCCGACCTAGGAATTGTGGAGAGCGCGAGCACACGGGATCCGAGCTGCTCGTCGACTGGGGAAGACGAGCCGTACAACGGGCCGCCGGCCGTCTCCTCCGCCTGGGAGAACGGGACAGAGGCGTCGCCTCGCGAGGCGACGAGATGGCCGTCTGCAGGGCAAGCTGGGGGGTGATTTGCAAAATTTCCATCACAGAGACGGGGCAAGAGACGGCGTTGTACGTGCCCTAAGACTCGTGAGTGGCTCGGGTCGCAACCCAACGCACCATGAGCAAGTTCATGAGCACATTTGTTACAAAGATCGCGGAACATGAAAAACGTCTGCCGAAACAAAATGCATGGACATCAGGACATAATCTCTCTAGCTTCCTTGACGAGACTCTCTAGCTTCCTTGACGAGCAGTCGTCCAGCGCCCGCCCGCCAGCACGCCCTGTCCATCGCCGTCTCTGACTACGGAACCCATGTTCGCAGGCAAACGGCGGAATCTTTGCTAGCGCATCAGGATTCAGGCAACGGTGGATCGGCAAACACACTGACGGCAATAAGGCATACACCGTGTTCGCAAGACAAGCAAGCGCCGCGGCCGGGCGCGTCCCCCGGCAGCAATGCGCCCATGCGCGCCGAGACGCGCGCCGACTAGCTACCATGAAGCCGGAGCAGCGATCGCGGAAAAATTTCTAGTCTTAATCGAGGGCGAAAACTTCACACCATTACAACTTACAAGAACAGCTAGCAAAAGCCAATAATCATGGAGCGATTAGCCGGAACTTACAGGCCCGCCGCATCGGCGGGCGGGATCGGAAGAACGCGAGCAGGAACTGAGGCGGCGGGTGGGCGGGGCGCCGCGCGCGCGATCTCATCTCATATCTGGCAGCCGCAGCAGCAGAAGAAGCAGGAGAGCGCGAGGCCGAGCACGACGGCCTCGACCACGTACATGACGCGGAACGCGGCGGCGTCGAGCAGCGCCGGCGCCCAGCCGCCGCCGGCCGCCGCCCGCTTCCACCGCGGGAGCCCGGCCGCCAGCCTCGACGGCGCGCCGCTCAGCGCCTTCCACCGCCGTCGCAGCGCCAGCGCGCGCTCCCGCGGCACCAGCCGCCGCAGCCACCCGCCCCGCCGCGGCCTCCTGTCGCCGTTGGCAGCGCCCACGGCCGCCGCCGCCGCCTGCTCGGGTGCGCCAACGGGCGAGTACATCCGCCGGAGCCACCCCGAATGCTGCCGCAGCGGGGAGGCGATGCCGACCGCCGCCTCGGCCGGCTCTATGTCCGGCTGGTGATCCATGGCCCGCGGGGGGGGGGGGGGGGGGGGGGGGGGGAGCCGGGAGCCGGGAGCCGGAGGAGTCGTCTGTGAAGGAGATTCTTTGACGGGACGGGACGGGAGTACGGGACACGGGAGACGTGGGAGAGGCGACGTGCAGCGGGTGCCGCTGCAGACGAGCCGTGCGGTGGCCGGAGACGTGGCGACCGGGGCCGGGTTATAAAGGTGACCGGTTTCGCGCGGAGCCTCCTCGGCGGTTTTGCACTCTGCACCCTGGAGCAGGGGTCTATACGTACACCGCCTCCTTTATGTACAAGGACAAGGAGTACAGCTTATCGCCTGGTGTCATGTTGCTGGCTCGGTTTCGAACTTTGGTATCACGAGACAGCAAAAAAAAAGTTTTAAAAAAGTGATTAATACGTACTTATACCCCCGTATTTCTGGAGATATACTATACGTGCAGTGATTCGATGACACGCGGTCAACGTAAGCATATAAACTCGTGACCTTCCAGAAGCTGTCAAAGTAACAATATCTCATAAAAACAGAATCTTGCTCTAGATGCCAGACTTTCAAACCGAAATTAAGGAGAAAAAAGATCTCGGAGCGGTTACTGGTCATCGAAGACGGAAAAAGAGGTCTGAAAGTCGTGCGGTTCTAGACTTGCAAGGTGCTTGATCTTCTTTTGCTGTTTTTCTCTTGGTTCTGTTTGCCTGGGTGAGAGAAAAGGAACGTGAGGACGGATCTGAACGGAAAAGGGCGTGCGGCACTTGGCCCGTGCGGGGCGGTCCGCTAGCAGTCAGCGGGAGTTTTTTTTTCAAAAGAAAAACTTTATTAATTTCAAATTTAATATATCAAGATGATACATCGTCTTGAAATTTTTCCGCCCTCTGTCCTAATGACACACAGTCCTACAAATTTTTTTTAATAGAAGCCAAGCAGCGGGTTGTAGAGGAAGGTGGAGGGAGTGTCCAGTTCGAAATTTGAAGACGAGTTGAATGGCTTGGCGGCGCATGGTCTGAAAATTCAGGGCGCGGCTGGGTTGGTAGTGGTAGCCTCGAGCAGCGGCGAGAACCGCTGGGCAAGGGCTCGAGGCTCGAAACAGTGCGCCTTGGTAGCGGTTGCCTGCACCCTGGCTCCTTCTGCCTCGATCGGCCAGCAGTTTATGCACGCCTGAAAAAAAAAAGTGGAACCACGACAGCGGCGGCTCCGATAAAAGGTCCAGCAAAACGGAGGCAGTTTTGTTTAAAAAGAAACGGAAGCAACTGTCATCACCAGTTGTTTGCAGCACGCACAGTGCTACAGTGCTGCGCATGATTCAGACCGTTGGCCGTCGCTGGAAGGTCGTTACACCTGCACGCCGGTGGCCAGTGATGCGACCATTAAACCCCTGCTACCCGCCCGCTGATCAATCGCACAGCTGTCAGCTAGAAGCTGCTGCTGCTGAAAAACACTGGCACGACGCCGACGTCCCCTTCAGCTAGACTTTGGGCGGGTATCGTGCGTGGGCGCGTGGCATCGTGATGGACGGATGTGCCTCGATCGGCAGCTGGAACCAACAGCAATTCAAGGGTGTGGCAGCGTTTAGTTACCCCAACTTTTTTCTATAGTATCCGTCACATCAAATTTTCAAATATATATATGAAATATTAAATATAGTTAGAAAAAATAATTAATTACATAGTCTAACTGATTTTTACGAAATGAATCTAATAATACCAATTAATTTATGACTGAATATTAATAATCAAGTAACAACGAAACATATGCTATAGTGACCTCCGGAGACGGCCGGGATCGGAGTGGGGGCGTCACATCACATGCGTTCTTCCGACCGTTCTGTGGAGGTGTGCGAAAATCTCTCTGCGGCTGCTGGGTTGACGATCAGGCGACTCTATCTGGCCTCCATCGCTCTGTCTCGAACTCGATGCCGGTAACAGGACGCCGCTAACTTTGAGCGTAAGCAAAACTGTTAGGTGCCAACTATATAATCAACACACAAACAGTAGCCCAGGTTCTGGAAGCAAGCAACGAATCGCGCAGCGTCAATCCGACCGCGACTCAGCCGCCGCCCGTCACAATCATTTGAACGCAGACTCGAAAATGTCGAATCTCTGGCGCAGCCGGCCCGTGCCCGCCATTCGAGCAGCTAGCGCCGAAGAATCTCTGCCAGGTCGGGTCAACCCGGGGCCTCCTCTCAGGCTTGTGGCTGTGCAGCCGGCCAGCCGCAGCTCCTGGAGCGGGAACCTTCAGAGTCCGTCACGCACGTAAACGCGGCGAACCCCGATCGCTAGCAGCGGACGGCACGCATCGCGATAGCTTAGCTCAGCTGGGAGCCTCTGGGATCGGAGAGCCACGGCCGTTCGTTTCCGTGCAGTCCGCTGCTGTGCCAGCAGCCCAGAAGAATCACCAGCTGCGGCCGAGAGCGAGACCAGCGACCTGATGAGCGTGCGACGAACACGCGCGAAAGTCTCCTGTGGAACCGAGCTGTCGAATCGAATATGTGCCGTATTTACGAGTCTCACAGCTAGCGTACGCGCTCTGGCACCAGCGCACACGTCATGGGCTCATGGCCTCATCATGGCCTGCATTTCTTCTTTCGCCACGGATCTTTTTCATTTTTATATTTAAAAAAATTTAAAATTTCAAAAATATATGGCCGTTTTGAAAAATTTCAAAACTATACCCCTGTCTGGGCGACAGGGGGCATGTCGCCCACTGGCTGGGCGACAGGACCTAAACATAAAAAAAATTACATTTAGGTCCTGGCGCCCAGGACGCATTAAACAGCGAACTTGTAAAATCGATATAAAATCGTAGAAAAATCGGAAAAATACAAACTCAACTGTTCTGGATTCTATGAAACAAGATCTACAACTTTTGTTATATAAAATTTTTTATTTGATCAATGTATCTTGCTCTATTTTAAATAGCAATTTAATGCACTTTTATTTAAATCCCAAGATCCATCCTTTGGATGCTTGTCATCTTTGGCCAGAGTGTTGCATATGGTGAACATAGGCTTGTAAAAAATTGGTAGGCCCAGAAAATATTTCTAGAATAAGCTTTTAAATTAAATCTTGCAATATGTCTAGTTTAAATGGGTTATTTATCCATACTGCTATACTGAGTTTTAGAAACCATAACTTTTACAGTACCATTATTTTATTTCCTAAGAGCTATAAAAAAAGTTTGGTAAATTTTAGATAAGCACAGCTAGACCAAATGAATTATGACTAAGGTAAATGCACTAAATCAAGAAAAATAGTTCTTGTACCTAGAAAAATTTGAAATAATTCATTTGGTCTAGTTGTGCTTATCTAAAATTTACCAAACTTTTTTATAGCTCTTAGGAAATATTAAAATTTATGGCTTCTAAAACTCAGTATAGCAACATGGATAAATAAACCATTTAAACTAGACATATTGCAAGATTTAATTTAAAAGCTTATTCTAGAAATGTTTTCTGGGCCTACCAACTTTTTACAAGCCTATGCTCACCATATGCAACATTCTGGCCAAAGATGACATGCATCCAAAGGATGGATCTTGGGATTTAAATAAAAGTGCATTAAATTAGTATTTAAAATAGAGCAAGATACATTGATCAAATAAAAAATTTTATATAATAAAAGTTGTAGATCTTGTTTCATAGAATCCAGAACAGTTAAGTTTGTATTTTTCCGATTTTTCTACGATTTTATATCGATTTTACAAGTTCGCTGTTTAATGCGTCCTAGGCGCCAGGACCTAAATGTAATTTTTTTTACATTTAGGTCCTGTCGCCAGCCAGTGGGCGACAGCCCCCTGTCGCCCAGGCAGGGGGCGACAGGGGTATAGTTTTGAAATTTTTCAAAACGGCCATATATTTTTGAAATTTTAAATTTTTTAAATATAAAAATGAAAAAGATCCTTTCGCCACCGGGCGGGTTAAAGAAATCGTGTCAGTGACAAATTTGGGCTACCAGATCTCTCTCGGCGTAACGTGTAAGTGGGTCGCGTAAGCCCAGCCCACTTGTTTCTTTTTCGTTTGAGAGGATCTCAACTTTTTTTTTAGTCTCTCTATCGCGCGCGCGCCCCTGTGTCATTTTGCTTTATGGGCTTGCATTTCTTATTGCCTTCTTGGGCTGACTGACTTTTATCCAGTTCTCCAATAATGTGGGCCTCTGGTGGAATCAGGCCAGTGTATTTAGGCGACAAGTAAGTGAGTAGGCCCAGTCCAGATAATCAGCATCATCAACCACACAGCTAAAACTGTAGGACCGAGAAATGCGACCAGAGGGGGGGGTGAATGGGAGCCTTCGAAAATTATCACGATCAAAAATTTCGGCTCACAATTCAAGAGTGCACCCCAACCCCAGAGTTCTAGGCGATGTGCAGAGTAGCTACAAGGAAGCTACACTAACACAAAACAAGCCTAGGAACCAAAGCGATCGAGTGCGGAAGGAATTGCACGAAAGCAGTGCAAGAACCAAGCAAGGTATATATCATCGGTTGATCCGACGCACACGTTTGAACGACGTCGGTTCAACCGGTGATACAGAGCCTGCAGCAAACAACCAGTGAGCACCGGTTGAACCGACGCTGGGTTTTGAACCTCGTCGGTTAAACCGGTGATCGAACGTCGGTTAAACCGACAAAATCGCAAACTCACGTCGGTGCAGTTGTCCAGAGGATCAACAAAATGCACCAGACCAAGCAATGAACACCGGTTGATCCGACGTAGGCAAAACCCTATACGTCGGTCAAACGCCCAAAACTGCGAACCAAAATAGTACCGCCGGTTAAACCGACGTCGGGGAGATCAAAGCACCGGTGCAATCACACATAAACCCCAAAAACCCTAACCCGTGACAAAAGCACTCACCGGTTGATCCGACGCTCAGGAACGCCAGCGTCGGTTCAACCGGCGTTAAGGAAAAATCCTGCCCGAGCGCAGAACCTCTGTTTTCCTCTCGGCACGACCAAAAACTCGAAGATTGATCGATCAAAACAGGTCGAAAGTTCTTCAAAATTTGCAGACACACTCACAAAGACCTTGTGAGCCTACTCACAAAAAGAATCGACGATCTACTCCATGGTTTGAGAGGAATCGACGAAGAACCGAGGAAGAACGGGGTTTTCAGGAATTTTCCAAAACTGAGTTCTTGAAGGCTCACGATCTAGATGAGTTTTAGCACAAGACTATGATGATTCTAGTCGCTAAGAAGAGCTTCAAGAACTACGGCAACAAGTGGTAGACTCACCAACACGAAGAAATCAAGAACAAGGATGATTCATGCATGTAGAGCTCAGATGAACATGAAACGAACCTTGATTTCAAAGCCCCGAGGGCACAAGGAGGGATGGGCCTCCTTTCCCACAAGATCTCCTTACAAGTTCTTCAAAAATCCATTGCTAGAATCCTAGAGATGGAAGGGGAGAAGAAGAACAGAGAGGAGAGGTGGCGCCTGGCTTGCTTCTTCTGTTATGTCCAGCGCTCAGCAACCCAGGGAGGGCGCCTCCCTTTTTACTAGCCAGGCCAGCTGCCCTCCCACTTTTCCTTTCTCTCCAAGCCATCCTCTAATGACTAGACTACCCCTAAGTGCTGAAATTAAACTACAAGGCCCTTAGGGGCAAAACTGGAAAAGATACATTGAAGATCATCCGACGGCTGCGACGACTTGGAGTAGTTTGCTTCGACCCGACGCAATCTTCCCGATGTCGCCACGCGTCCTTCTGGAATCTTCGCGGGGGCAGTTTTGGGAAAACTGCCGAATCCGAGTTCGGGTGCGGTTTTGGAGGAACCGCGAAACCTTCCCGCGTGATGTTTCCAGGCACACCCGCCAAGCCCGATGACGCCACGTGTTCGACCTCCCGCCGAAACCTCTTCGACTTGGCCAACGTCGACGCATCCTGCCGTTGGTTTTTCCCGAGGTACCAACAAACTCCACGCCGTCCCGCCTTGGCGCCAGGAGTGGATCGCCTCGCGGCCCAGCAGTGGCCCAAGCATCTGGGCCGCCCTTCTCCACCGCACGGTCATCCGGTCGGGTCTCCAACGCCACCGCAAGGTCTCCCGCCTTCGCATGGTCGTCGAGCTCCCTGCCACCGCAACGCCGCCGCATGGTGCATCGGCACGCGCCACGCTCTTGTCCAAACCATCTCGCTGCAACCGCGCCATCCGTGTACCTGCACACCACAGCCCAAGAACTGGCGCAATCTCCACAGAGTCGCGACTACACACTGTTAGTCCACTCCACATGTTGACAATCACTCATCACACTAAGGAGCAGGCCTCCACTGCCTCTCAATCTCCCCCTTGATGAGTGCATTGTCAACACCACACCCCACACGGGCACTGGTGAACACAAAGGATAACCAAAAAGAAATAGAAAACAAGAGAGAACTATCTCAGTGACCAAAAGCCAATGAAAGCAAGAAAAGATCACTTGAAGATAGCAAAACCAAAAGAGTCAGCCCCTAAGACAAGGGCAACGGCTCGACGCACTGACTCCAAAACATGCTTGACCCCTCAAGAAAGAGGCAAGGCTCAACACAGCCAAGCATGTGCAAATCTGGTTCCTCCAGAAAGAGGCCAAGCTCAACGCAACCAGTAAAGAGCATGAGAAAGCTCAAAAACTCCCCCTGAAATGCAGCTCCCCCTCACTATGCAACTCTCCCCCGATGTGTGCACACTCAAAGTCTGAATCTCTCCCTGAGATCAAACAAACAAACTCTCCCCCTTTGGACAAGGATCAAGAAATTTCACCCTAACCCCTAAGGTGAGACAAAAAACAACATTCTCTCCCCCTTGTTGACAAGGCACACGTCAAGGAAACTCCCCCTGCCTAGATGCTCCCCCTGGAAATATGCCCTGAAGTGCATGCGTGCCTAAAAGCTTCCAGGTACAGAACAAGAGCATTTGCAAGGGTCAAATCAGCACAGCTTATGAGGGTGCATATACAAAGACAATGCATGAAGAAGCTCATAAGAATATATCTATACAGATCATGAGCAAGCATTTGTCATGTGTAAAAGAAAAGCATCACCATAAAGGACCTAGCATACTAGAAGGCAAGCAAGCATGCTAGAGCTAGCAAGAACATACAGGTGAGCTATCCAAACCATATCACAGCAACTGCCACTCAAGCAGCCTTGATACCAATTGAAAACTTTCAAATTTCGGTGCCAGGGGTTGAAAGCTTGCAAGCGCTTAACTTAGCGAATGTGCCAAGCCTAGGTCAAGGACCATCGGAAGCTTAAGACACCACTCTCAGTCATCCACAGCCTTGTCCAAGTTCTCCAGAGGAGCAGTCTCGATACAAGAACAGTGGTGCAAGCAATCCCACCTGGATCTTTTCACTCAAAGCAACCCAAGATAAACCAAATTGTTGGACTTTTTGAAATTAGATACCAATTAAACTATTCCACAGAAAAGAGAGCATCTTGTTGCATGTGAGAGCAAGGGACCTAGCCACTAAGCATGATCAAGATAGCATAAGCATACAAACCTACACATGCTAGTAGCAGATCCAGAAGGTGACCATGTTTTATGATTTTCAAAGAATAAAATAGCTAAGCTCAGAGCCAATATACAACATATTCAAAGGAGCTAGCTACTCATGGTCAAAGCATATATACAACTCATAGCATAGCACAAGGCACAAGCAAATGCAGATCTCATACATGAGAAGCTTAGTGCAAGTGTAATGCATATGAGCAAATGCAAAGCAAGATGGTATGTACACAAAATGCAAGAAAAAGCAAAAAGAAGGAAAAACAAAACCTAAACTACAAAAACACCTACCCAACTCAAAATGGGTAGCACACGCCAAGCTCTCCCCGCAAGCGAGCATAGGTGGCTTGTTCTAGGGGCTTGGTCAAGATGTCGGCTACTTGATTTTCAGTGGACACATGGGTCAGCTCGACATCACCCTTCTCATAGTGATCTCTCAGAAAGTGGAACCTCACATCTATATGCTTGGAGCGAGAGTGTAGGACGGGGTTCTTGGCTAAGCTAATGGCTGAGGTGCTGTCAATGAAAATGGGAACTCTGCCATAGGTTAGGCCATAATCACTGAGAGTGTGTCTCATCCAAAGGATCTGGGAGCAACAACTAGCAGCAGCTATGTATTCGGCTTCTGTGGTGGAAAGGGCTACACTAGTTTGCTTGCGGGCAGACCAAGACACAAGAGAAGTTCCAAGAAACTGGCAAGTGCCTGAAGTCGACTTGCGATCAATCCGACACCCACCATGATCAGCATCAGAGAAGCCAACCAACGCAAGAGAAGAGGAAGAAGAGTACCATAAGCCAAACTCAGGAGTATATCGAAGGTACCTGAAAATCCTCTTCACAGCGTTCCTGTGAGAAGTGCGCGGAGAAGCCTGGAACCTCGCGCAGAGACAGACCGCGAACTGGATGTCGGGTCTGGTGGCCGTCAAGTACAGGAGCGAGCCGATCATGCTCCTATACTCCTTCTGGTCCACAGCAACACCTTCAGTGTCCTCATCCAGCGCCGTAGAAGTGCTCATGGGAGTCGGCATGGGACTGAGGTCCCCGAAGTCGAACTTCTTGAGCATGTCCTTGGTGTACTTGGCCTGGTGGACGAAGGTGCCATCCCGGGTTTGCTTGATGTGCAACCCGAGGAAGAACTGAAGCTCACCCATCATAGACATCTCAAACTCCCTGCTCATGTCATCAGAAAAACTAGAAACAAGAGAGTGAGAGGAGCCACCAAAGATAATGTCATCCACGTAAATCTGAACCAACAGAAAATCAGCACCACGCCTGAGGAGAAACAAAGTCTTATCTACCGATCCCATGACAAACCCCTGTTTAAGCAAAAAGGCTCTCAATCTCGCATACCAGGCTCTAGGGGCTTGCTTCAGACCATACAAAGCCTTCTGAAGCTTGAAGACTCGGTCTGGAAACTTGGGACTTTCAAAGCCAGGAGGTTGCTTCACATAGACCTCCTCCTCTATAAACCCGTTCAAAAAGGCACTCTTAACATCCATCTGATACAGCTTGAACCCCTTCGAAGCTGCAAAGGCTAAAAAGATCCTGATGGCCTCTAAACGAGCTACAGGTGCAAAGGTCTCCTCATAATCTATCCCCTCCTGCTGGCTATAACCCTGAGCTACTAACCTAGCCTTGTTTCTCACAACCATCCCATCCTCACCCTGTTTGTTCTTGAAAACCCATTTGGTACCTATAGGGTGGCAATCTGGTGGAGGCTCTACAAGGACCCAGACTTGGTTTCGCTCAAAGTTTTCTAGCTCCTCATGCATGGCATTGACCCAGTTAGAATCAGATAAAGCATGTCCAATATCTTTGGGCTCAAAGGAGGCAACAAACGCTGAATGAGCAAAGCCAGCGATACTTGTTACCTTGGACCTCGTGGTTCGTTCGTTGAGGTCACCTAACATTTGTTGAGGTGGATGACGACGCTGAATGTGTCGTGGTGCTTCTCTTGACGAAGTCGCCTCGCCACCGCCCTCAACATGGGTCCCGGAGGAAGAACCTTGAGCTGGACGTGGATCGGCCGTAGTCGAAGCTGTGGGGAGCGGGCCACCATCGTCGTCAGAACTCGAATCTCCAGGAAGTGGGCCTGCAGCCGGCGCAGGGACACCACCATCACCCTCAAAGGCCTCAGGCTCATCCTCATCCTCGAAGATGTCCTGGCCAAACTCATCATCACCTGCACACTCCAAAGAAGCAGACAAAGAAGGAGTGGACTCGTCGAAGGTTACATTACAAGTTTCGACGATCCGGTTAGACTCAAGAATAAGAACACGATAGCCTCTGGATTGAAAAGCATAGCCAAGAAGAATGCCATCAGAGCTCCTAGACTCGAACTTATCAAGATTTCCCTCCTTCAGAACAAAGCATCTGCAACCAAAAGCACGCAGGTGGGACACTCTGGGCTGTCGACCAAACCGCAACTCATACGAAGTCTTTTTCAAGAATGAGCGAAGGAAGATGCGGTTGGCAACATAGCATGCGGTGTTGATTGCTTCGGCCCAAAAACGCCTAGGAGTCCTATGCTCATCGAGCATCGTCCTGGCCATTTCCACTAAGGTCCGGTTTTTGCGTTCAACCACGCCATTCTGTGGAGGAACATAAGGAGAGGAGTATTGGTGATCAAGACCAAAGTCACGACAGAAGTCATCAAAACGAGCGTTCTTAAATTCAGTTCCATTATCACTGCGGATAGCCCTCATAGCATGTGGAAGCTCATTCTGTAACCTCAAAGCAAGATCACGAAAGTGCTGAAAAGTCTCATCCTTAGTCTCCAAGAAGAAAACCCAAGAGTACCGAGAGAAGTCGTCAACGATCACAAGAATGTACCACTTCCCACCAATAGAGCGCACGCGAGCAGGACCAACGGTGTCCATGTGAAGAAGCTCGCCAGGGTGCGATGTCATCACTTGATTTACAGATGGGTGCGGAAGGGAAACCATCTTCCCGTGACGACACGGGTGACACACAAGGTCCTTGTCCAACTTAAGCTTGGGCAATCCTCGGATCAAATCAAGTGAGCTGAGCCTAACTAGTAGGTCAAAACTCAAGTGACCAAGCCTCCTATGCCACTTCCAAAGCTCAGAAGACTGACCAGTCACCAGACAGTGAGAGTTGCTAGAATAAGATCCAGAAAAGTCAATGCGAAACACACGACCAAAAGGAACAATGCCGCAAACAAAATCACCTCTGGAATCAAGAACACGCGAGCAACCTCTCTTAAAACTCACTTCAAACCCATCATCAAGAAGTTGTGAAACAGAGAGCAGATTAAAACCCAGCTTATCAACAAGAGCAACTTCTCTCAAGGTGAAGTCATCTGAAATCCGAATAGCGCCAACTCCACGTACCTTTCCTCTGCTGTTATCCCCGAAGGTGATGTACTCTTTGTCCTTCATCGGGGTGAGGCTGGAGAACCATCTGTGACTTCCGGTCATGTGGCGCGAACAACCGGAGTCCATGAGCCATATGTCCTCCAGGCCTCGAGTGTCCTGCTCAGTAAGAAGAAAAAGAGCGGGCAAATGGCCCGACACTGGGGTTAGCACAGAAAGAAGCAAACCAGTGTCGTGCCATCTGCTCGAAAGCAGGGTAAGTATCCTCAAACGAAAACTGTGGCTGGCGACCACCACGCTGAGGAAAACGTGGTGCGCCTCCACCACCAAAGCTTCGGCCTCGCTGACTACCACCGAAGGCACGGTGTGGAACAGGGCCGGCGAAACCACCAACAGGAGCACGGTAACCACCACCGCCTCCCCCTCCTCCACCTACACGACGTGGCCTGGCATCCCGCCTCTGCCCACGTCGAGCTGGAGTGTGTCCACCTGTAGCCTGGTGGAACACTTCCGGAGCGCGCCTCTCAGACTGCCTGCGCTCAAACCTCAACCTCCGGAAGCAAAATTCTGCCAAGTGACCCTCCCTTTCGCACCACTCACACAGGTAAGGCTCTCTCTTGTGTGTAGGCTGTGGTGTAGAAGCTGGGGCTCTCTGAGGAATTCTGGGGGGCTGAGTCCTCACCTTGGGCTTAGGAATTGGCTTACCACTAGGAGGGAGTGTATCCAGTCGGTTCTTGAGATGGTTAGGTTTGGGAACCCACACTGGATTTTTAGGTGGAGCTTTAGGTGGCTCAGTGAGGATTCCGTCCTTAACTGGTGCTGGCTTAGGAACTGGTGAAGCTGTGGAAGAGAGTACATTCACACTCGGCTCATGTATCTCACCAATCTTACCATAGGGTTGGACAAAGTCAGCAGGAGTAAAAGCAAAACCAACCCCAACACCATCAGGACGCTTAAACTGCTGAACCATCATGCCCAACTGAGGCTCGCGGGCGGACACCCAACTGAGAATCTCCCGAAGGTGGGAGTTCTCCTCCTCCATCCGGGTCTTGTCCTTCCGTGCCTCCTCAAGCTCAGAGATCAGGCTTGGGCACACAGTACAATCAGCAGAGCAAGAGCTAGGAACTGCGGATTTCTCCAACTTCCTCAAAGCAACATTCTTCTCCTTAAGCTCTTCTCTAAGTGCTGGGCACTCCTTGCAAGCACCCAAGAGGGTAGGCCGGGATTTGAGCTCATCCATGGCCTTCTTGCCCTCCTCGAGCTTGAGCAAGTTCTCATCATACTTGCTCCTGAGCTCGGACAGGTCAGACATCAAACCGATGCACTGACTGCACTCATCCTCCTCAACACAATCCTCCACTACGGGGGCAGACTGAGCAATCTCTAAAGCTAACTTAGCTTCCTTCAGCTCCTGTCTCAACGCCCTAAACTGCCTCTTAGCATCCTTAATGATCAAATCCTGATTATCTAAAGCAGTGTAAAGATCCTCCAACTCCTCAGGAGTGGGGTGCTCAGGACGTACCTCAGAGCTTGACTCTAGCTGAGGTGCAAGCTTTGCAGTAGTGGAAGGAGTTCCGTCGGCGTCGGAGTCGATGGCCATGGTGCAGAGACCGGCCGCCTTCCCAGCATGGAGGCAAAGGCCAGTGAAGCCCTCTGTGGCCTTCATCTTGGAGCTCCGCTTCTTTTCACCGCGGTGGTGTGAGTCGGAGTCACTGGAGCTGGATGAGGACGAAGACGTCGAACTCTGGCTGGTGGAGGAGTGATCCTCGCTCTGGGCGACGAACGCCTGCTTGTCCTTGTACTTGCCGACGTTCTTCTTCTTCCGCTCGTGGTGCCGCTTGGAACGTCCGCCATTCTTCTTGTGGGAGTGCCTACTCTTGTGCTTGTGGCGGTGCTCGCGGTACTCCTCGTGCTTGGAGCGGCCGTCATCATCCCTGGAACTCTTCTTCCTGGGGCACTCAGCGGCGAAGTGGCCGGTCTTGCCGCAGTTGAAGCAGGTCTTCGCTCGTGCTTGTCTGTTGTTGAAGGCACGCTGGAACTTGTGGATGATCAATGCAAGCTCCTCGTTTCCCAGCACCTCCAGCTGCTCATCTGTCACAGACACAAGAGAAGACAAGCAAAAACCTCCAAGAGAAGGATCAGGGTTAGCTCCAGAGTTGCCTACCAGGGCCATAGACTTGGAGGCGGAGGCATCAGCATGATTGCCTTCCATCTTAGCTCGAGAGAGCTTCTCCACCTCCGAAGCCTTGAGCTTACTGAACAGCTCATCCACCGTGAGGGTCTCATAGCTAGCAGACTCTATGATAGTCTGGACCTTCACCTCCCAGACCTTGCGATCAAGAGCGTAGAGAAGCTTCATAGCCTTCTCATGATCGGAGTAGGCCTGGGTGCCCTGTGGCTGGTTCGCACGCACCTTGTTCACAATCGACTGAAAACGACTGAACATGATGTCGATGCTCTCACCCGGCAACTGAGAAAAGTTCTCGTACTCCCGCCGGTGAGTCTCATACAGCCTCGACTTGACATGGTTGGTTCCTTCATGGAAATTGGCCAACCGTGTCCAGATCTCCCGAGCTGTGAGAAGGTCGCTGACACGATCGAACTCGGGACGAGAAAGACAGGCTATGAGAGCGTTGTACGCCTTGCTATTGACCTCATGTCTCCTAACCTGAAGCTCGGTCGTGCGAACCGCAAGGTTCACATAATCAGGGTCCACGCAAATCTCCCAGACCTCGGAACCTAGACTCAAAAGATAGGCACGCATGCGCACCTTCCAATAGTCGTAATCGGATCCATCGAAGATCGGGGGTTTGCCCGGTGAACCCATGGTCGCACAACGGTTTCGAACCGGAGAAGACTATAGAGAAACCGTCCCGGCTCTGATACCAATTGTAGGACCGAGAAATGCGACCAGAGGGGGGGGTGAATGGGAGCCTTCGAAAATTATCACGATCAAAAATTTCGGCTCACAATTCAAGAGTGCACCCCAACCCCAGAGTTCTAGGCGATGTGCAGAGTAGCTACAAGGAAGCTACACTAACACAAAACAAGCCTAGGAACCAAAGCGATCGAGTGCGGAAGGAATTGCACGAAAGCAGTGCAAGAACCAAGCAAGGTATATATCATCGGTTGATCCGACGCACACGTTTGAACGACGTCGGTTCAACCGGTGATACAGAGCCTGCAGCAAACAACCAGTGAGCACCGGTTGAACCGACGCTGGGTTTTGAACCTCGTCGGTTAAACCGGTGATCGAACGTCGGTTAAACCGACAAAATCGCAAACTCACGTCGGTGCAGTTGTCCAGAGGATCAACAAAATGCACCAGACCAAGCAATGAACACCGGTTGATCCGACGTAGGCAAAACCCTATACGTCGGTCAAACGCCCAAAACTGCGAACCAAAATAGTACCGCCGGTTAAACCGACGTCGGGGAGATCAAAGCACCGGTGCAATCACACATAAACCCCAAAAACCCTAACCCGTGACAAAAGCACTCACCGGTTGATCCGACGCTCAGGAACGCCAGCGTCGGTTCAACCGGCGTTAAGGAAAAATCCTGCCCGAGCGCAGAACCTCTGTTTTCCTCTCGGCACGACCAAAAACTCGAAGATTGATCGATCAAAACAGGTCGAAAGTTCTTCAAAATTTGCAGACACACTCACAAAGACCTTGTGAGCCTACTCACAAAAAGAATCGACGATCTACTCCATGGTTTGAGAGGAATCGACGAAGAACCGAGGAAGAACGGGGTTTTCAGGAATTTTCCAAAACTGAGTTCTTGAAGGCTCACGATCTAGATGAGTTTTAGCACAAGACTATGATGATTCTAGTCGCTAAGAAGAGCTTCAAGAACTACGGCAACAAGTGGTAGACTCACCAACACGAAGAAATCAAGAACAAGGATGATTCATGCATGTAGAGCTCAGATGAACATGAAACGAACCTTGATTTCAAAGCCCCGAGGGCACAAGGAGGGATGGGCCTCCTTTCCCACAAGATCTCCTTACAAGTTCTTCAAAAATCCATTGCTAGAATCCTAGAGATGGAAGGGGAGAAGAAGAACAGAGAGGAGAGGTGGCGCCTGGCTTGCTTCTTCTGTTATGTCCAGCGCTCAGCAACCCAGGGAGGGCGCCTCCCTTTTTACTAGCCAGGCCAGCTGCCCTCCCACTTTTCCTTTCTCTCCAAGCCATCCTCTAATGACTAGACTACCCCTAAGTGCTGAAATTAAACTACAAGGCCCTTAGGGGCAAAACTGGAAAAGATACATTGAAGATCATCCGACGGCTGCGACGACTTGGAGTAGTTTGCTTCGACCCGACGCAATCTTCCCGATGTCGCCACGCGTCCTTCTGGAATCTTCGCGGGGGCAGTTTTGGGAAAACTGCCGAATCCGAGTTCGGGTGCGGTTTTGGAGGAACCGCGAAACCTTCCCGCGCGATGTTTCCAGGCACACCCGCCAAGCCCGATGACGCCACGTGTTCGACCTCCCGCCGAAACCTCTTCGACTTGGCCAACGTCGACGCATCCTGCCGTTGGTTTTTCCCGAGGTACCAACAAACTCCACGCCGTCCCGCCTTGGCGCCAGGAGTGGATCGCCTCGCGGCCCAGCAGTGGCCCAAGCATCTGGGCCGCCCTTCTCCACCGCACGGTCATCCGGTCGGGTCTCCAACGCCACCGCAAGGTCTCCCGCCTTCGCATGGTCGTCGAGCTCCCTGCCACCGCAACGCCGCCGCATGGTGCATCGGCACGCGCCACGCTCTTGTCCAAACCATCTCGCTGCAACCGCGCCATCCGTGTACCTGCACACCACAGACCAAGAACTGGCGCAATCTCCACAGAGTCGCGACTACACACTGTTAGTCCACTCCACATGTTGACAATCACTCATCACACTAAGGAGCAGGCCTCCACTGCCTCTCAAAAACCTGGAGCATGAGCATGGACTGACACGCATTCGAATTAAGCGACCCTCGAGGTTCCTCGACATGCTTCATCAGGTAAAAAGGTTTCCAGTGAACTGAACACACCGGAATTGAATCTCAGGTGTCTGACTGGAACAGCTTGTGCTCTGTCAGGAGCGCTGATATATTATATTTGCTTAGAACAGCACACACAAGCACCTGATGAGTGGTTCTTGACTCTCAACGGGAGTTATTAGCCGATTACGCACAAGGTATGCGCCGAGGCACGTTAGAGATACGGTTAGACCTACATGAAATAAAATTAAAGGTGCACTTCCGTGAACTGAAAGCCGGAATCACCGCCGCCATAGCCAGCACTTCTGGAACGCCGTCTTCCCCATTCGAAACACCGACGTTCCTGAGCACCGACAAGAACCTCTTACCAGTTCCTCGAAGAGAGGTTTCGACTGTGTGCTAAAATACTCGGCGACAAGCGCGATGACATTGAGCTAAAATACTCCGGCGTTTGACTTTGTGCGCGACAGCTTCGATCTCCATACCCAGATGCAGTATATCCCGCTGCCCATACCCATCGATCAAGGGGCGGAAAAAAAAAATACGGTCCAGTTCAGAGTCCACTGTCCAGCAGCAGCCGTGGGCTTTGCTGATGGATTCGACGGTTCTACAGGATATGCTTTACAACCACGGCGGCTGCAGACACCGATGCAGCCGCAGGCGAGGCGAGGCGAGCGGAATCATGGGCGCCACCACGAATCGCGCGAGCGCGGGCGCCAACTCTGAGGACGGCGAATCTCTCGGCCGGATGGAGGACAGACATCTCCCTCCCTCCGAGCCCTTCCTCCTCTTTCTGTTGGCACGGCATGGGGGGCATCGATCGAGGCCTAGCTAGCGACGCCGCGCTACGCTCCAACACGCGCGGCGCCCGATCGAGATCCGAGAGCTCGCGGTCGCGGGGCGTTGACATCCTCGCCCTCCACCGCCTCGCCTGTCCGCGTTGGAACAGTCGCACAGCGGCCACCGGCAGCCGGCCGGCACGTCACATGCGCCCGCCGCGCCCGCGGTAGCAGCACACACGCGTGCATCCATCCCCGCGCCCCCGGGACGCGCTTTCGCGTCGGTCCCCCGCTCTGCAGCCTCTGCTGCCGCGCTGCACGGGCGCGGGAGCCGTGGCCCGTGGGAACGTGAGCACGCATGCATGATTCAGCAGCTAGCCGAAGATCAGGGCGCTCGGCGCTCCATCAGTGTCCCGGGCTCCCGGCCGCCGGTCCGAGTTTGACCGGCGGTCTCGGTGAGCTGGGGAGGGTGGGACGGTTAGTACGAGACAGGTGGGATTGCAGGGCGACTGCAGGTGGTTTCCGTATCGCCCCGAGCCCCTGGGGATTGCAGGCCTCCGCCGACCCCGCCCGACGCCGCTAAAAGTCGGCTCAGTGCGTGAGTGCTGATGGGATCTATCATCATCAGTGGGCGCCAGAACAGAATGCGTTTCGCGGCGTGTCGTGTGTCGAACGGGATGCCAGTATGCTCCACACCATGTCGTCGGAATGGCTGTGGCAGCACACTGTGCACGAGCAACGTCGATCATCGGAGGGCCCTTCCTTTTCGCCGAGGCTGAGGTTTACAGGAAAAAAGGTTAAAAGGAGACGAGGCAGGCATCCAACCAAAAGGAATGAGCCATGTAGTAGAGCTGTCACTCTTCCGGTATTCTCCCGTCCCAAACTTCGTGAGCTCAGCACAGGTATCATTGGAGCTAGGCCCCCCCAGCCCGAACCTCAAGTGGGAGAGGTGTGTGAACAGACCCGAATGAGACTTTCGGGAGAAGATTCTCTGCGGCCCCAGAAAGCGAAAGAGTAAAAAAAAACAAAGGGCCTTATTATGCGTATAAAAACACTGCCTCCTCTCGATCTACCCGACTGGTCAGGACTCGGGAGTGCAAGTCAAAAGGGGCCCAAGAAAATTATTTGGGGGTATAAACGCCATGCACCTGCCACGCATATCTATATAAATAATAAAACTCTGCAAGCATTTGCCATATGGTCAGTGGTCAGTCCACTCCTGTAACGATCTTTGACAAGCACCGGTACTCTTGTCCTGTAAGGCTCTGGTGAAAGAAGCATTTTTTCCTTTGTTTTTTTTAAAAAAAAAGACAGCAAAAGGCACCTTGCAAGCTAAGTTTAATTTGGATTTACTTGATATACCGCGGTCACTTTGTAAAACTGATGAATTCAAAAATTCATGCATGGAGAAACACTTTTGTGCATTCCTTTTGCAGAATTCATCGCAAAAAAGGATAGCAGAGGCATATATCTTCTATAAGAAACAGTTACGAAAACCAATACAGTTAGCACATTGGGATTAGGTACCCTCCTGCAGAGAGGAACGGGGCATCTGGCCGGTAGATTGCATACCTGATAATGCAACTGAAATGCCAATCTGCCATATCATAAACTATGGGATCAGAGGGTTTACTCTATGTGACGGAACCACCAAATTAAATATCTAATTAAGCGTAATGGTCGTCATTTGAACACATCAGGCGCATTAGCTTAACGGTTTAATTTGGCGATCCTTTCTCAACCCACGGCCCGATCGAAACAACACCGGAAGTCCCACGCGAAGGCGGGCGCAGATGGTACAAGCAGACATAATACTTTAAAATACATACACAACAAGATTCTGGAATGTTTAAATTTACAAACCAAGATCAAATATCCAAATACTGTACATGAGTTGCATAATTTACAAAACTTTACAATAGTTATGACTGAAGTTCGAATATAAAAGATCCCACTACTACACTAGCTTTCATCAGTTTCGAACTTTCAAGACCGGTCAGACCTGTTCTCCCATCCGGTCGGACCGGTCGGCACTGCCTGCCGACACCACCGGTCAGACCGGTCCCATGGACCGGTCAGACCGGTCTGCGCAAAACAGAGAGTCCGCACACTCAGCCCACAAGTATACAATCCGACGGACTCCCAGCCTAGGGCTCTCGCTCCACGACCTCCCACCCCTCTGCATCCCGGCGGATGAACTTGACACAACAGGGGCAGAAGTCCACCTTCGGGTGTCCTGTAATAATAATTGTGGCAACAAACCCTGAGTATTCTAATACTCAGCAAGGCTTAGCCGACCAGTGGGTATAACTTAGCCCACATATCTAGACATGTAAGGTTTTCTGGCTGGTGGTTATTTTGCATAAAAAGCTTCTAAAACGAGTCCTTATTTTTCCACTTTTAGCTCCAAAATTCTATATACCATCATTCTCTTCTAGTATTTGCACCTGCTAAGAAATCATAACAGACATGGAATAATAATTCATGGTAGTCATTTCAAATCATCACTTAAGTTCCATAAGGCATTACTACGATACGGTGCTGCAATCAAGGTGTTTATATCTGAGAGCGACTAACGGCGAATCGATCCGATTTAACCTTGCAAGGTATACCTAACCAACACGGCACGTGTATGCCCCGTCGGACCACACGCACCAACCCTTCCCCTCCCCGCCTCGAACTACAGAACCACCCCACCTTCATATAGTCAGCCGAGCTCAACGTGAGACCACCAAAAGTAAACATATGCATCCCGTTTCTCCGCGACTACTCGACTCGCCCTAAGGGGTGGTGATGCAGTTCTGTACTTTCGAAGCGAGGCAGTACTCGGCTTACCGGTTTCGACTACCTCCTACTCCCGACATGCGGCTAGTACAATATCAAACTCGATCAGTAGGGCCAGACAATGGTACGGTCCTTAACCGACACAGACGGGGCTAACCTTTCCGCGCCCGGTCTCCAAATTCTTTTCCTTTCCTTCATACTCCAATATTCCATTTATTCAAAAATACTGAGATTTCCTATATCTCACGAGTGATTAGAAATTCACTCGTTTTCTACCGGAAAACCATTAAGCATAGCACTTCTATCGTCCTATGGATACTAGTATAACTCAAGGAATCCTAGGGGTCATGCAGCTTGGGTTCCAAATAATTACTAAACCTAATACACAAGTAATAGAGACATATATAGGTGTCATAAGTTTGAAATATTAGGATGTGCACCGGGGCTTGCCTCGAGTCTGCTGTTGAACACTGGGGTTAGCCGGGCCTTGGGCCGACTCCTCGCGAACCTCCTGCTGCGGGGCTTGCCCCTGGGGCTCCTGTGGCTCTGCAACCACCTCGTATACGACATCCTCCGCCGCGGCTGCTATACGTATGCATATGCATATGACATGAGAAATGTATGCATGATTTATAAAAATTACAAGTAACCAGTAGCCAAAATAAATTCTAACTATTTGCATCATCTAGCCCTAATTGAACCCATTCAGCCCTGCTAACACCGGTCAGACCGGTCCACCCGACCGGTCAGACCGGTCCACCCGACCGGTCAGACCGGTCCTACTCAACCTACCGTGATACCGGTCAGACCGGTCCCTCCGACCGGTCAGACCGGTCCTAGCCAGACCAGAATCTAGAAATCTTGGCGCGGCAAAAATCGCCCACCAACTACAAATACCTTTTAGGATCTAGTTCAGGGGTTCATGTGGATGCTTTTGACCAGAGGAAACCACCTAAAACCTTCTAGAACAAGAGATCGATCCAACCCTAACCTATTTACCTTGAATGGCTCCTTCCCCACAAAGAACCTGCGATCCCGCGTCACCCCATGGAGGAGAACATGGAGAAGTTGATCCTCCACCGATTTGAAGCTCTCCCCGCCCTTGGAATCCAATGGAGAGGAGGGATTTGGAGGTGAGGGTTTGAGGGAGGAGGGAGCTCGGGAGAGAGACGGGCTGGGCGCTGGGGAGGATGAATGAGTCGTTGGGAGAGAGATGAGAGTGATTTAAATGCTGTGGGATCCGAAACCGCCAACTCGGTTTAGACCGGTCAGACCGGTCCGGGCTGAACTGGCCCAGACTGACAGAAACAAGTTTGAGTTGGTGATTTGTCGCCTGAGTTTTGAACTAATAACCGTGGTTAATTTAATTATAAATAATTAACACCTGTGGTGTTACACTCTAGAGCAGTAGAGACAGACCGATCACATGACGTTGAACCTGATTGAAAGCTTTCCCCGTCGATTGGCTGATGCTCCAAAGGGGGGCGAGTAAACAATGAAGCAAGTGGCTGTGGGTCGCAACAGAATTTGCCCTTTTGCCCCCTTGGACCATGCAGACTTGTTTGACCCGATCAAACACTGATATCATCACCAAGGCACATATCAGTACCATCATGATGTGAATAAGCTAAGCTTAGTGCTAGCAAAGCAATGTGTTCCATTGTCACTGAGGAGTACTACTACTGCTACGTAGTGTGAACCAGAAGCTGAGAAAAGAGATCCGGATAAATCCTGTGCCAAAAGCAGAGATAGATAGCCTAAAGGGAATGCAGCAGGCATGAACACCAGTTCCAACTCCCAACTCAACCCAGATGATCACATCACTTTCAGGATCAAACGTAAAGGAAAGTTGCTCATGGGCCATCCTTTTTCCACGCCATCTTATCTCTGGGTGGGGGGCATGGAAACGAGGGGGGTCTCCCGGCCTATGAGGCCTCACCACTTGCATGGCTGCATGGACTCTTTTCCTTGTCTTGCTTTCGCCTGGCCGTGGCCATCAGAGTTCAGAAACATGCAGGCCAGGTCAGGATTATGACCCGGTCAATTTGGTGGCTGGGTGATCTAGTCGGAAAAGCGAGAGGCATGCATGGCGAAGCCGAGACACTTCAGTTTTCAGCTTTTTGATGAAGGGGAGTTTGGATTCTTTTGACGGGACCAAAACGTGCTCGTTTGGAAAAAAAATATAGGGGTGCAAGACTAATGTCTGGCTGCTGTTCATCGTTATCTCGGAGCACTGTTCGTGCACAGCTGACACGTACCTGCTAGCCTGCAGGACTGGCACGTTGAGCAAGAAGAAGAGGGGTCTCAAGAAACATGACAAAACTGATATCAAAATAATCTGCGGGTTTTGTTATTTATTTATGGAACACTGTGATTATTTTTAATGTGCAGAGATAATCCTAGTTTGTAAAACAAATGATAAGACATGTAAACAGCTGAACAGTAGTCATGTGTGCTGTTAAACCGGTGCATACATGTTGGCGTACGTCATGCTCATGGGACGCCGACGTCACTGGTCCAAGGTGAACATGTTGGCGGTCCAAGGGCAGCGTTTGACTCTCCATCGATGATGGGTGGTGGTTTGTTAGGTCTATGAGCCTGTCTAACCGGATCAAGTCAAGCCCATATGCAATAAACTATTTCAACTCCCACGCCCTTCCATGCCGTGCAAGCATCAAATTCAAGTCCTCCCACGAGAGAGCTCAGTTGGTCAGGTGAGCGGGGGCTCACGCGGCCCGTCGCGGTTGGAGCGCCGGCTAGACGCGGCGCCTCATCTCCTTCTTAAACAATTTGACAGTGCTCCTGGCTTACTTCAAAAAAAAAGTCCTCCGAGCAGTGCCTGGTAAATTATTAATTATTAAGGCTAACTTCCACCGCTTCCACAACGCAAGCAAAACAAATAAAAAACCTTTATTAACCGATTAATTAACTTAATTGAGCACCGTACCTGCAAGAAAATTAAGCTACTAGTAGGAGGAGCTAGCAGCGTAGGACCAAACGCTATACAGCTACGAGATAATACTAGTACGTGGCGTCGTACGTGACGGGCCAATGCAAGCAAGCTACAGAGATATATAGCGATACTGTTGCAGATCTACATGTAGTTTCCTGCCTCGCTCGCTTTCCACGAATAAGTACAGGGAGTTAGAGTTGATTGCGGATGCTTTGCCGGCGGAATCGCCACCAAACAGTTAAGGCTATGCGTTCGGCAAGCCTAGCTATCTAGCAGCCACTCGATCACTCACTACTACAGAAAGCTGATTTGTCTCGGTTGGAAAATCCCTGTTGTCCCAGTTTCCCAACTGGAAACGCGAGGTCGGGACAAACACCAATCGGAACAAAAGGGGCTGCCAACGCCACGTGCCTGGCGCACTCTTACCAACCGGGACAAAAAGTCCATTTTTTCTGTTTCTCTTTTCTCAATTTTTTTCTATTTCAATTATACTTTTACATTTCAATTAAATATATGTATTGGAATTCAGTGTGTAAGATCTTCACTAATATATACATATATAGTTACTTATATAATATTTGTCCTCGATAGTTTTCATATATAAACATATATATACATATATATTATTGGAGGGCAAGATCGCGCCCTTCGTTACGAGGTTGTACACAGGCTTCTAAAGCCAATCGTGATGCCACTCTCACTATACCCACATATCCTATGTGGGTCCCACTAAAACAAGCAAAAAAGGATTTTCAGTCCTTTGCTCTAACCAGATGATTTTTTTTGTTGGATTTCACTCCACCCGCGGTTGGGAACTACAATATTTGTCCTAGATAGTTTCCATATATAAACAAATATATACATATATATTATTGGAGGGCTTAAATATATAATACATACATACTCATAAATAGAAATATAATACATACACACACATATATATTTACATAGGTATATTCATTCTTAATTATATATATACGCGTATATTATCATATTTGCTGCGATTGTCAATGTGAGATTGTCCATCATAGTTGAATTCGACTTTTGGATGGAGGACTTGCTCAATAATAAATCCGGACAATTGTTCTTGAATCGCCAAAATCTTTTCCTCCGGTATGAGTTTATCGCGCATCTCCTCGACCTATGGAAAATAGGGGTAATTAATTTCGACTAATTAAAATACGAATTCAAACATTAACAAGTTTTTTGCTTACTTCCTCCTCCCAATCTGCCAAGGCCTTTGGATGACCTACCAGACCGTAGATGTTCTCGCATACATAGTATGCGCATAAATTAGTGCTTTGTTTCTGCCTCATACACTTTAAGAGAGATGAAATTATTAGGTATTTACATAAATATATAATAAAACTAATGAAACATGCAACGAATCATCCAAGTGCATACCGCAAAATCTGTCTTGATCTTCAATTCCTTGTCCAATTTGCCTGGATGATTTTTAGCGACTTGTTTCCAAACCCTGTGCATGATTAGAACAATTATAGTCAAGTAACAAAGTGATTCAAATTATAGGTCATCGACGGAGTAGTGGTAGAATTACTTTTTCATCATGTTAAGAAGATCTTTGTATTGTTCTGGATTTCTTCTCAATGAGTCCATAACCACGAGTAGGCTCTTCTCGAGAATTATGACAATTAGGACCCAATGTTCACTGCAAGATTATGCAGAGGCAATTCTTGATAGTTAAGGTTTAAACAATTTGATTACAGAATAGAAAGAGTTAGACGGAAGGAATCACTCATGTAAAGTTGTAAGGAAACAATATCATTTGCTTGTTGTGATGAACGCTTATGTACTTGAACAAGTTTTGGAATATCTCATCGGAATTGTCACGTAGAAGCCTCCAATTACAAGTAATTGGGTCGTTGAAGCCGAGGTGAGAGTATTCCTTTCTCCTGCAAGTTTGTATCTCCATTCTACATGATACCAAATAAATCAAGAGATCAGTATGTTGAGATCATGCAAAACAATACATAAGGAGAGTAAAATACTTACAGAACCCACAAGCCGACCATAGAGATGTCGAGGTCCTCCTAATGGAATAGTTGATAAACTTCTTCCCAGTTTATCCATATAATGGCCTCCCCCCGTAAGAAACCGTTATCTTTAATTTTTGCACCCTACATGAAGATGCAATCGGCCATCGCACGCATGTAGTGCTGGTGCAGCTTATACATTTGCGTTGGAAGCACGGACACTACTTGGGGGGTACAAGAGATTTGCCCAGCTCATACGTCCATTTGACGACCACATCGGCCTTTGGAACATCTTCTTCCCCTGCAATCTGAGCCGCCGTCAGGTTTGTTTCTTTTGGGCTCCGAGCTGTGGAACGTCGAATGACGACGACCTTGATTGTCTCTTCTTTTTCTCAGTAGTTTTGATAATTGTGCTGTCGTAGTCAGAAGGGGGATCTTGCGGAATGAATTTTCTCTTATTTGCTTCGCACATTCCCTTAAAAAAATTCAAATCTCCTGGATTTATCACTTTCTTGGGCTCCGGCTCCAGCTTCGGCTTCGGTTTGAAGTGCTCTTTAACTCTTTCTTGAGTTATCCGATCGCATTCTTCAAGGCTCATGTCCCAGGGTTTAATAGGAGCCTCTTTGGTTTTCTTCTTCTTTTCCTTCTTCTTTGGAGGCTCCTTAGCCGGTGCAGCTACCTTCTTTGCTGGCGGCTGTTTCTGCTTCTTTGCCGGCGGCGGAGGGGGTGACCATGGAGGCGACGGTGACGCTTGAGTGTTCATCGGCGCATGAGATGATGGTGATGGAGAATGTGCCGGTGAACCTTGCCAAGACAGTGCTGCCCTTGGGGAGTTTTGCGGAGATGACGGCCTTGGAGAGGTATGCTGAGATGCCGGTCTTGGTGTTCGATCATCCGACTTTAGGACAATGTAGCGCTTATCCCATAGGATGTAGCCATGAATGGCTTCTGCTAGTGTCCTCTCCCCATCACCTCTATGAATATCAAGCTCGAGCGTCTCCCAACCCTGGCACACCTGCTGTACGCCAACTCTTGTATTGTGACATCCCGAAAACTCACCAAAATAAATCATGCGCTAAATTTGTTTTTGTTATTGAGCTCGACTCAAACCCTAACCCTAACTTCCCGGAAACCCTCCTGCTCCGATCTCCCGATCCCCGGAGATCTGACCCGACACCCGAATTCAATCCACGTCTCATCTCTTTCCCATCCAACGCGACGCGTCGTGACCAGCCGCCGCGAATCCCGCCCCCTCCTTTTTCCTCTCTCCCCTCCGACCGCGTGCCCCACCTCCCGCGGCCGCACGCCACGCGTGGCCGACCGCAGCCGCGATCGCCGCTGGCGCGCACCGCCCCTCCCCCTCCTTTTTTTCCTTTTCCCCATTTCCTTTTTCTTTAATTCTTTTTCCTATTTTCTTTTCCCTTTTCCCTTCACCCTTTTTCCTTTTTCTTTCTTTCCTCCCTTCCTTCTATCTCTCCTCTCCTCCCTCCCCTGTCGCGCGCCCAGCCGCGCCGCCCGCCTCCGGCCTCCCTCCCGCGCGCGCACCTCCGCTCCCGGCTGCGCACGCGCGAACGCGCCAGGCCGCCCCGAGCCGCACCCCGCCTCCCCTGCTCGTCCTGCACGCCTCGCCGAGCCGGTCCACGCGCGTGGACCGCGTGCTCGGAGCACCGCCGCGCCACCCGCCGCTGCCAGATTGCCCGCTCCCGCGCACCGCCGCCTCGCCGCCCGCGCCACCCCGCTGCGCCTCGCCCTGCTTGCGCGCACGCGCGCACGGAGCACAGGGCCGTGGGCGAACGCGCCGGGCCGCAGCAACGTGAGCTCCGCCGAGCCCACGTGCGCGCCTGGCCACGCCGCGCGCCGCCCGCCGCTGCCCCGCACAGCGCCGCCCTGTGCTCACCGCTGCCGCACACGTCCCGTCGTCCCTGCACAACATCGCTGCCCGTGCGCCGCTCCACGACGCGCGAGCGCGGCCGAGCGCCATTAAGGCCCGCCGCGCCGCCCGCCGGGCGCCATCTACTCGCCACCGGCCAGCCCCCCCAAACCGACCTACAACGGCTATAAAAGGCCCCGCCGGCGCCGCTCCTCCGCACCCAAACTTCCCCGGCCACCACCGCCTCTCCTCGCAGCTCTCAGCGCCGCCGCCACCGCCATTTTCGCCCGCCGCCGCCGGTTCACGTCGCCCTGCTCCCTCGCCGCGCCCCGAGCCGAGGTGAGCTGGGGAATCGAACCCCACGCCCCTCCTAGCCCTTTTCCCCCACGATTCCGGCCGCCCTAGCGCCCTGAGCCACCGGCCCAAGGCCGCCGCCGGCGAGCCCCCGCCTCCCCTGTTTCCCAGTGCGAGGGGGAGGAGGGAGATGGCAGTTTTGCCATTAGGCCCTCCCCTTTCCCTTTATTCCATAAAGAACCCCCCACTCCTTATGGGCTTTTTCCTAAAAAGGCCCTTCTGTTTTTCTTTTTTTGCAAACAAATCCACCACTATTTAAACCTAATAATAATTAGGTCCCTGCACTTCCCTTTTAGGCCCAAATACTTTTAGAAATCGTAAACAGGCCCCGAGTTTTTCCGATTTATTTACAACTAGGCCCCTGCCCTTTTATCCGATCCCGAACCTTTACTAAAACCTATCATTTCATGTAACAAACGACCTCTGATCAACCCGAAACTTTATCACGCCTTTCCTAACCAAGCCTTGGCCATGCCATTAGGAAACCACTTGAAAATAATACTTCGTACTCTATATTTTTTTGTGCTCCCGATTCGAGCTCAACGATAGAATCTTTGTTTTGATTGGACGCTTGGTTGTGTGTGCTGTAGACCGCGGAGTGAACGAAGGAGAGCCCGTCAACGAGCAGTTCTATGAGCTTGGTTGGTTGTGGGTAATGGCTATGTTGGGATCTACACCGACACGACGGTGTTCGAGTTGTGATATCCTACTTGTGGGTAAAGTTGCACACCTCTGCAGAGTTAAGAATCTATTCGAATAGTCCGTGCCCACGGTATTGGGCGAGTTACGGTGTGGTC
This sequence comes from Panicum virgatum, assembly GCF_016808335.1. Taxonomy (NCBI): domain Eukaryota; kingdom Viridiplantae; phylum Streptophyta; class Magnoliopsida; order Poales; family Poaceae; genus Panicum; species Panicum virgatum. The sequence continues at coordinate 42,970,762 of NC_053140.1, read as the reverse complement.
ACATAACTAGTGTTTCTTTGGGATGGGCTGGTGTGAGTTGTTTTGGAATTGGTTCCGGCAGTTGCGCCGTGTGCTACGACGGACGGGGAGTCCGGTAGCAGTTTAAAACCTGAACTCTGTGTTACTGCAAAAACTGATTTCTAAAAGGTTTTCCGTAAAATAAACCCCTGCACAAAATGTCGTTTTCTGCAAATTAAACCGTAACCTTATCCTTGTTTTATCCATGCATATCATTCTGTTATAACTAGACCTGGGCAAACGTCGGGTCGGGTCGGGTTCGGGTCGGGTCAAGGTCGGGTCACGGGTCGCATAGGACGGCCCGCGCCCGACCCGTACCTATCACCGGGTCGGGTCGGGTTGGCCCGTGCACCCTGCGCGAGCGTGTCGGGTCGGGTTTTTTTCGGGTTGGGTCGGGTTTTTTGGCCTTTGGGTCGGGTTTTTTCGGGTTGGGTCGGGTTTTGGGTCAAAAATCACGGCCCGTGCCCGGCCCGTTGATTGTTGCGGGTCAAAAAATACGGCCCGCGCCCACCCGCCACGTAGCTCGGGTCGGGTCGGGTCGGGTTTTTTTCGGGCGGGTTGGGTCGGGTTGTTCGGGTCGGGTGACCCATGCCCAGGTCTAGTTATAACCCCTCCGTGGGTGTGGTTGGACTTGCTGAGTACGTTTGTACTCACCCCACTTTTACTTTTTACAGAGGAAGATCCAGATTTCGTACCAGACGACGCCGAGTAGGGTCACCGTTCTACACCCAACCTTGCCTGTGGTACCGGCCCTGTCGAGATGCCTCCGCTGTCGCAGTACTCTGAGCCCGTAGTAGACCCTATGTGGTTTGCGGTCTGGTGTTACGTTGTAGCTTGGTTAATTATTATCATCATCTGTATCGAGTGTCCTCCAAGATTTGTACGGTTTTGAACCATCTGATGTAATAAATGTGGCATCAGCCTCCTGGGACTGGTGCTTTGTATCACATTTAAGTCTTCTCTTATGAGGGGACGCTTCAGGTGGTATCAGAGCCGTAGGTTGGCCGTAGGACGTGACCCTAGGAGCGAAATCCTGTTTTAGGCCTTTCCACACTAGGTTTATTCTGTCCTTAATCCTTTTTCCACACAAGCACTTACCTTTGGTTCTTGCCCTGTTCCAGATGGCTGATAATGGATGGATTGGCGGAATCTGTTTCGCAGAGCCCGGCCTTCCAAAGTTGTTGATACTCAGCCTGGAACGCATTGGAGTTGTGGATCCGCCAGAGTTTCTTTACCGAGAGTACGACTCCAAGGGCACTCTTCGGTGTGACCTGATGATCTTCATGGCAAGGAGCACCCGCTATCCTGATGTGGACCCTTGGTTCATCTCCACCACTGGATTCCGCTTCCCGGATACCTATCGGAAAGCCGCCCGTAAGGCCCTGCGACGGCTCCGAGTGATCTACAAGCATCACCTTCAGCGGACTCCTATGGGGTTCTTCCCGCCAACTGAAGGAAGAGGACGCACCTGGATCGCCCGAATGAGAGGACTCGGGAGGGAAGAAGAAGATCTGGAAGACACTGTATCCCACCTGTCCATCTACCTCACCGGCCTGGATGAGCTCTACCGTGAGCAAGCAGCACAACTAAAGCAACAAGTTCACAGAGCAGAAAAGGCAACCCAGGAGCTGGATGAACAGCAGACAAGGACCGCACACGCCGAGTATTCCCTGGCTGCTCTCCAAGTCCAAATGGATGAAAAAGAGGCAGAACTGGAAGAGCAGCGGACAAGGGCCGCACGTGCCGAGAACTCGCTAGCCGCTCTCCAAGCTCAGATGCGGAGGTACGAGGCTCGCTGGGGAATAGGTGGATGGATAGAGGAAGACGAAGAAGAGGAAGAACCCATGGAAACCCATTGGGACGTTGGCACTCAGACTGAAGAAGAAGAACCCGAAGAAACCCACTGGGATAAAGGAACTCAGACCGAGGATGATGTGATGGATCAGTACCTTCCACTGAAGAAGCGCTCCTTTAGAATTGAGGAAGAATCCCCATGATAGGAGTAGTCTCTAAGCTAGAACCTTTGCTCTAATAATCATGTACCCATGAAGTTGTACCCCATCATGATGCCATAAATAAAAACCATCTACCCCTTTGTGTACCGCAAATATTTGTGCAAGTTTTTCACCATATCTTTGTTTTCAGATGGCTGAGGAAGGTTGGACCCAGGGCGACTGCCAAGCTGCACCTGGCTTCCCCAGCCTGTTGATCAACGCCCTGGAGAGCCTTGGCGTCACGGAACGCCCAAGGTACTACAGCAGAGAGTACGAACACCATGGCACTCTCCGCTGCAGGGTGATCCTAGTCATCGCCAGAAGTGATCGCTACCCCAACATCCAGTCCTGGCGAGTGACCGCTACAGGGTTTAGGCACCAAGACACCTATCCCTTGGCCATCAGAAAGACACTCCGCTACCTGTGCCGGATTTTCGAAGAACACCTAGCACCCACGCCAATGAGGTTCTTTCCGCCGGCCATCAGAACCCCTGTTTGGGAAGCCCGCATGAGAAGCCTGGAACGGCGCCGCCATGAAGTAGACCCTTTGTACCAAATGGCTAACTATCTGGCCACTTTGGATCAACTCTTCGATGAGCAGGCCCACCTGCTGAGAGAGCAGACCAATCGTGCCGAGCAAGCTGAACTCGCGGTGAGGCTCCAACAGGTCCGAGCAGCCCAAGCCGAGGCAAGAGCCGCAGCCGCGATCAACAGTGAAGCAGTTGCACAGGAGAGCCTCAGACAGGCCCGAGACCGGCGCATGCAAGAATGGACCAGAAGTGGGACCCCAGTTCCGGCCATCGGAGAAGATCAGGTTCTACTTGGGACACCCGTCATAGGATGGGGAGCGCTCTTTGGAAGCCCTCGAGCTACACCCGAGAACCCCGAAGGGTCTACTGCTGTCAGAGAAAGAGAAGTTGCTGCTCAGCCCCAAGAGAACGGGAACCCGGAGGACGGCGAGCCGCTTGTTTCCCCGGAAGCACGTACCACCCCAGAAGATGACTCGCCCTGCGAGTAGAGTGTCCAACCCCACCCTGTTGTTGTACCCTTCTAGCCCTTCCAGTTTAAGTTGTATTCCTAGTTTGAACCTGTACCCGAACGTGTAGTACGCGTTCTAGTCTTGTTCCTGTGTTGTACCCTACCTCGCTTTAGTAAAAGTCGCTTGTTTGCCTTGTTGTGTGCTTGTTGTGTGTGCCTTTCGGCAGAAGGTTAATTCTGCCTTTTTCAAAAATACGAATTAAATAACTTAAACTTCACCTAATCCCAATCTCACAAAAACCCTACCAAATCTGCAGATGGTTTCCCGAAGCGTCACGAGGGCCTCCCGTGTCAGGGACCCTGCAGCCGCTGATGCAGGAGTACGCCTTAACGGGCAAAACCATCCTCAGGAAGAACAAGAAGTGAGTCAGGGCAGAGGAGAAAATCAGGATGCACAGCTACCACCACCACCACCCTTCGTGGACCTGGCACAAGTGATCCATAACCAGACTCTCATACTGGAGACACTGGCCAATGCTCTAATGAACAGGCAGCCACGAGAGCAGACCTTCAACGACAAGCTAACAGCTTTTCTGAGGGCCAAGCCACCCACTTTTGCCGGATCCAGCAACCCCTTGGACGCAGATGACTGGCTCCGTGTGATCCAGAGGAAGCTCGAACCGTTTGGGTGCCAAGATCGGGATAAAGTCCTTCTGGCAGCACATCAACTCACCGGGACTGCCCTAGCCTGGTGGGAAAATTACTGCGCTGCCGCCCGAGATGCCTCCACCATCACCTGGAATGAATTCGTGAGGGAATTCCGCCGTTACCACATCCCCTCGGCCACCATGAAGCGCAAGGCGGATGAATTTCGCGCACTCCAGCAAGGGAATATGACGGTGGAAGAGTATACACACCAATTTATGGAGCTGGCTCGCTATGCACCCGAAGAAGTGAACGACGACGAAAAGAAACAGGACATGTTCAAGAAGGGACTAAATCCAGAACTCAGGACCCTGCTCACTCCTCAGATCTACCCTGATTTCAACACCCTGATGAACAAGGCAATCCTCACGGAGAGGGCCAAGATCGATGAAAGAAAGGATAACAAGCGCAAGTTTTTGGAGAGCAAGGCACGCCAGCAGGATCGTTTTCAGAAGACCAGAAGTCTCAGCTACAACGCACCAAGGTCCCAATCCCCAATGCAGTACAAAATTCAGTCCCAAGTGACAGGACCACGGGCCCCTAACACACAGCCCAGAAGCCAGAACACCATGAGGGCCTCACAGAATAATGCGAGCCAGGTCACCAATAACAACAGCAATGTGAGGGCCTGTTTCAACTGCCGAGAGACAGGGCATTTCATCGCTGACTGCCCTTATGCCAAGAACAAGCCAGCTACTTCAGCTTTCTCCAACACAGTGAACGGACCCAAGCCAGTGCTGACCGGTGCCAACCGCGTACCCCTCCGCGGCAACAGCAACAACAATAACAACCAGCAGAGGCAACCTCAGCAGTCTTTTGGACGAGCCCGTGTCAACCACATCGACGCACAGGAAGCTCAAGGAGCCCAGGGCGTAGTACTCGGTGAGTACCTAGTCAGCTCAACTCTTGCAACAGTACTGTTTGATTCTGGAGCATCATACTCATTCATATCTTCGAGTTTTGTGGAGAAACATAAAATACCTACGGTACTACTAAAAACACCCCTAATAACCCGGACGCCTGGAGGAGACATCAGGTGTCAACTGGGTTGTCTACGGGTAAGGATCAATTTAAGTGGGGTAGAGTTTTTAGCAGACCTAGTAGTGCTTAAGTCAGAAGGGATAGATGTGATCCTCGGAATGGACTGGCTAAGCAAACATAATGGCCTCATAGGTTGTACGGACAAGGTAGTACACCTAACAAACCCAGAAGGAGTCCGAGTGACCTGCCATACCCGGGAAAGTGGAGCAAACCCGATGGTGTTTAGCATGGAAGCCAAGTCCTTGGAAGAAGTCCCAGTAGTGAATGAGTACCCTGATGTCTTTCCCGAAGAACTTCCCGGTATGCCACCAGATAGGGACATAGAATTTGTCATTGATCTTGTTCCTGGAACCGCCCCCATAGCCAAAAGACCCTATAGGATGGCAGCCTCTGAGTTGGCAGAGTTAAAGAAACAACTAGAGGAGTTACAACGGATTGGCTTCATCAGGCCAAGTTCGTCTCCTTGGGGAGCCCCGGTTCTATTCGTCAAGAAGAAGGACGGAAGTATGAGGTTGTGTGTAGACTACCGGGCACTAAACGAAGTCACTATCAAAAATAAGTACCCCCTTCCCAGGATCGATGATCTCTTTGATCAGTTAAAAGGAGCCAAGTACTTTTCCAAGATTGACCTAAGGTCCGGATATTTTCAGCTCAAGATTAGGGAAAGCGACATCCCGAAGACAGCCTTTGTCACCCGATATGGACAGTTTGAGTTCACAGTGATGTCTTTCGGACTGACAAATGCACCGGCCTATTTCATGAACCTCATGAACAAAGTGTTTATGGACGAGCTAGATAAGTTTGTCGTAGTCTTCATTGACGACATACTTATTTACTCAAAGAGTATTCAGGAGCACGAGCAACACCTGAGAGTAGTTCTGGAGAAGTTGAGAATGCACAGGCTATACGCCAAATTCAGCAAGTGTGAGTTCTGGCTGGAGAAAGTAGCTTTCCTTGGTCATATCTTGACCGCGGAAGGAGTAGCAGTGGATCCCGAGAAGGTTGAAGCAGTCTCCAATTGGCAGCAACCAACTAATGTCAGTGAGATCAGAAGTTTCCTCGGATTAGCTGGGTATTATCGGAGATTCATTGAGGGATTTTCTAAGATAGCCCGGCCCATGACAGAGCTGCTCAAGAAAGAGAAGAAGTTCACCTGGACGGAGTCGTGTGAAAGAAGCTTCCAGGAGTTGAAGCAAAGATTGACGACAGCCCCAGTGCTAACCCTGCCGGACATTCATCGGGATTTTGTCATCTATTGTGATGCGTCCCGACAAGGATTGGGTTGTGTGCTGATGCAAGATGGGAAAGTCGTTGCATATGCTTCCCGTCAGCTCAGGACCCATGAGCAAAACTACCCAACTCATGATTTGGAACTTGCAGCCGTAGTGCACGCACTTAAGATTTGGAGGCATTATTTAATTGGAAATAAGTGCGAAATTTTTACCGATCATAAAAGTCTGAAGTATATCTTCACCCAATCGGACTTAAACCTGAGGCAGAGAAGATGGCTAGAATTAGTCAAGGATTATAATTTGGAAATTCATTACCACCCGGGAAAGGCAAATGTAGTAGCTGATGCCTTGAGTCGGAAATCCTATGGGCCCAAGAATGACCATTTACAAGAGGAAATGGCGCGATTAAACGTGCACATTGTCCCTCGAGGCTCCAGCCAAGTGCTGAACGTTCAATCCACTCTAGAAGAACGAATCAGGAAAGCCCAGAGAGCGGACAAGGGACTGATGGAAATCCGGAAGCAAACCGGAGAAAATAAGGCACCAGACTTTAGAGTGGATAATAGGGGAACATTGTGGTACAAAGATAGAATTTGTGTGCCCCAGAAGGGAGATTTCAGGCAAATAATCATGGATGAAGCCCACAACTCAGCCTACTCTATTCACCCAGGATCCACCAAGATGTATATGGACTTAAAACAAAAATATTGGTGGAATGGGATGAAGGCAGATATTGCACGATTTGTCGCCCATTGCGATACTTGCCAGAGAATCAAAGCTGAACACCAGAAGCCGGCGGGATTGTTGCAGCCCCTACCCATTCCGGTTTGGAAATGGGATGAAATAGGGATGGATTTTGTGGTAGGACTGCCCAGAACCCAGAAAGGACACGATTCCATATGGGTAATAGTGGACCGACTCACTAAAGCGGCTCACTTCATACCCGTACGTACCAACTACGGCGGAGAGAAGCTAGCCAAGCTTTACGTGGAAAATATAGTGAAGTTGCATGGTGTGCCCAGTCGAATTGTTTCAGATAGAGGGACCCAGTTCACCTCTAGATTCTGGAAAAGTTTGCATAAAGCCATGGGCACCAAGCTAGACTTTAGTTCCGCTTATCACCCGCAAACAGATGGCCAGACAGAAAGGGTAAACCAGATTATGGAAGATATGTTGAGAGCATGCGTCCTCACTTATGGCAAAGATTGGGAGCAGAGTCTACCCTATGCCGAGTTCTCATACAACAACGGGTATCAAGCAAGCTTGGGTATGTCACCGTTCGAGGCTCTCTATGGAAGGAAATGCAGGACCCCTCTGATGTGGTCAGAAGTTGGAGAACGTGCTTTAGTCGGGCCCGCCCTCATAAAGGAAGCAGAAGAAAGAGTAGCCGAGATCAGAGAGAAGCTGAAAGCAGCCTAGTCCCGACAGAAGAGTTACGCTGACAAGAAAAGGCGGGAAATAAGTTTCAGTCCAGGGGATTTTGTGTATCTCAAGGTATCACCCATTCGAGGAACCCGAAGATTTCAGGTACAAGGAAAATTAGCCCCTCGGTACATTGGACCATATCGAGTTCTGAGGAAAGTTGGAGCAGTAGCATACCGTTTGGAACTGCCAGAAGAAATGTCAGATATACATCCAGTGTTCCACGTCTCACAGCTAAGAAGGTGTTTGAGAGTACCCGAGGCAGAGCACGTGCCAGTAGAAACGATAGATCTACAGCCAGACCTACGATATCAAGAAGTACTGGTCAAGATTCTCGACATGGTCACCAGAAGGACCAGAAACTCTGAAGTACGGATATGCAGAGTCCAGTGGAGCAGACACGGAGTAGAAGAATCGACGTGGGAACGAGAAGACGCTCTGAAGAAGGAGTTTCCCCACCTGTTTAGGAACCAGCCGAATCTTGAGGACGAGATTCATTTTAAGTGGGGTAGGTTTGTGACATCCCGAAAACTCACCAAAATAAATCTTTCTCTAAATTTGTTTTTGTTATTGAGCTCGACTCAAACCCTAACCCTAACTTCCCGGAAACCCTCTTGATCCGATCTCCCGATCCCCGGAGATCTGACCCGACACCCGAATTCAATCCACGTCTCATCTCTTTCCCATCCAACGCGACGCGTCGTGACCAGCCGCCGCGAATCCCGCCCCCTCCTTTTTCCTCTCTCCCCTCCGACCGCGTGCCCCACCTCCCGCGGCCGCACGCCACGCGTGGCCGACCGCAGCCGCGGTCGCCGCTGGCGCGCACCGCCCCTCCCCCTCCTTTTTTTCCTTTTCCCCATTTCCTTTTTCTTTAATTCTTTTTCCTATTTTCTTTTCCTTTTTCCCTTCACCCTTTTTCCTTTTTCTTTCTTTTCCTCCCTTCCTTCTCTCTCTCCTCTCCTCCCTCCCCTGTCGCGCGCCCAGCCGCGCCGCCCGCCTCCGGCCTCCCTCCCGCGCGCGCACCTCCGCTCCCGGCTGCGCACACGCGAACGCGCCAGGCCGCCCCGAGCCGCACCCCGCCTCCCCCGCTCGTCCTGCACGCCTCGCCGAGCCGGTCCACGCGCGTGGACCGCCTGCTCGGAGCACCGCTGCGCCACCCGCCGCTGCCAGACTGCCCGCTCCTGCGCACCGCCGCCTCGCCGCCCGCGCCACCCCGCTGCGCCTCGCCCCGCTTGCGCGCACGCGCGCACGGAGCACAGGGCCGTGGGCGAACGCGCCAGGCCGCAGCAACGTGAGCTCCGCTGAGCCCACGTGCGCGCCTGGCCATGCCGCGCGCCGCCCGCCGCTGCCCCGCACAGCGCCGCCCTGTGCTCACCGCTGCCGCACACGTCCCGTCGTCCCTGCACAACATCGCTGCCCGTGCGCCGCTCCACGACGCGCGAGCGCGGCCGAGCGCCATTAAGGCCCGCCGCGCCGCCCGCCGGGCGCCATCTACTCGCCACCGGCCAGCCCCCCCAAACCGACCTACAACGGCTATAAAAGGCCCCGCCGGCGCCGCTCCTCCGCACCCAAACTTCCCCGGCCACCACCGCCTCTCCTCGCAGCTCTCAGCGCCGCCGCCGCCGCCATTTCCGCCCGCCGCCGCCGGTTCACGTCGCCCTGCTCCCTCGCCGCGCCCCGAGCCGATGTGAGCTGGGGAATCGAACCCCACGCCCCTCCTAGCCCTTTTCCCCCCACGATTCCGGCCGCCCTAGCGCCCTGAGCCACCGGCCCAAGGCCGCCGCCGGCGAGCCCCCGCCTCCCCTGTTTCCCAGTGCGAGGGGGAGGAGGGAGATGGCAGTTTTGCCATTAGGCCCTCCCCTTTCCCTTTATTCCATAAAGAACCCCCCACTCCTTATGGGCTTTTTCCTAAAAAGGCCCTTCTGTTTTTCTTTTTTTGCAAACAAATCCACCACTATTTAAACCTAATAATAATTAGGTCCCCGCACTTCCCTTTTAGGCCCAAATACTTTTAGAAATCGTAAACAGGCCCCGAGTTTTTCCGATTTATTTACAACTAGGCCCCTGCCCTTTTATCCGATCCCGAACCTTTACTAAAACCTATCATTTCATGTAACAAACGACCTCTGATCAACCCGAAACTTTATCACGCCTTTCCTAACCAAGCCTTGGCCATGCCATTAGGAAACCACTTGAAAATAATACTTCGTACTCTATATTTTTTTGTGCTCCCGATTCGAGCTCAACGATAGAATCTTTGTTTTGATTGGACGCTTGGTTGTGTGTGCTGTAGACCGCGGAGTGAACGAAGGAGAGCCCGTCAACGAGCAGTTCTGTGAGCAGGAGAACGAGGACCAGTTCCGTGACCCCGAGCCCGAAGGACAGGACTTCCCCGAAGGCTACGAAGACGGCAAGTTCAATCCCATCCTTGATGCATGTTTCTGTCCTAGTTTTTATGAACACAATCCAAATGGCCTGTTTTATAAAATTGCATATGTTTTGCTTGCATGAAAACACGGTTGGATAGCCACCCCTTGATTTGTGACGACCATTCCTTGATTACCTTGATTAATGTCTGATTTTGCTTGGACGTTAATCGATATTAGAATGCTTAGGACTTTACTCATATACTATTTGATTTATAAAGAAAATATGTGTGTGTGGGATGGGATAAAATGTGGATTTTCGAAAGATGAGCATGGACGGGATGGACGGCATTTCTGTGTGAATTGCCGATTGGTGTGCTTATGCCTGTGTGGCAGGGCAATGAAGGGAGATATCCATCTTGTCGTGTCTAAGGACCGAGTTGGTGTGTCATCTCACCTAACTCCACTTTCGTGCAAACCACTCGACCGTTGAATGGGCAACGGTGTAGCATAAATCCCACTAGTTGGTGTGGTAGCCATCAGGAGAGCTGAGAGCAACGGGTGACTAAGGAAAAGGGATAAGCCCCGAGTGACTTATGCCCGGTTATACCTAAGTGAACGGTCGATGACCCCTTGGTACATCCCGTGATGGCTAGTCAGGCTTAGCTATGGTGGGTAATGGCTATGTTGGGATCTACACCGACACGACGGTGTTCGAGTTGTGATATCCTACTTGTGGGTAAAGTTGCACACCTCTGCAGAGTTAAGAATCTATTCGAATAGTCCGTGCCCACGGTATTAGGCGAGTTACGGTGTGGTCACATAACTAGTGTTTCTTTGGGATGGGCTGGTGTGAGTTGTTTTGGAATTGGTTCCGGCAGTTGTGCCGTGTGCTACGACGGACGGGGAGTCCGGTAGCAGTTTAAAACCTGAACTCTGTGTTACTGCAAAAACTGATTTCTAAAAGGTTTTCCGTAAAATAAACCCCTGCACAAAATGTCGTTTTCTGCAAATTAAACCGTAACCTTATCCTTGTTTTATCCATGCATATCATTCTGTTATAACCCCTCCGTGGGTGTGGTTGGACTTGCTGAGTACGTTTGTACTCACCCCACTTTTACTTTTTACAGAGGAAGAACCCGATTTCGTACCAGACGACGCCGAGTAGGGTCACCGTTCTACACCCAACCTTGCCTGTGGTACCGGCCCTGTCGAGATGCCTCCGCTGTCGCAGTACTCTGAGCCCGTAGTAGACCCTATGTGGTTTGCGGTCTGGTGTTACGTTGTAGCTTGGTTAATTATTATCATCATCTGTATCGAGTGTCCTCCAAGGTTTGTACGGTTTTGAACCATCTGATGTAATAAATGTGGCATCAGCCTCCTGGGACTGGTGCTTTGTATCACATTTAAGTCTTCTCTTATGAGGGGACGCTTCATGTATATCCTGCCGGAATTTGCTGCCCGTGGTACACATTGCTTGGCTGGGTTGGCATGATGGTACCGTACGCAACAGTGAACATTAAGTTCTTAATGGTAGTCTGCATGTCACAAGGTGTCCGCTGGGTGATCTCATCCACTGGAAATCGCTGCGGGGCCATCGCTTCAACTGCGGCCTGGATCCCCGTTGGCTCGACGGCGACGTCTGTGGAAGCGCAGCTGCTTTTTTGCTGAGACAGATGATCGGCTGCGACATTAGGCTCTGGAGGCACCGGTTGTGCTTACTGTGCTTACTGTTGCTGGCTCATTGCTATGGTCAGTTGGCATTGAACCTCTTCCTCCAGTCTTTGATTGTGAGACATGAGCCGTTCCTCTAGCCTTCGCAAGTGCTCCCGCTCATCATTATTTCTTTTTTGCCGGCTTCTATATGATTCAATATAATCCCTGAACACATACTTCAACGGAACCACGCCTTTGCCTCTTGTGCGGCCTGGATGCTCTGGATTCCCAAGGGCGTAAGTCATCTCGTCCCTCTCTATCCGGCTGGAATGTTCCCTCGGCCGCTGCTTGTATGGCCTACTGTAGTCTCTGGGCTGCTAGCTGGATGTTTGGCCCATAGATGCAGGCCCCAGTCAATGGGTCCAAGCTTCCCCCGTGACCATAAAACCAGGTCCTTGACCTTTCAGGCTAGTTCATGGTAGCAGGTTGGATGCCTCTGTCAAGCAGATCCTGCTCCATCTTCTCCCATTTGGGTATTGCAAGCTTGTAGCCTCCTTGGCCTAGAGTGTGATTGTACACTTTCTTCGAGGCATTGTCTTTGGCCTTCTGCACCTTCTGAAGCCCAAGTTCTGAAGACTTGTATTGAACAAATGCATCCCAGTGACCCCTGAGCTTTTCGAGCTCGCCGGTAAACACGGGCGTGGTCCCGGTCTTGATATATTTCTTCGTCAAAGTTTTTTTGAATGATTGCAGATGTTCGGCCATCTTGCTCAGGGTCCAGCGCTTGTATATCTCTTCGGATTCAGCTGGAACCGTGAAGTTTTTCTAAAGCTCCCGCCAGCACCATTCTTTTTTTTTCTTTCGGGTACCGCATCCCGTTCCTCGCTTGGATTGGAACCTTTCTATAGCCTGAAGCTGATCGGGATGTGGTCCCTGACAATACATCTAGATTGTCTTATGAATTTTTTGGCGGCAGCTTCTGGAGCGATCGGTTCGCCATCTGGACCAACTTCCGTTATAATGAACCAGCCCTTCCAGTTTTTTTGTCGGGCCTCGCTTCGTCTTTTTCTGCTGCGATGATGATCTAGATGGCTATAAAAAACATTCATAGTATTCATATAGATTCAGATGAAAATATGATTTTTCAATACAAGTAATTATAGTTGTGATATGTACATTAGCACTTTGTTCACCAGCAGCGTCATCCTGAAAAGATGGTGCCTCAATTCCATCACCGGACATATTCAAATATATGTTGGTATTGCTGCCATCATCAGCTTGTTCAGGGGCATCTCCTTGACCTTCGGCAATCATATTCAACAGGAACTGTTCGTCTTCCGCGTCTGTGTGTCGCGGGTCCACCGTAACTAAAATATGAATACAAATAAAACCCTTAAGGAAATTCTCTAAATAATCCACATATTTAGATCGGTAACGATCGGAAACTATCGGAAACGATCCGGTCGGTATCGGTAACGATCGGAAACTATCGAAAACGATTCGGTCGGTATCGTTAACGATCGGAAACTATCGGAAACGATTCGGTCGGGATCGGTAACGATCGGAAACTATCGAAAACTATCGGAAACATTTGTGTGTTAGCGTGAGTTTGCGAGCTCGAGAAGTAATATAAATGACATAATTAAGTAATAAATACATTATACATTAAATAATAAATACATGATACATTAAAATTGAATTCTAACAATATATCCAAAATTAAATTCTAATAATATATCCAAAATTGAATTCTAATAATATTTACATAATTGAATTCTACTAATATATCTATAATTGAATTCTAATAATATTTCCAAAATTGAATTCTAATAATATTTGCACAAAATTTGCACCTAATTCTAATAATTGAATTCTACTTAATATATAATAAATAAAATTGACACCTAATTCACTAAAATTTGCACAAAATTTAGGGTTTGGGGGCCGGGGCGGCGGCGGCCCACAGTCGGCGCCGTTTTCACCTAATGCAGTTCGGGGTGAGGTCGGGACGGCGAGCTCGGGGCAGCGCACGGGCGAGGCGGAGGTCGAGGACGACGACGGCGCAAGCGGCGCGGCGGTGGACGACGGGCGCGAGCGGGGAGGAGGGACGACGTCGGCGCTCGGGGTGGGGGCTCAGGGCGGCGGAGATCGGGGACAACAATGCGGTGGGGCGGCGCTCGGGGACGGTGGAGCTCAGGGCGGCGCTCGGGGATGGCGGAGCTCAGGACTGACGACGCAGTGGGGCGGCGGAGCTCGGTCGGCGCGTCCTTTGGTTGTGGGGGACGGCGGCGCTCCGGGACAACGACGGCGGCGAGCAGGAGGCGGTGGGCGCAGGGGACGGCGGCGGCACGAGCGAGGCGGAGATTAAGAACTGACCAAGTGTTGGAGGAAGGCGGAGGAAAGGGAGATATATAGGGTGGGGGCCTTTTGTCCTGGGTGAAGCCACGACCCGGAACAAAAGATAATTTTGGGCGGGACGGGAAAATTCCCAGCCCGCGACCCACCTTTAGTCCCGGGTGGATCTACCACCCGGGACAAAAGGGGCCCGTTTTCCCTCATTCCCGCCAAATCTTATGTTTATTTTTGTTTCTTTTTACTTTTCTTTTAAAATGATCTTTCATTTGTTAATTCAGTTAAAAAATTATAATTCCAAAAATTATAGAACAAAATTTCTTATCTCTACATAAACTTGATACACACAACAAAAATAATTAATTTTCATTCAAGTGATTGGGTCAATAAAATATCTAACTTTTTTGAAATCATATTTGTTATTTTGACCATGCAAAAATATATTAGGTGAATAAATTTTTTTTCAAACTGTTGATTTTCGACAGAAAGTGGATTCTATCACGATATTAACGTTTAAAAAGTGAATTTTACATAAAATTAAGCAATTTCATGATATTAATGAGTATTGTGTGAGTTTGTGAGATAGTATGTGTGTGTTAGTGAGAGAGTATAGTATGTTAATGTGAATGTAATTTCATGAAATAAATAAAAATAGTTGAGTAATCCATATTATTGTATGAAAATTATACTTGAGTCGGATAATTAAGTGAAAATTATAAAAAATGAATATATATATAACACATAAAGGATAATGGTACAATACATATATAATAAAAGTATTTGAATTGTCATTACTTTTGTATATAATAATAGAAACTGATTCAAGTATATGAAAGATTAGCGGTAACAGACTTTCTCTTGACAAATGTCCCTTGATTATGATCACGGCGCGAGTATGGAGCATCATCATTGGCTACCAGGATGCATGGATCAGCATTTACTTCGAAAGGTGGAACGGCAACAAAGTTATTATAATCTTCTGACAAGTCTGTCTTGTCCTCCACTCCAACGATATTTCTCTTCCCTGATAGAACTATGTATTGCTTAGACTCATGATCTTTTTGCTTGTTTATCCCCTTCTTTGGCTTGCTAGACATGTCTTTAATGTAGAAAACCTGAGCGACATCCTGAGCTAGGACAAACGGCTCGTCTCTATACCCAAGATTGTTGAGATCAACTATTGTCATCCCATACTCATCTTTTGTTACCCCTCCTCTAGATAGTTTAACCCATTGGCAACGAAATAGAGGCACCTTGAAATTGGAACCGTAATCCAGCTCCCATATCTCTTTAATGTAGTTGTAATATGTGTCTTTTTTTCCATTATTGTCCGTGGCATCCATATGAACACCCCTGTTTTGGTTGGTACTCCTTTTATCTTGGGCTATCGTATAAAATGTGTTTCCATTTATCTCGTACCCTTGGTATGTTAAGATATTCCAAGATAGTCCCCTAGCCAATAAGAACAGTTGTTCACTTATATCCATGTTATGCATTAGATGCTTCCGCAACCAACTGCCGAAAGTGTTCATGTGCTCACGTGTAATCCATGCCTCAGACTTTTTCGGGAATTCGGAGAGCAGAATTTTCTTGTGTTCCTCGATATACGGGTCAACCAAGGATGATTGTTGAAGAACCGCATAATGCGCTTTCTTGAATGAGAAATCATCTGTGCAGACATAAGATTTCTTTCCTAATGTACCCTTTCCAGTTAGTCTCCCCTCATATCGCGATTCAGGGGCCCCAATCAGTTTAAGGTCATCAATAAAGTCAACACAAAAGTCAATGACCTCCTCAGTTCCGTAGGCACTGGCGATGCTTCCTTCTGGACGAGCTCGATTACGAACACATTTCTTGAGTACCCCCATGAACCTTTCGAATGGGACCATGTTGTGTAGAAATACTGGTCCGAGGATATCAATCTCTTTCACAAGGTGCACTAGAAGATGTGTCATGATGTTGAAGAAAGATGGTGGAAATATCAGCTCAAAGCCAACAAGGCATTGCACCACATCGTTTTACAACTTTATCAAATTGTCCGGGTCAATTACCTTATGAGAAACTGCGTTGAGGAAGGCACATAGCTTCACGATGGTTAACCGGATGTCATCAGCCAGAATCCCCCGCAGCACAACCGGAAGAAGTTCGGTCATAAGCACGTGGCAGTCATGGGACTTGAGATTTGTAAATTTCTTCTCTGCCAAATTTAAGATTTCTTTTATATTGAATGAGTATCCGGATGGAATATTTATACTGCTCAAGCAGTCAAACATGGTTTCCTTCTCTTCTTTGCTAAGAGTATAGCTGGCAGGACTTAAGTATTCTCGTCCATTATCTCGCTGTTGTGGATGTAAGGCATCTCGTTCTTCCATTCGTTGCAATTCTTGACGTGCTTCTACTATATCTTTTGTCTTTCCGTAAACTCCCAAGAATGCTATCAGGTTGACGCAAAGATTCTTCATGAGGTGTATCACATCAATTGCATGACGAACATCTAAGACTTCCCAATACGGTAGCTCCCAAAATATAGATTTCTTCTTCCACATGGGCGTCATTCCGTTTTCGTTCGGAACAGATTGGCTACCAGGTCCCTTTTCAAAAATAACTTCTAGATCTTTTATCATGTTGAAGGCGTCTTTACCACTACGGTGCATCGGTTTTGTTCGGTGGTCCGCTTGCCTTTGAAATGCTCGCCCTTCTTTCGTACCGCATGCCTGATGGGAAGAAACCGACGATGACCCTTGTATACAACCTTCTTATAGTGAGTCAAATATATATTATCGATATCATCTAAATAGTGTGTGCATGCTTTATATCCCTTTTTCGAATGTCTTGACAAGTTAATAAGAGCAGGCCAGTCATCGATCGTTACAAACAGCAATGCTCGTAGGTTGAAGTTTTCCTGTTTGTATTCATCCCACATCCGTACACCTTCATCGCCCCAGAGCAATAAGAGTTCTTCGACTAATGGTCTTAGGTACACATCAATGTCATTTCCGGGCTGCTTTGGGCCCGGGATAAGCACTGACATCATGATAAACTTCCGTTTCATGCAGAGCCATGGTGGAAGATTGTACATACAAAAAGTCACAGGCCAAGTGCTATGACCACTGCTTATCTCACCAAAAGGATTCATGCCATCCGTTCTCAAACCGAACCTTATGTTTCTCACATCCAAATCAAATTTAGGGTATGTTCTATCTATTTTTCTCCACTGCGACCCATCAGCGAGGTGTCTCAACATCGAGTCTTGCTTGCATTCCTACTTGTGTCATCGCATCAACTTAGCATTATCTTTATTTCTAAACAGACACTTCAAACGTGGTATTATAGGCGAATATCACATAAACTTCGCAGGAACTCTCTTCCGGGGAGGCTCCCCCTCGACATCGCCAGAATCATCTTTTCTAATCCTGTAACGCAATGCACTGCGTACGGGACATGCATCCAAATTCTCGTACTCGCCTCGGTAGAGGATGCAGTCGTTGGGGCATGCATGTATCTTTTGCACTTCCAATCCTAGAGGGCAAATAATTTGTTTGGCTTCATACGTTGTGTTAGGTAATTCGTTGTCCTTAGAAAGCATTTTTTTAACAAGTTTGAGTAATTCACCAAATTCCTTGTCGGATACACCATTTGTCGCCTTCCATTGCAGCAACTCCAAGGTGGTGCCAAGTTTCTTCAATCCATTTTGACAATCTGGGTACAACAACTTACGGTGGTCCTCTAACATCTTCTGGAACTTCAACCTCTCCGTTTCACTCTCACAGTCTGCCTGCACATTGTGCAATGCCTGCCCCAGATCGTCGTTGTGATCATTTTCTGCTACATCTAATTCGGGCTCTTCCATGGGAATATCGTCATCGAATGCACCGAATCCAGCATTCCCGGGAAAGTGGTCGTTAAAATCTTCTTCTTCATTGTCTTCCATGGTAACCCCCTATTCTCCGTGCTTCGTCCAACAAACATACTTCTCCATGAAGCCATTTGCGAAAATGTGGCTGTATAGGATTCTTAAATATGAGTAATCCTTGTTATTGTTGCAATGAACACACGGTCAGCACATAAAACCATTCTGTTTGTTTGCCTCAGCCACAGACAAAAAATAAAGCAGGCCTTCAATGAATTCGTTCGAACGTCGGTCAGCATTGTACATCCATTGTCGGTCCATCTGCATTTTAAAGAAATCGATTTGAATTCTTTACACGTATCGAATAAATAAAATATATCAAATCTAAATTAAACTAAATGTAACATAACATAAATAATTAAAAGATCTGCAATATCCATCATACATCTTGATAAATTAAAAGGAGTACTTAATACATTACAAAACTTAACAAAGGAGTACTCAACATGAAACTTAAAAATTCGGACAACAACACATAGGTTTTCAACCGTCCTTGCATGGGAATGCAGAATGCTCTAACGGATTTCTTGCTGGCGCAGAAGAAGATGGCGGAGCTGAAACCTCCGAGTTTGGTGGTGACGAACCGTAACGCCGCAATAAATCCTCAGGATCAAATGGAGGTTCCTCGCCCCTTGCCACGCATTCTCTATATTTTTTTTTTCAAATAACGGAGCACTGCCCTATGAAAAGCACTAGGTTTCTTGGACCGACGACCTATTCGAGTTGTGCCCTTCTCGCCAGAAGGACAACGATCACCCCCACCGGCGCCACTCCCTCCAGCTGCTGAAGCCATATTTTACTAGAAAATACCTTTATTTTTCACAAAATTTTAAATTATTACCATTATAATACAAATATTATTTACTATTACAATTACAATGATCAAATTAATAACTCTTGCAAATAACAATGAAATCATATAAAAAAGACGAAATCTCTATAACTCCTAATTATTTTGACACCCTTCAGTTCCAGGAGAACACTCTTTTCAATATCCAGAAACCCTCTAGAAGAAAAAAAACTTTATTTTAGAAAATGTATATGTCGGTAACCTCAACCCTGCGGTGATGACACTGTCTTTCGGGGACACGATGCTATACAAGTACGTCACCAATAGGCTAGTCGCAACACCAACATTTACGGTTGATAGGAACACATCACTTGGCACAGGCAGCATGCTCGTTGATATGCTCTCAGTGCAACAATGGCCACGCTGACTGTGCCAAATGCTGTGTTCGTATTAACCGCAAGTGCTGGTGTTGCGACCAGCCCATTGGTGACGTCCTTATAACGCATCGTGTATCCCCGAAATGTAGTGCCACCACCGTTGAATGGAGAATAACGACGTATATTTGTTTCGAAATAAATATTTTTTAAGCTTCTAGATGGTTTCAGTGTGAGCATGAACAAATACATCACTAGAGTGTCAAAATAATCCATTCATAATACACAAAATTCTAATATACTCATTTCATTAATTCATTCATGAATACAAAAATCAACTATCCACAATATGGTCATATATATACAAATACATCACATAAAGTGTCTACACTCATTCTAAAAATTTCTACTATCCACATACTCATCTAAATCTAAAAGAAAATCACACCTACATATGCAATCTAAATGTCCAAGAAATAAGCTAGCTACACATTTTCTCTATTTCTAAAGCATGAAATGAGCTATACAAGCCAAGGAAGAAGAGAAAAACAAGCCCCAAACCTTTAGCGCCGATGGATGGATGGGGGAATCAAAGATCTTCACAAATGTGGTGAAGAAATGAGTAAGAACTCCCCTCTTCCGAGCCAAAAACAGCAATAACAAGTGAGCTGAATGACTCGGGCGGGGGGAGAGGGAAGGGGATAAGTGGGCCAAGGAGTTTTGTCCCGGTTGGAGCCTCCAATCGGGACAAAAGGCCCCCCTTTTGTCGCGGTTGGTGTCTCCAACCGGGACAAAAGTCCTCTGTCCCTCCCACTGGCCCGGCTAGCCGTTGGATCCGAAACAAAAGTCACTTATTGTTCCGGACCCAAAGACAGTTCGGACAAATGGCCTGGAACAAATATCTGTTCTGTGTAGTAGTGACTGCTCGTAGGATCTATTCGTCTCGCACGTAGCCTGCAGCCACGGCACACGTATGTTGCGTGCACGTACCTCTTTTCACATGAGTGAAAGCTAGCACAGAATAAGTTTGCTCCGGGTGGCGGCAGCTACTCATTCCGATGGAGACTGAGCACAGCCCAAACTGCTAGGTTCACATCGTGCGCATAAAAAGCGTAGTTTAATCTCGACGTGTCGAGATACTTAGTGCTGCTCGATCTCTGGTAGGAGGAGCAACTGCTAGCTAGCTAGCGCCATGGATAGATGATGATATGATCGGACTGATCTTGTGGTGGAGTAGTAGGGTCACCTTTTGGGGGTACGGTTCGGCGCATGTCACGGTCGGTGGCTGCCCTAGCCGTGCAAGGCTGAATTGACGGCGGATTGCTGGTGCGTGGTGCGCGCGCGGGCACGGCGCGGCGGCGTCCGGGCCGGGACAAACCACACCACGTGTTCCCGCCCGGCCGCCCCACGACGGGTCCATCAGCGGGCACGACGACGTGGCCGGCGTCGTCGTCGTCACCGGCCGCTGTGCTCTCTCATCCCCGCGCACGTACGTCACCATGCCATCGCCGTGGCGCGAGCGCGGAGCGAGCGAGAGGGGGGCCAAGGCAACGTGCCGAACGGAAGCTAGCGCGCGGGAGGCGGCGCGGACCGCGCGGGGAGCAGCGCGCGCGGGTGGTCCGGCCGGCGCGCGCGCGTCGCGAGGGCGGATGGACGACGACGGATGGGTCGGGTCGATGGCGACATCGACGGGCGGGCGGGGCGCGCGCCGCCGAGAGGGACGGGCGCGCGCGGTGCGGCTGCTATCTGCGGCGGTCGATGCGTTGTTGGTCATGGGATTGGGATCGGACCGGACCCGGGAGTTCTCCATCTCGCCAATGGAATTCCATCGTGGCGGGCAGGTCGAGTCCGCGCGCACTACGTCTACAATCTTACATACTGTCGTTACTCGTCGGTCAACGTTGTCAAGCTGGAGCTGTGTACTACCTTACTCCATCCGAGACACGGACACGCGCTGCAGAACCGTACGTACGCTGCTCGATCGTGACAGTACAATACGTGTTGTCATGAGATTTACTCCCGTTCGAATCACCTGCGGCCCTATCGGAGTAGTCGAGTAGATGCCCATCATGCATGTTGGGTAGATTCCCCACACGCGCCGAGACCTCGCCTCGAAGAAAACGCACGCACGGTAAAAAAAAAAAAACGTGTGTCCCAAAACAGGCTGAGAACACTGCATGCGTCACGAACTACACAAAAACAAAGCCAGCCGCTCCGCGCCGCCGGAATCTTTCGTACGTGCTGACGCCCGCGCCGGAGCGCCGCCGTGTCTCCCCGGGAGGCATTTTTCAAATGCACAATTCTCCGCGGCCGCGGCCCGGCGACGGTCGACGTGGTGGAGCAGGTGAGGCCGCGCAGTATTCTAGTAAGAGATTCGATCTACAAAAAAACCCAGGCGGATCGGACGTTTTCCAACGTTTCTCTAGATGACTATAGATTCGAAGATCTCTATAATTTTCTCCCCGGAATGATACTACATCAGATTGCTAAAGTTTAAGACTAGCTAGACGCGAGAAGAGACAGACTTTGGAACGAGTCAAACCGTGGAAGGGATTAGGTCTCGCGGGGACAGCGACGTAGTCACAGTCACATGTCACTCACAGGACACGCTGCAGGGGAGGGATTAGAAATAATAGGATTGGACCCGGGCCAACTTGCCTGGGGACGGCGGCGTCGTCGTCGGAGGCTGATGAGCATAGGATACGATACGCTGATTAGCAGTTGGTTTCCTGGCCTCCGCCCGTTGACAGGGTTTGATGGGCTCCGCCTATAGGATCACCGGCTGATAATCTATAGGGGCGCGAGCGGCCCGCATTTCATGTGGCTTTTGTTCGCTTGTGCGCCTTCAGATTAGCGGTTTTGACCTTGGGCTTGCATTGGATGTTTCCCCTTGCGAGTTTGAGTTTTGTCAAAGCATCATATCTACCGGATAAT
This sequence comes from Panicum virgatum, assembly GCF_016808335.1. Taxonomy (NCBI): domain Eukaryota; kingdom Viridiplantae; phylum Streptophyta; class Magnoliopsida; order Poales; family Poaceae; genus Panicum; species Panicum virgatum. The sequence goes on along the minus strand of NC_053140.1, from coordinate 42,948,990 downwards.
AGTGACATCCCTCCTACCGCCATAAATGCGGGATGAAAATTTGATGGGGACGGCCCCCAAACTCCAATCCGTGAGGACCCGCCCCCGTTTACTGCCGCGTGGCGACCCAACGCATCTAACGAACGCCTGCAAGCGTAAACCACGCTCCTTCATCTGGCTCGGCTTGGCTCCCACGGGCTCGCGGCTTAGGCAATGCAGGAACGACGGCTCAGGCTCGAGATTTTTCTAATCGTAACGATCCAATCAGATGAGGTGCATGTTGAGGCGATTGAGCAGGCAGATGAGGGGGCACCAGGGTTTCAAAAACCGGTGACACTGTTCAAAACCGGAACAGTAGCACAAAAAAATTACTTTTGTATTTTTGGATTTAGAAGCATAAAATATAAAAAACCGGACCCGGTTTACCATCCCGGACCGGGAACGGAAAAAAACCCGGAAACCGGCGGTTCCCGGCCGAGATTTGAAACCCTGGGGGGCACCAGCGGACGAGCTTCCGCGGTGCCGGTGGACGTGGGAGCGCCTATGCATCTGAGGCTGACGAGTGACGATGGGGGCTCCGGTCACACGAGGTGCGCGCGGCGGATTGAGGGACGGTGGCGGCCGAAGCTCGGGCTTCCCAGACGAAACGACGCGAGCGATTGCTCTCGCTCGTCGCTCCGTCCCGCCCTCCTCGGAACGTAGAGCCGAACGCAGATATCGTCCTGTCCTTCGAGCCGCAGAGCCGAGCGAGGGCCTTTCGTCGCAAGCGTTGATCTGCTCACGTGGACACGCGGCACCAATCGGGAACGGGTCTTCATGGGAGGAGTTTTGGGGCCCGTCCCCACGGAATTTTTTTCCCCAAATGCCCCCCCCCCCCCTCTCTCTCCCGGCCGGCCCTCTCCCTCTCTGTTTTCTTTTTTGGGGTTCTTTCTTGTTTTTTAAATGAAGGATGCACTGTTGAGTATCTTGGTTTGCAGTATAATCCATGACTGGATACTATAGTACTAGTACGTGGTGATATCTACAAAAAAAAAATGGAGTAAATTGCAAACATGACTACTCCCTTCTCATAATAAAAGTAAAATTGTGCCCATTTTGAATCGACTCATCATCCAATTAGGCATTTTGCCACGTATCCGTAAGAATATTCAAAGTATGCATGTAATTATGATTTTTTTCAAAAAAAAAATCAAATTTGACCACTTGATATGCAAGATAATTAGACATGCATGTAATTAGTCAAGGATAGAAAATAAAATTTAACCACTTGTCATGCATAATATACTTAGGTGAGATATCCAATCTCTAAGGTGAAATTTTATGTGAGGCTTTTTAAATGCAAAATCGAACTGTTAATGGGACAAAACTATGTCATAAAGGAACCAATATTGTGAGGAACCAGCCCAAGTTTATCCCGTTTAATCAAGTTATCATCCATTGATCAACTAGATTAAAAAGAGACAACCCCGGTAGTCCTTGGAATGTGTCATGAGCGACGCCCAGGATTTAAACACACTCCACTTGCACAACTTGTAGACATCGTCACACAAGCACAACCATACATAGAGTTTAGTTTACATAAAAGAGTTTCAAGTACAAGGACATCCAGTTTCAGAGTTTGGCAGCGGAATGTTCTACTTCGCATACACTCCATACATAGTACAAACTAGAAGGTTAACACTATATGCCGATAGTGTCCTTCCATAGCCACCGGCCATCTACTCCTCACCCGCACCTCCGTCCGCGGGGTAGAAGTACCCAAAGACGGCCTCCGACTGCGGATCACCTGCAACAACTTTAACGATAGCACCATGAGTACGAAGGGTACTCGCAGGGCTTATCCAATATGGGTATATACTTGCCCGACCTCAAGGAGAATGCATTTGGTTAGTAGCAAGGATAGGGTAAGGTATTTAACTTTTGCATAAAAGCATCTAACTTTGATCAAATTGTAATAAGCAAAAGACATAGCATCTATGATCTCTAAAGCATGCATCAAACAATTGCATAAGTAAAGTGCTCATAAATCATAAGCTCAATCTTCCATGAACTCTTTCACGAACTTTACATTGGGGCGAACCTCAAAGAACGTGCTCATGACCGAGAGCACAGCTATTGCAATAGATTATTAACCCTGCAGGGGTGTACAACCTTTCCCACACGAGAACAAGACCAACGACCATACCCACGGCCAAGGATAAGTGTTGATTCATGCCTCAACCTTTCACACAAACACAACCAACTATGAGCGAACGGTCGGGAAGGACAAGTGCACCGGATCCGCCGATCACACTCCATCACAACTCGCACCAAATCCGATCAAGAAAAGGTGTGACTCATGCTAGTTGGCTTACCATCCCATTATGAAGCATGTGGTTTGTACGAAAAAGTGCTCAAGAGACCAGTGACCAAAGAGACGGTCCTTAACCAACTCAAGCAAGCCTAACCATTTGAGCTCCATCTCAACATGGCCCTACCATACTTGCCCAAATCCGAGTCATTCTTCATAGTTGCTCATATGTTATTCATTCTTGACTAATCATGTGAAAATAAACATACATCCTATAGCTCGCGAGTGGTGGTGACCATGCCACCTCTCGTCTTGTACCGTAGCTAAGCATGGCTAAGCATATAGTTCATGACACCTATTCAAGCATACTCATCTAAGATGATATCCCAATCAAGGTTGATAATGCATCAAATATGTTCTAAACATTCAATGATATATATATAGTAACTCATGCGCAAACAAGACACATATACTTCATTGATCCAAAGTAGGGTGTAAGAAATGCTTAGGGGCCTGCCTTGAGTCTCAATGGGAGTGTCGTCTCCAACGATTTCCAGTTCAAGCTCCTCTTACTCCGGCGTCACAGTCTCTACACGAGTGCAATGATGCATGATAAATAAATATGCCATGAATGATTGACACGGTATGCAAATGGTATGAGAAGGTATGATTTAACATTGCAAAACTATGATAAAAGAGGCTAGACATGTAGTACATATGTGGATTAATCATAGCTAAGTGTAAGAGTAAAGAACAGCTAAATGCGGACCGTCTGGCTTGGGAGAAGAGGACCGTCCTGCTCTAAACGGCGGACCATTTGGCGGACCGTCCGCCGGCCAACCGCGGACCATTCTGGGTCAAAAATATGGTTTCTGGGTGTTTCTGTGTAAGGCTGAAAAATGACCTGCGGACCGTCCGCCCCTAGGGGGGAGACCGTCCGCCTCACAAATTTTGGGAGGCCGAAAAAGTTCCAGAGACTCTGCTGGTTGGGTTGGGACTTGTGGACTGTCCGCCCATAAGGGCCGGACCGTCCGCGACACGGCCGAGGCTCACCGGCAAGTTCACCGCCGGCGATTCCGGCCACGGTTTGGGATGGGGTTTGTTCCTAAAGGTTTCTGGGAGTGTAGGGAGTTCATTTTGGTAGCTAAACCACACATACATTAAGATCTCAAAGCTCTAGGTCAACAATGGTGAAAGTGCTCTAGGGGGCTTCATGGCTTGCAACCTAGGGCAATGGGAATGGATCGGGGAGGGGATGAGCTTATCGGCGATGGTTGAAACACCGGCAAGGGCTTCAAGATGAGGTAGAGGGCTTGGTGAAGCTCGAGATCGTTCTCCTTGCTTGAATCTTGAGGAAGAGGAAGGAAATGGAGGGAGAAGCTTGGAGAAGCTCCTAGTCCAAGGAAGAAGATGAAGTTGAGGTGGTGTAGCTCGTCGGCGTCGATCTCCGGCGATGCTCCGGCGAGGAGGAGAGGCTTCAATGGTGGAGGAGAGGGTGAAGCTCCTCCATGGCTTGGGGTTAGAGAGAGAGAGTAGTTTGAGTGAATGGGGTATGGGAGAGAGAGCACGGGGTGCTCTGGTGGAAGAGGAGGCGTGGCTGACGCGTGGGGTCCGCGAGGGGTACGTGGCGCTAAGTTTCTACGCGTTGGACACGCACGGATGTGCACTGGCGGACCGTCCGCGGGTGGGGCGCGGACTGTCCGGGGTGCTGACGTGGCAAGACTTGACTTGGTCGTTGTTGACTAGACTGGCTGTGCTGTTGAGCTGAGGACGGTCCGCCCTATATGGGGAGACCGTTCGCCCTTATAATTTTGAAAGGGCTTAGCCCTAAAGTTTTATCACTCCTAAGTGTAATCTAATCATGGTTAATGATTGATGATGCACATGATGACATGATTAACCTCCTAATTAGTTTAGGGATGTTACAAATATAATCAAGTGGAACGAGCGCTGGCCGTGTCAAAGAAAAAAAATCATGGACTTGTGTATATATGTTCACGACAAGATCCAACCCTGCGTCATGCAACTACTTTTCTTAGGCGGAACAAGCGGCAGCTTTCAAGTCCAAAATTGGGGCGACATGTCTTCACGCATGCCAGGCTGATCTAAGAAAGGCCTTTTTTCCATGGACCTGACCAGCGTGGAGTGGACAAGGGAACATGGAGGTGTTCGGGGGGGGTCACATTTTTGCAGCTATACCAGGATATCTATGGATACCCCGTTCCTCCGTGTCACCTCGGTCGTCGATCTTTTAATTTCTAGACGGGCATGGTGACGGCTATAGTCGGCTAAGCAACCCCAGGATAGACCAGGAGTTGATGTGGCTTCAACCCCCCTGCTCCCATGCCAAACTTGCATTGCACCGATTCCTTTGATCCTTTCTGCACCTCGGTTGGCCTTTCCCGAGGCATCAGATAAGCTACACGTCTAGCTAGATATACTCCTATTTGCCGGTGTGAGTTATACTCCTACTACCAGCAGCATGTCCGATCTCTATCTGGAACACGGTTGTTGAGATCAGGTCATGTTACATTCCGGTGGGTGCGGTGTGAATATTCTCGCCGCATTAAGCTCGCGCGATCGGTTAATTACTCGACGCCAACCAGGTTCAAATATCATAGTATATAGCAACAGCGTACGTGATCACACGAGACTAATGATGAAACCGTGCTGTAGATCAGAGATCGCACAGGGCCAAATTGGCCAGGGTCCGTCATCATCAGTAACGTCGCGAGAGCCCCATCAGCACGGCGTCGTCCGTACGCGCACGTTGCGGTGTACTCTGAAAGCGGCCAAAAGCGCACACACCGATCGCCCAATCGGTGCCCGACGAATTGTATACTCTAAAAACCCTGTACTTATGTAGCAGCTTTGGCGCGCGGTGGGTGGATCGATCTACGGTCGGGTCGACCGAGATCGACCGACGGCAGGGCAGGAATAGGAATAGGAATAGCCGCGCGCGGTTGAATTAACAAAGCGGTCGACCAGGCGGCCAATCAACGGGCGAGCGAGCGACCTAGGCCGATCGAAGCGCACGGAAGCAGGCGTCAGGGCGTGGTGGGGTCCCCGCTGCTGCGCGATCGACGACGTGGCCGGGTTGGCGCGCGGCAGCGGTTGCCGCGCGCCGCTGGTCCGGTGGCTGGGTCGCGTACGTTAACGGTTGGGGCCCCGGCCAGGGACCGACCGGCGGCAGGACGTCGCCGTCCCCGGCTGGACCGGGCTTTCCGAGACAAAAAGCAGGCGCGCACCCACCAAACCAGTGAACCACCCCGAGTTCTCTCTCCTCTCCCCCGTCGTCAGTCGTCACCAGCCGCCGCGCCTTGAATGCGCGCGCGCGCCGCGGGGGGGCGGGGCCAGGGCAGGGCCAGGCCGCGCCGCGCCGCGCCGCGCCCCCACCGCCTCCACGTACGCCGCAGGCGCGCCAGCGCCATCGGCCGGCCCGGGCCGCGCCTGCCGCTGCCGCCTGCCCGATCGATCGGCCGCCGATCCACACCACACCGGCCGCCTGCCCCAGATCCGGAGCCGGCACGTACGCTGGTCGGTCGATCGGCGCCGGCCCGGCCCACACCCCCGCCGTGAAACAGCAGGGGCGCTCGTACCGTACCTGGCGGCGCGATCGGTCGGTCGATCGGAGCCGAAACGATCGCGAGCGCGCGCAGGATTCACATCGCCGCACGCCCACACCGCTGCCCCCCGACCCGATCCCGCGATCACACGGCGCGCCACGTTACGCGCGGCACCGGCACCGGCCGCGTCCAGACGCCCACGCCCGCCCTGGAACCAGCCCCCGCGCGCTTTTGTTTGATTCGCCGGGCGCGCGCGGCTGCTGGGTTGGGAGCACACGGTTTTGTTTTCTGGGACGCCGAGGCTGCGCCAGCGCCACCCTTGCGGAGTTGCGGTGCTCGGCGTTTTCACACCGGCGGTTGGGCGCCGCGTGCAGGCCGGGCTGGCGGGGCTGCGCGTTCGTCCGGGCCGTTCGCCGGCCGGTGGGCGGTGGTGGCCTCGTGCTCTGCTCTCGGCTGGTGAGGCAACGAGCAACGATCGACGCATTTGGGGTAACACACGTGATTATTTGGGGGTTTCGGATCTACACGCTCTGGATAGCGCATGCTCCTTTATTGGGCGGCCCGAGGCTTTGACTCGAATTCTCCGACCGACGGGCCGGGCGCGTACGCACGCGGCGTAACTCTGCGCGCACGTACAGTCCCCCGAGACATGCTTTGTTTTCTACCCTGTTACCGCTCTCATTCCGTGTGCCTCCAGAGTCCAGAGAATGGTCTGAACTCTGATGTCGTAGATCGATCGGCCGATCGTAGCCATCCATTCTGGCCGTACCAGCGCCGTAGATCTGAACAGTTTGGTACCGCAGGCAGGAGAACCCCACGGACGATCATCATCATCTATTCATCTCCAAACTTTTGTAAACTTTATGGAGCAAGGGACCAGGGGAATTTCTATCCCAGAATAGCATGCATTCTACTGCTGCCACTGTGCATGCGTCCAGTCCATCTACAGGTTCCCTGCACCAAACATTTGAATGCGCTCGGTCTCCGTGCGTGCGGGCGCAACAAAACGAGGAGGCGGTCATGCGGATGGGTCGCTCAAACATGCGTTTCGCGCACTTTTCCATGATTGTTCGTGCTCGCTCGAAAATAAATCCCCCACGCAGACCGAACAGAGCTCTAGAGGTCCCCTGTCACGGCGACCCCTTTTCCATGATTGGATTTCCTGCCGCCGTGGTACCCGACTCCTGCACAAAAATTTCCTTCCAGAAACGAGAAACGGAGGGAGGAGCCCTTTCCTTCCCGATGCCTACCCCCTGACGTCGCAGCGCCACGCACGCACCGTCTCCGGAAGGGAAACGCGCCGGGCCCCGCCGGCCAGACGCCTTGACCCGAGGACCGGACCCCCGCGATGCGACCGCGACCGGCGTCCCTGCCTGGCCGCGCCGCGCCGCACATGTTATTCCCAGTCTCGCCTCCTTGGCCGCGGCGCGCGTTCCAGCTGCAGCCTGCAGGCCAGGGCGCCAGGCACGTCGCGGCGGGCTCGGATCGCATCCCCCCTGGCGGCGACCGCCACCGGCAGCATCAGCGGCCGTCGGCTGGGGATCGGACGGGGGCGGAGGCGGCGCGGCATCACGCTGGCGTCAGCTCGGCCGGCGGGGGTAGGGCCCGGTCAAACCGGCCACCGCCACGTGGCGGGTGTGAACGTCTGACCGCGGCGCGGCCGTTTGACTCGACGCGACCGGCTGCCGCCGGTGCCGCGCCCGCTGACTCATGGCTCGCCCCGCGCCCGTGACCGTGGACCGTTCCCTCCCCGGCCGCGCCATTACTGCTGCTTCTGCCGGTAATCCTGCATTATTACTGCTGCTCTGCTCAGTGGTGTGGTGGTCTAGCCTAGAGACAGCGAGAGAGAGGGAGAAGGGTGGAACTGGAAGAGAAGAGAGGGTAAGGTCTAACCCACCGATAATTGTTGTATTTTGCGACGGAAACAAGCGCATGACTCCAGGGGAGGGGGAAAGAGGCCGGGTGGACATGTCGTTTGGGCCTAATCAATTAGTACTACTAGTAGTTTCTGTCACAAAAGCTGGATCAATTAAATAAAAAGGCAACCCCAAAAGCAGCTGGTAAGAGAGAGAGAGAAAAAAATCCTCCCACCCAACAACCATCCACCCCTCTCCTTCTCTCTCCATCACGCCGTCACCCCCATCCATCTCTAGCAGCAGTGTATATCTGTACGCGCAGTCGCGCACCACCTCGCTACACACTAGTTATAGCCGCGCCCTCTCTCGCGCACACGCATCACGTACACACAAACACTCCCCAATCCCTTTCGCCTCACTACGCCCCCGCTACACATATAGCCCGTAGACGTCCGCCCGCTTCCTTCCATCCCTGCCCATCTTGATCCCTCCCTCCCTCCCTCGCCCTTGGCCGGTAAGTGAGCAGGCGCCAAGAACCAGTCGCAGCAGCAGCGCGCGGCGGCCACCGCCACCATGTCGTCGGGAGAGTTCCACTTCCACGACGAGCTGGCGTCGCTGTTCGCGCAGCGGCCGGCGGCGCCGGGCCTGGGGGAGATGATGGCGCAGCAGCAGCAGGCGCCGGCATCGTGGTTCGCGGACTACCTGCACGCGGGCGCGGGCGCGCCGGGCATGGGGATGGACTACGACCTGCTGTGCCGCGCGCTGGACCTGCCGGTGCCCGGGGACGACGTCGTCAAGAGGGAGCTGCTGGTGGTGGACACGGGCGGCGGCGGGGGAGGCTTCGGCGCGCCCACGCCCACGCCCAGCGGGGGCGGCACGGCGCCGGTCACGCCCAACACCACGTCGTCGATGTCGTCCTCCTCGAGCGAGGCCGCGGGCGGCGGCGGCGGCGGCGGAGGAGGAGGAGGAGGCGGCGGCTTCGGCGCCGGGGAGGAGGACTCGCTCAAGAAGGAGGAAGGGGAAGAAGAAGGGGAGGAGAGCAAGGAACTCGGCGGCAAGGGGGAGGACGACGCTGACAAGAGCAAGAAAGGGTGAGTAGCACGGCCCGGGAGGGAATAATAATTCTCGCTCATCATCAATTTCTTGCAAATCTTGGGAACCTTCTTCTTTCTAGCCTTTTTGCGACTTCTCGATAGATCTTTCGGCTCATCGGAACCTATCTGTCTGTCGAGTGCTGTTGGGCGATCCTGCATCAAGATCACTAGATCAGGCGTGTCAGTTTCTGTGGCTTAGATTCTGCTCCCTTCCTTTGCCTACCGGTCATTCGGTCATTCATTCCTCTTCTTCTATTCTTTGTTCCTTCCTTTTGTTCTTGGTTGCTTTTTTTTTTAAGGTAGCGGCAAGCCAAAGGTGTGAACTTGGGCTAGGGTTTCACACTCGCACAGTCGCATGCCACAAGAAAACAAATACGAAAAAAGAGAGTCGGTCAGTGTATAATATAGCTTAATCCGCTAGTAGTTGCATACTACGCGCCTCTTCGATCTTTTTCCCTTTTGCTTTTCTGGATTTCATGCTACACGCCTAGCTAGCTGCCTGAACATGCATCTTCTTCCACTTGGGCAAAAGATTTGCACCCCGGAATTTTTTGTTCATTTCTGGCTCCTCCTTTTACCCTTTTGGTTCATCCCTTTTACCAAGATCATACCCCAAAAACACCCAAGATCTCTTGAGAATGGTCCGGTCTAAAAGCTGCTGCAGCCCCCCTCTTGCAGGCCAAGAGATATTCCTCCCCCTCGCTATAGGGATTTGCACAGCTCCCTTTCTGGTGCAATCTACTAGCACGGCACAATCTCGATACAAATCGGCCGGCCGCGCGCAGAGGAGGAAAAGGTGTGGACGAGCAGAAAAAGGGGGTGTGCACACAGTGCGAACCTGTTAAAACCATGTGCACTACTCTAGCGTCGCTGATTCGCACGCGTCCCAGCCGAGCTAGCTAGCCCAACAACCGCGTTTGAACGGCTCGCAATCGTAGTATGAACGAAATCCCCCCGCGCCGATCGATCGCTTTCCGCTGACCCGGCCAGCCGGCGAGGGGATCGGACGCGAGATCGATCGAGGAGCTGACGCGGCTGGTCGTCGCTTGCTTGCAGGGCGGCGGCGGCGGGGAAGGCCAAGGGCAAGGGCGAGAAGCGGCAGCGGCAGCCGCGGTTCGCGTTCATGACCAAGAGCGAGGTCGACCACCTCGAGGACGGCTACCGGTGGCGCAAGTACGGCCAGAAGGCCGTCAAGAACAGCCCATACCCCAGGTATGTGCACTGGCCGCATTATTATTCGTGCACGTATATATTCATGGACACTAGCTTGTTGTAGTTTCATCTACCGCCTGCACCTGCTGCTTGTACATGAACGATAGATGTGGGTAGACATGGTCGTCGTCTAATGGAGGTGTGCGTGTGTGCGTGCAACGGGCGGGTGCAGGAGCTACTACCGGTGCACGACGCAGAAGTGCCTGGTGAAGAAGCGGGTGGAGCGGTCGTACCAGGACCCGGCGGTGGTGATCACCACGTACGAGGGCAAGCACACGCACCCCATCCCGGCCACGCTCCGCGGCAGCACCCACCTCCTCGCCGCGCAGCTGCACCACCACTACCACGCCGGCGGCGGCGGCGGCGGACACCACCTCGGCGGCGCCTTCCCGCCGCTGCCGCAGATGGGCGCGCCGTTCGGGCGGTCGTCGTCCGGTGTCGGCGGCGGCAGCGTCATCGACGTGCTCGGCCTTCTGCCGCCCCGCGGCGCCCACAGCAACCACACCGTGCCGCCGGCGATAGGCCTCGCGTCGTCCCACGGCATGAGCGGTCCGACGAGCACCGTCGCGGGCGCGGCCACCACCACCGCCTCGTCGTCTCCCCCGTCGCTCCAGATGCAGCACTTCATGGCGCAGGACTTCGGGCTCCTGCAGGACATGCTGCCGCCGCCGCCCTTCGTCCACAGCAACGGCGGCAACATCCAGCCCTGAATCTGAAATTCTGAATTGATGGTCACCACGCCACAGGCAAGCTAATGGACGGAGAGAAGGAAGCTAGATAAGAGATAGTACTTAATTTGGTTCTTGTTAATGCTTAACCTCTTTATTAATCCCTTTTTTTGACCGATTTACTCTTCTAGAATGATGAATCGGTTGTTCTTTATTTGTTTTTTTCCCGCCTCCTGTGCTGCGAGACACATGCTGCTACAGAGTTTGCTGGCGCCGGGTCTCGTACCACCATTTCTATGATGATCTAGCTAGTCCTTGCTGGTGTAGTACTAGCGGTTCTTGTACATGTATGTACCTAATCAACCCCAGCTCACGCATGCATTGCACTCTAGCTATCTGCTGCAGTGCCGGCCATGGGCTATGATAATTTTATGCTAGCTCCTCCACGCGTTCCTCCTGTCCGTCTCCATTAATACAACACTACTACATCTGGGCACATGTTTGGTAGCCCCATTGCTGCTCTATCAGAGGCCAAGCACGGACTAATAATCATCAATTTTTTTTCTGTCTCTCTGCCAAATTGCTGGATGATGATCGTGCATCCATCCATCGATGTGGATGTCCTTAATCGCTTCTTGATGGCAGGAAGATGTACTGAATGAATCGATGATATCGTGCCTCTTTGCTAGCTGATGGCTATTTCATCATGCGTGATATGGGGCTGTTCGTGTGGTTGGTAGTAGAGAGAGAGAGAGAGAGAGAGAGAGAGAGAGAGAGAGAGAGAGAGTTATGGAAAAAGCAGCGATCGTCATTTTGCTCCTTGTTTTGCTTCGTGCAAGTACTAGCTAGCAGCGGTCAGGTCCTTCCAAGCAGGAGCCGGTACCAGTAGTACTACCTGCCTACCCAGAACTAGAATCGCCGTGCGCGAGCGTGTATGATTGATCGAGGACTTGGACGTGCCTGCGCGTACGCATTCAGGCTCTCGCCGCGCCAGGTCGAGATCGATCGATCGATCCATCCATCGTTGAGTCGCACGGTCTATGTGCATGCATGTTCTCGCTAGAACTGTCGCTGGATTAGCGAGAGGTAGCGCGTGGCTAGAGAAAATTAACTACTAATTTAGAACGTGGTAGGACGACTGCTTATTCTTCTGCACCATATATCATACTGATCTAGCTCCTTACTGTTCATCACTAGTGATGTGTGCCACTCGTTGTAACAAGTTGTGTGTTAGTTTGTGATTTGCAGCGGTCAAAGAATTCTGCTCTTTTGTTTGTCGGTCAGCCGAATTATAATTTTCAACCTGTTCAATTTTTTTTTGTCTTGTGCAAGGAGGAGATGTCGTTTGTACGGGGTCAAACATGCAGCATGAAATATGGCATTGATTTTTTTGGTGTACATGGAGTAGGTCAGATAGGTATGATAACACACATACACATACGGCTTATTTTGCCTCGAAATGCTTATCCAATTTTTTTTTTGCATTGACTTGATGCCTGTCACGAAGCATGACGCAGCATAAATAGTATAGTAGCTTTTAAGATATTTTATTGTGTCCAACTGCAAATAAATAGAACTTTTAACATAAATAAAAATAGGTACGCTTACAGAAAATGATGTTGAAGCTTTAGTTTCGAGAACAAACTGCGATAGAGACTGCTAGAGACTCATCGTCGATCTGTGTCTAAATTTCGAACAGCGACTGAATATGCAGGACCTTAGCAGTATAATGTTAAAAAAAGTTATATTCCAGCTCCATTGCTTAATTTGCTCTCTCTCAATCTAATACAAAATAATTATCTAGTAGTTCTGGATAAATGCCCTTGCTTGGTCAAACTATAGCGTAGTCTATTGTCTATTGGGAGAGAGAACATTAATTAACACGCATGTGACAGAAATCACCTTTGTTTAATTAAAAGCTCTCCGCTCCTGATCAAGAGCAAATCTACTTTGGTGACCATTCATCCCATTAATTGGTGCGAGGCAAAAGCTGTCTAGTAGATGCTCGATCTCTTCCGATCCACAGCCACAGTGCATGCATGCGATTGTACTTTCAGAGACACCGTACCGGATACTCGTCAAGCAGGGCAATTATGCGTCCCTAGCTGCCTTGTTTTACCAGTAGCTAGCAGAAGCACTAATCAGGGGTCCTGATGGACCAGCAGTTCATCATCGATCAACCTTGACACGTTCTTGTCGAGTGGAGTAGCTTTAGGCCCTCGCTGCTGCATGTAGCTTTATTATTGTGCCTTTTCGCTCTCGTTCCTTTGAATTCGTACGTGCCCGTTTTTACTGGCGGGTGCAACAGGAACTCATCTTCTCGGGGAGGCCCATCTACATGCATGGGATATATAGGTCTTTTTTAGTTGGTGAAAAGTTGTTGATTTTGGTACTGTAGCACATTTCGTTGTTACTTGACAAATAATATCCAATCATGAATTAATTAGGCTTAAAAGATTCATCTCGTGCTAATCAGTTAGACTGTGTAATTAGTTATTTTTTCAGCTGCATTTAATGCTCTATGCATGTATCAAACATGTGATGTGATGAATACAGTAGAAATTTTTTTTAGAACTAAGGGGCCGTTTAGTTCCCAAAAAATTTCACCTCCCCTTTGAAACACATGTATGAAGCACTAAATATAATTAAATAATAAAACTAATTACACAGTTTGGATGTACACGACGAGACGAATCTTTTGAGCCTAATTAGGGCATGATTAGCCATAAGTGCTACAGTAACCCACATGTGCTAATGATGCGGTCAAAGGCCTCAAAAGATTCGTCTTGCGGTTTCCAAGTGAGTTCTGAAATTAGTTTTTTAATTAGTGTTCGAAAAGCCCTCCCGACATCTGGTCAAACATTGATGGGACACCCAAAAATTTTTGTTTTTGGGAACTAAACGCACCCTAAACAGGGCCATAGTACACTGTTCCTCTTTGTCCGAATGATATGAGAGTTTCTGCACATACAGACTACAAACTACAGAGAGATTATATATACTGCCCTCAATTTCAACTAGCTATAGTAATAGATCATAATTAACCTTTTTTGTTTCCAAAAATTAACGAGTTACATATATCGATATAGTTGCTATAGATTGATGGAATGTATAATTTTTTATTGTGCTGTTTAATTACCTTTTGGTTGGAGGGAATTACAAGGTGACGGTGACGGTGACGGGGAAAGCCGTGGGATTGGAGGTGAGAGATGGAGGAGGATGAGCGACATGGTTGGAAGTCCGGGGACGCAATCGCCATGGCCAATGGCCGCTGCTGCTGATGGCTACCGGAACCGGACTACTAGAAGGTCAAAAGCATTAAAAGGCACAGCGCAAGGTGTGCACCAACTTGCACCCTCGCCGCTAGCTGCCCCAGCCCAGCGAGCGGGGTTTCGTACGTCCGCGTCTGTTTCCCTCCGGCAAAAAAAAAAAGGTAAGTAAATACGGCGGAGTAGACCCGTGTTCAAAGTCCACGCGGAATATGTGGACAGATACGTACGTGTACGTCAAGGATACAATAATAATAAAGAAAGTACTCAATGGAAACCACACATCTTGCTTTTTTCGGAAAAGCATATGGGCATATGTATATTTTGACGAGCACTTATTGGTATGGCTTGATATTTTATTTGGGCGATTCTTGCGTTGAATTTGTCAAAAGTTCACCACCGATTTTCTATAACTTGCGCTGCGATGGCTCTAAAATCTGGGCGTTTCTTTTTGGAATATTTAACATGAGTAATTTCGTGTCCTGATAATGCATTCTAGCTAGCTTGCCAATAAATTAATTCAGGCTACAGCTAATAACCTGACACGAGTACACTGTACACGCATGCTCATCAGTACCACCACGGATGCAGTTCAGTACTGCTACTCCTGAATGAAGGGGCGCACACTAACGGCACCTATTCCGGATTAGTATCCCGTGGAAAACTTTACAAGATATTTTTTTAAGGGACGGAAAGATACGTTTGAGCTCGTCCTTTAACACCAGCGGGGGCAGCCGTCGCGTCGACCATTAATTAGCAGGCAGCTCCAACAAAACAGCTGCTCGCCCCCCATGACTTTGAACGCAAGCCACGCAGGTCAAGCCCACCGCTATAACTCCTTGAAGGGCACCAGCAATCCGCCTCTTCCCCCCTGGCTGCTGCTAACCATCACCATTCATCAGACAGCAGATGCCATGGAAGGAAGCTTGACCGGCCAGGTTGGTCAGGTTCAGGTAGGCAGCGGCCTCACAGCTGCGAGTAGTCGAGAGAGCCAGGAGGAGGGAGTCGTCGCGGGGAAGAGGCTGAGCAGGCGGCCATGGGTGGTGCAGATGAGTTGGCCAAGACGTACGCCGCGCCTGTCACGTCACGCCCATACGTACACGCACGCCGCTGTCTGTCGCTGCGAGCACAGCAGCCTCGCACGCGGGGGTACACGACCGACCCGACCCGACCTGACCCGCGCTAGCTAGGCTTGGCCGCGCCTGCACGTATCCGTCGTGGCCACGGGTTCCATAAATAGATATCGGCGTGACGTGACCGCGGGCAATTAATCTGAATTAACAAATCGATCAATCGAAAATCCGGTGGTGTTCGGAGGAAGCTGGATTGCTAAGCCATCTCCGACAGCGACGTCGCCGGCCGGCCTGCCGGTTCAACGCATCGGTCATCTCAGGACCTGCCTGCCTGCGGCGCGGGCTGCAGGAGGGAACGCAGACGCCCACTCAGGGCTCGGAGGTTTTAGCCTTGCGAAAGACTCAAAGTGGCCGCGCCGCGCGCGCCGGGCAGCGAGGCAGGGGAGGAGGGTACCCGTCGGGGGGATTAATTGCGCGCGGCCGTGCGATGGCTCCGTCACAACAGTCGCCGGATTCAAAGCCAGGCGACCCCGTCCGATCAAAATCTTCGGCGACCACCGGATGTGGAGCAGCCGCCCGCCGGCGGCGTCGTACCACGACGGTCTGGTGTCGGGCCGCGCGATCGCGGCAAGAACCAGGCCACGGGTCCCGGGGATCCTGGTGACGACATGCCCGAGCGACGGATCGAGCCGGCCGTGCGCCGCTGCTCCTCGGGCAGCGTCGCAGCGACAGGGGGGTGAGCCGGGACGCGTCAGATTACGCCGAACCGGGGCGGCAGAACGGAGCCGGTCACGTCACCCCCGGCGCAGGCGGCGCTCCGCGGCGAGCCCCGGTGCTGGCTGAAACCGACAGGGACGATCGAGAGGATGGATGGGATGGCATTGGCAGGATGGAAGGCAGTTCCAGATCGAACCGTTCATCGTGTTCACGAAACCTGGAGGATGGTGCCAAAAAAAAAGGAACAAAAAAGAAACTGGAGGATGTATGGAAACGGTCGTGTGGCCGTAGGCGCACATGACGTCGCTTCTTATTTTTATTTTTTTTGGAGGAGGTTTGCTACTCCGGGCGGCACCGGGAAATGCGTTTCCATTTGGAGACGCACTCGCATTATTTGGGGGAGCACGCACGTGAAGGTGCGGCGACGCTCCATGGATCCCACGATTCCACGAATTCCGCGTACTGGAGAAGGCCCTGCGATGATGATAATAAATGGAGACGATGGTTAGATTTGGAGGTGGAAAACGACGTCCCACTAACCCCTCACTGCACGAGCAGTGTCTCCCAACAAATGGATGCTGAAACCGACAGGGTTCCGCAGAAATTCACTCCCAGGGTGCACAATTGCGCGGTTTATAATGGGATAGAGAGCAGGATGGTTTATAGGCAGGCAAGGGCATGGGCATTGAGTGAAAATAGCAGAGGTGTGGCTCGAAACAGGAAAGCCTATAATAAACCTGACAAAAAACTAGAACTTATCAATCAGCGTTTCTATTTCTGGGGGGCTTGGGAGCAGTACTGTTTTCTCTAGTTTTTCTATACTTTTCTATACTACCATCACACTACAAGACTCACACCAGAGAATGAGTTGTCAAGGAGCATGAAGGTGCTCACATTATTGCCGATGGATGAGACCGACTTTGAACAATCGATGCATTCTGCAGCTACTCGACTTGCGCAGATTCCAGAAGCTTCATCACTGACTTTCTGTCAGGCATGCTGGGTATAGCACCCTTCACTCGAACACACAAGGAGGCAGCAGCGGCTGGAATTCAAGAAAATAAGAGATTTTAGCTGAAAGCCTCAGGGAACCAATTGATCAAATATTGGAGAGGACGTGATTTTAGTACCAGCAAATCTCATGCACTCCTCC
Source organism: Panicum virgatum (assembly GCF_016808335.1). Classification (NCBI taxonomy): domain Eukaryota; kingdom Viridiplantae; phylum Streptophyta; class Magnoliopsida; order Poales; family Poaceae; genus Panicum; species Panicum virgatum. The sequence goes on along the minus strand of NC_053140.1, from coordinate 42,932,113 downwards.
TTAGACTTCCCCTCAACCAGAGCTACAGCAAAAGCTGAGGTGAAAGTGTCACCAGCCCCCGTGGTATCAATAACTTCTGTGGCAGGAATAATCGGCTGTCTGACTGGCTTCTCTCCCTCAACAAACAAAGCAGATCCCTGCGATCCAAGTTTAACTAGTACTTCTTTCACACCCTGCACAAGGGAAAGATCATTGTCTTATAATCTGCTTAAGGCAATTGTGGCTTCTGAAGACGAACAGAATGCTTAAAGCAAAAAGAGGTACACCTGTGGAATCATGGAGATAATGAATTTAATCAAGTTATTATAGTAAAACAATCAACAGGAAAGTATTCAGTTGAAAAACCAAATCCTCAACTGGCATCTTAAAGGGGAAAAAAATATCGTTGAATGATTTATAGGAATGTAATGAGAACAAAAGGTCATAAAAGCAAGCAGTGATAAAATAACAGGAAGTGCTATTCACTACTATACGATATTGTGAAATTCTCAAACTAGATCAGTTAATAGAAACTTATTGTGAGCATGCACATATCTGTTTTCATAACAATCACAATTTGAATTATACTGTTTACCACACATCTGATAGTATGCACATCCAAGATGTGAACCATTGTATTTACACAGCAGATCAGCCTGAAGAATCCTCCTGATTCTCCAGTTATGAAATCTCACTATTTTACCCTAGTATCACAGGAGGATTGATTGGCTTGGTTGTAAACCCTGTCCATTTTATATGGAAGCAATAATGATTTATTATCACTGGGAGCCTTAACCCAGGAAATAATTGAAGATATCAATACAGATTAGCAAATTCAAGAGATCCCTGAATATGTTCACAGCCTACCTTGCAATAAATTCATTCAGATTAAAATTGACACCTTGAAAACATGCATACAAGAACAACTAAAAGACAAAGGGTATATCTTATCAGTCCAACTGAGTGTACATAAAACATGCAGAAGGATAGTGAAAGGAGCGCCATGTTCTTTATAGATTTATGTTTGTTTTCCACCATGGGCCAAGCCTGAATTTCATTACTGCAGAGCAATGAAATTACAAAGGTTTGCAGGATCCGCCCAGAAGGGCACCAGTTCGGAATTTCTCACAGCAGTCTAGACGTTCCTTATAGATTTATATCATCAGATAACATCACCGTGCAATATTACTGAAGGAATTGTATCAAATAATAATAATATCCAAATGCAGAGTCATGGTTAACCCAAAGCAACAGATAAGTCGTGAAACTATAAGCTGAAGTAGCATATGGAAGAAATATTGGGAAACATATAAAGGAAATCCAATTCAGACATCTCACCATTTTATGGCATTCTCCTGCAGCCTGGCTGATCTGCTCAAATGTCTCAGTAGGCATCCCAGTCAACCGTGCTAGTTCTGTTTCATTTGGACTAAAAATATCCACTAGACTGAGTAGATCTTGAGGTACAGGAGCATCCATTCCACCAGCGTCCATGATAACAGGCACGCCTGCACTTTTTGCAGCCTGGGAAAAGTTTGATATATTAGTTATGGATTCCTGCACAAGTGCACATTCAGAATGCATAAAAGCAGGTCTAAGCATGTGAAAGTTAGCAAAGCGTTTGAGTTTCTTACATCAGACACATAAGCTTATAAATGTACAATAGGAGGAAACTGGTAAATATTTGATTTATTCTGACAATTAGGAATGCAAGTTTTGCTTTCTCTTGGTCACTGATCTCATTTAATTGAAGTAATGGTCTACTCCAGATTTCAAATTAAAGAAAATGGTGAGATAGAAATTAACTAACTAATTGACCAAGAACTACCCATTGAGTAATGAGTACCCACTTCCATAACAATTTGTTCAATGTCTGAAATTACAGAGGGATGCCAAAACAACATTCATACAGCAGATGATTGATCCATAGGGAGTCTCCGCGATACTAATCTTCCTGAAGTCACCAAAGTAAGACTGATGTACATGATGCTGTGTATGAGATTGCATGGTGGAAGCATACACTACATACTCGAAGAAACAAAAAATGAAGATACCCTCCCTTCTGAACCATTGGGTCTCTATTCTTGCTGTTGGTCAGAAAAAACACATCAATGGATCCATTGAGCACTTCAACAATTGACATTTTAGAAAATGGTACATTCTAGTCATGGGAAGCCCATTATCTATACCTATTTCTAAAGCGAGTAAGGTTTCCACCTAATTTTTTAGTTTGGTCCATTCTAAGCCATTGACAGGTGGGCCATAGTCAATCCCGTATGCGACTCAGACCAGCCCTCCGTCCACGACTCGATCATGTAGATCCCTACAAATTAATGCAAGGGCAACTATATGTACCCGATACTTATACCAACTTTATCCGCAACAACGCACGGGCATAATTGCCTAGTAAACACTAATAACAGTAAAATAACATAGAAATTTGTTTCATGAAACAACCGACACACCTGGAGTCTGAAAGTTTGGAATTAGAGTTTGTTTAATGAAGGTGTTGTTGTTAGGGTAAGAGGCATTGTTTTCTTCTGATCGTCATGGGAAGAAGATGTTGAACAACTCATTAGTTTTCAAGAACCAAAAGGAGTCAAATCTCATTTATCACAACAATTAGAGTTGCAGTAAAAAAAAAGTTAACTCTTTGGTTGCACAGGTAGCTCTCAGGCCTATTACTCCAGGCGGACTCTTCTCAAACACTACATTGACATAGCTATGTTGCCTCAGATTCTGTTTGACTCCCCTCTGAAGCAGGTAAAGTAGGTATTTCCATTCTTGCCTAGAGACTTAGATTTTTCACACTTGCTGTGTCTAGGCTGCAAAGATTTTCTCATAAAACACTACTCACAAGGAACAACTGGACTGTACATAGCAATGTTTAGACACAGTTGAGCTAGACGCAACTGGGTTGTAGTTTTCAGATAGGAAGCGGAGGTCCACTTGGCTTGCTGAGCTTGGCAAAGTAACTATAGATGTCTGCCCTGGTGGTTACCAAGGTGAGAAAAGAAGGTTGAGGCCGCCCCTGACACCATACACTTCAAAGATCCGCTGATTTGAGTCAGCACAACTTAAGTAACTAATCAAAGACCGCACATACTGTCATTATTGTACCTGGGGAATACCAAATGGGCACACAGGTTCGCCCAAATACAGCTTAAATATGGCCCTGTACTCCATAAACTGAACTACTCCCTCCAGACTGTTTTATTAGGTGTGAGGGGCCTCAGCCCAGTTACCAAGAGGCCAACAAAAAGATTTAATTGCTGGCCCTTTTCACTCTTCTAATCCTGTCCTGATGTACTCTGATTTCTTGTACGATTGGCCACCGCCTAGTACACATGGATCCCTCGCACGTTATTGGCTAGCATCGCATCGATGTTTACTCTTTGCCCATGCAAAACTGCTTCATATTCTCTCCAAGCTAGTTAATTCAAACCTCGGTACTGCATGCGCCTTATATACTGGTCTTTTCGAAAAACGATACGTCTTGAGGGAGTATATATAACGCTAAAATGATAATATTATTTATCAATTTCTGAAGACCATATTAATCATCCATATCACAAATCACAACTAATTCAATTAACCAAACAACAGCTGAACTTAGTCATCGACAATTTTAATGCATGTATTATATTTAGTAACATTCTGAAATAAGTCTACTCCTTCCATTCCAAAATAATTGCACATCTAGAGTTTAAAATTTGTACCACAAAAATTGCTATTTTCACCCAACTACCATAAAAGACAAGAGTATCCGAAGTCCATCATTACATATACGATACCTTGACTCCTAGTCACACATGTGACTCCTAGCAGCTTTGGTTAACCAGCCACACGCTCTTGACGAGTAGACCGCAAGCCGTAGGCCCACGCAAAAAAAAAAACAGGTGCAACATTTTTTTCATTATATTGGAACAATTCTTCTAGCTTCAAAAAATATTTCATGTTAAAAAATGTTTCATCAAAAAATCATCCAAATATATTCAAGTGGGATCTTGTTTTGAAGATTTCATCGTGATAAACGCAATGGCGTAGTCGGATTTTGATTTAGATATACAGTTTGAAAATACAACCATTTTTTCATTCGATTTCTTATTGGTTAGGTACCCAGCACCTTATTACCTACTCTAGCCACACATGTGAATCCGTGCAGCTCTAGGCTAACGCTGCTCCACCACAGACGTGAGAGCTAGTAGCTGCAGAGGATGAAAAGCAAAAAAAAAAAAAAAAACTGCTGAGCTCGCGGCGCTTGCTCTCGCCAGCGTTGCTGCTGCCCGTGCATGTCGACACACGTCCAATCGGATGCGGGAAACGCGGAGAGGAGACGAAACGGCAGTATCTTTTAATCACTCCGATTTCACAGTACATATAGCTAAAGGGCTCTAAAACCATGTCTATCATTAGAAAAACATGCAACATCGATATGAGGTTATTCTATCATTCTTTTCACCCAAGAGATAAAACAGAAAGCAACAACAAAATATGATTGTCGATCATTAAGTGCAACCTCAACTCATTGGATAACAACAATATGAACACCATATGAAATACTCCCTCTAAACAAAGAGAGATGCAATGACATATTTGGCTGCACCGAAACACTTGCACAAAAAAGGAGTTTCTTTTATCTCAAAATATTGCCAAAATAGTAATTAACTAGATGCCCTTAGCGAATTTCCTTATATATTGATGAAAGAACATCTAATCTAATTATACTAAAAGAAATTGGCCTGATATGCAAAGCATTAGTGTGTGTTTGGTTCAGGCCTTCAGGGGATGAAGTGGATGAAAGGGAGCACCAAGCTAAGTACGAACCATCACTGTTTCAATATAAGGCAATGCAAATCATCGGAAATACAATTTATGCAATGCCCTGTACTAAATAGAGTTTTAAGATATACGAAAAAGAGCCTTCTATCTCACTGCTGTTGCCCAAAACACTACCAGGCTAGATGCCATTACAAAATTCTTTTTGCTTCTATTGACTAAAACATCACTAGTTATGCTAAGCATAAAAAAATCATCAGTTATGCTAGAAGAACCTACTCAGCCAGCAGTCTGTCAGCCAGTATATCTCCAAATTTCACTCAACTAAATACTCAAGTATCAAAACATTCTTCACTCTAGAACATAATGCACCAAGCTAAAGTGTTCAGCATTATCATATCCAATCTAATGCAATGAAAATTTGTGTACCAGACAAATCTGAGAGATAACTAAAGCAATCACCTGGGCAGCCTGCGTGTTGACCCAATCGGGTATCTCCCTCTGCAGCAGCAGCACCCCAGCCTTTTGGATCAATTCCAGGTCCTCCGCGCCGATCCCAGCGGCCCAGCCCTGCATGTTAGCTCCGCCGACGATGATGATGGAGTTCTGCCCGTCGGGCATGAGCATGACGACGGCGTGCCCCGAGGGCGCGTCGGGCGCGCGCGCAACGCGGTCGGTGCGGACGCCGCCGGCGTCGGCCAGCGCGCCCTCGAGGAGCCGCCCGTTTGCGTCGTCCCCCACGCGCGCCACCAGGTAGGTGGGGCCCAGCGCGAGCCGCCCGCCGCAGGCCGCCTGGTTGGCGCCCTTCCCGCCCGGAAGGCTGCGCCCCGCGCGGGCCGCCACGGTCTCGCCGGCGAGCGGGAGGCGGTCGACCTCGACGTAGATGTCGGCGTTGGCCGAGCCCACGACGACGATGGGGGCCGGCGGCTCATTGGCGGCGGCGGCGGCGGCGTAGCGAGAGGCGGGGGCGCGCTTCGAGGAGAAGGTCAGGTGGGCGGGTCTGGGGTTGGAGCTCGAGAAGTGGGCGGTGGCCGGCGTTGGGCCGGCGGGAGGAAGACGCACGCGTGCCTGAGCCATGGAGGAAGACGCACGCGTTCCCAAAAATTTTCAACTCGAAATTTGTGCATCTTCCTTTGGACACATGTATGGACACATGTATAGAGTAATAAATATAGTTAAACAATAAAAATAATTACACAGTTTCGATGTACACGGCGAGATGAATCTTTTGAGCCTAATTAGTGCATGATTAGCCATAAGTGCTACAATAACCCACATGTGCTAATGATGCGGTCAAAGGTCTCAAAAGATTCATCTCGCGGTTTCTAGGTGAGTTCTAAAATTAGTTTTTTAATTAGTGTCCGAAAAATCCTCCCGACATCTAGTCAAACCGTTGATTTGACAACCAAATTTTTTTGGAACTATTTGGAACTAAACGGCCCCTAAGGTCAGCCGATAAGGATGCTGGCCCCTAAGGTCAGCCGATAAGGATGCTGACTAGGCAGGCAACTTTGTGATCAGAGGTTAGTAGGTAGAGAATCTCCGATCTAGATCTATATCTATATATATATCTATTATTAAAGCGAATAAGATTTTTATCTAAATTTTTGATTTGGTACGTTAGTTTGATCCGCATGTGTTATTGACAGGTGGGCCCTAATCTATCCCGTATCCGAGTCGAACGAACCATTTCCATCATTTCCGTCCACGACTAGATCACATAGATCTCTACAAATTATAACACACGAGCACCAATACATATCTGATACTTATACCAATTTTGTCCGTAGCAACGCACGGGCACAATTACCTATAATACTCAATCGTATATCTAAAATCCTTCTTATGGAAAAAATTCTATTTTTGGAACAAGCATAAAAAATTCAGGCTCCCATAGTTAGCCAGGAGCCTCTCCAACAAATTACTCATCTTCTTCCTAATACCAAAAATCTATTCTTGCTCCTGCAAATTTCTAATTCCATCACTAATGCAAAGATATTTTTTATGATTGTCAAAATATGACTTATAAGGAATTTCTCACTCCACCCTATTAAGTTATATGTTACAGCACTAGGTTCAGATTACTAATTCTATTGCTAATGCTAAAACATTTTTATATCTTTCTCTTGCTCAAATGCCTGAGGTTTCTCACTTCATCCTATCTATATTTTAGTAATATGTTACCACACTGACTAAAAAATATAAGAAATATTATTAGTGATGAAAAAAGAGAATATACGGGGCATGAGATGCTCTAACCAAACTCAGTTTCCCCGCACGCCCAAGATCAGCAGCATGCCAGCATCTGCAATAAAAAAAATCAGCAGCATCTGCCTCGCAAGAAACAGCCACTGCGTTCGGCAGGCTGGAGCTGGAGGCTGTAGCTGGAATGGTGTGAGAGAAAAATACTGTTGGGCTGGCTGGAGCTGGTGGCTGGAGCTGGCTAACCAACGGAGTGAGCATCTGGAGCCAAATTTTCGCCGCAGCCGTGAGCTCCGAATCCTCGCGTGTGCGCCGGTGGCCCGACGCCTTCACAGCTTCACGTATGTTTCCTCAAACAGCCGCGCCGCGCAATGCACACCGTCTTCCGGCGCGCCCCATGCACAGCCATGCTGATGACGGGCACGGGCCCAGCTCCGCTGACGTGGCGTCCCGCACCTGTGACGATGACGCGCGCTAGGCCGCGCTCGTGGGCTGTAGCACACGCCTCCAAGTCGTCCCGGCTCGCTTCCATGAATGGAGAAGAACTTGCGCCACATCGAGGGAGGAAGAGCACGGGATAAAGAGTTCGCCGAGAAGAGGGAGCAGCAAGGAAGAGAGAGCTCGTGGTGAGGGAGCACGGCAACAGGAGCAGCTGTGAACAGAGCTCGTGGAGAGAGAGCCTTTGGATAGGGAGAGGACGGGCCATCTCGTGAGGACGAATGGATGGGAACAAATGGATAAGAACAAGACTAGACCCTGTACAGTCTACCAACTGACGGGTAGGACCCATGTGGATTCATTCTCTGCTCACGGTGGCAACGGCAGCGGCCTTCACTTCATGGCTCGCGTAGTTGCAATGACGAGAGGCATATTTCAAATTTTTTGGGAACTTTCTTATCAAAAAATAATTTGGGAACAAAATATAGGACCACTTTTGGAGGTATTGATGTTTTTGGTGCCTGTCCTGTTTGATTCGATGTGGCTTATGGATTGGGATATAAATTAAGTCCCAATAAGTTCATAAAATGCCAAACAGGGCGACTTATTGGGACTTAGAGCATCTTCAAAAAAATTGCTCATCCCTCTCCCTTTGATGCCAAAAAATTGATGTTTTTGGTGATGGAGGTGCTTCAGCAAATTACCAATTCAATTCCCATTATCTATAGGTTTTGGGTAATCACCAACACCCCCCTCCCAAGCCTAAATGAAAGGGATTTTCCCTTTATCCTATTCTTGGTGATTGGATTTTGATGGTCTGCTGTACCAACCATTATATAAAATATAAGTAGTTATTGATAATGGAGAGAGTGTATATTTTGGGCATTGAGTATGGGTAACTTGTTGGAGATGCTCATATGGTATATAAATCCATAACTCACAATTGATGGAGGAATTGCTTCCCATATCTTATACAGTCAAAGTTATGTCTCACAGCATTTGAGTTTTGAGACATAGAAAGGTGTATTTGAGCAATAGAAAAGTATATTTTGCTTAGTGGATGGCCAACGACTATATCCTAAGCTTTCATTACTATTATGCTAAGATCACTGGTAACAACTGTTGACGCAAATCTGGTCAACATATGAAAATGCTAGCATGCACAAATCACAAAAAATCTTCACCAGCGAAGTCCTGCGCAAGCCGGTCAGATTGATTCTGCAGACCGGTCAGACCGATGTGAACAAAGACGCCACGAAAACATAGAACCACAAGCTCGGGAGGGGCCCCGTTAGAGCTACTGGAGCTAGTGTTGCCCTGAGATCGGCAGGCCACTCAGAACGCCCTCGAACACCGTAGAGACGCAAGAAAAACATCATATGGGTTGGAAAATTTAGGGTTTGGAGATAAGAAGTAAAGGATAAATGTGTTGATTCGATTGTGTTTACCCTTAATCGGCAGTGAATATAGGGTGGTGAGGTCTGTACTCAATAGGAGTCGAAATCCATACATATCCTGTTTTTGAAAAATGCAACTCCTACCTCGGATGGGGCTGTTCCGACCAGTCTGACTCGTGCACCAACTGATCTGACTGCCCTGGACCAGTTTGACCGGTCAGACCGAAGTGAGATTATCTGACCGCCCTGGACCAGTCTGACCGGTCAGACCGAGGTGAGATTTTCTCAGTCTGACCGGTCAAACCGAGGTGCAGATTTTTCTAGAGACAATTTTCTCATCCAGACTTCAAATTAGACGTTCTATATATGCATTTCGATTGTCTCAACGAGATCTACTATGGTGTAGTCCAATCAGTGATTTGGCAATGTCTTTGAAACGGGTTTGACCAATTTGCTCAAATTGTCCAGCAAACCTAAATTGTGCCAATTTTGAATATCAACAACAACTCCCCGAATTACATGCACAGTAGAGGTCCCTCAACCCTCCACAATTATCACTCCTCAAGAAGGATAATTAAGGACTTAGAAGGCACCACAAGATTTCACGGAAAGTTTTGACAGGATTTGATTACCTTGGAGGAAATGTTGGATTTAATGGCTCAACCCAAGAAGATAAGGAGCTAACGCAGGTTCACGCATATAGTTCCCAACATACTCTGCAATAAAATGATCCTTTTGTCAAACGACCAACTCATGAGCGACATTTCACACAGGAGCACACATGTATTAGATTACTTCTAATTAGCAGTCGATTTTATCTGTATGACAGAGAAATGGCTTACTGAACTTTATATTAAGAAGATAGTATCCCATTGAATATCTGATGGATGTAGAGCAAAACAAGCAACCTCTAGGACAATGCTATCTTTCATTCAGTCAACCAGCTACAGGAAAAAGAATCATGGATACTAAGAATTTTCATTGAACACCCACATATCCATAGACTTCAAGGTATGAGCAAATTCACTGCACAAAATCAAAAACGGACTCATGTGCATGGCTTTTAAAGTTCTAAGAAGAAAGAATGGAAGTGCGCATCCTAATGGATAGCAGTGAGCTGCAACAACCCATACAACCTGAGGTAGAAATACTGTTGTTTAATTAATCAACAAGCGTTACAAGAAAGGAGGTACACGTACTGAAGCCTTGTTTAGATCTAAATTTTTTTGCCAAAAATATTTCATCGAATGTTTGGATACATCAAATGTGGACAAAATAAAAAATCAATTGCACAATTCGCGTGTAAATTGCGAGACGAATCTTTTGAACCTAATTGCGCGATGATTTGACAATGTGATACTACAGTAAATATTTGCTAATGATGGATTAATTAGACTTAATAAATTCATCTCGCAGTTTACAAGCGGAATCTGTAATTTATTTTGTTACTAGTCTATGTTTAATACTCTAAATGTGTGTCCGCATGCTTCAAAAACTTTACATCTAAAGAACTAAACAAGGCCTCAACATTATAAATGAGCTCCCAAGCATCCAAGTGTATCCCTGAAGAGATAATTGAACTGTAGCTGCGAAACTAAGGCTAGTAGTTATATAACAATGTATGTTCTAATCGTGCTTACCATCCCTACGTGTTTTAAGAACCGAAATAACAATTTATAATATTATTGTTCAAAATAGCAATGCATACTTGTGAGAAACTTTTGAAAAATTAGAGAGTATGCTTGAACCATGATTATTATGCTTCATGCTAAAATATGGAATACTCTAGAAACTAATATTTGTATATATCTTCTTACTATAAAGATTGAAAATAATCGAAAACTTTTCTCATTGATATTAGTTTGCTGTACTTTTCACGTAGGACCCACCTGTCAAGACCGAGAAAGATTGGTCGAAGACATAAAAAAAAAAGAATGTTAGAGTGCGGCACCTATATATACATTGCACGCGCTGCTTCGCGGCGTTCCGTTGCAGAAGTTTTTTTTTCCTGTGCTCCGCTGTCCGATTCGCTTAACATCCCCGGAGGCCCATAAGCCAGACGGCCCACAAAAGCGGGTAGACCTGTTTCTCTTTCTTTTCAGGGCTTTGGTTTTCATTTATCGATTCCCAGTTTCTACTAATCAAGAAACCTTTTCGAATGGCACAAAATATTAGGAACATTCTAAGATGTTCGAACATTTCGAAATGACACGGAACCTTTTCCTTATTTTTGGAACATTCTGAAATGTTTCCAACATTTCAAAATGGCACAGAACTTTTTAAATTATTTTTAGAACATTTACAAATATGTTTTGAACATTTAAAAATGGCTAAGATTTTTTTGAATACTTTTAAATATTTACAAATATTTCCAAACACTATGAAATGTTACAGAACTTCTTTTAGTAATTTGGAACATTAGCAAATGTTTGAAACGCTAGAACTTGCTTTGCTGCACGAGTACGTGCAGTTTCAGCCCGATGACGAAGTAACGGGCCTCAAGTTGTGGCCCATGAGTTCTCGTCCGCGTGCGCCCGACGCTCAGATACAGCTTCTCCGATAGGTCAGCTATAATTCAGGCGCGTTAGAAATAGACGTCTCCATTTCTACCCAAAACCAATATTTTTCTAGAAATTTAGATCTGTACCAGTAAAATATCTTAAAGTCAGATATATACCATCATTACCTCACTTACATGTTGAGTCAATGACATGTAAGTCACGATGATATATATCTAACTTTTAAATCTTTTAATGGTAAAAATCTAATTTTTTTTATACTTTTCTCACCCGATGCGGCCGTACTCGCCCCCGCTCCTCCTCGCCCACACCTGCGCACACTCGGGTCATCGCCGCGCTGCCGCCCCTTCGCCCCAAACCTGTTCTTTCTCCTCGCCGGCGGGTTTTTTTTACATCTTTACCATTATAACGGAAGCCACTCGCTCTATTAGCACTCTTATAATGACGCCTAAAAATTTACCATCCTTGTTTCGCGGCACCTTCATTTATAACAATTTTGTCTACGTGGCAGGCCAGGTCGGCATGACACGGTGTCGTCCGGTCAGCAGGGCGATGTGAAATGACCCGTGTGCCCCTGCCCCTCTGTTCATGAACCCGTGCCCCCGCGGGGCAAGCATTGACCGCTCTCTCTCTCTCTCTCCTCATTTCTTTCTCCCCCGCCGCCGGCCATGCCTGTCTTCCCTACTCTGCCGCCACCGCCGCCCCATCCCGCCTCCCCCAGCTCCACGACGAGCTAAGCTATGGCGCACAGGGCCGAGTCGTCCAGCTCGAGCGCGAGAAGGCATGGAAGAGGCGAGAACTCCTTGGGCGAGCAGCATCTGGTCAGTAAAGAGACTGAGCTCCCTTTGATTGTGTGCCTCGATTGTGATCTTGCATGGGTGATTGACCTTCGCGTGGTCAAGCTGAACAGTCCGAACAAGGGCGCATCTTCTTTAAATGCTCGAGAAATGGGGTATGTTTTGCTATCTCTGCATTTTGAATCAAACCTAGGGTTTCGATGTTCTTTGTTTTTTTGCAGAATCCGAAGCTGTGCGGGTTCTATAGATTTCAGAGGGAGTATTTGGATGAGTTGGTGGACAAGAAGGTCATCAGGATCTGCTGTGAGCAGATTCAGAAACAAGGAGGAGAAGAGGATGAAGCAGCTGGTCCAGACGAGGGGATGAAGCAACTGTAGAACAAGCTGGAGAAAATAATGTGGAAAATAAACATTTTCATTGCTTGTGTTGCAATAGTTGTATTGGTAGTTGTTGTAAAACATGTCGCAAACGTCTGATGTAGGAAGTAGTGAGTTTCTGTAGGGAATGAACTTGAACCGAGCACTCTATCACTCTGTCATGTCCAGTTTTGAAGTGCTAAATGGCTTTTGGATGCAAGTTGGATGAACAATTGTGTTGCAATTTGACTGAGCAATTTGATTGAACAATGTGGATGCAAATTGAACACAAAAGATGATAATTTGTGTGCCATTACATAGAGTTTGATGGCCATTGCACGTTAAAGAGTACATAGGACATGCTAAATGTTCACCAACACATAATAGCTAGAGTTTAGTGGCTGTGCACAGCCCATTACACATTTGTTCATACATCACATAACTTGATAAAGGCGATAAAAAAGACAGTATCTGGCCAATCATACAACACAAAAGTTAGCTCCATGAGCACACAAATTCCATCACTGATCATTTCCCCTTGCGTGCTTTCTTCTTAGGTGGAGTTTTCTTCACTTTACTTGCCAACACCTTCCTCTTTGGTGTCTTTTTCTTGACAGGTTCAGGTTCAACATCTGTGAATAGTGCTCTGAGATAAAAAAAAAGATATATTAACTAGCTGACTTAAATAGTTGGAAACTAGATTGACATTCAGGGTTCAGGGCGGTTACCTTTTTGCTGGGGGGAGGGGGTAGTCTGAATGGGGTCTGGGGCATTAACTACTGCCAAAGCCATAGGTTCAAGGGGTGGTTCTTGTTCACTTGCTGCTGCTTCTTCACTTGGCTCGGGGACAGATGATGCAAAATCATTCCTGGTAGCTTCAACCTCTTCCCTTGTCGCTGCTTCTGCTGCTTCCCTTGCTGCTGATGCCTTCATTTCTGCTTCTTCTGCCTCTCTCTTTGCTTTAGCAGCAGCTTCCCTTGCCAATGCTCCTCTTGTCCTTGGAGTTGGCTGTTCAGCAGCAGAAGCAGTTGGCTTGGTGTTCTTTTTCCTCCCAACCTTGACAGGCTTCTTCTTCTTAGTTCTCTTCCTGCAAAAGATGTGGAATTGGTCTAGGTTACAAAGTAAAAAAAATTAGTTACATACATTTGGTAAAGAAAAGTAGTTAGGCACATTTTCTTTGTGGCAGTGAGAGGACACTTCCAGCTGCTAGCTCTGTGGCCATACTCAAGACAATTAGGGCACTTGACTTATCTAGTTGCTTTGCCTCCTATCTCCCTAGCTGATTTGATCCTGCTCTTTCTCAACCTTCTTGGTTCTTTCTTTTTCTGGATTGGAGGGTGCAGTGTGAACCCCTTGTCAACTTCATGCCATTTATTCCTATCAGTGATGCTAGGAATAATGCCTACATAAGCTGCTTGAAACTTTGCCACTGAATAGTACTTGTCCACAAAAGATCCCATGTCAGGCTGCCTCATTCTATTAATCACAATCAATACATGTGGACATGGTTTACCAGTTACTTGCCACTGCCTGCAGGTGCAAATTTTTTAACTTAAGTACACAACATGTCTTCTAACTTCTTCATCTTTGTACACCTGCGTCACCTCTGCTTCATTTGGGTGGCCTTTGGAAATCTTCAATTGTCCTAATCCCCTGGAGGTGGCATTGAGCTGATGTATGACAGCAGGCAAAATACCTTGAGGCAATGCTACAGCAATCTTCCTCCTTTTGGCAAACAACACCATTATCTTTTCTCTAATAGCATCTGCCATGCAATGCAGAGGAAGGTCTTTGAGCTCTTTGATCCAAGCATTCCAACATTTTGCTAAATTGTTGTTTATAGAGTCATACTTGATGTCTGCAGAGAACTTGCTTCTTGCCCAAAGAAAAGAATGATGCTCATCCAACCATGTCTTGATATCTAGACTAGCTGTCAGCACCTTGTCAAAGAAAAATTTGAACTTATGCGGAGAATATGCCCTAGCTGCAGGCCACATGTTTTTTTTCAAATACATCACCAGTGTATCTGTTCTTAAGGTTATCCATTAAATGCCTGAAGCATTCTCTCCATTCTGCCTCTGGAAACACATCTTTAACTGATGACTCTAGTCACTTGCATGCATCTGTGCAGATAGCTAAATACTGCATGGGGCCTATTGCTTTCCTAAGTTGCTGCATGAACCAAATCCAATTTTCCTTGCTCTCTCCCTCAAAGTATCCAAAGGCCACAAGAAACATCCAATTGTGACCATCTAGAGCTAAGGCTGCAGGCATGTGGCCACACCACATCCCATTCAGATGTGTGGCGTCTATACTAATGTAAGGCCTGCAGCCATTCAATAAACCATCTATACTTGCTTTGAATACACAGAAAAATTTGCTAAACCCAACTGTGCCTTCTTCATCAGTGATTGTGTCTATCTCTACTACACTTCCTGGAGATCTCAATTCTATCTCAGCTTTGAACATGTTGCAGTGATTGCAACAAGTTCTAATTAGGTTCTATGGTGTAGTATTGAACTTTTAAAACAATGGTTCTATGGTGCTTGAGGTGCAATGGCATCTTCTTATATGATGGACACTCACCTTTGTGGAACACCAAAACATGCCACTCTTGTGGTGGTTTTCTGAAAATGCAGATGTCAATTTGTCATTTTGAATTTCATCAGAAAATTCAGATGGTTCAAATTAGTTCCGGAAGCAATAGGCTGAAAGGATTCAATCAATTGGGTCCTATGGTATAATTTAGCTTTTCTTGACATGACAAGTGCTGGATCTTAGATGCTTTTTATACTTTTTTTCTGAGTAGAGTTAGACTAGGTTTTAATCTCGTACTAATCTGGTTGACAGTACGTGTATTGAACTAATAGCTTGCTCTTTCTATATATTCATCTAAATTGAATTTATCTTTCAATATATTCGGTTTTGTAGTGTTCCAGCTAACATGCATCATCATATTTCGTTGCGTACATGTTGCAGTGATTGCAACAAGTTCTAATTAGGAGGGCCTGCAAGAGATGCTGATTCACATGTTGGGAGTGTGAGGGGGCCTCATCCTTCTTGATCGTCTCTCTCAGGTAATAAGTTGGATTCTCGCTCGGGTCCAATGAGTAGTTCACCCTGTTAGAGTATATTAGGCAACTCTGGATATAGAAGTTTAAGATTGATTGTAATCCCAGGATAAGGCTACTTGCACTCAAGCCATGTATTCCTATATAATCAGCCCAAGGGGCTAAACCAATATATCCCACGCAATATACATAATCTAACATGACCTTTTCTTTTTGGGTTACACATCTACCTCTCTAGAGCTAATACCCTTTTGCTAAGCTACATTAGTTTTGGCAAGTAATCTAGGTCTGAAGTCTGAACTGCATTGCCATGCTGCATTAGTACTATACAAGTGGTGCATTCCCTTCCTTTGTTTGACTGTTTGTCATCGTGATTTTCCTCATGTGCTGGGGAAAATAGACTATAGAGGCTATGCATCTGAGAGTTGCATACTACGATCTCCTAAGCATCAGAATATTGTAGTATCAAGGGGAGGCCTTTATATCATGACTTAAATGCATATAGGGTCCTCTTTGATGAGGTAAATGGGCAATCTATGGAGTTTGTTTGGACGTAGTGTACTGCAAGTGGTGTATAAAGCCTGATTATTGTGGTTTATAAAGTCTTTGAGATTAATTCATATTGTGATATTCTTGGCCAGTCTCTAATTAGAGAATAAATCAAAACTGGTTGCAGTTGCAGACATGAGTGACCATGTACATATTTGTGTGCTAGGATGTGCCACTTTGGTTAGTGTTATTAGAATTGCTGATCACCACCTGGTCTACTGATTTTTGGTTTTTCTTTGCATAGATGACTTCACAAATCTGCATTTTGCTAGAAGTTTTGAGTAGTCGTACAACCCTTGTACGAACAGATTGGACGACTGTGAATTTACAGTTTCTTTTGGATTAAGACATCATTGACGGCTGACTGAGCGACATAGGGTTATTTCATCCATGTTTCGTTTTTTTGCAGATTCAATAATATGTTTAGACAAATTATGTGACTTTACCATTTATGTTGATGAAATAAAAAATTGGTAATATCATATATATTTGATAGATAACACGTGTATAATTTTTCTTTTAAAATTAAATGACAAGAAAAATGGTGTCTCGTATGTCTCTTAGATAGATGAATTAAATTTCATGTCCTTTTCTCTTATATATCAATCATAGCATAACATGAATATGGTGGAGGCAAATTATAAGCAATAACCCTATCTTTATGCTCCATGTCATATGTTGTATTCATGGCAAATGATTGGAATGCAACTGTGACCCAATATAGTTTGCTTTGGTTGTATGTTATCTATAAGACCTGTGTTTAGACATATTATTTGACTTGGCTATTTAGGTCTATTGCAAGAAAAAAAATAGCACTACTATATGTGTCTGATGAATATAAATATGTGTCTAATTTGTTTATATAAATACGTGTGTGCCACACAGGCACTCTATTAGATCAAAATTTTAGTATCATATCAAAATATAGCACGCGCATGTTGCGTGGGCATGTTTACTAGTGGTTAGATAAGCATGAGGAAAATTCTAGAGTTAGATATTTTGTAGAAAGTGTGTAGTGAGCCATCAAGTCCTATAAACAGGGGTGCTCTCCTTCCTCTTGCCATACTATGACATAAAAGGTCTTAAATAGGAGACGATAAAGTTGTCATATAATGTATAAGTATCATGGTAGGGTAGGCATATAAAAAGTACAAAAGTCTTGTGTTGTACTGAATTATGGTGAATAAAAAGATGAGTCCTTATATAGAGTAGATCTCTCATATTAGTGTCTAGGTAAAGCTCTTCTTGGTGTAGTGTAGGTATAGGGTTCACGGAAGAAATGGTATCCTACTATTTTGGTACCACTTCTTAGAAGTCAATGTCAAGTTAAATCACCGATTTCTCAACACTATTCATAAAAGGTTTTGATTGGTAGTGATCTATAACATTTTCCCTCCAGATGATCTGTTTGCCCTTGTTTGATAAATTTACTACACTAAAGATGAGAAAGCAACCCAACCCATATCGGTTTTCTCCTCTCAATCTAGCCATTATCTTGCCATCGCATCTCATTGATCGATGTTATCGATTTTTCTTCAAGTTGAGGTAAATAGCTGCTCACAAAAGGGCATTCACTACGCTAATAATTCTCGCAATACATGATCACAAATCACAAACAAACAATCAAAGAACAATCAGTAGAAAAAACAATCGGTAGCTTTCTTCCGGTCTACCCGGGTGCTAGCTCTCCACTCCTAACAATCCATCACAAAAATATGATTTTTCAGGAGAAAAACCTATAAAGATACATACTTGCTGCCTAAATATACTAGATCCTCAAAGTGGACACATTACTGTAGTCTAAGATAAAAAAAATCTCACCTTTGCCTTCATTGTTCTTCGTAGTCTGTGATACGTAGAATAATCGGTCTGATCTTGTGAGTTTGTAGTAGAAAATACATATTTAGATTATGAGGATCGCCGGCGCGGAAATTGGGAAGCTCACATGCTCGACAACACTACACCTGCCTCTTGTCATGTGAGATTGGCGAGGGAGAGCACGATAAGAGAGAAATCAGGAGTAGGAATCAAAGGTGTGCAATTTTAGGAACTACTAGTGCTGATTACTCGATCCTTGGAGAACCTAAATCTGTAACATCAAGGCGCAGAATGCGGTATATGGTGAAAAAATCTCACCTTTTGTACTACCTTTACTTGCTATTCTTGAAGGTGGGTGAGGAGGGCCAGTGAAATTGATCTTACGAGCAAAGATATATGTACACACACCGCCGGCTTGCGAGGTGCGTAGGATCCGAGCGGGTGCAGTCGCTCGCGCGGCAATTGCAGCAGCCGATCCCTTGCTCAGTTCGCGCGGGATAGAGTGCGAGAAGAATGGATGGCACAATCCGGTTCGAAGCTTGGCCCGACCCAAGAAAAATTGCAATAGCCCAGAGCAAAAGGGCTGAAAGAAATCTTACCAACTTGGTTCATAGGTCAACTAGTGCTTCTCTCACTCGAGCGTTTCTCAACCCTCTAGCAGTCAATCCGACCTATCATCATCTATCTATTATCTTAATACAACAGTGTTAAAAGAAGCTACCACATTTACTAAGATATGAAAATTTCCACATTAATAAAAAAAGAGAAGGATTTGCATCGTTGAATTTTATGAAAATATATCTATGTATATTATTTTGTGAGCGGCTTAGATTTGGTACATCCATTTTTTAGTTTCTATGATTTTTTCAATATGTCAATTAATTCTTTGACTCATTTTTATTCATGCTTTATTATTTGTTTTTAGAGAAAAGGGAGGTTCCCCCGTTATTTCCAGGTGGAAACAAATCCCACAAGTATTCATACTTTGTTGTAAGCTGATATACTATTTTTTATGATTATTTTTGATGAAGATGTCGATTAGGAAATGAAGGTACTAGTATAATTCGTTGTCAAAAAAGGTACTAGTATAATTGTTATATACTGGTTTGCTTTATTATACACTGAGATACGATTTGTTTGCATGTACCTATTTCTGAGTTGTTTCTTCTATGTATATCTATTCATTGAGGATCCAGAAAACTAAATAAATAACACAATTTTCAATTACAGTTACTAGAAGTAATTAGCGGTAACAAAGTTATTTCTTAGGATGTGCAATGTGTCTGAAATTTTCTAAAAGAACACTTCTTTTGGGACGAAGGAAGTAGATATATAACATCGAAATTTGTTCAACTTCCACGCAGAGTGACTTTTTCCAAAAGAAGATTGGTGTCTATATAGATAACATCGAAATCGAGGAGTCATAATTAATGAGATGATAAGTAAAGTTCATAATCAACTTCCACCCTGTTTGGCTACTTTTGAGTTAGATGGCTCCAATCTAACCCAATCTAACTCTAACCCATGGATCCAAACAGGGCCATTGCACCAAGATGAAACATTACTATCAAGATAGAATGGAGGAAGTATGTGGGAGTGGTCTCCGGTGTTCCCGTGCTTCAGTTTGGTAGAGTCCAACTCCAAGTAAGTTATTTTGTCCCGCGGATACCATTTTTGTGCATGAGATAAATGGGCTATTAGCTGCAGGCTCATGTCATTGTTCATTCAGGCGTTGGCAGCTTAATATGTTTGGCTCAGCTATTTACAAGACATATCTACAAATTCTAGTTGATATAAGTTATAACCGTGGCATAAATTTAGTGGTGGTGTGCATACAGGAGTAAGATGTGTGCAAGCGCATTCTGGGTGAGCTTGCACCTGTCAATATGAGTGTACACTGTCTAATTAGAATCTAGGGCCTTACTAATGACCTCTCGTGGATGTGGATCCAATGTTTTATGGCGTCAAAATTCAAAAAACTAGTCTAGCTGGTGAGTGCACTGTCATAAAAATCGACTATAGTTGGTGTCTTGGTGACTGCACAATCTCACGCTTCTGAACGTCAGGGTGGGGTACCCTAAAAAAAACGTCAGGGTGGGGTTAACCGTTAACACCTCGTAGGCTCATATAGGTTTCAGTGGCGGAGCGTGAGTCGGAATTGTAAAAGCTTTAACGTTACAGTGGTCGAAAGCTGAGCCATGATGATTTGCAACGAATCTACCTAACCGTTTCAGGGTGCGTTTAGTTCCTCTCTTTTGGAATTTTAAAAAAGAATTGTTTTCACATTTAAAGTATTAAATATAGACTAATTAAAAAATTAATTATAGAACTCGTCTATAAATTACGAGACGAATCTAATGAGCCTAATTAATCCATTATTAGCACATGTTTACTGTAGCAATTTAGTGTCTAATCACGATCTAATTAGATTCATTAGATTCGTCTCACGATTTACGGTGCATTTGTGTAATGCGATTTTTTTCAACTACATTTGGTACACTATTTGGTACACCATACAAGCGTTTTATAAATCTTTTGAAATTTTAAAATTTGGATCTAAACAAGACCTCAAACCGCAACCGGTCACTTCAAAATTCCCAAAGAAAACGGGGCATTCCAAACGGCGGCGCCCGTGCGCGAAGGCGAGAGCACGAGGCACACCACACCGCGCCGCCTGTCTATCCTCGCCGGCCAGGCGCCGTTCGGAGCGAGACGACCGCCCCAACCGACTCGGGTCACCCGAGCATCGACGGCTCCGGAGGCCCGCCGCCCACCCGCGGCCTCCGATCTGGCCCGTCCACGTACTCCCCCCATTGACATGACCTCCGCTCACCAACCCCGACACGCAACCTTCCCTTCTCTCGCCTCCCCCCATTGACATGTCGGCCCTGACAGACCCCTCCTCCCCGCACGCGAGTCCCCCTCACCGCCGTGATCCCTCGCGCACGCGGCTGGACATAGTCTCTGTCACTGGCTTCCTGGCTCCACTCTCCGTGGGTCCCTCGACTCAGTCGGTGTAAACAAAAATCGCGAGGTGCGCAAGACGGGTAGCGAAGTGTGGCACGTACGCAGGCCATCGACTCGGGGGCGCTCGGTCACTGCAGCCGTGCTATGAGAATGGCGTGTGGGTCCAAGACTCCCGTCGGGTCTACCGGCCAGTGATTATCTAGGAGGCGGGTCGGGCGGAAAGAAATTTAGGGGGCAATACCTCGCTACCAAACTCGGGACCGGCCCCTCATAATTCTCTCTTCCCCTCTCGCGATTTGGGTACTCCCTCTCGCCTCCGCGCACAGGTTTCGTCCCCCTCTCCCTCTCTCCTCCTCTTCTCCAGAGAGAGAGAGAGAGAAAGAGAGAGAGCGAGGAGAGGGAGCGAGAGCTACCTGCTGCGACCTCGAGTATCATTTCGGTAAGCTTCGAGTTCCCCGTGCGTGGAATTCGATCCGTTGATTTGGTCGTGGTAGATGGGGGGAAGCTGTAGCAACCGGTAGCTGTGTTCAATTCGTCGGATTTCGGTTCGGGGTTCAGCGTGCCGCGGGGGTAGTCTAGCGCTTTAGGGTTTTGATAGGCGATGGCGCGACGTCGTGGGGATTCGCTTCTCCTGATTCAGGGGGTTTGGGTTTTCGTGAATTTGAAGTTGGGGGTGGGGGGATGGCGATTCAGTTGGGGGTATGCTGTTTTTGGTGCTTCGGGGGCTCGCTGAATTCAGAGGCTTGAGATCCTTGCTTGCTCTCATCCGTGTGTCTGATTTTGGGGCGGTTTTGTTTTCTCCGCTCGGTGAACTTGGGTTGCTTTGGTTTCTCTTGTTCCTTTGTTTTCGGTGGAACCGTGCTTTTGTTCGGCGCAGGAGCGGGCAATTTCGAGCTAATTCTCTCAGTTGACTCAAAAACTTGTGGGTTTTTAGCTCGCGGAGGCGATCTGAGTATTTATGTGAGTAACTTTAGAGGGTTTCCCCTGAAATTTCATGATACTAGTTAAGGAAATTGTCTTTTGGGTAGTAAGTTTGGGGCGATTTGTTGGGAATGATTATCCTGGCATGAAATTAGCAAATTTTATAGTCTCGTGTTGGTCTCACGTCATCTCACCTTGTTACCGAGTATTTCATGGAATTTGGGGTGTATTATCTGCCTTTTATTTTTTAGTGTTTTGCTATAGATCTAGCTAGTATCTATTGTCTGTCTATTACGTAGCACATATCATCTTGTAAGTACACCTAGCTGTCCCGTTGCTTACATAAATACATAGTTACATGCAGTTTTTGATACCCTTCTAACTGTCCCAACAAAAACACTAATAAACCTATGCCTAATGTGTCTAGGATTGTGCAATATTTCCTGCGTGTTCCAAGAAATTTAGTGTACTAATTGAGCTGTTTTGCAGTTACCGCTTTTAGCTCGTAAAAGTTGACAGTTTTTTCGTATGCAGCAGGAGACTTGCGGAAAGATGTGATAGAAGAGTAGAAACTGTGTGAAAAGGCTTGATGTTTGTTCAAAGGCAGTGCCTATCTGGGTAGGTTATTGTAAATAAATTTCACTTTTATGTCCTTTCACATGCTTGGTCCTGGTTAGAATTGGCACTGGTCGTGTTGGACAAGTTTTAGGGCATTAAAGGTGGGTAGATGTATGCTCTTGTGGAACTTTGATGTGGCATTTTTTTGTTTAGAACTTCAGGTCTCATCGTTGCGTAAAGTTGAGAGTCGCAAGGTGGCAAGGGTTAGACTGTTGCGATACTGTACTCTTGTTTGCAACATAAATGACATTACCATTAGTTTGTTTGTATGGGTTTTGGGTAATAAACTTCTACTGGTATGGCACATAATGTTAGCTTAAAAGCTAAAAATTTGGTATAAGAGTCTTTATTCAAGTATGCATAAACTGACCTCTCTCTTAACTTTCTAGTGAACGCAAAGAGTGTTGATTCGCTGAACAAGTGCAGTAGTCAAGATGCCTGCACTGAGAATGAAGAGGATGCTTGAAGATACTGAATTTGCTAACGAGTTCAGCACAAAGTCTGTTAAATCCATGAAAATTTCGCATTTTCCTGTCAGTGAGTTAGAGCAGTCCGCTGTGCTAAACTCGTCAGATAAAGTTCCTCTAGATGGTAAGTGATCTCATGGACATTCTAGAAGTAAGGTGACTGCATGTGTATAAGCTAGCTGTCTAAAAAAGGAATTTTTATTTTTTATGTTCCTTTTGCTCACATATAGTCACATGTAAGTTGGAACAATATGCTTACACCATGCATTGTTATTAACAATATCATTGCGCATGTGTTTATGTGTTTATGGATTGACAGTATCTCCTGCTGCAGAGTCGGATCCAACTATTCAGCTTGGTGACCAGGATATTAGGATAATGGAAGCTTCTGGCTTGCATGATCTGCATGGAGGGAAATCCATTGGTGTGCTCAAGGTGCTTCAGCATAATTCAGTCTCATATTAAACACTGTGATAACTAACCATGCACTTGTCCTGCATTTGGCTTCATAATTTCCATTTTTATAATTTATTTGTGTTGGTGGCTTGGGGGGCTCTTTAGTTTCAACAGTCTAAGGATCAAATTCTTAATTAGTACTTGCAATGTTGCCAAATTGATGTGCTTTGGTTGCTCTCTGGTCCTCTTGAGTTTTCCTTACAAACTCTTGAGTATTATGCTTCTATACCACCCAAAATATATGAAACAAATCATAATCTATCATCTTCAGAAATGATTGCAAGAATATTATATTCATCCTAGTCATTGCTAATAAGTTCTCAACTCATAAGTTTTAACCTTGATTTCCATGTTGATTGGACCTGTAAAAAAGAATGGGAATGATGCAATAATGTATGAAACAATTGCAACTGATTGAGACATAACATAACTAATGCATTGCCTGCTGCTTGTTATCACATGGCCTTTTGCTTCAACTTATTACAAATTAATGATAAATCTTGTTGTTTGGCATTGTTGGAGTTTGATTAAAGTGCTGAAGATTGGGTGCATTGCTTTGTTATTTTCTGTAGACTCTGCAGTTTGATTTCCTTTTGGGGTCTCAAAACTTCATATCAGCTTGTCGTGTAACCTAAGATTGTCCTTTTGATTTCAGGATTTAACATCTGGGGTGGTAGTTTCACCAAATACGGAGGCTGATTCCTCTGCTAATTATGATGACAATGAGTCTCTGTTACATGTAGTGAATTATGTAAACAAAGGTAAGGAGCAGTCCTTTCCCCTACAATGATATGTATACTGGCATTAAATATAGGAATGGAGTTTAGAGCACACATCTATAAAAAGTAATTTACTAGCTTTCAATTCGATATGCGCACTTCCATGATTTCTGTTGTGTTGTAATCACTACAGCATATGTGATATGATATGAGGTTATAGATTCTTCCATCTAGAATTCGATGCTGTCAGGGTTTTTAAAAATTGGATAAATAATGAACCACATTATTTAGGCCATCCAACTTGCTTAGGACAAAGACTTGTCTTTGTTTTTGTAATGGATCATATTTGATGTCAAATGGTTTGTCATTATGTGATAGCTGCAAATTGAGCTTATATTCATGTGCATGAGGCCCATGAATCAAATTAATTTTAACTTCACGGTCAATTTCTTTAGTGGCATGTTACATGTATGAGTTGCTTGAAGGCCTGTCACCAGCATCAAACGGCTTCTTTATTGTTAAATTTATAGTGGTGCATGTTTTTGGAGATTGTACTCTAAATTTGTTAGTTTAGTTAGTGAAGCAACCAAACATACCAACTTGTGGAAAAGGCCTGCCTAATCAGGAGTTTAGATTAATCAACCCAGGGATCATTTTAAATAAAGAAAACAATGGCAGAGTCCAGCCCAGTGGGTCACTAGCCTAGGGCATGGCTCATTTCCCCTAACTCACAAGTTGTTTATCAATATTTTACAAAAGCACAATTTATTAGGAGATCAGTTAGTATTTTCCATAATGTTGCACATGTGTATTCATTTATTATTTTCTATTACAGAGTTTTCAGATGAAGGTGTAGATTATTCAGCCCAGAATTTATGTGCTGTTAGTGATCATGAGGCAAGCTGGGTTCCAAATCAGTGTTGCAACCTGCTGGATATTTGCAGTCCAGATGATGATTTCCGTTTCTTGTTGGATAATCCAACCAATCTTCTTCCTAGTTATACTGGATTTTGTGACGAATTTGTATCGGTTGATGCATTGATGAACATGAGCAGCAGATGTGGTGTGTTTCCACTTATTGAGAGTGCCTCAGAAGCCAGTATTGATAATAAGCCATGCTCATCTGAGGTGGATTTGTGCTTTAGTAATTCTGAGGTATTAGAGTGGCTTAACCCACACCTATCCGAGGAGGATTTACCAGATCTTGTTGATTTTGCTGAGTTGACTTCAAATGATGTTCCTGCAATAAAAGAGCAACGGACCAGAAAGGTCACTCTTGTACTTGATTTGGATGGTATGTTGCTAAGCATGGCAGAAGTTAATCTTGGATGAGATCATTTCATGCCCTTGACAATAATATATTGTTTCTCCTTTTAATGCAGAAACCCTTGTTCATTCAACTATGGAGCAATGTGATGACGCTGATTTCACTTTTCCTGTGTTCTATGATATGAAAGAGCATGTGGTGTATGTGAAAAAGAGACCACACGTCCATATGTTTCTCCAAAAGATGGCTAAGATGTTTGAGGTAGTGATATTCACAGCCAGCCAAAGTGTTTATGCAAACCAGTTGCTTGACGTGCTGGATCCAGAGAACAAACTTTTCTCCAAGCGATTTTTCCGGGAATCATGTCTATTCACAGACAGCGGCTACACAAAAGATCTGACTGTTGTTGGAGTTGACCTTGCCAAGGTTGCCATAATTGACAACACTCCACAGGTAAAACTGCTATTATTCATCGTGACTTTTATGTTCTTGTTCAAATTGAAGTTGTTCATAGCTGTGTTTCAAATCATGATAGATTTATCATCACTTTTTGTGCTCCATCGAGTTGAAGTTGTTTATACATGTGTCTCACGTCTAGTGTCTTATTTTGTGCAACATGTTCTATTTATTGGTTTATAAAGGTAATATGTGGGCCCACAAATGATCTAAATTGTCTGTGTTTATCAGGTTTTCCAGCTCCAAGTGAACAATGGTATACCAATAGAGAGTTGGTATGACAACCCTGTAGATGAGGCTCTACCTCAGTTGATCCCTTTCCTGGAGATCCTTGCTGTCGCGGATGACGTCCGGCCTATCATTGCCAAGAAGTTTGGCAACACTATAGATAGTTGCTGAAGATTTTGAATAAGTTTTAGGGTTAGTCTTGTTTGCTCACATAGTGGAACAAGAACCTACATGACATGTTAACAGGACTAGTGGGACTTGATTTTCTCTTTCCAGCAAGTTGGTTTCATAGGATGAAGAGTCTTGGTGCGGGGCAATTTCTTAGAATTGTACATATCCTCAATTTTGGTTTGTTTTGTCTTTGTACATAGAATGCTACTGGAAATGAAAGACTGAAAGTGAATCTCCTTGCGAAGTTCTGTGTGTTAATTGCTGCCCTGCCATGTGTGGCTTAATGTTTGATATTATGATGCTTGTAGTTGTCTGGTTCGTTGATTGCCTGTGGATGCATTGTGTTACTCCATCATGTGAAGAAATTTGAGCAATGAGGTCGAGGGGACCAATATTGAGAAATTGGTCGTAACTCATCAGTTCTAGGAGGAAGACGGGCTACGAAAAGGTTGTGTTATCACATCATTGTTGTTTTTCCTTCTACGGATGGTACGCAGTGGCGTGATAAAAATGGTTTGCATTTCATGTCACTGGAAGCAATGACAAAGGCTTATATCTGGTGCATTAGCAAAGTCAGCAATTATGAATTTTCTTTAGTGATCAGTCCCCATGTATTTAATGCACCTTGACAAGTGGGTACCTAATGAGTAATTTTAGATTATCCATAGCTGATTTTCTGTTCATAAACCTTGCTGCAGAATCCACGTTTTCATTTGGATCACAATAACCAATAAGAAAGAAAGCTTTTATTCATAACTCAAGCGCGCTACCACCTTTCCTTGCAATTGCAAGAGATTCTCTCCTGTAACTCAAGATCTCCAAATTTTCAATAGAACCTCAACTCAAAAGGCTGGATCTCATATTTAGTTGAAGGGAATATCATGACTTTTAACTAGAAATTTCAAATTCATATCATGAAACAAATCTCCAAACCTTGTTAAGTTGGAGTAATTACTTTTAACTAAGAAAATACCAACATACTATTGCACTAGTCTTAAACAAGAAAATATGCTATCACGGTTGAAACTTTCGACTACCAAAATCAAAGGTGTCAGTGCCAACTGCCATGCGTTGAAAGCCTGAGCTAATATCTGCTATTGAACCTTCATTGGAACAAAGGGTATGCTACAGTTTTATATACTTGAAGAAAAGCTACGCAAGCATTATCCCCCCCCCCCCCCCCCCCAAGACTGATCCATAGCCTGACAAGTTGGAAACATCACGAAAAGACAACTGGATAAAGGGAAGGGGAGGACTATGCTTAATGTCCTAAGTAAATTTGATTCCTAAAAATAATAATAAAAACTTTGGAGGGAAAATTAAGCCAGCCGTTGTTATCAATCTAAACTGCCCTATGGTCCTGGCAATTGGCTTTGCTAATATGACATTACAGAGCTAAACGTACACAAAATTCCACAACGTTGAATTAAAGAAGCTGCTGCGACCAGCAGCAATACATAAATCAAGTCACTGTATATACAGAAGCTCACTATTTTTATTCCCACATGTTTCCTTTCTTGCAAAGTACATAGATTTCCCTGTAATCTTCTCTGCCCCCTCTACTCTTACCAGCAGCAAACAAACGATGGCACTGCTCTTGTCTTCTATTTTTTCCCCCTTTTCATGGGGTAATGGCATTCCATTTTCAACAAGCTGGATCAAATGGACAGGATGATGAATGTTGTTTTCCCGACATCTATTTTCAATGCGACATCACGTGTCCTCCTTGATCCTCGATCCATGGCCTCTATCTTCAGGTCATAGAGCCAGTAAGGCAGTTCTTTAACACTGACATCTTTTCGCTCTTCGCCATGTTATTACTTCAACTCAGCTGAGGATTTTGGAGATGGCCAATGCACCTACAACTAATACATCCTAGAAACTCCATATTGAACTGCATTGACCTTATTATAGCCTCCACCTCCTACAGATGCAATGCCATTAAAAGGGGCGATTCCATGAATCATGCTCGACTGCGACGCAGCTCTTTCCACAACATCATCTTTCGGGACACCTTTGGGTATGTAGTAGGAAGACCTCAAGTCAGGAGACATCTGAGGCACTGCCTTGGCATCCATGAACCGCTGTGCTGGCTGGTACTGCATGCGATCTTTTTCAAGCTCCTGTTGGAGCTCTCTGTCTGAGTTGTCAGACTTCCGGTGGTAAGTGTATGCTGATAGATTAGAAGTGGCTGGAGGAAGTACTGGATTCCTCGCCACTCTTCGTTGGTTGTATGGATCAACAGCAGTCAGGTTCTCATATGGTATTACGGGGCCAACAACTCTTCCTGGTCTAGCTGGAATTTTTTTTCCCGAAAGTAAAATTATATTAGGTTGCTGGCTTCTGAAGAATGAACAGGAGATACTTATTTGGGAGAAATTATCACCTGTTGGAATCCTTTGAGGAACTTGGGAATTTCCATTTGGAGGGATCGGATTAGAATGAACTGTAGTAGTCCTGCAAATAGCAGATTAAAGGTCAACATGCAATTCTGACAGCAATCACTAATCAGCATTAGAAATAATTGAACAAATTGTCCAACAAGTAGAGAAGTTGCTGGCCTTTGATATCACAGTATCACAAGGTCATCATACTATGTGGTATTCATTTTAATCCCAGGAGAAACTAGGAAACTACTGCACCCATTAGTATTTTTTAACAAAAAGCAGAACTTAGCAGCGTCCAACATAGAAAGAGAACAATGGAAAAGTTTGCTACCTTGGGAGGGAAACATGCTTTCTGTCTGATGACGGGATTTGTGCCCCACTCTTTCCTCCATTTTCCTCCAAGTTAGCAAATTGCCTTCGGAAATTGTCAACAGCACTGTATAATAAAGATTAGGAAAAGTTAACCTCACATATGAACATCCGCATGTAGCTGGTGTGAATAAACAGAAAAGAAAAAATTGAATAAACTGGATAGCTCACGTGCAAATAAATACCTAGGATATAGAAAGTTTGTTTTTTCAGTTCCATTCATGTAATCCTTAAGAAGCTGAGGATGATACTCCAATATCTCCCGGAAAATAAGTTCCTTGACATCCTCTTTGGTCACCTTTCTTCGTTCAAACTCAAACTCCATTTTGGTTATTGGCTGGCACGATGGTTCTCTCTCTACTTTTGCGAGGCCTTTAAAATATGGATCAGCCAATGCCTGATTATGTACATTAGCAACCAAGGAAACATTATTAGAGTGTATTTTTAAGGCGTAATGATGGATAGCACAGTAATAAAATAGAAACACAAAATATGATTTTAGATTCTACAGTTCAAACACTTGCCTCTTCAGCAGTTGGCCTATCCTTAGGATCAAATGCTAAAAGCCTCTGCAAAAGTTTGAGTGCAGCTGGATCTGCTTTAGGGAACCTCTCAGAAAATGGTACTGGATGTTTTTTCCTCATGCTAGTCAAGTACCTCCTTGCCTTCTCATTGCGAATCTGCAGTAGCCAAAGGATCATTGCTTGACAGTTGTGGACAATTTACTTTGGAAAAGTAGGAATGGAATGAAGGACATACCCTGGAAACTGTATCAAGCGATGGAGTACCCAAGAGATCAGTCATCAGATCCAATTGGTGGACCACATTTTTTCCAGGAAACAATGGCTTCCCTGTTAAAATCTCCGCAAAAATGCAACCAATACTCCAGATGTCAATAGCTGGTGAATACTGCAGAGAACAACAAAATAAGCATCCTTGAATTCAACAACAAAAAATAAATTTAAAGAGAAGAAAAACCAGAAATTAATTAACATGTTACATAATTACAACTAACATTTTCCACTCGTACTCAGCACTAGTCCCTAAAAAAATAAGTGCACGATACTGTTAAATGGTAAATCCCACACCTGACCAATATTTTAACAGCTTATCTATGATTTCCAATGAAGGTAATACCTACAAAAAAGGTAGCAGTGCGATCTAGAAAATTAACTTATGCAGAAGAATGCAGCTCCTAAACAAACAATTTGGAAGGAGCGACCCTTGGTATGCTGGCTGGTAAAGAAATAAATAGAATTCAGTTGAAGTGAGTGGTTGAGGAAAAATCACATCCAGCTTTTGAACACTGGACACAAAAGGATGAGCTGCAGAACATAAGACAGTATGAAACAGCACATCTTGTTCGCCATTGGCATAAGAATGCTGGCACTGCTCAGTAACCCTATATCAGAATGTGCAGATTGGTTACCTTAGAAAAGAAAGATCCGCACAGTTCTGGAGCCCTATACCATCTTGTAGCAACATAATCCTGAAATTTTTGTGAAACAGAGTATGAATATAATCTGTTACAAAAAGTGCTACATGAATCTAGTCTACCAGAATCTACATACCGTCCAGAATACTGTTGTAGGAGTGTCATTGAATGCCACTCTTGCCAATCCAAAGTCACATATTTTAAGTTTACAGTTAGCATTAGCCAATATATTCTTTGGCTTCAAATCACGATGATAAACATTAGCTGCAATCACAAACATGGATGTATCAGTTCTGGCACTCCTGAAGGACCTAGCAACTGAGAATGAGGGCTCAACTGTTTGATAACGGAGGGCAGGAAATAATTGTACAGCTTGAAAACTCAAAAGTATAGTTGGCAGATACAGAGAATGAAATAAGAGATGAATGTACGCTAATTCATATAATGGTGTAAACCATAGAGGAAGATGAGAAAGAATCAGCAATAAGAGCTTGGTTAACAGATCAGCACTAAAGTGATATTTATGCATGGAGACACTACTCTGATCCTCCATGCTCCTAACAGAGCATAACAAATACCAAAACCATAAATAGAACCTGTCCCGCTATTTTTAAAGAGAAATAGTTCCTAGATGCATAAGAATATTATGATAACCATAAAGATAAGAACTGTACTCTAACTTAATCAACAATGACTATGTAGAAGCATACCAGTATGAATGTATTTGAGTGCACGGAGCATCTGATATAGAAAGAACTGATGATGCTCTTTGGTTAAGTCATCATTTGCCTTGATGACTTGGTGTAGGTCTGTATCCATCAGCTCAAACACAACATAGATATCTTTGAAGTCCCTCCTTGATGGTGGCAACATTATATGCTTGATCTCAACTATATCAGGATGTCGCAATAGCCGAAGTAGTTTGATCTCACGGAGGATCCGGGCAGCATCGGATAAGTGCTCAAAGATATTATGTATTTTCTTGATTGCCACCTTGTCGCCTGTATGTTGGTCAATAGCTGAGCAAACAACACCATAACTTCCTTTGCCAATGACCTCTTGGATTTTGTATCTGTTAGCATCACCATATTCACTGAAGAAGTCCATCTCTGGTGAACCCTGAGGGAAGTTTAATATACTGAATTAACACTATTGAGCAAAAAAAGGAGTAATATGAAAATAAAGAACATGTAATGACCCAATTCAACTGAGTAGAAATGCAGAATCCGCTTCAGGAACTAAACTCAAAGTCAGATGTCCCAGGTTTCGCCCCGGTGGTCAGAAAGAATAGCATTAAAAAAGTTTGGATTGCTCCTTGGATGATCCTTGGGTGATCATACATGCTACCCTCAGCAACTGTAAGAAACAAAGCCAACGAGAATACCGCAACAAAAATCCCAAGATTTGCAGATATATCACTAGAATACTCAATGAAACAGTTCACAAGAAAACAGTGTCAGATTGTGTGAAGCCTGACATCTGAAGCTTTCTTCCTAGTTCCTACTGAAACGACTGCCAAAACAGCAGACTCGTACCTGTGTTCAACTAACAGAGATTATGGCTGAAATATCAACTGGACTCTTATAGTTTGTGTAATCAGACACATAAAAAAGGTAGGTACACCTTCCCTCCAATGCAAGCCTCCTTTGTCTCTAGCAATGAGCAGAGCAGGGCTGATTAAGCGTTAAGGCAAATTGATACAGGAAGAAGTTCGACTCTTTAAGGGAGTGCTCTTGGTGCATATAAATGAACATGCCTCCTAAGTGGGCATAGAATATATTGATAAGCTAATCCAGTGGAACAAATTAACATCCTTTTCTTCCAAGGAAAAGAAGGCAAGAGAGGCCACAGAATATGGATTAGGATAAACACAAACTACTCAGCGAATTTAATTCCTCATATGTGATACCTCTAAGTCGTAACTGAATAGGCTTTTTGTGGCGTGCCAACACGGATTAGCAGGGTGGGGAAAAAAGGCCTGGCCAATCCTTTAAGGAGCAATTTGTATTCGCCACAGTTGGAAAAGTTGCAATGGATGCCATTTCCTTTCGAGGGCAGGAAAGGGGACGCCGCCCCAACACCGGAAGAGTTCAGATATTATGGAGAAGGCACCCACTTGCAAATCCAGCAGAGAACCTTCTGCTGATCCGGAAAACTTCCGATCCAGAAAAAAAACAACAGAGACGAAACAAAACTTCTCGTCCGCGGACGCACGAACCTGGACTGCGGGTCTGTGGCGACTCCACAGCTCAAATCCAGTAACAGCTGCACGCGATCACCCGCGAGAAAGACGAGGAAAAGGTCGCGGGGAAGGAACAATGGCACGAGCGGATCCTTACGGTTCCCGTGCGGCTCCTGGAAACCGAAATTTTCAGGAAAAGAAGGCTCTTTTTTTTCCAGGAGGAGGAGATATGGGCGCCCCGCGAGGCCGGCCGAGGTCCAACCCGGCAGGCCAACCGATCCCCAGACGCCAACAACCCGGGCGACCTCGCGTCGTCCAGCCGGGGCCCCAACCACCCCCACTCCCACCGACGGGAAGGCGAAACGAGAGCCGCTGCCGCTCACCTTCCTCCGCTGCTGCTGCTGGTGGTGGTGGTCCGTCGCCTGCATCGCTCCCCGGCCGCCGCGTCCTCAGCGCTGCTCCGCCGCCCGCGAGGCTACCCGCATTTGCCCCGCCGCGCCGCCGCATGCGAGGCCCTCCCCGCCCCCCAGGAGGAAGAGCGCGAGGGAGAGGCAGCGAGCGAGAGAGATAGAAGGCAGAGATCGATCTCCCCCTCCCCTCCCGTCCCGGATCGAACCCCGCCCGCAGCCGGAACGCTCGCCCCGCTCTGTGGCCCGCGCCTCGCTCGCGACTGAGCAACTCGCGGCGAGGGTGGAGGGGGGAAGAGAGAGAGTTGTGATGGCCTGGTGGCGCGGCGTTGGAGATCGATCTCTCTCCTTGGTGGGCTGGGAAGGGATGATGAGATGATGCCGCAGCGCAGCGCAGCCGGTGGGGGGGAGGTTGCGTTGCGTCGCGAGGGAGGGAGGTGGCGTTAAAAACACAGACGGCACGAGCCCGTCCCCCCCCCCCCCCCCCCCCCCCGTGCCGGGCGAGTTGCGACGCCAGCGACCCCTCCGGTCGGTTTCGCCGAGCGCGACCCCGTGACCGACCGCGCCTGCGTCGTCTCCGGCTTGGCTGGCGCGACTAGTAGTAGCAGTAGGGAAAGAAGAAAAAAAAACAGCAGCGTTTCCTTTTTCCTTCTCGAGTCGTGACCCGGGACGATTAGTAGCCCCGCCGCGCCGGCTCCACCTGTCTGCCTGCCTCGGCCGTCGCCGCCGTGAACTCATTTCTACTCGGGCCGAGCCGGGGACGACGGGCCGCCGGGCAGTTCGCCGCCAACCGCCACCGCCGGGTCCGAGTCGCGTAGTCTGGCGGCGGGGTCGGCGGACCCGTCGCAAGTTTCCTTGGGTTTCCGTGCGGAATCCTGTCCCGCCCGCCGGCGTCAGCGCTTGACGCTTGCGCAGGTGCTCGGTTTGGTCGGCGCGCGGCGTCGGCGTTTGACGCTTGCGCAGGTGCTCGGTTTGGGTTTGGTCGGCGCGGCGGCGAGACCCGGTAGCCCGGCGGCCCCGGCATAGCAGAGCAGAGCCAGACGCGCTTTTCCAGAGCCGGCCTCGCCTCGTCACTCCCCCCTTTGGCCTTTCGCTCACATGGGGATGTGCGCGTGCGAGTATTCTATTCCCGGATCAGAGATCCGGATAAACACATTACAGTGAACACTGCTCCTGTTTTCTTCCACAGAGAAAATCCGTCGTCTACCTTGTCATCAGCTAGAAAATCCGTTGCCAATTGCCATCACCCAGGGAGGAGGTGCGAGCAGATTGCTGCGCAGAGCAGGAAGCTTCCTTCCGGTGTGCTTCCGCGCGTGCCCGCCATGATAAGGTCACGCAATTATCGGTAGGTAGATCTGGATTGCGAGCTGGTAGCTTTCGACGGAATAATACGCCACGCCATGGATCGGTAGCCCGGTAGGGTTTTTGAGTGGGGGCCTCCCCATCCCCTGCGTGTATGGCATGTGCGGATTAATCATGCACGCGAAGCATCTTTGCGGCCTTTGGTCCTCTCTCTCTCTCTCTCTCTCTCTCTCTCTCTCTCTCTCTCTCTCTCTCTCTCTCTCTCTCTCTCTCTCTCTCTCTCTCATCTTTCCATTTAGAAGTTCTTCACGGGCAGAGCTAGACACACAAAGATCATCGAGGTCATTGTCATTGGCATTATATGGGCTCACTAACACTGACAAACCACAGGAGTTTTCATAACATTGGTGCAACATTTATTGGGCTGGCTCACTAACACCGAGGACCCATGCAGTTTGCAAGGATTTTGTTTCAAAAGATGTGACATCTTCATCGACACTTCCTCCATTTCTAAATATATGGCATTTAGGACAAGCAAATTTAGTTCATTAATGATGAAGTTCCAACATGTGTTATCTTAAATCGTCTTTAACGTACGACTGCACCTAGCAAAAGATGCCACCAAGCTGAAACAAAAAATATATATCGTGCAAAAACTCGATCTCGAGGTTCAAATGCAGGGGTATAGCAACAAAATGTGTAGTTTGATCATGCAGTTTAGGGCTTTCCGTGCAGTGCTGCAATGAACACATGCATATTTTTCCTGACCGAACACCAGTAATGTACCTTCTGCTTCAGGATACAATTCCGAAATGGACGCATATAATATTTCATTGGTCCAATTAACGTAGGAGCTCACAAGTGGTGGCTTAGAAAAATCAAACGGTCAGACAATCCCTTTTGCATTAGATGACTACTACGTATTAATGAGAAAAACTCAATAATGCTATCCGGTCTTTTCCCTCAAGAAAATTAGGTGTAAATAGCAACTCTCAATAATGCTACTTTGTGAGGACACCATCATTTAAACAATTATTGCACCCGTTTGATTGCTGAAAGTTTCCCACGGTTGCTTTCCTGCAAGATTGGAAATGAAAGTGGTGTTCCGCATTCTCATCGTTCATATCTCCAAAATTAAAATATGCAAGAAACTGAATTCATCAAAAGAACCTAGAATAGTTTAAATAGAGCGTGCAAAATTTAAAATATACCCCAAATTATGTTTACATTAGATATCATAAAGAAATCGCTGGCCTTTTAGCTCATCCGCTCAACTTTAACTCATCCAAACAGGCCATAATCCTAATATAAATTCGCTGTTGTGTCATGCTTTTTGAATTGCTGACTTTGTTGCAACGTGGACTACGTTACACCTCTGTTCAAAATGCTTTTTTTTTTTGTTCCGGATTGATGGCAAAATGATCCAAACTACAGGAATTTACGTGTATATATAGTTTGTATACACGGATAATCCGGTTGATCCGACCTCCACTCGACACCTGTGACTGCCTTTGTCCTCATGGTTTATCTTTCTTTTCCACATCCGGTCGATCGGTGTGTCATCCGAGTCGTGTTCCTCTGTTTAGTTATAAGCACGCAACACGATATGGCGTGGACCAATGACAGTTGAAACTTGAAAAGCGCGCACGGCTTCGTACCTTGACATGGAGCAGCTCGCACGCAGTCTGGTCAATTTAATTTACTACTACCAAGTTTGCGTGTGCTGCAAAGCGGGAAAAAAAGAATGCGCAGCAGCAACAAGTAGCGTATCAGTCTTCCTTAATTTCGAAATGAAAAGAGCAGCTTCGTGCCGTGGCTTCATGGCACCAGCGAAGATTATCGAACAGTTGAACCACTTGAACGCCCCCAGCAAGCTAGCAATAAGTGTAGCAATAACTTGGCTACGGTTATTTTCGGTAACATGGCACGTGACGGCCCGGCCGCCATCGCAACAACTTTTCTTCCACCCCCCCCCCCCCCCCCCCCCCCCCCGAGACACCCAGCTCCAGTCCACCGTCACATGGCAGCGCGGCGGCGGCGTTACGGGCGGACAGGCCGCCGGCGCGCTCGAGCCGTCGCTGTTGCTCGAAAAGCGGCGTCCACATCCTGGCGCCCGGGCCCAGAGAGCCCCTCCCATCTGCGCTCGCCGGCTCGCCGTCGATGATCCCCAGGGCGACGTGACGCGCGATACGACGCGATCCCCCGAAGCCCGCGTGCGGACACGCCCGCAGGCTCGCAGCAAAGATGTAGTAGCGTGAAAGGTGGGGGGGGGGGGGGGGGGGTTATACCGTCTTGCGGAATCGGAAGCGGACACGGGCGCGGCGCGGCGCGGGGGGGATTCCGGCGGCAACTTGGTTGCGCGAGTTGCCGGAAGCGGACGGCCGAGATCGAGCAAGAAACTGACCGCGCGCCGGCCGCGATCGGGCGGGCCGGGAAGCCGACCGACGGCGCCCCACGCTGCTGTCTCGATCGCTGCCAGTCGCAGGCCGGTGATTGCTTTTGGCTCCAACGCCTGGCTTGGACGACGTCCCTGGAATTTAATGATTGCGATAATGATGAGTACTAACACGACATCAGAGTGCCGTCGGTTTTGTGCTGCTACATGCATGCGAATTTGTGTTGATGTGACATTATTCTTGATCACCGCATCCAACGGGAACCTGCTTGCTTGCGGGGGAAAATGATCTTTTACGAATTTCAGCTCGCTATTTTTCACATACGCTGCTAGCGGCCGTGAAAAATAACAAGCTGAAATAAGGAAGAAACTTACTTGCTCCTAATATTTTAAGGAAGGAAGAGCTTGTTCAGTTGGAGAGGAGTGGCTAGGCTGGTGGCTGGTTCCGCACTGTAGCTACAGTAGCTTTGTGTGACAATAGTCACAAGCTGACCCTGTGCAACGGTCATCAGCCTAGCCAAAGCCGCCCATCCGAACAGGGTGAAAATTGTTTTCTCCCAGTAGATTAGGGAAGAAATTTTTAAGTTTCATGCTAGGTGCGACTATTGTTAAGCATAACCAAAACGCTAGGCAAAACAACTGAAGTGTTACTAGATTTGTACCGTATATGTATGTCAATTGTGTTGATGTGACATTCTTGTTTACATAATAAAAGGGGAACCGTACATGAAAAAAAGTGAGATCCTTCGTTTTGACACGAACGCCTAAGACAATATTTTGAAAGGATCGAGGCCCAAGAAGGGGGGTTGAATTGGGACTTTTTCAAATTTCTAGAGAGTCCTTAGCCTAGACTAGTATTGCCCAATCTACAAATTTGAAACCTAATGACTAGAGCACACTAGTAAAGGGTCCTTAGGTAGGAGAACATACTAACATGATCATCTTTCCTAGGAAGAACCACACTTAGCAAGAACAAGTTATAGTCACGAGATCAAACTATCATAACATTGACCTAGTCAAACAAACAAGCAAAGAACAACAAGATCACAATAAAGGAAATTTAATGCTTGAATGTAAATGCGAAGGACACAAGACAACCGGATTTTTTTCGTGGTATCGAGGAGTTGACGCTCCCCCCTAATCCACGTTGGAGCACCCACACAAGGGTATCGCTCCCTTGCTTCACCAAGGAGCAAATGATCACTAAGAATGTTCATTCTCCATCTCCGAAACGGCGAGCTTCACACTGTGTACAAGCTTTTTGTCTTGGGGCTCCCACAAACTCCAAGAGCTCACCAAAAACCTCCCGATCACCGAGACCGGTTAGGTGCCGTCAAACACCAAGAGTAATAAGCTCCTAAGCCTTCACTTGACCTACACTCAGTTGGCCCTAACTCAAGCACACTTGCTACACTTGCAAAGGTTGAATTCTTCAAGGTTGAAGCACAATCAATGTACTAGATCTTCACTCTTTTGCTCAAAGCACTCTCTCTTCTTCTCAAGGGTGGCCTCAGGTATTCAATGCATCAAAGGCAGTTCAAATGAGCCAGGGGGTGCCCTTATATAGAGTGGAGAGGGTCACATAGCCGTTGGAAGTCCACTGCAGAAAAATCGTTACCATCGGAAGAACCGACGGGTGAGAATTTGAAGGCGTCGGTTCAACCGGTCTCTCTGTGTCCAAATAGTAGCCGTTGGGGGTTCTGACACAGTATCCAGGCTTGCATCATTGCACCGGTGCATGCTCCGTAGGTGCATCGGTTCAACCGGTGCTGAAGAGGTTCACTGATCAACTCAAACAAGCTTTCTGGAACATAATACATCCAATGCACCAATGGTTGATTCTGAAGCGTCGGTTCAACCGGTGCTGAAGGCGAATCACAGCCACCCAAACATGCTCTCTAGAACAAAGTACGTCCATTGCACCAGTGCTTATCTTTTTTACCATCGGTTCAACCGGTGCTATAGAGTTTGTGGACTTGATTTCTGCTTGCATCCAGAGAAGATAGACCGACAGGGCGTCGGTCCTTCCGCCAAGCATTGGATGCACTGATGCATGGGTCATCGGTTAAACCGGTGCTACTGTTTTTCTTGATTTTCAGCTGAATTGACTTGAAGTTTGAATGTTACTTTGATTGTTTCTTCTTCCAAGTGTTTTGTTGACTTCTTTTGACTATCTTGAGATGTTTTTGAGCGAGTGTGCAAGATTTCTAAGGCC
Organism: Panicum virgatum; assembly: GCF_016808335.1. Lineage (NCBI taxonomy): Eukaryota > Viridiplantae > Streptophyta > Magnoliopsida > Poales > Poaceae > Panicum > Panicum virgatum. The sequence continues at coordinate 42,893,246 of NC_053140.1, read as the reverse complement.
AACTCAATTTTGGTCAAGCTACTAACTCATGAACCCCTCTTAATAGAACAGTCAAGAACTAAAAACTATAAACCCTAGCTAAATCAAGTGTCCTTCATCTCCTTGTGACACTTGAGGCTAGAAAGGTCCTTAATCTTTGGAATTGAGTCCTTGGCACGCATGATTGTTTTGAATTGATGGGTCTCCTTTCATATTTCATATGAGACTAATCTAATCATTGATTTTTCCTTCAAAACACATGTTAGCCGCATACGGTTGTCATTAATCACCGAAACTTACCATTAGCATCTATCGGCCTAGATGCGCTTCATATTTGTAGGATTTGGCTGCTGGTGCCATAGTTGTTAAGGGCGAGTGTGACAAAGAAAAGGCTATAGCAATCTTACTATGTAGATAGGTTGTTATAGCTAGCTACCTAGCTCATGTATTGGTCGATGTCAATACATAAATCTTTGAAATGACAGTTCATTCTCAAAGGTTTTTGGAAAACTGTCATTCCAAAAATCTTTGAAATGATAGTAAATGAAATTTATCTTTCAAGAAAAAAGATAGTAAACAGAATTTATAGTCTTGGCCGATAATTAATCTAAGCTATCAACCGAAACTTTAGCCAACGACCATTCTATTCCATAGTGATCTTTGGTTAGGTTTTTAGTACTAGAAAAATAGGACATCCTCACCTTCACAATTACACAAGTGTTTCCAATTTCCTCTCAGTTTAACCGCATTTCCTCCTAAGAGCAAAACTAAGGTATCAGTAGGTTTCACTGTCAGTACCATGGTTGTTAGGATGACCAAAATAAACATAACAATAAAATTTGATATAGTTGTGTTACAGCCGCCTAGCTTGATCAGTATCACACTACACTAAAAAAGTAGAAATATTGGTGCTAGGGTCTCAAGTTTGGCCAACAATAATCAACTTGCAACGTTATGAAAAAGTTTGCCTAGCCATGAGCCCGTGACCATAGATTCTATTTTATATAGTCACCCTAAGTTTGTATATGGGATATCATTTTTACTTCATTAGTTGTACGAAAATGCCATTAACACACGACACGTTTGAACAATGTACTTGCAAACACCACTGCTATAACCAGGGGCGAATTTAAAGGGGGGCTAGGGGGATCAAGCCCCCTATCTTGCCAAGATCAATGGATACCCTCCTAAGCTCCCCCTCCATTTTTGAGACCAAGGAATGAAGAAGAAGGCGGGAGGAAGAAGAAGAGAAGGGAGATGAGCCCCCTCTTGATTTGGTTGCTGGATTCGCCACTGGCTGTAACTACATGAACATGTAAATAGCACCGGGAGAGTAATTATTATTCTTAACTCCCGAGGGATCTGTATGATAACTTGTGCTTAATCCTGTTAAAGCTGGTATAACAATCCTCCCCAAAAAAGCCCCTGGCGTATGCAATGATTAAAATTAGAATGCAGACGTCGCACAGAGGAGAGCAGGTGGCCCACATGTAGGTTTTGGTAACCTTGTTGAAATATGTATGCTTCAGCATCATCAAACTAAAGCAATCAGGCAGGGCTCTGAGTTAACATGAGCGAGGCCAATTGATCACAACTCAGCAAGCACTCTCCTACTGGGCATTGCAACTCCATCCAATAATTGAGATTGGAATTAACAATCCAAAAGCGCTGCCCCACGGATGCCACTGTCGGTCAGGACTCAGGAGCATGCATGATTGGCCGATTTATTTGTTGCTGACATAAAAAAACGGGGGGGGGGGCACGGCTTCTCCGACTGCGAAAAAACCTCCCGAACCCTGCCCTGGCCCATGCCCACAAGGGACATGCCTTGCGGCGAGCACAACGAGGGATATTTTTTTACCCCTGCACTGCCTGCCAGAAAATCCGTCCCCAGCGGGGATCGAACCCCGGCCGACAGGCAGGGGGCGCTACTTAGGGCTGCTAGCCAAGTCGGCCGGCAGGCCGTTCGCTTGCTGACATAAACAATGCGACCCAAAGCTAATAACTACTGTGGCTGTTCCTTTCACAGTGCTGATAATTATATTGTTCGTGATTTTGACATTTGAAGAATAATGCGCTACGCAGGGCCCGGCACGCATCACTACTAAGTGCTTGCTTGCTGCACATAATACTCTGAACAATGACTACTAGTCAGTGTTTGCTTCGTGCCAGTGAGGCTTATTTGGGAAAAAGGAGGCTGCAGCTCCGGCTCCGACAAATGTAACAGTAACAGAGCATTTTTAAAATCAGTGCCAAAAAGAAAATCCTAGATCAGGGTATCATTGTTGGGATTAGTCCCACATTGGTTGTGGGGGGAGAGTTGAACCAACTTAAAAGTGGGGGGAGTCACTCATCTTTTGAGCTAGCTTTTGGGGTGTAGCAAGACTTCCTCCGGGTGTGCACCCGTTGGACCGACTCTCCTGTTTTTTGGGCCGACAATCATCATGTGGTCCGCACGCCCTTGGCAGCACGCCGGATGGTGGCCCGACTTGTCTGTCGGGCTCCCATGGCGTTATCCACTTGACAGGCACAGCCGCGAGCGCGAGACACCGCGAGAGGGTGGCCGCCACTCGGAAACTTCTCGCCGCCGGCTCGTGTTGCTCAGTGGGAACTCTCCGTACACAGCTCGCGCCCACTGTTTACAGTTTATAGGCCGACCTGTCGACGACGACGAGCAGCAACCAGCAACCACCTGCTGTTTCACAGCAGCGGCATTATCTGTGTTTAGATACGTAAAATAGTGGTAAAAAGAGTCACATCAGACAATGTAGCACACTGTAGCATTTTTCATTTATTTGTGGTAATTGTTGTACTACCATGACCTAACTAGACTCAAAAGATTCGTCTCGTCGTGTACATTAAAACTATACAATTAGTTTTTTTATTTACCTATATTTAATGCTCCATGCATGAGGTAAGAGATTTGATGTGATAGGTGAATAGTGAAATTTGGATCGAGAAATTTTGAAACTAAACACAGTCATTGGGCAGAGACGAACCCTGCTTTCAAATCTGTTCTTTGTAGCTAGTGCATGCGGCTGTAGCAGACGACGATCAGACGATGGGATGGGGCCGAGGGCCGAGGCGGCGAGGCCGATCGAGTGGCCCCTACGACGGACTCTGTTTCTGGAAGGCCCGACCAGGGTTAACAATTTCGGCGAAATTTCGCCGAAATTTCGGAAAATTTTTCGTTTCCGCTAGTTACCGGGATCCGAAATTTCGGTATTTTTCGGTATATTTCGTTTTCAAATTCAAAATTCAACAAATTTCGACCGAAATTCAACGAAATTCGCCGAAATTTACCGAAATTTCGGAACGAAATTCCGTTTCCGCTAAACACCGGGATTTGACCGGAAAACGAAATGGTTAACCCTGGGCCCGACCCAATCATGCCGCACCAGTGGGCGATCAGAGACACAGACACGGTCCCTTTCCTCCCTTTAATCGGATGAACCGATGGCTGGATGCATGGCTCCCCGGCAATTTACAACTGATCCCCATCGATCGCCACCACATTCAAAGCGCAAAGCAACATGCCGAAAGGACAAAAAGCCAAGCCTAATTGTGGTTACTGGAGGACATGTTTTTTTAAAAACATCCTTTCCCAGTAGTATGTGCTAGCTTTCGGTCACCCGGTGTGCGATTCTTCCCCTCTACTGCTCGTAAAGCTTGGGAACCAACTGTGCGGTGAGGTTATCGGCTGCAGACCAGCCAGCGTGGCAGCTCGATCGTTGCTTCTGGGCTAAGTAATTCTGCTTTGCAGGCAGCTTAGTAGCTAGAGCCTTCAGGGCACTGGGCACATGGCTTTTTCCAATTACTATAGGCTGCAGGCGCCCTGGCGGCAAATGCAGTGCGATCAGACAGGTTTCACAGGTAAGATGGATCATGGATTACAGTTCAAGAACAGTGACCGGTGGCTGTGTTCTACGGCTAGCGGAGAAGGGAAACATACGCCCACGCGCCGACGAGGCCAAACTGGCAGATTGGATTGAACAGAGAAGCTAGCCTAGGATCGTTACCACCATTAAAACCCCATCTGATCATTACCACCGCGCGCGCACGGACACGCACGGCAGCGGCGACAGCGACGGGGTCGGGCAGCGGCAGGTGGTAGCGGCACACGCGTCGCAGCGCGGCATGGCATGGGATCCACAGGCCACAGCCACATTGGCCGGCCGGCCGGCAAGCCTATCCACAAACCGCTGTTTCGAACACGCTAGCGATCTGGCGCGCACATTTTTTCGAAAAAAAAATCTCGAATGTATAGAGTATTAAATAAAGTCTATTTGTATATTTTTTTTAGAAATGGATGTAATTTTTCGTGATGAATTTAATGACGGTAATTAATTGATAATTGTCTACAGTGATATTACAGTAACTATTTTCTAATCATGCGGTCAAAAGTCTCATTAGATTCTTTAGAGTTCTAGCGCAGGATTCTGAAATTGGTTGTGTAAACTGATTGTATTTAATACCGTAATTAATTGTTAAAGTTTTCTAGCACTCACTGGCGCAGAGAAGTGACAAGTGTGGCTGTGGAGTGCCCGAACCCGGCTGGCCGGCCATCCCCGGCGGCAGCCGCTCGCGGAACTGGGCTCGTAATTCCCCCGGAAAGGGAAGGGGACGTTAAGGCGCGGCGGGCCACGGCTTGCCGGCCGGCCTGCTGGTTCGGTCCACTTCTTTAGTTTTCCATGCCACCTTTTGCCTTTTTTTTTAATTGATACTACTCGGCAGTGGTAACCTTTGCTTTTAGGAGCTTGGTCTGCTAGCCGCCTCTAGACTCGCAGTTCAGCAGTTGCATGCTACTTCTTCTTGCAGTTGCACACTTACTGTTCCTGTGCTATTCTTTAGCTCTCTTGCCCAGAAAGGCTTCGCCGATGGATGCAGCACTCTAGCTCCGGACTCCGGCAGCTTGTCTATTAGCAGCGCCAACGCTTGCCGTTTCCTTTTGCTGTCCCAGGAAGGATCGTCGGGCCGGGCGCGCGGCCACTTGCCCTGGGCGTGCGATCAGGCGCCGATGAGGAACGCCTAGGAACAGTGACGCCCCTGTGTTGGGCAGTTGGCCACCGCGCGGTCGATCCCTGTCGGTCGATCTCCATTGGATACGGCCAGGCAGCGGGCAAGGCAATTGCTTTCGCCTTTCTAGTTTCGTGGCGGGGATGCACGGTGGAAGACATGCGTCGCCACCGTCCTTGCCTTTCTTTTCTCTCCCCGTTGTGGCCCTGTGGGCCTGCTCTGCTTCCGGGTCTCCCGCCCCATTTTCTGCAGGCAGGCCCGGGCACTGTGTCCTACTCCAACCTGCACCAAATTCACGCCAGGTTTCGAGCAGAAGCAGATTCTGCGCGGGGAGAATTGTTTCTAGGTTTGGTGTTTCTGTGGCCCAGCAGTCTTCTCAGGATCCCGGAACAGTTAATTCTTCGCCGATCGTCTATTCGTCAGACTCAGACGCCACGCCATTTCTACGCCTCTCCTCCCATCCATTTCTGCTGTCACCCACCCATGATTGATTTTCCGATGATCTGTGTGCAGTCGATTCCCCTCCGACACTCATCATCAAGTCATGATTTGTGTGATGGTAACCCGGAAGCTGCTGGAACCGCGAAGCATAGCTCGCTACCACCTGTCGTCGCTGTAATCCAGCTGACAGTAACCCGATGGGAAAAACCGGCAGCCGCGGCGCGGGTAGGGATGCAAGCGGCAGCCCGCAAAACCCACATATAGGCTTAATTAAGTGGGTTGCCGCAATAACTCGCGAAAATTTAACTTATATGTGGGTTCGCGGGCTAGCCCACTTGCATCCCTAGGCGCAGGCAGGCCACACGCATGATCCGGCACGCCAACGACACCATCAGCACGATGATGTGTCCACCCCTCTGCTCGGCGCCTCGCCTCGCCTCCCGCTCGCTGAATGATCGACGCGGGGGCAATGATGCGCGCGCCCAAAAAATCCAAACCCCAAAGGCGAGCTGGGGTCTGGAACTGGATAATTGTTAATGGATATGCACGCCACGTTGGCGGGGTTGTGTGCACGGAGCGCGTGCGCGTGACTGGCGAAAGCGATCGGGCGCGTTTTCCTGCGCGAGGCGAGGGTGTCGTTCTTGGCTTCTGTCTCTTCCTGGGCTTCCTCTTGTGGCTAGCTTCCGATGTGTGTTCCGCGACGCAACTCTGCTACTGGAACCACACGGCTTCGGTGCGCGGAATTTTGGGTCCCTCCAGAGTTCGAGTCTAGAACGGGTTACTTGGCGTCGTGAAGAACGAACGGAAGGAGAGATGGGCATCGTCGTCGTGGTAGCTAGACTCAAGCGATAAGACGTGTAAACTTGGGAGAGAAGATCAAGGAAACATGGAACACACCACACGCGCGGCAAGCATTTGCGAGTTATGAGGAGATAGCTCGTACGGTCCAGGTAGTGTAGCACGGCGAAGTGCGGTATCCCGAAGAGGAAAATTACTGAATCGCAAAAAAGAGAGAGGAAAATTACTGCTTGGGCTGAGATGCACGTACAGCCCATGATTCCAGACGGGCCTCAGCCCATGATTGGGCGAAGAGGAAAAGTATGATCAGGCCAACGCTAGAGTGGTCAAGCATCATTCCTACTATACTCCAAGCTTTCTATAGTACTGAACACGCCGTCAGAGAATCCCGCAAGGAACTAAACAAAAACATAGGGCAAACTGGAGCCATCAACACACTTTCCTTCTTCTTCTTCTTCTAACGACCAGTAACTGTAAGGCAGTAATAGGGGAGTTATACAAAAACAACCAAAACCGCCGTCAACATGACAGCAGCGACAAACACAACCACGACCCCAACAAAATAAACCACCACTGAAACCTCCGCTGCATTGGCATTTTTTAAGTGCCCATGGCATTCATGTCTTGAGACCAAAACCCCAGATAAATGATCAAGTATCAAAGAGGTCTGTTTCTTCCATTCCTGACCTTCGATTTGACTACAGCCCTTCCTCCCAAACCAATACTGGAACTATGGCAGCAATCAGGCAGCCCCCCTTTGCTCTGGATCGCTGCAACCAACCAGGGCAGCGACAAAGCCCCAGTCTGGGGAAGCATGGACTCACTCGGAAGGTGTGGAAATATGCTATGCCACCAGAGGTAATACATATTCTCTAGGTTGCTTTTGGACAGATGCAAAGCAATGGATCACACATAGCACCATGAATTCATCTAACATCCAAGCTACGGGCAAACATAAATCAATATCTCAATATGGACAACTAGATAAATCACCCAAACTCAAATCATAGGAAAAAATAATCTGACTACCCACAAGGTACAATATATGTTTAAACGTGCAATATGTTATTGCAACAAGGCAGCTCCAAACTTAAAAGGAAATTAGGACAGGTACATAAGAAACAATAGATAAACAATTCACTGGTTTGGTACACCATAACAACAATAGCATAACCTATGATAGTAGAAACCTCAAACCTCTTTCAAGCAGCCCTTGATTGTAAATAGATAGCCAAGGCTACCTTTATTCAAGGTCCAAAGAGACCTCTGCTCTGTAGCCTTTCTGCCTTCACGCAGCAGCCGCTTCACCGCTCTTCTCAGCATCTCCATCTGCACCCGCAGTTGTACCAGTAGCCTCCGCCTCTGCAGCAGCATCCATTTCCTGCGCGGTAGCATCAACATCTTCGGAAAACGGACGCACTTGCTCCTCCTCAGGCAGTGGCTCCTCGACATAGTCATTCTCAAAAGCGTCATTTGGCACTTCATAAAGCCGGACCTGAGGCTTCACTGGGTCCTTAACAAGCACATACTTGCCCTCTCCAAGCTTCATGCAGACATCCACAATCGACTTCACAATTCCCCACATATTTGCGGTGTTGAGATTGATCTGTGCAGCAAAATCCCTTGGCTTGTACCCAATCACACTGAGTATGGAATGGTTGTAGTGATCGCGGGGGTGCAGACGTGACACATAACCCAACTTCATCATATCTGCACCGGCAAGCAATGCCTGGGCAGTCCAGCGCGCAAGCTTGTTGGCATTGTTCTTGAGCTCAGTAGCAAGCGCAGCTCCCCTCTGGGTCTCAAGCTTCTTTCTCCAGTCAACACCAGTAACCTTGGGATCAAACTCATTCAAAGCATTGAGTGTAAGGAACTGGCGCTCACCACGTGGATCAACATTCACAGCGTGAACCTCACAGCGAGCAACCAAACTGGTCTCGTCATCAAGCTTCCAGCGGCGGTAGCGATAAGCAACAGAAGCAGCTTCCTCCCCTTCAGTGGCAAACGGGTTAGGCTCATCGAAAGTGACCTTCTCACCATTGCGGAGCAGCACCTGCTGCGAGAAGTTCTGGTTGATGTATGTGGCCTCAACTGCGAGCGAATGTGCAGAGTTGATGTCTTCCTTGGCCTCAGGGAGTGGCTCCTGGGCGGTTTCATTGACGGTGAGCAGATCAAGCTGAGAACCATCACGCTTGTCAAAGAACAGTTTGTTGCCCACGCGCTGAATGACAATGTCCCAGGACTGGACACTGCGGGGCGCACACATGAGCGCTGCCAGGATGGTGTCAGTGGCAAAGACCGTGGCCGTGTCATTCTCTGCAAGGCGGCGGATGACGGGGTCGTCAGTGGTGGTGACCTTGAAGAAGTTGCGCGACTTGAAGCGCTCCAAGCGGCGCTCCGCCCTGGGGGTGACGCGGTCAAAGGCGCGATCGTAGAACTCGACGGCGCCGCAGACCAGGAGATCCTCAGGCTGGTCGGCTACAGCGAAGGAGAGCTTGGAGAAGGACGAGAAGGGGATCTGCTCCTTCACCGACCACTCGGGCTGGATGTCGACGGACGGCTTGGCGGACGAGGAGGGCCCGCCGCGGTTGAACTGGTGGTGCGTGCGGCGGTTCTGCTGCCAGTGGCGGTCGCGGCGGGCGCGCTCCTTCTCGGCCTCGCGGCGCCGGGCCTCGACCTCCTCGTCGCGGCGCTGCGGGAGCTGGGGGCGCTGCTGGAAGCGCCAGCGGGGCCCGAACCGCGGGTGCCGCGGCGGCGGCTTCCCGTCGACGAGGCGGAAGGATGCGTCGTCCGCGGACGCGAGCCCGACGGAGTCCTCGAGCCCCGCGAAGTCGAAGACGGTGTCGCGAGCGGCGGCGAACGCACCCTGGCCCGGCGGGTTGCGGGTCCAGTCGGCGATGCGGCCCAGCTTGTCGGAGCGGGAGAAAGGGGCGAAGGGGACGGACGCGGAGCCACCGCCCAGGGAGGACGGCGCGGCGGCGGCCTCAGGCGGGCCCCACCCATCGGGATTGTAGGGGACGAAGCCCACGTCGAAGCCCATCGCGGTCCGGCGGCGGCGGCGATGGGGATTGGGGGTGGCTCAGGCTTCCTCAGGAATTGGTTAGATCGGGTTGGGTGTAGGAAAACGCTAGGCGGCGGCGCGAGGGTTCGGGAAGAATTAGGGTATGGACGTATGGTGCGCCACTGTGGTGCGCCACTGTGCGAGCGATGCTGAAGTGCTGGGCCCACGCGTCAGTATCCTAGTTCAGATGTTACCGAAATTTTCGTCGATATACTATGATCGGAATATATCAGATCTCAGAAAAAATCATGACTTGCTCAAAAAAAATCATGAGGAAATCGTCTAAAATGTTATCGCTGAAACGCTGAATTACGTAGGACAACCTGCAGAAATAAATTTGTAGGTGTCTCTAAAGATCATGAATTGAGTGCTGCGTGCTATTTTGTCATAGAACTGCTTACACCTATATTCAAGTTTTTTTTTGGAGTTTCAGATAAAATTCCTTAGCAGGAAAATTCATAGTAAGCTCACCAAAGAGCTAGTCTGCACTGCAGATAGTACAAGATTACGCAACGGATGCTGAGGGGGCGTTTAGTTCCCAAAAACAAAAAATTTTGGGTGTCAAACCAGTGTTTGACCAGATGTCGGGAGGACTTTTCGAACACTAATTAAAAAACTAATTTCAGAACTCACTTGAAAACCGCAAGACGAATCTTTCAAGGCCTTTGACCGCATCATTAGCACATGTGGGTTACTGTAGCACTTATGACTAATCATGTCCTAATTAGGCTTAAAAAATTCGTTTGGTCGTGTACATCCAAACTATATAATTAGTTTTGTTATTTAATTATATTTAGTATTTCATATATGTGTTCGAATGGGAGTTGAAAATTTTTAGGAACTAAACGGGGCCTGAGGCTGTCCGTAGTGGGTACGGGATAGCAAACGCTATCCCACCCGGCAGTAGCATTTACCGTGAAAATATGCTGCAGCGGCGAACGCCAAAAGCAACGGTATCTTTTCTGCATGGGTCCGCAGACACCAAAATCAAGCGGGCGTAGAGGAGGAACAGTACGCACCACGTGGCGCGGGACCCGCGCACTCGCGCGCCATCGCAACGACCCGGCCGGCGAGCGGGGAGAGAGAAGGCCGCCGGCGAAGGTCGTGGCCACCAGAGAGGGGCCTTGCCGGAGGGAGGGAGAAGCAAAGGAGCTCGGAGTCTGGGCCCGCCGCCGTCCGCCCGCGTTGGAGGAGATAAGGACCTGCCATGGCCGCCGCCGCCGCCGTACATGGAAGAGGCCCGTCGCCGCTCCATGACCCGGATCCGGCCACCGCACGGCTCTTCGGTCCGCCGCCCTCTCTCGTCCCGCCGGCGACGCTCCGCCCACGCGCGAGGCGGGAGGCGAGCCCAAGGCTCCTCCGCCGCGAGCCGAGCTTGAGCTTGCGCCGCTCCGGTGGCCCGCCGCGACGACAGCTCGCCTGCACCAGCTGCCCGCCCGCGCCGGTCGTGCGCTGCGCCGCCCCGGGGCGCCCGATCCGGCCGGCGCGCCGCCGCCGCCCCGCCCGCCCTCGCCTCGCCGTTCCTCCGCCTCACGCGCGCGCAGTCCACGCCGCAGTGCCGGAGCCCTGCGTCCGGGCTCCCCGCCGTCCGCCTGTGCCCCGCACTCGAGGCCCGCCATGGCCGCCGCCGCGGCCTGAGCTCGAGGCACCGCCACCGGGAGGCAGGTGCCGGTACCGCCCCGCGTGAACGAGCGCCGCCGTGAGGCCCTGCTCCTCCTCGTCGGCACCTCCGCCACACCGGGGAGGAAGGGCGCCGGAAGGGGAGGGACGGGGCGCCCGCCCAAGGCCGCGGCAGCACGGAGCCCGCCCAAGGATGCGGCGGCGCGGAGCTCCCCCGACCGCCCGCGGGCCTTGGCGGGGACGACGCATCAAAGGGGGGCTCACGGCCGCGGCCTCCTCCGCCGTGTGGCCGAGGCGGCGAGGCGGGCCCCGCGGCCCTGCTCCTCCTCGTCGGCACCTCCGCCACACCGGGGAGGAAGGGCGCCGGAAGGGGAGGGACGGGGCGCCCGCCCAAGGCCGCGGCAGCACGGAGCCCGCCCAAGGATGCGGCGGCGCGGAGCTCCCCCGACCGCCCGCGGGCCTTGGCGGGGACGACGCATCAAAGGGGGGCTCACGGCCGCGGCCTCCTCCGCCGTGTGGCCGAGGCGGCGAGGCGGGCCCCGCGGGGCTCGCAGCCGCGGCCTCCTCCGCCGTGTGGCCCGAGCATGAGGCCGCCGCCGTGCGCCGCCCTGGGACGCTCTGGAGGTAGCAGGGGAGGAGAACAGGGGAGGGGAGGGGGCGGCCGTACGCCACGCCTAGGGAGCTTGCCCGCCCACGGCGCGCTGCTCGCCCGCGCCGACGATGGCCAGGGGCTGCGGGGCAGGAGAGGAAGAGGGAAGGGGCTCCAGGGATCCCGCCGGCCGGATCCCGCCGCGAGCTCCAGGGGAGGGTCAGCCTCCGCTTCCGCGCTGGCGGGTCTCCTCCGCAGGATCCCTGCGCCGTGGTGGATCTCGCCGGCTAGGGGGCGAAGGCGCCTCCCGTGGCGGCGAACGCGCTGGCGGTGGTTGCGCGAGCCCGCCTGTCTGCCGCTCCTCTGCGGCCGGAGGGACGCCGCCGCGGGGATGGAGATGGACGCCGCCGGAGGGAGCAGGGGAGCAGAGAGGGAGAGAGAGAATGGGGGAGGGGTGTGAAAATGATTTTAAAAAGCTGGTAGTTGGTATAGAGTAGCATATAGATGATGAACGAGTGCAACGAAATTGAATGTAAAGAAGAGAATTTTGATGATCAGATAAAAATATTTTTTTAAAGGATGAATATAGAGAATCACGAGTGCGGATAGCACGAAGGAAGCTGACACATCTGTGACACTGGATACTGAAATCAACCAACCACCAACGGTCCAACAGGTTACACAACGATACGATCCTTTATCTCTCAGGACACTTCGATGGGAGCAGGCTCTGCGCCACACATATATCAGAAGAACCAGGTTGCAGATGAATACTGCAACGGCTAAGAGCATGAACGGGTAGCTGGTTAGCCAATATATGAACAATTGATGCAGCACAACCAAGGACCAGGTCAACTTTTTTTCAATATATTGCACACATCAAAATCCTCATGCCAGTAGATTAATCACAATCTTTCATTATACAGTGTAATGTTAGGATCTTGCATTGCAGTGTACTCAGTCTCAGACTTGTTCCAGAGGAGAAGGGTTTCGGTACTTTTTGTCTGCTCTCTGAAGAGTGAAGACTGCAGCCAGCTTTTCAGGTTAGCTCCTGCACTTGACTAGGCCATTGCATAAAGAATATCATGCAGATGATGCTCATGGTGGCGATCAACGATTTACGGCGAAAGGCCCTCCTCAAGCTTCCCACCCCGTTAAAATGTTGAAACGTGAGATAAATCGCTATTGCCGCGGAGAGTATAACACCGTCTTGAGACTCTATGTCCAAAGATAACACAAGCTATATTGAGAAAAGAATTAAATGTACGTTAATTTAAAAAAAAAAAACACGTTAGGAAGCAGTCCTGGTGGATTACTCTGGTAAGTGTGAGCGCTCTGGACCTATGGTTAACCAGTGAAGAAAAGACGGCATCCAAAGATGAGATAGTTGGGCTCTGGAGAAGAAAGGTACCTACACAACGTCTTCTATGTATAGATTCCTATCTCACAGGGGTGTGGTGAACACTAGATCGAAACGACTCTGGAAAAGCAAGTTACCCATGAAACTTAAGGTGTTTGCGTGGCTTGTTTTTCATAATAGGATACAACACAGGGGTGGAACTTTAAAAAAGGCACTGGAAAGGGGACCCGCGATGTGGGATCTGTGGTGCCCCTGAAAGCCGAGATCACCTGTTCTTCGGGTGTGTCTTGGCGAGGTTTACTTGGGCCTGCTTTAAGGAAGCTCTCGGCTGGGACCGAACCCCTAATGACCTGCAAGATTTTCTAGATGTTTGGCTCCCACTTGACAACAAAGATTACTCACTCAAGCTTTTTCTGCTGATCTTGGTTCCTTGGGCGCTCTGGACTGTGCGCAATAAACGTGTCATGGAAAGCAAATACAGTCGCCGTCCGATCGATGTCCTTTTCAAAATTAATTTCTTTTTGCAGAAATGGGGCGTACGACTGAAGTCTGGAGACAAGGCGAAAAATGAATAACTGAAGAAGCAAGTTCAGATGTGGGTGGAGTAGACCTGGGCATGGGCCACCCGACCCGAACAACCCGACCCAACCCGCCCGAAAAAAACCCGACCCGACCCGACCTGACCCGACCCGAGCTACGTGGCGGGTGGGCGCGGGCCGTATTTTTTGACCCGCAACAATCAACGGGCCGGGCACGGGCCGTGATTTTTGACCCAAAACCCGACCCAACCCGAAAAACCCGACCCAAAGGCCAAAAAACCCGACCCAACCCGAAAAAAAACCCGACCCGACACGCCCACGCAGGGTGCACGGGCCAACCCGACCCGACCCGGTGATAGGTACGGGTCGGGCGCGGGCCGTCCTATGTGACCCGTGACCCGACCTTGACCCGACCCGATTTCGACCCGACCCGACGTTTGCCCAGGTCTAGGGTGGAGCGCTTCCAGGCGGCACTGATGGACAGGCAGGCTGAGGGGGGACTTTATTTAGCTGCTGTCTTCTTTGTTATCTAGCTTTTTGGACTTTCAGTGTACTGAGTGTAGCAGAGATGCGGATGTTGCGGTGGTTTTGCGGGCACACAAGGAGGAATAGAGTCCGGAACGAAGTTATTCGGGATAGGGTCGGGGTGGCACCAATTGAGGAGAAACTTACTCAGCATCGGCTGAGATAGTTTGGACATGTCCAACGAAGGACTCCTGAGGCGCCGGTGCGTAATAGGGTTCTTGAGCGGGTCGATAATATAAAGAGGGGTAGAGGTAGACCTAAACTGACGTGGGATGAGTTGGTTAAGAGAGACTTTAAGGATTGGAATATCTCTAAAGAGATAGCTTTGGATAGGAGCGCTTGGAGACTAGCTATCAATGTGCCTGAACCTTGAACTTATTTCTTTCGGGTTTCATCTCTAGCCTACCCCAACTTGCTTGGGAAAAAAAGCTATGTTGTTGTTGTAGTAGTAGTGTAAACTGGTTTCCCCAGTACCGTTTAATCTTTCTGGCTGTACCAAAACTCTATATGCTTTCAATAAAAGCAGGGTGAACCTTTGTTAAAAAAAACTAACAGGCAGCTTGATCCCATACCTCAAGTCCATAAATTGGTAAGGAGCGGTCATAACAAGCAGAATTGTTGACAAAGGAAGCTCCAGTTCACCTGTCAGATGCAGGCACAAACACTTACGATTCTTCATTTATCAGTCTCACAAAAACTTAATTCTTTTTTTTTGCGGGTCACAAAAACTTAATTCAGACTAGTTGATTCTGAATAATGCAGAAAATCTGAAGAAAGCAAGCGGCGGTATTTGTGAAAGATAGCTTATAGAGTTCTCTTCAGCTCTACCTGGAACGTAGCAAAACAAACGCAGGAGAATGCCAACAAAGGCAATCCACTGGCCGTAATCACCCCTAAATAGCAAATGGCGGCGTCAGAAATTCCTCAATATGCAACAATATGATACATCTTCCTTTTCCAAAAGTGGTTGAAAGAAAGAAAGTGTTTCTGTCCTTGGCCAAATAGTGGCACCTTACTTGATCCACGAGACGGTACTGGAAGGTGCTTGTAGAGCAAACAGAGGCACAAGGAGAGATCTGCGTATGGTTGTTCCTGTACCAAACATCAATGTTCTGCAGGAACAAAAGTAACACATTTGAGTAGAACTAGAATAGCTAAGCTGAAAGTATAGCGCAGCCCTGTGGCCATCGAGGTCATCTATCTGAAGTAAGCTTTGATGACTAGCTAGAATAATGTAGAATCACAGAACCAATGCAATGAGGGCTCTTATACATGCGTGGTTTGAAATTCGATCAGTTTAGTTTTGCGTAATAAGACGGTAAATTGTCAGGCTCCTCATGAACCGCACGGGCTGTATGTGCAGGCAACATAAACAACGAGAGCACAGATCCGAGTATGGCAGCTGGCAAGCGCTCACTCACGCGGCGGCCGCGGCGGAGACCCACCGCGCCGCCTCAGCGCAGAGGTGCGCCGGCGCGCAGCACACGGCCGCGCCGCCCGGGCGCCAGCACCGCCGGACCAGGCCGCCGGGCGACGGCCTCAGCGACGCGCATGGTCCCCTCGGCATGGCCGACATCCACGCCGATCGATCGGAGAAAGCCCGGGCGCGGGCGGGCCTGTAGCACTCTAGTCTGTAGCCACGGACGCGACGGGAGGCGCGCCAATCCCTTGTGCTTTGAGGCGATACCAGCTATGCGCCGCCCGGCCGGCGAGCTGCACGAGGCGGGGCGATCCGCCACCGAGTCGCGGACGAAAAGGAGAGTGCCCGGCGCCGGCCGGCAGCCATGAGAGCGACGCGCGTGGAAGCCTTGGGCTGGCCTGGGCGGCTCAGCGCGAGCAGCCGGACCGCGAGTGCGGCCAGGAGGGTGCGCCGTGGGTGTTCGTGAAATTTCGTCCATCGCCGTTTGCACCGTGATGATGGGCTGGGAGTGCGTCGTGGGCTATGATGGGCTTTCTGTCGCGCTACTAGCGGGCTGACATTTGCGGGTGGGCTTCCTTGTTGCTCCCTCTCTAAAACACCAAGAAAAGGAAGAACATCTCAGACAGAAAAAAAGAAAGAAAGAAAGAAAACTCGTGCTCCTAGAATTAGCTGCTGCTGGTCAAGGTCAATCTGTATGTGCTCAGTATAAAGTATAAACAGTAGCTACTAGTAGAGCTAATAAGCTCCACCACTGAAGCTGCAGATCATCGTCAAGTGGGGCATAAAGAAATCTTCTGCCCTTAATAACCAACTATAAAAATGTAGTATGTGATAAGATGGATCTGATGACGACGCAGCGACATCCGGGGGGGGGGGCTGCAAAATTCCCCCGGCACATGCCGAGATCTGATCATCTGCCCCTCACCTACTCCGAAGTCCGAACTAACCTCATACCGATCAAGCCAATCAAATCAAACCGCGCACCCGGCCAAGCGCACACGGGGGATTACCCATCTCCTTCCCCAAACACATTGCTGCTAGTATTACTCAGAGTACACAATCCAGTGCTGATCGTTTTGCGAAGAAGTCTCCTCGACCGATAATTCAGTTTTTTCTTTCAGAGGACAATTGATGAGCTGATGCTTACTACTAATTAGTAGCCGTTGCGACGTCGGTGTCGGTTAACCTCTCTGAACAAACAAGCTGGCCTTTCTTTGCCGGAAACGAAGGGCGGCTGGCTTGCACTGGGATTGGGACGACGTGGTTGCCTTGTTGTTAGACCACCATACATATAAAAACCACGGAGACGGAGACTATGTTGACGTCAACCGCGAGCAGTTAGCCAGCAGTGACCGACACCGTCAGTCGGGCGCGGCGTTCGTGCATCCCCACCGTACGTACGCTGCCTGGCGCATCCCTGCCATCGAGGCACGAATCCCAGTTTCTAGGTGCGCGAGGCACGACGTCCACGCCAGCGAGGTGTGCAGCGTGTTCTTCTCAGAGCTCACCGAAATAAAAATCCTTGGAATACTTGCGTGTGCCGTCGCATACACGCATTGTGTCGGTCGTCCCGTGCAGGTGACCAAAAAAAAAAACCCCCCGCAATCCGCGCACATTTTCCACAACGGAGACGATGGAAGGAAGATCGAGCGAGCGAGCGAGCATAAAAAAACAAATACTCCAACAAGGACGACGACGCGTACAGACCGGCCGGGCCGGCAATCCAGCACGGGGGCCGTCAGCTAGCTGTCGTCCGAACAAAATGATGATTAGCCTAAGCCTAATAATATCTTAAGCGAGGGTGGTTCTGCCAATAATAAACCAGTCAGCTAGCTCCCACGGGATGATGATGATGATGATGATGATTAGCCGTGCTAGGAAAAGGCAGTTCCGATCCGCCATGATCTCTCCCCTGTCCATGAGCCACCGCGCTGCTGCTGTGCGCGTTCTGCCTTTACGCAGTTACGCTCCTCTCCTCGCGCTTAGTACCTACGGTATGGCGACCATGATTAATCAGATAGCAAAGACAGGGTCGTGATGATGGCCTGGTGGGGCGACACCAGCCAGTGGCGAATCCAGAAATTCTTAAAGGGGGGCTGATTTCTTCTTTCCTCTCTTCTTCCTCTCCTTCTTCCTCATCTTTTCTTCTTCAAAATAAAGACGGGCTAAGGGGGGGCTCCATGGTGTTTTTGGGTCTAGGGGGGCTGGAGCCCCCTAGACCCACTGCTGCTTCCGCCACTGACACCAGCAACTAACTAACTGCTAATCAAGCACGCCTGCTTGGGGTGTCTAGCTACAATAATAAACCTAGTTAGGTAGGCCGGGGCAGTACCTACGGTATGGCGACCATGATTAATCAGATAGCAAAGACAGGGTCGTGATGATGGCCTGGTGGGGCGACACCAGCAACTAACTAACTGCTAATCAAGCACGCCTGCTTGGGGTGTCTAGCTACAATAATAAACCTAGTTAGGCAGGCCGGGGCAGGTAGTGCACTACTGTACAGATTTTGATCGGGGCCTGAGTATGTCGTCAACCTAATAATACCCTGCCGATTTTGCCGCGAAGGAGACACCCTACCGATCAGGATTCAGGAGCTTCCCTTCAAGCTCCGGCCGTATGCGTGCACCGGAGGGAGAGATCGAGCCGACACAGATGGAGATAACATCAGAAAAGGACTACGTGCCGCAGGAGCACGCGCAGCAGCTGGCAATGGCAGCGATAGATGCGCGGCGCCCTGATGAACGACGACGACGACGAGTCGACGACCCACCCGGCCCGGCCGTGTCTCTCCGCGCGGAGGCGATCGGACAAAGGCCCGGGCCGGGGGTGGCGCCGCGCGTAAACACTGTGCGATGCGACAGCAGCCGGGCTGCCGGGAGGGAGCCAATTCAATTTCAAGGCTCTTGATCGTCGCTATCATGAGACCACAGTGCCCTACTCCACCAGACGTGGTCCGGGGCTAACGGAAACGCGGCTCGCGACGATCGGTACGCAACGCATGCGTCCAAATAAAGCGCGCACGACACGACCTAATTAATTTGCCTTTTGAGAAATATATGGCCAGCGGACTGATTTGTTTTTACATATTTTAAACTGAGGCAGCTGTGTCGAAGTTCTTGGTTTCAGTACACGTCACGGGCATGTTCGATCTGTTCCTCAATGATTCGAAGCTTTTTTGGGTTCATTAGGGTACACGAAGAAAATGGTTTTGTTCAACTCGCGCCGAACCTTGCTCGTTCAATTGGATGACCATTTAACCGAGTTATATACTTATGTGCCTTTCTCTTAACAAACAATTATTCTAAAGGCACATGTAGCACAGGGCTTTATCTAATTTTTTCCCCAGATGATCGACAGAATCTGATGAGACTAGACGGTCCAGGTGAGTTGATATTTTGTCGACGCCACTTGAGTTGAATGATGTGAGATATAAACCCTATACAGTTTTCCATTCGAACGTGCCTAAGCACGTATTTCATTTGAGAACAAGAATCACAGTGACACAATTACGAGAGAACTCTCGTAACGTAGAGTTACAAAACCACCAAGTAAGGCTTTCTTTGGCAGGGCTCCGGCTCCGGCTCCAAAACCGGCTCCGGCTGGAGCCCTGTCGAACGGTCCATTTTGGAGCAGCTCCAGGCAGGGAGCTGCACCTGGAGCCCCTTCCGACTTCCACTGGGGAGGTGGAGCCACGAAACGTGACTCCGCCCGGCTCCGTGGAGCTCCTCCAGGTCGCCTGCCACCTTTGCCCCGAGAATGGCGCGAACGGAGGCCGGCGGCGGCAGGCCATAGGGGCGAGCCTAGGCAGAAGACGATGGCTCCGCGACAGGAGCAAGAGGAGGAGGGTGGAGCGGCGGGGAACGGAGGGAACGAGGCACGGCCGGCGATGCTGGGGGCCGAGGCAGACACGACAGAGGCGGGGGCGTAGGTGGACGAAGGGAGGGAAAGAAGGGATAAGGAGGAAAGAAGGGATAAGGAGGAAAGAGAAGGGAAGAGGAGAAAAAAATTGAGGAAATAGGAAGAAAAAAGAGAAAAATGAAAGGAGGGTAAGAGTGGTATTTTGGACATTTAACTTTTTTTATATATTTTAGACAGGTAAAGCCGTTTTGCCAAACATTTTTCAAAATAACTTCAACTCCATCGGCGAAGTCGCTCCACCAAAAAAGCCAAATTCGAAGTTGTTTTTGGAGAAACCGGAGCCCTGCCAAACAGTCCCTAAATGGTAAATGATTGAGAGTGAGCTAAGCAACAAGAGAGAAAAGAAAAGTCACTAACTGAAACGACCAAAATATCTAACCCCGCAAAAAGGAGGCATCGTGATCATAGTTGTCTGTAGGCTTCCCAACGACCAAAATACAACAATAGTGGCAAAGCATCAACCCAGAGAAAGCGGAACATCGGACACATCAACAACGACAAAAGATCCGTCTAAACCATGTTGCTCGACATCGGTGGCCAAGCATTCCGCCAGAGAAGAGATGACGACAGGAAACCTTTTCAATAAATAGATAGTGCAGAGTGTTTTTTCTTAGAAATTTCCATAGGAAATTCATCAAGAAATTTCAACTCGGTGCTACTGTTCAAAACCGGAACAGTAGCACACAAAAATGACTTTTGTATTTTTGGATTTAGAAACATAAAATATAAAAAACCGGACCCGGTTTACCGTCCCGTCCCGGACCGGAAACGAAAAAAAATCCGAAAACCGACAATTCCCGTCCGGTTTTTGAAACCCTGAGTCCTATATCATACCCGCCGGCCTGGCGGGTTGCATTTCTTTTCCATGGGGCAGCAGCCGCCGGCCGCCAGCGAAGCAGCGCAAAGCCCCCCTGAACGTTTGAGTTTGACTTCCCCGGCTCACCCGCCGCATGCAGCTAGCAGCCCATCCTCAACCATCCCCACCATTAAACCAATCCCTTCCTTTCCCCTTCTTATTTTCTTAGGCCCTGTTCAGTTGTCTTCAAAATGTTAAAATTTTACAAGATTTTCCATCACATCGAATGTTTCAACGCATGCATAAAATATTAAATGTAGCTAAATAAAATAACTAATTACACAGTTTGTCTATAATTTGCGAGATGAATTTTTTAAGCCTAATTAACCCATGACGAAATAATAATTATAAAATACAAGCAAAAGTGCTATAATATTTTACACTTAAAAATTTACACATCTAAACAAGACCTAATTAACTCCACCCTCCTCTTAATGGTCTCCTTTTTCGTCGCCCACCCCACCTTTAATTCCAAGCATTGCAACCCCTTCTACCCCTTCCCCTTCCCCTTCCCCTCCTCCTCGGCTCCTCCCTTTGCGTACCCTTTACTCTCCCTCCCTCTCTCTCTCTCTAGCCCTCTCTCTCTTCATGTGTGCAGGTGCGAGCTGTGCTGGGCTTTGCGGCTTCCCTTCCTCTTTCGCGAAGGAGCAAAGGCCGCCCGCCCTTCTCCAGGCTCCGCATTCCGGCGTCACCGCGCACAAGCAAGAACAGTAGCGCCCGGCTTCTCCGGTCCCGACTGAGGGGGGACGCGGCGAGAGCTCGTCGTGGAATTCTCGTTCAATGGGGAGGTGCTGCCAAGTAAGTTCTTCGCCCGTTCGTTTTCCTTGTCGTCGTCCATCTCTCTCTCGTTTAGGTGTTGACTTGTCCTGTGCCCTCAGAATTATGGGGTGTACTGATGTCGGCAGGGCTCCAAGTTCCCGCACATTGTCCTGGTTTTCCCCCCCCCCGAAATCCCTGTATGCTGGCATGTTGTCTTGCTGTTTGATTAGTTTCCTTGTTTGCGTGCTTCCCCCACACATGAAAGTGGAACAACTGTGCTCTCGATTGATGCGTAGCTTTCTTCTAGAGACAAAATTGCCCTTTTCTTTTGTAGTTTTGCTCATGTGCTAACTTTAGGTGCTCCTGAGTTGGCTAATGTACCCTTTTTCCTTTCTTGAGCAGATAAAGCGGTTGGGATAAGTTTGTAAATTCCTTCGTCAAATCAGAACAAGATTCAGAATTCGGGGGAGCATATCGCACAGTCTGCTCATCAGACAGGCCGAAGAACATGTCTATCAGCGCGGCACTCTCAGGAACCACCACCGTGTTTCAGTTGAGAGTATGGGAATTGATTGCCATTGGTGTTGGGATATTCATGGCAATTCTGTTGGCCATCGCGATGTGCCTTTCGCTCCGAAAGAAAAAGAAGACAATGAAAGGGTTTGACAACACTTCGCTGGCTGAGATCCCTATCGTGTCAAAGGAAATCAATGTTGACAGAGTTGATGCGCAGACACTAAATGAAGCGCCCTTCATGCCGGTGCATGATAAATATACGCAGATGAAGGGTGCAGGGCAGTTGGGAGAGAGTAGATCTGTCGATGTTGATACTTTCAGCCAGTGCAGCTCCGTCTACAACATAGAGAAGGCTGGGAGTTCGTACTCTGAAGATTACAGTTACAACAGCTCTGGACCCGCTAGGAAAGGCAGTTCACCATATGCATATTCAGCATCGCCATTGGTTGGCTTGCCTGAGTTATCACACTTGGGCTGGGGCCACTGGTTTACCTTGAGGGACCTGGAGTGCGCGACGAATCGGTTTGCAAAGAGTAATGTCCTTGGAGAAGGTGGGTATGGGGTTGTCTACAAGGGCCGGCTGGTGAACGGTACTGATATTGCTGTGAAGAAGATCCTTAATAATGTGTAAGTGTATGCTGTCTTGCTGAATTTTCCTTGTATTAACTTAGAGCTAAGATTTGGTATCTGGGTTTGCAGGGGTCAAGCAGAGAAGGAATTTAGAGTTGAAGTTGAAGCCATCGGTCATGTTCGGCATAAGAATCTGGTGCGGCTTCTTGGATACTGTGTGGAAGGGATACACAGGTTAGCATTTTGTCCTTTTTGCATCCTCCTTTCTGCTCAGTCATTTACAGTTGTTCATCACGATATCTGCACTAGACATTATGTTCTGAATAGGGATGTAAACGGATCGAATGGATATTACTGATATCGTATTTGTTTTTATATTTTTGTTTGAATATGGAGTCGGATACGGATAGTATTAGTTTTTGCCGGATAAGATTGTAATGGATATCGAAATCATAAAAATGTAACAGTATTCCGGATACGGATCGGTTATGGATATTGAATACCTGGAATCGAATACGGATGGATAAAAACCCTTTCAAACCGGATCGAATTCAAATACGATCGGGAAATATCCGTACCATTTACATTCCTAGTTCTAAAGATTTGACAGCGGAAAATAAAATAGCCAATACAATAAAAAAAATTCCCTGGTGTACCTAATACTACTTTGACCTTTCCGTTTTCCTTGTTTATGTTTATCTGTTTTTTTCTTAAACTATAGTATCCATAGTTCTTTTGCAGAAGCTTTTCATTGCATACGGGCTTGCTCTTTTTGAAGAGGCTTGTTCTGAATATTTACCTGCAGGATGCTTGTCTATGAGTATGTTAACAATGGCAACCTAGAACAATGGCTTCATGGCGTGAATCAACGTGGTGTCCTTAGTTGGGAAAACCGCATGAAGATTCTCCTTGGCACTGCAAAAGCGTAAGTTTAGAGTTTTGACATGATTCACAATTATTTCCTGAAATATTGCTTAACACGGACTGTGATAGTTACATGCTAATGTTATTGTTCATGATTTTCAGTCTCGCTTACCTTCATGAGGCCATAGACCCCAAAGTTGTACACCGAGATATCAAGTCAAGTAATATCTTAATCGACAATGAATTCAATAGCAAGGTTTCTGATTTTGGGTTGGCCAAACTTCTGAATTCTGACAAAAGCCATATCAATACAAGAGTGATGGGAACATATGGGTATAGCTCCATTTCTTATGCCCTTTCTTGATGTTATTGTTAGTTCTTCTGTTCAACTGTAAAGTGGAAAATAGTTTCCTAATGTTCTGAATCTGACACCAGGTACGTAGCACCCGAATATGCAAATAGTGGGATGTTAAACGAAAAGAGCGATATTTACAGTTTTGGAGTGGTGTTGTTAGAATGTGTGACAGCTAGGGATCCAGTTGATTATGCTAAGCCTGCAGATGAGGTATGGGGTTTTCCTTTTTCAGACAAAATGTCTGATTGTGTTTCCAGTTAATCCTTACACTTATTTATTGTTTGTTTCAGGTGAATCTCATAGAGTGGCTTAAAATGATGGTTACCAATAAGAGGGCAGAGGAGGTAGTGGATCCAAACCTTGAGGATAAGCCACCAAAACGTGCCCTTAAGCGAGCAATATTGGTTGGCTTCAAGTGTGTTGATCCTGATGCTGACAAGAGGCCAAAGATGAGTCATGTTGTCCAAATGCTTGAAGCAATTCAAAATGCATATCATCAAGTACTCATCTTATCCTATACATCTTTCTTTCTCAGTACTATTTTCTTTTTAATTAGCACAGTCTTGGAGCATCTGTTAACGTCAGTGTATTTTTTTTGTTTTCCTCTCATCAATGAAGGATCAAAGAAAGCTCAGCCAGGTGGGAAGCATGGATATTGAATCCCAGCAGTCACTAGAGGAGACTTCAAACAGCGCTGATGCCTGAATCTCCAATTCTGAACCAGCACAGAGGAATAGGACACCTGAAATCATCTTATAACAACATTGATTTGGTCGATGTCAGTACTTTGTTAGAGTGAGTGGATCAGATTTACAGTTTGCGTATACTGGAGGTGGTGGTGGTTACATCGATTAGGAGCAAGCTGCTCATTTCCGTTTTTCCTTTACCCCTTTTCCTGGGTGTGCTTCTATACTCCCCTAAAAGATTTCCTTTCATCTTTTTACTCTAGGATATGTGTAGTTTTCCTTTAGGGGAGCATAGAAGCATCTTCTTCACCTATATTTATCATTTTAGTCACCAAGAGGGATTAACCTCGAAGGCATGACTATAGTTACCGGATTCTGTTACCCTTGTATAGAGGCTTTATGGAAACTTAGTTTTACCCTATAAAAACATAAATTTGTTGCTGTACAGTATGAGCATCTGAATCCTTATTTCCTCTCAAATTTTTACCCTGATCGAAGGCCATTGAGCAAGCAGAGACGCCTTCCTCAGAAAAGAGATATAGGGCATAGTTGATGTCAGTGGGACTGGAACCAATCATCTGCATGATTCAGTACTGCACTTTTCTCTCTTCATTGCCGTGATTGGAAGGCAGATGTCTGGCCCTCACACCTGGAGACCGATTAGTTTTCGGTCCCCGAGCATGGATGATTGAAGGGCGCCAATGATTGGTGCCTGCTTGGTTTATAAGTTTTCACACCCTCGATGATCCCTTTTCAAGGACTGGATGACAATCATTGGCGCTTTTGCAGCTGGTTCTGTTTACTGAACCTGCACTCCTTGCATTTTTACTTTTTTTCCTCAAACATAATCATTCGGTGAGGCTTGTACTGTAAGTTTGCAAAGCCCTCGTTTGCTAGCTGATGGCTGCTAGCCTGCTAGTGCTAGGCCCTGCTTGCGTGCGTGTGCTTCACCGAAAGCATCTGGCTCGTGCTGGGCTCTTCTGACAACCAATCTTGCCGTATTTACCGTTTGGAAACAGTGATCTGAAAGAGGTGGTGGCCTGGTGGGCGATGGCAACACAGCCGCTCAAAGGTAGGTTGCACGACGGCGGCTGAAACCAACAAGACTCCCAGGGATTCCCAACCGATAATCACCATCTAAAAGTCTTCAGAACTGTATGTCTGACGGTCACCGCGGCAAGGCGCTCAACACCACGCTCTGGGCCACCAGCCCACCAGGGAGCCGCGCTGGCGCGAGCCGCGAGCATACGGCTAGGGTATTCCAAATTCATTGCATTTTGGCTTACACAAGCCTGATGGCTGAGACCATTTGGCACTCAACTTTAGCACATATTAGCATTTATACACATGTTAAAGTTTTTTTTGAGTCTTGGCCAATTAGCACTTGGATCCAAACGGGGTAGAAGTACATCATCTAATTTAAGGCAGAACTTTTCTCGTTCCATCCCTTCTAACAATAGATACAAGAAAGAAGCTACTCTAGCAACAGCAGAGAGCCAACCTAGTGTTAGAATTATATCCAACATTGTCGGTACCCTGCAACAGGGATACCCACTCTTACTGCAGCAAAGCAGGACCCGCGTAGTTATCCGTAGCTGCGCGGGAGAGACGGAGTAGCCAGGCCCCACAGGCCAGGCTTTTTCCTCACCAGGCCAACGGCCCCGGACCGTTCCCCGCCTGAGGATGGGTCCGGTGGCGCCACGTGTCTCCATGGAAGGGAAGCTCCAAGCTGACCGCCGAAGCCTCGGACCCCCAGAGGGGTCCGGGACCTCCTACGCCCGTCCGGACTCCCCTCACCGTGTAGGGGTCCGAAGCCGCCACGTGTCCCGGAGGCGTGGGATCGTGCGCGAGCCTTCCGGAGGAAGACTCGCCCACCTACCGCATTTAATGCGATAGACAAGGCGTGCTCTGCCGCCGTGGTACACAAGACAGCCTTTTGTCAGGCCCCGCTGCGCGCCGCGTATTACCAAGGAGCACAGTGCAGCCGCCTGAGCCGCGCCCGCGCAGAGCCCGCCTGTAGCATTAAACGGATACGACAGCACGGCACTTTTCCATCATGCCGCCTACGCCGCAAGCTACACCGCCCGCTTAAGCAATGTGACGGGCGGTGTCACTAGCTGCGACGGGCCTGACCTGACAAGACGACGCTAGGACATGATGGACGAAGGGCTCCGGGAGCAGGCGAGGGAATCCAAGAGAAAGATCTCCTTTGCCTGCGACGCCATAATGCATGAACAGTGCGTTAGGTTATACTACATCGTTGGACCCACCTGTCGGGGATCCAACGACTGTGTACGCGCCCCCTTGAGATATAAAAGGGAGGCGCTCGCTGTGCACAGGAAGACCCATACAGACTCAAGCTCTCGCACCTCCTCACGCTTGTGGGAAGGCAATACAACACACAGTGGATGTAGGGTATTACGCTCCGGCGGCCCGAACCACTCTAAATCCTGCTGTGTTTCTTGTGTTCTGAAGGGAGATCGATCTAAGACTAGCTACCCCCTGAGTACACACCCTCTGGGCTAGGGCGGGTGCCTTCCGCCACCCGGCCGTGGTTTGCAGCACCACGACATTTGGCGCGCCAGGTAGGGGAGCTAGCTCGTCGCATTTTCATCATCCGCTTTGTCCCCATGGTTCGTGTGGACGACGTGGAGATGACGGAGGGGGGTGGCGTCCTCCACGCCACACGCCTCTCGCGTTACTGCTCCAGGGGCAACCGTGCCTGTGGAGCAGCCACCGTTGGCGGCGGCGCGAGCCGCCCGCCGGCAAGAGTCAGGGCGCCCATCAAGGGCCCCCTCACAGACTGCGAGCGGCGGAGCTCTAGCCGCGGCTAGGGAGTTGCTTCGCAACCCTCCGGCTGAGGCAGCCTCGCCAGACGCCCTGAGGCAGTGGCGAGACGACGTCGACCGTCTCCTCCACCTGGCTCAGGCCTCCCCCAGTTCTGCAAAGACTGGGCAACGACCTCCGCCTGGCAACGCGGTGGTACCTTACCACCAGCGTCAGGGCGGTGCGTCGGCATCTGTGCGCTCCCCCACCGTGAGGGGTGCACGAACAGAAGACTTGCGGGCGGAGCTCAACCGCCGGCGCGCGGGGGAGGATGCCCGCATCGCTGTCGAGAGGGCGCGAGAGCGCCGTCTCAACATTGAGGGACGCAACCTCAATGTCGATCTGGACGCGGCGGCACCCAGGCCTCCGGTGAACGCCCGGATTCAGCCAGGGGCACCGGTGGCCGGGGTGGGCTGTGCTGCGCTTGCGGAGCACCTCCGCGCCGTGGCGTGGCCACCCAAGTTCCGCCCCCACTTGCCGGAAAAGTACGACGGTACTACTAACCCGTCGGAATTCCTGCAGGTGTACGTTACTGCCATCACAGCAGCTGGTGGCAACGGCGCCGTCATGGCAAGCTACTTTCATGTAGCCTTGTCCGGGCCAGCCCGGACCTGGCTCATGAACCTCACACCTGGGACGATCCAGTCCTGGGAAGAGCTCTGTGCAAGGTTCACAGCGAACTTCGCCAGCGCCTACCAGCAGCATGGTGTGGAGGCACACCTTCACGCCGTGAGGCAAAAACCCGGGGAAACGCTTCGGGCTTTCATCTCGCGCTTCACTAAGGTACGGGGTACCATTCCTCGTATCTCAGATGCATCTATTATTACTGCTTTCCGTCAGGGGGTGCGTGATGAGAAGATGCTCGAGAAGCTGGCGACGCACGAGGTGGAAAGCGTCACTACGCTTTTCTCCCTGGCAGACAAGTGTGCCAGGGCCGCCGAGGGCCGTGCATGGCACTCAGCCCCCCAAGACGGAGACACCAAGGCTGGTGGCTCCAGCGCTACCGCTCAGGGCGGTGGCAAGAAGAAGAAGAAGAACCGGGGTCGTGGGGAGCCGCATTCTGGCGGACCAGTCGTTGCAGCAGCAGCGCCACCAGCGGCGCCGGCTGCGGCGGCAGCGGCAGGGGGCCAGAATACACACGGCAAACGCCCTCGCCCGCAAGGTGGGAGCGGAGGTTCATGCCCAGTGCATCCCACCGCTCGCCACAGCGCTGCTGACTGCCGCGAGATCCAAAAGCTCGCGAAACGGGTCAGTGGGCGGCGGGAGCAGTCCTCTAAGGATGACTCACCCCCTCCTCGCCAGCGGGCCGGCAAGGAGAAGGCCTCTGACAGCAGGGCCGCAGCCGGGGAGAAGGAGCTGGGGTACCAATCCCCCGCTCGAGAGCTGAAGGGCGTCTATCACAACGACGACTCCGATTCCGACAACGGCGACCGCCGCAAGAAGCTGTACGTGATGTATGGCGGGAGCTGGGAGCTTGTCTCCCGGCGGGACGTGAAGACCCTTCGCCGGGAGGTCCTTTCGGCGAAGCCGGGGGTCCCGAGGGCGGCGCCGCACCAGAGGTGGATGAACACCACCATCTCTTTCGGGCCATCCGACTGCCCGGAGAATATGGCTGGAGCTGGTGTGCTACCTTTAGTCACGGCTCCTGTCATATCCAACGTGAGGCTCTACCACGTGCTGATTGACGGTGGGGCTGGCCTCAACGTCATCAGTTATGCAGCATTTAAGCAGCTGCAGATCCCAGAGTCCAAGCTGACTCCCTCTCGCCCATTCTCCGGGGTGGGCCCACATCCGGTGTTCCCCCTGGGGAGCATCACATTGCCGGTCACGTTCGGGACCGAGGAGAACTTCCGCACAGAAAGCGTCATGTTCGATGTTGCGGAGGTGAACCTCCCGTTCAACGCTATCATTGGCCGACCGGCACTCTACCGCTTCATGGCCATTGCCCACTATGGGTATTTGGTCTTGAAGATGCCTTCCCCTGCCGGAGTCCTCACCGTGCAGGGCGACCGCACCGCTGCCGTTGCTGCAGTTGAGAGACTGCACACTCTGGCGGCAGAGGCTGCACGCTCCGAGGAGGATCCGTCCACCTCGCAACCCAGGGCGCCTGCAAAGGCTCCCAAGGTCCAACCATCTGATCCGGACCAAGTTCCCGTGAAGTCGGTACAGATTGGGGCAGACACCACCAGGACCACCCGCATCGCGGGGAACCTGGAGGAGAAATAGGAAGACGCGCTCATCGCTTTCCTCCGGGCAAATGTCGACGTGTTCGCCTGGGAACCGTCGCAGATGCCCGGGATCCCCAGGGAAGTGATCGAGCACAATCTGAGGATCTACCCCGACGCCACGCCGGTGCGCCAAAAACCTCGGAAGCAGTCTGTGGAGCGGCAGAACTTCATCCGCGAAGAAGTCCACAAGCTCCTACACGCTGGCTTCATCGAGGAGGTCCACCATCCCGAGTGGTTGGCCAATCCGGTCGTCGTCCCAAAAGCCAACGGGAAGCTCCGGATGTGCATCGACTACACCAGCCTCAACAAGGCATGTCCAAGAGACCCCTACCCTCTTCCGCGTATCGATCAGATCGTGGACTCCACCTCCGGGTGTGATCTTTTGTCTTTCCTAGATGCATACTCTGGTTTCCACCAGATTCAGATGTCTAGAGAGGATAGGAAGCATACTGCCTTTGTAACAGTAGATGGGCTTTATTGCTACATTGTCATGCCGTATGGTCTAAGGAATGCCTTACCCACGTTTGTGCGAGCTATGAACAAAACCTTCTGTAATCTAATTAGAGATATTGTTGAGGTTTATGTCGATGACGTTGTGGTCAAGACTAAGGTAGGATCAACACTAGTGGAGGACCTGTCCCTCGTCTTCGACCGTCTTCGCGCCACCCGCACGAAGCTGAACCCAGAGAAGTGCATCTTCGGCGTCTCAGCAGGGAAGCTGCTGGGTTTCCTGGTCTCGCATCGAGGCATCGAGGCAAACCCAGCCAAGATCAAGGCGATCGAAGCAATGAGGCCTCCTGGCCGCATCAAGGACGTCCAGAAGCTTACTGGGTCTCTCGCTGCTCTTAGCCGCTTCATATCGAGGCTGGCTGAGAGGGCCCTTCCCTTCTTCAAGCTGTTGAGGAGGTCCGGTCCATTTTCATGGACCGAAGAGGCTGAACAGGCCTTCCAGGAGCTGAAGCAGCACCTCACCTCGCTGCCAGTATTGGTGGCACCAGAACCCGGTGAGCCGTTGTTTCTGTATCTTGCTGCATCTGCGGAGGCGGTCAGCATGGTGCTGGTCGCCGAAAGGATGGAGCAAACCCGCCAGGGGAGCACCAAGGTCCTCTTGGCCGAGGATGGTGAGCCGGACCCCGGACACGGGGGCCCGTCAGCCTCACCCCAGCTTGAAGGTCCGGGCCCCGCACAGGCAGGTCCGGAGGAGCCTCATCCCATTGGGAGCCCAGAACCACTGGGGGCCCAAGGGACAGATGCGGTGGACAAGGACGAACTGGACCCAGGAACTAGGGTCCGGACCGTCCAAAAGCCAGTCTACTACGTCAGTGAAGTCCTCCACGAGGCAAAGGCCAGGTATCTTGAGACGCATAAGCTTATCTATGCAATACTTATTGCGTCCAGGAAACTGCGCCACTACTTTCAAGCACACCGAGTTGTTGTAGTGACCTCTTACCCATTAAGAGCGATTCTACACAATTCCAACGCCACAGGCAATATCGCCAAGTGGGCAGCAGAGCTGGCGGAGTTCCAACTGGAATTCCAGCCACGCCATGCGGTCAAAAGCCAGATCCTGGCTGATTTCATAGCGGAGTGGACTCCTTCCCCAAGCAACCCTGGAGGTCCGGCCATAAATGTTGGACCCCCGGAGCCGGAAATCAGGACACCAGTCTTCACCGAGCCTCACTGGACACTCTTCTTTGATGGGTCCGCCCGCGAGAAGTGGGCCGGAGCTGGTGTGGTCCTCATCGACCCAAACGAAGATCAGCTGAAGTACATGGTGCACCTTGAGTTCAAGGCCACCAACAACATGGCGGAATACGAGGCTCTGATCTTCGGCCTGACCCAAGCCCTCTCATTGGGGGTCCGGCAGCTTCTGGTGAAGGGGGACTCCCAGCTAATCATTAAGCAGGTCCGAGGGGATTGCAACTGCAATAATCCCCAGCTCGCGGCATACCTCATACACGTGAGGAAGCTCGAGAAGGATTTCGACGCCTTGGAACTACAACACGTTCCCCGCGAGCACAACTCAGCAGCAGATGATCTCTCTGCGAGAGCATCTACCTGGGCTTCTGTGCCTGAGGGTGTCTTTGAAAGACGGCTGCTGAAACCTACCGCCCAGCCTGCCGAGCCGGGTGACGGGGATCAAGCTGGCACCTCGAAGCTAGCGGTCCCGGCAGTATTCCACCTATGGTGCCCAACTAGGGCTGTGTGTTCTGTTGAGGAGCCTGTTGACCTCACAGAACCACCCCTATCTGCTTTGGGAGCTCCCGATGCATGGATCTCCGAGATCCGGGACTACCTGAAAGATGACATCCTCCCTGATGACGATGTGTCCGCTGAGCGCATAGTCCGATTGGCTAAACGCTACGCGGTGGTAGAAGGGGATCTCTACCGCCGTGGCGCCAACGGAGTCCTCATGCGATGCATTTCCCAGGGAGAGGGCCGCGAACTGCTTGCGGAGATCCATGGAGGCGAGTGCGGAAGTCATTCCTCCTCTCGCACGCTTGTTGGCAAGGCCTTTCGGCACGGCTTCTACTGGCCAACAGCACTCCAGGATGCGGCTGAGCTGGTAAGGTCCTGCAAAGCATGCCAGTTCCATGCAAAGCAAATACACACCCCAGCTCAAGCTCTACAGATGATCCCGCCCTCATGGCCATTTGCTGTGTGGGGTGTGGATATCCTGGGGCCTTTCCCCCGGGCTGTCGGCGGGTACCGGTTCCTCTATGTTGCCATCGACAAGTTCACTAAGTGGCCGGAGGTTACTCCTGTGGTGAACATTACTAAGAAATCAGCAGTCGCATTCCTCAGGTCCATTGTGTGCAGATTTGGCGTCCCAAACCGCATCATCGCGGACAACGGGACCCAATTCAAAAGCAGACTTTTCCAAGAGTACTGTGAGGACATTGGCATCCAGCTATGCTTTGCGTCCGTGGCACATCCCCGCAGCAATGGACAGGTTGAGAGAGCGAATGCAGAGATCCTCAGGGGACTCAAGACCCGCACCTACAACTGCTTGAAAAAGCATGGTGCCAAATGGGTTGACGAGCTTCCATGTGTACTATGGGGCAACCGGACCACACCCAGCCGAGCCACCGGGGAGACTCCGTTCTTCCTGGTCTACGGGGCTGAAGCATGCCTTCCCCCAGAAATTCTCCTGGGCTCACCACGGGTCCAGGCCTTTGACGAATCCATGCAGGAGCAGCTGCGGTGCGGCGACGTGGACTTCGTTGACGAGCGAAGGTGGCGAGCAGCGATCCGAAATGCACGCTACAACCAGGCGCTCCGGCGCTACCGTCAACGGTTCGTGCACAGTAGGGAGCTCCGGGCTGGCGACCTCGTCCTCAGACGGATCCTGAACCGAGCGGGGCTCCACAAACTCTCCCCCAGCTGGGAGGGGCCTTTCAAGGTTACAGAGGTATGCCGGCCCGGATGTGTTCGCCTCGCCACAGAAGACGGAGTACCGCTGCCCAACCCGTGGAACATAGAGCATCTGCGTAAGTTTTACACCTAGGCAGAGCAGGGAAATAACCTTTCCTTTGTAATAAGATAGAGTTAGCGTGCGGCCCGGAGCGGTTGAGGGCTACCCTCGTAAACCCGACCTCTGGCATCCATCGCACTAGCGGCTAACGCGCGGCTCAGAGCGGTAGAGGTCCGACCTCATAAACCCGGCCTCTGACATCCATCGCGCAAGCCATGTACATCGAGATTGCAAAGGAAAGATTTTTTCCTAATTCTGTCTTTGTGTCAAAGTTAAATTACGCATTTCGATTCTCGTAATTTTCGCTTTTTTCTAACCCCCGCGGGACCTCTACTCTTGTTGCTGCAACTAAGATCTGCATTGAGCTGCTGGACTACCGTACAGGTCCGGACCCTCTTGCTGCAGGAGAGGGGTCCGGACCCCTAGGGACCTACTCTGGGGAGCGGGTACTTGTTTCCTGGGGTGGTTCGGAGTACAGTGTAGCCGCTTAGCTGGTTCCGTACCCAAAAGCCTGCACTCTCCACCACCCTGTAACGAGTACTCTAGTACCTGAAGCCAGGTAATTGGGGGCCCGGACCTCGACCCAGCTCAAGAGCTGGCTTCCTAAGTCCAACACGGCGTGTCCAGCACTATATCTCAAAGGATCGAGCACAGCAAAGTGGCCTCACCCACTGCTGCGAAGGGTCTAGGACGAAGAAGCCGGGTCCGGAAAGATCGTACTGTTTCCTGGAGTGGTCCGGAGCCCTGCGTAGCGCCTTAGCCTGGTTCCGACCCTAAGCCTACGCACTCCCCCACTCTGTAACAAG
Source organism: Panicum virgatum (assembly GCF_016808335.1). NCBI lineage: Eukaryota > Viridiplantae > Streptophyta > Magnoliopsida > Poales > Poaceae > Panicum > Panicum virgatum. The sequence continues at coordinate 42,860,036 of NC_053140.1, read as the reverse complement.
TACAGAGCTACCTGGACCTGCGCATCTAGAGTCCTAGACCTGGTACCAAGCCTGGGATTAGTCAGGAATGAGCCCGCGGGTCTGCTCTAAGCTATAACTTTGAGGTGGTACACAGGTTCAAACCTGGCCGGTGGTAGACAGTCTCAAACCATTGAGCCTATCTACCAGGGGGGCCGAGTATCTGCTTCAAAGCTTTCATGCAGGATAAGAGCCAATCTCGGTGGTAGACAGACTCACAGCAGCTGAGTCTCTCTCCCAGGGGGCCCAGGCATCCGCTTTGTCCCACACATCATGGATGGATTCTGCATGCGTCAAATAGCTAAGTTGCAGTATCATTGCTACCATATAAGCAAATTTGATTCTTCTCTCTGTACTCCTGTATACCACGCAGGGAACAAGGCGCTTGCTCGCCTTGCAGGCTATGTGACACCTATGCCCAAGGTGGCAGACAGGTCCAGACAACTGAACCTATCCGCCAGGGGGCCAGGGCGCCGGGGTGCCGCATACCGCAAATCAACAACCGCCAAACAGCTAAGTTGAAGTTTCTTCTATTTCAAAAACTTTCAACTAATACAATGTTTGTTACATAATGCAAAAGAAAAAAGATACAATCCCCAGCCTAAGGGTCCGCAGGCTCTCGCTTGAAGTAGGCGGCGACGAAGTCAACGACCTCCCGCACGCTGTCCCGAGCGGCGGCCTCCGTCTCTGCTACAGGGCCATCGACCACGGGCGCCAGCGAGATGGCCGGGTCGTGGCTCCGGAGGCAGGTCAGGATGTGCTCCGCCACCATCCGGATCAGCTCGCGGCCCTCGGTTTCAAGCTGTCCAGTAAGGACCGGCCCCAAGCGCTGGAGCCTATCCGAAGCGGAGCTCAACACTGGGAGGGGCGTCAGCTATCGAAGCTGGCGGCTCCGCCACCTGGATCGGGCTCATTCCAAATGGCACCAGTGCGAGGCTCGCTTCGGCCGCCCAGTCAGCGATCCGCTGAGCTCCAGCGCGCTGGTCTTCCTGGTGCTTCTGGACCGCCTCCCGGACAGCCTCCTGCACCCGGGTGTCCAAGGCCGCCTTGGCCACCTCCACCTCGCGGGACCTCTCCTCCAGCTCGCGGGATCTCTCCTCGAGTTCGCGGGACCGCTCCTCCAGCTTGGTCTCCTTCTGCTCCGCGTATACCTTCCGCTTCTTGAGCGACTCTCGCTGGCGCCCAAGCTCCTTCTCTATGGCGGTGGCGTGAGTTTCCCGCTTGGCAAGAGACTTCCGGTCCTCTTCCAAGTCCGCCTCGTCGGCAGTCAGCTGGCGGGCCCTCTCCTGCAGTTGTTCATGCCATCCCTGCAGAGTCGCAGAGAAGACGTCGAGCTCCTGCCTCCGGACCTCGAGGTCCTCGCTGCGAGTCTCCAGTTCTGACTGCTGGGCTGCGAGGTGAGCCTCGAGGCCGGACCGCTGAGCAGCAAACCCAACAACCTCCAGGGTGAAGTCCTGCTCCCGCTGTGCCAAGGATTTCTCCCGATTCGACACTGCGAGCTCTCGGTCAAACACCTTCTTAAGGCTGGCTCGGTAGGCCTCTTGGTCCGACTTGAGCTTCGACCGAGCTTCCGCAGCGCGGGAGGCTTCCGCCTTCGTGTGCGCCTCCAGGCGGGTGTGCCAGTCGGAGAGGCGCTGACGCTCGCTCTCCAGCGCAGACCACTCCCGCCGGAAGGCCACCTCGGCGGAGGAGGTTGCCTCTTCAATTGAACGCCGAACTCGCAACAGCACCTGAGGAAGCGGAGTCGCATCCTCCTCCGGGGATTGGAGCTGCAGGAGCCGCCTGCCAAACACCACCTCCAACTCTTCCTCCGCAGCAGGACCGGAGCTGGAGGTAGGGGGCTTCCGCTGCAGCACTTGTCTCCGGCGCCTCCGCTGCCGCCGAGTCGGGCGCGTCCGGGCCCAGCTCCGGCGCCTCCGCTGCCGCCGAGTCGGGCGCGTCCGGGCCCAGCTCCGGCGCCTCCGCTGCCGCCGAGTCGGGCGCGACCGGGCCCAGCTCCGGCGCCTCCGCTGCCGCCGAGTCGGGCGCGTCCGGGCCCAGCTCCGGCGCCTCCGCTGCCGCCGAGTCGGGCGCCATCGGACCCAGCTCCGGCGCCTCCGCTGCCGCCGAGTCGGGCGCCGTCGGGCCCAGCTCCGGCGCCTCCCTGCCGCCGAGTCAGGCACGGCCGGGCCCAGCTCCGGCGCCCCCGCTGCCGACAAGTCGGGCGCGGCCGAACCTAACTTCGGTGCTCCCGCTGCCGCTGTGGCAGACACGGCCGCACCGAGTGCCCCCGCCACCAATACGTCAGGAGCGGCTGCACCCAGCACCGGCGCCACCGCCGCTGCCGCTGCTGCACTGAGCCCTGCAGAGTCTGGAAATGGCATGACAGTCAGCATCGCATCATGTGTCACGGAGTTAGCAACAGGACGCCGTACCTGAGGGTCCCGCACCTACTGCCACCGTCGCTGTCGATGCCGAGGTCGCTGCCGCCCGGGCACCTGCTGATGTGCCAACGGTGGTAGAAGAACCGCTGGGGCGGGAAGCCCTGGTAGCAAAGCAGAAAAGCCGTCAACACAAAAAAAAAAACAGAACACCGGCGCAAGGGAGGAGAGCAAGATGACACTAACCCAGCAGAACCGGGGACCCAGCGTCCCCGGAGCCCGGGCCTCTTCTCTTGCAGCTGCTGCTGTTGCTGTTGCTGTTGTTGCCCCTGCAGCTGCGATACAGGCGTAACCCGGGCCTGCGCCCGTTGCTGCTGTACCTGCGGCTGCGGCATGGGTGCAACCCGGGGTCGCTCCTGTTGCTGCTGCTGCCGTCCGCGTGCCTGCTGCCGCTGCTCCTGCGGCTGCTCCTGCTGCGGCCGCTCTTGCTGCCGGCGCGATGAATTCTTCGGCGGCGATGGTGGTGGTCCAGTTACGCCAGAGGACCCGTGGGGGCCAGCAGCCCGGGAGCTACCCTGGCCTGCGCCCTCGGAAGACCTCTGGCGCTTCGCGGCGGGCTCCGACACCAGGGTCCCGTCGCCCCGGAGTAGCCTCCGCCGGCCTACGTCCCCTGACGACGCACCGGAGCTGCTCTGGGCCCGGCTGGAGCCGGCCGCAGCCGCGGCCTGTTTCCCCTTCGTAGTGGCACCGGACCCCGCAGCGCTTAGCGTAGCCTGATCCCTGGACGAGCCAGGGATCCGGAGCCCACGGTTCGGGTCACCCCCGGTCTGCCGCGGGGCCAGTCCCCCGTCGTCCAGGGTTGGCAGGGTGGCCAGCACCGCCACCCTCGCTGGGTCCTCGCAGAGGGGGACTATGCTCTGCGGGAGGATCAGATTCTCTGCGATGAAGGTGTCTCCCGTCACGTTCCGCACCAGGACCTCCAAGGCCTCCTGGGTCAGGTCGCTTCCCTCCCCGCGGTGGGTCCTGCTGCAATCGTTGAGGCCGGTGAAGCTCCACGCCGGTCGCGGCCGCTGCTTCAGGGGGGCGATCCGGCGCTTCACGAAGTCGCCGAGCACGTGCCACGAGGTGAGGCCGCTCCCTGCCAGTGACCTGATCTTATCCAGCACGGAGTCGAACTCCGGCTGCAGCGATGGCTTGGCCCTCCAGGATGCTTTGTCGGAGGCGGGCCCCGCGGTCGGCAGGACAAGGCGCTCGTTGGCTTCGGTGGTGGCAACCACCCAATCCCTGCGCCACTCCTCCCACCTTCCGCCAGCAAGGCCCGGAATGTAAGGAGTCGGCAGGTCGCTCCTTATCTGGAAGTAGTACCCTCCCACTTCGTCCTTGCTCCTTCCGGACTTCACCAGGATGAAGAAGTAGCGGAAGAGGATGACGCAGGGACGCACTCCTACGAACATCTCGCATAAATGCACAAAGATGGACGCCAGGAGGAGGGAGTGGGGCGTCAGATGCTGAAGCTGGAGGCCGAAGTCTTCCAGCAGCAGCAGCAAGAATGAAGAAATCGGCAGCCCCACGCCGGCGGAGACGTGCGAGGTAAATAGCACGAACTCCCCGGCGCGGAGGTTGCCAAGGGGAACCGAGCCTGCTCGCACCCCCCAGCCGGTCTCCTGAGCGCTCCACCCGAGCAGGCGGCGCACTGTGTTCAGCTCTCCCTCGGTCTGGAAGCGACGGGGATGAACAAGGGATGCCATCTCCTGACGGGCGAGGAAGGAGCCTGTGTAGGGGGGAGAGAAGGTCAAGGAAGGCTCGGAGGCAAAGGGGCGCAAAGGCTGGAGGAAGAAGACGAATGCGGGAAAGCAACCATAGGATACGGTATGCCCCGTTATAAAGCCTGTCTCAACCAGCGCGCCCCGGAACCGTCGCCGGAACTCAAGCGACGCTCGCACCAGGAGTTAGCCGCCCAGTCCATGACGTGAGGGGCCCAGGCCCACCTGTCAGGGAGGGTGGGTAATCAACGGGGGTGCGAAAAGGCGGGATCCGAACCGTCGCCCGCGCGCGTGAAGCAAGGCGGAAGCCGAGCTGACGCGCGCATTAATCATAGGCGTGGCCGAGCTTTTCGGGAGCTGCGCCGGTGGTAAATGATCCGTTTACTCCGGCCGCAACAATGCCAAACGTCGCGCGTGTGACTAAGTGAACCGCTTATCGTGGGGCCCTTAGTCAGTAATCCGTTGCGACGTGATGAGGCAGCAACCAACCCAATGGGTAGTCAAAGCCGGTCAAGACCTGCAGAAAGGAGCTTCAAGCTATATAGTACCAAATCGCAGAAGTGGCCCCACCTGTGGGCTCGTACCTCCCCCAAGGTGGGCCCGGGGGCCACTGTCGGTACCCTGCAACAGGGATACCCACTCTTACTGCAGCAAAGCAGGACCCGCGTAGTTATCCGTAGCTGCGCGGGAGAGACGGAGTAGCCAGGCCCCACAGGCCAGGCTTTTTCCTCACCAGGCCAACGGCCCCGGACCGTTCCCCGCCTGAGGATGGGTCCGGTGGCGCCACGTGTCTCCATGGAAGGGAAGCTCCAAGCTGACCGCCGAAGCCTCGGACCCCCAGAGGGGTCCGGGACCTCCTACGCCCGTCCGGACTCCCCTCACCGTGTAGGGGTCCGAAGCCGCCACGTGTCCCGGAGGCGTGGGATCGTGCGCGAGCCTTCCGGAGGAAGACTCGCCCACCTACCGCATTTAATGCGATAGACAAGGCGTGCTCTGCCGCCGTGGTACACAAGACAGCCTTTTGTCAGGCCCCGCTGCGCGCCGCGTATTACCAAGGAGCACAGTGCAGCCGCCTGAGCCGCGCCCGCGCAGAGCCCGCCTGTAGCATTAAACGGATACGACAGCACGGCACTTTTCCATCATGCCGCCTACGCCGCAAGCTACACCGCCCGCTTAAGCAATGTGACGGGCGGTGTCACTAGCTGCGACGGGCCTGACCTGACAAGACGACGCTAGGACATGATGGACGAAGGGCTCCGGGAGCAGGCGAGGGAATCCAAGAGAAAGATCTCCTTTGCCTGCGACGCCATAATGCATGAACAGTGCGTTAGGTTATACTACATCGTTGGACCCACCTGTCGGGGATCCAACGACTGTGTACGCGCCCCCTTGAGATATAAAAGGGAGGCGCTCGCTGTGCACAGGAAGACCCATACAGACTCAAGCTCTCGCACCTCCTCACGCTTGTGGGAAGGCAATACAACACACAGTGGATGTAGGGTATTACGCTCCGGCGGCCCGAACCACTCTAAATCCTGCTGTGTTTCTTGTGTTCTGAAGGGAGATCGATCTAAGACTAGCTACCCCCTGAGTACACACCCTCTGGGCTAGGGCGGGTGCCTTCCGCCACCCGGCCGTGGTTTGCAGCACCACGACATTTAGCGCCAGCCGGGGAAGAGTGGTTCGGGCCGCCGGAGCGTAATACCCTACGTCCACTGGGAGATGTATTGTCTCGGTTGTGTGAATGAACCTATCCTCTGCTGGCCTTGGCTCTTGCCCAGCCTGAGGTTTTCTAGCGGCGCTCCCTCCTTTTATAGATCAAGGGGGAGCGGATACATAGGACGTCGATGCCCCGACAGGTGGGCCCAACGTGAATGCGGCTACAGTGGTAGCGAATCTTTCCTTCGATATGCGTACTGCTGCTCTCCTGTCACAGGGGTCTTCTCTTGTTCCGTCAGCTAGGTGCCCGTTGGAGTAGCGTAGCTTGCGGCGTGGCCTGCTGAGGCTATTATGTAGCGTCATAATGGGTGAAGCCGAGCCGTCGTATCCGACTGTTACGGCAGACTGGCAGACGCGGCATGGGCGGCGCCATCGGCTCCACTGCCTTGGTAATACGCGATCAATAGTGCCCCCTGGTCAGTCAAACGCCTCGGCTTCCACTATATCAAAGTGGATGTCCACCTACTGCAATGAATGCGAAGGTAGGTGGACCTCAATATGGAGACCAAGGACTTCATACACGTGTCGGCCCCGGACCGCCCTGAGGCGGGGCGTCCAAACTTTCCCTTCGAGAGGGGTCCGGTTGCTATCCAGGACCCTATGAGGGGTCCGGGACCCCGCGGGGGTCTGGATTCCTTGGGAGGTCCGGAGCCCTGGCTGCTTGCGCTTGAGCGCCTGTTTTTCCTGGGACACGTGGCGTTCCCAGACCTTCCCCGGCCGCGGAACAGGTCCGGACCTTTGTCGGGAGGACAGGACTTCGGACTGCAGGGGTCCGGCTGTTTGGTTGTAGTCAAGGATGACTACTAAGGCTCTTGCCTAGTCACAGCAAGAGGGGGTACCCCAGTCCTGGGGTACCGACAGTGGCCCCCGGGCCCACCTCGGGAGAGGTATGAACCCGCGGGTGGGGCCACCACCGTGATGTGTTCCGACGCAACTTGACTGCGTTGGTGTGCTCTTGGAGAGAGTGGGCATCCCGGACCCCTGAGGCCGGTATGATTGTTGCCTGGTTTAGGTACTAGAGTGCTCTCCACGGGGCGACGAAGGTGTAGGCTTAGGGTACAGAACCAAGCTAAGCGGCTACACGGACTTCGGATCGCTCAGGGGGTAGCACTACTTCCCGGACCCGGCTTTTGTCGACCGTCTCCGCCGGAGCGGGCCACCGGAGTGGACTTGGAGCGACCGGGGCGAGCGGTCTCCGCCGGAGCGGGCCACCGGAGTGGACTTGGAACGACCGTGGCGAGCGGTCTCCGCCGGAGCGGGCCACCGGAGTGGACTTGGAGCGACCGTGGCGAGCGGTCTCCGCCGGAGCGGGCCACCGGAGTGGACTTGGAACGACCGTGGCGAGCGGTCTCCGCCGGAGCGGGCCACCGGAGTGGACTTGGAGCGACCGTGGCGAGCGGTCTCCGCCGGAGCGGGCCACCGGAGTGGACTTGGAGCGACCGTGGCGAGCGGTCTCCGCCGGAGCGGGCCACCGGAGTGGACTTGGAGCGACCGTGGCGAGCGGTCTCCGCCGGAGCGGGCCACCGGAGTGGACTTGGAGCGACCGTGGCGAGCGGTCTCCGCCGGAGCGGGCCACCGGAGTGGACTTGGAACGACCGTGGCGAGCGGTCTCCGCCGGAGCGGGCCACCGGAGTGGACTTGGAACGACCGTGGCGAGCGGTCTCCGCCGGAGCGGGCCACCGGAGTGGACTTGGAGCGACCGTGGCGAGCGGTCTCCGCCGGAGCGGGCCACCGGAGTGGACTTGGAGCGACCGTGGCGAGCGGTCTCCGCCGGAGCGGGCCACCGGAGTGGACTTGGAGCGACCGTGGCGAGCGGTCTCCGCCGGAGCGGGCCACCGGAGTGGACTTGGAGCGACCGTGGCTGACAATCCGATGAAGCATGTTACCGGACCTCATAGTAAGGTGCAAAGAAACCAAGCCTTATACTAGAAGAGAGCCCGGGACCTCTAAAGTCAGCAGTCCTGGATACTAGAGTACTTGTAACAGGGTAGTGAAGTACGTAAACTTAGGGTACATTACCAGGCTAAGCCACGCGGAGCTTCTCTACCCCAGGATACAAATACCACTTCTCCAGAGCAGGTCCTTAGGGGTCCGGACCGCCTTCCAGCTAGAAGGGGTGTCTTTACCTGACCACAAGCCAGCAACTTAACTTGGATTGTTAGCAATAAGGGAAACTCCGGTCAAGAGAAAAGAATAGTTAAACCAAGGCGAATAAATGTAATCAGGGTGGAGCCTAGGCAAAACTGAGGAGGAAAATCTCCTTTATTATTGTGGTTGTCACGGTATACATCGGAGGTCGGGATTACGAGGACGGACCTCCACCGCTCCGGACCGCTTTTGCCTGTTTGTGTGATAGGGCCAGAGGTCGGGTTTACAAGGTCGGACCTTGACCGCTCTGGACACACACGTAGACACCACGCTATTACAAAGGAGAAAATCTCTCATTCCTTTCTTAGGAGTAACCTACGGCTGCATGCTATACAGCGTGTTCTTCTTCGGAGGTGAAGGCGCCCTGAACGTGCCTGAACCGCATCATCCAGCATCACCTCGGGAGCTCGGGGGACCCCTCCTTGCCTAAGAGCTGTCACATGCTTACATGGCATGAGACAAATTCTTTGGCTTTGAATGGAAGAGGCCCCCTCCCCCTGCTGTCGCCGTTGCCGATGGAAACCAGAGCCCTTGCGCAGCAGATGGACCGGTGCGACGCGTGGAGAAGTGCGGTCGTTCGCCGGCTTGTCCTTGGTGCTAGCGCCAGGGGCCCCCGCACGAGGAGGCGGGGTCCTGTCTGCAGCAGCACCGAGCAACGCTGAGGTGGATCTCCGGCGCTGGAGACGGCGGGACGACACGGTCAACTTCCTCCGGGATGGCCGTCGGCTCCAGGCTCCATGTTGAGAGAAAGCCTTGAGCCGACACCATGCCACCGCTGAGGAGGCGTGGCCGTTGCTTGAGAGAAAACCTTGAGTCGACGTAGGAGCAGCGGCGCGCAGCGGCGCCTCCGCTGTGCGCTGCTACGCCGGCTCTGAGGTGTCGCGGTGGCGACACACAGCAGGCGCCGCTGCCGTGCGCCGCCGCACCGAGGGCGTCGGAGTGCCGGTGCCATAGCATGCGGAGTGAGTGTGCCTTCCTTCATCTTCAAGTTCGCCGTTGCAGAGGGAGAACACAGCCTAGAGGCCTGAAGATCCAGCCAACGCCTGTCCTCCCCACGGACGGCGCCAAAATGTTGTGGGGATTTTTAGGGGTACCCACAGCCGGGTGGCGGAGCGCACCCGCCTATTCCCAGTGAGGGAGTACTCGGGGAAGTACTAGGCGATGGGGCTGGATCTTCGCTGAGACAAGGACTCAAGAACACTCGATTTAGAGTGGTTCGGGCCGCCGGAGCGTAATACCCTACGTCCACTGGGAGATGTATTGTCTCGGTTGTGTGAATGAACCTATCCTCTGCTGGCCTTGGCTCTTGCCCAGCCTGAGGTTTTCTAGCGGCGCTCCCTCCTTTTATAGATCAAGGGGGAGCGGATACATAGGACGTCGATGCCCCGACAGGTGGGCCCAACGTGAATGCGGCTACAGTGGTAGCGAATCTTTCCTTCGATATGCGTACTGCTGCTCTCCTGTCACAGGGGTCTTCTCTTGTTCCGTCAGCTAGGTGCCCGTTGGAGTAGCGTAGCTTGCGGCGTGGCCTGCTGAGGCTATTATGTAGCGTCATAATGGGTGAAGCCGAGCCGTCGTATCCGACTGTTACGGCAGACTGGCAGACGCGGCATGGGCGGCGCCATCGGCTCCACTGCCTTGGTAATACGCGATCAATAGTGCCCCCTGGTCAGTCAAACGCCTCGGCTTCCACTATATCAAAGTGGATGTCCACCTACTGCAATGAATGCGAAGGTAGGTGGACCTCAATATGGAGACCAAGGACTTCATACACGTGTCGGCCCCGGACCGCCCTGAGGCGGGGCGTCCAAACTTTCCCTTCGAGAGGGGTCCGGTTGCTATCCAGGACCCTATGAGGGGTCCGGGACCCCGCGGGGGTCTGGATTCCTTGGGAGGTCCGGAGCCCTGGCTGCTTGCGCTTGAGCGCCTGTTTTTCCTGGGACACGTGGCGTTCCCAGACCTTCCCCGGCCGCGGAACAGGTCCGGACCTTTGTCGGGAGGACAGGACTTCGGACTGCAGGGGTCCGGCTGTTTGGTTGTAGTCAAGGATGACTACTAAGGCTCTTGCCTAGTCACAGCAAGAGGGGGTACCCCAGTCCTGGGGTACCGACAGTGGCCCCCGGGCCCACCTCGGGAGAGGTATGAACCCGCGGGTGGGGCCACCACCGTGATGTGTTCCGACGCAACTTGACTGCGTTGGTGTGCTCTTGGAGAGAGTGGGCATCCCGGACCCCTGAGGCCGGTATGATTGTTGCCTGGTTTAGGTACTAGAGTGCTCTCCACGGGGCGACGAAGGTGTAGGCTTAGGGTACAGAACCAAGCTAAGCGGCTACACGGACTTCGGATCGCTCAGGGGGTAGCACTACTTCCCGGACCCGGCTTTTGTCGACCGTCTCCGCCGGAGCGGGCCACCGGAGTGGACTTGGAGCGACCGGGGCGAGCGGTCTCCGCCGGAGCGGGCCACCGGAGTGGACTTGGAACGACCGTGGCGAGCGGTCTCCGCCGGAGCGGGCCACCGGAGTGGACTTGGAGCGACCGTGGCGAGCGGTCTCCGCCGGAGCGGGCCACCGGAGTGGACTTGGAACGACCGTGGCGAGCGGTCTCCGCCGGAGCGGGCCACCGGAGTGGACTTGGAGCGACCGTGGCGAGCGGTCTCCGCCGGAGCGGGCCACCGGAGTGGACTTGGAGCGACCGTGGCGAGCGGTCTCCGCCGGAGCGGGCCACCGGAGTGGACTTGGAGCGACCGTGGCGAGCGGTCTCCGCCGGAGCGGGCCACCGGAGTGGACTTGGAGCGACCGTGGCGAGCGGTCTCCGCCGGAGCGGGCCACCGGAGTGGACTTGGAGCGACCGTGGCGAGCGGTCTCCGCCGGAGCGGGCCACCGGAGTGGACTTGGAGCGACCGTGGCGAGCGGTCTCCGCCGGAGCGGGCCACCGGAGTGGACTTGGAGCGACCGTGGCTGACAATCCGATGAAGCATGTTACCGGACCTCATAGTAAGGTGCAAAGAAACCAAGCCTTATACTAGAAGAGAGCCCGGGACCTCTAAAGTCAGCAGTCCTGGATACTAGAGTACTTGTAACAGGGTAGTGAAGTACGTAAACTTAGGGTACATTACCAGGCTAAGCCACGCGGAGCTTCTCTACCCCAGGATACAAATACCACTTCTCCAGAGCAGGTCCTTAGGGGTCCGGACCGCCTTCCAGCTAGAAGGGGTGTCTTTACCTGACCACAAGCCAGCAACTTAACTTGGATTGTTAGCAATAAGGGAAACTCCGGTCAAGAGAAAAGAATAGTTAAACCAAGGCGAATAAATGTAATCAGGGTGGAGCCTAGGCAAAACTGAGGAGGAAAATCTCCTTTGTTATTGTGGTTGTCACGGTATACATCGGAGGTCGGGATTACGAGGACGGACCTCCACCGCTCCGGACCGCTTTTGCCTGTTTGTGTGATAGGGCCAGAGGTCGGGTTTACAAGGTCGGACCTTGACCGCTCTGGACACACACGTAGACACCACGCTATTACAAAGGAGAAAATCTCTCATTCCTTTCTTAGGAGTAACCTACGGCTGCATGCTATACAGCGTGTTCTTCTTCGGAGGTGAAGGCGCCCTGAACGTGCCTGAACCGCATCATCCAGCATCACCTCGGGAGCTCGGGGGACCCCTCCTTGCCTAAGAGCTGTCACATGCTTACATGGCATGAGACAAATTCTTTGGCTTTGAATGGAAGAGGCCCCCTCCCCCTGCTGTCGCCGTTGCCGATGGAAACCAGAGCCCTTGCGCAGCAGATGGACCGGTGCGACGCGTGGAGAAGTGCGGTCGTTCGCCGGCTTGTCCTTGGTGCTAGCGCCAGGGGCCCCCGCACGAGGAGGCGGGGTCCTGTCTGCAGCAGCACCGAGCAACGCTGAGGTGGATCTCCGGCGCTGGAGACGGCGGGACGACACGGTCAACTTCCTCCGGGATGGCCGTCGGCTCCAGGCTCCATGTTGAGAGAAAGCCTTGAGCCGACACCATGCCACCGCTGAGGAGGCGTGGCCGTTGCTTGAGAGAAAACCTTGAGTCGACGTAGGAGCAGCGGCGCGCAGCGGCGCCTCCGCTGTGCGTTGCTACGCCGGCTCTGAGGTGTCGCGGTGGCGACACACAGCAGGCGCCGCTGCCGTGCGCCGCCGCACCGAGGGCGTCGGAGTGCCGGTGCCATAGCATGCGGAGTGAGTGTGCCTTCCTTCATCTTCAAGTTCGCCGTTGCAGAGGGAGAACACAGCCTAGAGGCCTGAGGATCCAGCCAACGCCTGTCCTCCCCACGGACGGCGCCAAAATGTTGTGGGGATTTTTAGGGGTACCCACAGCCGGGTGGCGGAGCGCACCCGCCTATTCCCAGTGAGGGAGTACTCGGGGAAGTACTAGGCGATGGGGCTGGATCTTCGCTGAGACAAGGACTCAAGAACACTCGATTTAGAGTGGTTCGGGCCGCCGGAGCGTAATACCCTACGTCCACTGGGAGATGTATTGTCTTGGTTGTGTGAATGAACCTATCCTCTGCTGGCCTTGGCTCTTGCCCAGCCTGAGGTTTTCTAGCGGCGCTCCCCCCTTTTATAGATCAAGGGGGAGCGGATACATAGGACGTCGATGCCCCGACAGGTGGGCCCAACGTGAATGCGGCTACAGTGGTAGCGAATCTTTCCTTCGATATGCGTACTGCTGCTCTCCTGTCACAGGGGTCTTCTCTTGTTCCGTCAGCTAGGTGCCCGTTGGAGTAGCGTAGCTTGCGGCGTGGCCTGCTGAGGCTATTATGTAGCGTCATAATGGGTGAAGCCGAGCCGTCGTATCCGACTGTTACGGCAGACTGGCAGACGCGGCATGGGCGGCGCCATCGGCTCCACTGCCTTGGTAATACGCGATCAATAGTGCCCCCTGGTCAGTCAAACGCCTCGGCTTCCACTATATCAAAGTGGATGTCCACCTACTGCAATGAATGCGAAGGTAGGTGGACCTCAATATGGAGACCAAGGACTTCATACACGTGTCGGCCCCGGACCGCCCTGAGGCGGGGCGTCCAAACTTTCCCTTCGAGAGGGGTCCGGTTGCTATCCAGGACCCTATGAGGGGTCCGGGACCCCGCGGGGGTCTGGATTCCTTGGGAGGTCCGGAGCCCTGGCTGCTTGCGCTTGAGCGCCTGTTTTTCCTGGGACACGTGGCGTTCCCAGACCTTCCCCGGCCGCGGAACAGGTCCGGACCTTTGTCGGGAGGACAGGACTTCGGACTGCAGGGGTCCGGCTGTTTGGTTGTAGTCAAGGATGACTACTAAGGCTCTTGCCTAGTCACAGCAAGAGGGGGTACCCCAGTCCTGGGGTACCGACAAACATTTTGATGTCCAATTTCTCGATAATAAGCCTAGGAACACGGGCAAGTATACCATCACCATGTACCCCCCTTCTCTTCAGTTCCAGACTTTCAAACATGACTTTGCACGTTAACAAAAATCTCCAATCTCAGGAGATAAGAATGTACCCTTCATCCGAGGAAGCAGACGAACTCAATGATGTACCATGCTGGCTAACACCTTCCCTGACCTTGCCGTGCTGCTCTGCTTCATGCTGGAACGTGGACACCAGCCGCTGTAGCTCCAGCTTCCTCACCTTCACTTTCTCACTGTTAACTGGGTTCTGTAACCCAAGATACAGCATTCCCACGCTGATTAGGATGATTCCAAGAAAGAAGAGAAGCCCGGTAAACAAACCGAATGCGTAGGGTGTAATCTGTGCTCCTGGTATGCCATCGACGTTGATCCCGAAGAGTCCCGTGATTATGGATAAAATCATGCCACCGCCTCCGAAAATAGCCAAATTGTGGGTGACACGGAGACTTCTATCCTGGAAAATGGCAAAAATTTGGCGATCCCCCCGATAGACACGTTAACATTGTCACGGTAAATGTAAAAACGCTCTGCTTTTTGAACAGAAGTGTAGCAGAATCATTCGAACCTGTAACCATGCACGAACAGTGCTTTGCATAACATCCTGAATAGTGAACAGGCGTCCACGCACAGCTTCCTGCTCTTCCAACATGTTCCTTGTACACTTTCTGATACTCTCTAAGATAGCTCTTGTGGCGTTACCCCTCAAATGTCTGAGAAGCTCATCTACGATCTCTTCCCTTGCATGGAGTGACCATTTAACCCTGATTACCTACAACAGGTATGATTTATGTTGTTATATGTCCTGGCTTGTTAAATATGATCAAATGAATAATAACATTCAAGAAAGTTGTGTGCGGAAACCTTAAGAGCTTCATTATGGATTACAAAAGTATACAGATGCTTAATCTGCTAACTATAATTTTTAGTTTCCTCTAATAGTGATTAAACAGTGTCACAGAAGAAGAAAAAAGACTGGCAACAAAATGGGAAACACACTACATAGCTAATACATCGTTGAAAGTTGAAACACAGGCTGGGAGTAAGGAGTAAGGACAAGTACTGCAATGCATAATATCAACAGAACAACCAGGATTTAGCCGTTGCTATTCAATAAAATAGGATTTCAGAACTGATGGCAAAGTGATGACTAGGAAATGAGGTATTTAGGTTTCAATCAGGCAGATGCAACTAAGCCATATCATGATAAACCTGAGACCCTTTGAAGCCATTCTACCGAACTAATGTTATTGTAGACTAACTGTTTTTATGGTCAATGAAATGATGATACATATATTATCTGGTGCTGCCAACAAAGAAGATTACTACTTGACTAGTCAACTAGTTCTCGTGTGCGATTCCCTAGGAGCAGCTGTATTATCTGATCCATTTTTTATAATATTGTTTAAAAAATAGTACAGTCACATCAATCACTCTAGAAAATGTGGAAATAAGAAAATTTTCAACAAGAATTTGTTAGTAGAAACAATATTGAAAAAGAAAATCACCATAGCATGCTTACCTGTGTTGCTAACCTTCTGATTTCCTGATTCAGTATTATGCTGACAAGATTCAGATCTTCATGATTTCTCCTGTCAATTTGACATTTTAAACATGTAATGCATTCAACTGCTAACTTGATGTGATGATTCATCTCTATATTAAAACATTAATTCAGACAAAAATGTTCTGATAGTTGACATTCCCACAGCATTCTCTTTTTTTTTGAAAAGACCCACAGAATTCTTACCTATTCACAAATTTCAGTTCAATTTCATCTGCCTCCCCAAAGACATATTTCCGGAATAATCTGCCGTAATAATGCAACATCAACTATTAATATTTTTTGTTGCAGGAAATAACAGTATTTGGATATAATAAGGAATAGAGTTCTACTACCTACTGTTGAAACATCAATGAGCAAAGATGAAAAGGAAATTTAAATTGTGAAGTTCACCTATCATCCCAACGTGAAAGACGGCTAACCAAATGGGCAATTACTTCATGCACTGATCTAGGTGTTTGGCTTCCACCAGCAAGAAGCAACTCCTGGACAGATTTTTGTAAGCATATATTAAGCTGAAGCTAAGAGACTAGAAATTTCGAGTTGGTACCTGCACTTCAGTCACTCCTAACACATTTATATTGGATGAAGGACCTTTGACATGCATTGCTGTTACAAGAAAATTTTGCGCTTGCCAAGACCGGAGCACAATGGGTATATCTTCCTCTTCATGATTTGGGTCTCCAACCGACTGACCAAGAAGCTCAAATAACAGTCCTCCTGCAACTCTTACTGGGACCTGAAAAGCTAACGGAAAATTATATGATAAATATGATATGCACAGCGCATTAACAAAGTAGGAATATTTCTTCTAACACTGACACATGACAAAGTCGATAAATGTACTGCAAAACAGTCAGCACCGCCATCGTTCAATAAACTAATAATTTGGGGACCTGCAATTATAATATAAAAATAAGGATTTCTTTTACTAGAAGGTACATATCTGCCTCCATCTTCAGTCAATCACTCTATCTATATATGTATCAGATGTAGAAATAATACTCAAAGTCAAAATGATTTGGTGAAGAATTGGCAAGTATATACAGGACAATTGATCCACTCATTTAATAGGGAGCAAAAAATCCAACAACTTGTGAAAAAAAGAAAGGTACATTATGTTACATCAAAGATGATTTAACCATTCAATTAGGGTGTATATGATACATCACCACATAATCCAGAGTGAAAAAGGTGGATGATAGATTACTATGCAACGGGGGCAGCCACAGATCAATCACAGTTAGCATATAAAAAAATCCAATAGCCAGAATATTGACAAGAGTAGAGTATTCTTGGGCATGAACAGCTGGCAATATGTACATTACGATTAGTTATTGCAATTGACAATATGAATGCAGAGTCTATTTCTCATTAGTTCAGGAAATATAGGTGACTAGATTCACTGGAAACTCAAAGCAATGACATCAAAGAAACCAAATATACTTACATCGCCTAAAAATTCAGGTAGAGAGAGTTATATGCACTACAGATTCATGGTAATGAATTGCAAAACATTTAAAAGCCACAGATGGTTATAGGTATCTTAATTATTAAACATAAGAGAATCAGAAAGAAAACCTCGTAGAAAAGGTACTTCATCCGGTCACTTATCAGTTTGCTCTCATCTCTGAGCGCAGTTCTGATGGCCGGATGCATCCAGTGAGCGCTATTCAACCATGCATCAATTGAGGGATGGCCCGCGATGACATGGCACCACCAAGTAGGCCCCACAGGACGCTGCCAGTATGGAGCTGCAAGATCAGCCACGGTGTAATCATCCTCACTATCACTGAACTCCGTCAACTCACTCTCCCAGCTGGAGTCTGATTGAACCATCTGGACCAGTTCGGCGATCCTACTCCATCCAATGGGCACCCATTTGTGATCCAAAATCTCCCCAGCATAAACTGGCCTATCTTTGGGAACTGAAGGATCATTACAGAATTCAGCCTGATGGGGGTTCTCCAACACAATGTTCTGATCCACTTTTGGAGCTATGATCGGGTGCCCATTCCTTCTCGGGTGCTTCCTCGTGTGCATAGTGGATCCTTTCTCCTGCACTTGCTCAATCGTTGGCCATGATTTGTGATGAGCAGGCTTCCTGGGACCTTTGATCAACTCAAACGCGCAGATGAGCCCATCCGTCCAGAGCTCACTCCCTGGAACGGGCTCTTTCCCCAAACTGGGCTTGGTAACACCGTCTGGCACCTTGGAGACCTGAGGCGGCAGCTGGTCCTCAGCACCACTCATCTTCTCATCAGCTTATATATAATCTGCGCGTGAAAACAAATTAAACTCATTAGGCAATTGAGTCTACACTGAGCAATGAATATGAGTGTTCTCTTCAAACACAACGCAGTTTATTGGGAAATGGGATTCAGAGAGTTGAAACAACTGTTCCAGGGAATCCGGGATGAAGTGGCAAATGTTAGTGGGAAAAGAGGGCCGTATTATCCTATACTGAACACTAGAAGTACAATCTTATCATCATCTAACGACCCTTATGATGCCAAAACGAAGCAGAATGCATTTTTTAGATGAGCGTAAATACAAATTAGACGAGGTTTATGAGTGGTAACGAGAAAAGCAAATCAGGGCCGCAAGCCTACGACATACAGGTACCGCGGAATTCGGAAGTCGGAACACAGCGCCGGGCCGGTCGCAACGCCGGGCCCCAGCCACCGCACGCCGCGTCCCGAGCACGCCACGAGAACAGTGAGCTAGCTCCGCAGAGGAGAGAACAGCGAGAAAGGAGCTTCCGAGGGCCGAGGCGGCGGAGGCCGAGCCGCTGAGGGGTCAGGGGTGGGGGGCGGGGGCGGTGGTTACCGGAGGAAGAGACGACGGCGAGGGACCCGGTGCTGGACGCTTCCAGAATCAGATGCGGGTCGCAGTCGTCGTCGTGTCTTTTCCTCCTCTCTTGAGTAGGCCACTTGGCCACCACGCCACGGGCCTCCCTCCTCGCTTCGGGTCTGATGCCGTTGCGAGCGGCGTCGGCCGTGGCGGCGATCGGGAGGCCTCGCGAGGTCATCCGACGTCTCGGAACAAACGAAGGCTCACCCGCTCGTGTCAACGTCTAGTCCACGGGAGTGCGGCCGAATCAGTCGAACGGCTTCGGCTGGGACATCCTCGTCAAGGCCAGCAGCCCCGGCGTCCGGCGAGGCGTGCCGCAGAACCCGCCGCGGGCGCCTCCTCTCCTCTCCGTGGGCAAGCCCCGGCGACGCGCTAGGCTCTCTGGCGTACCCGCGCGCCGTGCACGGGCTCTTCGCCACCGACCAAGTTCTCCAGGTCAACGGGCACGGGACTCGTTTACAGGTTGTGCGATGGGGGCCAAGGCCCAAGGGCCACAGCGCATGATGGCCGACAAGCGACCACATCAGCAAGTCAGATGCAAATTTGACCATCAGGGTTAACCGTCGCGTACAGATGATTAGCTATTCACAGGTGGTGCTGGTTTAATTAACCCCTGCTCGATGGAAGACAAAGCGGCCCATAATGCGGGTGCATCGTTAGATGAGGAGGCATTTGCGTTCTCCACTTCTGCACGGCGCTGTGGCACCAGCAAATTGAAGGGCGTGTTGCTCTGACGCATGAATACGCAGCTAGCTTATGGTATCAGCGCGCCAAGGAGAGACCGTTGTACAATCAGGTCGAGCAGCATTTCTGTCCCATCATTCCACCGTGTTGGGCCAGCTGACCCTGCAAAAGAGAGGCATTCCAAAAAGAATTACGAAAGTATTGTGGCAATTAGGGTAAAATCCAAGCAACAAGCATGCGTATGAAGACACCAAGGTGCAGTCAGTGCAAAACCATGTGATGCCACCATTTCTGCAAAGGCACCCTTGACAGTGTGAGCAGTTGCTCCATGAACAACCACTCCGTGCAACTCTTGTTTTTCTTTTTTTGAGAGTTCATTGTCTAAATCTAAACTTCTATGCACAACCCTAAGAACCAAGCATGCAGCAGCAAAATAAAGCTTTCTTACCTTCTGAGAACCTTCAAAATAAAATGCTTCACTCAGCTTAATTTTTTAAATCGGCAACGTGAAAGGTAATCTCTCGCTTCATTGAAATCTGTCACAAAAAGAAAATCAGCTACCGAGAACTACATTGCATGCTTTAATTGTCACAAAAGAAATCGGTGATCTCAAATACTACCAGGAAGACGATTGTAATCCGGTTCTATTCCATTTCCATTGATGTCCTTGTGGTTTGGTGTAACATACTTGCCAATCGTGACGACAATACCAGAACCGTCATGAAGTTCAAAAACAGATTGGATTAAGCCCTGCAACACCCCAGATATTGAATTACCATACAAAAAAGGGGCATAGCATAATCATGTTGATCCCAGAAAAAAAGCAGCATTATAGTATCCCCCTCTCCCCCATTTGGGTGGTTCAAACCTTGCCAAAAGTCTTTTCGCCAACAAGAACAGCTTTGCAATTGTCATGAAGTGCTGAAGCAACCTAGAAAATTGTTTGGTACCTTGATGAGCTTTGACTGTTCACCATTCAATTACTATCAGTGGGAGAAAATGTGTACTTACTATTTCACTGGCACTTGCTGTCCTATCATTCACCAGTAACTGTCACAAGATGTAGGTAAATATATGAGAAATATAATCGGAAGTCTATTGATAATCTGATTATATAGTAGACAATTAAAATATGGCATGGTTCAAAAAAAAATTATATGATGTATTTTTTTTAACTTGAGGTTGCTATAACAGATAATCTGAATAGTATCATCTCTAGGAAAAACCAATCAAAAAGTGTAAGATCAGAACAACCATGGTCCATGGACACGAACAAATGCTCTAAACGTTGACGTTTCTCTCAATCTCAAGTTGAATAAGTTAAATGTCCAAACTGCATCAATGGACTTAACAATTTTCATGTGGCTCTTCACACTTTTCTGTTGAACATTTTAACACAACAGTGTAAAACTAGCATTTGTTTTCTATTGCTTAGCATTATTACTGCTTGAAGTCCTATTCTATCATCCTATCATAAACATACCATAAGGGGAGTAGAAATCATAGGTCCACTTTCAGCAACAATTGTGTTCTGGACTTGATGATCCCGGCCAGCAGTATAAATGACCTGAAGAACATAGGGGCATGAATCGTTTGCCTCAAAAAATCAGTTCATAATATGCATGACAAATTAGCAATGTTTTAAGCAATCAAATCACTAAAGAACAAATTTACTAATAAGCATCTTTGCACTGTTATTGCACTGAAATTTGGAGAAACTGACTAATTGTTCATGAAGCTAAGGTTTAACTTAGATGAATATTTGAAAATTCATGGAATTTAAGAAATTTGAGAAAAATGTACTGTTGTTTTGACGGATTCTTTCTATAGGCATTGGAGAGTAGTTTTCATGGAACAATAGGTAACCTCACCATTTGGGATCAAAAGTGAAACAAAAGAAAAAGAAATGCACAAATTTTAACAATGGTTACAGAAAAACAACTGAAGTAGCAATACCGCATCCTTACCGTGTCTCCTTTATTGAGAAAGAGCTTTGCAGTCTCTATTCCAGCCTTCAAAAAGTAAAATAAAAGCTACGTAAACATCATGCCATAAGCTCATAGCCATATGCAAACAAATTAAGTCTTGCTAGTTTCTTTCATAATTCATAAGCATAAAACATCAAATTGCTTTGAGAAGCTTGTGATCCATGAACATATTGAGACAATAAGCCCGATGAACCTAGGAGGAACTAGGTGGAATTGTAAATAAGAAGAAATAGACACATGAATTCGAGTCGAAGAGACTCGAATCTGGATGGTAGAGGTGTACACCCATATCTTTGACTAGGCTAAGCTCTTTACCATAGAAGAAAGAAATATTACCTCTCACGAATGTCATGCAAGTCTAGGAGATAAAAAAACAGGCATAGAATGATATATGCTTGGGAAGAAATGGGGTGGGCGGATGGCATACTTGAACTAGCCCACCAAGGTTGTCCCTCAAATCCAGAACGAAATAGGTGGCACCTGAATTCTGTAGATGTTTTAGCGCTGCAAAGAGACAACATAAGTTAAATGGACATAGCATGCCATGCCCCAACTGTTGTCATAAAAAAAGGATATTTACAACCAGTGTTTTAAAGGCGTCGCCTAGGCGTCCAGGCGCACCCAGCTCGCCTTGGGTTACAGTGGCGCCTTGTCACCTAGGCGTCCAGGCGTACCCAGCTCGCCTCGCCTCGCCTTACCGCCTTTAAAACACTGTTTACAACCGAGATAACAAAGAGAAATAACATCCTTGATGCATATTCAAATTGTAAAAGAGGAAGCAATATTTGAAGTTTTCTGGATGCTCACAGAACTGAATCAGGATGAGAGGTATATGTTTAGATATACATGTATCAGTTTAGATATTTAAAAGATTGACCACAACAACAGATGTCCCCTTGGCTTTGTCTTAGGAGAGGGGAGCCAACGACATGCAAGCAGCTAGGTTCATAGTTTAGACATAAGAATTAGACTATATAGAAATCAGAAACAGATCGATGACAGAAACTATTGCATCCAGAATATGCAGGAAAAAAAAATGACAGATGATAAGGTTAACAAACCAGCAACACACCACTAACCAAATCTTTCTTGGCCACTGCATTGAACTCTTTAATGCGAATATATCCAACAGATGAATCATCGTTCTCTTTTTTCTCCAAATGATAGAAAACTGGAGTTCGAGCAACCAGTTGTCTCTGCACCTTCAGTGACTCAACAGGACCACAATCACCATGCTTCACCTAGAGATGACATAAGAAAGACTACAATAGTGAGATAATGGGTACAAAGAGATCGGACATAACCCAGGTACAGATATTTATTTAGACTGTCCATTACTTTAATAGTAACAAATGTCTCCTTTGGACCTTGCAGCATGGATGAAGTATCAAATGCAGATTTACCCCTTACATCAATGCCATTGACTGATAAAAGCTCATCACCCTGATATTAGATAAAAGAACTTAAATGGATTAGTTAACTTGTGCACCTTATCCAAACGTAAGAAGTGTATTAGTCAACTGATACACGCATAGCCACAATGATCGGAAAAGTAGATACATCCAAGGATTTGATACCCTACTATATTACAGGGCAGTCCAAACAAAACACAAGCGTACCAAACAAGAGTACCCTGTGATAATAATATTATCAATAACAACCTACTAAAAAAGTGCAGGTTTAAACTATAGACTGAGAACAGCAGAAACAAAACTGTCCCAAAGCTTCTAAGTTGTGCCAGTTGTAATTTTAGCAACGAACAAAAACATCATGAGCTGAAAATATTCAGAGCTCATTCAACTCCTTAAGACTACCATACAGATAGAGATTCCTCCTTTCTAGCTTCATCGCTAACCTCTTTTTTCATATAATGCAGAGGCAGGCATGTGTAACCTTCTTTGATCAGTTGGGCATCTCATTTTAGACTGTAGTGGAATGTTGCTCATATCCAATTATGTTGATAAACGGAATGTGCAGTTTTATTTACAGTCATTATGAAGTTTGAGTGGTTCACTACGTCAACGTATTACATCAAGGTTCATTAGCACAATTGCAGAACAAACAAACTTTACTAGTTCTATATGAATACTGGTGAAAGCAATTTTCTCATCAGCATGTACAGGACAGACATACAGTAGGTTAAGAGGTTTACACGTATATTTGATACCTGTCTAACACCAGCAGAGTAAGCAGGCCCATCTAATAGCAGCCCTAATACCATCAACTTGAAGGAGCCATTCCCATCAGGAATTTCCCTCAAGTTTAATCCAATCCCGGTCATGTCATATTTTGACATCTTTGAGAACTTCAGCAGATTGATTAAACATATGCAAAATAACATCAGAACTGCAATTACAATCAGAACATGTATTCACCACAAATATCCAAGATAAGTAGATTCAGTGAAACAAAAGGCATCAAGACTTAACTTTGTCATATGACTTCACTGTGAAAGCAAATAAATAAGGAATATGGCATAGCAAGATAGCTACATTGTTGGAAGAGAGACTAACAGTACTCCAGAGGGTTCAGCAACCATCTCCACACATATACTGCTACAAATTACAACGCAGCAGCTTTCCCAATCCAAAAAAAAAATCTCAACTATTTATATGCTATACCCAATTGCCAATTTTCCTTTTCAAAAGATTATTTATATTAGTTTCAGCACCTATAACTGATTTTGAGAAAGAAGGAAATGGAATCAGCTCAGTACGTTGAACAAAAAAAATGTCGAGCCCGTATAACCAACAGCACTCCAAACTTACTTCTGATGGAGATAGAAACCTTGTATACGGATCACCGAGGCTCGCTAGCATTTTCTGAATGATATCATGGGCTCTAGCACGGGATTTAATTGTGCCTTGGAGAATATCCTGCTTCCTTTGCTGCAGTGGGTCAGAATCAACTATCAGACTAAGGTGAAGACAGTGTGCCAAGTGCTAACAGCTAACTGCTATAGTAATTAACAGGTAAAATGAGCCTTCTGACTTCAGTGTCCGTAGAGACTTGAAGCTACGCAGCTGCTAAGCCACTTGATACACCCCACTCGTGATCACATTGCCGCAAGACAAACTCACCATCCACATCTCCGGCGACCACGGGCGGCTCCCGGCGTCGGGGAGGAAGCTCTCGTTGACCACCTCCCACGCCTCCTCCACGAGCTGCTCGTTCGTCACCGCCTCGCCCCTCACCTCCTCCGCCACCGCCGCGGCCCCGTCCCGGCACACCTCGACGGGCTGCGCCGCAACCGCGCCCACGGCGTCGCCGGTGAGGAGCGAGAGGGAGACGGCGGCCGCCGCCGCCGCCGCGCGGAGGGCGTCTGGAAACGGCAGCGCGCACGGCGGCGGCCTGGGCCTGGGCCCGCGGCCGGGCCCGGGGCTCGCTCGCGCGTGCGGCGCCGGCGGCGCGGAGGAGAGTGGCCGCATGGCGGGGCGGCTCTGGAGCTGCAGGCGAGGGAGTAAAGCCTCCGGTTATTATTAGTGGTGGGGGTTTGCAGTTGCAGTGGATGATGATGGCTAGAGGGGTTGGGAATCCTGAGAGGTGAGAGCCGAGAGCGCCAGTCGGTAGTGGAAGGGGAATTTTGGGCTTGCTCTTTTGCCCTTTTCTTTTCCACAAGAATTATTTACGCTTTATTCTTCCCCTCCCACTTTTTCATCAGTATGCAAACGGCCGATTCAACTTGTGAGCCGTCGAGTTTTGTGTGCATCTACATGACCGTATTCGTTGTTTCGTTTTCTTTGTTTGCCGCAGGCACAATCACGGTTTTGATGAGAGGGGCGGTTTCACATTTGGGACCATTTTAATTTCATTTGTATCTTTTCCTCGAAAGAATGATTTGTATCTTGATTGATTTCTTGCATGAACAAACGAATTGTTCTGGATCTGTTGTATGTAACAATTTTGCTAACAGTACATATTTGCTTGACAGAAAAATGTTTAGAAGATATTTAGCTTACAAATCGTGTGCCTCTGTTTTTTTTAAAAAAATAACATAAACTTAAGACGCACCATGCAAGAAGGGTTTGAAATTGTCACTTTAATTACATGTTTTTATACACTCAGATTGTCCATTCCTTTTGTTATGAAAATAGGTTCACCGTATTGTTGAGAAGAGTAATTCCAACTTTTTATGTTCATATATTACTCGCATATATCACAACCCCAATTTCCTTCATAATAAGAAATCAACCCCTTCAGAACATTGGAAACAATATATAGTTGGGCAAACAACTATCACAACGCTTACATTTAGCGTCCTAGTTACTCACTTTTTTCTTATTTGTTTAGAAAGTGGTTTTCTTGTATGAAAAGGCATTTTGTTTAAAACAATTGAAATTTAGCCTTGTGTCCATATGTCTATAACTTATTTTAATGTTCAGTTGCTACGATACTAAACCATAGACTAGACAATACAAACCTAGTCATTGTAGGTGCATTATTGGAAAAGGCGTTGAAAGAATTTTTGTTCTAATTCACCTAATCATCTTGGTCGTTAGTAAATTAGTACTGTATAACTTATTCTAATGATACAACAACCATGCTAGGTAAAAGGATATTTATACCTTGTACGGTACCACTTTGGGTAAAAGTTCAACTACTAAGTTCATAAAAGTGAAGTGATGGTTCCATGTTGGATGGATGAAAAATTAGCAAAAGGCAAATTCAAAATCAAGTGCTCGCCTCTTCACAAGAACATACACCCAAAAAACATACTCCTAGTAGAAAATTAACATGATGAGAGCGAAAACACCCAAAACATAAGGTATTGCTTGTTTCCTGGGACTTTTTTAAGTCCTTGTCACATCAAAAAGAATTTTATTATTTTAGAGTATCAAATAAAATCTGTTTATAATTTTTTTTTGTCAGCTGAGTGCTAATTTGCGAGACGAATCTAATGAGCCTAATTAATTTATAATTTGCTACAGTGATACTACAGTAACCATCCGCTAATCATGAATTAATATATCTCATTAGATTCGTCTCGCAGTTTAGCTCTAGGATTCTACAGTTAGTTTTTTAATTAACTTTTATTTAATACTTCTAAATACTAAAATTCTCTTTGACATGATATATACTAAAATTTAGCCTCTAAAATCAAACAACCCCTAAGCCGAAAAACAAATGAGATCGAAACTTGAAAGCGCCCAAATCCGGAAACACCAGGCGAACTTGCCACTACGGGGGCGTGCAGATCCACACTCACTGCCCAGCCTAAAATCCTTTTCCGGTGAAAACCCACGAAACCAAACGAAAAAGAGGCAAAGAATCCCACTGACTTCCAACGCGTCACACACATCTCATCCCTGAAGGTCATTGACGAGGTGCCCCCCCACGTCGGGCACTCGGGCCCGTTCGAGGATTGCCACGCCGGTCAGGGGAATGGATGACACGTGGGGCCAGGGGGATAATAGCCCCACATGGCAGCCTCGGGGCGGAGGCTTTTCCCGTCCCTGTTTGCGAGGGGTTCACCACTCCAGGGCAGGGAATCCCGTGCATGTGACACCTACGGGACGCCGACGCACCCACCGAAGCGCGGCGACCACGTATGGGCCCGAGGGAATGTGGGCCCACGAAGTCAGCGTGACGTGTTGACGTGCGAGCTGAGGGGATCGACGCCCCCGCGACAAGTGTGCACGGGGTGGATAGAGAGGAGGGGAGGAGGGGCGAGAGAGGTTATCAGGTTAAGCGCGGACAAAAGCTGGAAATTATATTTTTTTAATCCGCTTTTCTCCCCGGCAGCAGCGCATCGAGGTATATAAAGGTGGGCGAGGGCGAGGCAGGGAGGGTTTTGGAATTTGGCCGCCGTTCGCGTTGCGTGGGTGGGAGCAGCAGGCGCAGAAGCGGACGCGGAAGCAGCCCGAGGCAGGCCCGAGCCGAAGCGGGGAGGCGACGCCGCCGCGCCACCACTCGCCCCCTCCCGGGCCAGCGATTCGCCGCCTCGCGGGAGCCAGTTTGGCGGCGGCGGAGGCGGGGCGGGAGTTCCCGGCGAGGATGAGCGACGGCGGCGGCGGAGGGGGAGCGAGGGGGGCGGCGGGGCCGGTGCCGGCGTCCGCGAGGAAGCTGGTGCAGGGGCTCAAGGAGATCGTGAACCGCCCCGACGCGGAGATCTACGCGGCGCTGCGGGAGTGCGGCATGGACCCCGACGAGGCGGTCAGCCGCCTCCTGTCCCAAGGTCCCATCTCTCACCGCTCCCCCCTTTTCCTCGATGTTTCGTGCGGCTTTGTTCAGTCTGTACTGCTTTACCGGGGGGTGTCTGCTTGCGGGATTGGATTGGATAACTGAGGGCTGGGGAGTGTTGGGATATGACTTATTAGGAATCGTGCCTCTTTTTTTTTTTGGTCACGCTTTGGGGATTTGCCGTGATTTGTTACTGCTCTGCTGGAGTTCGGCGGTGAATGTGCTGTACGCTAGTGGCACTCTGGCAGGACATGCTAGAGTTTTCGTTTCGTTTGGCTTTGGATTGGTTCTGCGTGGATTTGTTATTCGGTTCCGTAATTTTCCAATTTATGCCTTTGGGTTTGGAGCTTTTGGATTTGTTTGCTGCGTGGAAGTTTGGTGCTGTTCCAAGTGCTTATTTTCTGATTTCTAGGTCGCGAGAACTGTTGGAAATAGAGTTATCCCTTTGCTGTGCTAGCGTTAAGCTTCTGGATTTGTAAGGAGGAGCACATGGCGTTTATGCACGAATTGGAACGAAGCGAAACAATTCCATCCTGTTATTGCCCGGTCCCCTTTTAGTTTCAGAGGTGCAGTAGATATGGATCTGTCAGTTGTTTGCTAAGGAAAAATGGATATGTTTATTTTTTTTATCTCTGTATTTTGGTGCTACGAAATGGATTAGATTGACAGAAGAATGAATGACATGCAAACCTTTAGGGGATGCAAACAGGTGTGAGCTCAGTTGGTACGAAGGCAAATAAAGGCATAGCTGTCCACTGAATGCAGAGGATGCAAGACCACTTTTGTTTGGGTTTTAAGTTTTATCGATTTATAGGTCACTAACAATCTAAAGCTTCTGTTGGCTTAGGACTTAGGGTTGGATAAAGTTAGGATGACAAAAATCAGTTTTCTCGAAACTTGGATTATGAAAGATAGGGTCGACTTTAATCTTGGGTCTTTGCTGTTTCAACTGTACAGTCTGATTTCTTTCATCTCCGGCAGAAATTAGACGAGCTGGTGCAGTGTAGACTCTGTTTGCTTTTGAATGATGATGATCACGGGTATTCTTGGGTTCTACTTGTGCTTCAACATGCCATAAGTATGGTATCACCGTATCAGATATCACTTTGCCTTTATACATGAGTGTAACCTTGTCAGGCAGAACCATAATTATGAAAATTATGTAAGTGCCTCAGTTGCTTCAGAGATTTGGTCTTTTGTTACTGTGTTTGGTA
Organism: Panicum virgatum; assembly: GCF_016808335.1. Lineage (NCBI taxonomy): Eukaryota > Viridiplantae > Streptophyta > Magnoliopsida > Poales > Poaceae > Panicum > Panicum virgatum. The sequence goes on along the minus strand of NC_053140.1, from coordinate 42,832,134 downwards.
CTAAAAGGTCAAAGTAATGGTTATGGTTTGACATTCATGTCACATTCTTTTTGAGGCTGATGGAACAAATGATCTATATTAACATGCGTTGTCACTTTTGATGTCAGATCCAACTTGATTCTATAATTTCTCGAGCTTATGAGAATGGACGAAAATATTGAGTCATTGAGTGGAAGCTGGAATATTATCTTATTGAACGTTTGAGTAACTGCTTACTCGAACCTTTATATGTTGCTCCACCTTTTACTTTTGATTGATACTCACATTATTTTCATGAGGGTCTGATTTATCTACTGGGGAAGGTGTGCCATTTTTATTGCAAAAGATTAGTAGCTACCATAATTTTTTAAACACTTATTCCTCTGATCGTGACCAATCCCAACATATGCGCTAAGTTGGAAAATGAATTCTAGAACCTCATCTAAACAAATACTAATATTTGAATTACACAAACAACTTTCGAAAATGTTCTGGCACAATTCATATAATGGGATGCTGGCATTGTAGATGGGATGACCTTGTTCTTCTGTTTAATGTAGTAATGGGACATTGGTCTTGTATTTCTAGATTATGCATCAGTTTTGTTGACAGTTGACACTGTTAAATTGTTTTGTTGTTATTTCATGTTTCCAGTTGTCCTTTGTATATGGTTCTCACATATTACCGATCTTTCTCCAGATACTTTTCAAGAGGTAAAGAGCAAGCGTGATAAGAAAAAGGAGGTCAGTTGAGTTTGAGCTTTATTTCTATCAGACTGATGTTCTTGGTAATTTGAGCTCACCTGATAGCCAACTTTTTATTTCGTATACTTGAAAACTTGTACCCTTTTTGTTTTTTTTTCTTTTAGAAGAATCAATAGGCTCGTCTCTCACTGTGCTCGTAAAAGCTTGTATATAATCTTCTCTTGCACATATTGTTCTGTCTCGTTGGATATATAGAATCAATAACAACTATTCGAAATATGAGATATTTAGTTTATTGACTCGTGATTGATCTTTCTGTATTAAAAGCTTACATTTGCAAACTCACTCTATTGATATATTACTGCCTCTGGCTTTAGTATTGATATCTTACATTAGCGTATACTGAATTTTCTCATAGGTTAAAGAAATGCCAGAACCAAGATCTCGAGGAGCAAGTAACTCAAACAGTCGAGGCACTAGAGGTGGTGCAGACCGTGCTGGACGAAGCAGTTCAGTTCAGTCTGGATCCAGTGGCACTGGTAAGATTTTTTCTCCCAAAGTTTGTATTCATGAGCTTTTAAATTTGGTCACTCAGTTTCTTGTTTTTCATTTTCAACACAACCAGATTATATGGCTTCAAGATCATCGATATTGGGGCCTGCTGTGGCAGCATCCAATTCAACTCAGAAGCAAACAGTTCCAAGGTAACAAATATTCAGGAACTGGAGGTTTCAGGTAGATCTGGTTGTTTTATATGTATTACAGATAGCTAATCATGCTTTTCAATTTTGTAGTTTGTCTGCAAACAAAGATGTGGTTCCTAATGGATCAGTTGGAGCAGCACAATCATCATCTGGATTTCAGCACGCTTGGTGTGGGGTGCCAGGTCAGATGTCAATGGCGGATATTGTGAAAATGGGTAGACCTCAAGTAAGGTCTTCTGGCAAGATGGCAACAACAGACATATCACATACTGGTCAAACCCCATCTTTGTCTAGCTCTGTAAACCAGAACTCAAAACATTCTGCAAGCACAACCCTACCGACAGCATTTGACCAGGGATTTCCTGCTCTCCCAGACCCTATTCCTCAGAATGTGAATTTTAGTCATGCTTCTGCTGAAAACAACCAAATGCTTCAGAATGATTGGTTTCCACAGGATGAGCCACCATCGGGAACTCAATCAAAAGGCATCGAGACATCTGGTGACACATCAGTATCTGTTACACCATTTGACTCATCGGCGGTTGTTGCTGATGCCGCTTACTTGCAAGAAAGTTCTCACACAGAAGAGAGCAGCTCAACTAAACCAGCAATATCTTCTGAGAGGCACTTGGAAATCCTAGAGGAGGAGAATCAATTCAGTGATGGATTGTTACAGAACTCAACTACATACCAGGCTCAAGTGCATTCATATGTTGATAATGAAGGTTTGTATCTGCGAACTCAACACACATCTCTTTCCTGAAATGAAATTTAGGAGCTCTTTATTTCTGTCTGCCCTAGCGCACAACACATTTATATTATTTTTGCAAGGCCCATCATTCAAGTGTTGAAAGGAATTTACCTTCGCATTAGAAACCCAAATGGCACATCTTGTAATTTTGCATTTTTTTCCTTGTCCCTTATAGTACCTCATAGTGCCAATGTATGCTAGCAATGAGAACACAGCCATTGAAGAGTCGTTTTTAACTTAGCACATCAACAATGTCAGATGTAACGAGCACAAATTTTTTTTTAATATTTAGAAGCGGCATTCCTTCTCATGACTAAGACCAAGATTGTTGCATTAGTATTGACGGTCTGAAAGGTGGGAAATTGAGATTTAGAACTTGTAGAAGGATTTGTGTTGAGCCTTAAATAGATAGTTTAATAAGATCACCATTTTCAGCAATATAATTGTTTAGAAGGATGCTCACAATTTTAGATGACTAGAGCGGACCTCTGAATATGCTTCTTTTCTTCCTTTTTTTTTCTTCTTTTTCTTGCAGCTGAGGTTTCCAATCTTGATGCGGAATCAGCTGCGGCAAACTTTCAGCATCTAAGCCTACAGGATGAGGATTTAGTTGCAACTAAGTCTACTGAAGATAATCCTGCGGTCATACTACCTGATCATCTACAAGCAGCAAATGCGGACTGTGCGCACTTGAGCTTTGGTAGTTTTGAATCTGGTGCTTTTTCTGGCTTGCTTTCATCAAAGGTACCTAAAAGCAGTTTGGAGGAGGAGGTGCCTATTCCAGATGAATCCCCATCAGTTAATCAAATAGATAGGTAAAAACTCTCTCCTAAAACCTTTCAGTTGGTTGCATGAAGTGTCCCTCTTCTGACGAGGTTGTTATTTACAGGAATCAAGACTACTATGCCAACGGTGATCTAAATCCTCCAGCAGATGAGGATGTTGAGACCAGAATTGAAACTAACATGGAAACTATTGATGGACCATCAGTTTCAGAGCCTGATGTACTGAGGCAGAGTGTCCTAGATGTGCCTGGTCTTCAATATAACCTGCCATCGGTATCAAGTCATGCATATTCAAACACAACACAGCCAAGTGCAATGGATGATACACAAGGAAACACTCAATCACAACATCTTTCCCCCTTTTCAAGCTTACTGGTACATCTATCTTTTTACCACAGAGATAGGCTGACTGTCAGTTCTAATTCTGAAATAAAAGAGCTAGAAGCTTATCTTTTCACACAAGCACTTGTCCAGTCCCAGATCCTGTAGGGCAGTTAGGCATGAAGCTATTGAGAACCTGTAGTGCACCTAGGAATGAAGCTGTTTAGCCTATATGAGATGCACCAGCATCCAGTTCTGAATTTTATGTTGTCTTAATAATTGAAGGATGTAGATAGTTTGATTTCAAATTTTAATGCATTGAATAATATTAGTATGGCAAAATGCATGGTTGCCTTCTTAATGTTATATGGTTAGAGGATGTTTATGTTTTATTCTCCATTTGATGTTGCTTTGTCAAAATTGTTTTACCCTGCGTGTATTTGAATGCTACAACATGAAGTTGGATTAAGACTTTATCATATTTCATACAGTGATGATTGTAATGGGATGCCATTTATTCTTTTATTCTTTCTTGTCCAATTTTCATGCTGTTATCTTTTTTCCTTTTGTAATCCTTATATTTGTTCTTCTAATATCATTTTGCAGCAACCCAATAACTTGTTGGGGTCAAATCTTGCCCCTCTTCGGGACTTCGACTTTTCACAGTTGCTTCAAACACAGTCAGCTACAAAATATAACCCACTTGTTGCACCTAGTAATTTGCCTGGAATCTCCATGCAAGAGGTAATTTAAAATTTTGACATTTCTGTATTCGTTATCCGTTTTGTTGCAAGAGGTAATTTAAAATTTTGATATTTCTGTGTTTGTTATCCGTTTTTGACATATGGTGTGTGCTTTTGACATGTTTCTGTAACTTTTTTTTTTGTTTTTTATGTATGCTCCAAATGTCCAATTGATAAGAAGCGGTTAAGATCTGAACTCGTTAAAAAGATCTGTTGTGAGTTTGTGACCCCACTTTTAAAATGTAGTATCTATTCAAGTTCTGGTAAAGATCCGTTGTGGGTTTGTGACCCCTCTTTTACAATGGAGTACTGTTCAAGTTCTGATGATTTGATTACTTTTACCTATTCATTCAATCGTGTCACCTATTCATACTTGCATAGATGAATCACATGACCCAAAAAAAAAGTAACTTCAATGCAAGTTTGTAGTGTGTATAGAATGAATCATGCTTATGTAGAGTCTATCAGTTTGTATTTTTGAGATAGCTTGATGGGCTAGTCTCATTTTATCACTGTGTGGTAATGTGGTATTGATGTCGACAGTGGCGAATCCAGAAATTCTTAAAGGGGGGGCTGATTTCTTCTTTCCTCTCTTCTTCCTCATCTTTTCTTCTCCAAAATGAGGGGGGGGGGGGGGGCTCCATGGTGTTTTTGGGTCTAGGGGGGGCTGGAGCCCCCCTAGACCCACTGCTGCTTCCGCCACTGGATGTCGATGTGCTGCCACTTCAATATTTTCTCTCTTGTTATCGCTTCTCACTTTTCTTGAACTTTCTCCAGACCGTGAAACAAGGAGGCTTCCCCAACACTCAGTCTACGCAACATGTTCCCAGTACAAGCATCCCGTCAGGGCTTCCTCTCCCGCAACAACTGCCTGTACATCCATACTCTCAGCCAACTCTACCCCTTGGGCCCTTTGCCAGTCTGGTTGGCTATCCGTATATGCCTCAGAACTACTTCCTACCATCAGCAGCCTTCCAGCAAGCGTACTCCAGTAATGGACCTTTCCATCAGTCTGCTGCTCCTTCTGTGCCTGGAGCTGGAATGAAGTATTCAATGCCACAATACAAGAGCAACCCTCCTGCTTCGAGCCTACCACAGCCATCGTCACTCTCTGGTTATGGAGGATTCGGAAATGCAAATAATATTCCTGGAAATTTTAGCCTAAATCAGGGTGCCCCCTCCGTGCCCACAACTTTGGGGTTTGATGAAGGTTTAGGCACACAATTCAAAGATCCCAATCATTATGCGGCGCTACAGCAGGTAATAAAATACTGCATGCAATTGATCTTCCGGTGTCCTTGATTGGATGTGTAACCTTGTTTGACTGCAGGAACTTCTCGCACTTAACAATTCTGTTTCTATTCTTCGATTTGGATGTTTCATTCATTCTGAATGATGCATTTTTTCATTTCAGAGTGATAACTCAGCAATGTGGCTTCATGGAGCTGCCGGTTCTAGAGCAGCGGTTCCAGCTGGCAACTTTTACGGTTTCCAGGGACAGAGTCAGCAGGGTGGCTTCCGCCAGGCACAGCAACCCTCTCAATACGGTGGTCTTGGGTACCCGAGCTTCTACCAGTCGCAGGCCGGTCTGCCACAGGAGCACCCCCAGAACCCCACTGAGGGAAGCCTGAACAATTCCCAGGCGGCACCGTCCCAACCATCGCACCAGCTCTGGCAGCACAGCTACTAGACAATCTGTGCTCTCGTGGGAGAAGCCTCTCTATACTGCCAGGTTATCTGCAAGCCTTGGCATGCGGCGCCGTGAAGTGAGCAGACTATCTGAGCGGCTGTCTTGAGCGCTGCTGAGCAGAGGAGGATCCACCCAACAGCGTCGAAGTGTGTTTTTTTTCTTTTTTCTTTTTTTGCCAGTTGTTGCATGTGTTTTCGAGACTAATTTTCAGCTGCCGTGGTTTTTACTCATCTAACAGATGCTTTTCATACATTGTGATGTGCCATTTTTGTCCCCTTATGTCTCCTCACCTGCAGCTAATCTTGAATGATTCATGCATGCCCATAATTCGCAGTCAGGATTGGTTTAGTAGTGACTACTCATACACGGTGACTCAACAGGTAGTCAGGCTGTTTCCATGGAAATTGACTTCTATGCATTGGAGTTTCATCTAAATTCTAATAAATTGGAAATTAGCAATAGCTGGATATTTGCCCACGCATGGGTAGGGTGGTAAAAGTCTTAAAATTTGGTCTAGATAATCTAAGAGCTGGACTTTAATTTTATACAATTTTGAGTTAAAAGATTTAAGGGCCAAGTTGAATACGTTACCGCCCCTACACGTGTGGGGCGTAGCCGAGATTTCGAACTTTATTGCCTAGTTGCGCGCCTGCTCCCACCGCAGCAGCTGAACTACGGACTGAAAGTAGTCTATCTCTAAGGAATTAGCAAATTAAAATGAGCTACTGAACATGCGCTACGATACTATTTTTCAGCAAGTCAAAACTCAAAATCAGGAGACCTCGACATTTGACTTCACCAGGCGTATACGGCTTCCCAAGAAAATACGAGTTACATGAAAAAAGTTTGAGTGGAGCACGTAAAAACAGGTCTGATTTGGTCGACACGTTTGAGCTACTTCTGGACATTGGCTCTCTTGCTTAAAATGCCTTCTAAATTGAGATGATTGATCTTTGCAGCAAGGATGAAATCATTATCTGTTAAACCTCCTACAAACACAATAAAGGATTAACATTAGACTAGAGGCCGTGCTTTTAATAGAAAGCAAAAGTAAAGTTTGCTGAGGTTTCTAGCTTACAACTGAAAGCACATTTGACATACCATCGGTACCCAACTCAAGCTCTAACAAGACACCTAACTCTAACGGAGTAGTAGGCAGTAGCTAACGAAAAGTAACAGTTTCATCCTAGAATCCTATAAAGTATCTCAATTGCTGCAAACTTTAACAGTACAGATTAATATATATTATATTTTTGATAGAAAATAAACAAGTGGTCTCATCATTTTTTTAAGCTTTAGCATGCCGTTCCCTAGACAAATTTGTAATAAATTCAACACGCCTGCTGTTCTGAGCTCATACTTCTCTCATGATTTCTTGACTAAATCCTTAAAAAAGAATTCAGTATTGATTGCCTCAAGATGTTGAAAACCCTATAAATGAAGCGCAAAAGGAAAAGGCCATATGTGTATGTTTATTTGGATTGGAAAAATTGCTAATCAAGACTATCAAATATGAATACCTGAAGCAGTAAAACTAAATAACTACTAAAACATCATCTGACTATCGGACTCATAGTGATAAAGTGACTCAACAGTACAACAATTTTGTAACGAATATTTTTGAAAAGAAGATAACACAAATGAGTTGCTTCAGTGACATATAAATCAAAATAAACTAGAAAAAAATCTCTTGAATCACTTACTGACAGAGTGAGTCCAAACATCAATTTTCACGTTATTCCAACCAACAAGATGAAGATCTGGATGGTGACCTGGAGAAAGCATATCTGTTTAAACAAACTGTGTTCACATTGTTATCGAAAGAAAGATTTGCACCTATACAAATTTGTTGGATTCTGTGTGTAGCTAAACTAATGATCAGTTGAAGGAGTTTTTTCATAAAATATAATGAAACCCACAGCATGTTGTCACGTGTAAGGATCTAACTACAGTACACACTATGCATTAGGTGACAGAAAGTAGTTCTGTCACCTTGCATCCATGAGGGGATAGTTATCTCCATTGTGTTGCTCACATAACAATCATATAGGAGTTCATGCAGTTATTTAATTTTTATCAGAAAGCACAGATGAAAGAGTGACTATTGGGTAAATAAAAAAAAAGACAGTAGGTTGAACAAAGAAAAGAAAGGACCTTCTTCCTCAGCAATAGCAGCAACAAGCTGAAAGAACTCAAGTCCTTTAACAAAGTTCTTCACCTTCCATGCTCTATGCAATTTCAGAATACCACCTTCAGTTGTCAGTTCCCAACCATTCACCTGTTTTCAGGTATCAGCCAATGGAGTAGGAACATGAACAATCTTATCAAAGATTTTCACTACAAAAAAATAAAAAAGATGAATATCTGTTCAAGCAATTTTTTAGCAGAATCTTCTGACAGGGGATGTAAATCCTTAGAGCTGCATGGAACACAACTTTTCTTTGCTAATTCTGAAATAATAGAATGCACAGAATTATTTACAAGTGTCAGGTGTAGACATACCAGTAAGAATTTAAAAAGTTCAGTCGGGTTAGAAGAATGTGATCCTAAGTTCCTAACATAATCCTTATCCAATGAAGAATAGAATATAATGCCTATAGGAGTATAAAAGCTACATGACCATATCTAATTAATGCATCATTATTTGTTCACGAAGGCCATAAGAAGGTACCCTGAATATAACTCAGCCAGTGTAATCATATTTACATGATTATGATGTACGAGTACTTATTAATGTCGCAGTGATAGATGAAATGCTTTCACAGGGACAAACTATGTATAGAGTTGATGGACACATTAACGTATGCCTCATTTGTGCAAGATGCATTTCAGTCAGTTTGAGGCAATTTTGAAGAGACCAATCTATCTGAAGATGACCTTGACCCTCGGGGAAGTATGGCACCCTCTTGCAGTCAACACTTTATTTTCATCTTGCCCTCTTGTGTCCATCTGATAGAAAGGACTGCAAGATAGTGATGCCTCCATTCAGTGAACAAACAATAAAAGCACACATACGACACGAAACAATGCCACTTGTCAGGGAGCTTGAAACATAAAGAGCCCGTAGATTTCGACTTGATCTGGTGACTAACCATGAACAACAAACCAAAAGTAGAGCTTCAGAAATTTGGTTAGCTAAGTCGAACATTACATTCTTTTGACCTATAGGCGTGTATCTAATACGAATCTCACAGGGGCAAGGCACGAAGAAGGGGTTAAAGGGCTTATCTTCATGTTGATTGGATAAAATTGCAGGGCTGCGCCTATGCCTAACACCCCTTTGCATTTTTCTTTTAAGTGTTATATGAAGCAGTGTAAAGTACTTAAAAGCCACCCGAGCATACTAACTCTAAAGTTTTTTTAAAAAAAAATAAATCCAAATCAACTATAACCTAACATCAATTCTTAATGGTTCTTTCTGCGGGTTCTTTCAAGTTAATAATCTGAATATGGAACCAGACAGTACGATCATCGGACATGAGCCAATTAACACAACCTCCATGCATCGGCATCAAGGCTAACAGCGATAACCTAGTGTACGCATTAGACTTGTCACCATGATGCTCGGGAAGTTGCAGATAAAACGAGGCCATACCGCCCACACCCAAGAAGCGAAGGCTTCCCGGAGACGAGAGGCCAGCGGGACGCCGCCTTTGCCTGCACGGCCAACAGAAAGAGGCACATCAGCGGCGCACGGTGGGTGTTCGATGATATGCTCCCACGGAGGTCGGTGGATCTTTCCCATGCTCACCTGGCTTGCGTAGGATCGCGGTAGGAGGAGTCGAGCCTGCACCGTTGCTGCCCGGATCAACGGAGGCGTCACCGGATTCGGAGAAGAAAGCGGAGTCGGCGCAGAGGGACGGCACGAGACGGATGGTCGATATCAGGGTCCGGTGCGAATGGTCGTGTTGAGTTCAGACTTGAGAAAATGGGCCTCAATTTATGCCAAGAAAAGTGAGTGGGCCTCAAGTGTTTCTTAAGAAATACGGGCCTCCGGTTCGTTTTCGGAGGAAGGAAGACGGGCCCCGAATTTCTTCTCTCCCGACGGTGGGCTCGCTCATTTCTTCGTCAGTATGAAGAGAATTGTCAGCAGAGGCGACGGCTCCGGGGCGCGATTAGCCGTCGCTTGACGCGAGAAACAGCGCGCACTAAATGGGCCGTCAAACATTAGCCCACTAAATTACGCTAAACATTAGTCCAGTAAACTAAGCTGCAAATGATATTCTCGCCGGAAGAAAATAGAATAGTAGAAGCATACATACAAATAAAGACAAATTGATGACATCACCTGCATGCAATAAGAGATTCTACTAAAAAAATTATAAATCTTAAACTGTGCAGTCAAATTCAATTCCGATTGCACCAGTATCTTTCTTTTGACAAGATCTTCAAAACAAGACCACACTTGCATATGGTTGCATGATATTTTTCAAAAATTATTTTTTAATACTAAATAGTTAGTTTCAACTATTGGGAACAAATATTTTAACAATATGAACAAAAAATTAAATATAACGAACAACTAATTATTTTTACGAACAAAAAGTTAAACATCACGAACAAATAATGATATACGACGAACAAATACATTAAACATCGCGAACATTTGACAGCATAGGATACAAAATGAAAACTCCATATCACCAACAAATGAATCAGTATCGTCAAATGTTTTAATCTACAAAATGAACAAATAAATTATGCACATCAAACAAATTATATTCTGGGCACAGAACAAGATATTACTATGTACTAAAAAAATAATTGGACAAATTGAACAATAAGGAGTAAGAGAATAATATTAAAAAAAATAAAAAGGATAGGTATGGAAAGAACAGATGGAAAAGGTGAAATAAAAATTGAAGAATAAAAGGAAACATATTAGATGAGGGGGGAATCAGGTTAGAAAAATAAATGAAATATATACAGAAAAGAAGTAGAAAGAAGAACAAAAACTAAAGAAAGATATTTAAAAGAAGACAGAAAAAAATATTGTATATACAGAGGAGGGGAAAAATAAAAAAAAGTAAAGGAATAAAGAAAAAGATGAAAAAATGAATAAAAACTAAAGAGTAAGAAAAGAGAAAAAATGACGACAAGACTAGGGCCCTGTTTGGATTTTAGGGGTAAAGATTTACCCAAAGGTAAATGTTTTACACCTCACATTTGCCTCTAACTAATTTACCCCATAGGATGTTTGGATTTAGGGGTAAAATGAGGATAAAAATAGTTGAAAATAGCAATCAATGCCTCTCATGTACCCAATTTTACCCCAATTTGACACCATCTAAGGGGTAAAGGGGTAAAGAGGGGGGGCAAATGGGTAAATGGGCACATTTACCCTACATATTTGGATTTTTAGGGGTAAATGGAAGGCAAATTTACCCCTTTTACTCATTTACCCCACCATCCAAACATGGCCTAGATATGGGTGGCATGCTGCAGGATATGGGTTGCATGCTGCATGCAGGCATGCACAGGCAATACACACGCAAACATGCATAGGCAACTTGGCAAAAGGTAGAAAGCAAAATTTGTTATGTGCGTGGAAGCGAGAGATCTGGATTGAAATTATTTACTGGGCCGATTTGGCCAAATTGAATTAATCTTCTTCTTCATGCGATGGTTCGCCAATTTGTAACGCGAGCGATATATATCCTCTCGGACGGCTCCGATTCCTCCCAATTCCTTTCTTGCACCGCCCACAGTTATCCTCAGAGAGAAGACAAACAAAGTTGTAGGTGGAGCTTTGCATTCTTCCAGCGATCTCTGCATGACGAATTCCTCACGTGTCATGCTTTGGGGTTTATGAACCGTACGGCACACAACTCCTCTTGCGTTAGCGTTTTCGTTTCACCCGGGAAGATGAGAACAAAAGCGGTTGCTGTTTGCATCCACTTTCCACGCATTGCCCTTTTTTTTTCTTCGAAGGATTTCCACGCATTGCTTGCTTGATTGATGCTTGCTAGTGCCAATTTATCTATCTGACCAAAACTCTCCCCCCGGGTGCGAAGTGGATGCCAGCGCGTAGCAACTGGCACCTCATCTCGATCCAACGGCGCATCGAGCACCACCCAGAGATCAGACGGCTAGGACGGCCGCCCTGGTACCCCCCGTTTCTTCCGCCACCGACCAGCCACGTCACAATAAATTGACCCACGTAGACGAGCGGGCTCCACTCTCCTTTCGCGATCCGCCAGTGCAGTGCCGCACGGGGTTGCTCGCTTGCTCCTGCTCCCCCTCCCGCTCGAGACATCAGGTAAGTTCAGAGTTCTTCGCTTCCAGAATTCGGGTTGCGCCTTACGGAAATTGGTGGGGAGTCGAACAAATTTGTGCACTAGCTCCTGCTGTTGATCTAGGCCAGTCTAGGTCGGGGTTTGAATTGTTGATGGATTGAAATCAAACTGAGACAGTTCTGCCATTTTTCAGTTGGTTCGAGTAATTTTGGGGTGTTTTTCAGTTTCTGTTCAATAATTTGGTACCCAAACTCCCCCGGAACAGGTGATCAGTTCGAAGCGCTGCCACGATTCCCCCTTGATCAGTCTCGCATTATCGCCTCGTCTTCCTAATTTGGATTTCGATTCCCAGCTCGCACTGCAGCCATGGCAACCGGCCGCGTCGCGCTGCTCCTCCTCCTCCTCCTCACCACCGCGCTGCTGCTGGTCCTCCTCGCCCCGCCGGCAGAGGGCCTGGTCCGCATCCCGCTGAAGAAGCTGCCGGCGGACAGCAACGGCCGCCTCCATGCCGAGCGGCGCCGCGGCTTCCTCGGCAGCAGCAGCGATGACGCCGCCGCGTTGAACAAGGCCGAGGCCGAGGAGGAGGGCGACATCGTGGCGCTGAAGAACTACCTCAACGCGCAGTACTACGGCGAGATCGGCATCGGCACGCCGCCGCAGACGTTCACCGTCATCTTCGACACCGGCAGCTCCAACCTCTGGGTGCCCTCCTCCAAGTGCTACGCATCGGTGCGCGCCGTGTTGGATTCTGTGATTGAGACTGTTTTAAGTAGTATACTACTTGTGTGTGTGGCTCTAAAATGGGTGATAATTTTGGTTCTGGCTGCAGATCGCTTGCTATTTCCACGAGAGGTACAAGGCCGGCCGATCGAACTCTTATAAGAAGAATGGTTTGTGACTTCGTCCATCCTAGTTCCCACTAGGCCCCTCTTACAAGCTTGATGGTGTTCATAGTGCATTGTGTTCTGACGATCAGTGTGTATTTCTATATATTTTTTGATTGATCGCTGTTCTGTCGTCAATGACTAATGTAGTTTTCGTACCTTTAGTGAGTAGTTAGGTAGGCATCATGACCATTTCACAATTTTAGCTACATATTCCTTTTTAAATAATTTTTAGCTAGATATTAGCGATTGTAAAATTTATAATTAAGTAATATGGCAACTAGTACATTTTTTTTTTCTTTGGGAAGCAATCAAATCATAATGTTGATACACAGTGAAGACTTAGTTGATGCTTTTAAGGTATAGTGAAAGCTAAAAAAAAAGAAATATTAGAAATTATGTATGCTTATTTATTGGGTCGTTGAACTATGATAATTGTCTTTGGTAGAAATGTAGAGTTTTTTTAGTCTGGTGAGGTTTGTCATCATCCATTTCTGACACCTGGGTTGGGGGACTTGGGGCAATGTTGACATGGTGCTGCTTGCAGTCCAAAGTACTGTTTCAAACATTATAAGCCAACCACATTTTTCAGATAATGGGATTATTCAGCTAGCTATGTCTATTCTCTGAATCTGAGACTTACCATGGAAATTGTTTTGTGGTATGCATGAGCTTCACTAGTAAACAACTAGAATTTTCTGTCCACTATTGGAGACATGAGAACCCACAATGTCCATTCAGAAGATTAACATCCAACTCAAGTTTATTGAACAATGCATGGCTTTATTCTTAAAGCTGCAGTAAGATTTTGTTTGTTAAAGTGATTGTAATCCATCACCGCTCCCTCTTTGCAGGAAAACGTGCTTCTATACGCTATGGTACTGGTGCAATTTCTGGCTATTTTAGCCTGGACAGTGTGAAAATCGGTGATATTGTTGTGAAAAATCAGGTTTATTCCAATCACCACGTGTCCTACACTCGTTATGTCTTATCTGTTCATGTACATCCTTTCTTAGAATATGTGGGTTTTATTGGGTTGTTCTGCTAGGATTTCATTGAAGCTACAAGGGAGACTAGTGTTACTTTCATGGTTGGAAAATTCGACGGTATTCTTGGGCTTGGATTTAAGGAAATCTCCGTTGGAGCTGCTGTACCTGTCTGGTGAGCAAATCTGGCCGGCAAAGTGATCTAATGTGTGCCTATTTGGTAATGTCAACAGCTGAACGAATATTCCATTTGTGTGTACTATATGGTAAATTGGTAATTAGATCCAAACACTGTCACTCCTGATTTTCATTTATGGTCTAGTTTCGCTTATGTATTGTACTGTAAATTGGTAACACTTATGAATTATGTCTTTTATATTTTGTAGTTCCCTCATATTAAACAGATAACATATTTACCATAAACAAATTTATAGGTACAACATGGTTAAACAGGGTCTTGTTGATGATCCTGTTTTCTCATTCTGGTTCAACCGACATGCTGATGAAGGGCAGGGAGGTGAAATTGTGTTTGGAGGAATTGATCCTAATCACTACAAGGGAAATCATACATATGTCCCTGTCACTAGGAAGGGATACTGGCAGGTAACATCTCATCACTTTTCAGTTAGTTGAGTGTTGATTATTACATTTTCAAATGTATCCAGTGGTTAGCTAGAAATTTTTTGTGCTACGTCTGCTGACAAAATTTTCATCCATGAATTGACCATTTACTTCTTGCAGTTTGGTATGGGTGATGTCCTGATTGGAGGAAAGTCCACAGGTATTGTTTTATCATTTTACTCTGTCCAATATGCCTGTATCAACATGCAAAATGTTCTACTCACTTTTGTAATGCCTCGGTGTTATTAGGATTCTGTGCTTCTGGCTGTGCAGCAATAGCAGATTCTGGAACTTCATTGCTTACTGGTCCCACAGTATGTTGTGAATTTTGTTTTGTTTTTTTACTTTGCCCACAAAAAGGGAAAATGGGTGTGTTGGATTGGATTTAATGCTGGGGTTGTTATCATTGATTTATTTCCTGAGTCCTGGTACCTATGAAAATTATAAGATTTTTATTTCTGCTATAAACATATCTAGTAACCAAATTGACAAAGTAACTTCCAAATCATTCGACCTCTATGCTTTCTGCTTAAGTTTTAATATCTACCCTGGCTAGTGTACTCCTGTTTTAATTTAATATTTATGTGTCCTAATGAATCTATATGGATATGCAGGCCATAATTACTCAGATAAATGAAAAGATTGGTGCTGCTGGGGTAGTCAGCCAAGAATGCAAGGCAGTTGTTTCTCAGTATGGGCAACGGATCATAGATCAGTTGATAGCCAAGGTTTGTGCATTCCTGAAGCATGAACCCTCAAATCTGTCTCGTTCTAGTTTGGTACTCATATTAGACATGCTAGAAATTTGTTGTGTTCTAGTCTACCCCAACTTGCTTGGGACTAAAGGTTGCTGTTGTATGACATGCGAGAAAGAATGCTGAATTTTATCTGGGATCATGATGCAGACACAGCCGGCAAAGATATGCTCTTCAGTTGGTCTATGTACTTTTGATGGAGCTCATGGTGTTAGGTATGAGTTGTGGTCTTGTGGATTTAATATAAATGTATACCATTTCATTTTACAATTCTGCAAGTAGTAATTACATGTTAGTGTTTGATACCTGCTATACTGGTGCAGACCAAATAAGCTTGCTTAATATGAAATGGGTGAACTGCATGAAGTTAGTTTTCAATCTATTTATGAGCTTTTTTTTTGAACCTGTATTTATGAGCTTTCATATTGTTTGTTTGATGTCTTGATAGTTGAAATTGTTACTTATGATGCCTCATGTGCAATACTAGCAGTACTGGTATTTGGAGTGTGGTAGATGATGGAGCTGGGGAATCAAATGGTCTCTTCAGTGAAGCTATGTGCAATGCCTGTGAAACGGCTGTTGTATGGATACAAAACCAGCTTGCACAGAACCAAACTCAGGATGTGGTGTTGCAGTACATTAATCAAGTAAGTTTCATAGCTTGTAATACCAATGCAAGAATCTTACTTAAATACAAGTCTAATAAAATGTTGCAAAACTGGCTCAATTTTGCAGCTGTGTGAAAAGCTTCCTAGTCCTATGGGAGAATCCTCAGTGGACTGCAGCAGAGTTGCATCCATGCCTGACATTGCCTTTACCATCGGGGGTAGAAAGTTCACACTCAAACCAGAACAAGTATTCCATCTTCTCTTGTGGCTATTATCTTGTTTGTTTTTTCGTTGGAAACTGCATCAGTTAAGTATATTCTTGCTCCTATTCTACTAGTAAGCAAATAAGGACGCTAAATGTACTCTTTTCATGAACCGGAGGTCCTACAAGTTTTTATACATCAGAATCTTTTTTTCTTTTGCGAATAAATACTCTATTGGAATATAACTGGTGAAGATACATATAAGGTTTAACACTCTATTTTGTCATGCTATTCACATACAATTTCATTGATAGATTCTGCTATTTTCCTTTTTATTTTCAGAAAACTGATTCATCATTATTATTATTCAGTATATCCTGAAGGTTGGTGAAGGACATGCTGCTCAGTGCATCAGTGGTTTCACAGCTATGGACATTCCTCCTCCTCGTGGCCCTCTATGGTAAATTATTCACATTAAAGTTGTTACAAAATTTTCTCACCCAAACAAACAAATACCCGATTCATCATTGAACATGCTTGTTTTGGAATTATTCGGCCTATAGCAAATGTAAAGTAAGCAATAAAAGCAAAGCTTCTGTTCCTCAATCTGATAATGAGAACCCCGGTGACTCAGGATATTGGGCGATATATTCATGGGAGCCTACCACACCGTCTTTGACTACGGCAACCTGAAGGTTGGCTTCGCAGAGGCAGCATAATGCGACCCTCCAAGGCGGTCGGACGAACCCTACAGCATTTGCATTTCAGCTCGGGGTGATGTCCTGCAAGCATGTATGTATATGCTCTACATCCTCAATAATGCTTGTGTGATCTGAGATGATGGACCTGTCTGTTTCAACTGGCTAATATATTGGCAGGGTTGATCTGTTGACCATGGCTGTGTTTAGTTCCGCGAAAAGTTCCCAAAATTTTTCATTAACGCACATCACATTGAATCTTACGATACATGTATGGAGTATTAAATGTATTTAAAAAATATAACTAATTGCACAGTTTGGTTGTAAATGACGAGACGAGACGAATCTTTTGAAACTAATTACTCCATGGTTGGACAATAGTTGCCAAATAAAACTGAAACGTGCTACAACAACTTTTTCGCGAACTAAACACACCCCATGTTTGTGCTAGCCTCTAGACTCTACTAGTGTTGATCTTTTTCTTTTCCCTTCAGTCTGCGTGGCGCGTTCTTGCATACTTGCAGTGCACGATCTTCAGTTCCAAGTTGTCCCAGTCGTCCTGCTGCAGAACTGGGAATCAGGATGCAAGCAGTGAGCAAGTACTGACAAGATAACTGGCCCAGCTCTTTTCGTCTGAAAAAGTTCCTTTCCATCTAATGGGCGTGCTAGTTTTTTCTCTGATGGTCATCAAGGAACGAGATGAGAATTGACCAAGCAGGTAATGAGGATGGTAACAAGTGACAACCTTCACAGGCTGCTTCTTCCACAGCCTTGCACCCATAACTTCGCTCCTCTCGTGATCCACAAGAACACTTAAAAGCATGCCCTCTAAGACACGGAGGACGACGCCACTTTGCTCCCGGATGAATCTTCAAATCATCTCGAGGAAACATCGACGCGCACACAACCACACGCACATAATTATTAGCAGCAGAGCCCATCGCCTTCAGTTGCCGCCCTTGCCCGTGTGCCCCTGCTTGTGCTTGCTTGCGCGCGCGAACGCCCTGGCGAGCCCCTGCAGCCTCCGGCTCTGTTTCGCGATGACTCCGGCGGTGGACGACGCCTGGCCCAGCACCACCTCGTACCCGTCCCCGTACGAGTCCATCCCCTCCGCCAGCAGCTGCCAGAAGAGCGCCCCCGCCGCCGGCCCGCCGGCGCGCGCCGACTCGTAGACCCTGCCGTACACCGTCCCGAACACCGCGTCCCGCTGCTGGTCGCCGCTGATCCCGGGGTCCCGGCGCGACCTGCCGAACTCCGCCACCAGCAGCGGCATCCGCAGCGCGCCCCGCGCGTCGGCGACATGGGCGTCGAGCCACGCGCCCAGGAACCGGAGCTGCGACGGCGCGTCGAGGCCGGGAAGCCACTGGTCCGGGTACGCGTGCACGGTGGCGAAGTCGATCCCGGGCGCCCGGTTGTTGGCGACGAAGTCGGCGCCCAGCTGGTACCCCGACGGGTTCGCGGCGGTGGCGCGGGACGGCGTCGACGCGCCGTAGAAGCCCTCCAGGCCGGCCTCCAGCAGGTGGGCGCCGTCGATGGACTTGACGTGCGCCGCCATCTCCGCGATCCACGACTGGAGGGTCCGGCCGGAGAGGTCCGACGGGCACCGGGGCTCGTTCATCAGCTCCCACGCCATGATCGTCGGGTCGTCCTTGTACGCCACGCCCGTGATCGTGTTCACCCGCGTCAGCACGGTCTTCGATCCACCGTGCAAAAAAGACGAGCAAAGTTTTTTGTTCAGCAGCGTGTTGGGTGGAACTGGCAACAGAGATTCAGACAAGCGATGATAACAGTAGGAGCTCTAAAGCATACTACTAGTAGTATGGTTCTAGTTCCAGAGCAAGGCATTGTTTGACTGATTGTCTGATGCAGACCAACAAGATCCACAGAATGTGTTACTACATTTTACGCCTTTTCCCTCATTTTCTCCTACCCGTTTTCCATGAATTTACTACTGAGTTCCAAGTAGTTTCTCTTTAAAGGGCAAACAGTGCACAGTGTTCCGTAGTCCGTACTAGTAGTATTCTCCACCGACAGCGTCACAGTATTCAGACCAAAAGTAAGTTCACTGTAACCCGCATTATTCAGACCAAAATAATTTTACTGCCTCTCACAGTATGGGCATTGGAGAATAAGAAAGATGATGTAGGTTTGGACCCCAAAAATAGGAAGATGCTTAAGACGCATAGCTCCCTGAGACACAGGATATTTTACCGCGGTGATTCCATAGATCAAAACAACGAGGAAAATGTTCTATCTCTTGTCTCAATGCCAAACATTTATGATTTTTTTATTTACGTGGCCAAAACAAGAAAGAATCTCTCTTTCAAAACAAAAATGAAGGCAACGATTTCGATTCAATGGAGTTAATTAACAAGGAATGAAATAATAGCAATATATTAGAGCTGAATTAAAAGGGAACATATTAAGGGCAAACCACCCTCTCCGTATAAACCATGCAAACTTCAATCTGGGCCATCGAATCAGCATCCAAATCCAAGGGGAGAGGCGTAGGGAGGTGGGAGGGGATTTGCAAAACTGTGATTACCTAATCTAAAGGTGGGCGGTTAATTGTAAAATTAATCAATTCCTCATGCCCCTTGAGAAGTTTGTATGGTTTGCACGAAAAAATTGGTTTGCACGTGATATATTCCCGAAATAAAAAAATGAAATAATAGCCTATATCCGGAGCTGAATCTTCAACCTTTATCGGCACTATCAGTAGGTAGCATTTATGAGGGCCTAAATGGAGCAACAACCAAATAAGCAGGGCGATTTTACTCCCAATTCCAAAAAAAAAGAAGAGCACGGTAATCGTCCAAATATTGTCAAAAAAGAAACAGCGATTGAGCCAATCGTTTCAGCAAACAAGGGAAATCTCTCCTACTAATAAGTAGCGACGCTAGAAATGAACCTCGGCAAAAAAAAAAAATGGTGCAAATTACTGCGTGCGATACCCTGCCTTTTACCTTGATATGGTTCTTGTAGAAGCCCTTGACAACAGGGTTAGTGAAGAACTCATCGTCAGATCCAATGCTCTGCCCCTGCTCTCTCGCCCACTGCACGTACTGCTTCCTCCCTCCAAAGCTGTCGTAGCTGTTCACGAGGCTCAGTATCATCTTAATCCCATGCTTCCTTGCCTCAGACAGCACGAAATCCAACCCCTGGAGACGGATGAACACCGGAGAAAAAAAGAGACGGGAACGCATCAGCTCACGAACAAACAACGCAAAGAAAGCAAGAAATCTCAAGAGGCAGAGCCGTTGGCACAGAGGGGAGCGAGTGGCAGACGAGTGCGTGCGGCCAAGGACCTGGAAGGTGTTCTCGTTGTAGCGGCCGGGGGAGTACTGCAGGGCGGCATTGCCGCCGCCGTCGCTGAACGCCCACGTCCTGCCCACGGAGAGCCCGGCGGCGGCGGCCTGGCCCAGCGCGGAGGTGACCTTGCCCCTCTGGGCGGGGTCGGCGCCCAAGGACATGAGCCAGTAGGCGTTGAACCCGTTGGCGAAGAACGGGTTGCCGTTCAGCACGAAACGGGTGCCCTGGACCCTCACGAACCCATCCCGCCCGGCCGCTGCTCCCTGACGGCCGCCATGGATGCAGAGGAGCAGAAGCAGAGCAAGAGCTCCTCGAAGCCTCATTCTCCTATGTCCTATGCGCTCGAGCTGTCTCCGTGTGTTGTTGCCTCTGCCTATCTCTCTAGTCTCTCCTCTTGGATGGCCACCAGCAATGGCGATGGAGATGAAGTTAGGAAGAAGAATGAAACTCTGAACTGTGAAAGGAGGAGACGCCAAGCTGTGGCCAACTGAGGTTTAAATAGACCACACCACAAGGCATGGTTTGGTTTCAGTACGTTTCGTGGAGGCAAACAAAATCACTGGCAAAAGGCTTTTGTTTCGGTGTGTGGACACCCCACATGGGCGTTTGGAACATGAACATGATGGGGTTTCGATGGTACGGCCGCATTGGTAGGGTTTACCGATCCATCTCGAGACCCATGACGGAGGGGACGGAGTAGCAAACCGCAACTGAATTTAGGGCCTCCCGCTGGAGGAGTACTGCGACCGAAGTTCAGTGCATGACTAGAAACACAAGCGCGGCTTTGCCGCGCCCACGGTAGAGCTGACCAGTTTAGGCTTGTGAATTGTGATCCATTTCTAAATGGATTACCAGCTCAATGTACTATTCTTTGTCTTTAGTATAAGCAGATTCAGCATTATTGATAAAAGATTAAGGTGAGCAGGAATAATAATTTTTTATTTGCTGTATTCATCTGTACAACGTCAGTACACATCTTTTCCATAATTTTGTGATGCTATCTGGTCTGCTCGTTGGACGTGTGTGAATATGAATGACTTTTCATGAACAAAGTTATATAATTCATACTGATTTATATGAACTCTTAGACTCAAAGATTACATAAATTATTAGATATCGTAGTATAGATGCAGCACATTCTTCGTGCTTACATATAGATTGTGTTGGGGTTTAAGAGGTCCTGTCTTTGCCATCTGTGCTCTGTGATCTGCTGTCTGTGACACCGTGCATTGAGAAATAGCGACAGCTCCGCAAGTGAATTGCAACATTAGTGAATATAAGTAGAGATTAAAAAAAGGAGAGCCAGGCGGAGATGGAAGGCCAGCGCACAAATTACAGAAATATACATAACTCTGAATATAGTGATACTTGAACCAAATTAAATCTTAGTGACCTGCATTGACTATTTTGCTTTGTTGAATAAACTGGCTACAGAGGAAGCTGTAGATAGCAGCAATATAATTTATTTCTTGGATACTTTAGTTTAAATTATTATTTGAATAAGTAATAATTTGTTTGTACTGTAGTTCAATGCTTGAACCCCATCCTCTTGTGGCAGGAATCGTCAGGATCGGAGCTCCCAGTGGTGAAGCCATTCTACAGAAACGAAAAGTTTCAGAATTTGAAAATAAATTTGTACCTCTGAAACATTGCAACAGCACATGGTGGTCAAGCGAATTGGAAAACATATTGATCCATATATAGAAACTTTTAATAAAGATGCTCTGAACAACTATACAGCTTAAAGTACATGTTTTATTTTCTACCTGAAAAGAAATTAGCAGAGATGTTAGCCAAAAATTAAACATGCCCGTGATAGCAGATAGATTGGAAGAAGTGAGTAATCTATACCTATTGCTAAAGCAAGTAAGCTTTAGGTTTGGTCAATCTTATATCATTGATAGGTGGGCCTTAGATCCATCCCGTATGCTAGTTGGACAATCCGTCGACTATTTTGCTTTGTTGAATAAACTGGCTACTGAGGAGCAGGCCAAAGTTGGGGCCAGAGACAATATACTCAAGATCAAGAAGATTGCGTGCTAGAAATTGAAGAAATGGATGAAAAGTAAAGTAATTGCTGACAAAACAATTAGATAATTTGTTTATCGATTTTCAGTTATTTTAGCATAAAGAGCAACCTCAATGAGTGCTCTGGCACAATATGCATTGTTCCTGCACAATTAAGTTTAGGGATTGTGTTTTCCACTCAGGACTCAACCTTAATAAAAAAATGTATATGCTACATTGATATTTTAATTTTCAACTTGTAATCAAGGGGCATGGAAGCAAATGAAGAAGAGCATGTAAGGAGATTCTTTCTCTTCTACTTAAACTGTAACACAGGAAAAGCATATCCAGGGTGGGGTTGAGGAAGGATGAGAGGAATGAATGCAGACAAAGGCCAACTTTTATTAATTTGGCTGATCATCTACAGATTGTCTATCGAGATGCATGTACTTTAGGAAAAAAAATGAGAGCCATTACAGTTAGGAAGTGCCATGAGGTGCCCGCTATGTTGTTGAGCATTACTGATGCTTAATTTCATCCATCAAGTGACACAAATCGATTCCACAAGTATACCAATCCCTTGCATCAATTAAGACGTTAACAAACAATTCAGTTTAGGTGTCATGCAATGAGGAAAATCCAAACAACAACAGCTGAGTACTCACCCAAGAAATTTGGAAATGTACTGACCATAGAGGCATTTCCTCGAGCAGCTGCTGGACATCAGCCATGTCAATTGCCACTTGAGCTCCTGGGGCAGTAACCGACGGACTCTGCTGCATGGGACATTGCACAAGGGCGCGGGGGAGCTGCACAGCACCAGAGCTTGTCACCTTCTTGCTCGGGGATCCCTTCGCTTTGGTACTTGCTTGCAGGTGGCTGGCTGCAGTTTGCGAAGCGGGAATGTCTGCGCGGAGCGCGCGGCGCCCATACTCGGAGCGCACGGTGGATGACGGGAGGAGCACCAGTGCTAGGGACCCAAGCCACAGCTGCCGCTTGGACGAGCGCCGCCGGTGAGCCCATCAGGCCATCACGTGGAGGTGAGGCTGCAAGGCGGGGAAGCGGTGATGGGTCGACCGGTCGAGGGAGACTACGTTTCTAGAAGCTGCCTGAGGGATGGAGCGCGAGCCACGGCCCAGGCGCGGCAGCCGCTGCCGGCGCAAGACCACGGCCGCGCCACCGGGCTGCGCCGCCGAGGGAGATCTGGCGGCTCGGCGCGGCTGCCTGGCAGGTGGCTCGACGCGACGGTTTCTCCGCGGCGCCTCCTCGTCTTCCATTCTCCTCCTCCGCAGCCCGGCAGGCAGCTCGGCACGGCGCAGCGTGAGGGCCCGGCCGGCCGCCGCCGGGCCAGGCCGCCGAGGGAGGCCTGACGGCTCGGCGCGGCTAGCCAGCAGGCAGCTCGATGCGGCGGTTCCTCTTCCGTTATCCTCCTCCGCGGCCTAGCAGGCAGCTCGGCACGGCGCGGCGTGGCGGCCCGGCGGGCAGGTTGATGCGGCGGCTCCTCGTCCGCCGAGAGGAGGGGACGAGCGGGTTCGCGAGTGTTCGGGTCCGCGGCTTAACGGGCAGAGAGAGAGGATTGCGCTGGCACGATCCAACGGTTAACATCACGAGCTGGGCGAATCCGACGGCTCGTGGGCTAACAGGCGACGTGGACCTGCTACCCGCCCGCGGAATCGACCCAGCTTTCGATATTAGAAGATACGGGGATCTTCTGCCCTCGTTGTGCATTGGCCCATCATGTACGATTTCTGGATCTTGAATCTAGATTCACATGTTTCCTCTGTCTTTTTTTTTCTGGACAGTTTTAATTTCCTATTGTATAGTAGTACATTCGTAAGTTGCTAAAATGCATTTTATGCTTGGTAATGAAGCATCATTATAATCTGCAAAATGTTTCTTTCACTTATTAAAGTAAGAATAATTACATTTAAGACCACTTCTCAGGTGTGGAAATGTATATTATGGCAACCATTATACATAGCCTAATTGCTCGATGCTACCTGTCTAGGGAAAAGGCCAGAGTTTGACACCTCTGCAAGACTAGAGGACTATTTGTATGGATTTTTTTTAAAAGAAGTATTTGTATGGAATTTTTCGTTTGTGTTTTTTTAGGATTAAGGTAACATCCCTACTGTGAGTCTGTGACTTGTGAGCCTTGCAACATGGACCCTAGCCGATCCCCATACCACGAAAAGAATGTACTGCATCCCTGCTTTTACTCCCTCCTTCCCCGTTTATAAGGCATGGTGGAACATGACACGGTCTTCTAAACAACACTTTGACCATTTATTTATCATATATTATATCACTTTTGATTATAAACTTATAATCATTGTAAAATATATTTGATTATGAATCCAATTATATGAAATTTGCATTATAAAAATAAAATTTTAATAGTCAAATTATTGGTCAAAGATGACAAGGTTTGAATCTTGATATACGTGTATGCCTTATAAACAGGGAAGGAGGGAGTATATTTCATCAATGAAGTTATATTTTATCAAAAAATCATTCCCTTATATCTTATACAGATATATAACGTTTCTTCCATAGCATGCAATTCTAAAACGTTATTGCTACTTCTTAACATCTTTTTCCTCTTGGCGCGGCTTATTAGTACTCCCTCCGTTCCAAATTGTAGATCGTTTGACTTTTTTGACCCCAAGTTTGACCACCCGTCTTATTCAAAAATTTGTGCAAAATATGACTTATTTTGTTGTGGGTTGCTTTATCAATATAAGATCTTTAAGAATGACTTAAATTTAGCAATATTTGCATAAATTTTTTGAATAAAATTAGTGGTCAAACTTAGAGTCAAAAAAGTCAAACAAACTATAATTTGGAACGGTAGAAGGGAGGTAGTATATGAGAATGCAAACTAAAGGGTGTACTATTGTTTAGCACTGTGCGAATGTCTGGCTGGTGCCTAGTGGTGTGTTGTCATTCAAGGTTTGCGCATCACAACGAACTCATATACTAACTAACGGAATTCACTAACCTGCAATGCCACGCTCATCGAAGAGAGTTAACAATGGTACATTTAGCTGCAAATTTGATAAGTCTGTGAAAGTAAGTCTGTTCCTTGCCTCTG
Organism: Panicum virgatum; assembly: GCF_016808335.1. Taxonomy (NCBI): domain Eukaryota; kingdom Viridiplantae; phylum Streptophyta; class Magnoliopsida; order Poales; family Poaceae; genus Panicum; species Panicum virgatum. The sequence continues at coordinate 42,807,053 of NC_053140.1, read as the reverse complement.
TCGGAAGCTCGGTATATCTTTAGGGTTTTCAAAACTCAATGGTGCCGTGTCTGCAAGATACCGTACGGCAAGGTACCAAGGTGCATTACTAGCGCACCTACTGATGGAGAAGGCGCGTGATCAGAGATGCGCCTGTGGTAGTACGCTGAGATCCATCTCGACGTGGAACGTGCATTTGTACCGTGGCGGTTTAGCCGCTGATGAATGCATGTGGAAGCACTTGGGGTCGGAATCGGGATGGACATGGACGTCGTCCCCTGATCGTCCGGGTGGGAGGAAGGAGGATCCGCGTACGCGCCGTGCCACCGCGGGGGCACACCGTGGACGGTGGCGTGCACGGCCCATTTCGTAGCGATCGGCCGGCTGCAACTGCACATTATTTTTGCTCCCGCGGCAGTCACGGATGATCGATGGCACTGTATTTTCGATCCTTTTCCTTCCCTTGCTTTTATTTACTTTTTCTCTGAAAGAAGAAGAATCCGTGCGTTGATCGGGAGAGCCGGTTACCCTTATTTTTTACTTCTCTGACGGGCGGACTTGAATTTTGGCGCTGCGTTTATTATGCGCCCGTCGCGGCAGATGATCCCTCCAGCGTTCGTCACGATGGTCTAGGCGCCCCAGACACCCTTCGCTGCATCATCCATTCATCCTGCAGGCCGCAGCAGCAGATCCGTGACACGCGCACGCACGTTCCGTGCTGCGGAAATCTCCCCGCCGGCCAGGGCGTGATCGCCTGATCCGTTGCCTGGAAGTGCCCGTCGGTTTCGGCTCCTTCCCCGCGCAGAGGCAAGCGAGATCCCGGGCTCCCGGTGCTAAAAATAACTCTGGTGAGCCGAGATCATGGCAGAGGTTGGGAGGCAGTTACGCCCGTTTCCTTTTTTTTTAAATAAAGTCAGGAGCACTGCCGCATCATATAAGAAAAAGCATTCGTACATAACGCGCCGAAGCGAACATCACCACCACACAAACAATACACACAAACAACACACACAACAAAATACTACACCGCCACATCCTGGGAGAGGAGCCAAAAGAAGCCACCCGCGGTCTGCGCCGTCGTCACCAATGTTGTGTCATGCCAAATGTCACGGCCCGCTGCAGTCCTGAACGGCAGCTCGAACTTCTCCACCTCGGGACTATCACCCTCAAGCCGCGCACACACGATCGTTGATCCCCCTGCTCCATTAGTGCCTTAGCAGAACACTCCCGTCGCAGCGCCCATGAAAAACACTGATCCTGACCACTCTGCGTGGGGTCTCGCCTCACCCACCGCCTCACACTCATCTGCCAAGGACTCAGATATCTGAAACTGCTCCGAAAGCAACAACCTCCGCCCAGCTGTCATCGGGATCACTACTGAACCATGTGCGCCAGGTCAAGACCTCCAGCACCCAAGGATCCTCTGCACCTCCCTGTCAACACGGACCAAGCGCACCTCCTCTGCCGCTGCTGTGGCAGAACCGCCTAAATTATCCCGGCTCAAGTGCGTAAACCATCACCATAAAGGCAACATTAGCTTAAACGCACTTCAAACGGAACAATTTTTGGTCTGTCGGGTAACGTCCCGATACAACCACCGATTCTCGGATCGAACAAGCATACCCCGCACGAAGGCGAGTTCAGAGATATTACAACCACAAATTTACAACACAGGCATAATAAAGATTACAAACCAGTTCAAAAGATTATTACAAAACCAACTTAAGTAATACTGTTATACAAAAACATAAGTGTAGAATCAGAGTTTAAAACAGCGGAAGATAAAACACGACGGCTACAACACGTCGCAAAAGGATACCAGGCTAGCCCAGGCATGGTATCACTCGTCATAGTCATTGCCGGCCGAAGACGTATCCCACTCTACGGACCAGCCAGAAGGCAACGAGCAAGGATAGGTTAAGCTAGCGATCTGATCCTCAAAAGTCATACCTGAAAAAGGGTTTCAACAGCAAGGCTGAGTATTCTAATACTCAGCAAGACTTAACCGACAACGGGTATAAGTAGCCCACCTTAGCTAGACTATGCAAGGCTTTGTAAGGCTCTGGTTTTCCTTTGCTGAAAAGCAATAAAGAGTAGGTCCTTACTTTCAAGTTTTAGCTTCAAGATTCTAGTTGATTAACCATTCTATGTATGCATCTACTAACCAAACATGGTGGAACTTCTAAGCAAACATCAAGATTAATAAGAATATTGTTGCTCTTATTACTCTGTGTGGCAAAGAGATCAAGCAGTCTCATTTCATCGTGAGAGGCGGACGATTCTGAATCGAAATTCAACCTTGCAAGGGTAACCTAGCACACACGTCTGGAATACCGTCGGGTCATTCCCAAACAACCGTTAACCTTTCTTTCCGGCTTGTGGATAGTGCCACTCTCCCCGACTACAGGGCTCCAAGGCCGAACCTTGTCCCTAGAAGTCGTAGTGTTGCGCAACATATAATAAAACCTATCCCTACTGAGAGAGTGGGAGGTATATCCACTCCCCGGTCCAATCGGCTACTAGGCTTGCCGCGTACCATATTTACGGCATGTGACTAGTACTTTCAAAAACTTAACCAGCACTACCACACACCGCGACCTTAGCAAGTTCATCAACACAGACGGGGTCTCACATAGGACATGATATCGAACACAACCCCGTCCGTCGTCCTTATATTGATAACAGAAAGTAACCAAGCAATTCCTATAAAGCTCGCGAGTGACAGGCAATCACTCGACTTTTACCGTTCCTATAAGCTTAGCAATTACTCGAACTCAAGTCTAGTGTTCAGTACATAGGTTCCTAGGATCATGCATCTAGTGTTTCAATCCAAATCCTAAGAACTGTAAATGCACAAGTACGTAATACAGTAAATGATATTAATTTGAAGTATAGGTTATGTCCGGGGCTTGCCTTCTCGGTAGTTGCTAACTATTTTAGCGCTAGGCTCTTCCGAACTTTGGTTCGGGGCTTCAATTAGTTCCGCAGTGTTCACTTGAGCTTCGAGATCACCTCCGTCAGACTCCGGAATCAACTCGTACGTCCCGTCTGACAAAGTAGTCGTATCTATAGGTAATGCAAGAACAACATTATAAACAAACATGGGCAATCGCTTATAGAGTAGTTAAATAACAAATTTAACTACACAAGGCATCACGATCAACAGCACAAAAGAAGTTGACTAACTTAATAAATAAGTGGGGGTGATTTCCTATACAATTAAGTCATGGTTTACAAATAAATCAACAACTCAGAGTACAAATAGAAATAAATTACACCAAAATTACACTAAACAGAACATGAACATACTAAGCTACCCTGCAAAAATCATATGAAGACATGTAACCAATTAATCACAATAAATCATTTATGCAGGAAACACCTAGTACAAGCCTGAATTATACAGATCAAAATAGATCAAAAAAGAAGCTCAAAATTTAACAGGAGATCTACACAGGGATGATCTAGCTACTGTGAATTTTTCATGATTTTATATACACGGAATTAATTCAGATAAATTAAACAAAACAGACACCAGTTTAACAAGATTCAATTTTAACTCATATTCTAGCCATGAACTGAAGCTTAAACTTCCTGGAAAAGCTAATCTACTCCAGAAGAACACTCAGGAATATTTTCAGGATTTAACAAGAACAGAAACTATTTATCATAAATAAAGTATACTAAACAAGGATTAAATCAAATAAATAGATACACAAGAGAACTGATCATGAAATTTTTATAGCAAAGCTAGTGTAACATGAGTAAACTACCACAAAAAGTTCAGAGCAAGACCAGCTTTCAAGCATTAGATAAGAAAAAGACTAAACATCTAGTATTTATTTACCTAGTGACACAAAACCATTTATACGGCAAAAACTTGCAACTAAAGCCTAACATATTATGGTTCTACTGCATAGAGCTCTCCAAGAGGATTCCAAAACATCAAGATTTTCTAATTTACGAATTTTCTACGAATTGATCTAGAATTTCAAAGTTTGCAACAAACTAATACCAACAAGTCCTTAGTGCACTATTCACATGAGTCTTGGGGTTTGCAGACAGCCCCCTGGGCTTCTTTGAATTCCAACCCGAGGTCCTCGGCCGGGTCAGAGAGGGGAGGCGGCGTTTGACCGGCCTTTACCGGCGACGGCGAGCACCGGCGGCGAGGGGATCGGGGTGGGAAAGAAATAGGGGGTCCAGGAGCACCTCTAGGTGGCTTCGGGGCGGCTCATGGCGGCTTGTGGCGACGGCTCCGCGTAACCAGGCGGTCGGCGGCGGTCGGCGTCAGCGGAGGCGACGCTCCGGTGAAGGATTGGCGAGGAAAAAAGGGTGGGTGAGCCGCGCGGGATCACGTAGGAGCTACTGGAGGGGTTAATTTGGGGCGGGGAAGGGCGGAGGGGTGAGTTCAACGGCGGCCTGGGCTCACCGGCGTTCGGCGGATGGCGGCGGTGGTGTTCCTGGGTCTGGGGGCGCGGAGAGAGCAAAAGAAAGGGAGGAATAGGTCGCTGGGGTCTTTGAGGTGCTCATGCGCGCGCTGGAAGGGGTCCTGGGGCTCTGCGGCGAGCTCGCCACGGCGGCGTCGCGGTGGCGGCCGGCGCGGGTGCTTCTGGACGCGGCAGCGCGCGTGGCACGGCCGGGGGAGGCACAGCGCGATGGCAAGGGCGGTGGAGCGGCTCCGGGGCGACGCGTGGGCGCCAGCGCGACAGAAAAAGGCGGCCGGGAAGTCTCTCCATGGCGCCGGCGTCGGCGCCGTCGGTGGGCGGCGGCGAAACAGAGCAGGGGTGGGGAAGAAGGGGATAAGGGCCAATTTGTAATTACTAAAAAAATCTAGGGACCTCGCTGTAAACAAGCAATAACTTTTAAACTAAAGCTCAAATGAAAAAGTGCCCAACATGAAAGTTGTTCAACTTTTCAAGATCTACAACTTTGATGTTGTGCAAAAATTTATTTGACCAAAGATTCAAGAGCTAAAATTAAAAATCATTGAAAGGATTTTGAAATCTAGGAAATTTGTCTTTTTCAACGTAAATTCACTACAAACATAGACTTACAAGCAAAATTGGTTGCCATGCAATAAATGCACTGAAATTTTGCACAAACACCCTCCATAAAAGCTATAAACACAATTAACTATAAAAAGGACCTTGCATAAAATCATAATTACACATATAACCTTTCATAATTACAAAAAGATCCTTTTTAAGTAAATCAAGCACAAGATGCATAGCAAACCTACACCATTACTGTGCAGGCACCTAATTAAAATACTGTGTAAACACCTGGGGTGTTACAGCTGCGCGCGGGCAACACCACCGACCAACCACCACCACAACCTAGCCAAGGCGGGACTCCATATGCGGCGCCTCCAACGAGGTCACGACGCCAATGACGCCGCCGTCGCACGTCCATAGATGGACAGGTTTTCACCTTAAAGATTCCCGTGTAGAAGAAACATGCTGTCTCGTAATGGTGCCCCCAACAGGGAGAACGTCGCCACAAAGGCGCCGCCACCATCACCACCGAAAAAAGTGTCAGTGAAGGCTTTCGCCCGACTTAACACCACACCTGCAGCACATTCTTGGCCAAGCCCATAGTCCGCTCCCTCTCGCCTCCGCACCACCTCCACCGGAAGAAGCCCGACACAGCCTGAAGCACCACCTCGGAGCCACCGGCATGCATCGGCCAGCCCCAGCCCCACCACCATGGCGGCGTCGGACCAGCATCGCCGTTGAGGAGGAGAGGGGGAGCACCAGCCACCTCCGCCTCACCTCAGATCCCGTCGCCCGAGCGCCGGCCCCAGCCAGCCACGGCGAGCCACAGCCACGACCGACCATGGCCAGCCACAGCCAGCCACGGCTCGCAGCCACGAGCAGCAGCCCCCCTACGCCCATACACCGCCGACGACCTGTGTCGGAAGCCGATGCCGCCGATGCCGTCCGTGCCGACCGCCGGTGCCGTCCGTGCTGACCGCCACCGTCACCGCATCGCAACGCCCCCCCCCCACGCACACCCACGCGTCCCCCGTCGCGCGGCCACCAGATCCGGCCAGGGCAATGCCGGATCCGTGGCCAGCCGCCACCGGCGAGCGAGCCCGCCTCCGCCACTGGCCGAGAGCTCCGCCCCACGCGCACCCCGCGGCCGCGCAGACACCGGATCCGACAGGCGCCATGTCGGATCCGTGGCCGCCAGGCCATGCCGTCACGAGCCGATGCCCACGCCGGTGGGGATCTCCAGACGGCTCGGCGCGGCCGTGCCCGTCCGGATCCACTGGAAGAACGGGAAAAAGCCCCGCCGCCACCTTCATCGCAGTCCACGCGAGCTTCTCGGCGACCTGCTCGAGCAGCGGCGAGGCAGAGGGAGGCCGCGGGGGCTGGGCAGCGGCTGTGGTTGACGGCCGCCCGAGTCGCCCAGCGCGGGGACGACGCGAGCGGGCCTCCGTTTACCCTCGAGAATCACTAACAGCGAGTTTCTACGCCCGTTTCTTTTGAGTCGGGTTGCACCACATCACAAGCCTCTCTCCCTCACATGGAGGGTCCCGCGCCGAACTGGTGTGCCTTGGCAGGGGGTGCGTCTGTGTGTTCACGGCTCCACATGGCGCGACGCCAACGCGCGCGGCCTGGGCTGCTTCCACGGCCCATGCACCCGGGCCGTCGCCGACGCCGACGTCGGTGCCCCCACTCACTGACCGACGCCCTATTTCCCCGGTCACCCACCGCTCCCGGTCTTTTCAGAGGGACCCCCGGTCCCATGTCGCCTGCTGCTGCTGGTCCCCGTCTTCTCGTGCCGTCTTGCGCCCGCGTCGCGTCAACCGCCTCAGCCTGCTCGTGCTGTCTCGCCTCTCGGGCGTCGGCACCGCCTGCAGCGGCGGATCGGTGGTCCCGGGTTTGTGTCGTGGGTCCTTTTTCCCGTCACCGTTGTTGCAGCGTGGCGTGGAGGGAGGGGGTGAATCGATGAGAGGATGGGCTTCCTGTGGCTGCGGCCTGCGCGAGCCCTGGAGGTTGCCTTGATCGCCGCGGAGGCACGGCGGTCGCCGGTGTCCGCCCCACATTTCCGGCCTCGCCCAGTCGCCCTACGGGGGGCGGCTAGGCTATGGCAGTGCTGGTCAAAGCGCTAGTGGTAGTCGGCTAGTGGCAGACTGGCAGGGAACTCAATGGCTTCTGTTCTGCGGAAAGCCGAAAGCAATGGCGTGCAGCGACAGATGATGAAGCAACCGCTTTGCGTCTCCGGGCGCTCCGACCAACATCTGGCATGGGTCCCAACAAAAAGGAGCCGATGCTGGCATGTCGCTGCAGCCCACCCCCCCCCCCCCCCCCCCCCCCCCAGAAGACAGGAAATCCGGCATTCGAACGCAACCGCGCGCGCGCGGGCACTCGAAACAGCTCGTCGGAAGTGTGCTCAGCCCGGCCTGCTTCTACCATCCGGGGAGAACCGGAAGTGCGCGTCGAGGACTAGAACAGAGCAGGCACGTTGCCGTCGCACTGAGTTTGCCCAACTTTTGCAACCAGAGACGAGCCAGCACTTTGATTGATTCAGTTGTGGCAACCAAACCAAGACCTACGACGAAATTCTTTGCCGTGGGAATTAATCCCGCAAAGAATTCATCACCAGACTGCATAAATTACAGTCCAATCCGGTCGACGGCACCAAAACGATGGCTAAATTGGCAACCAAATGCGGACTACTCCTTTTTCTAGCCACGGATCATCCGTTACTCGCTAAAAGAGCTTTAGAAAGAAAAAAAAAGCCTTTGATTTACCGTTTCTTGTCTCTTGAAGTTGCCACTGGTTTCAGAACTTCTCATCTCCTCAGCAGCTGGGGAGACAGCTTCGGCCCGGAACATGTTGGCGGGTAGTACCTACCAAAGTCGTCGATGTTGCGAGGTGGTCCACTCTGGATCGACTGCTTTTGGAAAGCAAATTGATATGGGACTTCCAAGTAATCGGCCAAAGTCATCGCGCAAACAGACAGACATCATCAGAGAAAAAATAGCATTGCGTACCCACGCTGCTTGAGCGCGAGAAAGGTCACCGTCACCCCGTCCGTTTCGGTGGACGGTTTCTCAGCCCACAGGCCGAACAACAAGCGGCCCGCGACCTTCCAAAACACGCGCTTTTTTCTTTTTTATATTTAAAAATAAAAGAAATTTCAAAAATATATGCCGGTTTGGGAATATTTTAAAAATAGAGGCCTGTCGCCCAGTGGAGGGGCGACAGGGGGCTTGTCGCCCAGTGGCCGGGCGACAGGGACCTTTATGTAAAAAAATTAATTATCTATAGAGACCGAAGGTGAGGTGGGGGACCGGTCGCCAGCCCATCGGGCGACAGGGGCGATCGCCCGCCCGCAGGGCGACAGGCCCCTGCCAACGCACTGCTGCTGTCTATGGGCTAAAATAATACTCAGTCAGCTCTCACATCAAGCATTATTCAAGCGGCACGATCACTGGAAAGTGGATGCACGTACATCGAGTCACCGTAGCTGGAATAAATGAATAACTATTGGTAATCCGAAAACTAGAGAGAAGGTTTTAGGACGCTCAAGATGGTCTGCCTTCATCTAAAAAAATGGTCTGCCTTCCAGGATTTCCAGGCTTCCAGCTAAACACGCCCACCCGCCTGTCAGTGTCGCGCATAGCAATGTTGGTACGAGTCCACGACAGTTAGACAAAGAAGAGGAACTTCTACTATACTACGTAGCAGTAGCATAGGTTTAGATGCAAAATTTTAAAATTCCAAAACTATCATATTAAATGTGTGCACCGTCTCCACACTATTCTGCGAATGCGGCCATGTGGCTTACTACAGCCGTCCTTGTTTACGACATCGCGGTTGAGGTGCATTACCCGCACAGGTTTAAAATTAGTTTTTTATTTTGTCTAGATTTAATAATCCATGCATGTGGTGCACACATTTAATATGATAATTTTGGAATTTTAAAATTTTGCATCTAAACCAGACCAGTTTGCTACTGCTACGTAGTATAGTAGTAGTTCCTCTTCTTTGTCTGACTGTCGTGGACTCGTACCAACATTGCTATGCGCGACACTGACAGGTGGGTGGGCGTGATTAGCTGGAAGCCTGGAAATCCTGGAAGGCAGACCATTTTTTTTAGATGAAGGCAGACCATCTTGAGCGTCCTAAAACCTTCTCTCTAGTTTCCGGATTACCAATAGTTATTCATTTATTCCAGCTACGGTGACTCGACGTACGTGCATCCGCTTTCCAATGATCGTGCCGCTTGAATAATGCTTGATGTGAGAGCTGACTGAGTATTATTTTAGCCCATAGACAGCAGCAGCGCGTTGGCAGGAGCCTGTCGCCCTGCGGGCGGGCGATCGCCCCCTGTCGCCCGATGGGCTGGCGACCGGTCCCCCACCCCATCGGCGCCCGGTCCCCCACCTCACCTAGGGTCTCTACAGATAATTATTTTTTTTACATAAAGGTCCCTGTCGCCCGGGCATTGGGCGACAGGCCCCTATCTTTGAAATATTCCCAAACCGTCATATATTTTTGAAATTTTTTTATTTTTAAATATAAAAAAAGAAAAAAGCGCCCAAAACACGCCGCCTGAACGAACGGGGTGGGCCCAGAAGCCTGCGGCCATGGGCCGTCGCAGCTCACAGGAGAAGAGGCGGCCTCAGGGCCACGGCGCAAGGTTTTGTGCAATTTGTGCGTGTGCATGCAACCCCCCCCCCCCACTCTACCCTCGCGTATACCTGGGCATTTCTCGGGTCGGGTCGGGTTCGGGTCGGGCCGAAAAAAACCCGGTAGAAAAACTCATGGCCCGAGCCCGCCCGTGGCCCGGCGAAAATTCTAAAATGTTGGCCCGAGCCCGCCCGCAGCCCGACCCGACGGCCCGCGGGCCGACCCGCTGACCCGACGGTCACCCACATGATCCCAGATTCTGCACAAAGAAAACAAGGGTGGTTAGTACTTAGTAGCAAATAATGGAAACAACAAAAGCCAATAAATTTATTGTAAGTGAATTTACCTTCATCCATCTTCTCACGGAACCAATCTTGTAGACACATCAAAGCTTCAACAGTTTTGAAACCAAGCGAACTGCGGGTGTCTTTTTGACCGGGCCGTCGGGCCGGCCCGCGGGTTTAATTTTCAGCCCCCACCCGACCCGAATTTTTCACCGGGTTGAAATCATGGCCCGGACCCGCCCGCCGTGTTCCTCGGGCCGGGTCGGGTCGGGTTTTTTTCGGGCGGGTCGGTCCGGGTTCTTCGGGTCGGGCGGCCCATGCCCAGGTCTACCCTCGCGCACCCAAACCGCCGCGACTATATGTCGCGCGCGGTGCAAAATCATCATCTATCGCCTGAAAAGAAGCGATCATATGGGTCACTATCATGGTAAACCGGCCCAATAAATTTCTGAAAGCCCAACCTGCAATCCGTTTGCATGTAGTTTGGGCTGGCTGCGCTACGCATAGGTTGTTGTAGTTTGAGCTGGCTGCGCTACGCATACTGCATGCATGCCAAGCTTTAGGTTTTTTCTCTTTCTTTTTTTTTCTTTTCTAAGTTTTTTCTTTCTTATTTCTTTCTTCCTTCTTTATTTTATTTTTAATCTAAATGTAGATAATTCTTCTATAATCTGTCTGGTCCTCTGATATGGAAATAATCCTAATATGCATATACAGAGTATTCTTTATTTTTCATCTTCTCATTGAATATTTGTAGGTTGTTAAAGTCAATTATCTTGTATCAAAGATATTCAAAGGTTTACTTTGAAATCATAATTAGGCATGCATGATAGTACTGGTGGCGTCATACCACTCCCCACTTGGTCTATTCTTCCCTAGTTATTGTCTTTTTTTCCTCAAACTTAATAAGACGTGTGAGAAAAATTATCTATACATGCCATTGAGAAGTAGTACCTTCGTCAATATATTCCTTTGATTCTTTTTGTTTTTGACACATAACTCATATACCACTAAGAGTGGGCGACTAGCTGATTGTTACTGCTATTATAGCATAATTTGAGGATGATCCGTGATGCTATTAGTCCTTATTCGGTGATTCAGTAACTTATTGAAACATACTATATAGCAGGCACATAGCGAACAATTATGTGTCTGTGTATATCTATTTGTTCGCAACGTCAAATTATTTGTTCTCTTTGTAGATTAAATTGTTCCGTGATGTTGACTCATTTATTCGTGATATTTATTTTTATTATTTATCCTATAAATTAAATGTTCGCTATGTGTAATATTTTTGTTCGTTGTATATTATTATTTGTTCGTTATGTTTAATTTTTTATTCGTAGAAATAATTATTTGTTCGTGTTGTCAAAATATTTGTTCGTGTTGTCAAAATATTTGTTCACAGTTGCCGAAATTAATAATCGAGAATTAAAAAAATAAATTTTTAAAATATTATGCAAAATATAAGCAAGTGTGATTTTTTTTGAAGATCTTGCCATAAGAAAGAGAATGATATAATTCAAACTTAATTTGGATGCATGGTTTAATATCTACAACTTTTTTTAATTTGGAATTTGAATGCACGTGAGTCATATCATCAATATCATCATCCCTGTCCTCTTTTGCATGTACCGAACCTCTCCACTTATTGAAAAATAGTATGCGTAAGCAATTGGGCCTACTTCCAGCCCAAAGCACTATCCGCTCTCTGTGCTTCACTTGAGGCGATGGTTCCGGGTACCATCACCCGAAGCGACGCATAGTCGCGCCCCACCCAAACGCCACAGCCCGGGCGCCTGGGCTGAGCTCGTCGCCGCCGATTGACCCATCGACACCCGTCGATAGACCCAAATACAGTATCTACAGTTGACCGTAAGTACCAAAACTTATCGATGCGTCGATCCCACTCACGCCCCATCTCGTAGCTTCTCCCTTTCTTTTTTTAACCTTTCCCTTTCCTCCCTCTTTCCCTCCTCCCTCTTCCCCTTCCTCCGACTCTAGCGGGGAGCCCGATTAGGCGCATTGTGGGGCTGGGTGGAGTGACGCGATTGGGCGGGGGCAGCGTGGCTGGGCGAAGGCGAGGAGGCGCGGCGGCGGTGTGGAGGCACGGCGGTGGGCTAGCGGCGGGGAGGCGCGGCGGCGGACGAGCGGTGGGGAGGCACGGCGGCGGACGAGCGGCAAAGAAGCGCAACGATTCGGGCCGGCGATGGGGAGCTCCCGTGTATTTTTTTTCTTTTTTCTTTATTTTTTAATTTCTGATGCAAAATCTTTTACAAAATTTTTTACCCGAAATTTTTTAGTTTTAGATGCAAAAAATTTTTCTTCAATTTTTTTCTCAATGCTTTTCTCTTTCAAAATTTTCTCATCAAAATTTTATTTCATTTTTCTCCAAATTTTTCTCTTGAAAAATTTTTCAGAAAATTTTCCTAAGAAAATGACAAAAAAGTTACTTAAAAAAATAGAAAAATAAACGGTCGGAACCCCTACCGGCGGTTATCGGAGATCGACCATATGCTTCCCTCCTCATGGGCCACCGTAAACTAGGCACCCCTCGATAGACTACAATAGTGTGCTTGGGCGGCGTCAGCTCTGGACCGCTGGCTGGAGGGTACCCACGTCATGTCCGTACAAAATTTCTACTCATCGCATAAGCGACTGCGATACCACGGATGCAATCGTGCCACCGCCGGATTAGGGTCATTGCAGTTGCACCGCCGCCGGATGAGAGTTAGTGGAGGTGGGTTTGCTGGGAGGGGGAGGGGGTTGTGGTGTCCCCCGGACTGAGAGACAGGGGAGGGGTGGTAGGGAAGACCAGTGGCGGTAGCGGGTTACGGAATGACAACGCGCAGAACGCCGCCGGGCAGGGATGACGGTTTGACAGCTAGTGAGCTAAACTAGCTAGGGATAGGGGCGAGGTGCGGCAGCTGGCGACGGACGTGGGTAGGGAGCGGTGGGATCACACCGGAGACCGAAAAGACGATGCCGGCGGAGGTGCGGCAGCTGACGTACGCCTCTTGGCGCTTGTAGGCGTGTCCCTCGATCGTCTAGGTCTCTAGGAAGGCCAAGTCCACCAAATTAACTTAGCTAGGGAGATGCATGCTTAGGGCATGTACAGCAGTTTAGACAGCTGCCATCTATTTGACACACAGATAGCTACTCTAAATAGACGTTCCTACAATAGAGCTATCTATTTAGTTGTCTGTATGATAATTAATACGTACTCTGATTATTGTTGTTTTGCATAGGAGCACAGGCTAAAGTAGTAGATGAGATAATAGACAGCAACACTCTCTTTTCTCATTAAATGATGGCCACATCAACTCATTTTGCTTATGTGACAACCAAAAGATAGCTTTTGTCTAACAGTTGTACATGCCTTAGTTTTGATGGACCTACGCCGAACAGAGCACAAAATTAAACGAAAGCTGCTTCGACGCCCTGAGATTAGATTATTACACCGCAGGCGTGCACGTAACGAGAACGATCGAGTTGTATGCTAGCAGGGTGTGACAGCTGTGAAGGAGGGTTGTCTCCCAGCCACCGCAAGGACAACATCGTCTAGCGTAGCAGACCAGCGTGAGCAGCACGTACGTACTCGACGACCTGTAGTCATCTGTGCCACAGCAATTGTCCGACTCCGACCACTCGTAGAGGCTAGATCGAGCTCTGGCTGGCTAGCTGCAGGCCGCGTGCTGCTGAAGCTAGAAATCTTTAGCACGTGTGCTCGTTTTCAGGTGATCCGATCGTCCTCAAATGCGAAGCTAGCCAGCGACATGTGGATTCCTTTTGCATGGACATCTCAGGGACACTGCTGCAAGAAGTCTGCAACACCAGGTCGCCAGCCACCAGGACCAGCCTAGCTAACCCCTTCCGCAGCTTGCGGCGGGCGGAATCAGGGTATCCAGCCTGCAGTGAGCCACCGAGGGGTCCTGCATTGTTCCTTCCTGTTGCGATCCAAAAGCGGGCCTCGCCGTCGCTATCCACGCCCCACCGCGCGACCACGACACACGACTGCCGGCGGCGCACCCTCTTGCTGCCCGCAAAGGTGATCGAAAGCCATCACGTTCCGATTCCACCCGGCCGATCGACGTGATCACCAGATGCCTGCCCCTTGGAGATGCAGTAGCGGCCGCACGGAATGCAGCAGCACAGCAGCAGCTGACGAGGCACAAGACCGGCGGCCTTAGCCTTGAGCACCCCCCGCCGCGCGCGAGAGCTGCAGGGTTCACGCCGTCCCGGCGGATCCGACAGGATATCCGGCCGCACCCGCCGAGATGCGCCTCAGCTCGGTGCTATGGCTTCATCACTCGTCATCAAGAGGCAGCTTTCGGTTGCGATCCAAGGCCGGATCGGAATCTGCTGCTAACTGCCGTCATGGTCCTCAGATCATGGAAGAATAACCTCAATTATACAGCCTTATTACACCGATTACCAGTCATCAACTAGCTGCCCGGTGCCAATCACCTTATTTCGTACTGAGACCGTGTCGATCTATCATCAGATAATTAAGAGAAGAATGTCCGCCCAAGCTGCATAGTATGTGCTTAGATAGGCTGGGTGTATTTGATCTGCCGATGGAATCCGCATGCCCACCAGGATTGGGAGATTCCTTTGTTAGACTTTAGGATCACCAGTGAATAGATCGGTGGGGTTCATTCTCTTCTTTTCTTTGCAAATGTTACAACATGTCCTAGATCTAGGACTAGGAACAGAGACAGATATATGTAAGAGGACCTTCGTGGCCGTAGGGGTTGACGAGATGGCTCCGTAGTTGGAGAAGACGTCGCGGACGGGGATGTCGCTTTGCAGGCGCGCCGGCATCGTGATGGCGTAGTCGATGGCGGTGTGGTGCAGTAACCGGCACCGGTGGAGCTTCCCGTCGCCTACCGCCCTCCCTCTCGATCGGTCCAGGGTACGAGGTGGAGAACGTGGCGGCAGCAGTGAACCTCGTGTCATGAGCTGTCAGTCTCCACCTCCTCTTTATAGGGCTGCGCGTCGGGGGCCCACCAACCTCATCTTGGGCTGGGCCCCCGATCAGGGCACTTGGTCAAGGGATTAGTTGGCCGTTGGGCCAACTGGTGGAGATCAATTCTAACATTCCCCCCTTGATCTCACCTTATACTTTTAGCATTATACTTTTTACTTTTCATATTTCGTCGCAGATTAATGCATAGAGCAGCCTCATCGTCACGGTCAGTTGCCGATAGATTCAACAGCTACAATACATGTTTCTGCTCTGAAACATATCCTTTAACTTTGGGCCCTTTATTGTCCGGAAGATATAGGCTATACCATAGACCCATGTCGACTGTGTGTTCTCTATACACACTGGGCGGTAAGCCTTTAATAAGCGGATCCGCAAAACACTTTTTGTCATTTATACTCACAATGCATTTCATCATGATTCCGGACTTTCTCCTTTACAACGTATAACTTTGTGTCAATGTGTTTGGCACCACACTTGACTCGTTGTCATAGGAGTAAAAACTATTTAAATGGTTATCGCTGCTGTCAACCATTATCAACTCCAGGTACATATTCCTTTAACCATTTTGTCTGTCCCTCGGCCTCGTATCATGCTATACTATGTCTTTGCATCACAATGATGATAACTGTTTCATTTTGGAGCTTTTCCACACAAAACCTCCAAGTGTGAAAGTTAGCGACAATTGTGGATTTCGCTACACATTTCACAAGTTCTACTTTTGTACTCACAATACTTTGAGAGTACTTATTCTTTCCAACTTAGCATGAGGCCGACATTCTCAATTTCTTTCCAGTGATCTATATCTGGATTGAACTTTTGCCAAAATAACCTGGATACACAAACTATGTCAGGGTAAGTTCTTTACTTGCGCGCTTATAAAGCTTCTAACAACTGAAGCATATGAGACTATTTATGTTTCACATTGGTTCTTCGAACACTAAAGTTCCCAAAACTATTACCCTTGACGATAGGAACAGGCGTAGATTTACTCATTTGCATACTTCATTTCTTTAGAATCTTTTCTGAGTATGCATTTGTGATAATCATAATACCCCTTTCTTTTATCTCGATGAGTCTCAATCCGTAGAATGAAAAACTCATCACCGAGATAAAAATTTGAGGACAAGAATTCTTTATCTATAACAGTATATTAACACCACCACTAGAAAGTAGGATGTTATCTTCATTTAAGGTGTGGAAATTAGATTCCCCATTCTTTAACTTTTCCTTAAAAGCTATTGTCCTCCTCAATCTTTTGGAAAACCCAAAATTTCATATTGTTTTATTTAAATTTACCATTGTGGTGTTCTTTCTTCTCTTTGACTAAAACTTTTGTCACAAATTTTGATTTATATCTTTCAACATTCCCTCTAGTGTCACATTGCCTTTTGTAGGTCCATTATAACCTACTGTGATGGCTCTTTTAGGAATCATTTCTTTCTTCCATGGTCTTAACCCGTGGAATTTTTTTATGACTTCCTCAAATGAGGTGAACAACCTTCATTTGATTTTCTTTATTTTGTATAGGGCTGTTGTTGCTCCTTTTTCCAAATGGCAATGGAATGACAAGGTCCTGCATAACTAGATCATTCTTTATATTATTCATTTTCTTTGACAACATGCCTACAGATGTTGTATGCAACATCAGTAGGCATGAGAAACTTTTGTTCTTGAATCATTGAAGTGGACACGCATTCCTACTTCTCTTCAATACATACCATACTCCCCAGATTTTGCCATCTTTTGTAAATATGGCGTATCAGTAAATCTCTTTATTTGGGTTCCATCTGTTAAAAACTTTACATGTGCTCCGTAAGCACCATCTTACTATCTTTGAGGGTCGTCCAGCATAAATACTGGAATTTAGCCATTTCTTTACATAGGGGTATCAGTATAGTGACCGTTGTACTCCCCCTGACGGTCACATTCAATTTTAATAGATCATCTCTTGCTTTTCAATGCACATTACAGAGGAGTATCTTTCTAACTATCTCACATTTCTCCCCCTCGAAATGTGGCATGAACTTTTCTGCCACAATTTCGAAAACTATTTACAACTTTTGTGAATGAGGAAACTTTAATTGCTTACTTCATCCACATAATTACGTTATGCAGAACAAAGTAATTCTTAGTTCGTATGGGAGTACTTTTTACTCATTTCACTTTAAGAACTCAACAGAGTCCTTTATTTCATATGCCAGTTCTTTGTCCTCATTTCACTTTAAGGACTCAACATAGTCCTTTATTTAAAACCTTTTGCAAGTCACGCTCGCATATCATTCTCATCTTGAGGTTCGTATGTAACATTTCATTCTTTTAAAACTCATTGAGTGCTTAATCACTATGACACAATAGAAGTGCCCGACCAATTCTAGAATAGCATAAGAGCTACTCCAAAACTTTTCTCCCAGTGTGGGATAAACCAGCACATGAGTCATCACAACTTTCTCCCGCCATGCAGGATTAGCACTATGCCAACTTTACCCCGTCATACGGGTATTATTTCATACTTTTTCCAAACATAAATGTCAGGATTGGTTCATATCAAATTCAGAAATAAATCTAAATATTTCATGACACACATGCTTAATCCGACGTTGATCAAATTAAACATGTATGACTTATCACAACTTTAAATGAACTCAAAATGAATTCTTCTTGATATATAGTACACAAGAGGTATTTCTCAAAAACGATCTCTTATTGCTCTATCTTCTTTTCTTGGATCAACATCCATAAGTACTTTTCTTTTCAAGTCATTCTTTAAAGAAAATACACTTTCTTATGCGATGACCTTCTTTCTTTCTGAGTCACAGGTACTCAGTTCATTTTCCTTTGTCCCGTCAAAAAGGACTACACGCAAATCTTTGTCTGAAAAGACAACAATTAAAACTATAAGTTCTATTCTATATCACCGTTGGGCAGAAATGGAATAATATTTTACATTAATTCCATATCACCGTTGGACAGAAACAGAATTAACATATGAAAAACTCAATAAACTTTAAAACCATATATCTGCTCCTCAAAATTAAATTCTCCCGTTGGTTCGAATTTAATTAGAGGATAATCAATTTTATTGCAGCGCAAACTAGAAAATACATTTCTCTAGTTTGAGAGCAGTTCTGGAAATGATCACTTTGATGCAACATTTACCAGAGACTTTAAATTTTAAGCTATGACTCATAAGAATTATAATATCATTATCATCAATGTTGGTCGGAAAATAACAATACCATAATTTAACTTTAATTTCTTTTTCTTTGAGAATTATATTTATGATTCCAGTGATGCTCAACTTTGAGACTTCAAATGGCATAAAAATGCCAAAACTCAATTTTGACTTTAAACAGCGGAAGCTTTTCTATCTTATACCCACAGAGAAAAACTCATTTAAGACTTTTAGACCATTCATCCAATTAAATCTTCTCGTTGGTTCCGACTTAATTGGAAGATAGCAACTGTATAACAGCGGAAATATTTTCCTTTCTTTATGGCGGCGGAAAACTTTTCTTTCTTTTCTGAAACAGTACTTTGTACTCATTTTCTCTCTAAATAATTTATCTCATTGGTTCAAAATTGAATAGAGATAAAACTATACAAAACTTACTCAAAGTAAGCTCTTTAAGCATGCTCTTAAAAATAATTCTCCCGTTGGTTTGAATTAAAATTAAAAATAACTTTGAAACTTTACAGCGGAAACGGATAAAATTTCTACATTCAGAAATATTATTGTACACTTTAATTCTCTAAACAATATACACGTTGGTGCAAAATTGAATAGAGAATAAAATCTAATCAAAATCATTAACATATCAGTTAAAATGCTTCTGAAAAATAGAAAAACACTTAAAACTTTCTTTACTGCGCTAGAGGCCCGGCCATCAAAATAGCCCATGGCCTTAGGGCCGGGCATTCGGGTTACCCGAAATTTTCGGGTCGGGTAGTTCGGGTTTTAGGAATTTCGGGTTTCCAAAAATGATACCCGAAATCAGTTGGGAAAAAGAAGAACCCGAAAATTCGGGTACCCGAAAATTCGGGTTCGGGATCGGGTTTTACCCGAATTACCCGAAATTCTGGAACTCCACATATGCAGTATAAAATCAAATCAAATACACCCAACCATACATCCAGTTCACACGTCCAAACTGACAGTTCAAACGAAATTAACTAACACTTCACACGTCCAAACCGTGACAGTTCACACTTCACATATCACAATTAATAAACATAGTTTTGAAGCACACAAATCAAATCATAGATGAAAAAACAAATCATTTCGGGTTGTTCGGGTATTTCGGGTACCGTGGCCCAATACCCGAACTACCCGTATTAATTTCGGGTACCGTGGGTTGGAACCCGAATTAGGGTTCGGGTTTTTCGGGTTCGGACTTTTCGGGTTCGGGCTCGGGTTTTTCGGGTTCGGGTATCGGGTATCGGGTTTTCTGCCCAGCCATACATGGCCTGCTCGCGCGCCTGCGATCGGACTGGCCCATCAGCGCCCCCCCCCCCCCCCGCGCGGCCCAAACACGGGGCGCTCGGCCCGCTTCGGCACCCGCCTAGGCCGGTGGCCCAGCTCGAGTGGTGCCGGCCGACCTTGTCCGTCGGATGAGATCCGACGGCTGCCCGCGCATTTTCGCGGATCAAACCCGGCGGCGACCGGTTCCCCCGGAAAACCTAGCTCACTTCCTTCCTCTCCCTTTCTTTCTGTCCACCGAACGGCGGCAGCACCATGACCGCCGGCGGCAGCCGGAGGATCTCGCTGACGCCCTCCAAGCCTCAACTCCTCCTCTTTCTTTCTCGCAAACCGAGCAGCGGCGGCCACTGGTTGGCCGGAAAGGAAGTGGCGGCGCTGTCATGGCTCCCTCGCCAGCGCGCGCGCTCACCGGACGGTGAGCGCGCCGCCGTCGAGCAGGCCGGTGACGGTGCCCCAGACCCGAAGCCCGCGCGCACGTCCAAGCAAGACGGCGGCAGCTCGGGTGCGCCTGTCCTGTAGCCTCATTCCCGTGCCCTTGGGCGGAGGACGCGCTGGCGCCGGCGTGGGCCCTCTCTGCGGTGCGCACATCCACCGGAGTGTGGGCGCGCCACCGTCGAGGGCTCCTCGTCGGTGCGATTCCGCGCGCAGGGGAAAAACCTCGTGGCTCTGCCGGGGCGGCCGGCGGCGGCCGGCGGTCTTTGCTCTTCCTAGTGTTAGGGTTTGAGATTTATTTGACTTTTTCAATCCGAGATCGATGTACTCTTCTCTGATTCTTTCGATTCGAGGCCGTATCCGATCTGCGTTCTTCGATTTGCATCGAGTTTCTTTATCTTTTCTTTCTGGTACTTTCGATTCGCGCACGAATCCACTTTTCCCACACTCGATCCATTCTCTAGATCGGCTCTGATACCAATGTTAGACTTTAGGATCACCAGTGAATAGATCAGTGGGGTTCCTTCTCTTCTTTTCTTTGCAAATGTTACAACATGTCCTAGATCTAGGACTAGGAACAGAGACAGACATATGTAAGAGGACCTTCGTGGCTGTAGGGGTTGACGAGATGGCTCCGTAGTTGGAGAAGACGTCGCGGACGGGGATGTCGCTTTGCAGGGGTGCCGGCATCGTGATGGCGTAGTCGATGGCGGTGTGGTGCAGTAACCGGCACCGGTGGAGCTTCCCGTCGCCTACCGCCCTCCCTCTCGATCGGTCCAGGGTACGAGGTGGAGAACGTGGCGGCAGCAGTGAACCTCGTGTCATGAGTTGCCAGTCTCCACCTCCTCTTTATAGGGCTGCGCGACGGGGGCCCACCAGCCTCATCTTGGGCTGGGCCCCCGATCAGGGCACTTGGTCAAGGGATTAGTTGGCCGTTGGGCCAACTGGTAGAGATCAATTCTAACATCCTTCCCTCCCGAGGGAAAGTGAGAGCTCAGGGCAAATGTGCTGAATCCCTGTGTAAATTAGCTTAGTGGTTACAAAAACCTCAGTAGCATCTCAGGTCCTGGGTTCGAGTCCTCATCAGAACGAATATTCTGGGATTTAAAGGCGTTGTGCATTCATTGTTAGGCGAGGTTCCTGTCGACAGCGATGCGCCTATGGTGACTTCGTTAATCTCGAGGATTTATCGGCTCAGTCTTCAAAGATGCTTATAGAAGTAGAGTTTGCGTACGTGTATTCATAGGGGTGTGAGTGTGCGTGTAATCTAGAAAAAATGATGCAGAGATGGACCACCTGGATTCCAATCCTTCAACTTGGCGCCCGGAATCCTGCCGGGCTGCTGCCTTTGCAGATTTGGGATGATCCAGTTGACGCAGACCCCAGAACAGCTAGTGGGCTGAAAATCCGAGGGATTACACTTACACAGCAGTAGCCAGACTGAAATTCTAAGATACATTCATCGAGCACATGTGCTAAGCTAGCCATTAGCTCATTACTGAAATGTGCTCGGAGAATGCATTCCTTCAATTCAGATCGGATTATTCCGCTCGGAAAACAAAAGCTCATCAGAGGCCGGGTTCGAAATATCACGGGGAATCATGTATCTTTTCTGAGCGCCACCGCGCTTTGTCCAGATTATATTCCACGCAAGATCGATCTACCTCGCTCTCACCTCTAGGGGCTCAGGTCCATGCATGCTTGCGCCACGATGCCACTGCAACTTGGCCACTTGGGTGCTTTGGTCCAACCCCCCAGCGTCTTCGGATGGACTCCACGTCGGCTTGTACAAAGATTCCGCAACTACCAGGGGCTAGCTGATCCTGTGGCTGCAGGAATCATCTCGGGGTCGGAAAATGCGAGCGTAATTCCGTGGCCTCCGTGGCCGACCAAGGAGCAAGATGAGAAGGCATCAATAGTCAAATTCCTTTTCCAAGGAAATTGGAGATAGGGAGATCCATCCATATACCATTTGGTCCCACGGTACTTTTACCTGCAACATGGAATCGGTATCCTGCCTTCTTTTCAGAGAGTGATGATTTCGAGATGCTTCCATCATCTTTAGTAACTGATATCTATCATAACATATTTGATATTTCTAAGAGTAAGATTATTAAATCAGAACATCATGCAGATACTGATGAACCACTGAACCATTTCCCCACTATCTCTAACACCGAATTAATAATCAAGATAGGAAAACACCAAATTAATCACCAACAGTAGGTATAGAGACCACAAAGGGACGAACATCAGTACTGATCACGAATTAGATTCATAACCCTTTGCCAGTTTGCCCCTTGGTCGAATGTAAGGGCGATAACGTGCTTATTTGTGCCCTTTTTTTTGACATGTCATTTCTCATCAGAATTTTGTTAAGCTTACAAAAGTATATTATTATCAGCCCCGGCCCCTATTTTGCGGTTTTCCTGTTCCTTACAAAATGAGCTAGGTTTCCACTTTCCATTGTGTTCAATTTTTTTGAGAACTAGTAGTGCACAGTCCAATCTGCATGCCTAACAATCTAAACTTAACACATATGTCCTAATAGTACTGGCTGTATGAAAACTATATTAACATGACCATCTTAAGAAATGTTTTCATAAACATAAAAGTTTAAGGGCGCGTTTAGTTCCCAAAATTTTTTGGGAAAATTACTGTAGTAATTTTCAACCGAAGATTAGGAGGGCTAAACATGATCTAATTGTAAATCTAATTACACGGATGGACGGGAAATTGCGAGACGAATCTATTAAGCATAATTAATCCATCATTAGATATTGATTACTGTAGCACGACATTGTCTAATCATTGCATAATTAGGTTCATTAGATTCGTCTCGCGATTTTGCCCAGGGGTTGTGGAATGGGTTTTGTCAGTTATCCACATTTAACACTTCTAATTAGTGGTTAAACGTTCAAAGTTACTGTAGTGCACGAAAATTTTTGGAAACTAAATGGGCCCTAATACTAACCATACATGATGAAAAATTACAAAAGTAGCTGTCAAAAGGTCGTCAGTTGAAAAAGGTAAAACAATAATGTCAAACAAAAAAGAATTGAAGGGGCTTTTATTTGAAGAACAGATCAGTGAACATGTCATGCTTGTTTCGTTGCTCATTAGTGTTTGTCATTCTTTATAAAATATGGGGAAAGTATGAACGAGTGTGCTCCCAAAGAGTGATGCAATGGGGTCGTAAATTTTTTTCTTAGATCATCAACTGACCCATAAACTTTCAAAGTAAGGATCTAGCTATGTCCTTAAACTTTTTAAGTGGTTCACTTCAAGTGATAATCCAAGTACATAACTTGATTTAGAGTGAATCTACATGAACCACTTAAAAAGTTGAAGGATGGGAGCCACTTAAAAAGTTGAAGGAGTAGTCAGATCCCTACTTTTGAGAGTCTATGTATCTAGGTGAGAATTTGTGCATTTCACTAAAAAACATCTCTCAAAAGGTTACAAGGTTCAAAGTTCAGTGTAAGAACTAGAACCGAGGGGTTTATCTAATATCAAGTAAACACCATATAAAACATGTAATCAGGATACTTGAGATACACATGTATATTTCTCCTATTCCCTTTAGTAAAAAGTAAAATATTTCAAATGCGAGCAGTGAAACTATTTTATACTGACCGCCAATTTAATGGATGAAGCACACTTTTGTTATATGTTAGATATATCAAATATGTTAAAAGTAAAATCGGCAGCCTGTCTAGAGTCTGACAATGTCTAAACACATTTGTTAATGATTGGATAAATACTTAATAAATGGCAATACTTACAGAACAAGCATTGAGTGGTCCACATAATTTGTTGAAATTCAAAGGCCAAAGATTAAAGACCAAAGAACAGATGCAATTCTCTCTTCCAATGTCGGCCGACAGGGAAATACCTATTCTTCGTTGGTCCAGGTCCAGCCTGTGCTTTAGCACATATTCTGCTTCTGCCCATCTCATGGGTACTGTGTCCAGACCAAAAGAACTTCAGGAGTATAAAATAAAAGCTCAGAGATAGATTTTGGTTTTTTGAACGAACATAGATTTTGGGTTTTGATTCTTGAATCAGTATTGTTGTCGACCTTCCTCTAATCACCTTCCAAGAATAAGATGCTATTTATGGATGTCATAATCAAGAATCAGATAGTTTGGAGTTTGGACATTGTACTGCCTTGGAATCAGAGTTCCTTTTATTCAACCGAGCCCCTATGCCTGACCAAATAGCGTTATTTGCTCAGTAGTAGTCTATATTTTACTCGGTCTACCTAGTTCTGTTTGCTGTTCTTCAGGGATGCAGATGCCATTGCCACGGCCTCTTAGTATGCCACACACGTCTTCAGTCTAGAGAATTGCTTGTCTTAGTATAGGATCGGCTACAGATATGGAAATCAAGAGCATGTGTCCAGCTATCACCCACTCCTTTGAACCCAAGATAATGGTCACCACCATATATACCTTGTGATTTGAAGAGATAAAAGATTCTTGTATTTTGATAGTAGTTCTGATGTCTTATTCTAAAAAACTCGACCGGCGTGGGGTATGACGGCCTCAACCGTATTTCATTAAGAGGAAGCAACCGGCTTCCCGGTCGAGATAATCCCCCAAACCCTGGCTGCTCCAGCGAGAGGGATTTTTTTACCCACAGCTGGAAATTCACCCCATGCGAGGTTCGAACCCCAGACCTGTGGGATGCCACCAGAGTGCTTCAACTAGTTGGTCTAGCATTCTTAGGCCTGATGTCTTATTCTGAGAATAATCTCAATTTATATGTATGTAATTTCTTTGTAATCTCCTTGGTTCTACCTTTTTTTTGTGTGGAAAAATGAAGTTAGAAGACTGATTAGAAAATGAAGTTAGTGAAGTCAGGCGATCTTTCCCTTGTTAGTGTCAGTTCCGTTTGTCAGCAGGGCACATTGCAGTCCAAGAATCTTCATCCCAAAAGGAAGCTCTTTAATTTTATCTCCGTATTAGAAGATATTGGGATTCTCCAGCTTTCCACACACCCACGCTCACACACTACTCATCTTGTGGGTCCTGAGTTGAAAGCATGAGAATCTTATTCACCCCTCATTCTTTCAAGATTCCACCATATTGCTGCAAGCATTGCAGCCTGACGGCAGTATGAGCTAGCTGCTCACGCTCACCAAGCGTCTATAAATAGTAGCCACCCTAGCAACACGGAGATCAAAACATCGAGCATTGGAAGAGCTAAAACTCCAGTCCAGCTATCCAACAAGTGTCTACACATAAGACATCAGCACTAGTTGGGTTCCCAAGAAACAAAGTCCAGTCCAAAGATGTCTGGGTCGAGGAGCTCTTCTTCCCGCAGCGTTAACGTGGACTCCACGTGGAGCAAGAAAGAGAACAAGCTGTTTGAAGAGGCCCTCGCCCACTACGGCGAGGACACACCCGACCGCTGGCACAAGGTGTCCCGCGCCATTGGAGGCAGCAAGACGGCCGACGAGGTGCGCCGCCATTATGAGTTACTCGATCATGACATCAAGCTCATTTTGTCCGGCAATGTTCCGTTCCCCAAGTACAACACACAGGGAGCTTGGAACTAAGGTAATTAATAAAAACTCAACCTTACCATCCTCCCGTTAAGATCGAAGTGGTTTTCCCTAGCTAGTTATGACTTGTCCTACAGTCTTGGCAACAAGCAAACATAATCTGCAGCCCACATCATCATGCATCATGTTGCTGATGTCTCAAGCTAAACACCACCGTACCGTGTGATGAATTACATCAAACCATGCAAACCGTGCCATCCCATAGATGGGTGCACGCTAAACATCAGAGCGCATCCACTATTGCAGAAAATAAATAATTTGTCAATAGCAACAACTTAACATAGGCCAATCGTCCATGCAGTAGTAAGCATTGTGCTCCAATCTAAATCTGCTGTGATCAGTTGGCTTGCAGTTTGTACACAGCTAGCCCCACGACATGGCTCTGTAGCTTGCATTGTTCTAACTGTTTGGCCCCTAGAGTGGCACTGTCACTTAATCACGCGGGATTCTAACCCCAAACTAGAATCTCTGCCTACTCAAAAGAGAATTTAAGATCTTGCACTCTAACCCCTTCAGTTCCAGCAGGCTTGTAGCCGACATGCACTTCAGTATCTCATTTTCAAGTAGTACTTATTGCAAAAATGATTTTGTTCCACTTCTAAAGCGGCACATGCATGTGTCTTTTGCAAAAGGCAACCATGAAAAGGTTATTCTGTGCTGTCTTGTAACAGAGCAGGACCATTCGTATCCTTTGAGGAGGCAACTGTAAATATCCACGGCTAGCGACAATTGATGACCCGTCCATTTTAACGAAACTAGCATCCATGCAAACAAGGATAATACAAAGAAAAAACGAGCACCTTTTCTATCCCTATTCTGAGTTGCTATGAAAATTGGCAAATGCAACATAAATCATTAACTATTCGTTTAAAAAAATAGTTTCAAAAAATAAATGATTACCTATCAAGAGTTCCAAGTTTAGTACTGTTCAGATAAACTTATGGGTATGCCTTATTGCTGTACTTTTCAGAGTGAAGCATGTGAAGAACCACCGACGACAGACACTGCTGCTACATAAACAGATACAGATATCTTAGCTATTCAAGGAAACATGCTGATATATTGTTGTTTTCTTATGAAGTTAATGATCGCTTGGTCAAAAATAAAAGGAGCCAGTAACCATACGTATGTGTGTTAATGTGTGTGTATATAACGATAGGTTGTACGCAAATCAGCTGTTATGCTACAGAATTTAGGGTACACTATCTGCCCATAGTGTGTAGTTATGGTCCCCTAGCAGGGACTACTTGTGCAGTAAACAGTATTGTAAATAAATAAAACTCATGTACCGGTTTGCTAATTATATATAAATTGTGCTTGGTTGAAGAAATGAATAATGCAGTAGTAGTGATAAATTGCAGTGCTCAACCTAGTCTGCTTAACACTAAATTTGCAATGTACTAAAAAGCATGAAGCATTTACATCCTCGACGAACTCAAAAATCCCACCCATTCAAGCTTCAAGTAAAGCCACGATCGAGAAGGGTACAGAGTCTGAGAAGTGAGAATTCTTGATACGCACAGATGATTCAACCCAGCCAGAATTAACAGCACAAGGTTCGTTATTACTCACAGATGATTCCTATATATGCTATCGGCGCATCGATTTCTACACCACCATCTGTCAATTCAAGAAGAGAGTCTGGTTGGCTTGCGAACGCTACCAAAAAGCAGCAAGCACTAACCTAGGTAGCAGCTTGGCCTCGTCGCTGTCGCTGATGGCGTCGCCGATCGCCGTCCCCACGCATTTGCAACGCGCCGACCGGGCAGGACCACGGACCCTCCAGCCACAGGTACTGCAGCAGCATGAAGCGGGGTGCCGGGTTGCGCGGTCACCGGCGGCCTTCACCCACCCTAGCTATTGAACTCGGCGCCGGCCGGGCTCGTCTCGCGATCCGTGCCGTGCGGGAAGAAGACGATGGGACTCTCTCTCTCTCTTTTTTGAGAAAAAGAAGACGAGGGGACTCGGTGCGGGTGTCGACAGTTGGGCTTCGGATGCTGTACTGGGCTGAACGCTCCACGTTGGTTTGCTGAGCACAGGCACGCACGGGTCCAATCCACCACACCTTGGGCAAAGTTGTGCAAAGTACGGCCCGGCCCGGGCGTGTGTGGATTGGGCTCGTACCGGCCCAGAAATTGCCACCACACGCACCAACACATCCCCGTCCAGTTCGAATACCCCTCATTTCTCAAAAAAGAAAAAAGTTCGAATACCCCTCAAAAAAAAAACTAGTAGTTCGAATACAAACAGCATGGCGTGAAGTACTCTCAAGATCATCATGTACATTTCCTTAAAAAAAAGATAATCACGTACATGCTGCTACCATGCACACGACCTGCGCCTCGCCGAGAATCAGGTAACCGCCTGTGTCGCCAGATCGTGCCAAACGAGTGGATCCGACTCCGCTACGACATGCTGCATCTATCTAGCACCACACCGCGCGATCCAACTCTCCCCAAAAAGCCTGCGGCAGCAAAGAACGAAGCGCTGACACGATGCTCGCGCTAGTTGGTCTGTTTATCCAAAGCGTAATATGATGGCCTTAATGGAACATGCATCTCATGCAATGTTCTTATCGAGTTTGAGAAATGAATAACCCTTGGACCTCTCTTTCATTTCTTTCATGTGACTATATAAGGGGCCGTTTGTGAGAGCTCTTCCGAAACGGCTTCACCGCTGAGGCTGATGAAGCCAAAAAAAATAGCTTCACTTGACTTCTACTCCATTTTGACCTGGCTTATAAAATGGCTTCATCCTGCAGTGTTATGATTTATGCAAAAATAGATGAAGCTTAAGCCAGTAAAAAGCTCTACCAAATAATCTCGTAGGGTGAGAACCAGGAGGGAGAAAGGAGGGCCCGTACGTCTGTGGGTCCCAAAAGATATGCAGCTACCGATGATTGACCTAGTTGGTCCCAGCAAAAGGTTCAAATCTAGCAAGTTGTGCACGGTGTCCCCAATGTACCCAAATCATGATCACCAAAGCAGGGCCCAGCCCAATACTGCACATTTGAAACATGAGAACCTTTAGTTTCCCCCCCTAGACTAGATTCTGAGACTGCTGAACTGCACTCTTTCCAAATTTGCAGGCTTCAAACGAATGAAGGCTCTTCATCAGATCATTCATCATTATCATGCATCAAGATTCAAACATGCATGGAGACAGAACCACCCATGTCAGAACCATACAAGAGCCGAGCCGACGAATGATGCATGGAAATTTGCTCGAGCAAAAGATGAAAAAGGAAATGAGCAGGAGGCGCCCCAACTTTTGATGCCGCTAGGTCGTTGGTCAAGTACAGCATCTCTTGTTGTTACCGAAAGTGGCGAAAGAGAAAAAGGAGAGTGTCTCCGGACTTGCAGTCTCCCATTCCGCTAGCTGCTTGTACGTAGTCTAGTAGTACGGGAACAGGCTCGGCATCTCCCGGACGGCCCCGAACGCCGGCGACGAGGACGGCATGACCCCGAGGCCCCACGGCAGGCACGGCCCGCCCACCTCGCCGCCCGCGTCGCCGAACATGCCGAAGGACGACGCCGGGCCGTAGCAGCCCCACTGCTGCGGCTGCCGCGCGTACCCGTACGACGGCGCGTACTCCACGGCGCCGTCCGAGGCCATCGCCGCCGGCGCCGCCGCGGCGGCCGCCG
This sequence comes from Panicum virgatum, assembly GCF_016808335.1. NCBI lineage: Eukaryota > Viridiplantae > Streptophyta > Magnoliopsida > Poales > Poaceae > Panicum > Panicum virgatum. The sequence continues at coordinate 42,778,037 of NC_053140.1, read as the reverse complement.
CGCGCCGCTCCTCCTTCTTGAACCGGATCCCGCACGCGTTGCACAGCGACTGCACGCAGCAAACCAGCCGATGATCAAGATTAGGACGACGAGCATTTTTTTTTCTTCCACTAGCAGAATAATGCATTGACATCGAACACAATTGCACGACGTCGTAGTGGTGGTTGATCACGTACCTTGGGTCCGCGCGGGCCGTTCCTCCAGAGCGGCGTGGAGGTGGCGCCGCAGTTGGCGCACCGGCGGGCGCCCGCGGCGTTACTAGCCTCGGCGACGCCGCCGTGCTGGCTGCCGCCGTTGTTGCAGCCTGGCACGGGCTGCGCCGCTTCCGGCCAGCAGGGCAGCGCCGCCGCCGGCGCGCGCGGCGCCCCCGCCTCGGCGCGGCGCGTGGACGACGTGCCGAGCGAGAGCGTGCAGTCCACCGAGCTCCCGTAGGAGCCGGCGGCGCCGAAGCCGACCTCCCCGCCGCCGCCGCCGCAGCGCTCGTAGTACCCGTCCGACGCGGCAAACAGCAGCGAGCAGCCGCCGCCGCAGGTGCCGTAGAGCAGCCCGCACGTGCAGGGCGCCGCCTCGTGCAGCATCCTTGACTGGCTAGGCTAGGTACTCGCTGGAACCAGACCGGGCGATCAGCAGCCTACCCGGGGGTGCAACGGTGATCGAGCTAGCCTACAACTGGAGGTGGTGGTGGCCCGGTGTCGTGGTGATGATGGGAGGAGGGACACACAGGGGAAGACGAGATCGAGGAGGGGGGATGTCTCTCCTCGGAACTGCCCACCGGGCGCGCTACGGTTCGGTCGCGTAGGGTTAGCTCGTGCTACGCGCGGTCGCTGTGCGGTGGCGAGACGCTGTGGCGTGTGGATGTGGGGTGGCAGGGCATGGGGGGCTCTCTCCTCTCGGGTTCTTTTATAGCGGCAACGGCCGACGCGGGTAGGGAAGCTGGCGTGGCGTGGGGCGCGGCCTGTCTCGGCTGCCAGGTTTGGAATTCCAGCCGGGCCGGGGCGCGACACGCGATGCCGATGCAGCGCTGCGCCTGCGCGCGCACCGCACGCAGCAGGGAGGGAAAGGACGACCGACGACGCGAGGCGGATGTCTGCCTGCCTGCCTTGCCTAGCCTGTGCCTGTGTGGCGAAGCGTGGGCCGGGGGGCGCGGTCAAAGAGCGGTGTGGCCGCGCGCGCCCGGTCAAAAGCGAGGCCACGTGAAGCCGGGAACAGTCTCCCACGCACATACGCGGACGTGGACGAGATGAAGATCGATGAGGACATCGGAGGAGCTCAGCGCGGCTGCGCGCCCTGGCCCGGTTGCCCCCGGATCACTCCCATCCCACTACGCCGGCCGCCGCCGCTGGCCGCGGTTGGACGGAGTTTGCCGATCACGAGGGGCACAGTTCGATCTGCCTGCGAGTCTGTCCGTTCCTGGTCCTTCTGCGGCGGCTGGCTTCCGTCGTCGTCGCCCTAGCCAGCAACAACGAGACCGGTGTCAGGCGGGCATGCATGCGTCGTCCATCCGTTAGGTAGGGAAAGCTGCGGCGCCCAGCGAGAGCCTGGTGCGCGCGCTGCTGCTGCATCGATCGGTGCCGGTGAGCCGGTCTTCCTTCTCCCTCCTAGCCTGTCCGAGCGATGGAGGCGGACGTCATCATCATGCTGCAGTGACACGATCGGACGAGGCTAGCTACTTCCGCCGTCGCCACGCGCTCTTCGCTTCAGCGGCGAGCCTCCATGGCATGGCGCCATGGCCCATGCCTTACATACCATGCAGTATGCAGACGCAGCGTGTGGCTTGTACTCGTACGCTGCCATGTCCAGTTGGACTGCGCCGACGCATGCATACAGATCGAGACCATGTCCTGAACAGAGTCATGCTGCGCACAGTACGAATGAACAACACGATCCGAGCCCTGCCGATCGGTGATCTCTCATTCGAACGGGATCTCGACGGAACACAAGAGAATAAAGCTGCATGGGCACGTAACTAACAGCACGTTTTGGCACATGATTGAATTGAATCGAAGGAGGAGGGGCCGGCCGCGAGCTTTCAGACTCTAGCGAGAGAGGATGAAAGAGCAAAGGGGCCTGGCTGGCCGTATCGAGAGCGTAAAGAAGGTTAATGGGAGTGGCGAGAACAAAGGGTGAGGAGCAGGAGGAAGAGTGTGCGTGGAACAACGGGGCAAGCAAGCAAGCAAGCAGCGACACGAATCAAAAGAAGCAAAAGAGCAAAGCGGCTCTCCGCAGGAGGAAAACGGTGGTGAGGGGGAGCGGGGGGGGGGGGGGGGGGGGGCACAGGAAAAGACGGGCGGGCGGCGATAGATACAACTTGGGGCCGCACCCCGGCCACGGCGGCGGCCACGGCCACCGCGCCACGCCATGATGGCAGGCCCCTCCGAATCCATCATCAGAAGTGCGGCGTCGAGTCGATGGAATCCGATCGGCGGTCCCAAGGAACAGTCGCGGTCAGGCATAGAAGATCCCGCCTTTTGGGCACCAATCCGAAGTCCGAACTCCGCGCGCCCAGCCCTAGGCTGCCCCGCCGCGGGATCCCGTGCGAATCCCAAGGGTGTAGCCGGCGCCTACACCCTCCTCTCCCCTCCTGAGATCATTCGCCATGCATGCTTCTTTCTTTGCCTCCTCCTGCAGCAGAAGCAGCTAGTCGTAGTCGTGGTCGCAGTAAGGCGGCGCTTCTTTCGTTTTTCCCTTCCCTTCGCTTCTTTTGTTTTGTTTGTGTGTGCTCTCCTTTCCCCTCTATCGATGAACCACCACTGCTTTTTTTTTTGAAAATAAATGAACCACCACTGCTGCTGTGGCTATGAACTGCAACGACGCCGCTGCAGCTGGTAATTCCCCTCAGCTGCCAGGTCAAAGGCGGGGCAGCGAGCGATGGCAGGGAAAGCGAAAGCCCGTGGATGGACCCCCTCCCCTCGGCGTTTCCGTATGCTGCACTGCACCCCGACGACCAAAGCATGCCGTTCCTGCTGTTTCCGTTGCTCCGATCCCGTGATTTGCTGGACTCGGGGAGCGGAGCATGTACAGTGATCCCGCAGCAGCCTAATGCTGGAACCTGACGAGGGTTTGTGCTGCGTGTGCTCCGTCTGGATGATCCGTTCGCTGCTTCTCGCGTGGCCGCCAGCAGCCACCGCGGGGAAGCAGAGCGGGACACCGCGGCGGCAGAAGAGAGGGAAAGAGGCCCAGGAGGGGTGGGGGGTCTGTTCGTGTTCAGTGCGGCGGCGGGGGCAGGGGATCCGATCCGCCCCGTCCGGGGAGATCGCCGTTCAAAAGGTTGCCCCGACACGGCCAGAGTTAAGCCTAGAGATTGGTGTCCTTTGGTTGGGGGATAGAATATCGACACTCAGCTCAAAAGCCCCTCGCCGTCGCTCTCCACTCCCCGCTTTGCCTTTCGCCCCCTGGAGCACTTCCCGTTTCTCTAGGTCCGAACCATCCGTCGTCCACTTTAACTCACCAGCTGCCTGTCGGGACGCTCGTATACACCGGAGCGGGGCTACTCCAGGAGCACACTGCATGTGCGCTAACCATTGGATACTCTCGAAGATCTACGTTAAGAACTCGATCGATCGATCACACCCGTTTCCGCAAAAAAAAAAAATGGTGCTCTTCGCGTGAGCATCGGTGTGATCTGCGGAGAACGGCCGTGGGCCCACGTAAAGCTTCTTCTTCGCTCGAGCTCGCGTATCGATCGGTAGGCCACCCTCCGCCGCCGCGTCGAGCGTAGTAATACCTTCCGGCCGGCGCTTTATACTCGCCGTCGTCGTCGAGTGAGCGGGGGCCCGCGTGACGTGACCCACCGGCGGTCCCCTGCCTCGCCGGCTGAGGCAACCCCGGCCGCTGTCGGCGGCCGCCACCGAGACAATTGACCGGCCGGCCGGCCCACACGAGCTTCTGTTCTCGGTCTAATCGGATCATTGCCGTGCCGGGCCCGCCTTCGGGTAGCTTTCCGCTCTTCCCTGGCACGAAGCTCCGGCGCTTCAGTGAAACTGGAAAAATCCAAAGGCGCTACCTGGGCCAAAATGCATGATCGCAAGGCCGACCATCATTGTACGGCCCAATTTCAAAGTCCACTCTAACTGGCCGAATGTGTACGACAAGCTCCTAGACCGGCCCATCAACGCGCACAACTCTCTCTCTACGCGCTGGTCCTATGGTACGGGTCCGGAGGGCCCGCGCCCCTTCCCACACCTCATCCAGACAGAACCCCACCCAATTCCAAGCCAAACCGCGACGACACCACGCGCTCCACGCACACCACACCCGAGCGACGCCTGCTACGCTCTCTGCTCTCGCCATGGACGCCGCGGAGCGCAGGCTCGCCCGCGTCGCCGCCCACCTCGTGCCGTCGTCGTTCCCGGTCACGCCCGCCGCCGCGCCCCCGCTCGTGCCTGCGCCCACCGCGGCGTCATCGTCATCCTCCTCGTCGTCGTCGCCCGCGGGGGACAGCTACAGGCGCGTGCACGGCGAGGTGTCGGCGGAGCCCCCCGAGTGGCGCGCGGCGACGGACGAGTCCGGGAAGGAGTTCGTCGACATCATCTACGAGAAGGCCGTCAATGAGGGCATCGCCAAGGTCACGAGTTGCCCTATTCTTTTTCCCCCCATCGGTTGTTGTCCATGCGAAATTCTGAATTCCTAGCAAAAGCGCCGCTGCGGCTGGATTGCATTGCCCATGGTTCTTGCATTTCGTGGTTCTCCAACACCAATTTCTGTCGCAGATCACCATAAACCGGCCGGACAGAAGGAACGCGTTCCGCCCATTGACCGTGAAGGAGCTCATGCGCGCGTTCAACGATGCCAGAGACGACAGTTCGATTGGTGTCATCATTCTAACAGGGAAGGTAAGAGATTTCATCATCCTCTAGTCCTGTCCTGGGGTCCGGGTTGGATGAGGAGATAAGGTTATTTTTGATGTTTTGGCTGACCAGGGAACTAAGGCCTTCTGTAGCGGTGGTGACCAGGCGTTAAGAGATTCTGATGGATATGTTGACTTCGATAGCTTTGGCCGCCTCAACGTTCTTGACCTCCAGGTCAGCGGTAGACGCATTACTCAAACAAATTTACCCGTACATTTATTTTCTCGTACGATGACCTTCCTGTGCAGATTTTCGGAAAAATTCTATATCACCCCCTCACCTATCGAAGGTGGACTGCATAACCCCCAACCTATGAAAAGGTCTATATCACCCCCTTTACCTTCCAAAACCGGTCAAATTACCCCCTAAAGCAGTTTTGAAAAATCATAATAAATCACAGAAAAATCATAAAATAAAAAATTCAATTGTGTTGGACTCCAAATGAGTAGATCTACACAGTGAACATATAATATGGTATGGTTTAGTACATTTTTTTTACAGCTATAAAGAAAAGCATAGATCTCAAGCTATAGTAAAAAAATATACTAAATCATATCATATTATATGTTCACTGTGTAGATCTACTCATTTAGAGTCTAACACAATTGAATTTTCCATTTTATGATTTTTCTGTGATTTACTATGATTTTTTGAAACTGCTTTAGGGGGTAATTTGACCGGTTTTGGAAAGTTCAGGGGTGATATAGACATTTTCATAGGTTGGGGGTTATGTAGTCCACCCCCTATAGGTGAGGGGGTGATATAGACTTTTTTATTAAAACAATTGTGTTTAAATTTTGCACGTCTTTGATTGTTGATTACCAAATACGCCCAGGCGTTACTATGGTCAAAGCCTCAAAGGCTCCCTGACGACCCAGACGTTTTTTCCCCTGTGATGGGTTTTTTCGATATGGATTTTTATTATGTTTTCATGTTGAAATTATATTCGAGTTCGTTTAGGGTTACACTGTAGTGTTGTTGTTTGGTTTCCCATTAGATACGCTTCAGATCCACCCATTGGTGATATGTGTTGGACTGGTGGTTGGACCCAACCAAAATTTCTTATGGAAACATTGTGTGATTTAGAAATGATCTAGAAATAGGTAAAGATGTGCGGCTTAAGATTTTGTGTGTCCTGTTGGCGCTTACTAGCATTTAGTATGTTACACGGTAGAAAATGATTAAAACTTTGTTTGTTATAAACTATTGTTAATCCTGTGAAAACCAATGAATCATTTCTTTAGGTGCAAATCCGCCGTCTTCCAAAGCCTGTTGTTGCCATGGTATGATCATCCCTAACACTCCCCTTTTCCTATTTCGTTTGCATCATCCTATAGACTTATTTTCTGTGATTTACTACCAGGTTGCTGGTTATGCTGTTGGTGGTGGGCATGTTTTGCATATGGTGTGTGACATAACAATCGCAGCAGACAACGCGATATTTGGGCAGACAGGACCCAAGGTGATTTTCTGGTCTAAAACTTGCATCTTCCTGTCTATGGACGCGCACTGAAAAGCATACTATCTGTACCTGTTCGTTAAATGTGAAATACCTAAAATCTTAATCAATCAGTTTCTCTGTTTCATTAATAACACTTTTCCATTCTTCTATTGGAATTGTAAACAATTTAGTTTATTTTGACACCCCCCTCGTAATCTATATGACAGGTTGGAAGCTTTGATGCTGGCTATGGATCTTCAATAATGTCCCGATTGGTGAGTTATCTTACTGGTCTACTATTAGTTTCTAGCATTCACATTTTATTTCAATCATGTCCTAGAATACTCGGAAGAGTGCATTCTGAATAACACATTACCTCATCAAGTATGAGAGTGTATTCCATTTTCATATTATTATTATTATTAACATTCCTAAAAGAAGACATTAAGCAGCGTGCTATTCTCACTTCAACCCTTTCTCCTATATACAGGTTGGACCGAAGAGAGCACGTGAGATGTGGTTTCTATCACGGTTCTACACTGCTGCTGAAGCTGACAAAATGGGACTTGTGAACACTGTAGTGCCGGTGCGTGCTGCAAATTTAACTACTGAAACTAAACTACTGTGATGTTGCATTGTTGCTGATGACAATACGTGCCTTGCACATTTAGCTTGCTGAATTGGAGCAAGAAACAGTGAAATGGTGCCGGCAAATCTTAAGAAACAGCCCCATGGCCATTCGAGTTCTGAAATCTGCGCTTAATGCCGCAGATGACGGCCATGCAGGTCTTCAGGTATAATCTTCGAAACAATACCCTTTCCTGAATAATTTCTGGAGCTCAAAACGTAGCCCAGCTCCGGAGTTAACTGACTATTATATTCGGCTGGATGCTTCTGTCTCCGTGTTTGCAATCGCTGATCAATGTTGTGCTGCAGGAGCTTGGCGGTAATGCCACGCTGATATTCTACGGCACGGAAGAGGCAAAGGAAGGGAAGAACGCGTACATGGAGAGGCGGCGCCCGGATTTCTCCAAGTTCCCACGGAAACCTTGAAGCTCAGTTTGATGCTATCATGGTCTAGTAAACTTTTTTTTCCCTGTAAAAGAGGTGCGGTCCTAAATACTAATTGGCAGCCGCGCATAGCGTACATCACGGTCGTTTAGTAAATACTATACGATACTACCGACAGATGATGCCCATTCTTTGTGAACCTATTTGCATACGCGAGAAAGAAATGTAATTCATCTCAACATTCAGATTGATTAATATTTAAATCTCTGTGCAGTGTGCTTTTGATTCAGCTTTCTTTTCCTCTGCCGGTTTCTCTTTTCTTCTTTGTTAGGCAGAAAGCTGGGTTCAACTTGAGTTTCGTTTCCTGATTTGAGAATTCACACGGCCCATGGGAGAAGTGAAGAGCCAGCAGCAGCTCCCGTCGAAAAGGAAACCTGTGGGCCGTGACGCAACTGCTGACGAGCGACGAGGCCCAGTTTAACAACCGAAGCCCAACCTATTCCAACGCTTATCCCCCTCCCCCTCTTTGCCCCTGGCCTCTTCTCTCGTTCCGAATCTCGTTGCGTCCCCAATCTCCCGACCCCTGCACGATCCAGCACACGGTACAGCGAATTCACTCCACCGATACCGCCCCGTCGCGCCACGTGGACATCTCAGGCCCGCCCCGCGCCAGCCTTGCCGCACCGGATCCCCGCCCCCTCACCGCCGCACAACAAATAGAAACCACACAGCCCGCAACAATCCTGAGCGAACGCGGAGAAAAGAAAAAGGATTCCTCCAATCCGGAAACCGGGAAGGAGCAGAAGAATCCGGAGGGGAGCTCCAGGATTGTGGGCGATGCTGCGCGCGGGAGGCAGGCGGCTCCTCGCCCCGGGGCTCCGGCGGCTCGGCTTCGGCGCCGCCGGCGAGGCGGGCCCGGCCGCGGCGGCGGCGGCGGGGGCGAGGGCGTACCACGAGCGGGTGGTGGACCACTACAACAACCCTAGGAACGTGGGGTCGTTCGACAAGGATGATCCCAACGTCGGCACCGGGCTGGTCGGCGCGCCGGCCTGCGGCGACGTCATGAAGATGCAGATCCGCGTCGACGAGGACTCCGGCAAGATCGTCGACGCCTGCTTCAAGACGTTCGGCTGCGGCTCCGCCATAGCGTCCTCGTCCGTGGGTGAGCCTCCCCAGCCCGAGCACCATATCCCTGAGTTCCTCGTTTTCCCTTGGTGATTTAGATTTACTGATTCCGGTGTAGGCTTCATACTCTGTCCTGCCAGATTATAGAGGGAGACTCCTTGGAGCTTGTAATTTTTGTGAATTGAATTGCCACATCAATTTTTTGCCCGACTATTCCGATGTTTTTTATTCTGATTGTGGTAGTCATTTGTAGAGGATGATGAATTTCAGCTAGAAGTATTGGGCTAGACCTTTTTACAATTGAAGTATTTGTGCCACGATTTTTAGACAATAGGTCATTTTCGAGGGACCGTGTGAGGGAGAAAATGTGCTACAAGCGATCAATTTAATTTTATTTATAGAGATATAACAACTGAACTGCAAATTTTCATTGTTATTGTTGTAGGATCATTAGCATCCTCCTTTCATTTTGCCTGTTTTTGGCACTGTGCTAACCAAATTGGCTAGTTGTGTTGTATTTCATATGTGTGACGCATCCATATTCTGTGTAGGTAGAAACTGTAAGACAAAGAAGTTTTGTAACGAGTTGAAGTTTCATACTCATCCTATGCTTAGTCCCAGATTTAATTTAATATATCAATTTTGCTGGTTTAGGGCTCAAATGCTTATGCTGAGTATTCCATTATGATACTGTGTTCTTCCTTTTTTTTTAATTGTATTGTCCAGCATGGGCTTCTTTTTTTAAGGATAACGATACCAAAGGCTTAAAAAGTTACATCTTATAAGAAAAATGATGAGCTATACTTAGGAAGTTTCTTATTCCTGTTGGTAGCATTATCTTTATAGATTCAGATAGTTGTGGTCTTGAAAATTTTTATTACCTGCTGAAACCAAGTTGGGATGATCATGCCTTAGTTTAGATTGAACTAGCACTTATGATAGTTTGCAACTGGAAAAACTGTAGTACGTGCTCAGGCCGTTAAAAACTAGAAATGTACAAATATTGAAATAGTCACCAGATGGATCAGTGAAGCTTTTAAGCGTCCTTGTTCTGATGCATGTTCACAATGTATAACCTCCTGTGTTGCTGTTATACATGAAAATGCCATGAATTGCTTGTGCTGACTCAGTTGTGCTGTGTAACTTGTAAGCCAACAACCATGGTCCATGGGAGCCTAATTGCTAATTTAAACATAAGCTTTATCCTAAATGACTGGAATATAATCTCACATGCGGGATGTGAGGTGGTCTAAATTTGTTTTATGTTTAGATTTTTTTGTTAATATATTAAACGAGTGCCAGATATCACCATGGAATGCAAATGCAACAGTGTACCCACTGGTTGCTTGTTTCTTAGAAGCTATAACCATTCCTGAATCCTTACTCCCAAAGCTTTTACTATGAATTACTGGCCTTAATTAGACAAAATGCCTTGCTCCTAGTTTCCTCAAAATTTCGGGACCTATCTTAACACCATCTTGCTGCCCAAAGTAATGTTATTTTGAGTGCTCTGAGTGTTTGCTCGTAGTTTTCTAGTTCTATTTCCATACACCATGCTTATCAGTATTGTTCGCAACTGTTTATATTTTCTTTCTCCTTGTAGCTACTGAATGGGTGAAGGGAAAACCAATGGATGAAGTTTTGACTATCAAGAACACGTAAGTTATCCATCATCCTTTTCCAATATTTCCAGTGCGCTTATATTGTTCATGTTTTGATCATCCTACATGTTCAAATTTCACATTGAAATCTAATCATCACTTTCTAATGCACTTGCTGCTTGTGTTTTCCTTTGCAAACATCATTCTGTTCTTTATAATGTGACTACCAGTGTGAGAATTCCAGGAGTTTGTATCGGAAAAGAGATTGTTCACTACTGATCATCATGGGCTCATGGCTCCTTTTATTTTTTTTCATTGGATTTTTAATTATTAGATTAGAAAAATACCCAGTCGATTGCATGATGAATGTATCCTTAATGATGTTACATTCTGGTTTGCATGGGCTCCGTAAGTTGCTACAAATATGGCCTTTCTTCATTTGCCAGATTAGTTTTTCACCTTGTCTTTTGGAGTGGCAGATCTGTGATATGATGTGTTAGTTTATAGAGTTATGAGCTTTCTTGAGTCCGAGAATCGAAAACCTGCCCATAACCAGGGACTCCATTTTCTCCTTGTTTTTTGTTTGACTTTTTGTGTTAGTAACTAGATGTGTGCTGGGTATATTAGAGGAAAGATGCCACTTATGGTCTTATTTGCTGCTTTCTTTAGAAAAGATAAATATTTTCGTTTGTTTTCCACCTGCACTGCCGTTGCTGTTTCTGTTGTCTGTCACAATGCAGTTGAGGTTATCGGCACTATCATAATCTTTTGAAGCAAATTCCACACTACCATAATTGACTCTACTGCTCTGCTTTTCAGTGAGATTGCAAAGCACTTGTCGCTTCCACCAGTAAAGCTACATTGCAGCATGCTTGCGGAGGATGCGATTAAAGCTGCTGTTAAAGACTACGAAGCCAAGAAGGCGAAGATGGGGCAAAAGGGCGAAGACAGCCCTTCAGAGAAGGCTGCTGAAGCATGATCGTGAAGTTTCTGCCATGAAGGTTTTCCAGTCATGCATCTGCAAAGATAAATGCTTCTGGCCTTAAGGTGGGGGATTGTGTGTAATGTTCACAAACTCTGGTACTGCAGCATGTATCATAACTCAAGGATGGAGACGAACAATTTCAAATAAATCTGCTGCCATCTTAGAAAAGAGTATGTTCATGTACAAGTGCTGCGTCTCGAAGTGTTGTTTGGCTGTACGTTACTTATGTGCAATTAGTAAGTTTTTTTTTGGGTGCAGAATGCTACTACGTAATTGCGTATGTTCTCTCTGCTTCTGGCTGGGATTTGGGGCAACCACCGTTTGATCAATCCACGTCTTCGTTCAGCAAGATGCAGCTCGTTTTTATTTTTCTTTTTGGAAGAAACAAGAGGGTCAGCGCGCCTACTGTTTATATTAATAATACGAAGAGAACAGAATGTCATATACAAGGGAAAAGAAGAGAAAATGTTAAGAAAAAGGAAAAAGTCTATATCACCCCTTCACCTATAGGGGTGGACTACATAACCCCCCCCCCCCCACCTATGAAAAAGTATAACCCCCCCACCTATGAAAAAGTATATCACCCCCTGAACTTTACAAAACCGGTCAAATTACCCCCTAAAGTAGTTTCGAAAAATCATAGTAAATTACAGAAAAATCATAAAATGAAAAATCCAATTGTGTTAGACTCTAAATGAGTAGATCTACACAGTGAATCTATAATATGGTATATTTTATTATTTTTTTACTATAGCTTGAGATCTATGTTTTTCTTTATAGCTGTAAAACAATATACTAAAGCATACCATATTATATGTTCACTGTGATCTACTCATTTGGAGTCCAACACAATTGAATTTTTTATTTTATGATTTATTTTATGATTTACTATGATTTTTCAAAACTGCTTTAGAGGGTAATTTTATGATTTACTATGATTTTTCAAAACTGCTTTAGAGGGTAATTTGACCGGTTTTGGAAAGTACAGGGGTAGACCTTTTCATAGGTTAGGGGTTATGCAGTCCACCTTCGATAGGTGAGGGTGTAATATAGACTTTTTCCTAAAAAAAAAGAAAATTGAAGATTACTAAGCTCGTTTCACCTGCCCAGATACTCCAGGCTAACAGGATAACAATTTCTCGGCCCGTCCCCAGCGTCTCCAGGCACTCGCACAATCACAGCTCACAAGTCACAGCTCGCAGCCAAGCCTCCAAATGGCACCGAGGCCTAATCGACCGAGAAGGTTCCATGCTGCTAGAACTAGGATACAGGCAAATCCGAAGTATTCCATGCTGCTAGAACTAGGATACAGGCAAATCCGAAGTATGTTCGGGCTGCTCGCTGCAAACTACCTGAACAGATACCATGACAAAGATTTTGGCTGTAGCCATAGCTGCACGTTCCGGCGAACTATGTTTTGATGCAAATACAACTTGAAGACATCGTAGAAAATACAATGATTGTAAGGTATCCTGCAACCATTAACGGCTTCGACGAATAGAACTCTTGAATAATCTAGGATTACAACATATAATTTCCACAACCAACTCCACCGTTTAGCTCCCTATGTAGATATATGCATCTGGAAAGTACATTATTCTCCAACTGATGGAATCCACGCCATGTCAAATGAAAAAAAAAGGGGTTTACTCGCATCGCGATGCAAAAATAAGAAGAATTAATGTGGTCAGATTAGTAATCAAAAGGTTTAGGGTTGAGAGTCCAGCTTCAATACATCCACTCTGCAAATATATTGTATTGTGTATAGTACTGCTCATCTTTCAACTGTATATTCAAATTGTGTACATGTCAACCCAGAGTGATATTATAGATGCATGCTGCTATGGGTACTACTGCCGGAAGGACAACATTATAATAAATCTAGGTTCCCAATGAAGCAAATTAAATGCATACATAAAGATTAAGATTAGAAAATATAGAAGCTGACAAATGACAAAGCATTAGGATAAATGGGTAAATGAAGTAATGACAAAGTAATGTGTAAATTCAAGAATGCCGACAAGAACATTGTGCCACAGGTCTCATGACATGGGAAGGGAAAAATAATATTTGCCTAAGTAGCAATGAAATAGCAGAAAATAATGTTCGAAATTAATGAAGCTCTGCCAAAACAACCCTCAAAATGTCAACAAGAAATTCAGAGAACAAGCTGAATGCTGCATCATCAGTTCATCACAAGATTATAGATTTACTCTAAATAAAAAAGAACTACTAGGTGTCCACTCTGAAGTGACAGCAAAGATACGGCTTACATTCTAAATAGCTGGCATTATATGTCATGGTGAATATTAGATACTATAAGTTTCTCAAATGAAGTGATGAATAATTCGCTTCCACCATGAAAATGAAGGACGGGAATCGGGAAGAGGTACTTTTGACCAGATGTCAGTATAGAACTGTAGCCTGGAGATTTTCAGAACATTACCTACTCAAGGATAACTGATCTGACAGGAAGTTTCCCCAATTCAGTTTGCGGATATATGCTTAACTAAACAGGTGAATTAATATCTGATTTGAATCAATTAGATATCTTACATAATATGTGAGTAAAGCAGAAGAAATTTCACAGAATGTTCTGAAACATAATCATGAAGCAATAAAGTGATATACACTGTTTACAAAAGACTATTCAGGAAAAGTGTGAACTAACATTCAGTAAATATGATTTTTAATCAAAACCCCTTCCATTTCTTAATAACAAGCGTAATGCTCAATAGCAAGCACAATGCAAACCACTATAAAGATTGCTCCTGAACAAACTCTCATACAAGGGAAGCACAATGTCCACCATCATGAACTGCCAGTGTCATCTCACAATCTACATTACAAGTTTAGAGCATGTCACATTCAGTGTCAACTCAAGGTAGAGACGTGATGCAGATATGAACTAGCGAATCCACGCATACACAAATCTCATATCAAACAGCAATTCCTTGTGAACGACAATGGCAATGAGGGTACAAAAGTGGAGAAGAAAAAGGAAGTCCTAGTATACCTAGTGTCACACGACAGACACTTTGGCGCCGACATCCTCGAGCTGCTTCTTGGCGTCCTCGGCCTCGTCCTTGCTGACGCCCTCCTTGAGCTTCTTGGGGAGGCCCTCGATGAGGTCCTTGGCCTCCTTGAGCGCTAGGCTGGTGAGCGCGCGCACGACCTTGATGGTGGCGATACGCGCGCTGCTGGGCACCTCATCGATGACGACGTCGAACTCCGTCTTCTCGACGGGGGCCGCCTCCTCTGCGGCCCCCGCGCCGCCCGCCCCGGGCGCCGCGACGACGGCGGCCGGCGCGAAGGCCGCGGCGGTGACGCCGAGGCGCTCCTGCAGGTGGTCGACGAGGCTGCGGGCCTCCTCGAGCGTGAGCCCGGCGATGGCGTCCCCGAGCTCGAGGATCTTGGGGGACTCGGTGGCGGTCGACGCGACGGCTACGGAGCGGCGGCCCCGGCGGCCGTGGGGCACGGCGAGGGAGGACCTCGGGAGCGGGGCGGAGGGGCACGGGGAAGAGGAGGGGCGGGAGAGGAGGGTGAAGGCGGAGGAGAGGGTGGTGGACGCCATGGGGGAACCTGCCGCTGGGGAGCTCGGGCCTCGGGAGTGAGCAGCGGCGGCGGGAGGAAGCCCGGGGATAAGAGAAGATGAGGCGATGGGGTGCCGTTGCGATAAGATGGGGGAGAGTTTTATACGGGCGGCGCGAGTGGCCAGCACCTGCGCTTCTTCTACCTGCAAATTGCGATTGCATCTCTGGATTTGTTTTAAGGAAAAAAAATCATTTTTGACCATCCAATTCTAGCTTTAGTTTGGTTTTAGCCATCGAACTTCAAAACTAAATATTTTTTGCCATCCAACTATCAAAACCGTTCAAATTCGACCATCGGGCTGTTTTGATGGGTGATTTTAATATTTTTTATTTACAATTAAGTTCTTAGATCTTAAAATAATTATTACTTTTTGTCCGTACCTTCGATTTAGGTCATTCCTGCGGTCACGCATTTGTAACGGCGAGCTTTATCTTTTAAAATGTTCTTTATATTATTTTATCACTATTTTTATGTTATTCTTATATTGTTGTGTAAAAACAATAATATAAGAAAAATAAAATAAACAGTTACAAAATAATATAAATAATAAGTTAAAAGACAAAGTACGTCGTTACGAAGGACCACAAGAATCACTTAAATCGGAGATACGAGAAAAAATACTATTCATTTTAAGATCCAAGGACTATTTTATTTACAGTTTAGTCTTGGGATCTTAAAATGATTACTGTTTTTTTCTCATATATACAATTTAAATGATTCTTGTGGTCATGTGTTTGTAAGAGCTTTATCTTTTAAAATATTGTTCATATTATTTTGTAATTATTTGTTTTACTTTTCTTATATTATTATTTTTACACAACAACATAAGAATAACATAACAAATAGTGATAAAATAGTATAAATAATATTTTAAAAGATAAAGCTCACCGTTACAAACGTGTGACCGCAGAAATGACCTAAATCGGAGGTACGGACAAAAAGAAATAATCATTTTAAGATCTAAGGACTTAAGTGTCAACATCAACATCAACAAAGTCTTTTAATCCCAAACAAGTTGGGGTAGGCTAGAGTTAAAACCCAACAAAGACCATTATTCATGGTTCTGGCACGAGAATCGCTGATTTCCAAGCACTCCTATCCAAGGATAAATCTCTAGGTATACTCCAGTATTTCAAGTCTCTTCTAATTGTTTCTTCACATGTCAACTTCGGCCGGCCCCTACCTCTCCTCATATTACCGTCGTGCTTTAGGATATCACTATGCACTGGTGCCTCTGGCGGTCTCTGTTGGACATGTCCAAACTATCTCAGCCGGTGTTGGATAAGCTTTTCTTCAATTGGTGCTATCCCTAGCCTATCCCGTATATCATCATTTCGAACTCGATCCATCCTTGTATGCCCACAAATCCAATGCAACATGCGCATTTCTGTAACACTTAATTATTGGACGTGTTGCCTTTTTGTAGGCCAATATTCCGCACCATACAATATTGCCAGTCTAATCGCCGTTCTATAAAACTTGACTTTTAATTTCTGAGGTACCTTCTTGTCACAAAGGACGCCAGATGCTTGGCGCCACTTCATCCACCCCGCTCTGATTCTATGACTAACATCCTCATCAATATCTCCATCTCTCTGTAGCATCGATCCCAAATATCCAAAGGTATCTCTCTTGGGCACTACTTGGCCTTCCAAACTAACATCTCCCTCCTCATGAGTGGCGCCGAAGTCACACTTCATATACTCAGCTTTAGTCCTGCTAAGTCTAAAACCTTTCGACTCTAGCGTTTGCCGCCACAACTCCAGCTTCCTACTCACTCCCGCACGGTTTTCATCAACTAACACGACATCATCAGCGAAAAGCATACACCAAGGAATATCACCTTGTATGTCTCTTGTGACCTCATCCATCACTAGGGCAAAAAGATACGGGCTCAAAGCTGATCCTTGATGTAGTCCTATCTTAATCGGAAAGTCATATGTGTCACCATCACTTATTCGGACCCTAGTCATTACATTATTGTACATGTCCTTAATGAGGGCCACATATTTTGTTGGGACTTTATGCCTATCCAAAACCCACCACATCACATTCCGTGGTATTTTGTGATAAGCCTTCTCCAAATCAATGAAAACCATATGTATGCACTTTTTCTGCTCTCTATACCGCTCCATGACATGTTTTATTAGAAAAATTGCTTCTATGGTTGACCTTTCAGGCATAAAACCAAACTGGTTCATAGTGACCCGCGTCATCCCTCTCAAACGATGCTCAATAACTCTCTCTCCCATAGCTTCATAGTATGGCTCATCAACTTAATTCTCCGGTAGTTGGTGCAGCTTTGAATATCTCCTTTGTTCCTGTAGATCGGCACCAATATACCCCTTCTCCACTCTTCAGGCATCTTGTTCGACCGAAAAATACAGTTAAAAAATTTTGTTAGCCAAACTATAGCTAGGCACCTCCACAACTCGACTAGAATACCATCATGGGCCTGTCGCCTTACCTCCTTTCATCTTTCATCCTTTTCAACGCCTCTTTGACCTCAGATTTTTGAATCCTCCTCGCAAAGCACGTGTTGGTGTCATCAAAAGAGTCGTCCAGCTGAAAAGTGTAAATAAAAAAATTAAAATCATTCATCAAAACAGTCTGATGGTCAAATTTGAACGGTTTTGATAGTCGGATGGCTAAAGATACCCGGTTTTGGAATTTGATGGCCAAAATCAAACCGAGGCCAGAGTTGGTTGGTCAAAAATGGATTTTTTCCTTGTTTTAAAAGGTTTATTTAAAGCAGATGAGGTAACTGTGAATTCCATTTTCATGTCAGTAAACCATCGTCGTCTTTCGGTTTGAGAAACATAAAACGATCAAATTTATGAATTTAACAGCACAAAAAAGTTCGAAAAGAAAAGGTTTGTTCGCCTTCAAAGTTGCAGGGCGCCTTGCAAAAAAATCGATCAGTGGCCCATGGATCCGAGAGAGATTCAGAGTTACAAGAATGTCTAAACAACGGAATGCAGACGCGACTGGAGGTACATGCTCGTCGGCGCGTGCACCTGCTGCGCCGTGCTCAGCGACTGGTCCGAGTCGGTGCTGCTGCAGCACGAGTGCCCGTCGTCGCCGCCGCCGGCGGTGGGCCGAGCGCTCCAGGCGTGCCGCTACGCCCACGCGTCTCCGGGGCGCCTCGCGCTCCCGGCGTGCTGCCCCGGCTCCACGCACGTGCCGCTGCCGCCGCATTCAAGTCCCCGCCGCATTCAAGTCCCCGCGGCGGCGGCGGCGGCAGCCGAGGACCAAGCATAATAGCAGCACCACAACCAGGACCGCCCCGACGAGCAGGAGCGTGATTGCGGTGTCGTTGCCCATGCTGACTTCGTGTATGTGGAAGAAGAAGAAGGGGATCATCTCGTACCTGGGTTCGTATATGTATGCGGCGGCGTAACGAGCCTTTCCAAATGCGAGGACTTCGTGTATGTGGAAGAAGAAGAAGAAAGGGATCATCTCGTTCCTCGTGATCTCTGTTCTTCCAAACTTCGCAATGCGTGTGTTGAAAGAAAAAAAGGAAATTACTTGCAGATTGAACCGTATCCCGCTGGCCCTGTGACCCTGTCAGGTTTGCCCGAGAAAAAAGTTGGACAAGGTGCTTGGCGAACCGGCCGCTGTACAAACACGCCCGTCGTCGTCGTGAAGGTGGAGGGCGAGTTCGGCGTCAACGGCTGTCCGAACAGACTCGTCGGGGGCGAAGGAGAAGGGGGTGGCCGGCGGCGGAGCGGGAGCCACGGCCGGCGTGTGCTTCCACGTCGCGGCGCAGGCCGGGCAGGCGGCGCGCCCGGAGACGCAGCGGAGGTAGAACGCGTGGGCGCACTCGGACGTGAACGTGGCCTGCCAGAGGCAGACGTCGTCGAAGCAGGCGTCGCACCGGCTGCTGCTGGTTCTTGTCACCATGATCTGGGACAATCTCATTTTCTTTCCGTTTTGATCCGGTCATGCTTCCAATCGTGAGTTGTGTATAGGGATGGGAAAAGGCTTTAAAATTTCATCTAGATAAACTTATACAATTTTAGGCTAAAAGAATTAAATTCTGATCTTATATAATTTTGAGTTGAATTATGAAGAGACCACTAGAATTATAATCTGTTTCCACGTCTAGTTGTATCCACAGTAAGCGTGGTTGCGTGAATGTTTTTGTTCGAAACATCAACTCAAGAAACCTCCCCAACTGCAGGGCATATCTCGCCTCGCATACTTGTAGTTTTTTTCTTTTTAATTTTTTTTTAAAATTACACGGTACAACTCAGACTCTATTAACTATTTAATTGTAAGCATTCGGGCTGGAAATCAATTTCATTAGGCTTCTAGGCCCAGCGCGTGTTTTTTTTTTGAGAGAGGGTACAGGCCCAGCGCCTGCTAGACCGGGTTTCGCACGCCAAAGGCTCCAGGTCCTTTCGGCCATCGATGCAGCCCAAATCCGGTGTGCCCACATGTTCCTGTTCGCGCCGGTCCAGAGAGGTTTAAATGGTTCAGGCCCATCTCCGCTGCTGTGCAGTCTGCAGATTCGGCGACGCCGCCGGCAAGCGTGTTTTTTATTTTTTTATTTTCGTTTTTTACAAAAAATTATTTTCATTTTTGAAATTTAAAGGAATATACCCGGCCGCCCCGCTGTTGGGCGGCCGAGACCTAGTCACCCCGCTGCGGGGCGGTAGGGGCTTTTCTGCAAAAAATTTGTAGAAAAGCCCCTGGAGGACCGGTCGCCCGGCAGCGGGGCGGCCGGCCCCCCAGGCCGCCCAGCAGGGGCGGCGGGCCCCGGCCGCCCGGCAGCAGGGCGACCGGCTCCCCCACCCTTATATAAGGGTTGGCTGGTCCCCCACCCCTCATTTGCATCACTAAAATTCTAGAAACCAAGAAAAGGGAGGGAGAGAGAGAGGCGAAGCCCTGCCGGATTTTCGAGCCGGCGACTGCAGGTAACCAAAATTCTTCTACGCTTTACAAATAGATTATGTTGTAATTATTTTTGTTGACACAGTAGATTAGCAATCAGTTTAATATCATTATTGTGTGGCCAGATATGTCGAGCAAGCTTTGTTTTCAAATTCATTATGGTGACTACTATATTTCTCATGATACGTATGGAGTAAATCTATCAGCTTTTGAACGCAGAGAGTGCGGAATAGATAAACCCTTAGAGAGGAGTTTTGGTTCCATACGCAAATGCCTTCACGAGATATTCAATGTGAATCCAAAGACTCATTTCCTAACCGTTCAGACTGTGACGAATTGGGCAACTCAAGGGGATTTCTGGGAGTTGATGCTTATAACAAATACCGAAGAATGGCGGACTTACATGCAAGCAGCTCTTAACCGCGGGTGGCCTCTTGCAATGCTAATTCAGATTCACCAGAAGACAGCTCATTTCTGTGAAGGGTCAATAAGTACATCATCTCATATAAACCAAGCAGTGTAACAATAAAATAAATATCAGAACATGCATGTCATAGAACCTGAGCCGCAAGGTATAGCTGATCAGGTAGGAGAAAAAGAAGATCAGAACGTGCAGGTCATTCAACCTGAACTGCAAGGTTTAGCTGATGAGGGGGAGCGAATACCTGGAATAGTGGAAGCTGTAGAGAATGAAGACCAGGAGGCTCGAATGATGGAAGAATGTGGGGACTCATCAGACGATAAGGACTACCCGTTGCTAGGTGAATGGCGAGACAAGGGTTTTGAAAATCCAGTGATACAGGATATTAGGAGTAATGAGTACGAATACAGAGAGAATGAGGTTGTGCAGGGGGCAAAGTATCCTAGCATTGAAGCTGTGAAGGATGATGTGAAGCTTTGGGCTATATCGTTGAGGAAGGAATTCAGAGTTGTGAAGTCTAGCAGCAAAGAATATAAGATGAAGTGTGTCAATGACGATTGTACATGGCAAGTACATGCATACAAGGGCAAGTACAAGACACACTGGGAGTGTTCAATTATTACACCACATACATGTAGATTAATTGTTGTTGCGTAAAATCACCGTAACATCACATCCACTTTCGTGGCCAAGAAGATGTATGGGGTGATTCTCGACAAAATTGATTATGAGCCAAAATTGATAATTAGTGACATAGACGACCGTTTTCAATACAAAATCAGCTATGCAAAGGCTTGGCGGGCAAAACAAAAGGTGTTTGAGATGAGGTTCGGCACATATGAGGCATCATATGATAACCTGCCTCACATGCTCTCAGCAATTGTGCAGAGAAATCCCGGAAGCGCGACTGATACCTACATTGTACCGAGTTTGTATGGGGGACCTGGATTTCTGCTCCGTGCTTTCTTCTGCCTTGGTGCATGTGTGAGGGCATTTATGTATTGTCTTCCTGTTCTGTGTATCGACGGTACATTCTTGACAGGGAGATATAAGGGGACAATAATGACAGCGATTGGAGTTGATTGCAATAAGCATGTGGTTCCCATCGCCTTTACTTTTGTTGAGAATGAGAATACAGAGAGCTGGTACTGGTTCTTTGAACGTGTGAAGATTCACGTTGTTGCTGCAAGGCCTGATGTTTGCCTTATCAGTGACAGGCATGCAGATCTTCTAGCAGCAATAAGGCAACTACATGAAGGAAGTCGAGGACAACCTCCCCTATGGCCAGATGTTGTGAGTAGGTGGTGCATAAGACGTATGGGTGCAAACTTTTATGAGCGCTTCAAGAATAAGGAATTTATGAATTTGTTCAAGAGGTTGTGCACTCAGAATCAGCAGCGGAAGTTCGATGATTTGTGGCAGGTGCTAGATAACATGTGCGCCAAGCTGCTAATGGAACATGCCTCAACCTCCAACCGTAGACGTTCAGGTGGCGGACCTTTCACACAGTGGATCAAGGATGCACCTAAGGAGAAGTGGTCAATTCTATACGACACTGGTGGGCGTCGATATGGGATCCAGACAACCAACCACGCAGAGTGTTACAACATGGTAATGCGTCATGTTCGTGGATTTCCTTTTGTTAGCATAGTTGAGTTCATCATGTACGGATGCACATGATACTTCAGAGAGCGGTACCAGACAGCTGCTATCTTACTTAATGATCCACGAGTGGTTTTTTCTAATATGGTCACTAAATACATGAAAGAAAAGATTGAAAAGGTTCACTATCACAGAGTGGTCTCCATGGGCACAAAGGATCAAAGGTTTTAGGTTTTATGCAAGGACAGTACAGGTCAGGGTGTCCGTAGACAACGGGTGGTTCAGGATTGCTTGATAACACCAGAAGGCAAGGTGTTTTGCAGATGCAAGAAGCCACAACTTCTTCACTTACCATGCTCTCATGTCATTGCGGCATGTTCAGAATCTGGATTGGAAGTTGGGGGTATTTTGTTTCTGAATATTACAGAAAAGAAACCGCTGTGCACACTTGAGGCCATGAGATATATGGCATAGGCAGTCTGGGACCATTTACTATACCAAATATCCCTCCAATGTACATTCCCAATCCAGATGCTAGGAGAGGAGTAGGTCGACGGCAGACACTTCGTATCCGTAACGGAATGGATGAGTCTGAGGCAGGAAAGAAGAAAAAACGATGCAACCTGTGTGGAGCAAACGATCACACTTACAAGAAATGCCCTAAAATACATGAAGATAATGCTGGTGCCGAGGTTGGACCTTCTAGGAATCCCACCGATGGATTTCCTCCGGATTTTGGAGGCCGTCGCGTTTAGATTTCATTATGTATGGATATGTATTTGAACCAGATGTATGGATATGTATTCCCACCTGTATGTGACAATTACATTTCGTTATGTATGGATATGTATTTGAACCAGATGGTAGCATGTAACAATACGAAGGTATTTGTGTAGTAAGGTTTCTTGGTTGCAATTCTAAATGTGTAGGTTGCTTGAATTAGATTGCTAACTGAATGTAGTGTACTGAAAATAGAAGGATAAGGTAGGTTACGAATCATAAATTCCCGGCTACGATTACAAAGCATAGGCCTAAGGCATTCGTACTACTATGATAAATAACACTGAGACATTTGCTGTAAACTAGGTACTTTAACAATGAAAAACAGTGGCATATGCAACACAGTAACCTCGTGTTGTGACTAAACCTCGTGTTGTGATTAAACCAGTACCAGCTCTATGTGTTCTCATTCTCAACAAAAGCAAAGGCGATGAGAACCACCTGCTTGTTGCAATCAACTCCAATCGCTGCCAGTATTATCCCCTTATATCTCCCTGTCAAGAATGTGCCGTCGATACACAGAACAGGAAGACAATATATAAATGCCCTCACACATGCACCAAGGCAGAAGAAAGCACGGAGCAGAAATCCAGGCCCCCCATACAAACTCGGTACAATGTAGGTATCAGTCGCGCTTTCAGGATTTCTCTGCACAATTGCTGACAACATGTGAGGCAGGTTATCATATGATGTCTCATATGTGCCGAACCTCATCTCAAACACCTTTTGTTTTGCCCGCCAAGCCTTTGCATAGCTGATTTTATATTGAAAACGGTCGTCTATGTCCCTAATTATCAATTTTGGCTCATAATCAATTTTGTCGAGAATCACCCCATACATCTTCTTGGACACGAAAGTGGATGTGATGTTACGGTGATTTTGCGCAACAGCAGTTAATTTACATGTATGTGGTGTAACAATTGAACACTCCCAGTGTATCTTGTACTTGCCCTTGTAGGCATGCACTCGCCATGTACAATCGCCATTGACACACTTCCCCTCATATTCTTTGCTGCTAGACTTCACAACTCTGAATTCCTTCCTCAACGATATAGCCCAAAGCTTCACAGCATCCTTCACAATTTCAATGCTAGGATACTTTGCCCCCCGGCACAACCTCATTCTCTCTGTATTCGTACTCATTACTCCTAATATCATGTATCACTGGATTTCCAAAACTCTTGTCTCGCCATTCACCTAGCAACGGGTAGTCCTCATCGTCTGATGAGTCCCCACATTCTTCCATCATTCGAGCCTCCTGGTCTTCATTCTCTACAACTTCCACTATTCCAGGTATCCGCTCCCCCTCATCAGCTAAACCTTGCGGCTCAGGTTGAATGACATGCACGTTCTGATCTTCTTTTTCTCCTACCTGATTAGCTATACCTTGCGGCTCAAGTTCTATGACATGAATGTTCTGATCTTTATTTTCTTGTTCCACTGCTTGGTTTATATGAGATAATGTACTTGTTGACCCTTCACGAAAATGAGCTGCCTTCTGGTGAATCTAAATTAGCATTGCATGAGGCCACCTACGGTCAAGAGCTGCTTGCATGTAAGTCCGCCATTCTTCGGTATTTGTTATAAGCATCAACTCCCAGAAATCCCCTTCAGTTGCCCAATTCATCACAGTCTGAACGGTTAGGAAATGGGTCATTGGATTCACATTGAATATCTCGTGAAGGCATTTGCGTATAAGGCTGGATATCGAGCCGGCTCGGCTCGGCTCGGCTCAGCTCGAGCTGGCTCATTAAGATAACGAGCTGGCTTGAAGCGTCCCCTCATAAGAGAAGACTTAAATGTGATACAAAGCACCAGTCCCAGGAGGCTGATGCCACATTTATTACATCAGATGGTTCAAAACCGTACAAACCTTGGAGGACACTCGATACAGATGATGATAATAATTAACCAGGCTACGACATAACACCAGACCGCGAACCACATAGGGTCTACTATGGGCTCAGAGTACTGCGATAGCGGAGGCATCTCAACAGGGCCGGTTCCACAGGCAAGGTTGGGTGTAGAACGATAACCCTACTCGGCGTCGTCTGGTACGAAGTCCGGGTCTTCTTCTGTAAAAAGTAAGAGTGGGGTGAGTACAAACGTACTCAGCAAGTCCAACCACACCCACGGAGGGGGTTATAACAGAATAATATGCATAGGTAAATGAAGGATAAGGTTACGGTTTAATTTGCAGAAAAACGACATTTTATGCAGGAGTTTATTTTACGAAAAACCTTTTAGAAATCAGTTTTTGCAGTAACACAGAGTTCAGGTTTTAAAACTGCTACCGGACTCCCCGTCCGTCGTAGCACACGGCACAACTGCCGGAACCAATTCCAAAACAACTCACACCAACCCATCCCAAAGAAACACTAGTTATGTGACCACACCATAACTCGCCCAATACCGTGGGCACGGACTATTCGAATAGATTCTTAACTCTGCAGAGGTGTGCAACTTTACCCACAAGTAGGATACCACAACTCGAACACCGTCGTGTCGGTGTAGATCCCAACATAGCCATTACCCACCATAGCTAAGCCTGACTAGCCATCACGGGATGCACCAAGGGGTCATTGACCATTCACTTAGGTATAACCGGGCATAAGCCACTCGGGGCTTATCCCTTTTCCTTAGTTACCCGTTGCTCTCAGCTCTCCTGATGGCTACCACACCAACTAGTGGGATTTATGCTACGCCGTTGCCCATTCAACGGTCGAGTGGTTTGCACGATAGTGGAGTTAGGTGAGATGACACACCAACTCGGTCCTTAGACACGACAAGATGGATATCTCCCTTCTTTTGCCTTGCCACATTGGCACAAGCACACCAAATGGCAAATCCGTAGAAATGCCATCCATCCCGTCTACACTTTCTTTACAAAACACCACATTTATCCCATCCCATACGCACACATTTTCTTTATAAAATAAATAGTAATGTGAGTAAAGTCCTAAGCGTTCTAATATCGATTAACGTCCAAGCAAAATCAGACATTAATCTAGGTAGTCAAGGAATGGTCATCACAAATCAAGGGGTGGCTATCCAACCGTGTTTTCATGCAAGCAAAACATATGCAATTTTTATAAAGCAGGCCATTGGGTTGTGTTCATAAAAACTAGGACAGAAACATGCATCAAAGGATGGGATTGAACTTGCCATCTTCGAAGCCTTCGGGGAAGTCCTGTCCTTCGGGCTCGGGTCGTGGAACTGATCCTCGTTCCCTTGCTCGTAGAACTGCTTGCTAGCGGGCTCTCCTTCGTTCACACCGCGATCTATAGCACGCACAACAAGCATCCAATCAGTACAAAGGCCTATCGTTGAGCTCGAATCGGAAACACATAAAATATGGAGATAGAAGTAACTATCTTTGAATGGTCTCCTAAAGGCATGGCCAAGACTTAGTTATGAGAGGCGTGGTAAAGTTTCGGGTTGATCAGAGGTCGTTTGTTACATGAAATGATGGGTTTTATAAGGGTTTGTGGGTCGGTTAAGGGGTCAGGGGCCTATTTGTAATTAATTCGGGAGAACCCGGGGCCTGTTTATGATTTCTAAGAATATTTGGGCTTATTAGAATAGTGTAGGGGTCTGGTTATTATTAAGTTTGAATAACGGAGGGTTTGTTTGCAAAATATGAGAACAGGGAGGGTGTTTTTGGAAAAAAGGGTTATAATGGAAAAAGGTCTTTAATAGATTGGGAGGAGAGGGAGGGCCTAAACGCAAAATGGCCACTCATCCCCTTCCTCCCATCGCAGAACAGGGGAGGGGCGTCGGCTCGCCGGCGGCGGCCCGATTCGGGCAGCCTGGGCGACGGCGGCGACCGGGGAGAGAGAGAAAAGGGAGAGGGGAGGGAGGAGCTCCGATTCCCCTACCTAGCTCGGGCTATGGTGGAGTGAGGCGGCGGCTTCACGAGGGCAGGCGGCGGCGGCGCTAGGCGGCTCTGGTGGCGGTGCTAGGGAAGCAGGGAAGGGTGCTGGGAGTGGCGGCCGGGTTTGGGGAGGGACGGCGACGCCGTGGGGGCCTTTTATAGCCGGATTAGGCCGGTGGAGAGGCGGGGTAGGTGGCCGGCGTCGCGAGTTCTGCGGCGGCCATTAATGGCGTTCCTTCGTCGCGACGCGGCGTGCGGCGAGGGCGTGGGCGCCGAGGCCGACGTCGAGCACGTGGGGGAGGCGCTGTTCGGCACAGCGGCGGCGCGAGCGGCGAGGCGGCGGTTCTGCGGCGGCACTGCTGCTAGGCGTCGCGCGGCGCGGCGGCTGCACGCGGGCACAGGGCGAGCGGGGCCGGGGCGAGACGCCAGCGGCGGGCGTTGCGGCGTGCGGTGGGGCGGTGATGGCGGGGCGCTGGTCAGGCGGCCGCGTCGTGGCGCGCAGGGGCGAGGGGGTGCGGCGCGTGCGCGCGAGCGGCGCCGAGCGGGGCAGCGGGCAGCGGGCGGCGCAGCGACGAGCGGTGCGCGGCGCTCACGTGGGCACGGCGAGGCGCGCGCTTGTGTGCACGCGTCGGGGCAGGAGCAGCAGCGTGCGCGCGTGCGCCGCGTCGGTGTGCGCGGCGCGGGCGGCCGTGTCGTGTCGGCGTCGCGGGCAGGGGCGGTGCGCGGGCTGGGAGCGGGCGCGGGCGTGCGGCCGTGCTCGGGGAAGGGCGGGTGCGTGCGGGCAGGCGGGCCAGGGCAGGCCGGAGAGGGAGCAGGGAGTGCGGGGAGGGAGCCGGCCTGGCGAGGCTCGAGCGAGCGGGAGTGAGGCAGAGGAGGGAGAAAGGAAGGAGGGAGGGAGAGAAAAGAAAAAGGAAAAAGAGAAAAGGGGAAAAAGAAATGGGAAAAAAGGAAAAAGAAATAGAGAAAAAGAAAATGGGAGAGAGAGGGAAAGGATAAAGGAAGGAGGGGGGGCGGTGCACGCCAGCGGCGACAGCGGCCGCGGTCGGCCACGCGGGGCGTGCGGCCGCGGGAGGTGGGGCACGCGGACGGAGGGGAGAGAGGAAAAAAAGGGGGGCGGGATTCGCGGCGGCTGGTCACGACGCGTCGCGTTGGATGGGAAAGAGATGAGACGTGGATTGAATTCGGGTGTCGGGTCAGTTCTCCGGGGATCGGGAGATCGGAGCAGGAGGGTTTCCGGGAAGTTAGGGTTAGGGTTTGAGTCGAGCTCAACAACGAAAACAAATTTAGCGCATGATTTATTTTGGTGAGTTTTCGGGATGTCACAAACCTACCCCACTTAAAATGAATCTCGTCCTCGAGATTCGGCTGGTTCCTAAACAGGTGGGGAAACTCCTTCTTCAGAGCGTCTTCTCGTTCCCACGTCGCTTCTTCTACTCCGTGTCTGCTCCACTGGACTCTGCATATCCGTACTTCAGAGTTTCTGGTCCTTCTGGTGACCATGTCGAGAATCTTGACCGGTACTTCTTGATATCGTAGGTCTGGCTGCAGATCTATTGTTTCTACTGGCACGTGCTCTGCCTCGGGTACTCTCAAACATCTTCTTAGCTGTGAGACGTGGAACACTGGATGTATATCCGACATTTCTTCTGGCAGTTCCAAACGGTATGCTACTGCTCCAACTTTCTTCAGAGCTCGATATGGTCCAATGTACCGAGGGGCTAATTTCCCTTGTACCTGAAATCTTCAGGTTCCTCGAATGGGTGATACCTTGAGATACACAAAATCCCCTGGACTGAAACTTATTTCCCGCCTTTTCTTGTCAGCGTAACTCTTCTGTCGGGACTGGGCTGCTTTCAGCTTTTCTCTAATCTCGGCCACCCTTTCTTCTGCTTCCTTTATGAGGGCGGGCCCGATTAGAGCACGTTCTCCAACTTCTGACCACATCAGAGGGGTTCTGCATTTCCTTCCGTAAAGAGCCTCGAACGGTGACATGCCCAAACTTGCTTGATACCCGTTGTTGTATGAGAACTCGGCATAGGGTAAACTCTGTTCCCAATCTTTGCCGTAGGTGAGGACACATGCTCTCAACATATCTTCCATAATCTGATTCACCCTTTCTGTCTGACCATCTGTCTGCGGGTGATAAGCGGAACTAAAGTCTAGCTTGGTGCCCATAGCTTTATGCAAGCTTTTCCAAAATCTAGAGGTGAACTGGGTCCCTCTATCGGAAATAAATTCGACTGGGCACACCATGCAATTTCACTATATTTTTCACATAAAGCTTGGCTAGCTTCTCTCCGCCATAGTTGGTCCGTACGGGTATGAAGTGAGCCGCTTTAGTGAGTCGGTCCACTATTACCCATATGGAATCGTGTCCTTTCTGGGTTCTGGGCAGCCCTACCACAAAATTCATTCCTACTTCATCCCATTTCCAAACTGGAATGGGTAGGGGTTGCAATAATCCTGCCGGCTTCTGGTGTTCAGCTTTAATTCTCTGGCAAGTATCGCAATGGGCGACAAATCGTGCAATATCTGCCTTCATCCCATTCCACCAATATTTCTGTCTTAGGTCCATATACATTTTGGTGGATCCTGGGTGGATGGAGTAGGCCGAGTTATGAGCTTCGTCCATGATTATCTGTCTGAAGTCTCCCTTCTGGGGCACACAAATCCTTTCTTTATACCATAACGTTCCCTTATTATCCACTCTAAAGTCTGGTGCCTTATTTTCTCCGGTCTGCCTCCGGATTTCCATCAGTCCCTTGTCCGCTCTCTGGGCTTTCCTGATTCATTCTTCTAGAGTGGATTGAACGTTCAGCACTTGGCTGGAGCCTCGAGGGACAATGTGCACGTTTAATCGCGCCATTTCCTCTTGTAAATGGTCATTCTTGGGCCCATAGGATTTCCGACTCAAGGCATCAGCTACTACATTTGCCTTTCCCGGGTGGTAATGAATTTCCAAATTATAATCCTTGACTAATTCTAGCCATCTTCTCTGCCTCAGGTTTAAGTCCGGTTGGGTGAAGATATACTTCAGACTTTTATGATCGGTAAAGATTTCGCACTTATTTCCAATTAAATAATGCCTCCAAATCTTAAGTGCGTGCACTACGGCTGCAAGTTCCAAATCATGAGTTGGGTAGTTTTGCTCATGGGTCCTGAGCTGACGGGAAGCATATGCAACGACTTTCCCATCTTGCATCAGCACACAACCCAATCCTTGTCGGGACGCATCACAATAGATGACAAAATCCCGATGAATATCCGGCAGGGTTAGCACTGGGGCTGTCGTCAATCTTTGCTTCAACTCCTGGAAGCTTCTTTCACACGACTCCGTCCAGGTGAACTTCTTCTCTTTCTTGAGCAGCTCTGTCATGGGCCGGGCTATCTTAGAAAATCCCTCAATGAATCTCCGATAATACCCAGCTAATCCGAGGAAACTTCTGATCTCACTGACATTAGTTGGTTGCTGCCAGTTGGATACTGCTTCGACCTTCTCAGGGTCTACCGCTACTCCTTCCGCGGTCAAGATATGACCAAGGAAAGCTACTTTCTCCAGCCAGAACTCACACTTGCTGAATTTGGCGTATAGCCTGTGCATTCTCAACTTCTCCAGAACTACTCTCAGGTGTTGCTCGTGCTCCTGAATACTCTTTGAGTAAATAAGTATGTCGTCAACTGAAGACTACGACAAACTTATCTAACTCGTCCATAAACACTTTGTTCATGAGGTTCATGAAATAGGACAGGTGCATTTGTCAGTCCAAAAGACATCACCGTAAACTCAAACTGACCATACCGGGTGACAAAAGCTGTTTTCGGGATGTCGCTCTCCCTGATCTTGAGCTGAAAATAACCAGACCTCAGGTCAATCTTGGAAAAGTAATTGGCTCCTTTTAGCTGGTCAAAAAGGTCATCGATTCTGGGAAGAGGGTACTTGTTTTTGATAGTGACTTCGTTTAGTGCCCGGTAATCTACACATAACCTCATACTTCCGTCCTTCTTCTTGACGAATAGCACCGGGGCTCCCCAAGGAGACGAACTTGGCCTGATGAAGCCAATCCGTTGTAACTCCTCTAGTTGTTTCTTTAATTCTGCCAACTCAGAGGCTGCCATCCTATAGGGTCTTTTGGCTATGGGGGCGGTTCCAGGAACAAGATCAATGACAAATTCTATGTCCCTATCTGGTGGCATACCGGGAAGTTCTTCGGGAAAGACATCGGGGTACTCATTCACTACTGGGACTTCTTCCAAGGACTTGGCTTCCATGCTAAACACCATCGGGTTTGCTCCACTTTCCCGGGTATGACAGGTCACTCGGACTCCCTCTGGGTTTGTTAGATGTACTACCTTATCCGTACAACCTATGAGGCCATTGTGTTTGCTCAGCCAATCCATTCCAAGGATCACATCTATCCCTTCTGACTTAAGTACTACTAGATCTGCTAAAAACTCTACCCCACTTAAATTGATCCTTACCTGTAGACAACCCAGTTGACACCTGATGTCTCCTCCGGGCGTCCGGGTTAATAGGGGTGTTTTTAGTAGTACCGTAGGTATTTTATGTTTCTCCACAAAGCTCGAGGATATGAATGAGTGTGATGCTCCAGAATCAAACAGTACTGTTGCAAGTGTTGAGCTGACTAGGTACTCACCGAGTACTACGCCCTGGGCTCCTTGAGCTTCCTGTGCGTCGATGTGGTTGACACGGGCTCGTCCAAAAGACTGCTGGGATTGCCTCTGCTGGTTGTTGTTGTTGTTGCTGTTGCCACGGAGGGGCACTCGGTTGGCACCGGTCAGAACTGGCTTGGGTCCGTTCACTGTGTTGGAGAAAGCCGAAGTAGCAGGCTTGTTCTTGGCATAGGGGCAGTCGGCGATGAAGTGACCCGTCTCACGGCAGTTGAAGCAGGCTCTCACGTTGTTGTTGTTGTTGGTGACCTGGCTCGCATTATTCTGTGAGGCCCTCATGGTGTTCTGGCTTCTGGGCTGTGTGTTAGGGGCCCGTGGTCCTGTCACTTGAGACTGAGTTTTGTACTGCATTGGGGCTTGGGACCTTGGTGCGTTGTAGCTGAGACTTCTGGTCTTCTGAAAACGATCCTGCTGGCGAGACTTACTCTCCAGAAACTTGCGCTTGTTCTCTTTCCTTTCATCAATCTTAGCCTTCTCGGTGAGGATTGCCTTGTTCATCAAGGTGTTGAAATCAGGATAGATCTGAGGAGTGAGCAGGGTCCTGAGTTCTGGGTTTAGTCCCTTCTTGTACATGTCCTGCTTCTTCTCGTCGTCGTTCACTTCATCTGGCGCATATCGAGACAGCTCCATAAACTGGTGAGTATATTCTTCCACCGACATACTCCCCTGCTGAAGTGCGCGGAACTCATCTGCCTTGCGCTTCATGGTGGCCGAGGGGATGTGATAACGGCGGAACTCCCTCACGAATTCATTCCAGGTGATGGTGGAGGCATCTCTGGCAGCAGCGCAGTAATTCTCCCACCAGGCTAAGGCAGTCCCGGTGAGTTGATGTGCAGCCAGAAGAACTTTATCTCGATCCTGGCACCCAAATGGCTCGAGCTTCCTCTGGATCACGCGGAGCCAGTCATCTGCATCCAAGGGGTTGCTGGATCCGGCAAAAGTGGGTGGCTTGGCCCTCAGAAAAGCTGTCAGCTTGTCATTAAAGGTCTGCTCTCGTGGCTGCCTGTTCACTAGAGCATTGGCCAGTGTCTCTAGTATGAGAGTCTGGTTATGGATTACTTGTGCCAGGTCCACGAAAGGTGGTGGTGGTGGTGGTGGCAGCTGTGCACCATGATTTTCTCCTCTGCCCTGACTCACTTCTTGTTCTTCCTGAGGATGGTTTTGCCCGTCAGGGTGTACTCCTGCATCAGCGGCTGCAGGGTCCCTGACTCGGGAGGCCCTTGTGATGCTCCGGGAAACCATCTGCAGAACGAGTGGATTGGGACTAAGATTAGGTGATGTTTAAGTTGGTTAAGTCGTATTTTTGAAAAGGCAGTATCTATTTACTGCCGGCAAGCACACAATCAACAAGCAATCATCACAAACAACAAGCACAAGCAACTTTATTACAGCAAGGGTGGTACAACAAGGGGCAAGGCCAAACGCGTACTACACGACCGGGTACACAACTACAAAAGAAAAGGGGCACTGATCTTCTTCGGACCACACGGCTTCATCCCTTGACGGTCGCTAGCACTTTAGGCTGACTCATCGGCTTGAGTGGGTTCCTCCCTCGGAAAGGAACTCACGACCTCCGGGGAAATGAGTGGTCCCGGTTCGCCATCCTCTAGACCTCCGTTTTCCCGGGGTTGCGTTGCGGCTTCTCTTGCGGCGGCGGCCGTAGACCTTCCAGGATTCTCGGGTGGGGCTAGTGGGTTTCCAACGAGTGGTCCCCATCCTATGACGGGCGTTCCGAGCAGAACATGGTCTTCTCCTATTGCCGGGACTGGGGTTCCACTACTAGCCCATTCTTGCATACGCCGGTCTCGGGCTTGCCTGAGGCTCTCCTGAGCAACTGCTTCACTGCTGACCGCTGCTGCGGCTCTTGCCTCGGCTTGGACTGCTCGGATCTGCTGCAGTCTTAGCGCGAGCTCTGCTTGCTCGGCTCGATGGGTCTGTTCCCTCAGCAAGTTGGCTTGCTCGTCAAAGAGCTGATCCAAGGAGGCTAGGTAGGTAGCTACTTGGTACAGGAGGACTTCTTCATGACGGCGCCGTTCCAGGCTTCTCATTCGAGCTTCCCAAACTGGTGTCCTGATGGCTGGTGGGAAGAACCTCATTGGTGTGGGGGTGAGGTGTCCTTCGAAAATCCGGCACAGATAACGAAGTGCTTTTCTGACGGCTAGGGGATAGGTGTCCTGGTGCCTAAACCCTGTAGCAGTCACTCGCCATGACTGGATGTCGGGGTAGCGGTCACTTCTGGCGATGACTAGGATCACCCTGCAGCGGAGAGTGCCGTGATGCTCGTACTCTCTGCTGTAGTACCTTGGGCGTTCCGTGACGCCAAGGCTCTCCAGGGCGTTGATCAATAGGCTGGGGAAGCCAGGCGCAGCTTGGCAGTCGCCCTGGGTCCATCCTTCCTCAGCCATCTGAAAACAAAGATAGGGTGAAAAACTTGCACAATTATTTGAGGTACACAAAGGGGTAGATGATTTTTATTTATGGCATCATGGGGGGGGGGGTACAACTTCGTGGGTACATGATTATTAGCAGAGGTTCTAGCTTGGAGACAACTCCTATCATGGAGACTCTTCCTCGATCCTAAGAGGGCGCTTCTTCAGTGGGAGATACTGATCCATCATGTCATCCTCGGTCTGAGTTCCTTTATCCCAGTGGGTTTCTTCAGGTTCTTCTTCTTCAGTTTGTGTTCCAACATCCCAATGGGTTTCCATGGGTTCTTCTTCTTCGTCTTCCTCTATCCATCCACCTATTCCCCAACGAGCCTCGTACCTCTGCATCCGAGCTTGGAGAGCGGCTAGCGAATCCTCGGCGCGTGTGGCTCTTACCCGCTGTTCTTCCAGTTCTTCCTCTTTTTCATCCATTTGGACTTTGAGGGCGGCTAGGGAATACTCGGCATGTACGGTCCTCGACCGTTGTTCATCTAGCTCCTGGGTTGCCTTTTCTGCTCTGTGGACTTGCTGCTTCAGTTGTGCTGCTTGCTCGCGATAGAGCTCATCCAGGCCGGTGAGGTAGATGGACAGGTGGGATACAGTGTCTTCCAGATCTTCTTCTTCCCTCCCGAGTCCTCTCATTCGGGCGATCCAGGTGCGTCCTCTTCCTTCAGTTGGCGGGAAGAACCCCATAGGAGTCCGCTGAAGGTGATGCTTGTAGATCACTCGGAGCCGTCGCAGGGCTTTACGGGCGGCTTTCCGATAGGTATCCGGGAAACGGAATCCAGTGGTGGAGATGAACCAAGGGTCCACATCAGGATAGCAGGTGCTTCTTGCTATGAAGATCATCAGGTCACACCGAAGAGTGCCCTTGGAGTCATACTCCCGGTAAAGAAACTCTGGCGGATCCACAACTCCAATGCGTTCCAGGCTGAGTATCAACAACTTAGGAAGGCCGGGCTCTGCGAAACAGATTCCGCCGATCCATCCATCGTCAGCCATCTGGAACAGGGCAAGAACCAAGGGTAAGTGTTTGTGTGAGGAAAGGATTAAGGATAGAAAAGTCCTAAGGTAAAGGGTCTAAAAATGGGTTTCGCTCCTAGGGTCACGTCCTACGGCCAACCTACGACTCTGATACCACCTGAAGCGTCCCCTCATAAGAGAAGACTTAAATGTGATACAAAGCACCAGTCCCAGGAGGCTGATGCCACATTTATTACATCAGATGGTTCAAAACCGTACAAACCTTGGAGGACACTCGATACAGATGATGATAATAATTAACCAGGCTACGACATAACACCAGACCGCGAACCACATAGGGTCTACTACGGGCTCAGAGTACTGCGACAGCGGAGGCATCTCAACAGGGCCGGTTCCACAGGCAAGGTTGGGTGTAGAACGATAACCCTACTCGGCGTCGTCTGGTACGAAGTCCGGGTCTTCTTCTGTAAAAAGTAAGAGTGGGGTGAGTACAAACGTACTCAGCAAGTCCAACCACACCCACGGAGGGGGTTATAACAGAATAATATGCATAGGTAAATCAAGGATAAGGTTACGGTTTAATTTGCAGAAAAACGACATTTTATGCAGGAGTTTATTTTACGAAAAACCTTTTAGAAATCAGTTTTTGCAGTAACACAGAGTTCAGGTTTTAAAACTGCTACCGGACTCCCCGTCCATCGTAGCACACGGCACAACTGCCGGAACCAATTCCAAAACAACTCACACCAACCCATCCCAAAGAAACACTAGTTATGTGACCACACCATAACTCGCCCAATACCGTGGGCACGGACTATTCGAATAGATTCTTAACTCTGCAGAGGTGTGCAACTTTACCCACAAGTAGGATACCACAACTCGAACACCGTCGTGTCGGTGTAGATCCCAACATAGCCATTACCCACCATAGCTAAGCCTGACTAGCCATCACGGGATGCACCAAGGGGTCATTGACCATTCACTTAGGTATAACCGGGCATAAGCCACTCGGGGCTTATCCCTTTTCCTTAGTTACCCGTTGCTCTCAGCTCTCCTGATGGCTACCACACCAACTAGTGGGATTTATGCTACGCCGTTGCCCATTCAATGGTCGAGTGGTTTGCACGATAGTGGAGTTAGGTGAGATGACACACCAACTCGGTCCTTAGACACGACAAGATGGATATCTCCCTTCTTTTGCCTTGCCACATTGGCACAAGCACACCAAATGGCAAATCCGTAGAAATGCCATCCATCCCGTCTACACTTTCTTTACAAAACACCACATTTATCCCATCCCATACGCACACATTTTCTTTATAAAATAAATAGTAATGTGAGTAAAGTCCTAAGCGTTCTAATATCGATTAACGTCCAAGCAAAATCAGACATTAATCTAGGTAGTCAAGGAATGGTCATCACAAATCAAGGGGTGGCTATCCAACCGTGTTTTCATGCAAGCAAAACATATGCAATTTTTATAAAGCAGGCCATTGGGTTGTGTTCATAAAAACTAGGACAGAAACATGCATCAAAGGATGGGATTGAACTTGCCATCTTCGAAGCCTTCGGGGAAGTCCTGTCCTTCGGGCTCGGGTCGTGGAACTGATCCTCGTTCCCTTGCTCGTAGAACTGCTTGCTAGCGGGCTCTCCTTCGTTCACACCGCGATCTATAGCACGCACAACAAGCATCCAATCAGTACAAAGGCCTATCGTTGAGCTCGAATCGGAAACACATAAAATATGGAGATAGAAGTAACATCTTTGAATGGTCTCCTAAAGGCATGGCCAAGACTTAGTTATGAGAGGCGTGGTAAAGTTTCGGGTTGATCAGAGGTCGTTTGTTACATGAAATGATGGGTTTTATAAGGGTTTGTGGGTCGGTTAAGGGGTCAGGGGCCTATTTGTAATTAATTCGGGAGAACCCGGGGCCTGTTTATGATTTCTAAGAATATTTGGGCTTATTAGAATAGTGTAGGGGTCTGGTTATTATTAAGTTTGAATAACGGAGGGTTTGTTTGCAAAATATGAGAACAGGGAGGGTGTTTTTGGAAAAAAGGGTTATAATGGAAAAAGGTCTTTAATAGATTGGGAGGAGAGGGAGGGCCTAAACGCAAAATGGCCACTCATCCCCTTCCTCCCATCGCAGAACAGGGGAGGGGCGTCGGCTCGCCGGCGGCGGCCCGATTCGGGCAGCCTGGGCGACGGCGGCGACCGGGGAGAGAGAGAAAAGGGAGAGGGGAGGGAGGAGCTCCGATTCCCCTACCTAGCTCGGGCTATGGTGGAGTGAGGCGGCGGCTTCACGAGGGCAGGCGGCGGCGGCGCTAGGCGGCTCTGGTGGCGGTGCTAGGGAAGCAGGGAAGGGTGCTGGGAGTGGCGGCCGGGTTTGGGGAGGGACGGCGACGCCGTGGGGGCCTTTTATAGCCGGATTAGGCCGGTGGAGAGGCGGGGTAGGTGGCCGGCGTCGCGAGTTCTGCGGCGGCCATTAATGGCGTTCCTTCGTCGCGACGCGGCGTGCGGCGAGGGCGTGGGCGCCGAGGCCGACGTCGAGCACGTGGGGGAGGCGCTGTTCGGCACAGCGGCGGCGCGAGCGGCGAGGCGGCGGTTCTGCGGCGGCACTGCTGCTAGGCGTCGCGCGGCGCGGCGGCTGCACGCGGGCACAGGGCGAGCGGGGCCGGGGCGAGACGCCAGCGGCGGGCGTTGCGGCGTGCGGTGGGGCGGTGATGGCGGGGCGCTGGTCAGGCGGCCGCGTCGTGGCGCGCAGGGGCGAGGCGGTGCGGCGCGTGCGCGCGAGCGGCGCCGAGCGGGGCAGCGGGCAGCGGGCGGCGCAGCGACGAGCGGTGCGCGGCGCTCACGTGGGCACGGCGAGGCGCGCGCTTGTGTGCACGCGTCGGGGCAGGAGCAGCAGCGTGCGCGCGTGCGCCGCGTCGGTGTGCGCGGCGCGGGCGGCCGTGTCGTGTCGGCGTCGCGGGCAGGGGCGGTGCGCGGGCTGGGAGCGGGCGCGGGCGTGCGGCCGTGCTCGGGGAAGGGCTGGTGCGTGCGGGCAGGCGGGCCAGGGCAGGCCGGAGAGGGAGCAGGGAGTGCGGGGAGGGAGCCGGCCTGGCGAGGCTCGAGCAAGCGGGAGTGAGGCAGAGGAGGGAGAAAGGAAGGAGGGAGGGAGAGAAAAGAAAAAGGAAAAAGAGAAAAGGGGAAAAAGAAATGGGAAAAAAAGGAAAAAGAAATAGAGAAAAAGAAAATGGGAGAGAGAGGGAAAGGATAAAGGAAGGAGGGGGGGCGGTGCACGCCAGCGGCGACAGCGGCCGCGGTCGGCCACGCGGGGCGTGCGGCCGCGGGAGGTGGGGCACGCGGACGGAGGGGAGAGAGGAAAAAAAAGGGGGGCGGGATTCGCGGCGGCTGGTCACGACGCGTCGCGTTGGATGGGAAAGAGATGAGACGTGGATTGAATTCGGGTGTCGGGTCAGGTCTCCGGGGATCGGGAGATCGGAGCAGGAGGGTTTCCGGGAAGTTAGGGTTAGGGTTTGAGTCGAGCTCAACAACGAAAACAAATTTAGCGCATGATTTATTTTGGTGAGTTTTCGGGATGTCACAAACCTACCCCACTTAAAATGAATCTCGTCCTCGAGATTCGGCTGGTTCCTAAACAGGTGGGGAAACTCCTTCTTCAGAGCGTCTTCTCGTTCCCACGTCGCTTCTTCTACTCCGTGTCTGCTCCACTGGACTCTGCATATCCGTACTTCAGAGTTTCTGGTCCTTCTGGTGACCATGTCGAGAATCTTGACCGGTACTTCTTGATATCGTAGGTCTGGCTGCAGATCTATTGTTTCTACTGGCACGTGCTCTGCCTCGGGTACTCTCAAACATCTTCTTAGCTGTGAGACATGGAACACTGGATGTATATCCGACATTTCTTCTGGCAGTTCCAAACGGTATGCTACTGCTCCAACTTTCTTCAGAACTCGATATGGTCCAATGTACCGAGGGGCTAATTTCCCTTGTACCTGAAATCTTCAGGTTCCTCGAATGGGTGATACCTTGAGATACACAAAATCCCCTGGACTGAAACTTATTTCCCGCCTTTTCTTGTCAGCGTAACTCTTCTGTCGGGACTGGGCTGCTTTCAGCTTTTCTCTAATCTCGGCCACCCTTTCTTCTGCTTCCTTTATGAGGGCGGGCCCGATTAGAGCACGTTCTCCAACTTCTGACCACATCAGAGGGGTTCTGCATTTCCTTCCGTAAAGAGCCTCGAACGGTGACATGCCCAAACTTGCTTGATACCCGTTGTTGTATGAGAACTCGGCATAGGGTAAACTCTGTTCCCAATCTTTGCCGTAGGTGAGGACACATGCTCTCAACATATCTTCCATAATCTGATTCACCCTTTCTGTCTGACCATCTGTCTGCGGGTGATAAGCGGAACTAAAGTCTAGCTTGGTGCCCATAGCTTTATGCAAGCTTTTCCAAAATCTAGAGGTGAACTGGGTCCCTCTATCGGAAATAAATTCGACTGGGCACACCATGCAATTTCACTATATTTTTCACATAAAGCTTGGCTAGCTTCTCTCCGCCATAGTTGGTCCGTACGGGTATGAAGTGAGCCGCTTTAGTGAGTCGGTCCACTATTACCCATATGGAATCGTGTCCTTTCTGGGTTCTGGGCAGCCCTACCACAAAATTCATTCCTACTTCATCCCATTTCCAAACTGGAATGGGTAGGGGTTGCAATAATCCTGCCGGCTTCTGGTGTTCAGCTTTAATTCTCTGGCAAGTATCGCAATGGGCGACAAATCGTGCAATATCTGCCTTCATCCCATTCCACCAATATTTCTGTCTTAGGTCCATATACATTTTGGTGGATCCTGGGTGGATGGAGTAGGCCGAGTTATGAGCTTCGTCCATGATTATCTGTCTGAAGTCTCCCTTCTGGGGCACACAAATCCTTTCTTTATACCATAACGTTCCCTTATTATCCACTCTAAAGTCTGGTGCCTTATTTTCTCCGGTCTGCCTCCGGATTTCCATCAGTCCCTTGTCCGCTCTCTGGGCTTTCCTGATTCATTCTTCTAGAGTGGATTGAACGTTCAGCACTTGGCTGGAGCCTCGAGGGACAATGTGCACGTTTAATCGCGCCATTTCCTCTTGTAAATGGTCATTCTTGGGCCCATAGGATTTCCGACTCAAGGCATCAGCTACTACATTTGCCTTTCCCGGGTGGTAATGAATTTCCAAATTATAATCCTTGACTAATTCTAGCCATCTTCTCTGCCTCAGGTTTAAGTCCGGTTGGGTGAAGATATACTTCAGACTTTTATGATCGGTAAAGATTTCGCACTTATTTCCAATTAAATAATGCCTCCAAATCTTAAGTGCGTGCACTACGGCTGCAAGTTCCAAATCATGAGTTGGGTAGTTTTGCTCATGGGTCCTGAGCTGACGGGAAGCATATGCAACGACTTTCCCATCTTGCATCAGCACACAACCCAATCCTTGTCGGGACGCATCACAATAGATGACAAAATCCCGATGAATATCCGGCAGGGTTAGCACTGGGGCTGTCGTCAATCTTTGCTTCAACTCCTGGAAGCTTCTTTCACACGACTCCGTCCAGGTGAACTTCTTCTCTTTCTTGAGCAGCTCTGTCATGGGCCGGGCTATCTTAGAAAATCCCTCAATGAATCTCCGATAATACCCAGCTAATCCGAGGAAACTTCTGATCTCACTGACATTAGTTGGTTGCTGCCAGTTGGATACTGCTTCGACCTTCTCAGGGTCTACCGCTACTCCTTCCGCGGTCAAGATATGACCAAGGAAAGCTACTTTCTCCAGCCAGAACTCACACTTGCTGAATTTGGCGTATAGCCTGTGCATTCTCAACTTCTCCAGAACTACTCTCAGGTGTTGCTCGTGCTCCTGAATACTCTTTGAGTAAATAAGTATGTCGTCAACGAAGACTACGACAAACTTATCTAACTCGTCCATAAACACTTTGTTCATGAGGTTCATGAAATAGGCAGGTGCATTTGTCAGTCCAAAAGACATCACCGTAAACTCAAACTGACCATACCGGGTGACAAAAGCTGTTTTCGGGATGTCGCTCTCCCTGATCTTGAGCTGAAAATAACCAGACCTCAGGTCAATCTTGGAAAAGTAATTGGCTCCTTTTAGCTGGTCAAAAAGGTCATCGATTCTGGGAAGAGGGTACTTGTTTTTGATAGTGACTTCGTTTAGTGCCCGGTAATCTACACATAACCTCATACTTCCGTCCTTCTTCTTGACGAATAGCACCGGGGCTCCCCAAGGAGACGAACTTGGCCTGATGAAGCCAATCCGTTGTAACTCCTCTAGTTGTTTCTTTAATTCTGCCAACTCAGAGGCTGCCATCCTATAGGGTCTTTTGGCTATGGGGGCGGTTCCAGGAACAAGATCAATGACAAATTCTATGTCCCTATCTGGTGGCATACCGGGAAGTTCTTCGGGAAAGACATCGGGGTACTCATTCACTACTGGGACTTCTTCCAAGGACTTGGCTTCCATGCTAAACACCATCGGGTTTGCTCCACTTTCCCGGGTATGACAGGTCACTCGGACTCCCTCTGGGTTTGTTAGATGTACTACCTTATCCGTACAACCTATGAGGCCATTGTGTTTGCTCAGCCAATCCATTCCAAGGATCACATCTATCCCTTCTGACTTAAGTACTACTAGATCTGCTAAAAACTCTACCCCACTTAAATTGATCCTTACCTGTAGACAACCCAGTTGACACCTGATGTCTCCTCCGGGCGTCCGGGTTAATAGGGGTGTTTTTAGTAGTACCGTAGGTATTTTATGTTTCTCCACAAAGCTCGAGGATATGAATGAGTGTGATGCTCCAGAATCAAACAGTACTGTTGCAAGTGTTGAGCTGACTAGGTACTCACCGAGTACTACGCCCTGGGCTCCTTGAGCTTCCTGTGCGTCGATGTGGTTGACACGGGCTCGTCCAAAAGACTGCTGGGATTGCCTCTGCTGGTTGTTGTTGTTGTTGCTGTTGCCACGGAGGGGCACTCGGTTGGCACCGGTCAGAACTGGCTTGGGTCCGTTCACTGTGTTGGAGAAAGCCGAAGTAGCAGGCTTGTTCTTGGCATAGGGGCAGTCGGCGATGAAGTGACCCGTCTCACGGCAGTTGAAGCAGGCTCTCACGTTGTTGTTGTTGTTGGTGACCTGGCTCGCATTATTCTGTGAGGCCCTCATGGTGTTCTGGCTTCTGGGCTGTGTGTTAGGGGCCCGTGGTCCTGTCACTTGAGACTGAGTTTTGTACTGCATTGGGGCTTGGGACCTTGGTGCGTTGTAGCTGAGACTTCTGGTCTTCTGAAAACGATCCTGCTGGCGAGACTTACTCTCCAGAAACTTGCGCTTGTTCTCTTTCCTTTCATCAATCTTAGCCTTCTCGGTGAGGATTGCCTTGTTCATCAAGGTGTTGAAATCAGGATAGATCTGAGGAGTGAGCAGGGTCCTGAGTTCTGGGTTTAGTCCCTTCTTGTACATGTCCTGCTTCTTCTCGTCGTCGTTCACTTCATCTGGCGCATATCGAGACAGCTCCATAAACTGGTGAGTATATTCTTCCACCGACATACTCCCCTGCTGAAGTGCGCGGAACTCATCTGCCTTGCGCTTCATGGTGGCCGAGGGGATGTGATAACGGCGGAACTCCCTCACGAATTCATTCCAGGTGATGGTGGAGGCATCTCTGGCAGCAGCGCAGTAATTCTCCCACCAGGCTAAGGCAGTCCCGGTGAGTTGATGTGCAGCCAGAAGAACTTTATCTCGATCCTGGCACCCAAATGGCTCGAGCTTCCTCTGGATCACGCGGAGCCAGTCATCTGCATCCAAGGGGTTGCTGGATCCGGCAAAAGTGGGTGGCTTGGCCCTCAGAAAAGCTGTCAGCTTGTCATTAAAGGTCTGCTCTCGTGGCTGCCTGTTCACTAGAGCATTGGCCAGTGTCTCTAGTATGAGAGTCTGGTTATGGATTACTTGTGCCAGGTCCACGAAAGGTGGTGGTGGTGGTGGCAGCAGCTGTGCACCATGATTTTCTCCTCTGCCCTGACTCACTTCTTGTTCTTCCTGAGGATGGTTTTGCCCGTCATGGTGTACTCCTGCATCAGCGGCTGCAGGGTCCCTGACTCGGGAGGCCCTTGTGATGCTCCGGGAAACCATCTGCAGAACGAGTGGATTGGGACTAAGATTAGGTGATGTTTAAGTTGGTTAAGTCGTATTTTTGAAAAGGCAGTATCTATTTACTGCCGGCAAGCACACAATCAACAAGCAATCATCACAAACAACAAGCACAAGCAACTTTATTACAGCAAGGGTGGTACAACAAGGGGCAAGGCCAAACGCGTACTACACGACCGGGTACACAACTACAAAAGAAAAGGGGCACTGATCTTCTTCGGACCACACGGCTTCATCCCTTGACGGTCGCTAGCACTTTAGGCTGACTCATCGGCTTGAGTGGGTTCCTCCCTCGGAAAGGAACTCACGACCTCCGGGGAAATGAGTGGTCCCGGTTCGCCATCCTCTAGACCTCCTGTTTTCCCGGGGTTGCGTTGCGGCTTCTCTTGCGGCGGCGGCCGT
Source organism: Panicum virgatum (assembly GCF_016808335.1). NCBI lineage: Eukaryota > Viridiplantae > Streptophyta > Magnoliopsida > Poales > Poaceae > Panicum > Panicum virgatum. The sequence goes on along the minus strand of NC_053140.1, from coordinate 42,735,148 downwards.
AGACCTTCCAGGATTCTCAGGGTGGGGCTAGTGGGTTTCCAACGAGTGGTCCCCATCCTATGACGGGCGTTCCGAGCAGAACATGGTCTTCTCCTATTGCCGGGACTGGGGTTCCACTACTAGCCCATTCTTGCATACGCCGGTCTCGGGCTTGCCTGAGGCTCTCCTGAGCAACTGCTTCACTGCTGACCGCTGCTGCGGCTCTTGCCTCGGCTTGGACTGCTCGGATCTGCTGCAGTCTTAGCGCGAGCTCTGCTTGCTCGGCTCGATGGGTCTGTTCCCTCAGCAAGTTGGCTTGCTCGTCAAAGAGCTGATCCAAGGAGGCTAGGTAGGTAGCTACTTGGTACAGGAGGACTTCTTCATGACGGCGCCGTTCCAGGCTTCTCATTCGAGCTTCCCAAACTGGTGTCCTGATGGCTGGTGGGAAGAACCTCATTGGTGTGGGGGTGAGGTGTCCTTCGAAAATCCGGCACAGATAACGAAGTGCTTTTCTGACGGCTAGGGGATAGGTGTCCTGGTGCCTAAACCCTGTAGCAGTCACTCGCCATGACTGGATGTCGGGGTAGCGGTCACTTCTGGCGATGACTAGGATCACCCTGCAGCGGAGAGTGCCGTGATGCTCGTACTCTCTGCTGTAGTACCTTGGGCGTTCCGTGACGCCAAGGCTCTCCAGGGCGTTGATCAATAGGCTGGGGAAGCCAGGCGCAGCTTGGCAGTCGCCCTGGGTCCATCCTTCCTCAGCCATCTGAAAACAAAGATAGGGTGAAAAACTTGCACAATTATTTGAGGTACACAAAGGGGTAGATGATTTTTATTTATGGCATCATGGGGGGGGGGGTACAACTTCGTGGGTACATGATTATTAGCAGAGGTTCTAGCTTGGAGACAACTCCTATCATGGAGACTCTTCCTCGATCCTAAGAGGGCGCTTCTTCAGTGGGAGATACTGATCCATCATGTCATCCTCGGTCTGAGTTCCTTTATCCCAGTGGGTTTCTTCAGGTTCTTCTTCTTCAGTTTGTGTTCCAACATCCCAATGGGTTTCCATGGGTTCTTCTTCTTCGTCTTCCTCTATCCATCCACCTATTCCCCAACGAGCCTCGTACCTCTGCATCCGAGCTTGGAGAGCGGCTAGCGAATCCTCGGCGCGTGTGGCTCTTACCCGCTGTTCTTCCAGTTCTTCCTCTTTTTCATCCATTTGGACTTTGAGGGCGGCTAGGGAATACTCGGCATGTACGGTCCTCGACCGTTGTTCATCTAGCTCCTGGGTTGCCTTTTCTGCTCTGTGGACTTGCTGCTTCAGTTGTGCTGCTTGCTCGCGATAGAGCTCATCCAGGCCGGTGAGGTAGATGGACAGGTGGGATACAGTGTCTTCCAGATCTTCTTCTTCCCTCCCGAGTCCTCTCATTCGGGCGATCCAGGTGCGTCCTCTTCCTTCAGTTGGCGGGAAGAACCCCATAGGAGTCCGCTGAAGGTGATGCTTGTAGATCACTCGGAGCCGTCGCAGGGCTTTACGGGCGGCTTTCCGATAGGTATCCGGGAAACGGAATCCAGTGGTGGAGATGAACCAAGGGTCCACATCAGGATAGCAGGTGCTTCTTGCTATGAAGATCATCAGGTCACACCGAAGAGTGCCCTTGGAGTCATACTCCCGGTAAAGAAACTCTGGCGGATCCACAACTCCAATGCGTTCCAGGCTGAGTATCAACAACTTAGGAAGGCCGGGCTCTGCGAAACAGATTCCGCCGATCCATCCATCGTCAGCCATCTGGAACAGGGCAAGAACCAAGGGTAAGTGTTTGTGTGAGGAAAGGATTAAGGATAGAAAAGTCCTAAGGTAAAGGGTCTAAAAATGGGTTTCGCTCCTAGGGTCACATCCTACGGCCAACCTACGACTCTGATACCACCTGAAGCGTCCCCTCATAAGAGAAGACTTAAATGTGATACAAAGCACCAGTCCCAGGAGGCTGATGCCACATTTATTACATCAGATGGTTCAAAACCGTACAAACCTTGGAGGACACTCGATACAGATGATGATAATAATTAACCAGGCTACGACATAACACCAGACCGCGAACCACATAGGGTCTACTACGGGCTCAGAGTACTGCGACAGCGGAGGCATCTCAACAGGGCCGGTTCCACAGGCAAGGTTGGGTGTAGAACGATAACCCTACTCGGCGTCGTCTGGTACGAAGTCCGGGTCTTCTTCTGTAAAAAGTAAGAGTGGGGTGAGTACAAACGTACTCAGCAAGTCCAACCACACCCACGGAGGGGGTTATAACAGAATAATATGCATAGGTAAATCAAGGATAAGGTTACGGTTTAATTTGCAGAAAAACGACATTTTATGCAGGAGTTTATTTTACGAAAAACCTTTTAGAAATCAGTTTTTGCAGTAACACAGAGTTCAGGTTTTAAAACTGCTACCGGACTCCCCGTCCATCGTAGCACACGGCACAACTGCCGGAACCAATTCCAAAACAACTCACACCAACCCATCCCAAAGAAACACTAGTTATGTGACCACACCATAACTCGCCCAATACCGTGGGCACGGACTATTCGAATAGATTCTTAACTCTGCAGAGGTGTGCAACTTTACCCACAAGTAGGATACCACAACTCGAACACCGTCGTGTCGGTGTAGATCCCAACATAGCCATTACCCACCATAGCTAAGCCTGACTAGCCATCACGGGATGCACCAAGGGGTCATTGACCATTCACTTAGGTATAACCGGGCATAAGCCACTCGGGGCTTATCCCTTTTCCTTAGTTACCCGTTGCTCTCAGCTCTCCTGATGGCTACCACACCAACTAGTGGGATTTATGCTACGCCGTTGCCCATTCAACGGTCGAGTGGTTTGCACGATAGTGGAGTTAGGTGAGATGACACACCAACTCGGTCCTTAGACACGACAAGATGGATATCTCCCTTCTTTTGCCTTGCCACATTGGCACAAGCACACCAAATGGCAAATCCGTAGAAATGTCATCCATCCCGTCTACACTTTCTTTACAAAACACCACATTTATCCCATCCCATACGCACACATTTTCTTTATAAAATAAATAGTAATGTGAGTAAAGTCCTAAGCGTTCTAATATCGATTAACGTCCAAGCAAAATCAGACATTAATCTAGGTAGTCAAGGAATGGTCATCACAAATCAAGGGGTGGCTATCCAACCGTGTTTTCATGCAAGCAAAACATATGCAATTTTTATAAAGCAGGCCATTGGGTTGTGTTCATAAAAACTAGGACAGAAACATGCATCAAAGGATGGGATTGAACTTGCCATCTTCGAAGCCTTCGGGGAAGTCCTGTCCTTCGGGCTCGGGTCGTGGAACTGATCCTCGTTCCCTTGCTCGTAGAACTGCTTGCTAGCGGGCTCTCCTTCGTTCACACCGCGATCTATAGCACGCACAACAAGCATCCAATCAGTACAAAGGCCTATCGTTGAGCTCGAATCGGAAACACATAAAATATGGAGATAGAAGTAACATCTTTGAATGGTCTCCTAAAGGCATGGCCAAGACTTAGTTATGAGAGGCGTGGTAAAGTTTCGGGTTGATCAGAGGTCGTTTGTTACATGAAATGATGGGTTTTATAAGGGTTTGTGGGTCGGTTAAGGGGTCAGGGGCCTATTTGTAATTAATTCGGGAGAACCCGGGGCCTGTTTATGATTTCTAAGAATATTTGGGCTTATTAGAATAGTGTAGGGGTCTGGTTATTATTAAGTTTGAATAACGGAGGGTTTGTTTGCAAAATATGAGAACAGGGAGGGTGTTTTTGGAAAAAAGGGTTATAATGGAAAAAGGTCTTTAATAGATTGGGAGGAGAGGGAGGGCCTAAACGCAAAATGGCCACTCATCCCCTTCCTCCCATCGCAGAACAGGGGAGGGGCGTCGGCTCGCCGGCGGCGGCCCGATTCGGGCAGCCTGGGCGACGGCGGCGACCGGGGAGAGAGAGAAAAGGGAGAGGGGAGGGAGGAGCTCCGATTCCCCTACCTAGCTCGGGCTATGGTGGAGTGAGGCGGCGGCTTCACGAGGGCAGGCGGCGGCGGCGCTAGGCGGCTCTGGTGGCGGTGCTAGGGAAGCAGGGAAGGGTGCTGGGAGTGGCGGCCGGGTTTGGGGAGGGACGGCGACGCCGTGGGGGCCTTTTATAGCCGGATTAGGCCGGTGGAGAGGCGGGGTAGGTGGCCGGCGTCGCGAGTTCTGCGGCGGCCATTAATGGCGTTCCTTCGTCGCGACGCGGCGTGCGGCGAGGGCGTGGGCGCCGAGGCCGACGTCGAGCACGTGGGGGAGGCGCTGTTCGGCACAGCGGCGGCGCGAGCGGCGAGGCGGCGGTTCTGCGGCGGCACTGCTGCTAGGCGTCGCGCGGCGCGGCGGCTGCACGCGGGCACAGGGCGAGCGGGGCCGGGGCGAGACGCCAGCGGCGGGCGTTGCGGCGTGCGGTGGGGCGGTGATGGCGGGGCGCTGGTCAGGCGGCCGCGTCGTGGCGCGCAGGGGCGAGGCGGTGCGGCGCGTGCGCGCGAGCGGCGCCGAGCGGGGCAGCGGGCAGCGGGCGGCGCAGCGACGAGCGGTGCGCGGCGCTCACGTGGGCACGGCGAGGCGCGCGCTTGTGTGCACGCGTCGGGGCAGGAGCAGCAGCGTGCGCGCGTGCGCCGCGTCGGTGTGCGCGGCGCTGGCGGCCGTGTCGTGTCGGCGTCGCGGGCAGGGGCGGTGCGCGGGCTGGGAGCGGGCGTGGGCGTGCGGCCGTGCTCGGGGAAGGGCGGGTGCGTGCGGGCAGGCGGGCCAGGGCAGGCCGGAGAGGGAGCAGGGAGTGCGGGGAGGGAGCCGGCCTGGCGAGGCTCGAGCGAGCGGGAGTGAGGCAGAGGAGGGAGAAAGGAAGGAGGGAGGGAGAGAAAAGAAAAAGGGAAAAGAGAAAAGGGGAAAAAGAAATGGGAAAAAAAGGAAAAGGAAATAGAGAAAAAGAAAATGGGAGAGAGAGGGAAAGGATAAAGGAAGGAGGGGGCGGTGCGCGCCAGCGGCGACTGCGGCCGCGGTCGGCCACGCGGGGCGTGCGGCCGCGGGAGGTGGGCCACGCAGACGGAGGGGAGAGAGGAAAAAAAGGGGGCGGGATTCGCGGCGGCTGGTCACGACGCATCGCGTTGGATGGGAAAGAGATGAGACGTGGATTGAATTCGGGTGTCGGGTCAGGTCTCCGGGGATCGGGAGATCGGAGCAGGAGGGTTTCCGGGAAGTTAGGGTTAGGGTTTGAGTCGAGCTCAACAACGAAAACCAATTTAGCGCATGATTTATTTTGGTGAGTTTTCGGGATGTCACATGGCTCGGCTCGGCTCGTTATCAAAGCGAGCTAGAAGCCAGGCTCGGCTCGGCTCGTTTGACAGCTCGAGCTGGCTCGATTAGCTCGTGAGCCAGCTCGGCAGAGCCATGGCGGGGGCGTGCGGATCCGCCAGCCATGGTCGTCTTCTTCGTGGCGACGGGGGGCGGCGTAGAGCGGCAGGACGGGAGCGGGGGCAACGCGCAGGGCCGTTGGCCGCAACACGAAGCCTCGGGACGAGAGCGGGGCGACTCTAGGGTTCGCCGGCCGCAGCGTCGAACTGCAGGAGCAGGACAGGGGCAGGGTGGCGCACATCGCCGTCGGCTGTAGCGCGGAGCCTCGGGACGCCTCCATCGCAAAGTTGGTGGCGGCATGGCGCAGCAGGAGCGACGTGTACAGGGTCTTCCTCCATGGCTTCGCGGAGAGGGGGCCTGGAGCTTGAGCTGCCGTCGGCGTAGGGGTGCCGGCCGTCGGCTGCGAGGCGTGCAGGGGCATCGGCCGCAGCGCTGCCTGCTCGCACCGGACGGCTGGGACTGGAGGCGGGTCGTTGGAGGGGCTGCCAGGGATGGCAGGACGAGCGAGGTGATGGGGCGAGATTGGGGTCTCGGCGAATCGGGGGAGCGGGATTGGAGTAGCGACTCGCGAGCCACCGCGCAGGGGAAGGGACAAGGAAGAGCCGGAGTGGGAGTTCATGGAGTCAAGTGGGCCACTGGGCCGGCTAATAGATTTGGGTGTTGGCTCGTTTTGGCTCGCGAGCGGCTCGCGAGCCGGCTCGAGCTGGCTCGTTAAAACACCGAGCCAAAACCTTGGCTTGGCTCGTTAATATTTTCCTACGAGATGAGCCGAGTCGAGCTACTAATGAGCCGAGCCGAGCGAGCTATTGAGCCACGAGTTTTTCGTCCAGCCTTATTTGCGTATGGAACCAAAACTCCTCTCTAAGAGTTTATCTATTCCGCACTCTTTACATTCAAAAGCTGATAGATTTACTCCATACGCATCATGAGAAATATAGTAGTCACCATAATGAACTTGAAAACGAAGCTTGCTCGACATATCTGGCCACACAATAATGATATTAAACTAATTGCTAATCTACTGTGTCAACAAAAATAATTACAACATAATCTATTTGTAAAGCGTAGAAGAATTTTGGTTACCTGCAGTCGCCGGCTCGAAAATCCGGCAGGGCTTCGCCTCCCTCTCTTTTCTTGGTTTCTGGAATTTTAGTGATGCAAATAAGGGGTGGGGGGACCAGCCAACCCTTATATAAGGGTGGGGGAGCCGGTCGCCCTGCTGCCGGGCGGCCGGGGCCCGCCGCCCCTCTACTGGGCGGCCTGGGGGCCGGCCGCCCCGCTGCAGGGCGACCGGTCCTCCAGGGGCTTTTCTGCAAAAATTTTCGCGAAATTTTTGTAGAAAAGCCCCTGCCGCCCCGCAGCGGGGCGATCATGTCCTGGCCGCCTGGCAGCGGGGCGGCCGGGGTATATTCCTGTAAATTTTGAAAATGAAAATATATTTTTATAAAAAACAAAAATAAAAAATAAAAAAATAAAAAACTCACCCGCCCGCAACCCCAAATACAACACCGTTGTGGTGGTGGTAACGGCATATCAAAGGTTTTATCAAAGAAGTTCATGTCAAACATTTTTGTAGTCAGAGTCAAATGAGATCGCATCTGTTGGCTGGATTGAGTAATATTTATTGTTTTCCTGCACGGTGCAAAGAGATGATCTTTAGGTGCACCTCCAACCCTTTTTAGTTTAAAATTTTATATTATATTTTCAAAATAGGATTCCACATTGAAGAAGTAGTACAAAATTCTGAACTAAGGAGGGTCGGAGCTGCACTTAAGGAACACTAATTTGCACCCCTATTTTCCTGGTTATATCCAAGGTGTTCTATTTGCCGAAGCACTCCTATAACTGTAGAACGGACTTAATCTGAAAAGAGGAACTGCATGATTGTAGACTTGGCTGATGGTGTGCACTTTTGGGCTTGAACTCGGGTGCTCATCTTCTTCTTGAGAGAATTCTGTTTTCCTGTTCTATATTATTCAAGGGGAAATTACTATTCAATTGCTTCCCTAGCTGGACTAATCATTAGGAAACCTAGCTGATCGATGTTCGTGGGCCACTACATTACCACACAAGCCAATAGCATTATTATCTCCAGCAAAGAAAAGCGAAGGGGGAAACGAAATCGTCGGTTAATTATTTTATAGCCCCCAAAACGGCTTTCTCGATCGGGGAACGGGCAGCGGTGCAATGCAATGCATTAGTAGTGATGGCGACGTTCTTCAGCTGGATGATGATTAGTCCGTTTGCTGCGACGTCGCTCTCATTCGTTCTCAGGTTTGTGCGTTTCAGCTCTTGTTTACAAGCATCCGTCCCCTCTCGATCCATTACAAAACTGGGGCTCCGTGACTCAGCTGTACTCGCAACGGACGGCACGCTCCAGGTGTAGTCGGTGCGCACGTACATGTTGTCTCCTCGTCGTTTAGGTATAACAGACACAGACTCCATCATCTGGATCACTTGCTTTTCCAATACTAATCATGGCCTATATATATGTTAATTGGGTTTAGGCCGTGTTTAGTTTAGGGGAGGTGTAAACGCAAATTTTTTTGCGAAAGAATCTTTTCAATTTGAAGTACTAAATGAAGTCTATTTACAAAATTTTTTGCACAGATGGGTTGTAAATCGCGAGACGAATCTAATGATGCTAATTAATCCATGATTAAGCAATAATTAATAGATGGTTACTGTAGCATCACTGTTGCAAACCATGAATTAAGTAGGCTCATTAGATTCGTCTCGCGATTTACAGCCCAACCATGCAAAAAATTTTATAAATAGACTTTATTTAGTACTTCAAACTAGTAAGATTTCTTTTCACTTTAATTCATTTACGGCTTTTTTGCGTTTACGGGTTGGAACTAAACAGGGCCTTAGTTTTGCGACCTGCGGTTGCTGATCAGAAAGAGATGGACAGAACTGAGAGATTGGGAGAGGGCACTAACCTTTGATTCTCGAAATAGGTGTTAGCACTTGCATTGCTCCTGTACTTCTTTTATAAGTTCGTATATACTGAGAATACGTCCACACTTGTAAGCTACTCCTAGTGCTATCATTGAATAATCATTAGGTGCTCTTTAATTATCCAGTTCTCATATTTCTGTCATCCATGTATCTATGTCTGCTAGCACTGAATAAATCGTATGATTCTCTTTATGCAGTGTTTATTTGCGTGTTTCTCTGTCATCGACACTGATAGCTCACCCAACTGAATGATAATGAACTATATTTTTAATTTGGTGCGAACAATATAAGCAGCACTCACATTATTTTTGAGGACTATATTTTAATCTTAAACAAAACTTTGCGAGCTGAGGGATGGGCTATATTATATCAGTGAATGAATAGTGAAGTACACTAAGATACTTAATAATTAATCATAATCAGTTTTAAATACAGGGGAAGTTTCTTTTTGCATTCCTTTCGTCTTTTGCCGGCGTACTGAACTCAAACACGCAATCAGAGATAATTAGTTGCGTGGCCAAAGAAGATATATAGCAAGATTAGTAAAATTTACTTTTGAGATATGCCATTAGACATAAAATTGCTATTAATTAAAGAGTAATTCAACCAAAAAGGGGAAATGTCTTTTAGCCGTTAGTTTGCCTATCAATTCGCGTGAAGATTTCTGAAAAGAATTTGCGGATGGACTTCTGAAGCCGAGAAACTAGTACGCATAAAAAAGAAACTTGTACACGCATATTTAAAATTCACAAAAAATTGTTACTGGAGGAACAAGCAATTAATCGAACACGGAGGCTGCTGGATGCTTATTATTATTCAGCTACTACTTGTATATATACTCCACTGGGAACAGGCCATATATGTATGTTTTCAAATTCAACAATTAATCGACAGGGCCTGTACTGTACGAGGGAGATTTTAAGGTGGTTTGCTCTTGCAATGCAAGGCCTACGCACAGTTTGAGACAACAATTAACTACTTGCCGATGCACGAGTGCAGAGCTAATGACAGACTTAACGATTCTTGTCCAGCGAGGACACACCGGACTAGCAATTCATCAGAGCGAAACTTAGCATATGCATAGCATAGCTGATCGACAGCAGGGCTTGTCTATCGCTTAGCTTCTATACTCCCCCACCGTGTGTAGTCAAACACACTAGCTAGGGGCTCATCTCATCACATGGACTGGTGGTCAGGACTACCAACGCAGCATGCATCACACTATCATATCTTTGCTCGTCCTATAAAGCTGTGTATAATACTGATGCGTAGATAAACGTACAAAAAAGAAGACGGAGACGCGAAAATGACAGAACGGCACGTATAGCATGATACCTACCGAGCACGACTCACCTCGAAACATCACGAATCACTCGCAAACACACCTCGTCTCCAAGTCCCAGTAGCTATAGCTGGCCAAACGACTCACATGCATGGCTCTGCAGCAGCAGCACCGACCGAACCGATCGTCCTCGACACACCTCTCGTAATAATAATAATAATAATAATGCAGGGCCGGCCGTGTGCAGTGTACGCATGCCCCGTGCACTGTAGTTTACCGGGCCAGGCTGCCCGGACAGCATTTGACCAAAGTTTAAACGGCGGGCCACGCACATGACCTGCAGCCAGTTCCCGTCGGCGTCGAGCGATCTGGCAGTGGCGCCGCCGCCGCTCAGCTCGTCTCGTCACCTGATCCGGATCTGGCTTGCTACTGATCGATGCCTGCCTGCTGCGCAGTCCGGTGAACCCCTGGCATCTCACTGCTGCTTATTAGAAGGGAAAAAAGATAATAAAAAATGCAAGCCCTTGGTGATTAGGTTAACCGCTGGTGCCCTCGTAGGCTCATGGCCCTAGGAGATTCGGCGGTTTGGTTGCAGCTATTCGGTGAGGGGAGCCTGGGGAGGAGGTTCGGTTGGGAGAGCGAGGGGATGGAGAAAAACGAAACTGTCTCGTCCATCATCCTCGTCACCGGCACATCACCACCGCTGTGCTCCTGCTCCCTTCCGGCCACCGATCTACTAGCAAGCTAGCTAGCCGGACGGCACCCGCGCGCGCACCACTGGCACATGCGCACGCGCGAGCTCGTAGTCGTAGGCCATCGGCTGCTATAAAGAACTCGCTGAGGGCGTCGAGCCAAGCAGCAGCTAGCCCATGGGGACGGCCGGACGGGGATCGGAGGGCCGGGCAGCATGGATGTGATGTGATCTTTGATAGGATGCGTACTGCACAGCCATCAGCCACGTATTGAAAGGGCGAGAGACGAGGGACCTGTGTTTGGTTTCTCCTAGCACAACTAGCAACGAGAGAATCTTGCATACATAAAGTATTAAATAAAATTTATTTATAAAATTTTTTCACGGATGAGTGTAATTTTTCGCGACGAATGTAATTAATTGATAATTGGCTACAGTAATATTACAGTAACTAACCTCTAATCATGTGGTCAAAATGCCTCATTAGATTCGCCTCGTGAAGTAGCACATGATTGTGGAGTTAATTTTGTAAACCGACTTTATTTAGTACTAATTATTGATCAAAATTTATGCTAGATGTGCTAGGGAGACAACCAAACAGGGCCGAAGGGCGCGAGGTCCACTCTTGATTGATCGTTTTGTTTGTACCGACAGGAACTGACTGGACATGGCAAATATATAAAAGAGGGGTACCCTGGGCCTGGGGAGGGAAAATTCAAGGCAGCGTAGGACAAAATGGTTCGTATATATGCTTGCTGCAGTCTAGTATATTTGCTAAAAAAACTACCGCCAAGTAAATAAACGTAACATAGCATAATACTCCTTCCGTTCTAAATTATAATTCATTTAATTTTTTTAACTCAAATTTGACCAGTCATTTTATTCAAAAAATATGCGCAAATATTGTCGAATTTAAGTTATTTTTGAAGAATTTATATTAATATAAAGCAAGCCACGATAAAAGAAGTTATATTTTGCACAATTTTTTTAAAAAGGAACGGTCAAACTTGAGGTAAAAAAGTCAAATGAGCTATAATTTGAAACCAAGAGAGCAGTCACTTGGGTTTGTTAGCAGTTAGTAGAGGATGGGTCTAGATGAGATATGATACCTTAGCATCTATCTACAAAAATATCAAATTCTTATGAACTTGAAGATAGTATTTTAATTTGTATAACCTAATCGATCAAGATGCACTTATATAAACCTGACCTATTTAAGATCTGATTTGGTTGCCAATGTCTAAGTTTCCTAAATACTTTTTATTGCTTGAGTAAGAAGTTCTCATATGATGCCATTGCATAGATGGTACATGGCGATGAACCATCTATTCATGCTTCCTAAAAAGAAAGTGCCTTTTTAGGCTCGTAGAGATGCGGAGAGGCGCCATGTGAGCCAGTGATAGAGTTAGTAAACTGTCATAAAAAGAGATAGTATAGATTTTGTTACATATCCGGACTGTAAAAGGATTAAAAAAACCATCCAGCATATAAATTGATGTTAAACGAGTGACTTTCAGAAAACCTAATTGACCAGAAACTGCAAACAGTTCCATTAGTAATTTTGGAAACCCAAACCAGGCAAAAAACAGCCAAGAGTTTCCAGTTGTAATACGAACATGCAATTTGGCCGTGGGAATCCACAATCCAGAAAATACGCATGAAGCAAATGTATAGTATTTGACAGTTTTGCGTTGGAAATGTTTGACTGCTGATCTGGGATTGCTTCCTCGCTCGTCGTCCACTCGGCATATCACCGTGCGATCCAGTGAATACGTGGCGCACATCTTCTGAAACCCGACAGATAAAAAAAAATGCCAAACTACCACTGGCCGTCCCGAGAAGCCAGAAGTCAAACGAGATTCTCACTGTCCTCGGTAAACAGATGCCGCTTTCGCAGTTTGGCACACCCCCTACCTCTGTAAATTCTCAGCCCTTTCTGGTTTCTTTAATTCTTTCAAAAAAATTCTTGGCCCGCTGCCAGGAGTAAATTTCAGCGCGGTGTTTGCAATAGTTCATCTCGGAACGAACTAAGTTTTCAGAGAGGAAAACAAAATCTAGGCATCGCTGATTCATGCATCCTACACGCGTTGAATCGGCAGCACCTCATACATGCGGTTGCTTGTTGCTTGCACGGCAGATTCGACAAGGAAACATCATCCCAAGTTTCAGCTTAGCATTAGTATATCCAACCTGATAAAAAGAATTCCATGTCAATTATTCCCTCGCGCCAGCAGTGCATCCGAGGGTCTCAGCGAAATACCAGAACCGCAGAGTGGCTTTCCTGCAAAACCACACCCCTCCGCAGTCTGCCCCTCTGCCCCCCGCATTTCCGATGCAGGTTTCTGCGCAGGTCGCCGCGTATAAAAGTCCCGAGGCAAACTGAGCGCGCATTGCCTGCCGCTGCGGACGCTTCTGCCGCCGTTCCTCTCCTCGGCACTCGGCAGAGCTAGCCAGCTAGTCGCCCACCCGCACGCGCGCCGCCGGCCGCCGGCCACAGCTTGTCGCCGGATAAGCAGGCGCAGGGACTCCCTCGCCGCCATCGGCCGCCGGCCGCCGGCCGCTACCGCGTCCACGGGACCATGAGTCGCGGCGACGCGCTCCAAGCGGTGCCTGTCGCGTCGCGGAAGGCCGCCCCGGGCAGCTCCCGCCTGTGACGTCGCCCGCGGCAGCGCGCGCCGGGCCTCGGACTTCTCCTCGGAGGCAGGGGAGGCGACGCAGCAAGCAGCATAGGTGACGGCACCACCTTCTCTCGCTGTGGGTGAGTTGCTGCTCTTGCTTAATCCTTTCCTGCTTCGCCAATTGCATCGCTGGAGCTGCATTTGGGTCGAGATTTTGTTGCTTGCATCACGACCATCCCATCCATCATCATCCTTCATCGAGTAGAGTAGGAGCAAAACTTAAGCACACGTTAATGGATGATCACGAAATCAGGCTTGACGAGACCTACTGGTACTTGCTACCCGACAAAATGTGGTATCGTAGCACTCACTCTGTTAACAACAGAAGGGCAAAAAAAAAAAAACTGCAGCGTGCTGGTAGTACAGTGTACTGTCGTCCGGCTGCATTATTCAGGACTGTAGGAGTAACTCGCGTCTGCAGTTTCAGAAAGGAAGGCGCGCACATGGCGACCCTTAACTACGCACGCTGCTGCAGTACCAATAACTTCTTGCTGCTCGTGGCCCATGCCGTTGCACCTCGGCAAGCGTGGTGTCCTAGGAGATCTAGCCGCTGCTCTGCAAGTCTGCAGCAATGGCAGGATTGGGAACCCAGGCCGGTGGCCGGTGGCGGCGGTTCTCCCGCTGACACCGAGCATGATACGCGCCCAGCTTTCTTCTCCTGCCGCCGAAATCATTTGGAGGAGCAGCGCGTCTGCGCGTGCATCGCTTCCTCGCCGGAATGGTAGAGCACTAGAGCGTCCTGTCCGTCCTGCGGACAGGCGCCCGCTGGCCGCGCCATGCCTGCGGTTTTCTAATTCCTGAGGTGGATGGAATCTTCCCCTTTTGTTTGCAAGCATTTGAGGCCTGAGCGATCATCCTGGGCCCTGTTTGGATGGAGAATTAAAAGAGGTAAAAGGGGTAAAAGTATCTATTTTTTACCTCAAACATCCAAACATGAGGTAAAACTTGTTGAGGTAAATGTTTTACCCCTTCTTTTTCCTTTACCCCTCTTTAGGTGTCAAATGGGGGTAAAATGACCAATTAAATGCTATTCTCCAACCATATTTGTCCCTAATCCAAACATCTTTATGGAATAAAATTATTGGGGGAAAAATGGTTGGAATAAAACATTTGCCTTGGGACAAATTTACCCCTCCACGTCCAAACACGGCCCTGGTTCCTGGCTCTTGCCCCTTCGTCCAAACCTAAAGCCATGACCAAGGAGGCCAACCTATACGCCTATGCCTATGCCTACGCCATTGCTGTCCAAAGTAGAGCGCATCAGACAGACAAGGTGCCTGCGTGCTCCTTCCTTTCCTGTGATCGTACCGTGCAGTGCTAGCTAGGCTTGTCGTGCAGCAGTAAATGTAAAATCCCCGGCCGTGCACGGCTGCAGTTTCCAACGATCACTTGTGTGTGTGTGTGAAATTCCAACGATCACGTATTCACATAGACATGGCTATAAAGCATTCACACACCATCATCTCTGGTAGATTACGGAAACCACATGAAAAAAAAACAGAGCCGTCCCTTCGCCGCTCGCTAATCATGCCCTAATCCTTCGGTTAGCGACGTCCAATTCGTTTTAAAAAGACCGAGACATGCCGCCGTTTACATCATCCACCACGCACTGATGGCGAACTGGATCCTTTCATCAACACAGGAGGCTTCTTTCCACACACTAGAAAGCTACTGGTTCTCCCCACTGATCAAAAGGAGTTCACACAGTTCTCTGCTGGGGTGTGGCCCTGCGCTGACGGCAATTAAAATGGGGGGGGGGGGGGGGGGGGGGGGCTGCTTTTCTTAACCACCAGATGCACACTAAACATCGAGGAAGCGTGCGGCTTGGTCGCCGCAATGATCATCATCGTGTCTTCCAGGCTAGGGTCGTCGTCTAAAACCTGCAATGATTTGGGGACAGGGACGATACGGCAGGTTAGTTTCTGCTCTGCCCCTGCGTGGTGGTACTCCTGCTATTTAATTGCTGCCCGGTAGGATTGATGGCGACACAAATCCGATTGGTTATGCATCTTGCTAGGATTCGACCGTACTACACGAATGCTTGTCCCCCCACTTCTTCGAGATGATGATGTTAGGAATAATTTCTTTTTATATATAAAAAAAGAGATAATGTTAGGAATGGAAAATCAGGTTGCAAATGGCATTTGAAGTAGTAACAATAACAAATCTAACTCGAGGTTAGTTGAGGTTAAATTCTTCAGCAGGATCTAGGAAGCAAAATTGAACTCGTGTGTGTTGAGTTTTTATTTTGAAAGTAAAGTTCAACTTCAGTTTGGTCAAACTCTTGATTCGCTCGATCCTGTGACGGTACATGTTAGTAGCCTGCCTAATGCACAGTGGCAGACAAAACCACAACAGATCAGATGCTACCAGATCCCTCCTACTCCGACATGTCTCGTTCATGTCCTCCTCTCCCTTCCTCTCCAGCTATGTTGTCAAGACTCAAGATCAGTGACTCACCGTCCAATAGTAAAACAGCCGAATGGAAACGAAAGGAACCAAATTTTCCTTGGGCAACTGAGACGAGGCCTAGGGCATTATTGGCGCTCTCTCCTTGGCATCATCTGATGCAGTACTTGCCACTAGAAAGCAGAAATCTGAAATCCATCCATCGATCCACGCATGCATGATCCATCGGACACCAAGGGGGACGCTGCGCAGAGCAGCCGGGTCCCATGGCCGAGAGGCCCTTGAATCAGAGGCATATCTCTTGACTCTTCTTGCCCTGTCTACGCAAATCCAACGTACCCAAAGCCCCGGCAATTCACTCCACGCCGGGCCCGCCCTGCGCAGGCGCTCACTCAGGCCGGCCGGAGATCAGTTTCAGAGATCCAAGCCGCGCCACGGCGAGTGGCTGGCTGGCTGCTGATGGGCGCTACAGTTCCGGCTGTACCCGTCCGACGTGTCCGCACAGTGCCCTGGACCAGGACCAAAAGTTCGCTGGACCCCCGGAGCCGAGACGAGCAGAGCAGAGCAGACTCAGCAGAGCGCGGTACGTGCCATGGCCTCCGAATGCAGAGGAGGGAGCAGAGCAGAGCACAGCGGAGAGCAGGTGAGCTGGTGGCGGCTGCCTCTCCTGTTCTGCCGGCCTGGCTGCCCGTAAACCGTTACCGGTTTCTGGCCGAGGGGCCGTTTAGTTCCCAAAATTTTTTTGCCTCTTTTTTTATATATGAATGAAGTATTAAATATAGGTAAATGACAAAACTAATTGCACAGTTTGGATGTACACGACGAGACGATTCTTTTGAGACTAATTAGTACATGATTAGCTATAAGTGCTACAGTAACCCACATATGTTAATGGTGCGATCAAAGGCCTCAAAAGATTCGTCTCGCGGTTTCCAAACGGGTTTTGAAATTAGTTTTTAAATTAGTGTCAAAAAAATCCTTCCGACATCTGATCAAACAATCGATTTAACAACCAAACAATCAACTACAGCACTAAGTGAGAGTGTCTCTCAGTCTCTCTCCTGCGCTTTCCTGAATTCCTGACCCGTCACGGTCTCGGTTAACGCATACTGTAGTCTGTAGCAGCTAGTTGGGCAGGATCGTTAGCGTCCTGGAGTTCCTAATGGCGTAGGAGTTGTTCCGTCTCGGCCTCGGGCGGTCTCGTCTGGTCTGGTCTACTCGAGGTCGAGGCCGAGCCGCCACTTGAAGCCTTCGCTATCCGCCAAAACCTTCCATTTATGGAGGGGCTTGCGCATCGCTCCGCATGTGTCCATGTCCGGGCCTCGCCGCCTCGCAACATGTGGCGGCGTTCCCGGCCCGCCACTGTGCCGGAAAACGACAGCTTTTGGTTTCCCCCGCTCCCGCCCGCGCAGTCCACCACCACCACCACCAGACCACTCTACTTAATTACTGCCCTCCGTTTACTCGCCACCAGCCAGGCTGCTGCTTCCGACGGCGAATTGCGCGCGGTGTGATGCGGTGACGCCATGGCCGTCTGGCCTGTTGTTTCTCTTCGGTTGTTCTGCAGCAGCTCACGGCTCGCTCCCACTCCCCGTCATGAACAGGCTGCAGCGGCGGAGGCATGAGGAGGAGCTGACCGCCGGGGCTCGTCGCGGCGGCGTGATGGCGGCGAGCCGGCGCGGGCGGTTCGACCACCACGACGGGCACGGCGGCGGCGGCGGGTGCGGGCCGGCGGCCGCGGGCGTCCCGGTGGTGGACCAGGCGGGCTGCACGGCGCAGACGTGCCGGTCCTGCGTGGCGGTGACGCTGGCGGACGCCATCGCGCTGGGGTGCTGCCCGTGCGCGGTGGTCAGCCTGCTGGGGCTGGCCTTCGTCAAGGCCCCGCTCGCCGTGGCGCGCCGCTGCCTGCGGCGGCTGCGGCGGCGCCGCGGCGAGCTGCGGCACAAGAAGCGGGTGCGCGACATGGACACCGCCGCCAAGCCCAAATGCCGCGCCGCTGCCGCTGCCGGCGGCGGCCGCGGCCGCGGCCACGGGGCGCTGGAGGTGCTGGACGCCGACGCCGTGGCGAAAGGCGCGCGGGGCTTGGACGACTCGGAGGCGGACGCTCGCGGCGAGGACGCCGCGCGTGCGGGAGGGAGCAACTCGTCGTCGGGCAGGCTCGACGCGGAGAAGGTGTGGATGGAGATGTACCGGGTGGGGCACTGGGGGTTCGGCCGCCTGTCCATCTCGGTGACCCCGCCCACGCCCGTGAGGCCCGGCGGCGCGGCCACGGCCCGCAACGCCGACGGCGGCGACGCCGGGAGAAAGGACGCGGACCTGCGGTGCGAGTCGTGACCGGCCAAGCCATCCGCCGCCGCGCCTCCGCTCCGCCGCACAAGCTAGTTGCTGCCGCACGGCGCCGCGGGGGCCGACTTCGCCGCGGCAATGCCGGGAGCCTGGGAAGCAGGTCCTCCGACTCCGCACGGAAAAGTCAAGAGTCCCGCGCCTCCGAGTGGAATCAATCGTCCGGCCGGCCGGGGATGCTCGGGAGAATCGCCATTACTGGAGCCGGTCATGCGGATCGCTGCTCGATTCGCGGCCTCGGCGGCAAGCAGTCGCGCCGCGTGTGCCGCGCGGCCCCGAACAGAAACGATTTCAGAGCACAGCGGGCACACCCGGATGGCACTGTCTTCCGCAGCTCTGCTCGTGTCCAAGTCCAAGTGGCTCTCTGTTCCGTCCATTTCTTCTTCTTCTTCTTCTTTGGGTTCCGGGAGCTCCGCCTGTATTTCCCTAAGCTGTACATAATTTTTACCGGCCGAGTTGCCCAGGTTGCTGGTATTTTCGGCGGTCTCTGTACATACGGCTCCCTGTTTTTTTTCCCAGAAAGATTGTACATCCTTGGCTCGAATCTGGTCGTCGGCGTCGGATCCGACGGATTGCAGAAGGCAGGCGCGCCCATGCACTCGATCGCTATCGCCCGACCAGGCGCGTGCAAATATTTGTTCGCTTGCAAATAACTACCACGTTCAACTGACGTTTCTCCTCTTTGACTAGACCGTCAGCTGAGCAATTTCTATTTATTATCCGTTTAGATGCGAAAATTTTTGGACGTAAAGTACTTTTTTGTTTGTATTTGATAATTATTATCTCGTCATGGGTCAATTAGGATCAAAAAATTCATCTCGCAAATTATAAATAAACTGTGTAATTAGTTATTTTGTTTAACTACATTTAATACTTCATGTATGTGTTGAAATATTTAATGTGATAGGGAATCTTGTAAAATTTTGAAATTTTGAAGGCAACTAAACCAGACCTTTGTATGTATCCTACTTAACTGAGATGCTATCAGGCTTCTTTCTTTAATCACAAAAAAAAGACTTCTTTCTTTATGCACGGATTTGACCTTGATCAAGGCAACGCGAGCCCAACCCCAAGGCGGGTCGGAGTTAGACTCGCCCTCGCAGTGCTCATCCCTACACAAAGTCGAGTGACCGCGGCAGCCCACCACCCCCCGGACGAGAAAAGAAAAGCGATTGCGTCTCGTCAAAACGGGCGGCCCACCAAGGAAGTAATGCAGGCCGTTGCGCGGGCAGTGTCTCGTCGGTGCATCGGCACGGCGGCGGCTGTCCGTCCCGGTGGCGCCGGCGGCGGACGGCGCGGCTACTGCAACGACCCGCGCCACAAGGAGAAACTGGAGGAGATTGAGGAGTTGCGGATGAGTATATACAGCTTAACTGGCCCGGACCTCGTCTCTGCGGACGGGGCGTTCCACATCTTTTACGAATTAGGAGACAGGCGGGATCACTCCGATGAAGAGTAGCCTAAACTACATTTTACCAATCTCAATGAAAATATCATAAAAGTATCATGAATATTAAATTACTAATATTTACCAGTAGTATGCGGAGAAAGAAAAGAGGAGTGTCATAAAATATGACAGAAGTGTCGTGAAATGTAAGAGTGTTGTCGGTACCATGTAGCACGGATACCCACTTCTACTGCAGCAAGACAGGACCTGCGTAGTCATCTGTAACTATGCAGTAAAGGGTGGAACAACCAGGGCCCACAGGACAGGCTATTACCTCACCAGGCCAACGGCCCCGGGCCCACTCCCCACTCTGGTATGGGTCTGGAGATGCCACGTGTCCCCGAGGAAGGGAAGCTCCGAGCCAGCCACCGAGATCCCGGACCTGTCATGGGCCCCGGGACCTCCCCACGCCCGTCCGGACCTCCCGCGCGCGTAGAGCTAACCTACCACCGGGGGGGGGGGGTCCGGAGCCACAATGTGTTCCGTGGGCGCGGGCGTGAGTCTTCCGCCGGAAGGCTCGCCCCCCACCGCATTCAATGCGAGTGGTTGAGGAGTACCCTATCGCCGCGGCACGCGGGACAACTTTTGTGAGGCCTCACTGTAGGCCGCGTATTACCAAGGTACACAGTGCAGCCGCATGTGACGCACCCGCGCAGAGCCCGTCTGCCGCATTAATTGGATACAACGGCACGGTACTTTTTCATCATGCCACCTACGCCGCAAGCTACACGGCCCGTTCAGCTGCGTGGCAGGCGACGCCGCTAGCTACGTCTGATGCCGTTCCGACAAGACAGCGCCTGGGCATGCTGAACGGGGGATTCTAGGAGCAGGCAAGGAAATCCAGGAGAGAGATATCATTCGCCTACGACGCCATAATGTATGAGCAGTACGTTATTTTGTACTATGTCGATGGGCCCATCTGTCGGGGACCCAACGGCCATGTATGCGCCTCCCTTGAGATATAAATGGGAGGCGCTCGCTGTGCACAACAGGCACGCTACACTCACACGGAGACACACGCTGGACTCAGCTCCAAGCTCTTCCAGACACAAGCAATACAACTCACAGTGGAGGTAGGGTATTACGCTCCGGCGGCCCGAACCACTCTAAACCGGCTGTTTTCATCGTGTTCTTGAGCGAGATCGAACTAGGCGCTAGCTAACCCCCGAGAACTCACCCTCTGGGCTTAGGCGGGTGCATTCCGCCACCTGGCTGTGGTTTGCCACACCACGACATTTGGCGCGCCAGGTAGGGGAATATAGCTGGTTTCGGTTCATCTCTTGCTCGTCTCCATGGTTCAGGTGGACGATGTGGAGATGACAGAGGGTGTGGCGTCCTCCACGCCACATGCCTCTCGTGTTCCTGCTCCAGGGGCAACCGTGCCTGTGGAGCAGCCACCGTCGGCGGCGGCGCGCGCTACTCGTCGGCAGGAGTCAGGGCGCCCGTCAAGGGCCCCCTCACAAGCTGCTAGCGGCGGAGCGCTGGCCGCAGCTAGGGAGTTGCTTCGCAACCCTCCGGCTGCTGCAGCCTCCCCAGACGCCCTGAGGCAGTGGCGAGACGACATTGACTGTCTCCTCTATCTGGCTCAGGCCTCCCCCAGTTCTGCAAAAACTGGGCAACGACCACCGCCTGGCAATGCGGTGGTACCCTACCACCGGCGCCAGGGCGGCGCGTCGGCATCCGTGCGCTCCACCACAGTGAGGGGTGCACGGACAGAAGACCTGCGGGCGGAGCTCAACCGCAGGCGTGCGGGTGAGGACGCCCGCATCTCCGTGGAGAGGGCGCGAGAGCGCCGTCTCAACATTGAGGGCCGCAACCTCAACGCCGACTTGGACGTGGTGGCACCCAAGCCTCCGGTGAACGCTCGGATACAGACGGGTGCCCCGGTGGCTGGGGTGGGTTGTGCTGCGTTGGCGGAGCACCTCCGCGCGGTGGCATGGCCATCCAAGTTCCGCCTGCACCTGCCGGAGAAGTACGACGGTACCACTAACCCGTCGGAATTCCTGCAGGTGTACGTTAACGCCATCACAGCAGCTGGTGGTAACGACGCCGTCATGGCGAGCTACTTTCATGTAGCCTTGTCTGGGCCAGCCCGGACCTGGCTCATGAACCTTACTCCTGGGACGATCCAGTCCTGGGAGGAGCTATGTGCGAGGTTCACTGCGAACTTTGCTAGTGCGTATCAGCGGCATGGTGTGGAGGCCCACCTCCACGCCGTGAGGCAGAAACCTGGAGAGACGCTCCGGGCATTTATCTCGCGCTTCACCAAGGTATGGGGTACCATTCCTCGTATCTCTGATGCATCTATTATCACTGCTTTTCGACATGGGGTACGTGACGAGAAGATGCTCGAGAAGCTGGCGACGCACGAGGTGGAAAGCGTTACCACGCTTTTCTCCCTGGCAAATAAGTGTGCCAGGGTCGCTGAGGGCCGCGCATGGCACTCAGCCCCCCAAGACGGAGACACTGAAGCTGGTGGCTCCGGTGCTACCTCCCAAGGCGGTGGCAAGAAGAAGAAGAACAAGAACCGTAGTCGTGGGGAGCCACAACCCGGCGGCCTAGCCGTTGCAGCAGCGGCACCAGCCGCCGCGGCAGCGACTGGGGGCCAGAACGTGCATGGCAAGCGTCCGCGCCCGCAGGGTGGCAGCGGAGGTTCATGCCGGTTCATCCCACCGCACGCCACAGCGCCGCTGACTGCCGCGAGATCCAGAAGCTCGCCAAGCGGGTCAATGGGCGGCGTGAGCAGTCCTCCAAGGACGGCTCACCCCCTCCTCGATAATGGCCTGGCAATGAGAAGGCCTCCGACAGTGGGGCCGCGGCCGGCGAGAAGGAGCTGGGGTACCAATCCCCCGCTCGGGAGCTGAAGGGCGTGTACCACGACGACAACTCCGACTCTGACAACGACGACCGCCATAAGAAGCTGTACGTAATGTACGGCGGAAGCTGGGAGCTTGTCTCCCGGTGGGACGTGAAGACCCTTCGCCGAGAGGTCCTTTCGGTGAAGCCGGGGGTCCCGAAGGCTGCGCCGCACCAAAGGTGGATGAACACCACCATTTCTTTTGGGCCATCTGACTGCCCGGAGAATATGGCTGGGGCCGGTGTACTACCTCTAGTTACCACCCCTGTCATATCCAATGTGAGGCTCTATCACATGTTGATCGACGGTGGGGCCGGCCTCAACGTCATCAGCTATGCAGCATTCAAACAGCTGCAGATCCCGGAGTCCAAACGACTCCATCTCGCCCATTCTCTGGAGTGGGCCCACATTCGGTGTTCCCTCTGGGGAGTATCACACTGCCGGTCACGTTCGGAACTGAGGAGAACTTCCGCACAGAGAGCGTTCAGTTCGATGTTGCGGAGGTGAACCTCCCGTTCAACGCCATCATTGGCCGGCCGGCTCTCTACCGCTTCATGGCCATTGCCCATTACAGGTATTTGGTCCTGAAGATGCCTTCCCCTGCCGGTGTCCTCACAGTGCGGGGTGACCGCACCGCTGCCGTCGCTACAGTTGAGAGACTGCATGCTCTGGCGGCAGAGTCTGCACGATCCGAGGAGGACCCATCCACCTCGCAACCCAGGGCGCCTGCAAAGGCACCTAAGGTTCAGCCGTCTGATCCGGACGATGTTCCCGTGAAGACGGTGCAGATCGGAGCGGACTCCACCAGGACCACCCGCATCGCGGGGAACTTGGAGGAGAAATAGGAAGACGCGCTCATCTCTTCGACCGGCTGCGCATAAGCTTATCTATGTGATACTTATTGCGTCCAGGAAACTGCGCCACTACTTTCAGGCACACCGAGTTGTCGTAGTGACCTCTTACCCGTTAAGAGCGATCCTGCATAACTCCAACGCCACGGGCAACATCGCCAAGTGGGCGGCAGAGCTGGCTGAGTTCCAGCTGGACTTCCAGCCTCGCCATGCAGTCAAAAGCCAGATCCTGGCTGATTTTATAGCGGAGTGGACTCCTTCCCCAAGCAACTCTGGGGGCCCGGACTTCAACGCCGGACCCCCGGAGCCGGAAATCAGGACACCAGTCTTCACCAAGCCCCACTGGGCACTCTTCTTCGACGGGTCTATCCGCAAGAAGTGGGCTGGAGCTGGTGTGGTCCTCATCGACCCAAACAGAGATCAGCTGAAGTACATGGTGCACCTTGAGTTCAAGGCCACCAACAACATGGCGGAGTACGAAGCCCTGATGTTTGGCCTGACACAAGCCATGTCTCTCGGGGTCCGGCAGCTTCTGGTTAAGGGGGACTCTCAGCTAATCATCAAGCAGGTCCGAGGAGATTGCACCTGCAACAATCCCCAGCTCGCGGCATACCTCATCGACGTGAGGAAGCTCGAGAAGGACTTCGACGCCCTGGAACTGCAACATGTTCCCCGCGAACTCAACTCAGCAGCAGATGATCTCTCCGCGAGAGCATCTACCTGGACATCCGTACCCGAGGGCGTCTTCGAAAGACGGTTGCTGAGACCTACCGCCCAGCCTACTGAGCTGGGTGAAGGGGATCAAGCTAGCACCTCGAAGCTAGCGGTCCCGGCGGCATACCACCTGTGGTGCCCGCTCTGGGTTGTGAGCTCTGTCGAGGATTGTTGACGCTCCTTAGCGCCCCGATTTGTATACCGCAAGCGCACGGTTCGTGTAGCTTTTCCCTTAGAGTATTCCCCCCAAGGTTTATCAATCCGTGGATCGACAAAGAACTACCTAAGGTTTTCCATCTAATCTAATGGATCTATCCTAACATGAAGCATAGATTGCATATAAAGGGTAAACCTTTAATAGATATGAGTGATATGTGAAGGTTGATCTCATCCATGAACATAGGCTAAATCATAGCAAAACCAAAGATATGACTAGGCCTATCGTCATCTAGTTGTAGTTCAAGCTAACAAGCGGATAAATCATGCATCTCAATCAAAAGCATCTTTAAACTCAAAATCTCCAATCCGATCCCTCGATACTCCGCCTACTCTGTGGAGACGGCCTGTCACGACGCCCCCCTTTTGAACGAAATACCCTGAAGCAAGTCGAACCCCCTCTAGTAGTTCCGCCATGAACCTCTAGCCACCATGACTACAAGATCATGCTAAGTGATCTATCTCGATAATAGATCTAAGATGAAGCGAACCCAAAGAGAAGAACGAAATCGAAAGAGGAGAACATGATCGCTAATAGATTCGGAAGACATGATTATCATTACTCACATAATAGATTCGTTTGGATCGTCACCACCGAGTACATACCATTGACGACTCCAGCTAGCTCATGAACTCCACCATGGCACAACCTCGCAGGGAGGCCATGGCGGCTAGGGATGGCCTAAGCCATCTCCTAGACAACTTCAAAGACTTGCAGCGGCCGTCGTCTCCCTCCGGTCTTGGCCCTAGGTTTTCGTCGAGTTCTGGTTGGATGGATACCCCGAGTTGAATAAGGTGGGAGCTATTTATAAGCCGAGGAAGCCACCGGTCGAAGGGGAGGCCAAACCGACTCGAAAACGGGCTGGGCCGGCCGGCCCCATAGGCCTAGGCCGGCCGGCCTACCCCTTTTCGGTCTCGCCTCGGTCTCATTTTTCACGTGTAGACTCCTCGCATCTTCTAGAGTTTCTGTCCTTCACAATTGCACCCCTTTGGACGTCGTTATCTTGGAGATATCTTCGAGGAAAGGATAGGATAGGGAATCCTTCCTTAAATCTTCATTTGCTTTGCTTAATCCCGAAGTATCTTGATCTCATCTTCGTGGGCTTGGTCCTTTGGGCTCTCTTGAAGGATGGATGTGCATGAATGTGCTTCGAATCAACATGGGCTTTGGTCCTTCCTTTGGGCTTTGGCCTTCGTCTTTCTCCGTGTTAGCAGCTCGATCACGGGCCTCGTCATTTCATGCTCCAAAATAGGCCAAAAACCTGCAAAAACGAAGTTCCTCCAAAATATATGTGCATATGTGAAAATAACCAATAATTAGGCCGGGGTTAGGACGGTTAGTGATTTTGATATTGAATTCATGCCATTATCAAGGATAAACAAGGGATAAAACGGATACTTAAGGAGCGCCAACAAGGATCCTAGAAACCTCGTGGAGTCACCCCCACCTGCTCAGGGAAGTCCCGATGCATGGATCTCCGAGATCCGAGGCTACCTGAAAGACAACATCCTCCCTGATGACGATGTGTCCGCTGAGCGCATAGTCCGATTGGCTAAACGCTACGCGGTGGTAGAAGGGGATCTCTACCGCCGTGGCGCCAATGGGTATCCTCATGCGGTGCATTTCCCAGGGAGAGGGCCACGAGTTACTCACGGAGATCCATGGAGGTGAGTGCGGAAGTCATTCCTCATCTCGCACGCTTGTTTTCAAGTCGCTCAAGCCTACATTAGATTGTTTTCAACCTATTCTACTCATATATAAAAGTGGAAGGCTTATGTGGAGCTTGGTAGGTAAAAACAATCATAGCAAAACATTATATCTGAAATATTGTCAAACTAAGAGAGAGATCTAATGGGATTACCGAGACTAGTCAAAAAGGCCATTGGAAAATAATGTTGGAGAGGGGGAAAGATGAAACACACACATTTAGATAGGTGGACATGTGTAAGTGGCAAATGGATGATCCCGAGACACAAATGAAGTTCTCGTTATCGGATTGCACATGGTTGGAAGATTTGAGTATGGAATAATTCTTCAAAGTAACTTGGAAAATTAATGAAACCAAAAAGAACTAAGGAGCATTTTATTCTTCTCTTTTTTTTTCTTTTCTCCCTTTTTTCATTTTTTTCTTTTTTTTCTTTTTGCTCCTTAGAACTTTTGATAACATAGAATACTTACCCAGCCATCCCCCATGCTTGAACGAATGCTCGTCCTCGAGTATGAATAGTGGGAGAACTAACTAGCTAGGGTAAGTATCTCAAATTCACCTTCTTCTTCGTAAAACCGCTTGAAGGTGTGTTCCAGGATCAAAACCTTTCCCTCCCGCATACTGTCACTACACGAGGATAATCGGTAATGAACAACAAGAACACGATAGTTGATGTACTCTAGGTAAACCATGCAAGAGCAAAGCAAACCCAAAGCGATTTCGCGATTCTATTAGGCATCAAAGTATCTCCGGGGAGCCTTGTCTCCCAAAACTTTTCTTTATATGGTGCCCTTGATTCTTTTGATTCTGTCGAAATGATAATCCATACTCAAATTGGGTTGTGGTCAAGGAGGTAATCACAAAAAGATATTTTTGGTTTAGGGTGGATATCCAGCGAGGTTTGCAAAATTCCCGAAGTGGAAACTCACAATGCATGGATAGATAGGCTAGCAAAAAGAAGGTTACACAAAAAGAACGGAATGACCAGCTTCTTAGTCTCGTACCAAAGAAATCAATCTTAATCCAACTCATCAAAATATAAGTTTGCAATCTAAAGGTTTCATCATGAGATTCACAAATGTAGATAGCATAGGAATTTAGTTTTCAAATTAAACAACACAAGGTGTAAGGTCATCGGTAGACTTAAATCAAAGAGCAACATAGAATATGTGGGTTTAGAATTTAGTCATTTAACCTCCACAATTAAAAGAGCCGGTATTTAATCATTTTAATTCCATTTAATTGAGAGCAAATGGTCAAGTCATATACAACATAGCGTAGGTAAAACAAAGCAGCAACTTTCATCATTTTTCCATAAGCATAAGGCATTGCCAAAATGTATCAATGTGGTGAGCTCAAAGTGATGGCGATCCTACACTTATTGAAAACAAAAACGAAACTAGGTTGTCCTCCTAGAAGCCATGTGATAAGTTGAGAGATATATACAAAGGTTGCATCTATGGTTGAAGGCATATATGTACAAGCATTTAGAAAAAGAGAGAGTTGAGGAAGAATTACCGTCCTTCTCGATGCTCGTAATGAAGTGTAGCGTGGCCTCCCCCATACTTAAGCATTGTGCTAAGCATGGAAGAAGAATCATGAGCATCTTGTGGCAACTGTGATTATCTTTCTCCATGAGATCTTTCTTCCTTGTCCACAAAATCCTCCCCCATGCTTAGCATGATGCTAGGCGTAGAAGGAAAAGATGGACCATCTTGAAATTCTTGAAGTCCTTCCCTCATGTGTATGAATATCATCTTCAATGTGTCTTCACCTTTGTTGCCTCAATTTCCTACAACTTCTTCTTGTACTAAGTCATGGTCCCAACTATAGATGTCCATGTAGCCCGCAACCTGTTAGCCCGCCCGAAGCACGACCAATTTGGCCCGGCCCAAGCACGGCCCGGCCCGGTCCAAACCGTGCCCGGGCTGGCCCGGCCCGCTCCCCGTGCCCGGGCTTGGGCCGTCACCCCAGCCCGTGGGCTGGCACGGCCAGGCACGGAATTAGCAGGCCGGCCCGGTAGCGGCCCACTAACTCCAAAGGCCTACCGAAGTATTAAACATACAGCCCAACCCACAGCCAGTCAACCCTAGCGCCCCCATCCCCCGACACCGTCTGACTCCTCTATCCCCCGACTCGACTCCCCGCCGCCTCCTCGCGCAGTGCTCCTCCCCTCCGCGGCTCCGGCGCTCCGCCCTCGCGCAGCAGGCCCCGCCCCACCCGACTCGACTCCGTCGTCCGCCCCGCCACCTCCTCCGCTCTGCCGACCTCCTCCGCTCCACTGACTCCGCCCCGCCGACTCCTCGACTCCGCTGCCTCCTCGGCTCCGGCCCACCGGCCGGCGGCGGCGGGCTTCCTCGGCTCCGGCCCGCTGGCCGGCAGCGGCGGGCTTCCTCAACTCCTCGACGCCGCCCCTTGCGCAACCCTAGCCGGCTCGGCTAGCCCCTAGATCTAGCGCCGCTTCGTGGGCTGCCGTCGCCGTGGCCGCGCTTCTCCGCCGCCACCGCCGTCGCCTCGCCGGTCCCGCGCCTCCTCTCCGCCGCCGTCGCCGCCTCGCCGGTCCCGCGCCTCGCCGGTCCACCGCGCCGCCTCCCGCTGCCGAGCACCGACGCCCCCATCGTGGGCCGCGGGGGGCCTGAGCCCGAGAAGCAGGCCGGGCTTTGCGGGCTGGCCCGGCACGAAACAGGCCCACGGCCCCGTGCCTGGGCCGTCAGCGGAGCCCGTGGGCTGACCCGGCACGGCCCGATAATGAATAGGGCCGGGCCTGGCACGGCCCGGAGATGATCGGGCTAGGGCGGGCCTGGGCGCAGATCGGGCCGGGCGGCCCGAATGGACATCTATAGTCCCAACCATTGCTTCACGTCGTCGTCGCCACCTTCAATTCCTCGTTGTCTCATTGCTGCCTCATCTTCACGAATTTTTCTTTCAATTTCCAGAACAGAACCTGTACTGATACATTGCTCCATTGCGAAGTGCACGAATTTTTCTTTCCAACGAGTCCTTATTTGCCCAAAATTGATTCCGAACAGGAGAGTTGTGTCCATTTTATCCCAGCGCTGCAATCTGTCCCGACGAATTTCAGAACGTGCAACGTCCAATGTTCTTGCCATATCTCCTTGTACGGGTCTTCAAATTCATTGATCTTGAATGCGTTGGAATGAGAATTTGATGGAGCTTCTGAATGTAAACTTTTTGCTTCTTGTACAGCTCTGAACATGTTCTCAAATTGATGAAAACAGCTGCGTCCTTCTCGGGTTTCGACGATGTTGACGATCTTGATTGAAATTCTTTTGGTCTTGAACTCATGGGAGCGCTTTTTCATGCCTGCAAAACATTTTAAACACACACTACCCCCGGGGTGACGGTCGGGAGTAGAAACAAATGCCAACAAACCTACCATTCCTAAAATCTCAAATTGTGGCAAAGTTAGCTTAGCGAAACTAGTGAGCGTACGTGTGTGCTAGTGTAAATGCAAATGAGAGGAAGGTATATAAACAAAGACAATGTTTACACCTAGTTCTAAACACCATATTTACAACTAGATTGCCGAACTTCTCCATAGCCACAAAGACTTATTTAACCAAGGTCAAAACACCATGTCTATCCCAAGATCAGTAGGCCTTCATAGCACAAGAAAAAATAAAGCGCATTGCAAAGCTTATAAACCAACCAAATGCAATATCATTGCTTGGTAACTAAATGATGATGGTCTTCAATCATGTCTAAACACCATGTTTACACAAGATTGCAAAAAGGAAAATGCTATCATGATAAGCATTACATGGATAGGAAAGCATACATCAATAAGATTGAGACCAAGCTAGCGAAATGAGGGCACGAACAATGGAATGGATGCAAAGTGCAAATGCAGAGTTAGCAAAAACAAGTGTTAGCAAGGTTGAAAGGACCTTTCGATGTTGTTCCGCAACTAGCTTATTCAAAAACAATTGCTAAGAGTGACAAAAAGCCTTCGCGACACTTCATAAGAAGTGAGGCTTTTGTCAATGAAAATGTTATTTATCGAAAAAGGATCAAGCAACCGAGCTAACAAGGTTTTAGAAGTAGGTTTATGGGTTTCCTATATTTTTGGCTTAAAACAAAAATTTTGAAGAGAGAGAGTGTTGGGTATAGAAATTCTATCTAAGGAGGTTTCAAAAAAAAACTAGAGAGAAACAAAAGTTAGAGATTTTTTTTTGAATGAAAAACATAACCTATGGTTTTAGGATTGCTCTATGAGTGGTTTTTCTAAGGGTTTTAGGATCTCAAAAGCGAGGCTAGTCAATGTTTTTTTAGAAAAAGTTTTTTTATGCAACATGCAATGCAATGCAAGGGCAAGACGAACAACATGGTATGCAATGCAACATGGGATGGGTGAACAAAATGATATGGCATGATGAGGTGGTCTAAAACAAAACAAAAAGTTAGCCTAAGTTAACTAGCCACAAGTTTAGAATCAAAGAGTGGTGCAACACTTCATATTTCTCTCTAAAAGGGACACAAAGAAAAAGACTCTAAACACTAATAGGCACACAAAAAGGTCTACAAGTTTCTCAAGTTCAAATAACAAAGTGCTCCCTCAATAACATTTAGAATGAACAACATGAAGTTGTGGTTTTTATTAGAGCAATGGTACAATGTTACTTGATATTCCGATTAAATATTGCAATGTAGACGGTCATATTAATATATATAAAATAAAATATCGGGTTGCCTCCCGCAAAGCGCTTCATTTAGAGTCATAGAGCTCGACTTTCTTACATACCTTCTCATTGATGCGAAGCCATGGTCCTTCATGCAAGCGGTGAAGGTGTTCCATGCAGCTCTTATTCCACTTCCCATGTTGGACATGATCAATCACGCTTAATGGAAAACTTGCCCAATTGTTTCTCACATCATGATCACCTCCTTCTTTGTTGTCCTTCATCGCTACCTTTCTTTTCACGGATTTTCCTCTCTGTCCAGATTGGAAGTTGCACCAACCAATTGATCCAATGCAAGGTGCACAAAATCTTCTTTCCAACAAGTCTTCATTTACCCAAAACGCATTCCAATTGAGGGAGTTATGCCCCTTTTTCCCCGTTACTGCAATCTGCCTCGTGCTGATTTCAGCACGTGCATCTCCGATGTTTGAGACATAGCTCCTCCCGTGGGTTTTCAATTGTATCGATCATGGATGCGTTGAACCGAGGACTTGATGGAGATCCTGAAGATTCAACTTTTTTGCATTGCAAATCTCTGGACTTGTGCACAAAATTGATGAGGCTTAGCGACCTCCGTTCTTGAAACTTGAAGATGTTGATGATGGTGTTCAAAATTTTGGGCACAGTTTCCCTCCTCATCATTTGAGTTTCTTGTCCTGCATGGTTAGTGAAATTCGGGGCTTCTCCCGACATGTGCTCTTTTAGGGTCATGAGCTTGACCAAGCGCAAAGCAAGATCGAGATTTGTAATTATTTGTAAACATATGCAACATAATCACATCCTCAATTAATTTTCATCAACAAGACATGGTGTAATTAAATGCAGCATGTGTTTCTTGCATAGCGCGGCGCTCATTATTAGGCAGAGGTTCTTTAAGCATGAAATCAACATTCTCAAGAAACTCTAGCCAATCATCATGAAAAGAACAAGGCATAGAATTGAAACTTTCATTCCGACTATCGGTTCGAGCATGAGATTTTTAAAGATTATCAACAAAACCAATAGAAGCTTGAGAATTCAGTGTATACCTTAGCCTCGGAGCTTTTTCATGCACAATGGAGTTGTGGTGCTTTGTGCGAGATGTCATCTTGATGCACTCTTCGTGGTTTGCTTCTCACATCTCCATGTGTTGATTGTTGCGCTCTTGTAATCCGTCGTGGTTTGTTTGCAACATCTTCGTTTATCGAAAGTCGACCGCTTGTGTCTTCATTTGCCAATGTCATTGGGGTTCTTCCTCTGCTCCAAGCCTCTGAATTTTATCATGTACGCTTGATGAAAACATTGCCCAAGCTCCCCTTCATTGTTGTCATCGTCATCTTCTTTATCTCGTTCTCATCACGTTGCTCCTGCCTCTTCTTCGTGGAATATCTCCTATATACTCAACAGAACATATACCAAAATATAGATCTATTGAAATGTTCATGAAATTACCTTTCCAACGAGTGGTCATTCGCTTTAATCGGAGTCCAAACGAGAGAGTTATGACCGTTTTACTTTAGCGCTGCGTGCTGTCCAGAAAATTTCAGAGTGCACGACTTTTGATGTTTTGGCCATAACTTCTTGTGGGAAACTTCGATTGACTTCATTCTTGATTCGTTGGAATCAGAACTTCGTGGAGCTTTTGAATATCCAAAAATATACTGCAATTTTCTTCTGAGGTCGAGCAGAATATTGATGAGAATAGTATCTTCTTGTGAATTCATCCGAAGATGTCAATGATCTCAATCATGTGGTCTTTGGAGCGTCTTGTCGTGCGTCCTTGGCTTCAAGGTCATCACCATTGATTTACCAGCACATAGCATGGCTTCAATGATGTGTCTTCTCCATGATTCTTGCTTTACCCAAGGTATCGGGATTAGTGGAGGCTCCCGTGTTTTGTGTTGATGATCTGAGCAGGTTTTCTTCCTTGATAGCATCACTCGACTAGAAGTATATCGATCATCCCACTGGAGAAGATAGGTGGTGTCATGATTCTTCTAATCTTGTTGCCTCCAGCTTTGGTCAACTTCAAATCATCATCTTTTGTGCACTCGGCCTTCTAGTCATCCTTTGACATCGTCATCACTTTCTCTGTTGTTTGCTGCTGCACTTTTCTTCGTTGAATTGCTTCTTCGTCTAGTGCAGAACATGTACCAAACTCCAAGCTCATTGTGAGGTGTATCAAATCATGTTTCCAACAAGTGGTCATTTATCCAAATTGGACCTCGGATGGAAAAGTTATGCTTGTTTTACTCCGGCGCTACGCTTCGTCCCGAGAGATTTCAGAACGCGCAGCGTTGAAAGATCTTTCCATAATTCTTCACACCGATCTTCAAAATTAACAATTTTTGATGCGTTGGAAAGAAGACTTGACGGAGCTTCATAATAATCTATTATTTCCTCATGGCACATATCTGATCTTGGACGAAAAACTCATCACAACAGCGTCACTTCATAGATGATGATGATCCAATCGCACGATTTTCTTTTCGGACATGCTTCATACCTATTGCTTGAGCAAACAAATTTTTTTTCCAAAAACATTAGTCTTTAAAATCAATTGACACGACGGCATACCTTATTTATCATCTTTTGCTTTGGGGAGTGGGGACTCGATAGCGGATGCTGGGCCACTAACAAAAGTTAGCACCTACCACTAAAGAGCGAAACTTGATGTTATTCACATCTTGTCGAAGTGGATCTAGGGTTTTCGATGTTGATGTCGAGAACTCCTCGATCGTCTTGTCGTCGATTGTCGAAGTTTGTTGGAGCGGGTTGTGGACTTCTCGAAGCCCAAGTTTGGTGTCTAGCTTTTTCCACCTGCTTTCAAGGACACAAACAAGAAAACAAGGGTATATGCAATAATAAAATTTAGGGTTAGTCCAAAACCTAGATAGATCGCCCTAGGGTTCGAGTTGCCGATCCCCGGCAACGGCGCCAGAAAAGCTTGTTGACGCTCCTTAGCGCCCCGATTTGTATACCGCAAGCGCACGGTTCGTGTAGCTTTTCCCTTAGAGTATTCCCCCCAAGGTTTATCAATCCGTGGATCGACAAAGAACTACCTAAGGTTTTCCATCTAATCTAATGGATCTATCCTAACATGAAGCATAGATTGCATATAAAGGGTAAACCTTTAATAGATATGAGTGATATGTGAAGGTTGATCTCATCCATGAACATAGGCTAAATCATAGCAAAACCAAAGATATGACTAGGCCTATCGTCATCTAGTTGTAGTTCAAGCTAACGAGCGGATAAATCATGCATCTCAATCAAAAGCATCTTTAAACTCAAAATCTCCAATCCGATCCCTCGATACTCCGCCTACTCTGTGGAGACGGCCTGTCACGATGCCCCCCTTTTGAACGAAATACCCTGAAGCAAGTCGAACCCCCTCTGGTAGTTCCGCCATGAACCTCTAGCCACCATGACTACAAGATCATGCTAAGTGATCTATCTCGATAATAGATCTAAGATGAATCAAACCCAAAGAGAAGAATGAAATCGAAAGAGGAGAACATGATCGCTAATAGATTCGGAAGACATGATTATCATTACTCACATAATAGATTCGTTTGGATCGTCACCACCGAGTACATACCATTGACGACTCCAGCTAGCTCATGAACTCCACCATGGCACAACCTCGCAGGGAGGCCATGGCGGCTAGGGATGGCCTAAGCCATCTCCTAGACAACTTCGAAGACTTGCAGCGGCTGTCGTCTCCCTCCGGTCTTGGCCCTAGGTTTTCGTCGAGTTCTGGTTGGATGGATACCCCGAGTTGAATAAGGTGGGAGCTATTTATAAGCCGAGGAAGCCACCGGTCGAAGGGGAGGCCAAACCGACTCGAAAACGGGCTGGGCCGGCCGGCCCCATAGGCCTAGGCCGGCCGGCCTACCCCTTTTCGGGCTCGCCTCGGTCTCATTTTTCACGTGTAGACTCCTCGCATCTTCTAGAGTTTCTGTCCTTCACAATTGCACCCCTTTGGACGTCGTTATCTTGGAGATATCTTCGAGGAAAGGATAGGATAGGGAATCCTTCCTTAAATCTTCATTTGCTTTGCTTAATCCCGAAGTATCTTGATCTCATCTTCGTGGGCTTGGTCCTTTGGGCTCTCTTGAAGGATGGATGTGCATGAATGTGCTTCGAATCAACATGGGCTTTGGTCCTTCCTTTGGGCTTTGGCCTTCGTCTTTCTCCGTGTTAGCACTCGATCACGGGCCTCGTCATTTCATGCTCCAAAATAGGCCAAAAACCTGCAAAAACGAAGTTCCTCCAAAATATATGTGCATATGTGAAAATGACCAATAATTAGGCCGGGGTTAGGACGGTTAGTGATTTTGATATTAAATTCATGCCATTATCAAGGATAAACAAGGGATAAAACGGATACTTAAGGAGCGCCAACAAGGATCCTAGAAACCTCGTGGAGTCACCCCCACCTGCTTAGGGAAGCCCTGATGCATGGATCTCCGAGATCCGGGGCTACCTGAAAGACAACATCCTCCCTGATGACGATGTGTCCGCTGAGCGCATAGTCCGATTGGCTAAACGCTACGCGGTGGTAGAAGGGGATCTCTACCGCCGTGGCGCCAATTGGTATCCTCATGCGGTGCATTTCCCAGGGAGAGGGCCACGAGTTACTCACGGAGATCCATGGAGGCGAGTGCGGAAGTCATTCCTCATCTCGCACGCTTGTTGGCAAGGCCTTTCGGCATGGCTTCTACTGGCCAACAACACTCCAGGATGCGGCTGAGCTGGTATAGTCCAGCAAAGCATGCCAGTTCCATGCAAAGCAAATACACACACCGGCTCAAGCTCTGCAAATGATCCCGCCCTCATGGCCGTTTGCCGTATGGGGCGTGGATATCCTGGGGCCATTCCCCCGGGCCGTCGGCGGGTACCGGTTCCTCTACGTCGCCATCGACAAGTTCACAAAGTGGCCGGAGGTTACCCCTGTGGTGAATATCACTAAAAAGTCAGCAGTCGTATTCCTCAAGTCCATTGTGTGCAGATTTGGCGTCCCAAACCGCATCATCGCAGACAACGGGACCCAATTCAAAAGCAGACTCTTCCAAGAGTAATGCGAGGACCTCGGCATCCATCTATGCTTTGCGTCCGTGGCACATCCCCGCAGCAATTTACAGGTTGAGAGAGCGAACGCAGAGATCCTCATGGGACTCAAGACCCGCACCTACAACTGCTTGAAGAAGCATGGTGCCAAATGGGTTGATGAGCTTCCGTGCGTACTATGGGGCAACCGGACTACACCCAACCGAGCCACCAGGGAGACTCCATTCTTCCCGGTCTACGGGGCTGAAGCATGCCTTCCCCCAGAAATTCACCTGGGCTCACCACGGGTCCAGGCTTTTAACAAGTCCATGCAGGAACAACTGCGGCGCGACGATGTGGACTTCGTGGACGAATGAAGGTGGCGAGCAGCAATCTGAAATGCACGCTACAACCAGGCGCTCAGGCGCTATCATCAACGGTTCATGCACAGTAGGGAGCTCCGGGCTGGCGACCTCGTCCTGAGACGGATCCTGAACCGAGCAGGGCTCCACAAACTCTCCCCCAGCTGGGAGGGGCCCTTCAAGGTTACAGAAGTTTGCCGGCCCGGATGTGTTCGCCTTGCCACAGAAGATGGAGTACCGCTCCCCAACCCATGGAACATAGAGCACTTGCGTAAGTTTTACACTTAGGCAGAGCAGGGAAATGAATTTTTCCTTTGTAATAAGATAGAGTCAGCGTGCGGCCCAGAGCGGTTGGGGTCCGCCCCCATAAACCCGACCTCTGGCATCCATCGCACCAACGACTAGCATTAACGCGCGGCCCAGAGCGGTAGAGGTCCGCCCTCGTAAACCCGGCCTCTGGCATCCATCGCGCAAGCCATGTATATCAAGATGCAAATGAAAGATTTTCTCCCAGTTTTGTCTGTGTGTCAAAATCTAATTTCGCATTTCAATTCTCAAGATTTTACTTTTCTAACCCCCGCGCGGACTGCCACTATTGTCGCTACAACTAAGATCTGTATTGAGTTGCTGGACTACCGTACCGATCCGGACCCTCTTGCTGCTGGAAAGGGGTCCGGGCCCCTAGGGACCTACTCTGGAGAGGGGGTGCTTGTTTCCTGGGGTGGTCCGGAGTCCTGTGTAGCCGCTTAGCCGGTTCCGTACCCAAAGCCTACACACTCCGCCGCCCTGTAACAAGTGTCCTAGTACCTGGAGCTGGGTAATTAGGGGCCCGGACCTCGTTCTAAGCTCAAGGGTTGGCTTCCTAAGTCCTACATGACAGGTCCAGCTGCATATCTCAAAGGATCGGGTGCGACATAGTGACCTCACCCACTGCTAGGAAGGGTCTGGAGCGTTGGAGCCAGGTCCGAAAAAGTCGTGTTGTTTCCTGGAGTGGCCCGGAGCCCTGTGTAGCGCCTTAGACTGGTTCCGCACCCTAAGACTACACACTCCACCACTCTGTAACAAGCACTGAATTGCCTGGACCTGTGCATCTGGAGCTCCGGACCACGTACTAGCCTGGGGCCTGTCCAAAATAGGTCCCGCGGGACTGCTACTAAGTTGTAACTTTGAAGTGGTACACAGGTTGAGCCTTGACTGGTGGTAGCCAACCTTGAACCATTGAGCCTACCTACCAGGGGGTTCCGGCATCCGCTTTAAAAGGTTTCATGCAGATCGAGGTCCACTCTTGGTGGTTGACAGACTCAAAACAACTGAGTCTATCTCCCAGGGGGTCCGAGGCGTTTGCTTTGAGCCAGACACCAAGGATCGATCCTGCATGCGTCAAGCAGCTAAGTCGCAGTATCATTACTACCAAACAAGCGAGTTTGATTCTCCTCTCTGTAGTTCTTTCTGCTACACAGGGAAGGGAATAAGATGCCTGCTCGTCTGGCAAATTATGCTACACCTATGCCTAAGGACGCTTGTCCCACCGGATCCGGGGTGTCTTTTGCGGCTCGGATGCCAGATAGGTCCTAGCAACTGAACCTATCTGCCACGGGGCCAGGGCGCCGGGGTGCTGCATACCGCAACCAGAGCAATTAACAAGCAGCTAAGTTGAAATTTTCCACTATTTAAAATTTCAACCATTACGGTACAATGTTTTGTTACATAACTCAAAAAACAAAGTAAAGGTACAATGCCCAGCTCAAGGGTCTGCAGGCTCCCGCTTAAAGTAGGCGGCGACGAAATCGACGACCTCCCGCACGCTGTCCCGAGCGGCGGCCTCCATCTCCGCCACAGGACCATCAAGCACGGGGACTAGCGAGATGGCCGGGTCGTGGCTCCGGAGGCAGGTCAGGATGTGCTCTGCCACCATACGGATCAGCTCGCGGCCCTCGGTCTCAAGCTGACCAGTAAGGACCGGCTCCAGACGCCGGAGCCTATCCGAAGCGGAGTTTAACACTGTGAGGGCGTCAGCAATCGAAGCTGGCGGCTCCGCCACTTGGATTGGACTCAATCCAAGTGGCACCAGTGCTAAGCTCGCTTCGGTCGCCCAGTCAGCGATTCGCTGGGCCCTCGCGCGCTGGTCCTCCTGGAGCTTCCGGACCGCCTCCTGGACCGCCTCGTGCACCCGGGTGTCCAGAGCTGCCTTGGCCGCTTCCACCTCGCGGGACCTCTCCTCGAGCTCAGCCTTCCTCTTCTCCGCCGACTCCTTCTGCTTTTTGAGGGAGTCGCGCTGGCGCCCAAGCAGCTTCTCCATTTTGGCGGTGAGGGGCTCCCGCTTATCGAGGGACTTCCGGTCCTCCTCCAGCTCCGCCTCGGCAACAGCCAGCATGCTGGCCCTCTACTACAGTTGCTCGCGCCATCCCTGCAGAGTTGCAGATAGATTGTCGAGCTCCTGCCTCCGGACCTCGAGACCCTGGTTGTGAGTCTCAAGCTCGGACCGTTGGGCCGCGAGGCCAGTCTCAAGTTCGGACCACTGAGCCGCGAAGCTGACAACCTCCAGGGCAAAGGCCTCCTCCCGCTGCGCAAGGGATTTTTCCCGGCTCGATACTGCGAACTCCCTGTCAAACACCTTCCGAAAGTTGACTCGGTAGGCCTCTTGGTCAGCCTTGAGTTTGGACCGAGCTTCCGCAGCATGGGAGGCTTCAGCCTTCGTGTGCGCTTCCAGGCGGGTGTGCTAGTCGGAGAGGCGCTGGCGTTCGCTCTCCAGGGCAGCCCACTTCCGCCGGAAGGCCGCCTCGGCAGAAGAGGTTGCCTCCTCTATTGACCGCCGGACCTGGACCAGCACCTGGGGGAGGGGAGTCGCTCCTCCTCCAAGGGACCCTGCAGAAGCTGCCTGCCAAAGACCACCTCCAACTCCTCCTCCGCTATATGATCGGAGCTAGAGGTGGGAGCTTCCGGCGCAAGCATCGGGGCCTAGGTAGCCATTGTGTTCACAGCTGCAGCACTTGCCGCCGACGCGCTCGCCGCCGCCGCTGCGTCGGGTGCGGCTGCGCCCCGCGCTGGCGCAGCCGCCGCCGCTGCGTCAGGTGCGGCTGCGCCCAGCACTAGCGCCTCCACCGCCGCTGCGTCGGGTGCGCCTGCGCCCAGCACTGGCGCCTCCGCCTCCGCCGCCGCTGCGTCGGGTGCGGCTGCGCCCAGCACTGGTGCATCCGCCGCCGCTACGTCGGACGTTGCTGAGCGTAATGATGGTGCGCCTACCACTGTCGCATCGGGCACCACCGGGTTAGCAGAGGTCGCTGCACCCGAGGTTCCCACACCCGCTGTCGCTCCCGCTGTCGCTGCCGAGGCCCCGGTAGCCTGGGCACCGGCCGACGAGCCGGCGATGGTGGAAGAACTGCTTGGGCGAGAGGCCCTGGCAACCAAGAGAAGAAGCCTTCAGCAAAAAACAGGGCACCTAGAACAAGGGGAGTGAGCAGAATAACACTAACCCAGAAGCGCCGGGTATCCAGCGACCACGGAGGCTCGACGACTGCTTCTGTTGCTGCCGCTGCTCCCGTGGTGGCGACGGAGGCGCAACCCGGGACTGTTTCCGCTGCTGCTCCTGTTGCTGCTCCTGTTGTTGTTGTTGTTGTTGTTGTTGTTGTTGTTGTTGTTGTTGTTGTTGTTGTTGTTGTTGTTGTTGTTGTTGTTGTTGTTGTTGTTGTTGTGTTGTTGTTGGTGTTGTTGTTGTTGGTGTTGTTATTGTTGGTGTTGTTGTTGGTGTTGTTGTTGTTGTTGTTGTTGTTGTTGTTGTTGTTGTTGTCGCTGCTGCTGCTGCTCTTGTGGCTGTCGCTGCTGCTGCTGCCGGAGGGTTCCGTCGCTTATGAGTAACCTGCGCCGGCCTGCATCTCCCAACGTTGCACCGGGACTGCTTCCCCTTCGTAGTGGGGCCGGATCCCGCGGCGCTCGGAATAGCTTGATCCCCGGACGCGCCAGGGATCCGGAGCCCACGGGTCGGGTCGCCTCCGGTCTGGCGTGCGGCCAGCCCATCGTCGTCAAGAGTTGGCAGGGTAGCCAGCACCGCCGTCCTCAGGCGCGAGTCCTCACAGAGGGGGACGATGCCCTGGGGAACGATCAGGTTCTCCAGGACAAAGACTTCTCCCGTCACTGCCCGCACCAGGACCTCCAAGGCTTCCTGGGTCAGGTCGCTCCCCTCTCCTCGGCGGGTCCTGCTGCAGTCATTGAGGTCGGTGAAGCTCCAAGCAGGACGTGGCCGCTGCTTCAGGGGGGCGATCCAGCGCTTCAGGAAATCTCCAAGTACGTGCAGCGAAGTGAGGCCGCCCTCCGCCAGCGACCTGATCTTGCCCAGCACGGAGTCGAAATCCGGTGGCAGGGACGGCTTGGTCCTCCAGGATGAACGATCGGAGGCAGATCCCTCGGTCGGCATGGCCAGGCGCTCGTTGGCGTCAGTGGTGGCGATGACCCACTCCTTGCGCCACTCATCCCACTTCCCGCCGTTGAGGCCGGGGATGTACGGCGACTGCAGGCCGCTCCTTGTTTGGAAATAGTAGGCCCCCACCTCGTCTTTGCTCTTCCCGGACTTCACCAACTGGAAGAAGTAGTGGAAGAGGATGACGTAGGGCCGCACCCCCACGAACATCTCGCACATGTGCACATAGATGGCCGTCAGAAGGATGGAGTGCGGCGTGAGGTGTTGAAGCTGGAGGCTGAAATCTTCCAGCAGCAGCAAGAAGAAGGAGGAGATCGGCAGCCCCAAGCCGATGGAGATGTGCGAGATGAATAGCACAAACTCCCCGACACGCAGGTTGCCGAGGGGAACCGAGCCTGCTCTAATCCCCCAAGCAGTCTCCTGTGCACTCCATCCAAGCAGGCGGCGCACCGTGCTCAGCTCCTCTTCGGACTGGAAACGGCGGGCATGAGCAAGGGATGCCATCTCACTGCGGAGGAGAGGAGCAATCTACGCGGGGGAGCAAAGGGCGAGAAAGATCGAAGGCAACGGGCGCAAAGGTTGGGAGGAAGAAGGCGAATGCGGGAAAGTAACCACGGTACGCGGTTCACCCCTTTATGTAGCCTGATCCAACCGGCGCGCTCCGGAACCGTCGCTGGAACCCAAGCGACGCCCGCACCTGGTGTTAACCGCCCAGTCTATGAAAGGGGGACCAGACCCGCCTGTCAGGGAGAGCGGGTAACAAACAAAGGTGTGAAAAGGCGGGATCTGAACTGTCTCCCGCGCGTGAAGCGAGGCGGAAGCTGAGCTGACGTGCACGTATTAAGCGCTGGCATGACCAAGCTTTTCGGGAACTGCGCTGGTAGTAAATATCCCGTTTTCTCCGTCCGCAACAATGCCGAGCATCGCGCGCGTGACTAGTGCAACCTGCTCTGTGGCAGAGCGCACTTCCGCCTATCGCATTGAATGCGGTAGGTAGACGAGTCTTCTAGTGGAAGCCACGCGGCCCCGCGCACGTGCCCGCACCTACGGACACGTGGCGGCTCCGGACTAGCCCCAGGCAGGGTGTCGGTTCCTCCCTGCTGAGGGGTCCGTATAGTATATGGGGTCCGGTACTCCCTGGGAGGTTCGGGGCCCCAACTGTTTTGGCTGAGGGCTACCTCCTCCGGGACATGTGGCATCACCGGACCTTCCCCAAGCGGGGAGCGGATCTGGGGCCGTTTGCCGGGTAAGTAGGGCTCAGGACCACAGGGGTCCGGCTGCTCGGTCGTCAGGGCGTAGTTAAGGATAACTACGAGACTCTTGCCTAGACACAGCAAGAGGGGGTACCCCAGTCCTGGGGTACCGACAAGTGTCATCACCATGACACTCGTTATCATCATGACACTCCACTGGCACACTTCTTAAGATTTCAGTCTAGATAACTGTCGATGACACTACCACTAAGACTGACCTTATAGGCTACATAATGATCCACATATGTATCTCAGTTAGATTTTTTTTATTTTCAACCTCTAATTTCAGAGTAGTATCAACTACCGAATCAGCTCCTCAAATATGTATTTAGTTCAATGGAAAGCAGATAACAGTATGAAAGAAATTATATTCTATTATAGTAAGGATAATAATTTAGTCAGTTGTGGGCTGTATGTTGTTGTCATGTCATCTTAAGTCAATCTATGCATTCTTAGAAGTTTGTTGTTTTTTTAATTGGACCAACCTCTTTCTCCTCTTAATATAAAACTACCCAGCTCTCCTAACGTGTTTGAAAAAAATAATAGTTGGTTTTATAGGTAGTTCACCATTATTGTTTGATTCATTTTCTTTCTTAACCGAGATGCTACTGTTAGTAAATGTTTGGCTTCTCGCATGCCCGTATTACGTGGCGAAACGTGGTAGGCGAAGGCCCCCCACTTGGCCTTCTTCCGCTGGGGTTTGACAGGATACCGGTACCTCCTCGCGCACGAATGGTTGCGTCCTCGTCGTGCGCAACGGGACACGGCATGTTCATTGTTTCGTCGTCCACGTCTCCGCGCCTTCGTCATGCTCGCTGCGCTCACTCTCTCTCCTCGGTCAATGCCTCAACGTCCGACATCGCTATGCGAGCTCTCTCTTTGTGCGCACCATGCCCCGTCCGAGAGGCCGCCGTCGCCAACGAAAGGACAAGCATAGGGGGGCCCCAGACGACAAGGCGGATGAGGGGCAGTTAATAAGCTTTGTGATGGATGGCGACTCGATCCAACGATGCCGAGAGAGATGGAGCAAGAAAGGCAGCCAAAGTGGGCCATGCTTCACCTCTTCTCTCCCTCCTCCCGACAATGGGCCCTGCTTGTCGTCTCTGACATTATATTCTTCTCCTACTCGCCTTTGTTTATGTCTTGTTCGGTTAATTCCTCCCATAAAGGAATTGAAAGGGATTTTGACTTGTTGGTGATTTAATTCCTCTCAACTCTCTCTTTAATTTCTTGATATTAGGGTTGACAATAATGGATTTATTAGTGCGCGAAGAGCTATAAGAAATGATAGAGGATGGCACACTGGATATGGATTACTCACCTGACGCGAGGACGGGCGGAGCCAGCCGGTGGAGCCACTGGTGTCAGCTCTACAGGACACCGGTGTCGGCTCCTTTGGTGAACAGTATAGAATAGTAATTCACTACTGCCTTTGCAGCCAGCCGCCGGTGTTAGCCGACACCGACGAGTACACATAGCTCCGCCCCTGCGCGAGGATGGAGGTGGCGGTGTCCAGTGATGTATAGATGCTTAATTGGCGGTAGTCCCTTGCGATGTTTGTTTGCGCAGCAGATGGGAATTGGCTCTACTGCTACCGCGATGAAACGTGGATGGGTTTAGGGTCACATGAGATTGGTGGCCGTGGTGCTTGGATGACCATACGGAAACAGAGCTCATCAGAATAGTTAAAATTTACTACTCTGCACTCTTCTCCCCGCATTCGACGGGCGAATCTGGGCGCGTGTCGACCCGCGCGCGTTCTGGTTATTTTGCAAATATACCCTCCAGTTTTTTATAAATCGCAACTCAGTGCAACACATTCAAAATGATCAGAAATCATGTTCTAATATTGTTCATATAGGTCCTCCTTGAAAATTTTAATATTACAAACATCCCCAAAATGCACCTTTGCGAAAATGCCCTCCCGCAGCTCCGAACGGCTGAACCTCCTCGCTCTCCTCCCGGCTCCCCTCTCCTGCTCCCCACCTCCGCCCTCTCTCTCTCTCTCCCTCTCTGCTCTCTGCGTCCACGCCGCCGCCTTTCCTCCCCTTCTCCCTCTCCACCTGCCTCCGTCGTCCCTCCCCGCCGCCGCTCCTCCTGTTCACCGCCGCCGACCGCTCCTGGAAGATCCGGATCTGGCGGTGGGGTGTGGCTTGGAGGAAGGGGGGATCCAGATCCGGCAGTGCTGGCCGGCCGATGCTGGTGCTTGGGCGAGCAGGACAGCCCCGCTCTCACCGCGGGCACCGTCCCAACCCGCCCCCCTCACTGTGGCGCTCCTTCCCTCCGGGATCCGGCAAGGGCGAGGCTTGCAGCACCGGCGGCGCCGGCCGGGCTGCCTCGTGGAGCGGCGGCTCCTCCCCTCCGGGGTCCGGCGAGAGCCGCGGCTGGGCGTGCAGCGGGGGCCGTGGCTGCAGGGCCGGCGTGGCACCCCTACCTTGTCTTCCGGTGCAGGTGCCCCTTCTCTCCCTCACCCCCTCCTCCGCTGGCGCTGGTGCAGCGGCGGGGCAGCGGCCTGCCAGCCCCTCCCCTCCAGATTTGATGGTTCTAACCTCCACGCCTCCTCGCTGATCTGGATAGGAAGGATGGACACGCTGCTATGCTGAAGAAGGAAGAACTGCTCGTGCCAATCAGCTTAGCCATATCCTTGCGTGAATTAAGGTAGTGCTCCCCTTCCTCCTTCCTTTAGCTTCGTACATTGCACCAGTAGGTTTGTGAACCTGTCCTTTTTCTCTTACTCATCAATTGTGTATAGAATTAAAATAAGCTCCTGTTAGTACAAAATGTTCCAAGGTTCTCCATACATTTAGCAGGGAGATATGCTAACACTTCCCATATCTATTCCCTTGACAGAAGCAGGCAGATATGCTCTTATTATTATAAATGTTTTCTATAAGTTATTTTTTTCCTCTACGACCAGGCCACAGAAGAGCAAGGAAGAGGTTGGCCTCCCATGCACAAGCTCTTTTTCTTATCAGCATCAGATAGGTTATTGTCAGAACCTAAGTCTGAATAAAAAATTGTTTAGTAGTCCTTATTTCGGTACTAAATAGTCATGCTTCTGATGATTTCCTTTTATAATGGAAGGAAGGATGCTTAGTCACAAG
Source organism: Panicum virgatum (assembly GCF_016808335.1). NCBI lineage: Eukaryota > Viridiplantae > Streptophyta > Magnoliopsida > Poales > Poaceae > Panicum > Panicum virgatum. The sequence goes on along the minus strand of NC_053140.1, from coordinate 42,690,721 downwards.
AATGGAGAATTGGAGCTGAGATTCATGCTGACTCAATAAATTTTTATGGATTATTCAGCTACACCATACTGTGGCGTTACTGTTGTGGTTTATGTATTGTTCAAGGCATAGTTTTTTCCTGAAATGAGTCGAAGGCATAGTTAAGATAACCTGTAATTGCTTGTGCATGAACTTATGCTGCTTATAGTAAAATTATCGACCTTGTATTAGTAAGTGATTTATGGTATCAGTTACATAATGACTTTTCATGTATAAGCTCCTATCTTTGTTAAAATACAAATCCATTCATATTGTTAGGCTTCCACTGTGGCATTCATCTGTTGTTCAGTGTTTTCATTGTCTAATATTTACTTCTTTTCATCTGTTTATATGGTAGGGCGCGCAACGCCCGCCAAATGTTCTAGTAGTCCTCAAAACTTTTTACAAGTTACTAAATCAGAGCTGAGCTTAATGGTAAATAGTTCTAGTCGGAGGGGTTAAGCTCTAGCAGAGAAATCTGTTGACGATAGGCCAGGAATGCCTTTAAGGGATTTTTTTTGAAGGACACGGCTAATTTACGGCCGGCCGTAAATCAGACTAGCCGTACGGTCGTTCGGACAGTGAGTGTTGCATGCATGTGAGGGACAATGACAGAACCAACATCGCATGCATGCACATAATTTTGAAGATAAAAAATGCTATAATTTCAACACCGAGCATCGAAATCAAAATCCGATTGCACAGTTGTATTCGTTTCAATAAAAACTTCAAAAGATCTCACACCACTATGTTTTAACATATAATTTTTTTGAGAGAGAATATTTTTTCGTATATTCTAATTTGCTTATGATGTTTGCAAAAAATGCTCATGGGTTTACATAATATTGCTTTTGCATGCCCGAGTTCAGTTAAGTGGACATTGGTGTTTATATTGTGAAGATAGAATGTTTAGTGTCAATAGTGGATAATGGTAAACAATTTTGTTAGGTAGGTGAATATTGATCGCATGATCAATAATAGGCAATTTTAGCACATGGATTGAGTATTTTGACTAATTGATTTTGGCATTTTTTTCACAGTACATAAAGCAACTTATGTGTTTTGAAAAGTATCGTCGAAATATATTCAAGTGGGGTCTTGTTTTGAAGATCTCCTCGAAAGAGATACAGTTGCGTAATCGGAATTTGAATTTGATGTATTGTTTAAGAACTACAACTTTTTTAAGTTTTGAGTTCGTTTGCAGGTGTCATGCCCTGCACGGTGGAGAGCTAACTTAGACTGTCTTGCAGTAGTGTAAATGTGATTTTGGTGGGATAGCTCACGGATATGACCCCTGATAAATATTGCGTGTCCGTTCGAAGATGGACAACAAATTTTGGACGCCGCGCAGTCGAGCAAATTTACGGCCGGCCGCAACAAAGTCTTTACCTTTTTGGAAATAACATATCTTTTCTTTTGAGATACTAGCAGCTTTTTTTTTAGAAAAAGACGTACTGCTTATATTAAAGTTTAAAGCAACCACAGGCATTGGGACACGAGATCCACAGGGCCACAGCATTGCACTGTTTCTAAATCCGGCCCTGGACTACTCAATGACACCATATCCTGCAGCCCATTGGGAGGGAGGGAGAGTAGTTTGCTGCAGGCTTTGTGAAAATGAAGTCTGCAGGCCGCGCCGTGATGGGCTGGACCATAGCACGCATCTCTCTTTGGAACCCCCCTACCTCAACAACCTGGTCCAGTCTATGTCAAAGCAACCACAGACCACGGGAATTTCGGTCCAGGAGGCATCACACGCCTCTCTCGTCGGGTCGGGACGCATCTTGGCGGGGGCCTCGTTTATTACAGCTGCCCACGGGTGCAAATGGATGCAAATCGACGCAAATCAACACGGGAGGCAATCTAGCAGAGCGTTGTTGGGCGGAGGGGAGCCGCCGCCGGACGGACGGGAGCCTGCACTGTCAATTCCGGAGATCCGCGACCTGGAGGGATGGAGGGATGCGACAATGGCAGAGGCGGTGCTGTTAGCCCAACAGGCCGTGGAAGATGGGATGGAGCGCGGTGGCTGCTCAATTGGTAGGACGAGGAAGAAAAATGGCGCGACTGGGAGGAAAAACGGGCAGGGAGGCGCGCGGAAAGTGAGAAAAGGCGGGGATCGGTGGTGAATTTTGGGATTTGGAGTGCCCCAGCGTCCGCGGATATCTAGTTCCAGACAGCGTTGATTTTGGGCGAGCCAAAATATTAGGCCACTGTTGGAACTTATATTTTTTATTTTTTACCCAAAAGTTATTATTAGGAGTGGTGCACCTTCAACTCTCATTAATTCAAAATTTTATACCACATCTACAAAGTGGAATTTTATTTTAAAAATGTAGTACAAAATTTTAAATTAAAAAGAGTCAGAGGTGCATCTAAAAATCACCCATTTAAAAAGACTGCTGTCGTGCTGCGCATAGGCATGGAAGCAAAGGGAGGGAGAGGCGTCTGTTCTAGCAGCCGCCAGGCGGAACGGCAAGCTTGGTCCCCTGCCAGCCATTTTGCGTGCGTCGTGTACGCTACTGAACTGTTCCCCCATCCTGCCAGCGTGTGACACTCTCCCCAGTCTAGAGAATCTGCCACCTACCTCTACCTAGTAGAGCACTCTCTCCGTTTTAAATTATAAGTCATTTCAAAAAATTTGAAGAGTCAAAATTTTTCAAATTTAACCAAATTTATATGACAAGATAATAACATTTATGATACCAATTAAGTAGTATTAAATTCTTTATTAGCTATATTTTCATATTGCACCTATTTGATGTCATAAATTTTTATATTTTTCTTTATAATTTTAATCAAACTTTGAGAAAGTTTGAGAAAGTTTCATATTGCCCTTTCCGCTGCTAGCATGAGTCGCCTTCCAGGAGCAGCACGAAGCCGACGGCCCGACGGCACGGCCCAACAACCCCCCTGCGAACGACGGCCGATCTGTCAGCCCGGGCCGGCGCGATCGGCAGCATGCCAACCGAAAGAACTCGCATACCATACCATACCAAGCTGCGCCCGGGCAACAAGATTTAGGCTGACCACAGCGGAGGGAGCAAGAGCAAATTTACTCCCTCCTCGTTTCCACACCTTCTCTGTCTACAGTGCCAAACAGTACATTTACAGTGTCAAACAATATATTTACTCCTTTATTTGTTCCATCCACTGTGGACGGTCTTACAGGAGGAAGCAAGAGGTCGGGAGGCAAATGCGGACAGCGAGTGCGGATGGATTGGGTCAATGGGGTGGGGTTCCCAGCTCCGCTCTGTTCTCTTCTTGGGCGAACCCATCCAGCATTCCAGCTCGCGTGCTGACACATTCCATTCCCAGCTTTCTAGAACTGCCACCGCCGCCACGGTTGCAATCCGATCTACCCCCTGCCCCACCCAGCCCCTGCGCGTCGTATCCTCGGACAGACCGGCACGTGTGACGTGTGTCCCTCGACCCCCGCGGCCCCGCCGCTGCAAGCCTGCAACCATCCTCCGCTGCCGCACACTGACTCGTGGTCCCGCCCGGTTGGTGTGGCCCACCGGCCAGCGGCACGTCGGGCGCCCTTTATCTGCCACCACGCCCGCGCGCCCATCGCACACCGCCCCTGCCCTGCCCTGCCCTGCCCTGCCCGACCTCTCTCTGTTCGCGCCGCCACCGCCTCACGCCGAGAAGAGGGGGGCAAAGGGGGAGCGCAGCCAATCAGCCGAGGCCGCGAAAAGATCTCGGAAGCGAGGAGAGGTCGGTGATGGAGGACGAGGACACGGCGGGGCAGGGTCCCCACGAGAACCTCGCGGAGTCTCCTCCCGCCGCCGAGGCCGCCGAGGTGGGGGACGAGGACGACGACGGGTTCAGCTTCCCCGCCCCGCCGCTCGCCGCCGACGCGTGCATCGTGCCCGTGTACCCGATCTTCGGCCGGCCGCCGTCCCCGCCGCCACCGGCGGCGGGGGCGGGGGAGGACGAGCCGGGGACGGCCACCGTGCGGGTGCCGCTGGGCCGGCTCCTGCTGGAGGAGCGGGAGTTCCGCGCGCTGCAGCGGGACGCGCGGTTGGAGAGCGCGCGGGCTTGGCAGGACGACGACGACGGCGACGGGGCCTCCGCCGGCGCGGACGAGGAGCTGGAGGGCGTGCCGCCGGAGAGCTACTGCCTGTGGGCGCCAGGCGGCGGGCAGGCGCCGCCGTCCCCGCGGCGGTGCCGGAAGAGCGGCTCCACGGGGTCGGTCCTCCGCTGGCGCCGCATCAGCGACCGCCTCGTCGGCCGGAGCCACAGCGACGGCAAGGAGAAGTTCGTGTTCCTGACTGCCGCCGCCGCCGGTCCGGAGCCGCCGCTTCCTCCTCTTCCTCCTGGCCACAAGGAAGAGGAGGAAGGAGGCGGCGGCGGCGGCGGCACCAACAAAGTCCGCGACGGCGGCGGCGCGGCCAATCAGTTGAGATATTACGGCAGAGGCGGCGGCGGAAGCGGCAGCCGGAGGCGCTCGTACCTGCCGTACAAGCAAGAGCTTGTCGGGCTGTTCGCCAACGTCAGCGGGCTGCGCCGGAGCTATCACCCGTTCTAACGCGCTTCCTCCAAGCTGCTCGTACGATCTTTGCCTGCTTGCTTGCTTTCTGTGCATATTCCGGCTACTACTAGTACTATACTACACTTGTTTTACAGTTACAGCAGAAGTACAACCGCGTGTGTTCTCTCTAAGTTATTGGTTTGGATAAATAGGATTAGTGTACAAATAGCTAGCACGGCCTCAACAATGGAGTTTGCTGTTGGGGACACCACCTTCGGTCCGGTCGCCGAAGGTGCGCGAAGACAAGACACCAAGAGCGCTGAAGCCGACGCCAGGAGCAAGCGCGGAGGTCTTCGCTATTCTTCGGGATGGAACGCGAAGACAGACGAAGACCGGGCGACGCCAGCATCACGAGTGGTCTGTAGACCCCGTGGTCTTCGTCGGTCTGGGTGAAGAGGACCGCCTGGGATTGTGGGCCTTGCTGAGCTGTACCGCACCCACACTGTAATAGGAAGATCACGTGCATGTCCGGGAATATTCAGGGAATATGACCATTGTAAGGGGGTAAAAGAGTAATCATACATGGGAGATATAACGCCACTTATAAATACCCCCTGTAATGTGCATTGATGAGACATCTGGAATAGGGAGAACTTTTCCTCCTTGTTTTGCGTGTGCATTTATTACTGTTATAGTGTTCCTCCATTCCGGAGACGCTCTCCACCAACAGTTTGGTGCCCACCCGTCGGTTCGATACACAACATGGCGGCGACGAAGAAGAGAGGAACCACCGGAGCAACTTCGGAGGACACGACGACGACGACAACACCCTCGCAGGCCGAAGCGGCAGCAACACAGGCGAACGGGGCTAGCAGCGACGGCGTCTCCGTCGACGCCCTTGCAGATGGCCAGCTTGAAGTCAACCTCCTAGACCTCGGTGTCTCAGCCGAAGACATCGCGGCGATGCGTCGCATCGACGCTCGCATCGAAGAGGCGCGAAGGGCTCAGCAGCAGGCTTTGGAAGCAGAACCTTCGGGGCCACAGATGACGACAAGAGCGAAGGGGAAGCAGACCATGCTCACCGAAGCAGAACGTCAAGAGCAGTACAACAAGTTGAGGGAGGAGGAGCTTCGCTGCAAGGCGATGCAAGAGAAGCTCCGTGCCCAACGGCTGCAGCTCGAGAAATTGCAGGCACCTCCTCCACCACCACCGCTGAAAGAGATGATCGGGGTCAACCCGCGGCAACAAGAACCACCAAGGTTCCGCCCAAAGCTTGTGCCGGTCGAAGAGATCTCTGACCACTCAGAGTTAGACGCCGAAGAGCATTACCGAAGAAGGCATCAAAGAATATCACCATTGTCCGAAGAGCTAGAGGAGGTGCAGTGGCCCATCGCCTCAACCCAGCGATATTGCCGCAGTTTGATGGGGAGTCAGACCCCGAAGAGTTCCTCCTCAAATACGAAGCCACCATAGAAGCATCAGGAGGAGGCACCGCGTGTAAAGCGAAGGCGCTCGTCCTCGCTTTGAAGGGCTTGGCGCAGCGATGGTATGCAAACATCCCACCAGGAACCATTCTGTCTTGGAAGCAGCTTCGCCTCGAGCTATGTGCAAGTTTCCGCGCGGTGAGGCCGACCAAGTCACATCCTGTGATTTTCACGATATGAGGCAAGGAAGTATGACCTTGCAAGAATATCTTCAGAGCGTCATGAAGCTTTGTGCAAGAGCACCAAATGTCGCCGATCAGAGCATCATCGACTCTGTGGTGAAGGGAATCAACTTAGGACAATGCGGAGAATACATATCTCGACGCAAGTCGAAGACAGTGACAAAGTTGTTCGAGATAATGCAAGAATATTGCATATCCGACCGGGCGAAGAGGAGAAGGCTCGAGGAGAAGAACGAGCAGAAGTCGCGAAGTAGCGAGAGGTCCCATTCAAAACCATGGCATGCTGAGGAACCAAAGCAGAAAAGAACAGTGAACAACGTGTCCGAAGAAGAACCCCCCCCCCGAGAGCAGAGACACCATCACAGGGGCAAAGGCGAGAGGGACCGCCACGAAGAAAGATCCAACCGCGATGATCGTCACCATCGCGAAGAACGACACAACAAAGGCCGAAGAGACAACGGCGGTCGAAGAGAGAAAATTCCATTCTGTTTCTTCCACGGGAAGGACAAAGGCCATTGGACAAATGAATGCCCCTTCGCCATTGAAAGAAAAGAAGAGTTTGACCGGCAGAATTCCCAGCCAGCGAAGCCAGTCAATCATACCTCGCAGTTGCCACCTCAGTCTTCGGCAACGGCAACCACTTGGGCTCCTACGCCAACGGCAACCACTTGGGCTACTACGCCAAATTGGCCGGTGTCATACCCGGTTTTCAATTACAACCCGTTACCATATGCACTACCTCCGCAACAATCGACACCAATGCTACCACCTCTGCAGTATAGTCAGACATGGTCCAGAAGCTCAACACCATTGTCTTGCGACACAACTCTACCTCTACATCCGAAACTTGAGCCGGGGCAGATTCCAGAGCGAGCAATCGATGCACCTTCGGGCAGCAGGGTGAACATCATCAACGCCATCTCCGGAGGGTCTAATGAACCAGTGCTTGAGACAAAGAGGCAGCGCAAGGAGTACTTCAGAACAGTTTCTCATGTCAGCGAGGGCAAATGCTTCCGAACAACTTGGTCGCATGTCCCGATATCCTTCACACAGGCAGACCTTCGGCTGCAACACTACCCACACAATGACCCTCTCGTCATCAGGGCCAACATCGGCAAGAATTCAGTGCACTTCGCAGGGAACGGTGTAGGGAGAATACTGGTGAACAATGGGAGCTCCGCAGACATCCTCGTATGGCAGTGCTTTGTAAAAATGGGTTTCACAGAAACATCCCTGCATAAGTCACCGTATCCGCTCATTGGCTTCGGAGGCAAGAGAATAGAAGCTCTTGGCAAGATAGAGCTCAATGTCACATTCAGCGAAGGAGCAGCACAAAGAACCGAAGCAATAACCTTCGATGTAGTTGACATCAACTACCCATATAATGCCATCTTCGGGCGCAACACCTTGGTCAAATTTGCAGCAGTGATTCATCAATCCTATTTATGCATGAAGTTACCTTCGGCCGGGGGAATTATCACAGTCTTCGGCAACCAGGATAAGCAAGAAGATGCGAAGACAATGCATCTATTGGCAACAAGAACGTCCATGTCATTGAAACACCAAATGAGGACAATGAGGATAAGCCGGAGAAGTCAGGAGGTGTATCCCCGGCGGAACACACGAAGAAGGTGCTATTATGCGAAGATGTGCCTGACCGAATGGTGATCATCGGAAAAGGGCTCGAAGAGGCTGAAGAAGCCAGGCTTATACAGTTTCTCCGCAATAATCAAGATGTGTTTGCTTGGTCCTCTTCGGACCTGCGAGGGATCAATCGAGAGGTCATCGAGCATGAGCTCAGGGTAAACCCGATGGCAAAACCAGTAAAGCATGGACAAAGGTCAATGTCCGATGAAAGGCAGAAGGCGGCTCAGGCTGAGGTGCAAAAATTGATCGACGCGGGCGTCATCCGCGAGGTCCAGTACCCGGAGTGGCTAGCAAATGTTGTCATGGTACCGAAGAAGAACGGGAAGTGGCGAATGTGCATTGACTTCACAATCTTGAACAAGGCGTGCCCAAAGGACGAATACCCACTACCACGAATCGACACCCTGGTCGATGCAGCAGCTTGCTCGGAGATGCTCAGTATGTTGGACTGTTTCTCGGGTTATCACCAGATATTCATGAACAAGGCAGACGAGGAGAAGATCAATTTCACCACCCCCTTCGGGACATACTGCTACGTGAGAATGCCCGAGGGCCTGCGCAATGCCGGATGCACTTTCAACAGAATGATCAAAAAAGTATTGGGGGATCAATTGGGGAGAAACATCTCCACGTACGTTAATGATGTGGTTGTGAGAAGCAGAAAGAAGGAGGATCATATCCAAGATCTTCGCGAAACGTTTGCGAATCTTCGTCACCATGGACTCAAGCTGAACCCGGAGAAATGTGTCTTCGGCATGCGAAGAGGCAAACTATTGGGTTGCATGATCACCGAAAGGGGAATCGAGGCAAACCCGGAGAAGATCGAAGCCATTAGGCGGATGAAGCCGCCTACCACAAGAAAGGGGGTGCAGAAGCTAACAGGCAGGTTGGCTTCGCTGAACAGATTCATCTCGAAGTCAGCAGAGAAGTGCCTCCCATTCTTCAAGGTGCTGAAAGGCTCTGGCAACTTAGAATGGGGCGAAGAGCAGGCGAAGGCCTTCGAATACCTCAAGCAGTACATTGAGAAATTGGCAGTCATGTCCAGCCCCTCGAAGAAGGAGTTGCTGTTATACATCTCCACATCAGGTGCAGCCGTAAGTGCTGCTCTCGTCGAAGAGCGCATGATCGAAGGGGCATTGACACAGGTGCCTATATACTTCGTTTCCGAAGCCCTAAACAGGTCAAAATTGCTATACTCAGAAATGGAGAAGATGCCATATGCGGTAGTCATGGCAGCACGCAAGCTTCGATACTATTTCCAGAGCCACAAAATCAAGGTTCCACCCTCTTTCCCATTTCGAGACATGTTTGAAAACAGAGAAGCCTCCGGCAGGATAGGCAAATGGGCCACGCAATTAGCTGAGCACACCATTGACTTCGTCTCCAGATCAGCAATCAAGTCACAGGTCTTGGCAGACTTCATCGCAGACTGGACACCAGTCGCACCTTCGCAAGAGCAACCGAAGATAGAGGCAATATGGCAACTTGAGTGCGATGGGGCTTACCAGAGAGACGGCACCTTCGGGTACCCAACTGAAGTACGCAGTCAGACTTGACTTCAATGGGTGCACCAACAATGTCGCTGAATACGAAGGCCTTCTCTTGGGTCTTCGCAAAGCAAGAGCGCTGGGCGCACAAAGATTAATGATCAGGTCTGACTCAGAGTTGATCACAGGCCAAATAAAAAAAATCGAACAGGGCTCTCAAGCCAGAATTGGCGAAGTACCTGGCAGCAGTGCGCAGCATGGAGAAATACTTCCTCGGGTTTAGTGTCCGCAGTTTCTCCAGAACGAAGAATAAGCAAGCTGATCAACTGGCGAAGGCAGCAGCGCAGTTTGATCCATTATCGCCAGATGTCTTCTTCGAGACATTAAAGCAGGCCTCTGTCAATTGTGCCGAAGAACCAGCTAAATTCGTCAACGCCATAACCAGCGAAGACTGGAGGGCCGCCATAATGGCTTATCTCCGCGGACACTTCGTCCCGGAGGATGAGAAGGAAGAGAAGCGAATGGCACTTTGGGCCAGGAATTACAGAATCATAGGCGAAGAGTTATACCGAGGGGGATTCTGCACACCACTCCTAAAAGTGCATCTCACGCGAAGAGGGAAAACAGCTGCTTGAAGAGATTCATGCAGGATGTGTTCTTCGCACATTGCAACGAGGGCCCTGGTCGGCAAAGCTTTCCGCGAAGGATTTTATTAGCCATCGGCTGTGGTGGACGCTCACGATGTGGTTCACACATGCCCAAATTGCCAAAGGCATGCCCCATACAGCAAATTCCCACCCGACGAGGTGCAGCTACTGCCTCCGGTATGGCCCCTCGCGCGATGGGGCATTGATATTGTTGGACCATTCCCTACAGCTCTAGGAAACTACAAGTACGCCACTGTGGCGGTAGATTACTTCTACAAATGGGTCGAGGCAAAAGCGCTCAGGGACATCACAGCAGGAGCCCTGCAAAAATTCTTTTGGCAGAACCTCGTCTGCCGCTTTGGGGTTCCGAAGGAGGTTACAATGGACAATGGCAAGTAGTTCGATTGTGCAACTTTCAGGGAGTTCGCCACTCAACTTGGCACCAACTTATGCTTTGCCTCGGTTTACCACCCGCAGTCCAACGGCGCGGTGGAAAGGGCCAACGGCATCATCTTCGCGGGCATCAAGAAAAACACCACTGAGCTGTCGAAGGGGAAATGTGCGGATGAGCTGCCGAGGGTCGTTTGGTCTCATAACACAACAGAGTCCAGGACAACGAAGTTCACCCCTTTCAAGCTTCTGTATGGCGAAGAAGCCGTAACACCCGAGGAAATCAAGCTCAAATCCTGGAGAACAGCCGAAGGGGCAGAAAACATCGAAGAAGACATCAAGCCCTCAATTGACACAATCGAAGCTGGCAAGATACAAGCATCAATCAACTTAGGAAAATATCAAGAGGAAACACGAAGGTGGAAAAACAAGAAAGTGAAGCCCAGAAACATCAAAGAGGGCGACTTGGTGCTTCGAAGAATACCGAAGACCAAGCAAAAGGGCAAGATGCACAGCAAGTGAAGGCCCATTTATCGTCGCATCTATGGCAAGACCAGAGGCCTGTAGGCTCCGAACGCTAGAAAGCACCGAAGACCCCTATTCATGGAACAAGGACATGTTACAAAAGTACTACGTGTAGGAAATGTGTAAGAGCCACCGGAGGAAAATAACCGAAGGGGCTTGTAGGGCAAATTCTTTTTCTTTTTGCGTCTTTCCTTTTTTTCTCATGTGTAAATCCGCACAATGTACCGAAGGGCCCGTACTCTTTTCCTCACGGGGGAAGCTTTTGAGTGTCCACTCGGGCGCCGAAGGTGTGAGGTTTTTAACGAGGCGGGACCCTATGTAACCCCTTGTGAAATATAAACAAGGCCCCCACAAAAAAAGTCTCGAAGGAACAAGCACGCTGCAAAGGCGCCGAAGCGTCTATCCCTCTTCGTCAAAGCGAAGAGGGGAGTCATCGGCGCGAAGTACAAGCCATAATGCTTGAAAGAAGTAAGCACGAGGCGCAACCCCGATTATGGGCTTCGCTCCTCTTAGCTTCACTTCCAGAGAAATTAACAAAATCCCGTCACATGAAAGCGAAGGGTGGAAAGTCATGTTGCGCGAAAGCCGAAGGCTAGGCGCGAACCTCTACGGCTAAAGAGCCGAAGGTCCCCTAACAAAATCCCGTCGCATGAAAGCGAATGGTGGAAAGTCCTATCGCGCAAAAGCCGAAGGCTAGGCGCGAACCTCTCTGGCTAAAGACCCGAAGGTCCCCTAACAAAATCTCGTCACATGAAAGCGAAGGGTGGAAAGTCTTGTCGCGCGAAAGCCGAAGGCTAGGCGCGAACCTCTCCGGCTAAAGACCCGAAGGTCCCCTAACAAAATCCCGTCGCGCGAAAGCCGAAGGCTTGGCGTGAACTTCCCCGGCAAGAGAGCCGAAGAACCCTGTGCAAGTCCTCACGGGCAAACCCGAAGGCAAAGGCGTGCATAATTAAAACAAGGCCTGAGGGGCTACAACACGTTTCACAGTCATCATCCCCGCCAGTCGAGCGAAAGGGGGGGTGGCGCTTCGCAAAACAAGAAACACGCACGATGCCGGTGAAGATGAACAAACAAAAAGGCGTTTGTAACCTCGCCCGCACAAAGGGGGGTGGCGCTTTGCAGAATATATTTGTGCTCAGTCGAAGGGTAAATGCCAAAAAAATTACATAATTTATTACGCACAAAGTACAGGTTTATCACACCGCGAAGATACAAGTTATTACACTGTGAAGATACACTTTGCGCGAAGGCACGAAGAAATAAGTTACATAGTTACATCCGAGTTTATCACACCGCGAAGATACAAGTTATTACACTATGAAGATACACTTCGCACGAAGGGACGAAGAAATAAGCTACATAATTACATCCGAGGCCTCTTCCTCGAAGACTAGGCGGTCCACCTCAGATATGATTTCCCGGACCGCCACATCTATTACTTCTTCGGCTGTCCGTTGAAGAAATGCTTCGAAGTCGTCCCCTGAAACCGAGGGCAACGCAAATTAACTAGAGCTCTCATCGAAGATGCCTTTGAGTCGGTACATAAATTCATGAGGCGACAGGGGCTCTTCGTCCACCGGCTCCGGCTTCGGCTCACGGAGACCGGCGGGAGCATTATACGACCTATCGGTATCGAGAATCCATTTTATTTCGCGATGAAGTGCGCGGTCAGCAAGGATCTTCGCATGTTTTTCGGGATCACGCTGAAATTCGGCAAAAAATGCTTCGTGTCGGCGTTCCGAAGATCGTAAACACGCTCCCTATCTGCCCAAAATTCTTCAAATGAAACCAAAGGGTAACGAATATGGAACTTCGCCCAGGACGAACCAGCAACATAGAAATTCCCTCGCTTCAGCTGTCGAGGCAGCACGCCTTCGGTCACCTGTGCAGGGGCCAACGCAGGGTCCTACGTAGGCACCGAAGGTGTTAGTTTTAAAAAAATTCATAATTACAACAAGTGGACTGTCACACGACCACGACCCTCACACCTCACCAGCTGCACGGTGAGAAGAGCCCCCCGTGGCTTGGTCTTCGGCCGCCGGGGCTCGGTCGGTATTTCTTCCCTCGCCTGCCACTCCCTCGTCGCCATCATCGCCAGAAGGCGGCGTAGCACCTCTGCCGGCGTGATCGCCGCCACCTTCGGCATCAGCGGCCGTAGCTTCGGCAAGGATGGGCTCCGCAACAGCGTCGGCTTTGGCTTGGAGCTAAAAAATATAAATTCCCAGAGATATAAAGATGCATTTCAGGGCGAAGAAAAGGCGCATCAAAAAGAAGATGAAAGTACCTGGGCCTTCATTCGATCCACTTCGCGACGCACGATCGCGCGGCCTTTGCCCTTGAAGAAGTGGTCCATGAAATTTTTGGCAATGTTCTTCGCAAGAGCGGGCAACGCCTCCGGGCGAACTGCAGCTTCTCCAGGCCAGGAGAAACCTTCATCGCGGAGGCAACGAAGCTGGGTTTTCGTCACAGTGCTGGCGCTGGCAGCTTCAGAAGGGAATAAGTTGTGCACCGCAGCACTTAGCGTGCGAACGGCGACAACAGCGCTAATATCTTCATTGAAATGAGCACCAGCGTCCAACATAGCAATACAGGCTCGGAGCCACTTGAAGAAGTCGTCCACCCCGATGGTGTCCCCCGAAGATACATCAGGAGCATCAAGCCCGTACTTCTTCAAGATATCCAGAAGTTCTTTCTAAAGCATAGTCGCCCCCGCTCTCACCGACTCCTTGAAGGAATGGAAACGTTTGTGCATAAGAGCCTGCCGCCTTTCGGCATCGTCTTCGAGCAACTTCGCGGCTTTCGCCGCATCCTCCGCCCTCACCGCCCGGTCAGCTGCCGCCAGCAACTCCGTGGTGAGGGTCGCCTTTTCTTCGGAGGATTTGTCGAGGCACCGTTGCAGTGCTTCTTTTTCTCGCTCCAGTGCAGCCACCTTTGCCTCCAGATCGGCGACGGCAGCCTTTGAGCTCTCTTCGGCTGCCAACTGTCGAGCGGCACAGCGCGCAGCCACGAAGGCCTTCAGCGACAAATCTTGCGCACTCTCTAGCATGTTCGTCAGTCCACTTGCCATCAGGTCTTTTTCCATTAGAGGGAAGCAAAATGAGCCACCCGCCTCCGCCAGTAGTTCACGCTCACGGTCCCGGCTCTCAAAACGAAGAGACTTGACGATTTTGCCGCCAAGACGCACGGCCATGGGCTTCGCTCAGAGCTCCGTGGCAGCGGCTTCGGGGTCAGCATTGCGCACGAAGAAGCTGCTGCTGTCCGACGTGCTGCTTGACTCTTCGCCAGCACTCCTTTTCGTCCCAGAGCTGGACGCAGTGTTGTGCTCCGGCAACTTCTCGGCATCCTTGCCGGAGGCAGAGACTTCGCGCGGCGCATGCGAGTGACGAGGGGAGTCGACGACGATGTTCACCTCCTCGTCGTCTTCCTTATCATTGCTCTCCGGAGCAGTGCTGAACTCAAGGTCCAGGTTCGGAGGAACCGCCCTCAAGGGTGCCACCTCGTTAGGAGCAGAGAAGGGTGGCGCCTCGGCAGCCGCGGGGTTGCTGTCTTCGCTCCCGTCGTCTTCGGAGTCCCCCTTGCTTTGCAGGGGAGACTGTTGCAAGATGGCGTCGAGGAGCCGGCCTCTTTTCTTCGGCACTGCAGACAAAGATGCCCGTTTCCATTTTGCTTTTTCCAAAGCCTTCGTCTTCTCCGTGCCGCCCTGGCCCTCAGCAAGCTTCAACTAGGCCGCCCGCTGAGGAGCGGCGAGGCCCAAGGCGTGGAACACCCGGTTCCGTCGAGCCCCGCCGAGATGCCCGACAAGGGCTTTGTACTCGTCCTTCGAGACCGACCCGACCATTTCATCGGCCCAGCTCTCGATAACAACAGGGTCCACCCCTGCATCGCCGAAGAGGCACAAGGTGTAAGCAAAAGAGCGAAGAATAGACACCCATAAGAAAATCTTAAGCATGAAAACTCACGGTCGGTCCGAAGGCTGAAGATAGTCGCAAAATCAGGCACCGGAATGCCTTCGACCCAGCGGTCCTCGGCCAACCAGCTGGAGATGTCCCGGTCGTCCCTAACAGGAAAGCAGCTGCATGCGACGAACTTTTCGATGATGTTGCGCGTGCTGAAGGTCTTCGATAGTTTCCGCAGCAGGGCGAGAAGAGCCTCATCTTCGGCTCGGACATGACAGGCGGCTTTCGGCACATCGCCAAGAGCAGTAATGCGGTCGACGACGAGGGGATGGGTCTGCGTGACGGGGTCCAATGTCACCTTGTGATAGAACCAGTACGATGACCAATCGTTGGCCCACTTGTTCTTGCTCGCGGTGACTGGACTCGGAAGGTTCTTGTGAAAGGCGAAGGTGTAACAGCCATATTGGGGAATGGCCAATATCTACGCACCTCCGGTTGATTGCACAAAAATTTTCTTCGGTTGATAATGTACCCTGAAGGCACGAGCGAAGCCTTCGGCGCTGGGGGAAAGGCGGTAGGTCTTCGCCATCCACATGTACAGGTTCAGCCGCACGATCGAGGTAGGTGTCATCTGATGCAAGTACACCTTGAACAGAGGAAAAATATCCACTACCACGGGATCGAAGGGCATCCGAAGGCCGGCGGTGAAAGATCGCGGAACACAATCACTTCGTCTGTGCGAGGATGAGCGATGGTCTCACCCGTCGGTGGAGCCCTGACACCGCCCGCAGAGACGAAGCCCCGACGAACTAGGTCGTCGAGGAGGAGCGGGGTCATCTTCGACAAAGCCGAGCACAGTTGTCGTCGGCCCTTTTGATTGATCCCTCTTCGGAGCATCTCCGAAGATGCAGAACGTTCTGAGGTCGCCACCCTTGAAGTTCAGCACCAGAACACTTCGAAGAAAAACGAGCTCAGAAAGAACCTTCGCCAAAGGAAAAGCGAGGAGGCAGGGAAGCAAGGGCAGTGAAAAGTAAAAGTAAAAGTAAAAGTCGTGTCGCCAGTATTTATAGGGGGGGACCGAGCGAATGAAAAGACGAAAGAACCCCGCGCTGCACGCGTAAGACTTAAGAGACCGAGGGGCAACACTATCTTTTCAAATTTACGAATCAACGCAATGTTTCCCGCCAAAAATTTAAATCCGATAATTTGGGCGCAGGCTAACAGTGAGAACATGAAAATTTTTGCTTCCTCCACCAGACTACAACTTTTTTGCATATGAACACAGACTGTGCTTCGCTGGTCACCATAGCGGCGCCCAGCCCGAAGGGTGGCGCTTCGGGACGCCCACGGCGCCCACAGAGTCGAAGCCCCGCCCCTCCTGGAGATCGGACCGAGGCTCCGAGGGGCTACTGTTGGGACACCACCTTCGGTCCGGTCGCCGAAGGTGCGCGAAGACAAGACACCAAGAGCGCTAAAGCCGACGCCAGGAGCAAGCGCGGAGGTCTTCGCTATTCTTCGGGACGGAACGCGAAGATAGGCGAAGACCGGGCGACGCCAGCGTCACGAGTGGTCCGTAGACCCCGTGGTCTTCGTCGGTTTGGGTGAAGAGGACCGTCTGGGGTTGTGGGCCTTGCTGAGCTGTACCGCACTCACACTGTAATAGGAAGATCACGTGCATGTCCGGGAATATTCAGGGAATATGACCGTTGTAAGGGGATAAAAGAGTAATCATACATGGGAGATATAGCGTCACTTATAAATACCCCTGTAATGTGAATTGATGGGACATCTGGAATAGAGAACCTTTCCTCCTTTGTTTTGCGTGTGCATTTATTACTGTTGTAGTGTTCCTCCGTTCCGGAGACGCTCTCCACCACATTTGCATTGGTATTGTTTTGTCAAAAACGGCAAAAAGAAGGTAATGGAGCACTAGAGCAGCATGTACCGATCCTCGCATGTTGGCATGTTTATTTTTGTTTCGGTTTGTTTATTGATTTTCTGTTTTCATAATGTGGCTCATGTTTCTCTACGTCCTTGTATACAATGTCTCTGATAATCTGACGCCTGAATCGCAGAATTGGAGTACCTTCTTGTTCTGCGTCAGCGACAGCTGATTTTAGTACCGGGTCGCGTAGGTCGGTGGCGTATGCATGTACGTATTAGAAAGTCCAAGTTTCCACATTAACAACCTCATGTTAATTCCCAGAAGCAATCTGTTACTACGTCAATACGCCGCGGATGTCAACCGATCTCGAAGATAAACATCAGCATAACAGGAGCAGCCACCGTTCATGTGCGCGCGAAGCGACACATTTTCTCGATCGTATCTCCTGCCACTACGTAAGTAGTAGCCAAGAATTAAGAATCTGGTCGCTGTTGCTATCCGATCGCGGAGCCCGCCGTTCCCCCCACCTGGCCACTTTCTTGTCTCTGTGCTTGGTTGCTGAATGCTGGGCTGGCTCCCCTTTTTTCTTCTTCTTCAGTTCCTTGTAAATTGAAGCAACCGTGGTAATAGTTATCCCAGCTGTGTGGTACCGAATCCTGTCCTCTTCTCGTCCAATGCTAACTTGGTTAAGTTAGCTTTTATCCAAAAAAAAAATGCTAACTTGGCTACGACAAGCAAAAGATGAAGATACGCACGGCCCGGCCGGTTTTCTCCTTCGCCAGACGTCGAGAGGGACAGCGGCGGATCAGGGCAGTCTCGGGCACTCAACGATCCACCCGGGGCTCCTCCACCAACTCCACCTACTCGAATTCCTCTTCCGGAGAAGGGCTTGGGCTTGGGTCCCGGCATCGTCGTCTCCTTGTCCCAACTCACACCCAATCCATGGTCCATGGAGTGAGTACACGGGGCGCGATCGCGGCGAGCATCCACCGGAGCGCGACGGCGCGGCGCAGGGCCAGCCACACACGTAACAGTGGCCTTCTCGTTTGGGTTTGTTTAAAGCGCACCCTTTTATTATTCTCTCTGTTCGGAGGAATCCTGTTTGCCGCGCTACTTTTCGTTCTCACTCGCTCATAGCTAACACGGCGGAGCCGGAGCCCGGAGGCCTCACCATCCAAATCCAACAAGCCTTTTCTTCCCTTTTCTTTTCTTTTCCTTTTTTCTTGATTGTTTCGCCGTTGAGTAGTGAGCCAGCCAGCCAGCCATCTGGTCGTTACGCGCTCCTACTCCTATCACTCATCTGGTGGCCATCCTGCGAGCTAGCTAGAGCGCACAAGTGCCGCCACCACCGGCAGTAGCAGCTAGCGCACGCGCCTGGTGCGGTGCCCTCATGCGCGCAGCGCGACGCGACGGGTGCCGCTGGCTGCCGGCTCGGGCGGCAGGGGCGGGGCGCAGCGTGGAGACAAGGGGCGCGCGTCACGCTCGGTGCTCGTTGCCTCGCCACCGGCGCCAGGCCGCGGATGGTTGTGTGGGATGGTGATCGAACGAAGCGGCCGGTTCGGTGGTGGTCCGCCACCGCCGGTGTGCGAGAAGTGGGCTCCGCGCTGGCGGTGCCATGCCGTGCGCCCCCCGGCAACGCGGCGCGGCGGATCGCGACGGCGGGTGGTGTCGCGCCAGCTCCCGGGTCCCCGCCCTGCCTGGCCGCCGGACCAAGTGGGGTTGGGCTGGCTCTCCGCCGGATTTCGACGTCGGATGGAAACGCTACCGGAGCAAGTAAAAGCAGCCTTGCAACAAGTAGTCGAGGACATGGACAGTCCTGCCCTCCAGCGTGCGCCGTGTGAGCGAGGCCGGAATTTCGTCCGGTGCACGGCCAAATCTCTCATCTATCCGGCCGGATTCCGGAGAGGTGGAATCTGATAGCGCTCCAAGGGGAGGAGCTTCGGTGCTGCTGCTCGTAGTGCTGCTGCTGCTACCACACGGTTCAACCAACAGGTGGTCCTCGATGTAAAGCGACTCGATTCCTTGTGCTGCGCCCT
Organism: Panicum virgatum; assembly: GCF_016808335.1. Classification (NCBI taxonomy): domain Eukaryota; kingdom Viridiplantae; phylum Streptophyta; class Magnoliopsida; order Poales; family Poaceae; genus Panicum; species Panicum virgatum. The sequence goes on along the minus strand of NC_053140.1, from coordinate 42,672,053 downwards.
GCTGCTCCGTGTTTCCTCGCCCCTCTTTCGGCCGTTCATCATTCAAGGTATCTACCGGGTTGTTCCTGTCGACGCCCCTTTTGCGATTGCAGGACGACAGAATCATTCTCCTACGAGTACTCTCATCCGGCTGTCCTGCATGGCTGCATCCTTGCCAACAGCTACTTCCTTGCTCTGCAATTTACCCTCTCCTTTTGCTTTTTAAAAAATAAGAATTCTAAGGGATGCTGGTTCATCTGCTAGCCGTTCTTTGGAGCCATAGGCTGCAGCAGGATTTGCTTGCCCATCGCTCCTCCCCTTTCGTTTACCAAGCCCATTCATGCGGCCCATGTGGACAAGGGATTCAGGTACAGCAAACGTGCTGCCTAAGTGATGATGACATGGCTGATACAAGGAAATACCGAGATTATATCGTCTCTCCATACTTTGGTAATGTGTATTCACTCGGCAAAACATGATACGCTCACCCCGTAAGAACGAAATAATGAAGCCTCAGAATCCAGTATGAAAGAACAAGCGTGATGATGCAACAAGGGAACTTTATACGGATGTGGCTTGAATAGCAACTCTGTTTTCTTTGGACACACATCCCATTTCAGAAACCAAACTTACCATTATACAGACTCTAAAAACACCAATACATACCACTTTCACCCCTGTTTTCAGAAAGTTCTGATGTTAATACATGCATTGTCTGAAGCTCCCAGTAGGTTTTGTATCTGATGATTTGGCAGTGCTGCTGTGAAGCGTTATGTTCCAATCACACATGAGTCCATCCCAAGATAATCATGGTGTGTGTGTGTTCCCAAGTTATATACTTACAGATGCAAGCTTAAAGGCTGATGGAACAGCCAGATTCAGGATAACCAGTGCTAGTTCTTCAGTTATGCTCACCAATACCAGCAAAATGCCAAAGGCTTGGTGACGTATCACTCTATCACAGATCAGTAATATGGGCTTCTCGGTTCCAGCTCATCAACAGCTTGTTTATCTACCTAAGAGGAATCACGTGTAAGCTCTATGGTATATACTTCTGCCAAGAGGGCGCATAAGGAAGAACAAGCTGCTATAGCTTTGCTTTCATTGGTCATGCACCAGAACGCAGGTCGACAATCTCGAACCGCAAATTGGGATTGAAGTGCACTTTCGAACAAGTTTCATAGATTGGACTGCCGTCGGTTGTCTCTCGGTGAGTGTGGAACCCACTCTCATCGCACCCCCTAAGCACATCCATCCCTCCAGGATCAGTCAGCCTAAATATTCCGTAACTCCTGAAGGATTTGAGAAACAGGGTGACAGTTTCAGATTTCATCGTTATTAGTATTAGCCAGAAGGTAGCACCAAAAGCAATTAAGAACAAAAGAAGTGCAGATGTATGTCACACACTTTATGAACAAGTGTCGTAGTTATAAGCAGGAAACACTTGCCTGGTAGGATCGGTGGGTGCAACCACAATTGCAACAGCCTCTGGTAACATAACCTGCAGGAATCCATCATTTTTCATCAATCAAAGTTAAAGGCATGCCAAAGCAGGTGAAAGACCTTTTTCTCTAAAAATAAGCAGGTGAAAGACTTAACCATCATGACCTACAGTACAAGTTATTACGAATGCTATTAGGACCATAAAAAAATGCAAACTGGTCAAATAATGCTTTTTGCTGACTGTAGGAGTATGATTGATCTTTGACGGTGTTAGTCAACATACTATTGTTAAATACATGGTTTTTATCCTACAGAGATGAAATATGTAAATAGCTGAAGCACCATTGCTACTTGGGTGAAATGATAATGATCACAACCAGAGACCACAAAAACTCAAAAGATGTAGTCTGTTGGCCTGACTTTTCAGTATTGGGCAACTTGTGATTAAATCAGGACAAAAAGGGAAGGTATGTTACCCAATATCAGCTTGTAAGCCTAATGGATGCTCAACAAAGGTTAGGGCATAGTGTTCAGATATCAGGGTGGAAATTAAGTAATTTTTTGTAGATAATCACTGATACCATATTCTATAGTCATCTTTAATTGTGTGGCCATGTCTATGGCTCTGCATGGTTGATAGAGTTCAGAAATTGGTGGTGCATCTAGGAGCTCATGGTACCTAAAGAGAACTGGTGAAATAAGGAACTATGTGGTACCATATAGTATCTAAGCAAGTGCAAAAATGTAAGCTTCAGCAACTGCAGCTTACATTCTACAAAACACACACGTTCATGCAGAAGTTGTCACATAAAAAAGTTCAACTTACATTCTACAAAACACAAACTCTCCACGGCAAGATGATGTCAATAATTTGTGATGTTTCATGCAGATCATTCAAGCAGAAGTAGTCAAATAAAAACTGAATACTTTTAAAAATCCTACTCTCGTTTCATATAAAAGAACACTTTCTCCTTTCTTTTAGATCAACACACCACAGGCACAACTTATATGAACAAAATTACCTGGTAAGAGTATTGAGTATGCAAATCAATCGATGACAGGAAGCATGTTTGCGAAGGATGAGTCTGCAAAAGGGGGAAATAATTGATAAAGAAAAGTAACCATTCCATACAATCCTCAAGAGCACTAGAAAGGTATCTAGAGCTAGAATGTTCGAAAAGAGGAAATCAAATTCAAGTCCACATCCTGTGGTAATAATTAGTAAAGCAAGTCAAATTGAATTTGAACTAGACAAGGGGTTGCTCTTTCTTCACCCTTTCATATTATATGTTACTACATATGTGGCATATTTTGAAGCACTCCTGTTCCGTGCGAGATATGCCAGTGTCATACTACTAACAGGCACGATGTGTTTATCAAAAGAAAATAAATTTGGGGGGGTTGGGGGGCACAATGCCAGGGTCAAGCATATTGCTTTTCCCACAGAAAATCTAGTCCATTATGTACTTATCCTTCCTATGGGTAATGCAAGAACAACATGTTATAAGTAGCGTTTCCTTAGATGAAATTTCTATGTTAGATGCAATATAATTGCCAAAACAAGTTATGTGTACTGTTACCTGAGATGAATGTTCTATGCTAGTAATGCAGTATTGTTGCCAAAACATACTTCATTGTAGCAACCAAACTGACTGTTCTAATCATTTATCTTGAGAATAATTGTTACTTTAGATGTTAAATATATTTCCTATAACCTTGTTAAAAAAGAAGAATGACAATGCTAAATAGATAAACAGTTTTCCCCCTGAAAATTAGCAGGAGAGTAGGAATTACACCGATTACAAGAAATAATTGCAACAAACCAAAATGAAAGGAAGAAGGCTTGGCCCTCAACTGCAAAAAGAAAGAAAACTAAGGGTAAACGAATACAAGATGATGGTTTCAGATCAGATGATAATTAATGAGTAATCATACATGCTGCAACCAGGTAGCACTCTACTGCAGCTATCAGCTTACTTATCTTTTCAGATTAGGTGAGGCAGGTAGCATGTATGTACATAAAGTATGGCAATTCTAGAATATATACATGAATCCATCCTGCAGGGTAAAGTGACTGCTCTGATAATACGGCATGTATCTCCTCCTCATTAACAGCCTGACACTGTAATTGGAAAAAGAGGAAGGTTTCAGAGTGGGACAAGCAGATATTTGTTAGAACTAAACAATTGATATTTTAAGTATATGTTTGAAACCATTCAACTACTGACGTACTGAGTGAGCAGTTCCTTCTTGCTTTGGTATAATCAACATCGTCACAAAGTAAGTTCCATCCCTCTACATATTATAAACAGAAAAAAGAGAGATGAAGACCCAAACTTAAAATTCAGTATGTTTGTCACATTGGCAAGTGCCCACTGCACTTACAAATGAAGCACCGAGAATTCCACAAGTCTCTAGATTATTGCTTGTGTTCTCCTTTGCAAGCTCCATGAATTCTTCTGTCAACCTCACTGACTGAATAGCATGCATAAGGATGTTATTTCAGATATTCAGATATTACCAGCCTCCTAGAAACAGCAACATACCTTTTTTTTTTACAGAAATGGATGGGAAATGAAAGGGAACGTACTATTTGCATGTCATGCAAATTGCTTGATGTTGAAGACTGTCCCACTGAAGCCCTGGCTTGCTCATCCACATATTCAGAATCGGTGCTAAAAGAAACACTGCCAAAGCTCGAAAGATCTTCTATCCAAGATACGATTGGAGATGGGAAGTGATGCTTAACAGCGCAGGGGCTAACATCGCGGTCCGTAGCTTGGTAGTGGACAACTTGTTGAGCATCTAGATACATCGATTCACTTGGCGTTGAGCGAGTCCCACATCTCCACGCATTGATGTCATATCTGCCATTTTTGCATCAAACATGTCATGATGCTGTACCAAAAACAAAATCGTCAACTGCTGCAGAAGATACTAAGCACCGCATACCTTCTGCTACTCATGGCTGGAGCAGACCACTAAAATTTCAGCCTGCAAAAAGACTCGAACAATAAGAAACACTAAAGACAAAATGACTGGGGGGCTTTGATTGAAATGACAGCAGCTCGAGGAGCTGCCTAACAACCACTACTACCGGGCATCTTGTAGGCGAACTAACAAAAACATTGACAAAATGACAGGAGTCGCAGAAGGCAGGTTCAGGGTACGGCCTCCACCCAGCGCACCACTAATCGGCAGAGCAATTGGAGACTACGCGTTGGTTCGAACAGCAGAAACACAACCACTGCTGATTAGAAGTAGCAGTCCAACAATAAGTGGAATTAAGAACGACCTTCATCACTAACCCACCCAGCAGCAGGTTTACAAAACAGTTCCAATCCCTATCTCCCCACAAAGCAGTACCAATCCTAAAACCCAATCAGCTACCGCGGAGTTCCTCCTCGGACAGGAGACATGCGCACTCACCTTGAGAAAATCTGAAGCGGAGCCGAGCCGAGCCGCGATCGGCCGGAAGGAAAGGATTGGCGGGCGAGAGAGAGAGGGGGGGGGGGGGGAGGGAGGGAGAGCGAGGCAGTTCGGCTTCAGCAAGGTGAGCAGCCGCGAGTCGGGGAGAAAGGAGAGAGGGGAAAGGCGGCGAGCAGCGAGGAGTACCGCGCGCTGCCGTTACTCTGACGCGAACAGGAATCCACGCCACGCGGGGCTCCGCTCGGGAACCGGATGGGCGCACGCGCGGCACCACGTCGCTGTCGTGCATGCCGCGCCGCACATCGCAAAAGAGGGGGGCGGGCGAGAGCGAGGAGGGGAGTTTCAGGATAGGGACGAAAGGGTCTCCGACGGCGGGCGCTGCGGCGGCCTGGGGGCGGGTGGGGGCGGACGGATTGGGGGAGAAGGAGACGTAGATACGAAGGAAGCGCCGGGTCGGCAAGCCGCGGCGAGGCGAGCGACGTCGGCAGCAGGGGCCAGGGGATGATGCTGCGGTGTGGGCGGCTCGTCGCGGGCGCCGCGCGTGGGGCTGCCGAGCTGGCGCTCCTGGACGGTGGCGCGGCGCGGTGCACCGGTTAATAATCTGGAGGGAGAATCGAGGAGAGCGGACCGTCACGTGCGCTGCCCCCCGGCCCCCGGCGCACGAAAGAGACGCGCCGTCCGCCGTGCCGTGGGCGGTGGGCGGCTGCCGGATTTAACATACCAGGACGGCGCCGCACCGTGCCGCGCTCGAGAGTCGAGAGTACTGTAGCTTGCACGGCGTGCCGGCGGATCAAGGCTCTCGGCCAGCGCCGCTGCCGTGCCCGCTCGTTGGCAACTTGCTCGGGGCATCTGCGGGGCTGGGCTGTGTTCGTGATCAGCCTTGCACTGTTCATTGGTGCCGTCCCCCGATAGCGCATCCGCACGAGGGAGGGAGAGCCGTGGATGCAATCGCACCGTAAACCCCGTACGTCTCGTTACTCGCGTGTATGAAATGGCACGCTGATTCCGGCGATGGCAGAGCAAAGAGTGGCGAACACGCAGGCCATGATGGTAGGTAAAAGGTACGGGGGCAAGTGAAAGCACACACACCGTCGTCTACTTGGCTCATCTTACAAAGTTGATCTATGCCGTCAGCCGGTATTGGAAAGCATTTTATTGTTTTGACTTTTGCGGCGGACGTCGCTCTCTAATAAGCTCAAACCGTATCTACACCTGTTGGACTTGAAGTGACGAATATACTAAGCCGCAGCAAGAGTTGAGTTTTCGTGGGACAAGACAAAAATTCTATCAGTGCACCTAGAGTCAATTAATGGGATCAGCGGAACTCAATCTCTGAGTTCAAAGGATACAAAAAAGATGTTGCAATTGAGTCATCATGAGGCTTCTTTCAACAAGATCGGCATTTCTGAGTGCAACGAATATTTAAAAAAATGTTGGAAATGAGTGATCATGAGGCTTCTTTCAACAAGATCGGCTGGCAACCTAGTGCAGGTATCTGACTTACAGCATCCAGATAGGCAACATACAATGTAGTATCAGCCAGAAAATTCATTCTAAACCAGCCAATCTATTAGTTGAGTCGACATTCTACAACATTGAAAAAATAACACCAGTCTCTCTCGCCAAATCCCATACCTAATTTATGTGCAAAGTCAATGATCCATCTAGTGTGCCCTGCTGAGATGATAGTGGCCACCAACCTTTTCCTGTTGCAGAATCGGCTGTGGCATCTAACCAAGCAATTCTCCAAAATACATCGATTGCGTGAGAGTACATTGCCTGACCATACATAAGGCAATAAATATCACCCAATTCTGACTAAAGTTTAGCTGTGGAAACGATAACAATACAAGGAATCAAATAGGTAAAGAAGTATGTTACAAATTGTGATATTGGATGATGTTTGGTCCAGAAACATGTCATCATTACCACTGATCCCACAAAAAAACTTTATTGATAAGATAAAACTGAAAGCAATGAAGTTACCCTATTGTCCGCCATATAGGGTCAGTAGTGGATGCAACATATAACAATATATGGGAAATCAAACAACATAGAAGTACGATTTCATCTGGTGGAGATAGCAAGCGCACAAAGCTCAAGATGAAAAATTGAGAGAAATATAATAAACTTTGTTTCAAAGAGAGAAATGTGAACATGCATTTATAAATAAAACAAAAAGGAAAGGGTATTACTACATGTGATACAATAATAATCTTCGATGTGGACAACCATCTTGATCTTCTCTACTTTTACTTCAAACAAACACAATGGATTCAGATTGGACCCATTTTACTTTGGATTAAAGCTTGCTGACTTACCATCATGACAACCTCTCCAGGAGATTTTCTACCATAGCTCTTTGTTTTATGCCGCTCAAAGATTCTGACCTCATAATTGCATTTGATACAAGAATGACCGTACTTGGTGCAGGAGCATTCACCTACAGAATATAAACCGAGTTATCAAACACAAGAATCAATACTTACAATTTAACAAAAATAACAGGATAAAAAACATAAGAAAATAGCAGCAGCAAGCATACCCAGACTCGACCATTGAGTCCAACAGCAATCTCAAATGATAGTTTTTTCCCAAGGGCCTCCAGAACTGGACATGTTGGCGAACTTAACAACCTATAAGCAACCAAAATCAAAATCTAACAAAAAAAATGCTACTGATTAAGTGGAAGAGGATGATATGTATTATCCTCACATTCTTGACATGCCAGTTGATGTGTCAAACATATAGCCACCTTTCAACTGACCAAATTCAGCAGCTTTCCCAGTAGCTTCAAGATAGGAACAATATTAGTACAGTAAAACGGTAAAAAGAATGATCAGCTAATGTCAAAGACAAGGGTTCAGACTGAGAGTGCCATTCACAAGTTGAAAGGTTCTCAAAACCAAGGTGGCCGCATTGCTAAGTTGGAGAAAATTTGTACCATGTACTTCTGATGGACAATTGAACATAATAAACACTGAATTATAAGCTGAAAATTTACCATCCATGCATGAGAGCTCTGGATTCATGATGCTATTTGCCTTCACCACTCGAGCATATATTAATGTACCAATCTGCAAGAGAATTACCGTGGTCAGATGAAGATAAAATCAGCAAACTGAACACCGTGCTTGAAACATTGTGGAAACAACTTATGGGACCACTCAGAGATGAAATTATGCTGGATATAGGACACCATTCGTACCTGATTTATGCCCTCCATTCCTTTTTATTTGAGTTACAGGATTACGAGAAGAATAATATTTACTTGTTCATTAATAACTAACATTAAATGCAAGTAGCTTAGGAGAAATGATTTAATTTATGAAGTGGAAAGAGACATCTTTACTTGGGGCATGTGGCCATTTTGTATGTTTTCTTAGTTCTATTGCAGACAGTTAAAACATCAAACACAAACGAACAGGAGTATTTGCGGGGGAGAAAAAAGGAATCCACATGTTACTGAGTACATTTTTTTTTTTACAGAACTCAGCTTACTGTTTTTTTTTTTGAAAATAATGTGGCCTACTGTATACACCTTTAATGTTTTTCGTATAGAGACTGACAAAAGTACAAAACACAACAATGCTGGAAAGTACAGATTACCCAATGTCATACCTCAACTTTGGTATGTTTCTCCTGGTACCACCTTCAAATGAAAGCACCGGTAGAAAGGCCACATTAGGACCCTTTATATCCACCAAAAAGTTCTGTATAACCAAAGCTATGTGAGGTAAGAACATATATGGAAGGTAGGCCAAAATAGATTCATTTAATTTAATATAAAAAAGAGGTTCCCATCAAGCTTCTAGCAAAAACTCATTTTAGTTTCTGTTTACATATTATAAATGTGTAGAGGTAATCATCTGATTATCTTGACAGAAATAGGGCTAGATATTTCTGAGTGATGTCATATATAAAAACTCAATCCTTGCAATATCTGTCCATGTTTTGGGGAAGAGCAGTTTCCCAATGTTTCTCCATTGAGGAACTCATGCAATATTATACCTCTTTCCCCTGCTTTACAGCGATAGTGAAAGTGATTGTGTAATTGTGTATGTCATTTAATAAGGATTGTCCATGGTCCAATACTAGCAGCTATCTTGATTTGGTCTAGTGCTTCTTTGGTCGGTACCATGGTAGCCTTGGACAAATATCTAGAAACGGAGGGAGTACTGATTCACATACTTCTGAATGTAGATACATACTTACATCTGGTTTTGTGTTGACCACAACACCAAGAATTGTATCTTCTACAGAAGGTACATACTGCACAAAAAGAAAATAAGAAGACACATGAATGGGTGACTGCTAAACAAAACACAAGGAGGACACCAAGAGCTTTTCAGGATTAATTGCACTTTGATAGATGAAGAGAAGTAATTAAAACTTGAAACTTTCTTTAAAGAAGGCCAGAGCAACATATATTCACTAGTTCAAAGTATATATGAGGACGGTCAATGCATATCTGTGCACAAGTGCTTGAATTTCGTAGCACCAAATCAACATAAGACAAGCACTTTAGGCTAACACATCAGTTTAGTAATTACTCAGGAAGGGCCATTGATATTCTGAATATCTAATATTCTAATCAATCAGCACCCTCCAACGATGGCAATAAATATAGTCTTTTCATAGGTTTCAGTTCAACCATGAGGTGTAACAAAAACTTGGCAACTTGGTTATAAAGAGCGATTCGGTACTTCAACCTGAAGGGGGCATGTGAAGGTATGTTTCAATCAGAATGTAAATACAGTCTATAAACAGCAATACAGTACTTAAATTTGAAGGGGGTTTGCGAAACTATGAATATGATTCACTCATACTATCGTAACAGTAGTAAACCATGTTCCATCAACCCATTTTTTTTAACAAACAAACATAATCTTAACACGGTGCTCTCAAGAGGAACCAGAATTTGAAGAATTTGAGCATCTATAAGTGCAAACCGGGGGACTCACCCTCTTCTGGGAGCTCTCAACCCAATACTTGTTGGGCTTCGACAACCGCAGCACCCCAGCACTGGTCGCCTGGATGGTGTCACATTCCTGCAAGCCCCAGGTACCACCGATAAGCCCCATGACGCAGCTAAACCCCCATTAAACCCTAACTCCTAAATCTCTCAAAGGATAGCGGTTCCCACTTTCCATCGTGAAAGGGTTTACCTGACGCAGGCCCGTGCCGAGCTTTATGGTCTGGTTGGTCATCTCGGATAGGTCCAGGACGACGTCGCCGGGTACCTGGGCAGAAACGGCGGGTGAGGGAGCAGGCCGACACCAGCAGAGATAGCGAAAGTGAGAGATCGAGGCGCGGGAAGGGGCTGCGAGGCTTACCACATAGCTGTCGACGAGGGGGGAGGGCGGCGGCCTCATCGACTCCATTGCTCGAACTCGAAAGCGGTCGGGGGCGCCGGCGAGGAGGAGTTGTAGGCGGCGGCGGTCCTAGCCTCTGTCTGTGCATCAAGGCGTGTGGTTAGTAGCGGTGGGGGAGGAGATGGGCCTGGGCCTCAAACCATTGTGCGTCAGCCTAAATTATACTATGGCTTGTTTAGTTGTTTACATGTAAAAATTTTGCAAAGCAATTTTATTAATTTGAAATACTAAATGAAGTCTATTTATAAAACTTTTTGCACAGATGGGTTGTAAATCGCAAAACAAATCTAATGATGCTAATTAATTCATGATTAATCTATAATTAATAGATGATTACTGTAGCATCACTATTGCAAATCATGGATTAAGTAGGCTCATTAGATTCGTCTCGCAATTTACAGCACATCCATGCAAAAAGTTTTGTAAATAGACTTCATTTAGTACTCCATGCATGTGTCAAAACATTCGATGTGATGTTTTTTTGTATTTACGGGTAAAGATAAATAGGGCCTATGATATGATTCGGCCTGCCACCTTGGACTGGGCTGGTTGGCGGCAACACAAGATGGCAAATGTTAGGAGTCGATCGAGCTACTAGCAGTCAAACCATCACACAAAGCCCAATAACTACTTTTTTTTTTGTTCCGGAACAAAATTTTTTGTTTCCATACAAATTGTTTGTATTGCTAGAACAATTAAAAAATTGTTCCGGAATAAAATAAATTAATCACATCCAAAGTCGCAAAAATTCTCAAAAAAAATCCAAAGTCACAAAAAAAACAATTAATCACATCCACCTTGTAATAAAAAAATAAGCACATCCAGCTTCGCCAAACGGGCATTGCATATTCCTGATGCACATCAATTAGAGTGACTAACTGCTGATACACCCCTGTACTTTATACACCCCTGCACTGCAAAATGAAGCAAACACACGAATGGCTTCACCAGCATATATACAGGGTCACAACATTAGTATGGCAATTATCACCCAGCAATTGAAGTGGTCTCAGGTGCATATCTTTTCAGATTCATGAGAAAGCAGCATGAATCCTTGGTAAATCCACTTAATTTTTATAAAAACCAATCTTGAGTTCAATCTACTACTGCAGTAGTGCAGTATAGCCAAGTTGTAGAGATTAAGGATGTCACAAGCCACAAGCAGAAAAAATTGAAGTTCAGCGGCCCGAGATACATCCATGACATACTAATATACTATACACATCAGGTAATGAACATCAGTAGGTCTACGATACCAAGCTGAAGACACAGTAAGCAGAGATGATTGAGTTAAGACCAAGGGCAATGAAAGCGAGGAATGCCATGGAGGCTGAAGCGTTGATCAGTTTCGTGAATTGGTCCCCTCCAAACCGAGACATCCAAACATCATTACGAGAAAGTGCTGCTGAAGATGCGGATAGTAGGAGGTAAGCTAACATCTGCAATTAGGATCATAATGCCATTAGCAACAACTCAACTAGTAACAATTGTTAAGGCAAAATTGCAAGTCCAAACTTGAGCGCAACTTAAAAGGTGAACTTAAGAGCATTTTCAGAAACCAGGTCTGGCTAATTTCAAAGGAAGAACAGAATAATATAAAACAAACCGATCTATTTGCAAGTCACAAGGAGCAACATGATTTTGACAGAGAATTATGCAATTGCTAAGCACAAAAAATAAATACTCTCAGTTATTTCTGAAAAGTTCTCTTATCATGAAAACTGACTGAAGTTGAAGGACTTGGAAAGATATTATCATAAAAGGGAACAACAATCTTTTTGCAATGATGTGCAGTTCATCTGCTTTGGGTAGTTAAATATGGATCTGGAGTTTAATATTCATTGACCAACTCTGTGTCAACTTGTCACTACTTACACCTGAGGATGCACTGTTCTGTATCCGAACATTGTTTATACTGACAGATCTATATAGTCTTATATAAAAATAAATACAGCATGAACAATCACGAGCATAGTAGAAACTGATATTACCACCTAACGTTCGTCAACAATCAGATTTCTGTAAGCTCCAAAAAGAAAAACAATGCAATGGTTCATCCACTACACACAGCTTTGGTAAAATTTGCAATAATTCAACTGCTATAAACTCTAATTTAGTTTGCTGATATCAAACACTATAAAACTAAGGCTCAAGTTTGTAAAATTGTGCTACCATAAACTTGGTTACCAATGGCTAAGACATTCAGAAATGCAGAATTACAGTTCATTGATGCTTGCCTGATCCATGGCGAGATTGAAGTAGCTGCGCCATGGGGCTTGAATGATGTGCCTCCTTGTGACAAGGTAATGCACCTCGGCTACCAATTGGAACCCTGAGTAGGTAAAAGCCACGACGCTCGCTGCAAGTACATACCTACATTGCCAAAAAAATCACAGATTTACAGCTCGCATCAACACTAAATAAGAAACAGTAGTTTTAACCAATAACTAATAAGGAAGGTTTGAGCTGAGCTCAGATCAACCTGTACTCGTTGTAGCGGCGGAAGGAGTCGCCGGACCAGCCCGTTGTGGTATCGGCGGCCATGACAGAGAGTGCAACAAGGCAGAACACGGCGGCTGAAACCCTAAACCCCAGCTCGGCCCTCCTCAGCTCCGCGCGCCGCACCTTCTCCGGGACGCCGCCGCTTAGGAGCCATCTCTTGGACCCCACGCCGCCTCCGCCTCCGCCTCCACCAACGCCAGTAACGGCTGCCACCGCAGCAAGTGACCCGGTGTCGCTCGGAGGGGCAACCTTGTCCGCTGCGGGCTTCGCCTCCGCCGCCGCGAGGTCTTCGCCGGAGAGGAGCTTCGCGATGGTGACGGCCGATTCCTTCTGCGGCGAACCGGCTGGCGACGCCTCGGCCGAGGAGACCTTCGGCGGCGTCGGCGGCGTGGAGTCTTGGGTTAGCGCGAGGGCCAGCGTCATGCTCCCCGACTCGCTAGCCGATTTCGCCGCCTCCTGCTCCGACTTGGCGTCCGAGGACGCCGGCGCTGGAGGTGGCGGCGGCACTGGAGCCGGGGTGGGGTGGGGCGGAGAGTGCGGCGGCGATGTGTGGCCCTCACGCGGGTGGGGAGGAGAAGCATCGGCGCTGGGTGGAAGCGAAGGCGGCAGCGGCGGTGGCGGTGGCGGCGGCGGCAGCTGGGGATGCGGAGGTGAGGATGGAGAGGAACCGCTGGGAGGAGGCGGAGTTGGGGTAGGACCAGCCGAGGGAGGAGGAGGTGGCGGTGGTGATGGTGGTGGAGCTGGTGCTGAGTTCTCCGGCGAGAGGGATCCATCACGGGAGGGATGCTGTGAAGGGGGAGAAGAAGGCGCGACGGGATCGGCCGCCGGCGGGGGCGGGGGCGGGGGCGGCGGCGGCCGGATTGGTGAGGCCATCGAGTGGGGACTGATGGCTGTGGCGTCGGGTACTGGTGGCTTTGTGCGGCCGAGCTCTAGTGAAGAATGACGCTGAAAGTGTCTGACGAGCGAGAGCGGTCAGTGCCTTTCGATTGAACTGTCAAGATAACAATTCAATGGCAACGACCTCAGACTAATTCAGCTGAATATTGCTCTTTCCTCAAACCAATCAAAAGGCAACTTTCATGATACCGGGATTTTTTTTTGAAACATAGGTACCAAATGTCCAACACCAATTATCCTGGGGCCTGTTTGGATACATAGAGATAATAATTATCCCTCATCTTTTAGCTCTAAATTATCTCTCATGCATCCAAACAAGTGGGATAATTTTGGGCTAAAGTGGATTATCCCTCCCAAAATCCTTAGCCTCTTCAAGAAGTGATAATGAGGCTAATTTTGTATGGTCCCCACAAAAATGTGAGTATGCACACACATCTAGACATGAGAATGAGAGAGAAAGGGTGGCATTAACCCATGGATCCAAACAACCTACTTTGAGCTAATTCTTAGCTTACCAATTCAAAGCTAAACATTAACTTTCAAAATTAACCATGGGCTAATGTTCCAAACAGGGCTCTGTTTCCCTGTTACCTAATTGCAATGATAGTCGCAACCAGCGTTGGACCACACATGATAGTTTGGGAATTTGTGAGCTTAAAGGCTTGGTTTTCTTGGCAAATCTCCGAACCATGCTTGCCCTCACATGGTCGAACGCTTCACCCCACTTGTAAACGAATTGCATCTGCACTTGTTAGCAGATTTCAAAAGCTGCACATTTTGTGGTGAAAATTGTCACAAAATCTTTTCTGATGATACTTCAAGAAATGACATTAATTTTGGTTTCACTTCATACAGCTACTGTTGTTGCAAGAAGTACCATGCAATGTGCCCGTAAGAACTTTAGTCCCAGTGCACAACAGTACTACACAAATACAAGCTGACTTGCCTACTCAGAAATGACACACAAAACATACTTTGAGCTATAGAAATTCCTTTTTTACAACTGAGCTATACAGCTTTGGTCCCACTGAACAAAAGTATTATGCGAATTCAAGCTAACTTGCTTACTCAGATGCAACACACAAAACGTACTTTGAGCTATATGCTACAGAGTATAATCAATGAGAGATTTCTCATGGGTATATATTCATACATGAACAGAAATATGAACTGCAGTGACAGGAAGTGACCTATTTACAACTTGGCGGATTCGTACACTTAAAAACAGTAGAAGCAGGTTGCTTGTATTCAGGAATGCTACTGGGATCAACTGGCCTGACTTCACCGGGCTTAAAAAATAAGCTGCTATGCCTGCAGAAGTGGCAACAAACTGTTAAGCTTCCCCCTTCAAATAGCAACAATGCCTGAAGACCATTTATGTGCGTAACAACTAGAAATCAAAATGCAAACTGTCTGACCCAAGTCTTTCTAAGGGTAAGAAAGGTTTCCTAACTGATCCCACAAAGGAGCACACTGTATTTACCAATTACTAGTGATAACTTTTGCAACGTAAAGATGAATTCAGAATACAAAAGAAAGTTTACTAGCTTTAACCTTCGTAGGTCTAGCCCAATCAATCCAGCTTGAAGAATCGACAGGTTGTCAGAATCTGGTGAAACGATGACAACAGTTTCCCCTGAATACTGGGTCTCTAGTATTGACATGAGCTGTGTCACCCGGACAAATACATCTGCTACGCTCTCATTAGGAGTACCATCGCTGATAGGAGGAGGCTTCATATCTGGTGAAATGTTATCCGACGCATACACCTAATGCAGCCATTATGCCAAGAAAAGCAGAGTTCAATCAAAAATAGGAGTAAATTTATTGCAAAAGATATTTACACACCTAATTTGATAGATCAGTTCAATGAAGACAATAGAAAAATATGAAATCTTTATTTTAGGATACTCATATAGTCATCTCAATAAAATTAGTATAAAAGTATGAATCCATAATCCTAGGATATTTCATTCCCTGATACTTATAGTCATCCTCAAACGATGAATAGTATTTCATTCCCTGTTCCTTAAGCCAGACAGTTTTATCAATTTAACGAAATCACATATCACCATTTAATTACCAGCAGCTTGAAAGGAAAAAAAATGGCATTGGCATTGATCTGGCAATAGTTTGGTTCATGAAGAAGCAAGTAGTCGAACATCTGCACCTAACAATAAACCAATATGCCAGCCGGTTTATCATAAGAAACGTTGCTCCGTTCAAACTAGCTCCTCATGTAGTACTATGCAACTGTAGACTCTGGTGAAGATTGTTCTCTCTTTTTTTTTTGAGTAATGGTGAACATTGTTCAATGAATCATGATAACGTTCAGAAATAAGTACCTCAGGCAGTGCGTCCAGGCTCTTCCCCTCAAACGCACCCAATCCCCGGGCATCCAAGAAGCTGTACTCAGGCACAATGCGGCTGCAATGAAGCAACCAACCAAACAAGCTACGTCAGTATATCCATATGAAATCAAAGAGCCAATTGAAATAGCAGAGAGCCGGCGTGGAGCCGTGGAGTCGTGGACTAGGCATCTCACCTGCGGTTGACGCCGTTGGCGGCGGCGATGATCTCGGCCGCCTGGTACGCGCGCTGCGTGATGGACGGCCATATCCAGCAGTCGTCCTCGCACGCGCCGAGGCGCTGGAGCTCGAGCGCGGCGCGCGCCGTCTGGCGGAGCCCCACGGGGGAGAGGCCGCTGTCAACGGAGGTCTTGGCGACCGGGTTGGTGCGGAGGAGGCCCTGCCCCTCGTAGACGGACTCCCCCGCGCGCACCAGGAAGTAGCGGTTCGCCAGCCGCTGCGGGGGCATGCGGAACAGCCCGCGGGCCGCGGCCGGCGCGGGCGCCGCGGCGGGAGGGGCGAGCGGGAGGGACAGCGCCGCGGGGAGCAGGAGGAGGTCGCGCCGGCGGAGGGCGGGGAAGGCGACGTGGGGTGGCGGTGGCGCGGAGCGGGGGAGCGGCGAGGACGGAGCGGAAGCGGAGGAGCGCGCGGTGGTCTGCATTCCCGCCTGTACCTGTACGCTCGTCGTCGGAGAAGGAGCACCCGTGGCCGGGAGCAGAATGCGAGCGGAGCAAAATATCCAGCTAGTTGGGCCGGCCCAATGATCACTGCGGGCCCTAAAAATCTCCGAGGAATCTCCGGCCCATCTGGTAAAGATTTACTAACCGCCTAACCCTTTTTGCCTTTTCTTTCCTCCTTGCTCAACACAAGAAATGTTCTAAAAAAAACAAGAATAAGAAATGGTATTAAAAAAGAAAAGGGCTAAAAGATCAAGAAAGGGAATGGCGTGGGCTGAGCTGAGAGGAGAGAGGTACATGTTCCTGCGCTGTCTATTTTTTTTTTTCACTCGCATTGCAGACGCCAGACTGTTATCACGCCGGACGCCATTGTCAGATCTGGCGGGTGGCCCGTGGCGATGAGCTTCTCTCGTAGTTGTACGCCGGCGTCGCCGGGCAACGAGCATGGACGAAGATATGGGTCAAAGATACGGGCAACTTTGGTTTTACATGTAAACGTAAAATTTTTTTAGAAGAAATCTTGCTAATTTGAAGTATTAAATGAAATTTATTTACAAAACTTTTTGTACAAATGGTTTGTAAATCACGAGCGAATCTAATTATGCTAATTAATTCATGATTAAGCAATAATTATCGGATGGTTACTGTAGCATCACTGTTGTAAATCATGGATTAAGTAGGTTCATTAGATTCGTCTCGTGATTTACAGCCCATCCATGCAAAATATTTTATAAATAGACTTCATTTAGTACTTCAAATTAAAAAGATTTATTTACAAAATTTTGCGTTTATGATTTTTTTGCGTTTACGGGTGGGAATAAAAAAGGCCTTTGATTCGCTTGCCTTCTCCTGCCACTGCCTCTGCCAGTGAGCGACCGAACAGATGTGCGCGCGGAGCAGGGCACCGCTGTGCTGCTGCATTGAACGCAAAAGCAAAAGTTTCTCAAAGCATGTTCTCTTTCAGCAAAGCACTCCAGCTTTCCCCAAAATGCCCTTGCAACACTTGCAGTTTTACGTTTTCAAAAGACTGATGTGTTCACTGATTTCAAAGAAACACATGAATAAATAGCAAAATGAAGAAAGTGTTAATAAATTGCGGCATAAAACCTGTATACTGAACTTACAAGTGGCACCTGTTGACAAGAGAGCTGAGAAATCGACTCCTTCAAGACACATAATGCATGGCAAACATTGTCTTCAGTAAATTATTTATTGCTAACCGGAGAGTGTAACGAACATGGCAACATTTATGCTATTTCGAGTGATTTTGGTGATCAAATGACAACGCAATCAATGGGACTAATGGTATTGTTAAATGAACATTTCTAGATCCCAGGGATGAGGTAAAAAGGCCATGCAAAGCAAAACACGAAGAAAGAACTCAAAGAAACACTGAATTGGACGAGTTCTGCAGAAATCAATATCACCGGTTGAACCGATGCCTAATCATCGGTGCATGCATCCGATGTTTGTCGGAAGATCCGACGCCCTGGTGTTTGTGAGGCACCGGTTGAACCGACGGCATCATGACAGGCATCGGTGCATTGGGCATACTATGTTCCAGAGACGATGTCAAGCGCTCAGGAGAAGATCCTTCAGCACCGGATGAACCGGCGATGCATCGGAGCAAAGCACCAGTGTAATGACGTCAGCAGAAGAGAAGAAGGCCAACGGCCAGTTGAATGCTGTGAGTGACCGATTTAACCGACGGGCAAACATCGGTTCACCCGATGATCACTGTGTAAGATGTCAAGAGTTTAACGACTACTTCGGGTCTTAGAGTGACCGGATGAACTGACGCTACCCCTGCCAGAGGCATCGGTTCATCCGATGATACGCAGATTTCTGTTGACCGTTGGAGCAACGGCTCCACGACTTGGAGGCCTATAGATATGACATCCCCCGGCCATTTGATGTTTGCTGGAGTTCAAGGAAGTCACATACACACCCAAGAACCACTCCAAGCCATCCAAGAGCTTAGTGTTCATATCCTTAGCCCTTAGCACACTTTGAGAGTGTTGTGTAAAGGATTAGCTCTTAGTGAGTGAAATTGCAAGGCCTTGAGCCTTTGTGCTGTGGTTCTCTAGTGAACCAAAAGAAGAGCTTGGTGCGCCGGCCCCTTGGAGCTGTGAAGCTCGCCGGCAACGTCATCGACCCTCCGACTTGGTGTGGAGCGGCGACGACACTTTGTGCGGGGGATGTGGAGACCCCCATCCTTTGTGGAGAAGCTCCTTAGTGGAACCCGTGGCCAAGCTGACCGTGATTGGGTTCACGGAAGAGACTTGGTGGCCGAGTAGCAATACTCTTAGTGAGTGCTACAACAACGTGGATGTAGGTGTGCCTTTGTGGCTAACCGAACCACGGGATAAACACCCGCGTCAAGAGTTTGCTATCTCCTAACCCGCTCATTAAGCTTCCGCATTTCATACTAGTATTTTGTATGCCTTTACTTTCCTAGAATAGTTTCTTGATAGAAAAGGCTATAGGTTGCTAAATTCTTTTGGGATGGGAGTTTCACACTAGAACAACCATAGTTGCACATCTAGATAGCTTGTTTTAATTTAAGTTTTGTGCAAACTAGTTGGAGCCATAGGTCTAAGTTTTTTTTAGAGTGCCTAATTCACCCCCTCCCCTCTTAGGCTAGAGCACTCGATCCTTTCAAGTGGTATTTGAGCCAGGACTCACGTCTCTCACAAAAAAAGCCAATTCTATTGGCAAAATTGTGTTTACCGGTTCACTTGATCGGTTAGGTTTCACCGCCTAGTGAGTTAGCTCTTTTAGGGGAAGGGATGGATTCTCTTGGACCTCCTCCACGTTTCGATGGCATGGGCTTCCAACAATGAAAGATTTTGATGCAATCACACCTCCAAGCTAAGGGCCTAAATGTTTGGAGAGTAACAAGTGAAGGAACTAAGAGCAATAGTCAACAAGAGAAGCAATATGATGATATAGCCAAGTGTGCTATTTTAAACTCTCTTGGTGAAAATGTGTTCAACCGTGTGTTTGCTTGCGAAAATGCTAATATTTTATGGAAAACTATTAGTGAGAACCATGAAAACACAAAAGATGTTGCAAATGAAAAATATCATGTTCTCATTGATAAACTTAATAGCTTCAAGCTACTTGATCATGAAAATGCAGAAGCTTTGTACTCATGGTTGAATATTTTTGTGAATGAGATTAATTCTTTAGATGTGAAGAAAATTGAAGATTTGGAACTCATTCGCAAGATTCTTCACTCACTTCGAAAGCCGGACTATGATTTGGTGACAACAATTCTATATGAGAAAGATCTCAACACAATGACACCAAACCAAGTCCTAAACAAGGTGATCGCCCATGAGCTATGCCATGACATCAAGCCAAGAGCGCCACCTTCTTCACCAACACATAGTGCACTTGCATGCAAGCAAGTCAAAAAGTTGAAGAAGATGGCCATCAAAGATAGCTCAAGTGATGAGAAAGAAGAGGATGCAAGAAGCTCCTCAAGTGATGATCAAGAGCCAATGCACCCTGACCTCTACAAGCAAGTAAAGAAGATGAACAAGTGCTTAAAGGAAATCAACTCAATGGGGTATATGGTCTTCCTCAAAGATGGGCCTCACCATCAACTTATGAAGATTGAGAAGAAATTCAAGAAAAACAAGAAAAAGAAGGAGAAGAAGCCCAAGCATGAATCATTTGCCATATTTGGTGAATGGGTTAGTGGTGGTGAAGAATCAAGTGCTAGCTCAAGCGATGAATCAAGCAAGAGATTCACCACCCGCACCAACTTCGGATCATCATGAAACACTTGCTTTATGGCCAAAGGTATGGATAACGATGTAAGTGATGATGACTCCGATTCTCCTTCAATTGATGAACTTCTTGACCTTGTGGAGCGGCGACGACACTTTGTGCGGGGGACGTGGAGACCCCATCTTTTGTGGAGGAGCTCCTTAGTGGAACCCGGGGCCAAGGTGACCGTGATTGTGTTCACGGAAGAGACTTGGTGGCCGAGTAACAATACGCTTAGTGAGTTCTACAACAACGTGGATGTAGGTGTGCCTTTGTGGCTAACTGAACCACAGGATAAACACCCGCGTCAAGAGTTTGCTATCTCCTATCCCGCTCATTAAGCTTCCGCATTTCATACTAGCATTTTGTATGTTTTTACTTTCATAGAATAGTTTCTTGATAGGAAAGGCTATAGGATGCTAAACTCTTTTGGAATAGGGGTTTCACACTAGAACAACCATAGTTGCATATCTAGATTGCTTGTTTTAGTTTAAGTTTTGTGAAAACTAGTTGGAGCCATATGTCTAAGTTTTTTTTAGAGTGCCTAATTCACCCCCTCCCCCTTTTAGGCTAGAGCACCCGATCCTTTCAGAGAGACAGCGGCTTCTGCCCAAAATACACAATATGTAAAATTGAAAGAGGGTAGCGCAAATGTGCTTCCATTTCCTCCTCTTCATAGTGGTCTTAGCGTCCCGGGCTCCTAGCGTCCTGCTACTCCATTTTCCAGTTCAGCTTTCACCGGGCTTATGGAGTGCGGTTGATTTTGCTTTTCCATACCATCTTGTTGAGCAAGAGAGGCACTTGTGAATTTCAAGACATATGAATAAACAAAAAATAAAGAAAATATTAAAACAATTGCATAAAATCTAGTATATACTCTTTTGCAAGTGACATTTAACTAAAGCTAGACAAGAGATCTAATCCTTCAAGAAATGAGGTATTTTGGGAATCTTAGAGCATCTTTTCCATCCTAATATCAAAATATTTTTGGGGCTTACCAAAATACCCCCTCCTACTCAAATACAGACAAATTCCTTTCTCTACCATATAATTTTTGAGTAATTTGTTATATCCAAAAATGCAAAAAATATTATTGGCTATGGAAAGAGAAAATATATAGTGCATAGAAGGTGAGTAATTTTCAGAAGAGGCTCTTACTTTCTCCAAATTGATGCTTGCTAATTGTGGATAGAGAGGTCCCTCAAAAGAAAGTGTGCGAAACGGAGATAAAGCAGGGGTAAATGTGTCATTTACACTCTTCACAGGGCGCACGGTTTGGACTCTTTGGTCCTCCTTCCTGCTATATAGGAGTACCCCAGTTCTCCAAGCAGTTGCCTTTCGTAAGCCCCCGGTTGATTCGCCTTTCCCAGACCATCTTGTTTCGCAAGAGAGAAGCAGAGGGTTTAGAGAAGGGATCCAATGGCCAAGACCGATGTGTGCAGGGTGATGTTCGAGGGCGGCGCGATCACCACCATCGTGACGTCCTCCGGCGCGTCCGTGAAGGCCTGGGTCGACGAGGTCCTCTCCGTCCACCGCCGCCGCCTGCACGACCTCATCGTCGGGCTCGACGTGGAGTGGAGGCCCCTCTTCGGACCCGGGTACAGCCCCACCGCGCTCCTCCAGCTCTGCGTTGGCCGCCGCTGCCTCGTGTTCCAGCTCCTCCACGCCGACTACAACCCCGCCGCGCTGAAGGAGTTCCTCGCCGACCCCGACTACAGGTTTGTCGGCGTGGGCGTGGCGGCGGACGCGGCGCGGCTCTGGAACGACGAAGACCTCAACGTGGCCAACGCGGTGGACCTGGCCGAGGTCGCGGCGGAGGAGACGGGTCGCGTCGACCTCGACAAGCCGGAAGAGGTGAGGCTCGGCCGCTGGAACGACTACTACCTCACCACCCAGCAGATCAAGTACGCCTGCATCGACGCCTTCGTCTCCTTCGAGGTCGGCCGGATGCTACTTGGCGACAACTGATCGATCGTCCGGCGGCCGCGCGCCGCCGCGAGTCCGTGTCCATGGAAATTGCAGTGCTTTTTTTTTGTTCCAGATTGTCCTAGACTTCCCTCGTGATTTCTGTTAGGTTTTAGGGATTTTCGGTGTCCATGGTAAGGTTTTAGGGATTTCCGAGATGGAAGAATAATCAGGGCAGCCGCGCGCGGTGGAGACGGGGTAGTAATTTTGGATCATTGTCGTGTCATCCATGAATATTCTGTCATCCATGCTGTGTTCGTTCATGTTTGCTAAATATCCGGTGATTAATCAGGTATTTGCATCGCTATGAATGGCGTGAGATCTAATCTAAAAGAAGTTTGCTAGCGTTCCCAAAGCATTCGTGTGATCTAAATGATGTTTGCTAGCATCACCGGAGCATTCGTGTGATCCATAGCGCTGCGCCGAGCCGGACTCGATTTTCGGGAGCCTTCCGCTCCGGCTCGACTCACTGGAGCGGAAGGCGAGGCGCGGTGGTGGACGGGGGCGGCGAGGACACGCGAGGCGTGGTAGGGATCGTGATCGTAGGGCCCAGCGAGCGCGCGCGCGTGTGGTTCACCGACCTCCTCCTACCGGCTTCATAAGTGGTGTACATGAAGTCCACCCTTTAAGTCGGTTGAGATCCTCCTCAAATCCCGGTACGGAATTAAGTAATTGATTCCCTAGCATTTAATAGTGGGTTTTAAATTCTTTTATTGTATTGATTAGAATAAATGGGCCAAGCCCATAATTCCAACAATCCCCACCAAGAAATTCAAGCCACACTAGAAATGCCCTCATTCCCTCATTGATATACCAGTATTTGACAGAGACTGTTAAGTTGAACTTCCATCTAGAACAAAAGCTACACTTATTCACAACTATACAATGGACTATGCCTTGAATTGCCAGTCTTGTGCAAACAAGTTTGACCAGAGCCCTACACTGGTACTAGGCTGCAAAAGCATCCCCGCGGTTTGGAGCTTATAAGTCATACTCCAGGCCCTTCATGAGTTTCTAGAGAATACCCAGTTCTCATAGACCATGACCAGTAGTCAGACTCATATATGTGTGTTTCTTTCAGATGTTCTGTAGGACAACATCTTTGTTTCAAGAAAACAACCCATTTGTTTTAAAGAAACCACCTGGAATACATTAAGGTATAGACCAACCTGCCATACAGATTACAAGAGAAATACACCTTATACACGGAATGAGCCCTTTTCACAAAGGTTCTCTTCTCTCAGTCAGACTTTAGTTTGTTTCACCATCTTAATTCACGGGATCTTCGATCACATAGGACAGGTTTCCACTATAAAATGATTCACGTGGGTCTCAAGCCCAATTCCATAGATGCATTGTCTATCACATTTCGTGAAAGACCCTTTGTAAACTGATCTGCCAGGTTTTTAGCCGTCTGAACATAGTCCAGGGCTATAACTCCGGAGTTTCTCAATTTTCTGATAGATTTCAACTACCTTTTCACATGTCTAGATGACTTCATATTATCCTTTGAACTGTTCACTTTGACAATCACCATTTGATTGTCACAGTTCATTAGAATTGCCGGTATCGGTTTTTCAACTATCAGCAAGTCCATAAGGAGCTCACGAAACCACTCAGCCTCAACAGTGGCGGTATCTAATGCTGTGAGTTCTGCTTCCATAGTTGACCTCGTTAAGATGGTCTGCTTGCAAGACTTCCAGGAAAGAACTCCACCACCAAGTGTAAACACATATCCACTTGTGGCCTTTATCTCATCAGCATCAGAAATCCAGTTTGAATCACTATATCCTTCTAGTACCCTTGGGTACCCGGTGTAGTGAATTCCATAGTTCATTGTCCCCTTTAGATAGCGCATTACTCTTTCAAGAGCCTTCCAATGATCATCTCCCGAGATTGAAACAAACCGGCTCAGTTTGCTTATAGCAGACGAGATGTCATGTCTTGTAGCACTAGCTAAATACATCAATGAACCAATGATCTGAGAATATCTCAGCTGATCTCGCATTATCTTTTTGTTCTTCCTAAGAATTAAAATGGAATCATATGGTGTTGAGACAGGTTTATAGTCGCTATAACCAAAGCGACTTAACACCTTCTCCACATAGTGAGACTGTGTAAGAATCACCCCATCATTGCTCTCTTTTACCAGCTTTATATTAAGGATAACATCAGCTTCTCCCAGATCCTTCAACTCAAAACTTTGAGATAAAAATTCTTTGACTTCCTTAATCACATTAAGGCTAGTGACAAAGATCAGTATGTCATCCACATACAAGCACAAAATCACTCCTTCAGCCCCACCATAGCGATAGTACACACATTTGTCAGCTTCATTCATAACAAAGCCAGCAGACGTCAAAGTTATGTCGAACTTTTCATGCCACTGGTTAGGCGCTTGTTTGAGACCATATAAAGATTTCAACAACTTACAAACCATTCCTTCTTGACCCTTTGATACAAACTCATCCGGCTGATCCATATAGATCTCCTCTTCTAATTCTCCATTGAGGAAAGCCGTCTTAACATCCATCTGATGAACGAGAAGACCATAAGAGGCTGCCAGGGAAAGTAACACTCGAATTGTGGTCAATCGGGCAACTGGTGAATAAGTGTCAAAAAAATCTTCTCCTTCTTTTTGGGTATAACCCTTGGCCACAAGCATAGCCTTGTACTTTTCAATAGTACCATCTGGCCTAAGCTTTTTCTTGAACACCCACTTGCATCCAACCGGTTTACATCCATAAGGACGTTCAATGACCTCCCAGGTTCCATTAGACATAATAGAATCCATCTCACTCCTCACTGCTTCCTTCCAATAGTCAGCATCAGTAGATGAATATGCCTCTTCAATGGTTCTGGGTGTATCATCTATGAGGTATACAATGAAATCATCACCAAAAGACTTTACAGTCCTTTGTATCTTGCTCTTTCTCAGAGCATCATTGTTATCCTCCTCAGGATTTTCCACAAATGTATGTTCATTGTGTTCTATCGGCTCAGCAGAGCTATCATCCTCGATGAACTCTTACCTAGATGAACTTGTTTCATCTCTCATGGAAAAAATGTTTTCAAAAAATGTAGCATCTCTGGACTCCATTATAGTACCAACATGCATGTCAGGTACTCCAGATTTCACTATTAAAAATCTATACCCAGCGCTGTGAATATCATAACCTAGAAAGATACAATACACAGTTTTAGGTCCAAGCTTACGTTTCTTGGTTATTGGCACACTCATTTTTGCCAAATAACCCCATGTACGTAAGTATGAAAGTGTTGGCATTTTCTTCTCCCATTCCTCGAATGGTGTTATCTCTTTATTCTTTGTAGGAACACGGTTTAGGACATGACATGCAATCAATATAGCCTCACCCCACCATTCCTTGGAAAGTCCCGCTGTATCTAACATGGCGTTAACCAAATCCGTTAGAGTGCGGTTCTTTCTTTCGGCAACCCCATTTGACTGAGGTGAATAGGGAGGCGTCCTCTCATGAATAATACTATGTTCCTCGCAGAATAAAGTAAATAAATTTGAGAAGTACTCGCCACCACGATCTGACCTAACTCTTTTGATCTTTATCTCAAGTTGGTTTTCTACTTCAGCTTTATAAATTTTAAAGTAGTGTAAAGCTTCATCTTTTGACTTCAACAAATAGATGTAACAAAATCTAATACTGTCATCAATCAAAGTCATAAAATATCTTTTACCACCTTTTGTCAACACTCCATTCATTTCGCACAAATCAGAATGAATTAATTCTAAGGGTGCCAAGCTCCTCGCCTCCGCGGCCTTATGAGGCTTGCGAGTTTGTTTTGATTCAACACATATATGACACTTAGAATTTTTTACAAAAGTAAACTTTGGAATTAAACTCAAATTAGCTAAGCGCATCATACAACCAAAATTAACGTGACAAAGCCTCGAATGCCAAACATTTGTTTCATCAACGTTAATAACATTGTATGCAACTTTATTACAAACATCTGACAAAGAAAGACGGAACAAGCCTCCGCTTCATAATCTTTTCCAACAAAAGTACCAAATTTAGACAAGATACATTTATTGGACTCAAAGACTAATTTAAAACCATCTCTACACAGTAGAGAGCCGCTGACTATATTCTTCTTGATGATGGGGACATGCTGCACGGTCTTCCCCGAAGTAAACTTCAGATTTACCGTACCAACACCAAGAACACGTGCATGCGATCCGTTCCCCATCAGCAAGGAGGAAGTCCCGCCATCCTAGTAAGAGGAAAACAAAGAAGCACAAACATGAATATTAGCACCAGTGTCAACCCACCATTCGGGTGAACAAAAAACTGAAAGAACTGTAGGTAATAAATTACCATACCCCGATGTTCCTCCAGGCTCGCTAATGACCATGTTGGCGGAGTCGTTGCCTTTGCGGTTCGGACACTTTGCAGCTAAGTGTTCCGTACTAGCGCACACATAGCAAGCTCCCTTCTTCTTCTTCTTCTTCTTGAAGGTGGTTGCCTGCTTAGTCTTTGGTTGGTTCTGCGGTGGTTTTTTCTTGTTCTTGTGGGAGTTGTTCTTCTGAACAAGATTGGCGCTAGAAGCACCAATAACTCCTTTCCCACGTATGTCCTCTGCTCTCGCCTTCTCCTCAACATCAAGAGTCCCTATGAGTCCGTCTATGGTGAACTCATGTCTCTTGTATTTTAGAGAAGTAGCAAAGTCCCACCAAGAAGGTGGTAGCTTAGAGATAATACCTCCGGCCACAAACTTATTGGGTAACACACATGGGGACTCTTTGCTACAATTTTTTAGATCTTTTGCCAGAGTATGTATTTCATGATCCTGTTCCACCACAGAACGGTCTTCGACCATCCTATATTCAAGGAACTGCTCCATCGTATATAACTCACTGCAGGCGTCAGACACTCCATATTGAGCCTCAAGAGCATCCCACAACGCTTTGCCAGTTGGCAGCCGGACATAGGAATCCACCAGGTTTTCACCGAGAACACTAATGGCCAAGCCGCGAAAGAGGGTATCAGCCTCATCGAACGCACTCCCTTCCTCTGGAGTGAACTGTTCAGGCTTACCCTCTTTTACATAGATCACTCTCGATATTGTTAACCATAATATAAGCTGCTCTTGCCAAATTTTGTAATTTGAACTATCAAAAGGTGGTGGTTTGATTGATGCAGCAAAGCTAGATACCGAAAGCCTATTAACAAAATCAGGTTTTTGGATTGTTAGATATCTAGGCAATTTTTGGTATATTTTAATTCCAAATATTACTAGCAATTTCATGGCATAAATGAGTGATAATGTGTGAATAAGATATGTGCATGTGTTTATGTTATTCTTACTAATAAGCATGAACAAAAATTTAAACCAGAATAGGTTTAGAGTGTACCCCAAGGCGGGACCAGTGCCGGAGGCACCGGTTGCGCCGTTACCAGCTGGAATAGACATGCTATTCGACTGGCCTTGCCTGAAGTAGCCGAACGATGTCGATGCAGGAAGAGGTTCGCAGTGCAGTCCCACGAACGGTCACCAGGAAGCAGACAAAGTAGTCATTCGTTCACGCCGGGAAGTAGACGAAGTAGTCGTTCGTTCACGCCGGGAAGTAGACGAAGTAGTCTATCAGGGAGCGAGCAGTCACGTCAAGACGCTCCCCAAAAACCTGATTGCCAGCGTCCCGTGCAGGACCTTCAGCGAGCAGAGGTTCCGGAGGCCTGCTCTCGCTAGAGCTGTGCGCGCAGCACTAGCGATGGGAACGGCAGAAAGCAGCAGAGGGAGAAGAGAGAGTCTCCTAAGCAGGAGTACCTGGATCAAGTGATGTAGTGTGTGTTGATGAGAGGAGGAAGGGATGGTTTGTATAGGCGTAGAGGTGCCTCAGGTTCAACGAACCTGGACGTCGTAAAGAGCTTTGATGAGCGGCAGTTACTGGTGTGATTCTCCAGTCATTATTGTCAACGTTTATTCTTTGTTTTAATGCTCTTAACAGCAAAACGTTCTTCTCATCTCATCACGTCGCACCGCCCGGCCCGTCCGGTCGCGCCTCGGCCCGGCTCGGCGAGGCGAGCGAGCGCGCGTGTGTGGTTCACCGACCTCCTCTTACCGGCTTCACAAGTGGTGTACATGAAGTCCACCCTTTAAGTCGGTTGAGATCATCCTCAAATCCCGGTACGGAATTAAGCAATTGATTCTTTAACATTTAATAGTGGGCTTTAATTTCTTTTATTGTATTGATTAGAATAAATGGGCCAAGCCCATAATTCCAACAATATGGACCTCAGAGAGATGATGAGAAAGTACTCTTTCTTCATGAGCTAGAAGCGATCAGGGCATCATGCGGGGGACCCTGGGCGGTGGCCGGGGATTTCAACCTCATCCTGGATCCGGCTGATAAGAACAACGCCAGGATCAACAGAAGGAACATGAATCAATTCCGTAGGCTGGTGGACTCACTGGCGCTTCGAGACATCCACTTACAAGGGCGAACCTACACTTGGAGTAACGAACGCACTAACCCGACTCTTGTCAAACTTGATCGGATCCTCACCACGGTTGACTGGGAAGAGCTCTACCCTCTCTGCTTCCTACAAGCGCTCTCCTCTGATGACTCTGACCATTGCCCGTTGCTACTACTAACAAAAACTAACATCCGAGCAAAGCCTAGGTTTCACTTTGAAACCTTTTGGCCAAAGCTCGATGGATTTCTTAACACGGTGAAGAAGGGGTGGATTGCCCGCAGTGGCGGACCCAGGGTTTGAACCTTCGGTAGTCCTAACAAAAAAATTTCAAATGCAATACGGTATAAACAAAACAAAATCCATCAATTCGGTAATTCGGAATGACTCCAAACAATTCGGAAATAACCAAAAATGCATTAATACATTAAAAATATCTCCAAATAACAACTTAAATTGAACATGACATCTCTTGATTAGTTGATTTAACCCTCTCCCACTTGTCTGACAAACGACAACACATAATAGCAAAAAGAACATATCAACCTCTGAATTTATGGCTAAATTATTGCAACAAGTGCTCTACTGACTAAATTGCTCTACTAATTCACTACTACTAGCATATCCTGGTCCCAGTTTCTGCACAGATATGAATTCTGAAATGGGGAAAAAAATAAACTCCTTGGAGAGACCCTAACCTGTAGAGCAGTGAGCACAAGGGCCGGCCGGACGGTCGGACTTGTCGGCTTCTCAGGCGGCCGAGCTCTCGAGGCCCCGGCGCCTCATTGCCGCGTGCCCGCCCTGGACGGCAGACACCACCGGGGCCGGCCATGGCGCAGTCCACAGGCCGGGGCACCGCGAGTGGCTACTGGCTAGGGCTGGGGCCTGGGGCTAGATGGGTGGCGGTCGCCGGTGAGCCGCCGCGGCCGTGCTGCTGTGGCGCTGCTAGCCGGGGACGACCACGGACGGAGCTGTGCCGTCGAGCCGGGAAATGGGAGAGGCGAGGAGACCGCGAGAGGAGATACGGGCGGCGGCGGCTTGGGCGGAGATGCTCAGACGCGGAGTGAAGGCTGCGGTCTGCAGAGACGGAAGACAAGGCCGGGAGTGTGGATTGGGCTGGGCCTCCGATCCGCTAAAAAAAATTTTGGGCCAAATCAGCGGGTAGTCCCAGGCCTACCTGGACTACCCGCTGGGTCCGCCACTGATTGCCCGGATGACGTGACAAACCCTTTTTGCCGGCTTGACAGCAAACTCAGGAACATGGCGAAGGAGCTCCAAAGCTAGTCGGCAAAGAAAATCGGTTCGGCCAGGATGCAGCTACTCATTGCTAGAGAAGTGATCTTCAGACTTGACCAGGCGCATGAGTTCGGAGAACTCTCGTTGGAGGAGGTGGGATTCAAAAAGGAACTGAAGAAGCTCACCTTGGGCCTCTCCTCGCTAGAGCGCACAATTGCTCGGCAGCGTTCTCGGCTTCTATTCCTAGCAGAAGGAGACGCCAACCCTCATTTTTTCCACCTACACGCCAATGGCAGGCGGCGAAAAAACAACATCACAAGAGTCCGTGATGCAGATGCTGATGATTTTGTATATGGTGACAACATGTCGACGGTCCTGTTCAACTTCTTTGATAATCTGATCGGAACTGAATGGGACCGGACATGCACGCTGAATCTTGAGGCGATTGGGATATCGCCACGCAATATGATGACACTTGAACTGTCGTTCACCGAAGAGGAGGTCTGGGGGGGGGGGGGGGGGGGGGGTCATCAAGGAACTAAAATCCGAAAAGGCTCCTGGGCCAGATGGCATGACAACCGCTTTCTTTCAGTATTCTTGGACCGTGATCAAGGTGGATTTCATGCTGGCTGTCAATGCGTTCTACAACATTGATTTCCGTGGTTTCAAGTGTGTAAATGGGGCGCTCCTAACTCTGATCCCAAAGATCTCGGATGCACAAGAAGCAAAGGATTTCAGACCAATAAGCCTAATCCACAGCTTCCCCAAAATTCTTGCAAAGCTTCTAGCGAATCGGCTATCTACAAAAATAAATGATCTAGTACTTTGCAATCAGAGTGCCTTCATACGGGGAAGATACATACTGGACAACTTCAAGTACATCCAGAGATCGGCGACGTTGATAAAGAAAAAGAAGATACCTAAGTTGCTGCTGAAATTGGACATCTCCAAAGCTTTCGACACTGTTTCATGGCAGTTTCTTCTTGAGGTACTGCAGGGTTGGGGCTTTGGTTGTCGTTGGCGGGGATGGATCTCTCTTCTACTCTCCATTGCTTCCACTCATATTCTGTTGAATGGTCAGCCGAGAGCACCGATTGCACATCGCCGTGGCTTGCGTCAAGGCGATCCTTTATTGCCGATGCTGTTCGTCATTGTCATGGATGCTCTGAATCGGCTGTTTGTCAAAGCCCAACGTGACAATGTGCTTCAGCCCATTGGAGTGCAGGCCATCAAGCATCATTGCAGCCTGTATGCGGATGATGTAATTCTGCTCCTCTCGCCGTCCGCCGAGGAAGCCAGAGCCGTCAAGTTCATTCTGCAACTCTTCGGGGACGCGTCCGGGCTTGTCACCAATGTGGACAAATGTTCAATCACACCGATTTGCGGGGAACATGAGGCAATTCATGCTTTCCATGAGGTTCTACCCTGCCAAATTCTGGAATTTCCGATCAAATACCTGGGGGTACCACTCTCTACCATGGCTCTCCCCAAAAACCAATATAGACCACTGATAGACAGAATTGGCTCCAAGCTGCCGGCATGGCAAGGAAAACTTCTGAACAGAAGTAGCCGACTCGTCCTGGTCAAATCAACCCTTTCAGCACTCCCAATCTATTTGATGATGTCTAATAAGCTGCCTATCGGGGTCATTGATCTCCGACTCTCAGGTTTCGCCCTACGAGCTCGCTGGCTCTGGATGCAGCGCGCCAATGACGATAGAGCTTGGTCTGCCCTACCCATCAAGATTGAACCTGAGGTTCAGGCGCTCTTTGATGCTTCGGTGATTGTGGCGGTTGGCAATGGAACACGCACACTATTCTGGCTTGATAACTGGATCGACGGCCGGTCGGTGAGGTCAGTGGCACCACATCTCCACAACTTTGTCCCGCCGAGAATCACTAAAAGACGCACAGTAGCGGAGGCACTTGATCAAAAGCGATGGATCAGGGACATCCAAGGGGGTTTGTCAGTCGCCGCCATTAGGGATTATGTCCTGCTTTGGCACACTTTGGCCGGGACCTCGCTCACTGATGAACCTGATCGGTTCAGCTGGAAATGGACTTCGAGCGGGAACTACACTGCCTCCTCCTCGGCTTATAGAGCAATGTTCTTCGGAACTGTTCGCACCACCCCCGCAGTTCGTTGGGTTTGGAAGAATTGGGCACCGCTGCGAGTCAAATTCTTCACTTGGCTTGCCTTAAAGCAACGACTATGGACTGCGGATCATCGCAGGCGGCACAATCTTCATGCTCACGATCCATGCTGGCTTTGTGATCAGGAGGCGGAAACAGTTGATCATCTGCTTGTGGGCTGCAGTTTCACCAAAACTATCTGGTGGAACATTTTGTCTTGGATGGACTGTTCTTGCTCCTTTTAAGGACCGGCTCAGCTAGACACTTGGTGGGAGCATCTGAGAGGTTTGCAGCAGCAAGAACGCAAGAGAGGTTTTGATTCGCTTTTCATGTGCATCATTTGGGCGATCTGGAAGGAGCAAACAATCGCTTGTTCGAGGGAACAAGCTGCAATGAGGCGGAGTTGCAGGACAAGATCAAGCTTGATGCGCAGCTATGGATTCACGCGGGCGCACGACGCTTAGGTCGTCTCAAACGGGAGTAGTACGAGTGAGGGTTGGCCTTTTGAGGCATGTAATCTCTTCTTTTCTTTGGTGCTGGATTGGTACCTATGAGCGTGAGACTTGTTCTAAGACTTGCCCTCGCGCAGTTGTAAAACTCTTTTCGTCTTAATACAATGATACGCAGCTCTCCTGCGTATTCGAGAAAAAAAAAAGATTAACACAGATAACTCACCCACCTCAATTATTTGCAAAATCATCCCTTAGCAACTCCAATTGTCCCTAAAATGCGTCTTCATCTTTGGTGTTACGCCGTTACCTATCTAGCAAGCAAGCAGTTGGCACCCAGAGTTTGAGGTCCGTCATTTTTAGTCTAACCTCTCCAACCTGGCATTTTCGAAGAAGACTAACTCGAGAAAAAGAAGTATTTATAGGTTCTATTTAGATCGACTAAATATAAGATGACTAAAGTTATGTAGCCAAAAATTAATCAATACTTTGTTCGGATCACAGGACTAAAACTAGATGGAAGACACAAAAAGTCCATTTCACCCTTCCTTTTCGACCAAACTTTATGCGTGAACGGATAATGTGGAGGGGTACCCAAGTCATTTCTCATATGGTTGGCTCCTTTTGTCTACGTTTATAGTGCGAATTAGGTGAGCTTGAGGTCTAATAACTAATAATTAGTTTAAGTGTGATTAAGTTTAGTTTAACCTGTAATTCTTCTGTTTGGATTGCCTATAATGAACTAAAATTTCAGCCCAAACCTTAATCCCAGGATCCAACCGAACTTAAATTAATCCAAGTCATATCATTTACGGATTTAATTTATATTTAAAAAAATCGTGCTCTGTACTGTCTGTAGAATATCTTTGCCGCTGTGCGTTAAAAAATCCAATCCGTTCGATTGGGACACCTCTGTGCCCAACGAGCCCAATCATCACCCCTCGCGGTCTTTGCCCTTTGGCCTTTGTCGTTTGCGCGAGGCAGAACAGAAGGAGCGCCGCAACAGCAGCCGCAACCGGAGGGGCAAGGAGGAGGAGGAGGGATCCGATGGCCGAGATCGACACCGACGTGATCGAGGTGACCTTCGGGGACGACGTGATCGCCACCACCGTCACGTCCTCCGGCGAGGCCGTGGAGGCCTGGCTCGCCGAGGCCCGCGCCGCGCCCGGCAGCCCCGTCGTCGGGCTCGACGTCGAGTGGCGCCCCAGCAGGCGCGCCGACGAGAACCCCGTGGCCACGCTGCAGCTCTGCGTCGGCCGCCGCTGCCTCATCTTCCAGCTCCTCCACGCCGACCGCGTCCCCCGCGCGCTGGCGGAGTTCCTCGGCGACCGCGGCGTCCGCTTCGTCGGCGTCGGCGTGGCGGCGGACGCCGAGCGGCTTAGCGACGACCACGAGCTGGTGGTGGCCAACGCGGTGGACCTGCGGGGCCTCGCGGCGGAGGGGATGGGCCGCCCGGACCTCCGCCAGGCGGGGCTGCGCGCCGTCGTGGCCGCCGTCATGGGTGTCGACCTCGTGAAGCCGCGGAGGGTCACCATGAGCCGCTGGGACGCGTCCTGCCTCAGCTACGAGCAGATCAGGTACGCCTGCATCGACGCCTTCGTCTCCTTCGAGGTCGGCCGCAAGCTGCTGGACGGGGAGGCGGCGGTGGCCGATCCAGTGGCTCCAGCCGCCGAGGCGGCGGCCGATCCAGTGGCTCCAGCCGCCGAGGCGGCGGCTGATCCAGCGGTTGCCGCCGTCGCAGGTGCGGTGGCCGCCGTGCGACTGCAGTAAATCTGCATTGCTTAATTCTAGCCTGATTCCACAAAAATTCGGCCCGGTTCGTCTAGATTGGGTTGTTGACTGCATTTTAAGTTGCATATTTCTCGAATTCACCTTTAGAATTCAAGCCAAGGTCCTGCTTCTAGGTGTTTCTGTGACTGAACAATCGATGGGGCAGTCGTGGAGACTGGGACTGGCAGGGGGGTTTCGCTACTGTGATCGATGTAGTCGTTGTTGGATGTTGCCTGAGCAGGCAGAAGATTGTGGTGATTAATCAGGTGCTGGTATCATTGAGCAGGTCTTTTGTACATGTCGCTGCGCGTGGATGCTCGATTGCACGAGACCTTCCTCGCTGCTGTGCTGCAATGTTGCTGCCGTGCTTGCTTGCTAGATGCTACTCCTACACTGCTCCACTTATCCGCGGATTGGATGTTGCAAATTTTCAGTATAATTCGGCTGCTCAGTATCGGAATCCGTAGTTCACTGAATCGCTTGGTCACGACTCATGAGGGATTCCTGTAAGCAATTGGAATTCCTGCTCGCCGAGGTTCTACCCTACGTCAGTACGTCGTCGTCCGTCAGCCAATCGAGCAAGGGCAGAGAGTCACCTCATTTCTCTCGGGCTATCAAATCAAATCAAACCGGCCTTCACATCTGCCCTGTTTAGTTGGTAAAAAATTGTTGATTTTGATATTGTAGGACATTTCGTTGTTATTTAACAAATAATGTTTAATTATGGACTAATTAGACTTAAAAAATTCATCTCGTGCTAATCAGTTAGACTGTATAATTAGTTATTTTTTAACTGTATTTAATGCTTCATGCATGTGTCCGAACATTCAATATGACGAGTACTTTAGAAATTTTTTTTGGAACTAAACGGGGCAGTTGGCCATCACGACTTGCTCGATCTCAATCAAAATGTACAAACTATTTTCCAGAAATGAATAGGAAAGGACAGCACATGCACTTGGATCCTTGCTGGGCCGCTCGATCTCAATCTAAATGTTCAAACTATTTTCCAGAAATGAATAGGAAAGGACAGCACATGCACTTGCATCCTTGCTGGGCCTGTTTAGTCCCAAAAAAATTTCAACAGTACTCGTCACATTAAATTTTTGGACACGTGCATAAAACATTAAATGTAGTTGGAAAAATAACTAATTACACAATCTAACTAATTAGTACGAGACGAATCTTTTAAACCTAATTAGTTCATAATTGAACATTAATTCATGACTGAGTGACGAGAATCGAGTAGCTCGGCCCAGACCCGGTGGCAACCAGACTGCCACCTCCTCAACAGTCAACACTCAACAGGGATAACAAAAAACACATTTGCACTGCTCAGCACACACACAGGAGCCTCAGCCCAACCTTTTCTTTTGTGTTCTATTCCATTCTATTATGCGGAGCAGAATCATCCATTCATCACACATCCCACCAGCTAGGTCTACAGGCAACAATGTACTATGCTTAGGTCTACAGGCAACAATGTACTAATGCTACCATCTATTTTATGTGGCCACATGATAATCCATCTCAGATGGTCGATGGATAGATGCAATGGATGATAATCATGCCTCCAGCACATCTTTCAAGAATGATGCGTTCAGCATTGCGTGTATGCTAGTGCATGGACCGATCGAGATCAGGCTATGGCGGCCCAAAAGATGGGTGGCGTCTTCAGCCGGTTGGGCGATGCAAAGAAATTGCTCCGAGTGCTGAGTGGTATCTCCAGGCATTCTACTTCTTCTTTTTTTTTTTTGAAGTAAACAGCAGGAGCACTGCTATATTATTTAAGAGAGGAAGCAAGCGGAGTTTAGTACAGGTTTATTACATGAAGGGAAAAACAAACTCGAACACCGAACAACACACGGGCTAGACTACTTCGACTGCCAGACTTGGGAATGTTTTGCATTCCTGGCACCTCCGACCAATAGCCTCCGACTCCTACAAGCTTACTTGATGTTACCTCCCCTCCACTTTCAGCTCTCTTTTGAATCTGGGCTCAGTTTCCTTTGATTCGGACATGTATATATAGGAATGGAGCAATCAACAAAATAGCTAATGCGTAGACTGAATGCAGTACAGAGTTCTCAACTACCATCCTAATGTATATCTTTCTGAATTTAATTCATGACTTTGATTTTTTTTTTCAGTTCCCGCTTTAGCAATCACAGCAGTGGTTGGTATTTCATTTACTGGCCATGGACAAATATGAAACCTTTTCAAACAGATGGTAAGGCCTTCTCCAACAGGCTAACGATATCGTCTGCCGGGGTGAGAGCTTGAAATATTAAACAAATCAGAAACGAGTTATGCTTTCCTCTCAATTCCAACGTTCACTCACCCAGCACTCCGAAAAACGTGCCGTCAGTACCGGAGGGAATTTTGGTGTTTCTCACTCCACCACGTCAGCTCAAGCTGGCGAAATCGCCGGCCGTTGGACACGGCCTAAATGAGGAGTGCTCTTCAGATGCAACTCGCTCCTACAAAATTGGAACCTATGGGAAATGATAAGAGTAACGAAAGCGCCAAGCTCTGATATGTGGGTTCAAAGCTGTTTCGCAAAAGTAAAAGCGATGTATCACTCTGAACTCTGAACTCATAGAGTCTGCATAACACTCTGAACAGTGAGCTTTGAACTACCTGTGGAGCAT
The DNA here is from genome assembly GCF_016808335.1 of Panicum virgatum. Taxonomy (NCBI): domain Eukaryota; kingdom Viridiplantae; phylum Streptophyta; class Magnoliopsida; order Poales; family Poaceae; genus Panicum; species Panicum virgatum. The sequence continues at coordinate 42,634,974 of NC_053140.1, read as the reverse complement.
CCAAATCCAATTGTTTTGTCCTCAACTCTGACCATGGTCGTGGAATCGAAGCCTATCTCACAGCATTCTCCCCTTGCCTTGATCTGCACAAGATTGGAACGGAGCTACAGACTAGAGATGAACAGGTCAGGCCTCTGAAGAACCCTCTGCACCAGCAACATGCCGACATCTGACCTACGAATCCTGCAAGGACACCAACCTACCACCACCATTGACGACATGTTGGAGAGCTGAGCTCGCCCATACCACCGGCGGCGTTTATCCACATCAGCAACCGCTCCCGTCAGTGGCATCAGGCTAGGGACGGGGACGGGAGCTCGAGCTCCCGATCCTGAAGGCGCTCGCGATCCTCTCGATTCACCAGCCATGCCACAACACAAGCGGAGCGCGGAGCTGTCTGACCTTGGCATTCGGCGGCGCGGTATCCACTCCACTGCGAGCTCTAGAGATTGCTACTTGCATCATCGGAGTCGCCGGGCGGTGCGCCGGCGACCGGTCGAGCCGAGCGCGCGATGAAGAAGAAAAGAGAAGGGCCAAAGCATCCTTCGCTTTCCATCATGCACCGCAAATCTTAGCCGCAGATGCCTGATTCGACGCCTCCCACAAATCTTAGCCGCATATCCAGGGTGGACGGTATTTCATTTACCGTCCACCCCGGACGGTATCTCAGGTACCGTTCGCCCCTGGGGTGGGTCGGGCTGCCACTCGCCGCCGCCCGGCGGCTGGCTGACATCGTCAGCGGCCCCACGCCCTTCATCCTGCCCCCCCACCTCGAGCCTTCGGCGAACGCGTGCTGCTGGATGAGCGGTCGTCTGCTTGCTGGGCTTCGGAGTTGGGGCGTCTCTCGCCGCCGCCGACGCCGCACCAGCACCATGCCGCCGGTGCCGTCGAGTCAGAACATCGCCGCGCGCAAGCTGTCCTCGTGCAAAGTTCGGACTGTGCACTTGGTGCTCCTGTGTTCGACCTACGAGGCTAGAGGACGACCTCGCCGTGGGGCGTGGACTTGTCCCGGATCAGGGCGGGCTGAGCCGAAAGCCATCGCGCGTCTCCAGTCGGGAGCCATGCATGAGAGCTCAAGAGTCAAGTGAAGGCTTTTCTGCGTATGACTGTGCTTGAGCTTCGTGACGAGCTAGCGTTCTCTGATGCCCTGCAAGGCGCGTTCTCTGTCCAGTCCGGCAGGCACTTCGAGACGAGGAGCCAGAAACGCGTACATACCCTTCGTCGCCGGCGAGCGCCTCCGCCCTACGGGCTGTTGACGGGAGTGGTGCGAGCTTGCGGGGGTTGGAGAGGCGACCGCGCTGCAGGAACAGCATGTCGTCGCCGGGGCCTCTGCCACGGCGGCAATAATTAAGCTCCATGCCTGTAGCAAGTTTCACAAAGCTCCAAGCCTCAATTCTTACATGTACAGTTTTGGAGTCTCTATTCAACCCTGTAGTAAGTTCCAAAATTCATGAGAAAATTTTTCACCAAGGTTGCAAGCTATTTCCACAAATTTCTTGCTAGAATAATACAACAGCCAGCGGATTCTGCCATCGGAAACTTTGATATAAACATAGCCTGCTCGAATCAGTATCACGGAATAAAGGCCTAACTCGAATGCAGCAAACATTTGGAACATAGTGCACAATATTCAGGTGAACCTGGTAGGGATGAGATCATTTGGAGGAGTGCAATCTCGGTGAAGGACATTCAGGCATTAGCAACAATAATATGAAAAATAGAGGGGGAAGGGTGTAATGCCTAGATCCAAATCAATCAGCTTCTAAATAGTAATAGTAACTAATAAGTTAGTGAGGTGCAAGCTTACAACGCATACTACATAACACATACCAGACTCCCACAGTGCCTTTAAACCTCAGCGTAACACAGGCAATATATAATAGATATAAATATGTACTGTGGGAACATTCTTTCGGCTGGCTGTAGCGGGTTGCTGGTGCTGATTTGCTGTGAGAGAAAAATACTGTTGGCTGACTGGTGGCTGGTGCTGATTTGATGTGAGAGAAAAGCACTGTTGCTAGTTGTCAACAAAACAAAGTAACTATACCATAAATATGTACTGTGGGAACATTCTTTCGGCTGGCTGTAGCGGGTTGCTGGTGCTGATTTGCTGTGAGAGAAAAATACTGTTGGCTGACTGGTGGCTGGTGCTGATTTGATGTGAGAGAAAAGCACTGTTGCTAGTTGTCAACAAAACAAAGTAACTATACCATAAACATATATCACATTGTCAGCTGGTTCATCCCATTCAACCGAGAAATGTCAGCTGCCAAATGTTTCTACAGCCTGAAGTTCGGACTTCGTCAGTGCCATCGAGAATTGATTCATTGCCAGCTGAGGGGCTGTTTGTTTTCCTAATTTTTTTTAGCCCCTGCCACATTAAAAAAAATATTACTATTTAGAAGTATCAAATAAAATCTGTTTATAATTTTTTTGAGTGATGAGTGCTAATTCTTGAGACAAATCTAATAAGATTAATTAATCTATAATTTACTACAATGATGCTACAGTAACTATCGGCTAATTATGAATTAGTATACTTCATTAGATTTATCTCACAGTTTAGCTACAGGGTTCTGCAATTAGTTTTGTAATTATACTTTATTTAATATTACTAAATACTAAAAAAGTTTAACCCTGAATCCAAATAACCCCTGAATTGGAACGATCACAGCATCGGCCAAACAGAAGACCCACCAACTGCACTATCTGATGCCGACAGGCTGCACAAACCGGGGAAGACGGAGGACGAGGCCGTCAAAGGACCCAAATTTTCGCCGTCTGACGCACGGAGAATCCAATCCCCGGCGCCAAGAGTTCCCCCCATCGCCCGCTAGCCCCGCCGCCCGTCCTCCTTTCTCCTGTCTTCCTCGCTCGTTCCGTTCCCCAAATCGCCGACGCTAGGGTTCCTCTCCCTCCACCGACCACCGCCGCCGTTCCCGCCGTCTTGTTCGCGTCGTCGGCCTCGCTCCGTCCTCGCCCCGGCCATCGCCAAGGTCCAGCCGGGGTCAGGCTGTTCCTCGCCGGCGCCAGACGTACCGGCCGCAAGCCCGCAATCCCTCGACGTACCCGGGTCCAGCCGGGCCGCCTGGGATCCGGGGTGCCTCCCACGACGCTGACAGGGATCCGGGCTCCCGGCGACCTCCGTTTGCCCCCGCAGCGCCTCCCGCCGAGGAACTCCAGCTTGCAGCTTGGATTCTCCGTGCGTCAGACGGCGGAAGCTTCCACTCATCGGTGGCCACGGCAGAAAGTCGCGAGCACTGAGCATTGCTCTCAACTCTGCTTCTTGCACTGCAGAATCTTTAGGGTCTCGATCCTCCTCCGCCTTGCCACTTCCGCGCGCGCCGATGGCGCCATCGTGGTCGGAGCTGCCGTCGGAGCTCCTCGGCGTCGTCTTCCTCCACCTGCGCTGCCTCGCAGACCGCGTCTACTTCGCCGCCGTCTGCCGCTCCTGGCGCTCCGCCACGGCCCCCGCGGTGCCGCCGCCGCCGCAGCTCCCGTGGCTCCTCCTCGTCCCGTCCGCCGGCGCGCCCTGCTTCGTCAGCCTCCTCGCGAGCTCCGCCCGCCGCCGCATCTCGCTGCCCCACGGCGCCCACGGCGCGCGCCTCTGCGGCGCCCACGCCGGCGGCTGGCTCGCCGTCGCCGCCAGCGGCTGGCGCGCGTGCGCGCTCGTCAACGCCTTCTCCCGCGCGCGGGTCCCCCTGCCCGACAGGATGAGGGTGCCCAGGCACGGCATCACGACCTGCCTGGTCGTCCGCGCGGTCGCGCTCTCGGCGCCGCCCACCTCGCGGGGCTGCGTCGCCGCCGCGCTCGTCAGCGGCGTGTCCAACCTCGCGTTCGTGCGGCCCGGGACGGACCGCCAGTGGCTGGCCTCCGATGCCGTGCCCGGGCTCCAGGACGTCCTGTACCACGACGGCGAGGTCCTGCGGGGCTTCCACGCCGTCACCAGCGACGAGGCGATCACGGTGTTCGTGCAGGAAGGCGGCCAGGGCGGCGCCGGCGCGCCCGCCCTCAGCATGGCCTGGAGGTGCTACCGGATGCGGCGGCGGCACAACGCGCCGGCGCCGAGCCGGTCCCCCTCCGCCGGCGTGAGCCGCTACCTGGTGGAGTCCCGCGGGAAGCTGCTGATGGTCGTGCGCCGCTTCCCGTCCGTCCAGCACGAGCACGGCGGCGGCGGCGCGGCCACGGCGCGCGGGTTCGAGGTCTTGGAGCTGGGGGTGCAGACCCTGCCCGGTGGCGTTCACGTGGCGTGGTGGTTGGAGCTCGACGGCGGCTTGGACGGGCGCGTGCTCTTCCTCGCGCGAGGATGCTCCAGGGCGTTCGAGGCGTCCCAGTTCGGCGGCTTCTTGCAGGAGGGCATCTACTTCTTGGACGACACAAGCTTCGACATCTCCTTGGCGCTGTCGCGCGGGGGCAATTTCCCGTGCAGCGACGTCGGCTGGTACTCGGGCAGCGAGATCATGGCTGGGATCAAGGGCTTCCCGTCCGAGTTCCAGTCGACTTTCTCGTCACCGACCTGGTTTTACCCATGACTTATTAGCCGCACTGCTCGCGTTCATTCGATCACTCTGTTCTAGCTCTACCATGAGCTCGTGCCTAGTGGGACCACTTGTTCATCACCAATGCAGTTGTCCTCTAGAACAAAATTAAAGGCACACTTTGTCTATGTTTATCAATTGCCATATTTTTCTCATTAAGAGGTGGAGTGGTACAAAGCCTCCACCATCACGTTAAGAGGTGGTTCCTGTCAGTGACTTTCTTCCCTGGAAACTACAATGTTCGGAGTTCGGAACTAGATGGATAAGATGCCTATCATATTCGCTCTGTTACGCAACAGTGGTTTTCTTTCACACTAAATCAATATTAGTCAGCCAGTAGTACTTTTCGCTCACAACAAATCAGCACCAGCCACAGCCAGCCGAACAGAGCAATTAAAAAAATGTGAAAACCCGAACAGAGCAATTAAAAAAATGTGAAAACCGAATAGTGTGACTGTATAAAGCAAGGAAAATGGGTCCAAACTATTGTCTAACACCTTTGATTACGTGTCATACTGATCCTCAGCGAGCATATACAGTATTAGCCTACCACGAGCCAAAAGTTGTGTGTGCGTGGAAATTTAGTGCAAGACATTTTAGTCTGTGTGCCTTTTACATGCCCTTAGTAACACAAAAATTTCTAATTTCTCTACATATATTCAGGCATTTAAATAAAATACACGCACACAAGGTTGCTATACATATAAGTGGCTACAGAACCTCATGTTCTAATAAGCAGGAAATCCTGGAAATGTGTCTGGATTCTGGAGTGTTGCTAGACAACTGTTTACAGCCTCCATATCTTATCTACAGTTCTATACACTGCACTTAATCATTTTAGGCTGCTACACATGTCGAACTCAACCTGTAGAGGTTATATCTACTAAAGTGACAAGTGTTGCTTACCTCTGACGATACGCTCAAGAAAAATATCATGGAAGCAAGGTGATCAGCCCACTAGCCAAGAGTCTAGATAACTCAATCGACACGCATAACCAGAAGTGCCCAAGTAACATGATATGAGTACTTGTTTTCTTAAGAAAAAACATACATGATAAAGTGGGGGACAAACAACTGACACGATAAAACAGGTACAACGGGGTAGGCTTAACTAGTTACAATTCCAATTCCATGATGCTTCAGTGATTGGGGCTAGAGAAATCCAACAAAAGACACCACACTTATCGGTTGTCACCATATCCATCAAAAGCTTTGTAGCACAACTTTTCTCCATGCTTCCCAGGACTGAAACATGAACAAATACGAGGCTCAAGTGAAGAAACAAAAATGTTTCAGCTGCTTGAAAGATGAAGTTGAACGGAAATTATGATTAGTTACTTTGCAACAAGTTTTCTAGCTGAGCCAATCTACAATTTATACACCTGCCTAAACCCTAAACAAGCTAGTAATACTTTTTAGTAGGAAACACTTCAGACTAAAATAAATTGAATGAACCCTCGTATTGCAGCACCAACCCCTTTGTCTTTTGAGCTTGTTTGTTGTGTTCACTCGATAAATAATTGCCTAGTCATTTTTTTCTTTTAGTCGCATTGCATTCCATTTCATCATGCTCGTGCCCATGCAATCGTGACATTGTGCCTACCTTGCTTATTCTTTTTGCTGTATCGTCTACTGCACTTTGATGCATTCAGACATCTGCATTGGTGCATCTCATTTAGGTACGCTAGAAGTACAATACATGGACGTGAAGCACATGATTTTGGAGCCGAGCTAGAAGACGGTGAATGGTGGATACATCTAGAAGATGGATGGATGGACCCCGATGTGCATGACCAAAGGAAGATTGCTCGACAAGCGAGTATCATCTAACCAGTATTAACCTAGTGTTCCCCAGGCAAGCCCCGGAGCATAACCCCTAATTTAAGTATTCAATGGTTATTTATGTATTTGTGCATTAAGTTTTTTAGGAGTTGAATGAAACCATAGATGCATGATCCCTAGGTTTTCTCAGTTACTCTACTAGTGTGCAGGTCGTTAGTACCGCCATACTTAATCAGGATTCGGTAGAAGTCGAGTGATTCCTGTCACTCGCGAGATATAGGTCCTTGCTACTTATGGCAAAGTGGCTTGAGAAGGAATTAATGAGGAAGGAAAAATAGAGACCAGACAGAGATGAATTTGGTTATGGATATGGAATGAATGGAAAGTGAGCCTCCGCCTGTGTCGATTGAGGACTGTACCGTTGTTGGCATTGTTGACCGAGGATTGAACAGTACTAACCACATGCCGAAAGTAGGAGGTAGTCAAAACCGGTAAGCTGTAGACCTGATTTACAACGATAGCTTGAATTGCGACCTGCTACTCTGGGAGTAGGATGATGGCGGGTGTTATTAGTATGTCGCCTCCGGGTTCTCTAGGAGTTCACCGTAAGGGGCCCTTCACCCAGGTTTTGGCGGGCGTGGTTCAGGTGTCGTGGTAATGATGAGAACAGTTGATGCGTGTGACCCGGCGTGGTTTGCATGCGTCATGTGAGTTAGGTCCACCTTGCAAGGTTAAATCGGATCGATTCGCCGTGACTCACGGATATGAGAGTCTTGGCCACTGTGTCACATCGTAGTAAAAGATTAAAATGAGAATGGAAAGTTAACATATGGGATATGATTGTGGTACTCTGGAAAGATTAATGTGATCAACCAAACTTGCTTTAGATGTTCATGCAAATCTAGTTGGTACTTGTTAAATTAAACTTTGAGCTAAAATATTGAAAGTAAGGATCCACTATTAGTAGCTTTTCAGCAAAATAAACTCCAGAGCCAAAAAGCTTTGTATGTCTAGGAGGCTAAGTATATACCATAGCCGGGTAAGTCTTGCTGAGTATTAGTATACTCAGGGTTTATTGTTACCCTGTTTCAGGTGTAGCTGTTGCTGGTTGGAACTAATCAGGATTCACATCTGTGGGTTCGATGTGATGCCCTCACGTCTTCGTAGTATTGTTGTTTTTAAATTAAATTTCTATTTAAATTCCGCTGCATATTGAACTCTGATATTTTGTTTAAACTTATTTTGTGAAGCTCTGTATTGTAAATTAAATTTGATAACTCCTGTTGCCTGCTCTGTGCTCGTCTGCGTGCGAGACTTCCAGTGTTTTTCGATCCTTGATCACCGTAATTTATCGGGCTTGACCCGACAGACTGCCGGATTACACAATTTTAAGTGCGTGATAACTTGATTAACTATTAAGATGATAGTTAGCGCATTTAAGCCAGTTTAATTTGGTCGGTTCTGTTACACAAGCCTAGCGGCGGGGGGTTGGGTGCAAATACCAGGGTTCGAACCCTGGGCGGTGGGCGGGCAGAACCAACAACTGCCACACCACTGACCTATCGCTCAGTTTGCTTATCTCCTTGACAAACATGAACATGTCTAATCTTATCTCAAAAATTTATTGTATGCAATAAAAAATATTTGATTAATTTAGTAGTTCATTTCGTGAGTCAGTTATTGGTGAATTGCTGAGCTATAACACTGAGAAGTGTTGCTAACTTACACTGAAACTCTGTATTCTAGATCTTCTGGATGTTAAATTCCTCAAGACAAGTTCCAATTGAACTCAAGATCTTCAAAGTTCTCCGAACCCTTTCATCAATCTGTTCACATTTAACTTCGACTCTCCTAAGTTGCCCGAGAGAAAATGATTGTTCAATTGGATTGCTGTCTTCCATTTTCAGTACACATTTATCTTTCTGTAACAAATGAAGAAAATTACAAAAACCACTCATCCTGTCATACATGAAAGTTTTAGTAAGGTAACAAGTAACAACAGTCATATCTGGAAGGTGCATACCTGACAAAGTTGAAGAGTGAGTTTCTCTAAATTTGGTGTGCATCGTAGAAAGAAAAGAAGTGCACGGAGATCACCAGCCAAACACCAATTAATGAGATAGAAAGTCTTTAAATTGCTGAATGTAGGGCAGCATGCCAAATCTTTTTCTAAAGTAAACTGGAATTCAAATAAGTAAATCAAGGTCAACATTTCAACTCAAGAAGCAATTGTGGAAGACATACAGAAGTGCATATGGGTTGTGAACCTCGTGTTCTCCTGCATATAGTCACCACGATATGATCTTTTAATTCCCTTTGATGGTCATTCACATGAACTTGAACAGTTGTCATGGATACATTAATGCAATATAAATAGTTATTGACAAATGGATACATTAATGCAATATAAATAGTTATTGACAAATGACAAAGATTACGGAATCGTAGTGGACGGAAGTGTAATGGTACCATGCCAAAGGAAGCTCTGAACTCCAAAGTCGAGGCATTTGATAAACCTTCAAGAAGGACGCGCCCATCAATGTGAACACCACAAAGTCCACAATCGTAAAGAAAGATGCACTCACTGCAACCGTCCGCATAGCAACCTTCCATGTGAAAATCCTCATCAACCCCACAACCAAATCTGATACATGCGCTTTATAATGATGCCATTCCTTCAAGCAAAGGAGGTGCACCACTGCAGTACTCTAGTTTGAGCCAAATGAGACTGGGTGTAGAAATACGAGTACTGTATACACTGTCAAATCTGTCAAGACAAAACTTGCAGTTCACTATGCTCAAACGTTTTGAGGACGGAGAGCAGATCTCACGGGCATAGATATCACTCAAGGTGATCTAAAGATCCTCCAGCATCGGGCAGCTTGAACAATCAAGAGCATTGGCGGACAACCGTACACCGTTAAGATGCAAAGTACTCAGGTAGACAGGTACTGTGAATCAAAACGTTTGTACAGTTGGGTCCACCGGACACTGAGGGACAGCACTCGAGCTCGTAACAACAGCGCGTGCTGGATCCAGAGGTCGACGTAAACAGGATCCACGTCCTCGAAACCACGGAGATCGAATTCGCAACCATCAAGAGCCGATCCTGGGTCGCGAAGCAGCAGAAGCCTGTTCACGAATCTGGTCAGCTCGTCGACACTCCCAAGCACCTCGACGTCGACGACGCGCAGGCAGGGGAGGGACCGCCAGAGGTGGCCCCAGCGCCTGGCGAGCACGCACGTCCGCACGGCCTCCCGCACGGGCAGGAAGCCCAGCACGTGCTGGAGGACGGCGTCCGGCAGCGCGCTGATCCGGTCCCCGCCGCGGCCGGCCCCTGCCGCCGACGCGCTCCTGGCGGCCTTGCCCCCGCGCGGCATTCCGTCGAACAGGTGGTGGGCGCGGCTGCTCGCTGCCGAACCGGCGGCGAACACGAGGAGACTCGCCTTCTAAGCCGCGGCCACCGGCGACATGGGCGAGGTCGCGGAGAGCTTCAGAGAAGGAACGCCGGGCTGGCCGCCGGCGAGAGGCGGAGGCACGCCACGAGGGCTGGCGGCCGGCGCATTCGGACTTTGCGAGGCGGTTCGGTGGGGAGCCAAGGACCAACCAACGGCTGCGGAGGAGACAAGCCAACTGGGAGAAGCGTAGACGGGAGAGGCCGTCGGCCCGTCGGGGAGCGGCGGAGCGGTGAGGGGAGGACCTCACCTGCTGGTGAATTCAGGCTTAACCTGCTTTAACCTCACTACAGTGTTCTTAAAAAAAAAACTCAGCGCAGTTTGGATTTTTGCCACTGCAAATACTGGGTTCCACGAAATTGCCGCAATAAATATAAACTTAGTAAAATCGCCACTTATAATATTGGCACATCAATTTCATACCATTCTCGTATCGTAGATACAATTTTTATTATTGTTTCATTCCCATATTTAATTATTTATTTGTTATATTTAGTATAGACACTTTATTTAGCTATCTTTACTTTCAAATTTGTATTGAAATCAATATTAACTTAAAATTTAAAATTCCATAAAATTTCAAAGATCACTATTCTAATGAAAAATATTATGTCGATGTATGTATGCATTAAACGCGGATGGTTCTAGGGGTGGTAAAGGGCCCAACATTTTGAACTAGAAAATCTAAGGATCGGGCCCTAAAAGGGCCGGGCTCTAAACATATGTATTTTTGAACTAAAAATTTTAAGGGCTTTATTGGACTGTGAAGAGACCATTAGGGTCATGACCCATTACCACCCCTAGATGGTTCTGTGATATTAATTTAGAAAAATAATTATATTCTACGATTGTATCTTTTTTTCTCAATTGTGTAAATTTTGAAAATATCTAGAAATATGAGAAATGAATTTAACAATGTTATCTAGTCACATCCAAATTTAAATTACTTAGGGTATGACTGGCGGCCTAATGCCACGGGACTGTGCAGAGTGGCTGATGAGAGAATCCGATCCATCAAGGTAAAGGTAATATGGAGAAGGTAAAGAGATTTCGAAGCACGGATCCCAAGAATAGAAGCGAGCGCCGCATTCTACGAGCAAAACTTACGTGTCGATCAGTGCGCTCGGCCCGGCGGTTTTGCAAAAAGGTCCTTCTACTTTCTCAAAATCAGCGAACGGAATAGTGAAAATGCTTTTTTTAGGAATAGATCCTAATTGCAAATTTTATTTCAACATGAAGAAGAAAAAAATCGAAAATTCTTGTCCTTTTTAAAAAATGCCCGCATGAAATTTTTCGAAACCTCCCTCCCCGGTCCAAATCTACCACCCCACACTCTCTCTCTCCTTCCCTCTCCTCCACATCTTGCTCTCCGTCTGCCTCCACCGCCGCCCTCTCCCAGCTCGGCCCCCAGCCCTCGCCTCCCCCTCCCACTCCGATCCCCACCTCTGCCGGCACACGGCCCCAGCGCAGCTGCATAGATCTCGCGCGGGTGTGCTCGGCGCGGCAACCGACGACAACCCCCCCCCCTCGGCCGGAGGCCCTAGGCGGGCTCGGGCACGACAACGAAGGCTTTGCCCCGCCACATATCTCGCGCGGGTGGGGGCAGTGTTGACGCCTTTTCTGGTCAATACACGAACGCGCTAGATCGCGCGGTGCGAGGAGGGGCTCCTTGCAGCGCCTCCTGCGTGGAGCGGTCAGACCGGTCAGAAGAACCGGTCAGACCGGTCGCCGTGCAGAACGGCGATGATCCGACGAACGCTCACCCGGGAGGGACCCTGTCAGGGCAAGCGCGCGTGGGGTTGCCCTAGGCTCGGTAGGACAGCTAGGGTGTCCTCAAACGCCATGGAGACGAGAGAAGAACACCATGTCGAGATTGGAAAAGTTAGGGTAAAGAAAAAAAAGTAAAGACGATAAAAGCAGATTGATTTGATAGATTCTATTGGGTTGGATCCCATCAATCGGCCAGGACCCTTTATATTTATAAGAAGGGATGGTCTTATCCCATTTGGAGTTGAAACCCTAATAAATTTCGTGTCAAAATGCAACTCCTAACTCGGACTGGGCTGTCTGGACCGGTCTGACCGCCCTAGCCAACCGGTCTGACCGGTCTGGGTCTGGGTCAGATCTTTCCGAAGTCATAACTCTCTCATCTGAAGTCCAAACCGGACATTCCATATATGCATTTTGATCGTCTCGACGAGAGCTACGCAATGGTGAAGTCAAAATTGAATTTTGACAAAGTCACCTTGACCGGTCTATGCATACCGGTCAGACCGGTCTGCATAGCCGTGCCAATTTTAGTCGTCAATATATGTCCCCCTATTCTTTGGCAAAGTTTGCATGCCAAAGAACACTCCTCTGGACCAAAATTGTACAAGGGCGATGATCAATAATACATCGGCCATTTTTTGTGCTAAGGGCGATAAAAAATTACCGGCCATGTCTTGCTTTTACTTCAAGTTGATGATGAAACAATCTGCTTTGGTCTCCAAATTTTCTTCATGGCTGTTGGCTCGACCTCCACTTGTTCCTCCACCAATTCTAGCTTGCGCAAATGTTGCAATCTTCTATTTTGAGTGTGAGATAAGCCTGAGGAACACCACCTCGGCTGTAAATATTTTGAATCTTGCTTCATGCTCTTCTCACCCTTCTTGCTGCAATTAAGATCCTTTTCAACCAGATTATTGCTAATTGGTCTTTGGGAGATACAACTTGGATACATAGAAGGATATTGATTATAATATGGTTGTATATACATCCTACTATAATCCAAAAGTGTATAACAAGAAGGATATGACCAAAATCATGGAATAGCTGGTCCTGAGTATGACATAGCAGAACAGTTACTTTGAGACGAACGAGAATCCAATTGCTCGCAAGATCTTGATGATGTCTCATCCTTAGCTTTGCTTAGCCGCCCCATCTGTTTCTTCTTCTTCTTCTGAGTAGCTCCTTGCTTCTCATATTTGGCCAAGAGTTTCTTAAAACTTGGCCTCATCTTGCTTTTGTAGGAACTCTCAGATTCACTGGACGCATCGGTCAAAACCGGTCTGAGTACCGGTCAGACCGGTTGGCTTGTCGCCGGTCTTTTCTTTTTTGTCTTGCCCCCCAGTCGAACTTGATTGTTGTTCAGCCATATCATTTGAAACATGTTCAATATCAGGGGCAATTTTATCAATAGAAGTAGCCGATGTTTCTTCAACAGTCGACTTTTCTTTATCTTGTGTCAAATCTGAATTTTTATTCAATCGTTCATCTTTTTTGATACGATAGATTTGCTTGATCACCTTATATTTCCTTTTCTGCACAGGCCGATTTTTAGGATCAAAATAGCCATTATTTGTAGGTGATGGCTTACTAGTTGCCGGCTCCCTATAGGTAATATAATTTGGGCATAAATATGTAGGAAGAGACGGCATATATGAATTATGAAACCATGGTGCACAAGAATAAGGCAAACTGAAATCAGCACCCCATGGCATATTCATAGAGGATCCATATGATAAAAACGGCATCGATGTAGAAAAATTATAACATTGCCGATTCTGATCATGAAATTTATGTTTTGGAACAAATATTGGTTGTTTGGAATTTTTTGTCCGACTAGCATGTTTGATATCCTTTTGTTTTGAGGATTTAGCCGGAAGCTTTTTATTTGGCTTAAGCTTTTCTTTTTCATGCTTATGACGGCTTTTGGATTCAACAGGTTTGCAAACACCAATCTCGGATTTCATAGGTTTAACCATCTTTGGCTTTGACTTATTTTGTGAAACCCTAGAAGAGGCGGTTAGACCGGTTGGAGAACCGGTCAGACCAGTTGTGATGCAACCGGCGCCTTTGTCTTTGTTTTGTTGCCCGCCGAGCGTAGGAGTACTAGAATTAGTTTCTGTATACTTGCTAGGGGAAGTTGGTTCGACAATTTCGGCTTGGGACGGCCGAATTGTATCTTGACCAGCAACATCACAAATATGCAAATCTTTGCACGGATTATTAGTCGGCTTTTCAATAACCGACTTTTGAATAACAGAAGCTTGAATTGAACTATTTTCTTGATCAATCAAATCTTTAATAATACCGAATACAATATCAGATAAATTACCTAAAGATCGCATCTCCATCATTATGTCAATGGTGGATGGTACTTGCCACTCCTGTATCACCTTGACTCCTTGTTTTGTTGTATGGCAGCGGGACAAGAATAACCTTTTGACTGCTCCGTCGTATTCTCGCTTATACTCCTCAAGTAGTTTATCACGTGCCGCCATATTGTTATGGTTTGACAAATCGGCCATGATAATCTGATTTTCGTCCCCAGCGGAGTCGCCAATTTGTGTTGACGCCTTTTCTGGTCAACACATGAACGCGCTAGATCGCGCGGCGCGAGGAGGGGCTCCTTGTGGCGCCTCCTGCGTGGAGCAGTCAGACCGGTCAGAGGAACCGGTCAGACCGGTCACCGTGCAGAACGGCGACGATCCGACGAACGCTCACCCGGAAGGGACCCCGTCGGGGCAAACACGCGTGGGGTTGCCTTAGGCTCGGCAGGCCAGCTAAGACGTCCTCAAACGCTATGGAGATGAGAGAAGAAGAACATGTCGAGATTGAAAAAGTTAGGGTAAAGAAAAAAGGTAAAGACGATAACAGTAGATTGATTTGATAGATTCGATTGGGTTAGATCCCTCAATCGGCCATGACCCTTTATATTTATAGGGAAGGATGGTCTTATCCCATTAGGAGTTAAAATCCTAATTAATTTTGTGTCAAAATACAACTCCTAACTCGGACTGGGCTGTCTGGACCGGTCTGACCGCCCTAGCCAACCGGTCTGGGTATGGGTCAGATCTTCCCGAAGTCATAACTCTCTCATCCGAAGTCCAAATCAGACGTTCCATATATGTATTTTGATCGTCTCGACGAGAGCTACGCAATGGTGAAGTCAAAATTGCATTTTGACAAAGTCACCTTGACCGGTCTGACCGGTCTATGCATACCAGTCAGACCGGTCTGCACAGCAGTGCCAATTTTGATCGTCAACGGGCAGGAGCTATGGTGGCACGATGAGCGGCGGCTGCGGGAGTGGCGTGTGCCTGGAGGGAGCAGTGGCAGCTGGAATTGCAGAGCTGCGGTCCCTCCCTTCGCTCTACTACCCGCCGGCACGAGCACTACCTGTGCTCCAGCTCGGGGAGTTGTCGGGAGCTCGTTTTTTGTTTGTTGCAAGAAGCTTGTTTTTGTTTCAGGAACATATTTTTTCAATTGTTGTATATCTATATCTATTACTAAAGCGAGTAAGGTTTCCACCCAAACTTTTGGTTTGGTACGTCGGTTTGGTCCGACTGTGTTATTGACAAGTGGGCCTTAGTCCCTTCCGTATGCATGTCGGACCAACCCTCTCCGTCCACGACTTAATCACATAGATCCCTACAAATTACCACACGGGCACCAATACGTATCCGATACTTAACTAACTTTATCCGTAGCAACGCACGGGCATAATTGCCTATCTATTACTAAAGCGAGTAAAGTTTTCACCCAATTTTTTTTGTTTGGTACGTTGGTTTGGTTCGTCTATGTTATTGACAAATGGGACTTAGTCCATCCTGTATGCGAGTCGGACCAACCCCCTCCATCCACGACTCGATCACGTAGATTCCTGCAAATTAACACACATGCACCAATACGTATCCGATACTTATATCAACTTTGTCCGTAGCAACGCACGGGCATAATTATCTATACTCTTCTAAAATCACATTATAAATTGTGATGGATTTTCTTTGAGTATAGATCGGAAAGAAAATATTTCTCAAAGATATCAAAATATAGAAAGCATGGAAAAGATGTGCTTCCGGGCTCTATCTGTATGCGAATAGAATAGAAAATAAACTAGTAGTGCGTGGGAATTTGCTTGCAAGTTTCCTATTTCAGCTTGGGGGATAAAACGTTTCTATACTAAAACTTAATCTGGGTTAGTAGGAATTAGGAGTTCTAGCTAAGGTTTCACCTTCACTTCGAAGATTCCAATCAAATTGGAAAAACCCTAGGTCCTCTGTTGACCCCACGCTCCTTCTATCTATCCATCCATCCACTATAAAAGAAGAGGAAAGGAGCGCCGCCGCCACAACAAGACGGACGACGGCAAGCGATCCAATGGCCGAGGCCGTCGTTTTCAACGTGACCTTCGCGGGCTACGTGATCACCACCACCGTCACGTCCTCCGGCAGGGCCGTGGAGCGCTGGATCGCGGAGGTCCTCTCGGTGCACCGCCCCGGCGGCGGCGGCGGCAGCATCCACGTCGGGCTCGACGTCGAGTGGCGCCCCAACTACGGCGGCCCGCAGAACAAAGTCGCCACTCTGCAGCTCTGCGTCGACCGCCGCTGTCTCATCTTCCAGCTCCTCCACGCCGACTACTTCCCCGCCGCGCTGGCCCGGTTCCTCGGCGACCGCGGCGTCATCTTCTTCGGCGTCGGCGTAAGGGCGGACGCGGAGCGGCTCAGAGCCGACCACGGCCTGGCGGTGGCCAACGCGGTGGACCTGCGGGGCGGCGTGGCGAATTGGCTGGACCGCCCGGACCTCTGCCAGGCTTCGCTGCGCACCATCGCGGGCGCCGCCATGGGCGTCGAGCTCGTCAAGCCGCACAGTGTGACCATGAGCCGGTGGGACGCGCGCCACCTCAGCGACGAGCAGATCAGCTATGCCTGCATTGACGCTTTCGTCTCTTGCGAGGTCGCCCGCAGGATGCTCAGCTACGCGCAGAGGGACCTGTTTGTTTCGTGACCACCACGAACTCTCATTGCTTAGTTCTAGCTTTTCTAGTTTGCATCAGGAAAAAAAAAATCTGTGACGGTGCATTGAGACTCGGTTCTTGCTGCATTTTAATTTCCTAGGGTTCCGCGTTCTGTGATTTTACTCAGACAGTTTGGTATGTGATTTAGCTTCTGCGATGTGTTCGTCCTGGTTAATTTGCTGTTTGTTTTACTAGATCAGAAAGCAAAAGATTGTGTTGAAACTAACGCTGGTCACGATCGAATTCTTGACACGGTTGTGGTGACGTGTGGTTTTGATTTTCTTTTTTTTTGGTAATATTACAACGGTTGATCGTTGAAGTTTGCTTTGCAAGCGTGATATCCGCAGGATTGGAAGAAGTGGAATCTTCTACTAATTCGGTGTCTATTCATTATTATGCAATTGATTGGTTGATATTCATGTCGATCGTCGAAGAAAGAGGCAAACTTCAGACGGGCTATAGGGTCTCGGCCGGAAGGATCGCCTGCCGCCGTCCGATTTGCTCGCCGGGGATTTGTCGCTCGTCGGCCACCAGACCGCGATCAGGGGAGGTTCCGAACCCTGCTCGGACTCGGAGCTGCGGCTTTACAGTCCGATGTCGATGACGGCGACCCTGCTCCGACGATTCGGAGTGCCCCAGTCCCCTCACTTTATCTACGGAAGCAGCGCGCACGGGCAGAACCATCTTCAAATCGTTCGAGCCGATCCATCCCGCCGACCGAGTTTGCAGACACCTGGGAGACAAAGCGCACGCACGCCCCCTCCCGCGATGAAGAGGACGCCCACGTACGCGTACGACACCGACGTCGTCATGGACGGCGGCGCCGTGATCCGCACCACCGTCACCAACTCCGGCGACGCCGTCAAGCGCTACCTCCGCGAGGTCCGCGCGCACGGCCGGCGCCTCACCGTCGGCCTGGACACCGAGTGGCGGGTCGTCCACGGGGAGGCCGGGCGCGCCAACAGGATGGCCGTGCTGCAGCTCTGCGTCGGCCGCCGCTGCCTCGTCTTCCAGATCGCCCGCGCCGACTACGTCCCCGCCGCCCTGCGGGCCTTCCTCGCTTGCCCGGACCACAGCTTCGCCGGCGTCGCCGTCGGCAACGACGCCGAGCGGCTGCACGTCGACTGCGGGATCGCAGTCGCCGGCGCGGTGGACCTGCGCCACGTCGCGGCGGAGGTGCTCGCGCGGCCGGAGCTCAGGGGCGCGGGGCTCAAGACCCTGGCGCGCGAGGTCATGGGCGCCACGTCGACAAGGAGGAGCGCGTGACGCGGAGCAGGTGGGACCGGTCAGGGTTAGAAATATCGGCCGCAATTTCGCGGTATGCCCGATTCTGGTTTATCGGTGGGGTCCGATATTTTTTTATCGGTCGAAATTGATTTAATGAATATTTTTTATACTAAAAAGTAAATTAAAAAATAAATAAAAAATAAAAAATAAAAATAAAAAATCCCGATATTCCCGATATATCGGTTTTATCGGAGGGTTTCGATTTTTTTCTCCTACCGGAATTAAAAACCCTGGGACCGGTCCCTGTCGACGGAGCAGGTCCGGTACGCCTCAATCGACGCGTTCGTGTCGTACGAGGTCGGCCGGCTGCTGCTGCGCGCGGGAGGTGCGGCGGCGGCCGGTGACGGTGCAAGTGCAACGTTGTCACAGTTTGTGTCCTTTGAGTTGCCGTAAGCTTTGCTTTAGAGATGGGTCGCCTACCCGCCTGTTGTTTCGCGACCTTAATTAGATTCAGCTGTTACAGCATTGTGATAGTGACAGCTTCACTGACAGTTTCTAAGGGGTTGGTTTTGGTGTTTACTTGAAGAACAAGCTCGCGTGTTTATATTTATTTGAAGGAGATTTGGATGATGGTATGATGATTTCGTTGTTAATTCATCCTTTAATTTGTATGCCAACGTGACTTACGGCAATTGGCACATATATCCACCACCGATATTAATTTAAATGTTTTCAAACGAATATGAACGGCGAAAGGCATATCATATCCCACACGGATATTTCACATCTGCTTTTTATATCTTTTCTTCTTCACCCTCCTCTCTTAACTTCTTTTAAAGCACTTTATAAATGCGGACACCACATATACAACATCTCTCCAAACATACTCCTTCTGTTTTTATTTACATGTCGTATTAGGTTTATTCAAAGTCAAATTTGACTAATTTTGACCAAATCTATAGAAAAATATAGCAACAACTATATTATCCAACATATGCACTATCAATGTATACATCATATGGTTGATTCAATGAAACAAATCGGGTATTGTAAATGTTATTGTTTATTTCTATAAGTTTGGTCAAAGTTTACTAAATTTGATTTAGAACAAACCTAATACAACATGTAAATAAAAACGGAGGGAGTATATGCACGCGTGCCTACCAGATCTAATGTACATTTAATGATACATACAGGTAGTGGTACTCTTTTCAATTTATTTAACTAATTCATTAAATAAACATTGCCGGTCAAAGTTTGAGCAAACAGTCAACGATATCATATATTTAAGAATGGATGGAGTATTTGCTATTGCTGACTTTTTTGAATTTTCATAAAAATATTTGTCCAATTAAGTGGTTAAGTAAAGTAAAATGAGTACCGATAAATTTATCATCAAAGTACGAATGGGAAAATAATGTTAGTTATAACAAATGTTCATTTATCCAAAGTCGACTGAGAAACTTATGTATTTCATCAACTCATGGGCATGTACTAATATCAACAACAGCCATATGCATGCATGTGATGGAACAAAGCAAAGCTATACCGAACCTTTATGAAAGTTCTATCGACAACACTCAGTCCGCCAATTCCATGCTTATTGTCTGAGGCAGACGTCATCCAAGAATTTATTTGCTACTCACGTACGAGTAAACACAAAAGAGTTGAACTAAATACACGAGTATTCCAAATTCATTTTTTAGGAGGAATCACGTAATCCTTGCAATCTGCAGGTATGAGATAGTGATACTCCATCTGTTCTAAAATATAATATAATTGAGTATTGTCGGCCCCGACCCGGCGGTCCGGGCCCAACCAGTGATGATGCTGCGTGTTCCTCGTCCCAGATGTTGATGCAAGAGGCAATACAGTAACGCACGGGTTTATCCTGGTTCCGGCCGTGGGGCCGTACGTCCAGCAAAGGGGTGTGCGAGAGCACTGTACTATCTTGTACCGGGGGTGCCTGTAATAGGGGGTACAGCCGTACAGGCGAGACGAGAGAGCGAGGGAAGCTCCCAAGTCTCTGCTAGAGAAGGAGTTGATTGAGGCGAGTGCCAATATCGGGGTTCAGAGGAGCGTGTGTGCTCTGCTAGTTGTGCGAAGCGTTGTGTCCAACCGAATGAGCTGACCCCCTAAGGGAACGCCAACCTCCTCCTTTTATAGACACAAGGAGGGACGGTGTACATGTATAGGGGGTCATGAAAGTCGTCCTCTTTTCCCCGAATCGCGGGGGTGCAGTGATCGAGCACTGTGGGAAGTACACTGTCGGGTATGGCGCCAGGCGTGGCAGTCGTCCTAGTCATCGTCCTTGGTCTTGCGGAGATCACGCCGGCGTCCTGGCGGCTCCAGCGGGCGGCGTGGCGGCGTTCCGAGGGTCCTGCAGGCTAGGGTCTTGTCCTGGTCAAGGCCGGAGTCGCTTCCGAGAGTCGTGCCCATGCCATTCAGGGGTTCCGCGGAAGGAAAAGTACGAAGGAGGTAGAGGGAGTTGGCAGCATAGTAGCTGGAGCAGTGCCGAGCACGTCTTGCACTGCGCCACAGGTTCCCACAGTGTCGTTACAGCGTCCGGGGAGCAGTGACCGGAGTTGGCGGACGGGACTCCGGTCACTACCGCTGTGGGAAGTGGCGGCCTGACGTCGTCGGACCCGGGCGCTGTGGAGGAGTGGTTGGCATTTAATGGCTTCGCATGGCGGGCGGGCGAGCGGAAGGGCTGTTTGTCCTTTCTGCCGAGGGGTGGCTTTGTTCGGCGGAAGAAGAGCACGCCTCAACCACTCGCACTTAATACGGGTTGGTGAGGGAGCTTCCAGCGGAAGGCTTGTGCACGCGCCCGCGTCCGCGTGACACATGGCGGCTCCGGACCCCTCTCGAGCAGCTGGCTGAGCCGAGAGCTCACGGGGGTCCGGATAGGCACGTTGGAGTCCTGGACCCATCTGCGGGGGTCCGGGTCCTCGGCCACAGGTGACGAGCATTTCCATCTCTAGGATACGTGGTGACACCGGACCTGTCCCCGAGCGGGAAGCGGGTCCGGGACCGTTGGTCCGGTGAGATGGAGTCGGACCCCAGGGGTCCGGCTGCTCAGCTCCTTAGGGCGTAGACGATCCGCTTTCTCGAGGGCAAACTCGCTACCCTCGAGTGAGGCGGAGGCACGGGGCGCGGTCGAGGGCTTCGGCGGGGAGCCCTCGAGCGAGGTGGAGATCACCCCGCGGGTCCGAGGGGGTGCGGAAGGGCCGCACTGAGTACGTGGGCCGCGTACTGGGCTTCTTTGAGTCCTTTCCTTTCTTCCAGATTAGAAGGGGGCTGCGGGCCTTCGTGGGCCCGGTTGCTCAGCATGCGTTTGTTTTTAGGGCGATTTTAGTCCCCCTGATTAGAGTGCCCCTAATCATGGTACCCGGCAAGTATCCTCTTAAATCAAATTTCTAAAAAAATATGCCAACATCTGTAACATCAAATTTGTCTTATTAAATCTACTATAAATTCAGTGAAGATATTACATTTTGGAGTACGTGCACAAAGTGGTTTCGTGCTGCAAAACTGACATTGAAATTAATGTAGAACAAAGAAAAACTCCAAATTACTTAGATAATATCATTCAAGAAAGAGAAAAATCCATTTACAACCAACATTCTATTTCATTACTCAATTACTAAAACTGATCATCATTCGGTTTTCGGGTGGCAACTGGCATGACATGGAGCAAGCAATGTGGCGTGCGGGGAGAGCGTGTTTGTCTCACCCTATCACACGGATGACGGACCAGTTGTCCGGGATCCGGATCGCCGTAATCAACGGATTACCTTGTGCAGGTCACAAACTCTAGTCGGACTTGGAGAGCCCGCAGTCCTTCAATCCGATCGCATCCGATCGCACCGGCAATTCTGCTCGCTGCTCGGACGGACTCGGCCGCTCGAACGGATCGGAGCCCGTTCCTTTTCCCTTTAAATATCGCCGAGCCCACGTAGAGAGCCATTATCGTCGGCTCATCGCACAGCTCTCAAGCGAATCCATCCGGCCGTGTTGCTGATCGAGACAACACCGCCACCGAAAGCCCTCCCTCGTGCGATGATGAAGGGCACGTACGACACCGACGTCGTCATGGACGACGGCACCGTGATCCGGACCACCGTCACGTCCTCCGGCGACGCCGTCGAGGCCTTCCTCCGTGAGGTCGTCGGCAGCCGGCACGGCCAGCAGCTCCTGGTCGGCATCGACACCGAGTGGCGCGTCGTCGCCCCGGAGGGCGGCCGCGGCCGCCCCAGGAACCGGATGGCCGTCCTGCAGCTCTGCGTGGGCCGCCGCGGCCTCGTCTTCCAGATCTTCCACGCCGACCGCGTCCCGGTCGCCCTCGGGGACTTCCTCGCCTGCCCCGGCCACCGCTTCCTCGGCGTGGCGGTCGACGGCGACGTAAGGCGGCTGGCCGAGGACTGCGGCCTCGTGGTCGCCAACGCGGTGGAGCTGAGGCGCGTCGCGGCGGAGGCGCTCGGCCGGCCCGAGCTCCGCGACGCCGGGCTCAAGGCCCTGACGCGCGAGGTGACGGGCGCCCACATCGACAAGCCGAAGCGGCTGACGATGAGCAAGTGGGACGAGCGCCGCCTGACGGCGGAGCAGGTCCGGTACGCCTGCATCGACGCGTTCGTGTGCTACGAGATCGGCCGGCTGCTGCTCACCGGCGAGTGCGCGGAAGGTGCCGCGGCGAACGGCGGCGCGACGATGATCCCGCCACCACCGATTGTTGCCTCCTCCGCGGTTCCGGTGGCCTGAGATTCGGAGATGCGCTTTTCTCGCGTCAATCCCTGTTGTCTCGCTTTAGGTAGTTAGGTTCAGCCGTTATTGCCGGTTAATTATAGCACTGCAACAGGAATTGTTTGATATGCAATCTATGGCATTTGTGTAATGTATTTTGTGCGTTTATTTGAAAGAAGATTTTGATAATATATATGATACTCCATGATCTATATGGTGATCGCTAATTGACAAGGCACACGTTTGGATGCGATAGAGACTAGAAAATCTCGAACGTTTAGAGATTATACGAAAAATTGGATACCAAAAATTTAGAAATCGCTAATTTTGGATTCCCAAATTCTAAGAACCTTGGTAGAATATTGAAA
Source organism: Panicum virgatum (assembly GCF_016808335.1). Classification (NCBI taxonomy): domain Eukaryota; kingdom Viridiplantae; phylum Streptophyta; class Magnoliopsida; order Poales; family Poaceae; genus Panicum; species Panicum virgatum. The sequence continues at coordinate 42,612,083 of NC_053140.1, read as the reverse complement.
TTGTCTTCGATGGAGGATTTTTTTTTCAGTGTCTGCACATGGTAAGTTTGGATATCTCATCACTTGGACTTCGTTATTGGAGCAAATGATTTTCATGATAACGCAGTAGAAACAAACAAGATTTACTTGCACTATGTGTGTATTCAGACTTGAGGATAAAAACATGCCAATCGGATCAAGTGCAGAAGTTTGTATTTTGTCGCGTTTGGTTGCCCCTCTAAAAAATTTTCACAAAAAGACGAATGTATGCATAGAGTACTAAATGAAGTTTATTTGCGAAACTTTTCCACAGATAGTGCAACTTTGCGAGCTGAATCTAATGAGCCTAATTAATTCATGATTTACAACAGTAATGCTACAATAACTTTCCTCTAATCATTCTCTAATTGTACGGTCAAAAGCTTCATCAGCTACAGCAACTGCTACAGTAGCATAGTTATGGAGGTAGTTTTGTAATTAAACTTCATTTAATATCTTTGATTAATGATCAAAGGGGCGAAAATTTTTCACGGGCAACCAAACACGGCCATCGCGCTCAGGCTTTGCCAGCGGCAGCTACGATAGAGACTGGGTCTGCGCTGGCCGTTAGAGCCCTTTGCTCCCGTGAGCGCGTTGAGGTAAACGGAGCTAGTAGCCGGCGCGAAGCGGAGAGCCAGCGTCTGGCCATGAGGGACACCGCTGCCGCCCCTGCTTCATGGCCATGGGTTCCAGTGCAGTGCCGTGGATTATGAGGGGATCTACTCCAGACTTGCATCTTGCATAGCTTAACTATACAGAAATAAGAATGGCCTGGAACTACTTTCTCTCGAGAAGCCTTTTTGGCCATCTTCCTGCTCCTGTCTAGCATCCAGCCTTCCAACGGAGGACCCCGAATTCTTACCACTGGATCCATGATCATCCACTCAAGTCTACTAGCACTGCGAATACGAATTCATCAAATGTTTTTCATGGAAATGGAGATGGAAAGGTTGAAAAGAAAATATGCTGACCAGCCACAAAGGGAACAGAGGTGCCTTCTCTTTTCAAATCAATGAGATAATGACAAATGCCAAAAATGGATGCAGTGGGGTAGTGACTAGTGCAAAAAAGAAAAAAAAGGATATAACACAGCGCCATCTGCAAAGTATGAATAAGACTACTCAGCGACCTGACAATCCCCTCATAGATTAGGACAAAACCTCATTGCGACGAGCAAGTGTGAGATAAAAAAAAACATGCGCACATCACCCCTTTAGTGAACGAACTGGCTTAGATACCTAAACTCAAGGATAGCCCGAGCAATGCTATAAAATCGATTACCTCCAACGATGGAGAACTACCATTTCATCAGTCCCAATTCCCAAATAAACCAGCAAACATTCTAACTCTACCTCAAATCAAAAGGCAATTGAACGTCCTAATCACAATTGCGAACCACATCTCTGAGGGCAAAAACAAAACAACCTAAACCTACAGATCAACCAAAAAATTGCCAGGAATCGATCACCATAAACGCATCACATTAGGGGATAAAAAAATCGCAGCAAAATAATGCAGCAACTGGGGACAACCGGACAAGGAAGATCAAGCACAACCACAGAAAAAGAATGTCTAAAAGGGGAGCGGTGGAGGTGACGAAATGAAATATAACTTCTAGCTAGCTAACAATATTTTTCTCACACCAAACTAGTATAAGGTACCAGCCAACAGTATATTTCTCTCACAATAAATTAGCACCAGCCACAACTAGCCGAACAGAATGAACAATATTTTTCTCTCACACCAAACTAGTATCAGCTACCAGCCATAGCCAGCCAACAGTATTTTTCTCTCACAATAAATCAGCACCAGTCACCAGCCACAGCTAGCCGAACAGAATGAATATCGACAGTTGCAACAGATTTGTGCAAAATATTTTTCACCCCAAGTCTAACCACTCGCTTTATTTAAAAATTTGTGCAAAACATTTTTTTGTTATGGCTTACTTTGTAAAAGTTTTTCAAAAATAACTTAAATTTGACTATATTTGTATAAATTTTTCGAATACCACGAGTGATCAAATATGAAAAGTCAACGACCTACAATTTGGAACCGAAACAGTAGTTCCTAAACAGCGATCCCGCTAACACGTAGACCCATCTTGTCTGTGAAAAAAATAAAACAAAAGTTACCAGACAAAACAAGAATCAGATGGAGGCAGCGATTGGACAGTCACAAAATCGCGCGCTTGAGGGAGACAGAAACACTCGGGTGCCGGTTAGCTTTTCCATACCGGCTACAGTAATTGATTAAGCTGCACTAGCTAAAGCTAAGTCCTCGTAATCCTCATCGTTCCTGATCTCTCGGCCTACTCTTCCTCGTCCCTGATCTCGACCTCCCAGTAGGCGCACCCGTAAGCATTGTACTGCTTAAGGATCTCATCATCCTTTTCCTGCTTGATCTTGAGGAGAGCAGCGGCCTTCTCACAGCTGCGGCGCAGCCCGTTGTCGGCGAATTCCGTGAACAGGGGCCGAGGGGGGCACGCTGAGCGGAACGCTAGGAGCGAGTCGATGTAGCTCTGCTCTACCTTGATCATCTTCGTCTTCCTGGTTACCGCCGGCTTGGCCTTGACCGCCGCCGCCTCGATGCCCGCCTTGTTCCCCGCTCCGAGCACCATGCTTGTCACGAAGTCGTCCCAGGATACCGCCTTCACGCCCCCCGCCGCCGCCTTGTTCCCCGCCACGGGCCCCGCGACCGCCATCTTGCACGCCGCCTCGGGGGGTGACCCCGATCTCGCCGGAGCCGCTGGCGACGAGGGCTGCCGAGTCATCCTCCTTCACGGGCTCGGCGGCGGCGGTTGCGTGGGTCCTGGCGAGTCCGCCCCAAATATGTAGCGCCCCGCGCAAGGCCGCAACCCTAGGCGATATCGGGTGGCTTCTTGTTGGCCCCGGACTCTGCCTCCGACAGTGGCGAGTCCGCACGGTTGCACCTCGCACCCGCCATCTCGGTTGCAAGCGGAGATTTATTTGGGTCGATCGGGCCGGAATTCAACCTGCAAATGGTTTGGGCCAAAGTGGTTTTAGTGGATTAGATTTTCTCTGGACTAGTTTTGGTTGGTTGTAAATGGATTCATCGTATTAATTGATTTGGTTTGAGTTGAATGCTGAAATAAATAGTTCGGCCTGATTTGGATTGGGCCTCAATGATTTGGTTCTAAATGGATCGAGTCCATGAATTGGAAACGGATACACATCCACGGTAAACCCCTATCCTGCCCCGGACCCCGGCACCCATCCGCCACCCTCGGCCCGTCGGCCGCCTCGGCGCTAGGCGGTCGCAGGTCCTCGCCGGCGCCACGCCTCCACCGGCCACCGTCGCCGTCGGCAAGCCTTGCCGGCCCGTTGCCGCCACGCCTCACCGGCCCGCCGCAACAACGCATTCATCGGCCGCCGCCGCCACGCCTCCCAGCACCCGCTGGCCGCCACCACGCTCGTGGACGCGGAGCCGCTGTCACCACGCATCGCCGGTCCCCGCCACCGCCATCATGCCTCGCGGTCGCCGGTTCTCTGCTGGGTCAAGATTAGGCCGAGGTGCTGTCGACGCTCATCTACAGAGTGAGGAACTCGCCGCCGGACAGGTGACTGACTCATGCTCTTGCAGTCTTGCTCGATCTGTGCTTCAAATCAGTGTTTGCAATGTTGAATCACTGCTCTGCTTTCCTTTCCCTGTGCATTCTGAACAGTGAACAGGCAGTGGCTAACTTCAATCGTTTTGGGTCGGATTAGGTTACCATTAGTACATCCGTCTGAATACAGTAGTGTTATGTTTTCCAAAGACTAAATTACAGTCATTTAGGTTCGTTTGAAGAAAAAGATTAGTCATTTAAAGCTTGCAGTGTGGCTTGCAAGCATTATTCCTAGTTGTCTTCTGTTGCAACAGGGAGTGTCAAAATTACCTCAGCGTTGTAGAATTCACCTTTACTTGTTAGCATTCAAACATTTCTTCTGAAGGGCAGAATTTCCGTCTCGGCTAACTGCCTAGCCTAAGTTTGTGAAAGACATGCCTTTGTGCTTGTTAAACAGAAACTTACATGATTGTTTACTCTGCTTTGCCAAGATTTTGGTCCGGCTTGCTATTACTGCTTATTGCTTAATTGCTTGAGCCTGTAAGCAGCTTATCAGTACAACTTGCTGACAAAGACTGAGGTTGGCTGTAGCTAAGCAATTTTAATTTAACAAAAAAATTCTAAATTTCTGCTTCAGATCGGGTTGAATTAATTATTCTCCATTACATGTTTTACTGTGCCTTCTCGTTCTTGGCAAGGCCACCAATCAAGGTAGATGCACTCAAAAAGACAAAGGGGGCCGGCACTTGACAAATGTGTTCGGATCGCTAAACAAATTTCTACGAGGTCGTTCCAGTGCTCTTGTCAGGGTTACCGCATGGTTAGTTGATTGCTTTGGCTGGTTCCTATGCTCAACCACATGTTGTGCGCTGGACGTTTCTATCAAGTGCTTAATATTAATCTTGGCTTATGCGTTACCTACTGGCTACTGTTTCCGTGTGCCTTGTCTTGAGCATTTTTTAGGTTCCCCATCCCTTTTCCACATTTGAGCCATTATACAGCTTTTATTCTGGAATATAGTTGGAGCATCAGTTGTGTTGTTGCCCATTCAAAACTAAGATTTCTCGATGACATATGTTCACTTTTGATGTTCTGACCGGAACTACCATTATTTTTGGTTTATCCATTAGATTGCGCGTCTGCGCAACACTGAGTGTAGACATAATTATAAGGATGCCCTTTCCATCAACAGTTTTTATCCATAGAGAAATCTTAGTCGGTATTTTTCTTTGATCTTAATAAACTTCTGCTGGCAGCAATTATTTGCATTGCATACTGTAATTATTTTGTTCCCTAAAAATGGAAATCTTCTTCATACATACTTTTTTTTGCTTTATATGTACTGTAACAACAATATTCTTCATACACAATTTTAACTGATCCAGCCATTGCTTGCTTGTGCAGATTCATTGTTACTACCTCAAAAATATCTGCAAGCACACCCCACACAACTAATAGCTCTGAAATCGATGATGAGCATGATTCATCTCAACCACGTGTTAGGAGATCAAAGGTATGGAAATACTTTGAGCAAGATTTGGTGATGGTAGATGACGTTTGGAAGGCAGTTTGCAAGTATTATGGGCACTAGTAGTCTTAGAAGTCATATTGCTACAACTTGCCCGGCTATTAGGGATGATGATAGAAACAATTTTTTAGCCACCATAAAGAAAAAATATTTAGATACCTTTGTGTTTGACCCCGTCTTAAGTCGTGAGCGCATGATTCAGTTTGTCATACATGCTGAAATCGAATTCAATAAATTTGAAGACCCTTACTTTGAGCCATGGATGGAAACTCTACAACCAACAATGAAATGTATAGGGCGCCAAACCATTCGTAATGATTGCCTCAAGATGTATGAGAAGATGAAGCAAGATCTTCACAATGAGTTTTCAGTCTTAGACTCTCGTGTGTGCTTCACATCTGATATGTGGACTTCCCTTCAGAACTTATGATATATGGTCATAACTGCACATTATGTGGATGCTGATTTCAAGTTTAAGAAGAAAATCATTAGTTTGAAGGAAGTCAAGTATCCTCGTACCGGCTATGCTTTAGAAGAGGCTATTGTAAGCAGCCTAACTGAGTGGGGTTTAAGGAAGAAAATGCTTACTTTAACCTTAGATAATGCAAGCAACAATACCAAGGCATGTGAATTAATAGTACAGCATCACAAGCATGAGTTGTTATGTGAGGGAGCACATCTGCATGTTAGATGTTCTGCACATATTTTGAATATTCTAATTCAAGATGGAATGGAACTTATTCATGCTGCAATAGACAAGATTCGTGAGTTGTTGAAGAGCATAGAATCTTCACCGTCACGAATTCAGAATTTCAACTCAATTGCAACAAATAAGGGCCTTAAAGCAAAACATGACATTTATCTGGATATACCAAACAGATGGACTTCTACATTTAAAATGGTACGAGAAATATTAGATTACAAGTCTATACTTAGTACTTATGCTGAACAATATCTTGAAGTTGCACCAAATGAAGAAGAATGGTCAAAAGCCGAAGCGATATGTGTATTTCTCAAGGCTTTTGAAGAAGCCACAAATCTTGTATCGGCTGACTGAAAACCAACTTTGCACAAATTCTTACAATTAGTGCTTTCTATTCGATATGCTTTGAATGATCCAGCTTGGCAAAATAGTGAAGTTTTGGTAGATTTGGCTGCTGCAATGAAGGTTAAATTTGTGAAATATTGAGAGCCTAAACCAGTGCCTAATGAGTCTAGCCTCCGGAGAAGGAAAGAGTACGATTTTAACATTGTAATTGTCATTGCCACTATCTTAGATCCAAGAAGAAAGTTTGATTATGTGGAATTCTTTTATGAGAAAGTATGCAGCAATTTCGATCAAGCTGATAAATATATGAAATCAGCACAAGATTGGCTGAAGAAGTACTTCAATGAGTATGAACGACTTGCAAGGAGTGATAGCTCAGCATTTGTGTCAAGTTCAAGTGGAAGCACCTATACTGTTGGTTCACCTGTGCTTGGGAAAAGGGTACTAGAAGAAGAATTTGCTGATTTCAAATCTCGTCGTCGAGTTGTTCGTAGGCCAAAATCTGAGATTGACACATATTTGGAAGAGGATCCTGCCGAGGATAGTAAAAGATTTGATGTGTTGGGTTGGTGGAAGACTCGTGCTGATCAGTTTCCTGTCTTATCAAAGATGGCTAGGGACTTTCTTGCTATCCCACTTAGCACCGTATCATCTGAATCGGCTTTAAGTTGTGGCAATAGGATTCTAGGGGACACAAGAGGCTCGCTAACACCACAGATGTTGGAGGCTTTAGTTAGTGCAAAAGATTGGCTCACTATAGTCCAAGATAAAGATAAGGATAAGGACGATGAAAGTACCCACTGTTTCTTTTACTTTCAATTGTCACCAAATTCTTATTTGAAATCTGCATAGATGAGAAGTTGTTGTTCTTAAGGCAAGTTCCTGTCTTTTTTGGATGCAGGGATCTTAAGTGAAGCTGTTGGGGTTGGTGTAGGGCAGAATGTGCCACATTTTCTAAGCATGCTACATGAAGATTCTCTCCCTGGCTCACTCCAAGACTCACTTCCTAGTAAGACACGACACAATAGTCTAAATAACAACTGTTTTTGGCGATGACATCTGAACAATGTGGCATATGAGCCACGCAAGATATATATTTTTCTTTAGTAACTGCAGTTTGGATCCAAAGAAATCATTATATTTATACTTCCTTTGATTCAACTATTCTGTTTCTTGATTATGTGGCCAAGCTTGTTCTTTCGGTACTTGCCAATATTTTCCTCTTGCTTTTGGTTGTTAAATAGGTCTGCAAGTATCACAGTGAAAGTAATGGGTTTGCTTCTTGTTTTACCAGGTTGGTCACAGCTACCACAAACCTGAAGCTGGAAGTAAATGTCATATTATTTTCTCTTTTGTTATGCTAGCGCAAGCCTAGACTTGGAATCAAATATCATTGCATTGTGACCATCCTGTGGCAGCCCGTATGGTTGTAAATGTATGTCAGTTCTGTAGAAATTACCAGATTGTGAATTATCATGTGAGATCCTTTTTTCTGATCAAGCTTAGAAACTAAGTGTAGACTGGACTTGATGGCATGTTTGCATAATCTGTAGTACAACTATGAAAAAGCCTCATTGTAGTTTCGACCATGGATATGGGTGTTATTTCTGTGTTGCCTACAGGTATTCATACTTGTCATACTAGTGTTGCCTACGGGTGTTATTTTTGTCATGGAAATATGTATACTTGTGTTGCCTACCGGTGAACAGCAGAGCAGGCAGCCAGCACTCCAGCAGCCAACGAGGCAACCTGCAGTGTACACAGTAGACTGCATAGAAAGCTACCGGACTGGAGAAGCAGAGTACGCAGGCAGCAGGGCCAGCAGCGCTGTGGTCTCAAACCAAGCTACCGGACCAGTTTCAAACCATGGTTTGAGGTTCTGGATTGGTCTGGTTTGGATTTAATAATGTGTGTGGTTTGGTGGGGTTCGGTTTTGGTGGAAGAAAAAGTAAAGCAGGCTGGAGTGGGTTTGATTTGGTTATGGTCCGGCAAATCTCAGTCCAGCTCGCCTGGCCCATGAGGCCAACCAAGCATTTCGATTAATCTGCCTGCCATTCTCATTCCCTCATTCAAGGGTCGGGTTCAGAAACAACGCAATATTTCGGTCATTGTGGTCGTGGAGCTCGACCCGACAAACAAGTTCCCCACGATTGCCCACGATACGTATTTATACTACATTTTCAATTATCATTAGTATTTACTCTTTCGATGTTTTTCTCGTACTAGAAAATGCACGTACTTCTGGGGAACATATTAAATAGGCCTTTTATGCTCCTTGAAGACACATAGTAGTACCGATTTTTAAACCTATTGAAACCACCGTACCCATCTTTAAACTTTTGCGAAAAGCTTCATGCTATTTTCAAATGTTTTATTTTTACTTCCCGTTAGACCACTTTAAAATAGTATATTAAGATGATGTAACAAAACATATGATCAGAAAATTATAGCTAAATATGACCTGAGGCATGAGCTCTGGGGGTTGAACTCAGTGGCGGAGCCACCACTAGGGCGAGCCCGAGCGGCCGCCCTAGGTCCTTCTAGACGAGGTCCAAAGCATATATTGTTAACAGTAGAGGTAACAGGGAACAAAAAGTAGGATGTATCTGAGAAACATAGGAAGAACAGAGGAGAATCAGACATTAGCTTTTAGAGGACAGATTACTTAAGTTAGGAATAAGAGTTCATACAAATTGTTCGATACCCTTCCTCCTCGTATGCACTCAGTATTTTAACCAGCGACTCTCTTGCATTTATATGGGCTGGGCTTGATACGTGCGCGTAGATACATCTAGCGAACACATTCGCTGCCGCCAAAACTAACACTAGGCTTCATGATGTGGCGACCCATAGTAGTAGATGATTTCTCCGGTTCGTGGGTAATGACAATATCCCCCGTTCTCAACTCCGGCAGGGGCTCATGACAGTGCGATGGCGTCCCCTCCCCCGAACGCGAGGACGACGGTCCTCTACCTCCAAGAGTCGCGAGACTTAGATTGGGCCATTGGAGCACTTTGCGAGAGGACTTCGTGATCTCGTGGGCCATCCGGGCGAGAAGTTCAGCCTAGCCCAACGCTGTGTCTTTTTGGCACCAGACATCGTTGGCGACTTTGGCAGTTCACCATCCAACCCCCACCCACCCCCGCCTGCAGTCCCGCTCAGGCACTCACGCCGACGCGTTGCTGTCGTTGCGCGATGGCGCTCCGCGTCCATCCGTCCTGCAACCCCATCTCGACACCTGCCAGCCGCGTCAGCGGATTCCGTGCAACGCTGCCGCATGCACCTGCAACGGGGCAGCAAGCCTCGGCGCCTCGCTTTGTCTGTGTAAAAATTTTAACGTAGAACTCCGCCCTAGGTCATTTCTTTGGCTGGCTTCGCCACTGGTTGAACTAGCAGCACAGAGGCGGCCGCGACGGCAGCAGGACGGTGCCAACCTCAAAGGCGCGGCAGTGTGCCCCGCCGTGGCCTCCCGGACGCTCGATGGGTGCAGCCGTTGTCACACTGCCAAGCACGCCCGCAGCCTCAAGGCAGCGCGTGACGCGTCGCACCATGGAGGCCATCTTGGTGGCCAATGAACACCGGCATGTCGAGGGGAGTGTGTTGTGAGCGGTCGAGTGACAGGCAAGAGTTAGGGTGATGGCGCTACAGTTATCGGGGTGTGCAGGTACCGAGGTACGAAAGGAAGAGCTCGGGCACCGGCAGATTGCCGAGAGTGGTGACGAGTGGGTAGAATCTCCGACGGTGAGAAAAACAAACCGTTTTCGGCAGAAACATCATTAAACTCACAATTTCTATGGGTCTGCACCTCCTCTCTTCTCACTCGGTCTGCGGGTCCAACGTGAGAAATATTTTAGAAAAATTCATTTTCTATAATATAGATATAGATAAATTTGCGATGAGATAATAATCCATATATAATATATTATTTCTCATTCTATATTCGCACTTATTTTCAAATGAGTTTTAATAGTCTATCAATATACAATTTGAATTCTCCTGAGAATTTCCCATATAATTATTAGAGGATTTTTTAGATATAGTAATGAATAATGATAGACACAAAAAGTACATGAAGTTTACAAGAAATTAATTGGTCAAGAGAAAGTGTTTTGAACTAAAATTATATTTTTTTATCGTTTAGGTCGTACTCCCTCCATTTCAAATTATAATTCGTTTAACTTGTTTTTGACATCAAATTTGAACGAGTTAAAAAATAAAGTCAAACAGATTATAATTTAGAACAGGAGTATTCCATTACATCTCTTAGAAAAGGTCAATCCCTGTATCACAGGTGAGGCGGTCTCAATGATGTTATTACCTGTGTGATGGCCACTAGTGGCGGATGCAAAACAGGATCGAGGAGGGGTTGATCTCTTCATCTTCCACTATCTCTCTATTTTTTTTCTTTCTTCCACCTATTCTTCTCCCTTACCCTCTCCATATTTCCATTGATGCACCAGCAGTAGCCCCTCCCCCCGCCGCATTCCATTTCCAGATTGCAGAGTCGCTGATCGTTCGTTGACTTTACCCAGCTACTTGCGGAACACATGCTGGACGACGCAGCGAGAGACGAGAGCGCGGGGGAGAGAGGACGAGGTCGTTTCACGTGTTTTGCCGAAGCGCACACTAGCACACCACGTGGTTTCTTTTTTTGAATAAAGACCACGTGGTTTCTTGAAGCTGACTTCTCGCGCCGTGTCGACGTACAGGCACAGGAGGTCCTGCCGGCTGCCGCTACTGCGCGTGCAGCCACATCGCCGTCGCCGTCGCCTGCAAAAATAAATCTCGACTTCCCTTTCGCTAACATCACCGTGAACAAATGATAACATCACCGTGAACAAATGATGGGGCGCGCGGCACACGACGTCTCTCGTTCGTGCCAACAACCATCGCCCGCGCGCTGTTCCCTAGCTGCCGAGGCCCAGCGCTTCCGAATCCGAAGTCACGCCCCCGCCTCGTGAACGGACGGTGCACCCAGCAGAACGGGGGGGGGGGGGGGGGGGCCTTGGCCACCTGGGCTGTGACTGACCGCGCCGCATATTCCGAATCCCGAGCCAAAAGCCACGGCGGAGACTCCAAGGTAGTAGAGCACACTGCACACCGTTCGTGTGCGGCAGCGGGGCACGGACGAGCGACGCGCTGACGCCGCCAGCTCAGCCGCGGCTGCCGCGCGGGGCTCGCCTCCTGCCCCACCCGCGTTCGATACAAACAAAGCCGCCGCCGCATCATCAGCAGCAGCCAGCCAGCCTCGTCTTTCCTTAAACCCACCACCCCACAGCAAACCGTGGAGGCGCGCACTACCCCATCCGACCGCCTGCCTCCTCTCTGCCAATTCCAAATCTCTCGCCCAGCCTCGAGGATGGCGGCGCAAGTGGTGGCAGGAGCGTCGGGAGCCGCGGCGGCGGCCAGGCCCCTGGGCGGCGGATCTGGGGCGGACGGGCTGCGGCCGTCGCCGAGGCTGCAGCTCGCCCGGGCGTGCGCGTCCTGGGAGAGATGGGGCGGAGCCGCGGCCGCGAGGGCCCGCCGCGGGTCGCAGGCCGTGTCCGTGATAAGCCGCGCCCCGCGCGCCGAGTCCAAGGTGCTGCCGGTGTCGCCCGACGACGACGCGGCCGTCAAGGTAGCGACTAGCGACCACCACCACCACCACCTCCTCCTCCTCATCCTCTTACTGGTTGTTTGGCTTGTGCGCTTGTGCCGCGCTGGTGGGGGACGCTGGCCAAGGAGTCATGGTCTCATGGATTTGGGACGGGGACGGGATTTTGATGTTTGATACCGTCGAGACGGTTGGGCGTGAAAATTGGAGTCCATGACGGTGAAATTGGATTAGAGGTCGCCTTCGTGGTCGCGGCGGCGAAATTTGGAGGGCGGAATCGTCCGGGGGATGTCGTTATCACTTCGTAGCAATATATAGGATAAAGTTCAATTTACTCCCCTCAACTATAGCCAAAGTTTGGTTAACCCCCTAAACTATAACTTGGTTCAATTTACCCCCTAAACTATACCATTTAGTTTATTTTATTCCCTAATACAATTTATCTTTTTTGTTTCTCCATACACAAGTTGAATTTTAATTACAAATTTTGCAGAGTAGTAGTGAACATGACAATGCACATTTAGAAAAAGTTTTATAATTTTCCCCATTAGTTTTCATATAATTTTCAACTCCAATGATTAATTTATTATTAAATATTATAATCTATCAAAATAATAATAAAAATTATGATGTATTTTTTCTAACATGTATTATGGTGCGTACTATTATGCTGTGAAATTTCAACTCAAAACTCCACCTACGCAAGGAGAAATGAAAAGATAAATTATATTAGGGGGTAATTTGAACCAAATGGTATAGTTCAGGGGGTAAAATAAACCAAACAATAGTTTAGGGGGTTATCCAGACTTTGGCTATAGTTGAGGGGAGTAATTTAGACTCGGATGAAAGCAATTAGGCTTTGGTGTGTATTTTCCTTCCGCTACTCGATGTTCCATGCATTCCTACTGGACCGGAGCTGTTTTGTCCGTTTGTTTCGTTGAGTAACATGAGCACAGGATGTGGAGTGTAAATTATGGTGCGACCCTGCAAACTTGGCCACTTGCCTTTGTGATTTGTTGCAAGTTGCAACCTATTACTCCCTCCTTCCCAAATTGTGGGTCGTTTTGACTAAACTAGTGTATCTAAATTTGCTAAAATGACCAACAATTTGGGACGGAGGGAGGACTTGCTAATAGTTTTTGATTTACTGTTAACCAAAATGGCACTGACACCCCTGTTAAATTAGTTGTGGAACCCTCTTCCACCAAGAATGGAAGCGCGTATACTTAGTATCTTGGGAATTCCACTTAATACCTTATGGTTTTAAATTTCAAACTTCAATACCAATAATATATTTATTTTGACAGGAAGAAGCAGACTTCCAGCACCTTAAGGCTATCCAGCAACTTGCAACTGCAGCAAATGGTGTGTGGTCTAAACCAAATGTGAGGCGCAAGACAAAGATTGTGTGCACCATCGGTCCCTCAACTAACACCAAAGAGATGATATGGAAACTCGCTGAGACTGGCATGAATGTGGCCCGGCTTAATATGTCACATGGAGACCATGCATCACACCAGAAAGTTATTGATCTGGTGAAGGAATATAATGCATCACATGCAGACAATGTGATTGCTATTATGCTTGACACGAAGGTTGGTATTACCTCTTTTGTGGCGTCGACACTAAATCACAAAAGGAGAGATAGTTCCCTCCTTAGAAATTGCTTTCCTTTGGTTTCAATAAAAGGAAAAAAGAAGCTGCTGTTCTGCAGTATTCTTAGTTCTTACTATTAGTCTTTCATGCCCCTGTTAGCCGTCAGTTCACTATATTAATCATAACTAGAATTGAATCTTTCTTATTCTGCATTTGATTTTTCATATGTTGCCTTGATTTACAAATCAGGGTCCAGAAGTTCGAAGTGGAGATTTGCCTCAGCCCATATTTCTGGAAAGTGGCCAAGAATTCACCTTTACAATTAAAAGGGGTGTTGGGACTGATACATGCGTTAGCGTGAACTATGACGACTTTGTTAGCGATGTTGAAGTGGGCGACATGCTCCTTGTAGATGGTATGCTGATATTATACTCCTTGCCTAGTATTCTATATTTTGTCTCATTTTTCTTCTTTTCATTTGCCTGAGTGCCACATGATTGCACACGTCATCTCTGAAATCTGAATACCAAAACAAAAGCAATCACTTTATCTAAAGTAGTTCCAACACAATTTTTTTATGGCTGGACTTTTCAACTTCTGGCAAAAATTGCAGTAAACTTTCCTAGTATCATTCATCATAATGATATTCTTTTTACTTTCTCCACTTACACGTGATGTGGTTCTTCCCTAGAGCATTTGGATCTTTACTTGCACAAATTCTTCATCAAATGTGTATGAATGTTCTGATCCAGTGTTCACGACATGTTTGACTGTAATCTGTACATAAGAATTTTTCTGATATGAAATTCACAAACATTAACTTTCTTCTGGCTTGGTTCTGCATAATTGTCAAGCCCTTCAATCATGTTGGGTGTCAGATACCTGTCTAACATGGACATCCTGTTCAGTGTTAACTCTTGTCTATTGTATCTTTTGGTTTTTTAGTGATTGTTCTTCATGTTCTTATTCAATCATGTCTTTTAAATTTTCAGGAGGAATGATGTCATTTTTTGTCAAGGCAAAAACTGAAGATTCTGTGACATGTGAAGTTATTGATGGAGGTGAACTGAAATCTAGGCGCCACCTGAATGTTCGTGGAAAGAGTGCAACCTTGCCATCAATAACTGGTAATAGTCGGCAATATTTTCTTTGTCTACTGCATCTAATGTATATGTTCTTGTTTCACACACCTGTTTCAAATATGCAGACAAGGATTGGGATGATATTAAGTTTGGTGTGGATAACCAGGTTGATTACTATGCTGTTTCTTTTGTGAAAGATGCTCAAGTTGTCCATGAACTGAAGGATTATCTGAGAAGTAATTATCAATTCTACTTTACAAAAATCATATCATGCACTTGTTCCATAGTTGATTGAGCTCATTTTATTCTATTTTCAGGCTGCAATGCCGACATACATGTAATTGTGAAAATCGAAAGTGCAGACTCCATTCCTAATCTACATTCAATTATCACAGCGTCTGATGGGGTAAGGAACTGATCATAATTATGCTTGGGTTTAGTGAAATGCTATCAAAAGATTTATATCTTTGCATGGATGGTCTTGAGCTGTATGGGAAATCATGAATATCCCTCTGATCTATTCATCGTTCTTATTTTAGTTTTAAGAGCTTAACCTATTGATTCACCACTGAAAGCTCTCAATAGACATTTTGAGGGAACTAATTTAGTATTGAACACTGTAGGCTATGGTTGCCAGGGGTGACCTGGGAGCTGAACTACCTATTGAGGAGGTGCCGCTGTTGCAGGTACGATGTCACTTATCATGTCTCTCGTAGGTATTGCGCAGAAAAGCTAAATGTACATGTATATGCCTGTCCAGCTGTTTGGATTACTTTGTATTTTATACACATGTATACATGGCAATG
This sequence comes from Panicum virgatum, assembly GCF_016808335.1. Classification (NCBI taxonomy): domain Eukaryota; kingdom Viridiplantae; phylum Streptophyta; class Magnoliopsida; order Poales; family Poaceae; genus Panicum; species Panicum virgatum. The sequence goes on along the minus strand of NC_053140.1, from coordinate 42,596,847 downwards.
CATCTTATATGTTACAGTCCCAATTGAAAGCTGCTGTGCCTAGTTCTTTACTCACAAGTAATCAATAAAATTATCTCCTTTTTGTCCCGAAAAGGTGACTGACATTATATCTTCCTCAAATGCCATGTTCCTTCACGCAGGAAGAAATTATTAGAATGTGCAGGAGCATGGGAAAGGCTGTTATTGTTGCTACTAATATGCTGGAAAGTATGATTGTTCATCCAACTCCCACCCGGGCAGAAGTCTCAGACATTGCTATAGCTGTTCGAGAGGGTGCTGATGCAGTTATGCTTTCTGGAGAAACGGCACATGGAAAGTACGTGTGTTTTGCTTTACTATGGGTCTTATTAGCTACTTATATGACCAAACATGTCTCCGTATTTTCCTTACGTTAGTAGTGTTATAGTGTATCATTATTTTTTTCATAAAAAAAAACAATTAGCTGTTTTACTAATACATCTACGCTGCTACATCATGTTATCTGGCTATTGCATTCTTTAAAAGTTCTAGATGCTATCACAACTGACAGAGTGAATAAGTACAAAAGATAAAAAAAATACAGTTACTGGTGGAGTTGCTTGCCCCTTTTGTTTATTTCTACAGAATATGGGATATGGGAGTTGCTTGCCCCTTGTGCTTACTTCTACAAAATACGGGATATGCTGTTTAAGTATGTTCTCAGTATATCAAATCTGAACTCTTAATGTCATATATTTCTATTATTCAAATAAATAACTTAGGTATAACTGTATAAGTAAATTTCACCGGTAGTCCTTAAACTTGTCTTGAGTTCTCATCCCGGTCCCAGTACTCTTAAAATGCACATATTAGTCCTTAAACTTGTCCCATGCTCTCATCCCGGTCCTTAAACTTATCCTGAGTTCTCATCCCAGTCCCAGTACTCTTAAAATGCACATAATAGTCCTTAAACTTGTCCCACGCTCTCATCCCAGTCCTTAAACTTGTCCGTATGAAATTTACTCCTTAGGTATTATAGCTACTTGAACAATATTGTGGCCTTTTCTTCTTGGTTTGTGTACATATATTTGCGAGTCTTATTTCCATACCCTGATTTATCTTGAATATAAGAGTAGATATAAAACTAAGCTTATGGTTTTTGACAGATTTCCCTTGAAAGCTGTTAAGGTCATGCACACAGTTGCCCTGAGAACTGAAGCAACCATTACTGGTGGGGAAACACCTGCTGATCTTGGTCAGGTTTTCAAGGTCTGACACCATTCTTTCTCCGTCATGCTGATTAGCAACTTCCATTTTCTAACCCACTTCAATATGTAGAATCACATGAGTGAAATGTTCGCATACCATGCAACAATGATGTCAAATACTCTTGGAACATCAATAGTGGTTTTCACCAGGACAGGATTTATGGCTATCTTGCTTAGTCACTACCGTCCCTCTGGCACTATTTTTGCCTTTACAGATGAGTAAGTTTTCTGTTCTTTTGTTCATAAGGATCCAGCCTACAATACAAATTGCTGCCGTCCTAATTTTATATCCCGTGATCATGACTCTGTCAGTAAAATGTCTCCAAGGGCATGTTTTATCTAATTGTACTGATGATGGCCTATTGAGAAGATTCTGTTAAATATTTGAGCATAATTAATATTGGTGATTAGCTGTTTAATTCTTTTTTCTTGTAATATGTTATAATAATTGTGGAACTGGAACATGAATCAATTAGGCTGCCTTGTCCGACCCAATAATTTGTTCATAACCTTTGGGACAACCTTTAAAATTAAATGTGTGGGCGTGTACTAGTTAGTGTTGTTTCAGTGTTGACTGATGAAATCAAGTACCCATTTGAAATTATCAAGGTTCTAAAAAACGCTAGACGCTAGGCGAACGCTTGCCTATGGTTTAGAGTTTTTTGTGATTAAACGTAGATTGAACATGATTAAACGTGTGTTGTGATTAAACGACACTGTGAATAAACGCAACGCTTGGCCACCGTTCAGCGTTTAATCAAGATTAAACGACGTTTAAAAACGTTTTTTAGAACACTGGAAATTATGTATGTGATTTGTGGTTCACATGCAAGATATGAATTGTAGAAAACCAAAGTAGTACACTTACATTTCAAGACTTTACGGACTCTTCGAGCCTATCAAAAAATGAACACTAGATATTGGCCTTTGTGATTCATTATCAAGTGGGCTTGGAAGCCAGGATGGCTGAAACCCATCTGTGTGCAGCTCCTCTACAATTGGATGTATACTAAGTATGTAGAGTAGACGCCCAAAAAGCTTCATCGGGCCATGTTATGCTGATACATATTTAGGAAAGGAGACATTTGATGTTGCTTGAAGTTGAGCTTCTTATGAAATTGCTGTAAGAAATCTGTAGTTTAACGGTAAACTATCCACTGTTAGCATTTTGTAGGAAAAGAGTGATATACTGTTGCACAGAGACAACTGTTCTTAAACAGGTCGCCTGAGATTAGTTTGTTTGGTTTATGTTTTCACCTTTAGTCAATTTTTTTCATTTACAATCCTTGCATATCTAGCAAATAATTGTTGCTGGTCTATTTATAGGGAGAGAGTGAGACAACGATTGGCTTTGTACCAAGGTGTATCTCCAGTTCTAATGGAATTTTCGGATGATGCTGAGAAGACGTTTGGTGATGCTTTGTCTTATTTGCTGGTAATGACTTATATGACATATTGACATCTTTTGTAGTTCTTTTTGTCACCAGTTTAATTATTTTGTTATATGATTAAGGACAGGTTTAATCTGATATTCATTATCCACATTATGTTAGCAGCAGTTGCACATAACATATTAACATCTAGAACAGTCTCATAGGTGAACTTAGCAATGTTAAGCTTTAAAGTAGGTTTACCTGCAGCTGCAACATGGGCCAACAATGCATGATATTGGCACCTTTGATATGCAACATGGCCACATCTGAGGCATTACTTCACAGGCTGAGAGGTCAGCCAAACTTATAATTTATAGAAAACAAATGGGAATAAATATGCCTGGAGCAGCAAGTGCATTAGTGCTACCATTTCCCCAGCCATGATAGTTACAGAAAACCAGCAAGAATATATCAAACAACCGAATGGACGGGCATCCTAAGACAAGTAGCACTATTTATGTCTTGTTGACAATGATTGGCTGAATGAAAATAGCAGCAATGACTTCATCAGGTAACTGAGATATTGCATCCTTATCTTGTGCCATGCTGCGCCAAAGTAATGTTGCTCAGGTAACTGAAGGTAGAATTCAGATATTCGTATAACTAGGCAGTCTGACCATCCTGCTGCTGTTGGTAGCAGAATGAGATATTATAGATCTATGATAAAGCAATGGCGCCTTTAAATTCTAACATCCTGCCTATTTTTACACCGTTTATTTAACCAAAAGGATGGAAGATAGACCTAACATGATGGCCTTTGTTTACAGAAACATGGTATGGTTAAGGACGGTGAAGAGGTTGCACTAGTTCAAAGTGGCAAACAACCAATCTGGAGATCACAATCCACACACAACATTCAGGTCAGGAAGGTTTGATGCAGAAACGCATTGTGGTATTCCAATTGTCAGGGTACCAACTAAGAAATTGCTATCTTCTGGCAAAGTCGAAGGCCTGGCTATAACAATACCACGCAGGTCGTGCTAGTTTTCCATTAGGTTGGTTAGCTTGCGTCCAGGGTATGTAGCGAGAGCTGCTTCTGTGAATCTTGATTCTTTTGTCATTTGTTGTGTGCTTCCCTTCCCCAGTTTCCCTTCCATGTAAAATGGCGGATGGCCCATCCTTCTGTCTTCCAGTTCTAACTGTAGCTTGGAACACCGTAGGCTCTTGTTGTAATACAATATGTCCCGTTTGTCTATGAGAAGGGCTTCCTTGACGAAATGGACATTTTATATGATGATTCTGAAAGACTGAAGCGCTGTGTAGGCATCGTAAGTGCATAACCTGAACCTTCAGCTCCCTGTATTTGCAAATTAGAATGCATCTTTTTATTTTTTGGGCAGGAATCAGAATGCATCTTTTTGTGGCATCTCCAGCGCTTTGAATCCAACAGACTCAGTGCGGCCCAATCGGTCTAACATCCCCCCTCTCTCTCTCTCCCCGCGAACGGTCTGCACATACATCTTGGTTGAACTAGAGGTTATACGAGCTTCTTTCATTCAGAGATCCTGGACGCTTGCAGGCACGGCGGCCAGTCGGGGCCGGGGCGGGGACAAGCAGGCTGACGAACCCGACGATCACGGTGTCGCACAGGCCCAGGCCCGCCTCTGTGCCAGGCCTCGGCGACGAGAAACGAGATGATGAGAGAAGGCGGACGCGGAGAATTGGAGGAAAATGGCACTGTGGTGAGGGCTGAGGAGGAGACCAAGGATGTGACGGTGACGACGGCTTTCCACATAAAAACTTCCTCAGGACCTCATTCATTTGTGCAGTAACCTTCCTCAGGACCTCACTCATTCACGTAGAACAGGACGCCACCCCCCTTCTACGTGTTCTGAGAATATGTTCTCTATACACCTTGTAAACAGTATTGGGGACCTAAAGGCACCAGGACCTCATGGAATGCCGTCGGCTTTCTATAAGAATTTCTGGGACATAGTTGGGGAGAAGGTACAGCCGGAGGTGATGGAGGTTTTGAAAGGGGGACCAATGCCGGAGGGGTGGAAAATGAGACTACTATTGTGCTCATACCAAAGGTGCAGAAGCCGAAAACATCAAGGATCTCCAGCCGATTAGCCTATGCAATGTGTTGTACAAAATTAGTTCCAAGGTGTTGGCAAATAGACTCAAACAAATTCTGCCCGAAGTGATATCACGGTCCCAAAGTGCATTCGTGCCGGGTCGGCTGATCTCGGATAATATCCTGATTGCATATGAACTGACACATTATATGAGGAATAGAAGAAGGGGGAGAGAAGGAGTTGCAGGGATTAAACTTGACATGAGCAAGGTCTATGATCGCATCGAATGGTCCTTCCTGCATGATATGATGGAGCGTTTGGGGTTTCAACAAGAGTGGATTGCTTTAATTATGAAGTGTGTGTGTGTGTCGGTGTCATTTAGAATCCGAGTTAATGGTGATCTCTCAGAAGCATTTCAGCCGGAAAGGGGCTGGGACAAGGTGATCATCTGTCGCCTTACTTGTTTCTATTGTGTGCAGAGGGCTTCTCAGCCCTGTTGGAGGATGTTGAGCTAAAGGGCGAGATAAAAGGAATCAAAATCTGTCCGGGAGCTCCCAGTGTGTCTCACTTGCTGTTTGCTGACGATTCTTTGATACTTTGTCGTGCGGATGGCGGGGACGCGCAGAAACTACAAAGTATTCTACAGATATACGAGGAGTGCTCAGGACAGATGATTAATAAGGATAAGTCTGTTGTGATGTTTAGCCTAAACACGGTGAACGAGAAACGGGGGGAACTTATGCAAGCCCGTGACATCCAAAGAGAAACAATTAATGAACGATACTTGGGCCTTCTGGTGTTCGTGGGCCAATCAAAGCTGAAGGTGTTCAGCTACACGAAGGAGAGAATTTGGAAGAGGATTCAGGGCTGGAAAGAAAAAATGTTGTCAAGGGCTGGGAAAGAGGTGCTGATTAAAGCGGTAGCGCAAGCAATATCCACCTTTGCTATGGGGTGTTTCGATCTCACAAGGGAGTTGTGCGACCAGATTAGCACAATGATTGGAAAATTTTGGTGGAGTTAGCAAGAGAATGAAAATAAAATGCATTGGGTGAGTTGGGAGAAGCTCACGTTGCCAAAAAGCCAGAGAGGGTTGGGTTTTCGAGATATACACGCATTCAATTTGGCAATGTTGGCCAAACAGGGCTGGTGACTTGTCCAAAACCCAGAGTCGCTATGTGCAAGAATTTTGAGAGCCAAATACTTCCCCCAGAGAGATGTGCTTAAGGCAAAAGAAAGAGGTGCAATGTCCTATACTTGGAGAAGCATCATGCGGGGAGTTCAGGTGCTGAAGTGTGGTGTGATTTGGAGAGTCGGCAATGGGGAGAAAATCAATATTTGGAGCGATCCATGGCTTTCTCGAGGGTCAACCAGAGCTGTCTGCACTCCAAAAGGGAGAAACATACTAAGCAACGTGGCTTATTTATTCGACCCATATACAGGAGAGTGGGATATTTCTATTTCTAAAAGACGAAAGCTCACCCTGCCCAGGGCCAAAAACGAGCGCAGAATGAGCCACGTCGCCGGCCGGTAGGAACACATGCTAAATATCGTCTGTCGGTGATGAATTATTTTCATGCACAGTCTCGAAGTTTCGCCACGTAATTGTCTAGATTATTCCTGATACCCAATGCAACGTTCAATTCCATAAATCTAAAAAACCTTTTACCTTCCGCAAGACCGCAACTCTAAGCACAACTTTTCCCATCGTCTTGAACTCGATAGAAATTCATTCCACTATAGAAAATCGTCTACCAGGATAAGAACCGGAGGCTTTTATATGTATACCATTACAAAAAATAATCTAGACGTCTATACTACTAAAAAATTTGGTGATATTTTTATACCATCGTGTTTTTTCGTTTTGACATGTGTACCATTCCAACCACCATCCGTTAAAAGTTAACAGATCTAAAAACTCTAACATGTGAACTTAACCTAGTAAAATAACTATTTTACCCTTATATCAAATCCTATCCTCCCTCATTCTCACGCGCACCACATCCACACTATTACTCCGCATCCACCCCAGGCCCCCGTCCCGCCCCTCCCCTCCGGATTCGACTCGCCGCCCGCTCCGCCTGCAGCTGCAGAGGCCCGTGCGTGGGGGGCTGCGCGGGGGCCTGCGTGGCCGTGGGCGCCGTGCGTCCAGCGTCGGGCGGGGCGGCGCGCCTCGGGGGCCCGCGCCTGGGCTCCGCGCGTCCGCCGTGGGGGGCACGTCGCACGTCGCCGAGGGGGGGCCGCCCGGGGGCCCGCGAGGGGGCGCCGTCGGGTGCCGCCAGGGGGCGCCGCACCTGCTGGTCGCGCGGGGGTGCCGCCCCTGGCAACTGCTGATGGTGGTGGCCGCCGCTGCTCTGCTCATGCACCATCTCGTTGCATCTAACCAATCGACGAGAGTCCTGCCGGGGTTCTTGGATGATCTTCTTCTTGCTCCGTCACAGGAGGAGAAACAGATTCAACAAGTAAATGCAGGCTGCTTTTTGTGGCGGAGTTTCCAGCTTCATGAACTCAAGGCAGTGAAGAGTGCCCACAAACAACAAATCAACGAAGAACAGCGCTAGAGACAGAGAGACCGCGAGATCAAATTTCTGGTCGGTGTGGACAGACAGATACCTCTACGAGGCCAAGAACGAGAAATGCATAGGGAGAGATGAGCACGAAGAACAATATTGCATTTCTGCATGGAGTGGCATGGAGGGCGAAAAAAAAAAGATTAATTGGATCTGTGTCATTATAATTTTACCGTATTTGAAGCGCGCCATTACTTCTCGAGAAATTATGGTATTAACATTACAATTCACATGTTGTTGGAAATATGCTATTATGTACGTTTGACACCATGTTGGGCCCAGTTGCAGGTGTATCCATACGGCCCCGCTCCCTCCATATTTTCGTATGGACCAAAATGCCCCTGCTACTGTCATCTCTTTCTACTCACTGACATGTGGCCCCCCACATGTTAGCCCCTTCCTTCTCCTTCCCCACATGCCACATCCGCCGGTCCCCCCATGGGCTCCTCCTGCTCGCACACCGGTCCGCCGCCGCGCTTCTCCTGCTTGCCCGTTGCCGAGCCCCCTACTTGCCGCCGCCGCACCCACCCCGCTCCTCCTGGCGCCGTGGTGTGCCCCTCTCCTCGGCGAGCGGGAGGCCGAGGTGCGGGAGGCTGCGGTCGAGCTCGCCGCGGTGTGCGCCGCCATGAAGGACGGTGGCGGCTTCGGGATGTGCTGCTTCTTGCATGGCGGCGGCGAGAATCGGCGGAGCTCGCGGCTGGAGCTCGAAACCGGCGAGAAGGAGGAGCACGCGGCGGCGAGCAGGGCGGGTGCAGCAGCAGCGAGCAGGGGAACGCGACGCTGGGCGAGCAGGGGAGTGCGGCACCGGGCGAACAGGAGGAGCGCGCACGGCGGCGAGAAGGGTGGGTGCAGTGGCGACGAGCAGGGGGGCCTAGCGGCGGGTGAGCAGTGGTGGCGAGTAGGCTGGGCTCGGCGGTGGCGAGCAGGGGGCTCGGCAGCACGCGAGCAAGAGGAGCGCGGCGGCGGACCAGTGTGCGAGCAGGAGGAGCCCATGGGGGGACCAACGGCTGGGGCAATCGAGGAGAGGAGAAGGAAGGAGATGACATGTGGGGGCCATATGTCAGCGAGTGGAGAGAGATGATAGTAGCAGGGGTATTTTGGTCCATACAAAAATATGGAGTGGGCGGGGGTGTATGGGTGCGCCTGCAACTGGGCCCAACATGGTGTCAGACGTACATAATGGCGTGTTTCCAACAACATGTGAATTGTAATGGCACTACCATAGTTTCTCGAGAAGTAATGGCGCGCTTCAAATACGGTAAAACTTTTTAGTGGTATGGACGTCTAGACCATCTTTTGTAATGGTATACATGTAAAAGCCTCCAGTTACCGAGTTCCAAAACGTTTGTCTCCTAGAGTATGCCCTTCTTATTAAAACGAAATTGCTCTAGGAACCCATTCTACTATTAGGGCCGTGTTTGGTTGTTTCTATGAATTTTTTTTCACAAAAAGGCGAATGCATGCATGTAGTGCTAAACGAAGTTTATTTGCGAAACTATTTCATGAATGAGTGTAATTTTTTGAGAAGAATTTAATGAGCCAAGTTCCACTATGATTGGCTACAGTGATGCTACAGTATCCGCGCCTAATTATCCTCTAATTATACGGTCAAAAAACTCATTAGCTACAATAGTGCTACAGTACCATAATTGTGGAGGTAGTTCTATAATTAGGCTTTATTTAATACCCGTAATTAGTGGTCAAAGGGCCCAAAAGTTTTCATAAAATTTTTTTGAGGCCAAACCAAACACGGCCTAGCATCAATTCAATCGGGATTCCCTGACTTGATGAAGGCAAGTCAGGGGACACTGTTCCCGTGACTTTTGAGTCTTCATGGGCCGTCCGCTGTGAGATGGATGGATAGGATCGTCCCGTGACTCAGAACACTGTTACTCTTGCTTGATGGAGTCAGAGAAGTTGGATCGGCATCAATTCCCATCCATTTCACCAGGCTTCAGTCACCAGACGACGAGATCGACACGGCGCGCGGTCACCGGGAGCGGGAGGACACCGCCGCCGTCCCCCAGAACTGGCTGCAGGTCGCGAGGGCACCGGCCCCGAAGGCCGCCGTGCGCTGGGCAGGCCACCGCGCCGCCGGTCCCGAAGACCGCAGGCACAGGCCGCCGCACCTCCGGGCCCTGCAAGCCGCGGACGCGGGCGCAATAGCGGACCCCGCCGCCGCCCGCATTGCATTGGGCGCTGTCCTACCAGGCGCAAAGCCGCCGCCAGCCGCGCGCGCCCGGACAAACGCAGCGGCGCCGCCGGCCGCGCGCGGGGGCAAACGCGGCGACACCGCCAGCCGAGCCCCACGGGCCTGACGTGCGCGCGAGCGCAGAAACTGCTGCCGGCCGATCCTCCTCCCATAGGCGCCAACCGCCGCCGCCGCCTTCTCTCCTAGAGAAGCACGAGGGAAATAGCCACAACGTCCGAGCAGAGTCCAAAACTCCTTCGTCTGCTCCCATGCTCACTTACTATTTGATGAAATGTCAATGCAGCACACATTTTTTGCTTTGCTAGATTTGTTCCGTTGTCTATACAGTTATATAAGTACTAATCAAAATCTTTTTGACATTCTTATTTGGTTGCTATCTTTAATTGAACAAACAAATTACTTAGATTGCAATATATCTAACAAAAAAATTCTCACAAAATGTTGTAGCAGAACCGGGAAGACAAACAATACCAACAAAACTTATATTCATCACCAGCATCATGTTACTAATGATAGTAAGCAACTGATTACAAGATATAAGAACATACAATGGAAATGTATACAAAATTTTCAAAGAAGCATGCACAGCACGTTGTTTACTAAAAGATGATAATGAATGGCACAAAACATTTGATGAAGCTTGGCGACAGCTTCCCAGGTACGACATTTGTTTACAACTATGCTAGTATTTTGTAATTTGCAAAATGAAAGAAATTTCTATGAAAAAAATTGGATAAAAATAGTAGATGATATTGAACGTCAATTAGTCCTAAAGTACCATCCAATCAGATATTGTCCTACCGAAATAAAACTCCAAGACTTATTGCTTGAAGAATTAGAACAAATCTTCTATAAGAATGGGTTCAACATAAATAACTTCAACCTACCTCAAAAATCAAATCAGTAGTATATATCAAAGAATATCACCGGATTTCGTTGCCACCTAGCTTACTACCTGTGATATAATTTTCTTAATATTTTATAGGAACAAACGATAACCTTTGAAGGTTCAATTTATAGGAACCACAATTTTGTATTAAATATGTAACTTTATCAACGTATCATGTACTATTTGCAGGTACTCAGAATCCATGAATCACATAAAAATCATGTTACCACGAATGTCTCAAATATGTATATCTCTATTTTAAAAAGATCTCCATTCCCATCGTAAACCACAAGCTCAACTCACCACGTTTCTAGTGGATTTACTGAAACAGACGTTCTGGGCAGAGGATTTGGAGGTGATCTGCTCCGTACCACGGTACCAGTCCATAGTGATATGGATGATGCTCTGGCTTTGCATTTTGATACAAGGGGGATCTTTTCGGTGAAATCAGCTTACTAGGTGTATAGAGAACATACTCTCAGAACACGTAGAAGGGGGGTGGCGTCCTCTGAAGCAAATGGCAGACAAGAAGAGGAATTCTAGAGAAAACTTTGGAAGCTAAAGTGTTCGGGGAAGATCAAACATTTCTTGTGGAGAATGGGACATAATAGCTTGGCTTTGAGGGTGAACCTGCGGAGGAGAGGCGTGGATCTGGACACAAAATGTGTGATGTGCAACAGGCTAGATGAAGATGGGGGGCACTTGTTTCTGAAGTGCAAGCTTGTCAAACAGTTATGGAGGGAACTGAACCCGCAGGAAGTGAGGCTCAGACAGGCTGAGCAAAACTCAGCAAAAACAATGATGGCTTTTTTTAGGGGAAACACCGCCGCGGGGGGGGGGGGGGGATAGGTCCCCACCTGAATAAACTTCCGTAGATGCCGGCAAGCCGGTGATGGAAGGTGCATGACACCTAAGTACATGCGTGACCTTGGAAGGTCGAAAAAGTACAAAAGAGGAGAGAAAGAGATTACAAAAGCCACTCCCCCCTCCCCCCCCCCAAATAAAAAAGAGATTACAAGAGCCACATTATGACCATAAATTATTGCTTCTAACTCCTATGACAAAGTATGTTTTTGTTCGCCGACCAATGATACTTCCAAGAACTTCACTTCAACGATGTCCACTCCACTGGCAACTGTAAAGCACTGAGTCAAAAATAACAGATGACAGTTGTGATCACATCATCGATGAAGCACACCCAGGATCCAATAGACGCCCTCCGACGCCCTTTAGGGGAGAAATCCTCAAAGGAGGGAGGGCCGTCGAGGGGAGAACGAGGAGATCCAAGAGAGGGGACCATGGTCTCGCTAACCCGGCATTTGGTGGGACGATGAAATCAAGGATCCTGGATGGTGACGAAGGAAAGACCTTGGCAGCAACCATATATCTCAGCTAGCAGCTTGTGCAAATATCATGGGAAAGAGCTCAGTCACAGTTGGAGGGCATGAGTTGGGAGGTAGATGACTTCCAAGCTGTGAGAGGATCTCCAAAAGCGATGCCTTCAGCAAGGTAACGACATCGGAGATGCCGCCATCGCCCACCCAGAGATAGGTTGGATTTTCACCCAGAGATCACAACGCAGCATGGATGCAAGGAGTTCAAGGACGACACCTCCAAGGAGGAAGATGACGCCCAAGGGCACCATTGCCGTCGGCACCGACATTGAGCCGAGCAGGGTTTTCACCTAGGAAGCTCAAAGACAGTCATCTACCTCGCCAAGAAGGCACCGGCTAACCAGACTCGACAAAAATGGCGTGGCACAGACCTCTGTAGAGATGAAGAGAGGCCGTGCGGATGTGAGTGCGGCCATTGCACTCTGCTGAAAGAGCCCTCATTAGCTCGCACGGGCAGCAAAGCACCACTGCACCCCCACACGATGGTCGTCGTGAGCAGTTCCAGAGTGAAACCAGTGACGCCGGGCAGCAGCGGCGGTCTCCAAGAGCGGCGGCAGCAGATGTGGCCGCGGAGGCGCCGGATCCACCCTCCAGGGCACCGGATCTGGCATCACGAGTCGTCACCGCCGCCGCGCCTGGCGCCGCCGTCACCGGTGCCACCGCCCGCCGCAGCCGCACCATGCGGTTAGCCAGAGGGAGAGCCAGACACGGCCAAGGCCCCTGGATAGCCGCCGCCGAGCAACGGGCCAGGTGGTAGAGAAGCCACGATGGCGTGGAGGGCGGGGACCACTGCAGGTCTCCTCGTAGATGGCAGAACAGGTCGTCGGGAGGCCGGCTCCGGCCACAGGGACCGCACGGAGGGGAGGCCCGCCGCTCACTGAGTCGCGGAGAGGGCGGATCTGGGCGTCGGAGTCATGGCAGCAGCAACAGATCGGAGTTCAACGGGGCAACGAAGGAAGGGACCTGGTGGGGAGGCGAGGGGAAAGCGGAGAGCCCCCCCCCCCCCCCGCCGTCCCAACACCCGCACGGACTTCCGGCGAGGTGCTCCTGCGGCGGCGAGGGGCAGGGGCGTGAGTAGGGGGGCGGCGCGGTTTCCGCCCGAGTCGCCCCTCTCGAGCCGAGGGGGGGGGGGATTTTTCTTTTCACAATGATGGCTTTAATATGGCAGTTGGAGGAGAAGATGCAAATGCGTGCTATCATGCTGCTTGTGAAGGAGAAAGGAATCGTGTTCGGGAAGGAGAAAGGAGGAGAACGGCATCTGAACTGGCTTTCATTCTCAGTGTACAAGCTGACAAGTTTCTGAAATTAGCTACCAAGGCTCACAGGGTTCTGAGCACTGAGAGAAGGCAGTGTAAACCGGGCGATGATTTCCTGAAGATTAATGTGGACGGTTCATTCATAGCAGAGACACGAAAGGGTGGATGGGGCTTTGTGACCAGGGACAGAGGGAACTGTAATGCATGCCGGTGCGCGCTGGAGCTATCCCCCGGGCCATGGATGCTTTCCACACTGAAGTGCTGGCCTGCCTAGCTGGTCTGAAAGCAGCAAGCGAGAAAAGCATGGCGTAGGTGATGGTGGATACAGACTCTTCGATGCTTGACTAGGTTCATGCCCATGCGTTGCTACGGGCAAAATAAATATCAAATCTCATAGTGTCATGCAGAAGATCTAAATCAGACGTTGTCTATAGAAAATGAATATATTTAGAGGAATGTGTTTTGTACATGATGTGAGATCATTCAAACAACTAAGTTAAAATGTAATGACAACCACACTTATCATGATTCTAGACTGAGTGTCAATAGAAAGACCAACACAATTAGCAAAGCACTCCTTAAACAATAGTCTTTTAGAACTGATCTATTGTTAAGTTCCAAAGAAAGAAAATTATAATACCATACATTAATATTTCAATCATTCTTGCATCAATGGTCGTGTTTGTTTAGGCAATGTTCAATCACCACATTATTAGTCAGCTCATGCAATGCTCTTCATTGCGCTCTGTGCCTCCACTCTCCTAGTGACAAGACAACCAGCAAGATCGGTGATGGCTAGGCAGCTTATATAAACTGAACTATAGACACATACCAACATTTTGCAGATCTAAATTATGCATTGATAAAAGTAAAAATTTAACAAATTACTTGAATCATGCCTAGCAAGATAGAATAATTTGGAGCACTGCAGAGCCAGAAGGTTATTTGTAACCAGTCATAATTAATAGAAAAAAATGGAAAGCCATACTGCAGGCTTATTGTCTTCAAAGGAGACTACAACCTTGAATGGAGGAACAGAAACTGAACAAACTAAAAATATTCCATTTTTGCAATTTACATCAAAGAGAGGACTTCATACAAATGACCATGGTCCTGATTGGTTTAGGAGTTGACATAGAAATGATTGTGTGATTACTTCAAGATGGACGCGATCTGAACCACGAGTCAGCAAATAGTCAAGGCATCAGACTGGGTGACTGTCATCTCAGATGTTAGTGGCATGTCTGTGCTTGCCAAATGCCAAGTAACTAACCAAAATAAACGATCAGCTAATAGTTTTAATGAATCAGACTGAGTTTTCACGCACCCCCCACCACGACATCCACCATTAAGGATTTACAAAAGATCCAGAACACAAATCATTTACACCTTCCTCCTGACTAACCTGATGATGCAATGCTCGTATGGATAGACCTGGTTGGAGTATGAGTTGTGCTGTTTTCAGATGTGTGTTATCTTGTAGCTCCATCAGCCCACCTGAAATAATATAAATGACCAGAGAAAATTACAGTTGAACACATGATACATTAATTTCATACACTTCTAATAAAATCGAAATAATATACTTCTAATAAGAGGCAAGCTGAATTGTATTTTGGAAAGCAATGTGATTTAGATGCGTGTGTGTTTTTCTCATGTACTGAGATCCATCGACACTTCAACTTAGCTAACCATATTCACATGAGGTGGGTTGGGGGGGGGAGTGGGGTCCAACCTGGTTTGCTCCAGTATCCTGTATTTCTGTCCGACATGCTAAAAAACAATCACATGGAAAACATATCGGACATTAAGTCCACAGCAAAGTCAACTAACATTTTATACTGAAATTTGCTAGATTGAGCATCGGCATCCAATTGGATAGACAGCAAGGCACCGGTAACAAAAAAAAAAAGAGAAACTTGCTAATACCAGAATTTACATGCCTTGTTTTGGAGATCTAAAGGAATTAACAAAGAACAAAAAGAAAAGGAGAGAAGAATCTGCTTACATGAACTTACTTCAGCCACACAAACATGCAGAAGCAAACGCTTCTATCATCTTATGGTAATGTTGTTCCAAAAGAGATTGAGCTCAAGCAAGAGAGGAGTACCACTCACTGTCATTTCAGACCTAGGTTTAGTGTCACGGAGAAGGCTTGCCCCAACTTTGCTGATCACCTGGAAGAAACAAAATCACCTGTCACATCCGAAAGCACTTTTGGAATGCGATGAAAACCAAGCAAGTTGATCAACCAACCTGGTTATTCTCAGATTTTGATTATGGTTTTGTAACTCTGCTTTGCCACGAGAACACAAAAAAATTTCAGTGCAACGATCCATTAGGTTTTTCTTCAGAAAATAGAAAATAGAATAAGTTAAAACAAAATCTGAGGAAACTCTTTTTTTTTCTATATTGCTCGGTTCCATGCATATTATTGAACAGCAGGTAGTATGCATATTCCCATTTGTTTGAACCTAGCAACATATGATCAGTGTGGAACACCCATAAATTTAGAAAACACTAACACATATATAGCCTGCCAGACAGTTGAGGCAACACTTGATTCTTCATGATGGCAAAACTGAGGGATCCCAACCAAACACATTTAGCCAAGGACAACCCTATTGTTTCAAATAGCACAACTACATAAAGCGTAAGAGTGCCTTAGTCCCATTCATCTAAAGAGCATATTTAATTAACCAAGAATATACTATGGGTTATGCATGGAGTCATGATCTAACAAGCTACAGAATCACTCTGAAAAAGGAAAACATCGACAGATGTGTATTGCATCAAATATCTAGGTATACAGCTGCAGAATCTGGACTGCAATAATCAGAGATAGAAATGAAATTGCACTTTGTTAGGGCAGTCATTGCTAATCACAAGCTCTAAACTTCCATCCAATGTCAAGCAGTTCTTGATTATAATGTTGTTAACTGAAATTAAATTAACTCATTGCCATCAACCAAGAGGCACAAATAATCTAAGCAAACAGACAACATACGGCCTACATGAAGGATTAAGAATCTAATACCTGCAATTTTGTACTGAGTCCTTCCTAGATGCTTCAAAATCAAAGTGTCCATCCAATTCAGACCCTATGTCCAAACGCCACAAATATAATGCTAATTAGTTGAACAAAGAGATAGAATTTAATTAGGGGCTCACATGATTCTTCAGAGTTGTGGCCATGATTCTTTGGTGACCTGGCCGTCATCGCTTGAACCCAGTCTTGTTGTTGATGCAGTAGCAGAACAGGACAATGGTCAGAATAGGAGGTATGGGAACAGAAAAACAAAGCAGAGTTGACAATTCAGTGCATACCATCGCGACGGTGGAGACGAAGATAGAGGTTGCCGTGCCGCCGGCAAGAATTGGTGGTGAGGTCGGGGAAAGCCGGTGGCAGCGCACTGGGGCCAACACCCTAGGGTTAGGGTTAGGCACCAACAGTGGCGCACGATCGACTTTGCTGTGAGTAGAGGCAGCCCGGTGATGGGGATACGCAGCAGCGAGACTTGGACGCACAACAAGGGTGGAGGTGGCTGGCCTGGAGGTGATGGCACGGCGGCTCGACGGCTGAGCGGTAGGATGTCGACCTCGCGCGGAGAGCCGGCAAGTGAGGAGGAAGCCGGTGGCACCGCGCGTCGATCGATCCATGGCAATCGAAGAGAACCTAGGCGCGGCGCGGCAGAGGCAGGAGCGCGGGGTCGGAGCACGAGGGGCGCGGCGTGGCGGCGGAGGAGGGGCTCGGCGGTGGTGGAGGCTGGGACCGGGGGACATGGATCTGCGCAGAGGAGGGGGTCTCTGCCGGCTCGATCCGTCGATCCGCCCGCAGCTTAGGCCCCTGCGACGGACGTGGCGAGGGCGGCGCGAGGGGAAGGGCGGGCGCGGTTTTGACTGCTGATGATCGGACGGGCACGCTGGTCCAACGGGCAATCCTCGACCATCCGAGGACGGACGACGAAGGGGGATGACGAACGGAAAAAAAGTGACGCTTGGCACTCAAGGGCAGTACGTTGCTCTGGCTCCTGCTGGTATCATTCATGAGATCAAAGTGTCTAGCTTTGCTTCTTTTTCTGCTAGTTATAGTCCTTGAGTCTGTAACAAAGTGGCGCATGCTCTAGCAGCGCGTGGTTGTACTTCTTCTCCGGGTGCTGACCTGCTTTGGGACGGCACACCTGTGGGCATGGAGACGTTGGTGGCCGAGGATCTCCTCGTGCCTATCGGTTAATGGAATTACTATTCTCTCAAAAAAAAAAACTGTTGAACGGCGTCTTGACCGGGTTCGACTTGCGACGGGGAGCGTCGGTCGTAGCCTTGAGCCTCGTCTTCTAGCAATCACTCGTCATCCATCAGTTTTGGTTAGGTTCGCTCTACGTGCAGAGGGCAAACGGCAGTTAGGAGCAATGGGAAAAAAAAAAATATGTCGATACCGACTTTTGGAAAGTCAAGCCCTTTTTAAGGTATTTCGGTATAAGCTCCAATGGTCCCCGGACTCGGTCATCATCGAGACGGACTGCGCACGCATCGTTCAGGCTTTGGGGGAAGGTGAAGACCGCTCGCCGCATAGCTTTCTTATGACGGAGGCTAAGGAACACGCCCAGCTGTTGGTTGATTGGCGCATGGCCAATGTTAAAAGAGAGTGTAATCTGGTAGCACATGAGTTAGCTCAGTTAGGCCATGTTTAGATCCATAATTTTTACATCCAAAACTATCACACTAAATATTTGGACACATGCATGGAGTATTAAATAAAATTTATTTATAAAACTTTTTGCACAAATGTGTTGTAAATCGCGAGACAAATCTAATAAACCTATTTAATCTATGATTTGCAATAATGATACTACAGTAACCATCAACTATTTATGAATTAATCATAGATTAATTACGCTTATTAGATTCATCTTGCGATTTACAATCCATTCGTGCAAAAAAGTTTGTAAATAGAGTGTGTTTAGCACTTCAAAATAGTAAGATTTTGTTTCAAAATTTTTACACGTAAACATCTAAACATGACCTAGCTCGAAGGAATACTCATTCAACAGTTTAGCAAGGACGAACGCCTGCGTGCGGGCAAGTCCTTCTCAATAACGATTGTAATCCTTTAAACTAAACAGTAAAGGTCTCTCTTTTATCCGAAAAAAAACCTTACCGCTGTTTGTTTTCCGAGCAGCCGTGGTTCTGGTTTAATTGTTCATGTTGATGTTCAATTTCTCATCGCAGGTTATGTGATGCTTTCAGCGTAGCCGTGCGCGTATGGTCTATCAAATTCGCAGCGAAATTCTTATAGGGCGCGCGTTCGTTGCTCGCCGCGAGCAACGAATAGACACGTATCCAAGGAACACGCACACACGTGCAGGCGGGAGCACGCACTCTTTGTTCACTCGTTCATTTCTCGTGCCTCGTGAGACCTCCATCCACATCTTTCTCCTTCTATCAGATTTTCTCTCTCAGATTCGCAGGTTCGTGATTGATAAATATAACTAATCCGTATGGGCGCACGTCGCTAGCAAGCAACCACCAACGAGCATTCGCCAGCAGCACACAGCAGTGAAGCGTGCGCCCATTAACAGCCCCATATTCAAATATCATAGTTTTATATTTTAAAATTTTTGGAACTACAAAATTTGTTAGTGTCCTAGTTCAAAGTTCATAGTTTCGGATTCAAAGTTTAGGGGAAACTATAAAAGTTTTATTATGGTGCTGGTACTAAGTTTATAGATTCAGATTTCAAAGTTTTGGGGCAAAAGTTATTAGCGTGCTAGTACAAAGTTTATAGTTTTGGATTTCAAAGTTTTTAGAGCTGCAAAGTTTATTATTGTGGTAGTATAAAGTTTATAGTTTCAGATTATAAAGTTTTTAGAGATGCAAATTATATTACTGTGCTAATACAAAGAATATGGTTTCGGATTTTAAAGTTTTCGAAGTACAAGATTATTTGTGTGAGCGTAAAAAATTCATGCTTTCATATTTTCAATGTTTTAGAACTACAAAATTTATTAGTATACTGTTGGGTATTTTAGCGTCACGAATAAATTCACAAGTGCACGGATATCGTTGTATCTTTCACCTCAGAGTATTCCAATTTCCAAGAGTTATCGAATCCACAGGGAACATGTGTGCACTCTCTTCTATTCTAATCGGTCCAAGCACATACCAAGATAGGTAGAAGGGTAGAGATGATTCTTAAGATAGTGCTACTGCTGAGTTAAAGGTCGATCTCTCGGGCACAATACTCGCTTCGGGCACTGGCTTACAACTGGTCTGCCAGTCGACTCCGGCCAACAGCTCTACGCTATATCCGAACGCGGAGGATTACGAAGGACCAATAGGGATGTCACCACATACGGTCTACCTTTAACAAACCGTGGAATATAAGGCAAACGAAGGATAACCCTTAGCCTAGACACCACATCTACGCTACTGATTACTACTGCAGTCTAACTATGTTTGACGTCCCGTAGCAAACTACAGCACTCTCATATAAATACGGAGCGACGAACCCTCAAGTAAGAGAACTGATCTCACTCAACTACAAGCACTACTAGCATCTATTATATATACCAAGTAAAATACTAGAGATAGGAACCACTAATACTTACTAAAACAAAGAATGTAGCAGCATTCGTAGAGGTACAAGCTGTGGCAGAGTGCCGACACCCTGGCACTACTCTCGAACTACTCTCTCACTCTCGTAGAGGTACAATTTGGAGAAGAGCGTCGAAGTCGGTCTTCCGGAGTACCTCTACCCTCTCCCTACTCTAAGACACCTGTAAACCAAGAGAAGACTTGAAGTGAGCACTTGATTGATGTCTTCAAATGGATCCCCTCCCCTCATATTTATAGAGGGGGATACATGGTGCTTTCGGCCGGGGACTGCAGCTATACCCTTTGGAACCGACCTTGGGAGTCAGTGAGGAGCTGCCAAGCATCAAAGATGAGGCGGTGGGACCCATGGGCTTGGTCGGCCATAGATAGATTTGATAAAATCTAAAAATAAAGGAAAACCTATAAATTTAGCAAATATCAGTAAATTGTGAATAAATCTAGACGAGAAAACAGCAACGCGCCAGAAATCAAAGCCTAGACAAATTCGATAACTTTTGAATAGATCTGAACGAAGCAACAACGATGTGCCCAGAAGCTAAAGCTCAGATTTACTCGGTAAAACGAACACTTACTAGCAAATCAAGTCGCTCGAATGTGAGACGTCCTTAATCTGCTTGAAAGAACTCGTCGAAAAAAGAAAATAGCGAAGTCGCCGACAAGAAAGTAAATTGCAGGAAATTGTAAAGGGTTGTTGTATTGGATGTGTATCAATTTTTTCGGTCCCGCACAACTGGTATTTATAGCCTAAACTAACAAGCCCTAGCCGATTACGGAAAATACATATCTTAACTAGAAAGCAAAAAGATTTTCTAAAATAATCAAAACTAAATCATGACCAAATCACCAAAATCTGATTAAACCCTACAGCTCATCGGCAATATCATCATCGGCCGGCTTTCAAACCACGTGCATCAGCACCTTCCAAACTGGAATATTCCTTTGGACCATCGGCTGCCATTCAATTTGACCCCGGTCCTGTGCATTTTTGGCTTCTTCCAAATCGGCAACTCCCTCCTTTATGTCACCATCTACTTTGACACGGGTCAAAAAACAGTGTCAACACATGTCCCCCCAGTTTCGGGGTAATATATTCTTTGCTCCGAAATTAGCTCCAGTCGTGATTGCCTTTCCAAACCATCTTTCAAATCAATCTTCGTTCTTTGCTTAAGAACCACCTACTCCCGCAATGGCCTCCGTCTCCGAGATCCCCCAGGTAAGACACTTCCATCTCACTATTTATTCGCCTTCTGTTGTCTTTGCCCTTGCGATTTATCTTACTATTCCTTCTCTTCCTCTAGAATTTTAGGAACAACATAATCATCCCCATGGCCGATCAACCTAGTATGATTTGCCTAGGCCCTATGGACTATCCAGATCCAACAGATTTTATAAACCTGGAAACCAATAGGATCCCTTTCAAAATTGCAAACATGAATCTGGATTGGTCGCAAGCATTCAGATCATGGCCAAGTCCGACTCCCGGATAGAGAAATGGGTTCCCTCGGATGTCATCTCTGCACCAAACTCACTGGGATACCTACTATATAGGGCAGTGCATAACCTTATCTTTGTCAGAAATGATTAGAAACGAGCCGATGTTAGTATCGGCTTCCTATTTTTGGTCAGATGCTCTGAATGCCTTTCTTTTCGGCCATGGACCCATGACTCCTACTCTGTTGGATGTTCTGATGCCGACTGGACTCAACATTTCTGCCTCTGATCGGCCCTATGACCTCTTCTCTAAACCCAATTTCAAACTTGATACTAGAAATATTGGAGGTTGGAAGGGCTATATAGATAAATATTCAAAGACTGGAGCGGCAGTTCTTAGAGAGCATGCCACTTTTCTGAATATGTGGCTTGAGAAATTCATTTTTTGCGGTAAAACTGTCAGCCCAACTTCCAACACTTTAAAGATGGCAGAAACATTAGCGACCGGTAGCCATATCCCACTTGGGAAGCATCTCCTTGGATTAGTATATCATTTGCTCCATCAAGTTGTAGTCAAACTCAGATCTGACCAA
Organism: Panicum virgatum; assembly: GCF_016808335.1. Lineage (NCBI taxonomy): Eukaryota > Viridiplantae > Streptophyta > Magnoliopsida > Poales > Poaceae > Panicum > Panicum virgatum. Next base: position 42,575,213 of record NC_053140.1, on the reverse strand, counting down.
CCCATCGGCAACCTTGGAGGTCCCTGGTGGTTCATTCAATTATGGTTAAATATGTATATGCACAAGACCATGGGTCTAGACTTGAGAAACATGTCCTTCCCATCAAAAATTTATGCAGAGGGACAACAAATCCAAGTCCGTCCATGCACCTCCTTTGGTGAATCGGCATCAATGATTGCCAATGAAAACTTTGGCATGACAGACTTCTTCAACTGTTTCTATAATGGCTTTGTTGACGAATCTGGAGGAGCAGATGGACAGGGGGCGGCGAGGAGGGAAGCGTGCGCGGGTGCACGCGTGGTGGTGAGCCAAGGATTCTGTACGTCTGCCCGGCTCGGCCTCAGTGCTGATGCTCCCATTCTATGCAGGAAGCATTTGGCTGAGATGCAGATGCGATATAACCAAGGTTGTAAATAGCCGGCTATAGCCACCGCTATCGCCTTTGGGAGAAGAGAAAGCTAGAATATCCATCTCTTAGCTCTAAAAAGCTAAATCCGCTAATTGCTGGCTATATCCCGCTACAGCCATTAAATTAAGATTTATTTAGCCAGCTAAGCTATATAATTAATCTCTATTTATTGTTAGTTTAGTATTGAACTTCGTCATTTATAGAATTTAGTATTTCATCAATGATGTAAGAAGAGAATGAAGCTCAAGACCTACTTCAGTATATGAAATTTTCTTGATTTCTTGTTTATATGCAAAATTACACATAGATTTATGCATGGTTGTTGACACCGGATTTTGAAAAATCCGATGTAATCTGAATTATGAAGATCATCGGCTAGTGGCATACGTGCGCTGGAGTCGTAGCAAGAGGGATCAAGCATGCATGGGTAGCAATCGTCAAGTTTCTAACGGCGTCGGTTCTTCCAGGAAGACTGCAAGCATGGGCGAGCATACATGCACGTGCATTAGGGAGATGCTCCTAATTTGCATGCAAGGTGATTAAAGATAGTGGCCGGATTAATTAACTATGAAGGAAGCTCGTGCGTGCGAATCTGATTAGAATAAAGAAAAGGCAAGATTAAAGGAAAGGCTTGCACGTACAAGCAAAGGGCAAAGCTTATGGTTGGTTTCTATAATTGAATATAGGGAAATAATCACTGGCCATGTGCACGAGGTGATGTTTGATCAGAATAAAGAAAGTAAAGATTGTGGCATAAGTGCTGGTCCACGTCACGTGTGAGAGGCCTGGTTAGTTGTACACCGAAAGATGATAGCTAAATCTGTCGCATGGTTGTTTCTGCGTGGGCCGCCGCCAAATCAAGGAAGCTTCAATAGTAAGGATTCTATGGAAGGGTAATTAGAATCTATGTATCTTAATATTAGTTTGTTTAGATATTTATTCTCTAGCAAGTTTGATGTGCCGTAACCGGCTAGGCTGCCTAGTCTATAAATATGTACTCCGTCCATTGTAAAAGATTTATCACACGATCAACAAAACACATCTACTTTTTCAAGTACCTTTACTTTTCTGTCCTAGGAGTAGTAGTAATATAGCTTTCTGCGAGTTCTTTCAAGTTGATCAAGGACGCCTTACATTCGAGCGACTTGATCTGCTGGTAAGTTTTCATCTACCAAGTAAATATGAGCTTTAGCTTCTAGGCGCATCGTTGTTGCTTCGTTCAGATCTATTCAAAAGTTATCGAATTATATTTAGGCTTTGATTTCCGGGCATATCGCTGTTGTCTCGTCTAGATTAATTCACAATTTATCGATATCTGCTAGTTCTATAGGTTTTACCTGTTGTTTTCGCTTTTATCAATATCTATCCAGCTTGTAATACGTTTGATCGGCAGTTTATCGTATTATTTTATTCAAAACATCATATAGACGATTAGATCTATTTCAAGTGTTTGCCTGATAGTATTGTTTTGGTTACACATTCGTAGTCTTTACACTACTTCTCGCGCACATCGGCTGATCCAGCCAATCGTCTGGTTTAAATCGGTTGACCTAGCCGATTTTGTCGCTATCTGCATCGGCAGTGCCTGCCGATACGCTCGTGTGAGGGATATTCGGAAATCCAGCCGATACGCCCTCAAATTTAACGTTTACCCTGCCTCCTTGTCAATCAACAGGTCAGATTGACTGGCACGCTTGGTTTACTTTCTGAAGCTTGGCGAACACTTGCCCTCAGATTTCAGTGTGTTGATTTTTGCATCAACAACGATATTGAAGTACAAATGCATAATTGTGAGAAGCTTATAGAATATTATAGAGTTCTATAATTAGGAGTGCTTCTCTCTTCTCTTGCCATGCCATGGCATAAGAGGTCTCAAGTAGGAGATTGCCATATAGTGTAGTAGTGTCATGGTATGGTATCTACATAAAGAGTGCAAGGATCATGTGTTGTATTAAGTTATAGTAAATAAAGAGTTGAGTTCGCATATAGAGTTGGTTAGGGTCAACAATTTCTCTACACATGGTATTTACAGAATCGCTAAATGGGTTAGCTAGGTTATGGCCCTCTATAACTTTTCTTAGCCTCTACAAACACCAGCCGCTAAATGCCTTTGCCCGCTATTTTAAACACTAGATATAAATAGAAATCCCCCACCTATGTTAATTATATACATGCAGCAGTGCAAATTGAAGAAAGAACACTGTTAACCAACCAAACCTGCTGCTTCGCACGCGCAGCACTACCGTGGAAGAGGTCCCTCACCATGCTGACAAGCAGATTGCTTGCAACCTCCTTGACCATGAAAACAGCCCTGAGAAGAATATGCAAAAAACCATCTAGTTATAAAATTTACATGCATGCACTCACAAACGAGGTAGTATTCCCGGGGTGGCGAGCTTGTGACCTCTAGGACTGCGTATGCGCTGCGCATGAGGTCCACAGCCAGATCAAATTTTTCCATATCCCTGACTTTCGCCCGAGATACCACCTCCACCAACCTCGTCTTGAGGCCCTCCAGCTTGACGTCGAAATGATCTGGTAGGAAGAGCTTGGCGACGACCTGCAGCAGTGAGAGTGCCTGCTCCTCCACAAAAATGTAGAAGCTCTGAAGAGAAACACGAGAGGCAACAAATTAAAACTGAAAACCACAGTGAAGAGAGCAGATGTAGAAGGTACTGAGAAACCCCGAGACTAAGAAACATTCATACCTCGTCGCTTACTGTGTTCCCCGGCACGCCTGCCGCTCTGGCCACCATGCGCACGACGCGGCGGCGGCCGGCGGCCAGGACAGCCGTGGGCGGGAACGCCGCCACGACCTGCACGCCTCGCGGGAGGAGAGTCCCCGCTGGCACCAGCATGACCTTGGTGCCGCTGAGGCCACCGCCGGCGAGCACGAGCAGGTCGTCGGCGAGCCCGAGCAGGCCGCCGGTGGCGGAGGCGGAGCCCACGGTCGCCATGGGAGTGGAGAAGTTGGGGCTTGGCTTCTGTGAGATGGTTGAGAAAGCCACTGGGGCTAGGGTTTGGTTGGGGAGAGGAGAAGGGTAGCAGCAGATATTATATAGGCCTAGAGGTCGGAGGAGTGAAGGGCTTAGGGGGATGCGCCAGCCGCGGTGGCGGCGTCCATCTTCTGTGACGTGTGGGAGCCCCTTGGTCGCCGCGGCATGGGTGGGGCGTCCTGGCTCTCGCGGTGGAGGGAGCAGACTGCAGGAGTAACTTTTGACGTGCCTCTTGGCTCTGCCAATGGCGTGGTGGCGCGGATGCATGGGCGGAGGCGTCGGTGGGCACCTGTGCCAGAGGCCTGCGTGAGAACGTGCTGGGGAACGAACGAACAAACATGAAATGGTGGGCCCCCCTCCCACGTCCCTCACTGGCAGGTGGACCTTGCCTGGTTAGTGACCGGGAAGCAAGCAAAGCTTGACGCACAAGAAACCTCTATCGCCACCCCCAACGAGCGCTCGAACGGATCGAACAACAAGGAGCCGTTTGGATGGGGTCGTCGCAACCAGCGGAACGGGATGCATACGTCGCAATACTCCACTGCATCGGCAGGAGGCAGCTCGCTCGGGCTGTCAAGACTGCGGCTACATCCAGCGTTTGCAGGGCTTCAGGACGTACGAAAGCCAAAAAGCTAGCTTTGGCTACCTTTTTCTTTTGCACAGACAAGGAAACCGGCCGGGCTGGCTGGCACCGTGCAGGGCAACATTGAGTACATATACTAAAGCTACAAAATAAATTCTTCTATGTACTATTTATACAAGGCCCATGTGGGCCCTGTGTGTTATTTAGGTGTTACCCACATAATATTCAATTGGAATCCACCCACAAAATATATTTAATTATTTATTTACATGAAAACAATAACCATATTTCATACACTACGTCTACACGTGCTAGCCCCTACTACTTATTGGATTTTAATTCCACTTCATAAACTCGCAAAATATAATTATATGACAATCTATCAACTATACCTATCACACTTCATTCAATACATCAACACGTTGCCAAAATATATCAACACGATATTGTTTTAACTGTAATATACGATAATATATTATTATTATTATTTTACATCAAATCTTTTGCTACAGGCACGCAAAGCGCGCCAACCTGCTTAGTATATACTAAAGCTCCAAGATTTGGAGCGCTGCCGTGAGTCGCGGGCCCACGTGGGCCGGCGGTACTGTTTATGTGGGCCGGGGGGGCTGTTCATGTGGGCCCGGGGCACTGTTCATACTAAATAATAATATTGAAATACTGTTCATCCGGGCCCGGGCACTGTTCATAATAAAAAATAATAAAAATATGATTCATAATAAAAAATAATAAAATTGTAAAAAAATAAAAACATGTGGCCCCCACGTGTTTAAATGTTTAGTTATTCTTTATACACAAAAAACAAAAAAAAATGTATACTACATTCACCTCTATTACTTATTGGATTTTGTTTTCACTTTGTGAACTCGCAAAATATAATTGAATCATCCATTCATTCCTAATCTTATGATTTTTTCTACCAAAACATTCACATCTATTACTTATTGGATTTTGTTTTCACTTTGTGAACTCACAAAATATAATTGAATCATCCATTCATTCCTAATCTTATGATTTTTTCTACCAAAATTAATAATTAGTGCAAGCTAATCCATCAACTATATCTGTTAACATACAAAAAATGAATTCCTACATATACTATTTATGCAGAACCAACGTGGGTCCTGTGTGCTATTCAGGTGGTACCCATATAATATTCAATTAGAATTCATTCATAAAATATATTTAATTATTTATTTACACGAACATAATAAACATCAATTACATCTACATGTGCTAGCCCCTACAACTTAATGGATTTTAATTCGCAAAATATAATTGTATGACAATTCATGAACTATACCTACTACAAATTACTAAATTTTTCTTTTACCCTACCAAAATCAATAATAAATATAAATCAATTCACCTACCGTACCTACTAACATAAAACAAAAAAAAATCCTAAAAATATATATATCTATACATTTAGCGTGCTCTCAGACTTTAAACTACTATACCTATATACTTTAACTTTCAGACTTCATTCAATACATCAACATATTGTTAAAATACATCAACACGATATTGCTTTAAGTATAGCACATAATAATATATTTTTATTATAATTTTAGATCAAACCTTTTGCTACAGGCGCGCATAGCGCGCCAACCTATCTAGTTTAATTTATTTCGCCAGTGGAAAATTAAAGTTAAAAGGGAGCAAGAGAGGAGGAGGAGGAGGATGGACATATCGTCAGGCTGCTGGGCGCTTTGGCGCGGGCTGTGCGAGCGAGATGCCAATAACCGATCGGGATTCAATTCCTCCCTGCTTTTTTTGAAAGATTGGATTACTCCCTACTGCAAGCACCGCCAGCAGAGTGCGGTGCTTTTTTGTGGGTATGGGAGTTGGAGTGGAACATTAATTCGATTCCGTTCGACTTAGAGCAAATATTATGAGCGGCTGCAAACGGGCGAGATATGACGTGGAAGAAAAAGAAAGAGAGAGGAGAGAGCAGACGGTTCGCGAGGCGCCGGCACATTGCTGGCGAAATCCATTCTTTCATCTTCTTTACTAGCTTCCTCCACTCAAATTCTTCCATGTTGCACATAGCATTAAGTGATAGATGGGGTCCACCACTTTTCTTGGGTGACGTGGTGCTCCTTGCCACCGGCAGCTGGAGCAACTACTATATTTGCTCTTATGGGAGTCGGAGTTGGAGATGCCTACGTATGGCAAGTTTGCATTGATCGGTGCATGGTGCATGCTGCATGCTGCAGGGGTGGTCGGCAGCAGCGGCAGCAGGCGTCCTGCCAAAATTTGAAGGCCGCAGAACCCTCTTTTTTGTCCCGGCGATAGCGCGGAGGCCCGGGGGATGGTGGAACGAAACGCGCAGCGCATGTACGTGCTGCCGCACCGTCGGACCGGGACTCCCTTGCAGGCATGCATGCCCGTCTGCCGCGCGCGCGGGGTCATGTGGAACGGCCGTCTGCCAAAATTTAGTATTGAACACTGTAGACTATGGTTGCGAGGGGTGACCAGGGAGCTGAATTGCCCATTGAGGAGGTGCCGTTGTTGCAGGTATGATATCACTGATCATGTCTCTCATAAGCTATTGAACAGAAAAGCTAAATGTACATGTATATATGCCTATCCAGCTATTTGGATTACTTTGTATTACTTGTGTATACACATGTATACATGGCAATGCAGCCTATATATTACAGTCCCAATTGAAAGCTGCCGTGCCTAGTTCTTTACTCAAAAGTAATCAATAAATTTAACTCCTTTTTGTCCCAAAAAGGTGACTGACATTATATCTTCCTCAAATGCCTGTTCCTTCACGCAGGAAGAAATTATTAGAATGTGCAGGAGCATGGGAAAGGCTGTTATTGTTGCTACTAATATGCTGGAAAGCATGATTGTTCATCCAACTCCCACCCGGGCAGAAGTTTCAGACATTGCTATAGCTGTTCGAGAGGGTGCTGATGCAGTTATGCTTTCTGGAGAAACGGCACATGGAAAGTACGTGTGTTTACTATGGGTCTTATTAGCTAACTATATGACGTCTCCGTATTTGCCTTACGTTACTGTAGAGATGCGGCACATGTTTCAAAAAATTTGTAGACAAATATTCTATATTTATAAAAATTCAGTAAATAAAAATTTTATATTCATAAAAATATGACATGCAGTAAGAATGTGTGGATACAAGTGAAATCATCCATTGCATCATTTGCAATTGCAGTTAGTGTATTTATGTGTTTATGTTGCAATTGGCGTCCTTTTATTCCCATGTTATTTAAATTTGTTGCTTAATCAAATAATAATTTAAGTAACTTAGTTAAGGCAGTTTGCTTACTGAGGTTTTTCATAAACCTCACACATTGATTTTCCCCTCACGGGTGCTTGAGCTTGGAAGTAAGCAAACACTTTTCTCCTTCATGGCATCTACACTTTTCTCGCAATAGCAATGATACTCATATATATTCTTAAGGACACCGCAATATTCACATGATAAAATCAAGGCAACAAAATGGCTCAAATCATATAAAAGGCAAAGTAATGTTACTACCAAACTTTTCCTAAGGCCATAGAAATATTTTGATAGAGAACCAAAAAATAGTAGACAAAGTCATTCAACTCTTCTATATATTATGTTCAGCTAAAATTATAAAATAATTCAAAAGTCATTTGCATAGAAAAATCAATGTAACAAAATTTGGTCAATACATAGTTCAACTCAAAAAGCCACGGTACAGGTATTAAATAAGGTCAAATAAGGAGCATAGTGTGTACACTAAATAAGGCGCTTACATAAATATTTTGGTGCTTCAAGGTACCAAAGATATATCACCAAGGCCAAGAATACCCTACATAAATGTTCATTAAAGACACTACCAGTATTTATAAGCATGTTTATATTTTAAAAAAGATTTACGTATTTTCATTTAATAAAGATTTATTATTGAAAAAAGCTAGCTGGGAAGTAATAAAAAGAACATGTTTGTTCTATGATAGTGTCGCAATACTGGACACAACGATTACTTACATGCTCACCAAACTCTGTAGTAATCCACCAAGATCTTATGTTGTTACATGCTTCTACCACTGCAAGTCATTGGCTTTACCATCTCACTACAAGCATATGTTTCAACCAAGCATGAACCCTAAGCCACATAATTAGTAGCTCAGTGTCCATCAAAGAAACACAATGCATAGATACAGACTACAACTGTGGTTTTAGAATCTACCAATCAGGCAATCACATCCACCCATTCCATGGGGATCATAATTTAGATCGAGCAACCAACAGTGCAGCATACCAGTACCCTCAGGTTGACTGTCGATATCAATACCTAAAACACTGATAGAAATATTTGATGGTAATTCATGAGTAGTACAACACACATGATGTTAACGATAAGAAAAATAGGCACACCACATTTTTATTTGATGCTAATTCATGAGAAAACACTGATAGAAATATTTGATGCTAATTCATGAGAAAAAATAGGCGATAAATAGGATGTACAAACACTAATTCACCAAGTCGAATCCTAAATTACCTTGCAAGCGATGCATTTTTATGAACTAATTCACCAAGTCGAATCCTAAACTTGCAAAAAACAAATATAAATTTTGTTTAATGTCCTATAGTATAATATATAATGTAATGCCAAATTGTTTAATGTCATCTACTTGGGGCGGTAAAAATTAAGAAAAATCAGAAGGGGAAGAAACTAATCATGAGAGAAATAGGACGGGAAAGGCACAAAATATGTAGATCATATTAGAAGGGGAAGCAACAAAACAATAATCAATCAAGAAGAAGATGGATCGAGCGGAAGAAACTTATGGGCTGCTCGAACTTGTCGGCAAGCGGCAACTCTTCGCAGACTTCAGCAGGTGGCAGCTCGTCGAACGCTCATGGGCGGGCAGTGGCTCATTCATGGACTCGCCGACACGCTTGTAATGGCGGCAAGCCACATCCCATCACAACCACACGCTGATAGTGGCGATCACCCTTGGGTGATATGTTCAGAGGGACGACCATATTGTTGTCTTGGAAGAAGTAATCGAGGGACGGCCACATCCGATCTGTAACATGAGGAGGAGAATCAAATCATACAATTATGGTTGATTGAGTAATTGTGCAAGGCTTAATTTTGGGATGAAAAAAAAGAAAGTAAACGTGTCACGTACCACAACAATTTTGGTAGGTATATAAATGAGTAATTGACAGATCATTTACTTAATTTCAGCAACTTCGTTTGTTTAGGGTGGAAGGATGAACGGTGATGCAATTGAAGGAAAGTGAATGGCGGGCCCAACAAGTGGGCATACGTGAGGGAGGTGAGAAAAAAATTCGAATTTTGGTGGAAATATTTTCCATCTATCAAAAAATGGACTCCACCCTCCTTCGTCAAACCTTTAGGCCTGATATGTGGGACCTCCGTGAAGGATATGGTGGACCTAATTTTGGTGAGAAAGGTTCTCAATTGTTTCAACTTTTATAGTATAGAGGACTAGTGTTATTGTGACACCCCGGCCCAGAGATTAATAGGATTAATAGGATACTCATACCAATAAGGTGCAACTTTTTTTTTTCCGGAAGCCGGTCTCGAAAGAACTCCAAAGTTAAGCGTGCTTAGCCCGGAGCAATTTCGAGATGGGTGACCGACCGGGAAATACTTCTCAGGTGCGCACGAGTGAGGACAAAGTGTGCAGAAAAGATATGTGTTGGTCTGTGAGGATAGTCTGTGTCCTAGTTAAGCTGCCAGATGTAAGCGGGTCCGGTCTCGGGGAGGCGAGATGTTACAAAATGGTATCAGAGCTAACTCTCATGGTTTCACGGGCACGTACGGGCGTAAGTGCGTGGGCATGAGCGTGTGGGCGCAGATGCCACCGGCATGTGGATGGGCGCGTGGCGGGTCAGTGCGCGGGCATCTGGGATGCGCCGTGGCACTGGACGCACGGACGTGGCACAGGGACCATTGGCACTGGACGCACGGACGTGGCACATGGGCTGTTGGCACTGAAATTTACTCCTTACGTATTATAGCTACTTGAACAATACTAGCATTTTCTTCTTGGTTTGTATACATATATTTGCAAGTCTTATTTCCATACCCTGATTTATCTTGAATATAAGAGTAGATATAAAACTACTTATGGTTTTTGACAGATTTCCTTGAAAGTTGTTAAGGTCATGCACACAGTTGCCCTAAGAATTGCAGCAACCATTAGTGGTGGGTATAGTTGGCCAAACGGGCCGGCCCGGCACTACACGGCACAGGCACGACCTGGCACGTCATTAAACGGCACGGCACTAGGTGGCACGGTTGATTAACCATGCTGCGCCTCTTAGTGCCGCTGTGCCGGACGCCAGGCACTAGCACGACACGACTGTCAGTTAGCCGGGTCGTGCCGTGCCAAGGGGCACGGTAGTGCTAGGGCCGGCACTAGCACGATATGACCAAAAACCCTCATTCAACTCAGAATTTATAGCAGTTTAACTCAGAAAACTCAGAAATTGAATTCACACAAGATCTAACGAAAGATAAATTTTATTAGGAGCTTGTGCAATGGCTGCCTCATTAAAAACCTCTCTAGGTAAAACTCACCCTTGTGAGAAACCATAGAGAGGGAAAAAGAGTACAGCCAAGCTCCAATTAAGTTCATTACATCACAGTCCAATACTTAAAGTTCTAGAGCGTCCATAAGTCCTAAATATTACAGCCCATTACATGAATGATCATTAATCAAGATAAAGTTCTTCAAAAGCTTGTTCAAGCTCCTTGTCCTCCACATTCTGTTGCAGCCTTGCTTCTGCAGCCTCCCAGTCCTTGATGCAGGTCAGCATCTCCACCATTTCAGGCTTCAGATTCCTTCTTCGCTCCTCAATGATCCTACCAGTCATACTAAAAGTAGATTCTGAAGATATGCTAGAAACAGGAACAGTTAAGATATCTTTATCCATGATTGAGAGTACTGGGTATGTAAGTTTTGCTGATGCCACCAGTTCAAGATGTTGAAGTCATCAGTTAGGTGGTTGACAGTGTCACAATCCAAGTAGGAGATAAGTTCAGAAGCATTGGAAGCTGAAGCTGATGACCTTACCGCATGCAGCAGAGAGGTAGTAGATGTATCTCTAGACATGTTAAGAGTACCAGGCAAGCAACCAGAAACCAAACCAGCAGCACCATCATCATCATATATTTCATCCCAAGAGATCTTGACTTACCAGACAGGACAGGAGGGTCAGTCCTCCTCAACCTAACAACACCATATTTCTCTTCATACTTATTGTACACATCAGTAAGTCTAGCTCTAGTGCCAACCAAATAAGTAGAATAATTAGTACTGGTGTGTAAGGATCACCGGGGTGTCCGACCCTAGAGGGGGAGGGGGTGAATAGGGTCGCTAATCGCTTTTTAACCTAGGGCTCAAACTACTTGCATAAGATAAACCTAACACGTCCTATACATGCTAGTTATGACTAAGGTTTATCTATGCTACTCTCTACTTACCCCTGAAAGACTTGCAACCTAGCCAATCCTAATCAAACTAACTAGGAAAGTAAAGGTACGTAAGATAGAGTAAATGCGGAAACGTAAAGCGGTAAGTAAAGAGGTAAGTGCAAGAGGGATGCAAACTCCCGAGTAGACACGGTCATGTAACGTGGTTCGGCACAAACGCCTACGTCCACGGGACACCGAGGCTCTTTCGATCACCGTCTTGCACTTCGCCACCAAGGCGATGCCGGCAAGCAAAGGCAAGTGCCCCTAAGACACCGAGTCTCGTGCACCACCACCGTCTCTCTCGGTCACCCGGCCGTAATCCACTACGGAGCTTCTCCACCAAGGAGGGGGCCTCCTCTTCCCCCGCACAAAGTGTCGTTGCCACTCCACACCAAGACGGAGGGTCACACGACGGATCACAAGTTGCTTGCCGCAGCAAGACTTCTCTCAAGGGAGCTCTCGCAAGAACTAATCCCTATTACAAGCACTAAGCACTCTTACAAGTGTGCTTAAGCCTATATGATGTACAATGAAGCTCTATGGTGGTTGGAGATGTTCTTGGGTGTGTGTGGGATGTCCAGCAACTCCAGCACGCTTCAAATGGCCGGGGTGAGGCGTATATATAGGCCACCAAGTCTTGTAGCCGTTGCTCCAACGGTTAGCTGAAAATCTGCGTACCACCGGAAGAACCGATGCCTCTTGGCGGGGTAGCGTCGGTTCATCCGGTCACTCATAACCCGAAGTAGCCGTTGGACTCCTGACGGCTGACGCAGAGACCACCGGTTGAACCGATGCAATGCACCGATGCCTCACCGGTTCAACCGGTGCTGAAGGATCTTTTTCTGACAGCTGACGTCATTACACCGATGGTATGCACCGATGCCCCGTCGGTTGAACCGGTGCTGAAGAAACTTCTTCTGGGCTCTTGACATCGTCTCTGGAACATAGGACGGCCAATGCACCGATGCCCTTTCTTGGACCGTCGGTTCAACCGGTGCCTATAGGCTGACTTGGCTTCGTTTCCCTCCTGCACCAAACATCATAGCGTCGGTTCTTCCGACAAGCGTCGGATGCACCGATGCCCCTGGCGGAACCCCCGTAGGGGCGGCCCTTCGGGTCAAGCTATGCCTATCTTCTCTCTCTTTGTCATCACTTGAACCTAAAAGCCTGAGAATGATAATCTTAACAATCATATTAGTCCAAGTGTTGTGTTGTCATTCGATCACCAAAATCACTCGAAATGACATAAATGGTGCCATGTTCGTTACATGGTGAGACCACGTAACCTTCTAAGCACCCTAGTAAAATCTTTCATTTTAGCTCTGGGGTCCAAGATGAATGCAAAAGAGTACAACAAAGGTATGTCCCTCCAGTACTTATTATATTTGTCTATCATAGGCTGCACCACAGATCTGATGTGTATATCATTAGCATAATTTTTTAGGTGCAGAGCAATCTTAACAAAATAATAAATCATAAGTGGAGATGTAGGATAGTACACACCAGACAATGTAATTGTTGAATCATAAAACAGCTCAAGAAATGATAAAACTTTTTGTGCAATCATCCAATGCTCATCAGTTAACAGAAATGGCTCACCTTCAGACCTAGGATACTGAGTTTGGATGAAAGTAGTGAAAAGGGACTTATGAGGAAACAAATGTTTAAGCATTAGGTAGGTAGAATTCCACCTAACCTCCATGTCCAGCTGAAACTTTCTAGGCCTAACACCAGTTGCAATGCAATAACTTTTATATGCAGCAATTCTCTGATTAGATGAATTTAAGAATGATATTGCAGTTCTAAATATTTCTATCAAAGGCTTGAAAGTAGTTAAGGCCTCCTTGATAATCAGATTGAGAATATGACATGCAGAACGCTGATGCAAGAACATAGAATTAACAGAAGTAGATGATGCAATGTCATTACAAGATGCATACTCTGGTTCATCAGTAACATCAAAACGGAGGTAGTTAGATAGGATAGGTTTCAGTTTTATCATGGCTGAAGCATTAGATGATGCATTGTCTAAAGTAACAGCAAACACCTTATCAGTCAAACCATAATCAGCAAGAACAAATGCTACACGGTCAGCAATATTTTGTCCATTGTGGGACACATCAATAAGAACTAGACCAAGAACCCTCTTCTCTAATTGCCAGTCAGAGTTTATGTAGTGAGCAACAATACTTAGGTAGTCCACTTTGGCATTACCAGACCAAATGTCAAATGTTAGACACACACAATTAATAGAAGTACCAAAAGTCTCAACAAGTTTAGCCTTGCAATCAGTGAAGTACTTCTGTATGTCTCTAGTGGTGGTTTGCCTAGACACTCTAGCATATTTAGGATTGTGAGAAGTTTTAATGAACTCTTCAAAAGCTTCAGATTCACCCATAGAGATAGAAACATCAAGTCTAGCAATCAATCTAACCAGTTGAGTACGAGCAACCAGAGGACAGTAGTCCCAAGTACGCATACTACCATCAGGATTAAAAGAGATTTGAGACTGAGACATGAGAGTTTTTTCATGCCTCTTAACACAAGAGGCAATGTGGTGTGAAAGATGACCAGTGTCAACACTAGAAAAACCAGAGTACAGCTTAGAGCAATGCAGGCACCTAGCTCCATACCTGACGGTCTTACCATCAGCTATGGTTTTGAACAGCTTCTCGAAATCATCCCAAATAGGAGAGGTAGAGGGACGTGAGCACTTGGCGCTGTTACCGTCCGGCGGAGGTGCAGCGCTGCAGGCAGGTACAACAGGCCCATCATCATCGACGTTGATGGGATCATCAGCACCAGGGCCGAACAAGGCCTCACGGTCCTCGCGCAAGTCATCCTCATCATCATCTCCGGCCAACCCGCACAGCCGCCGCTCCTCGTTCTCGGTCACACCGAGCTCCACCGTCTCATCGTCTGATCCGGCCATCGTCACTCGCCAGTGACCTGGTTCCTCAACAGCTGCACAGATCAAGACCTGGGTTAGAGAAAGAACATAGATCTAGGATTCTAGGGTTAGGGTAAGGGTCTTACCTTTGTAGTCGGAGCACCAGGTACACCGGCGAGGTCGACGAAGCACGGATCCAGCCCTCCGGCCCTGGTTCCTCGACGGATCTCGTCTACATATACAGAAAAAGGTGAGGACAGTGAGAGATCGAGAGGCCGAGAGCGTCCGTGCGAGAGCGAGATGAAGGGTTTAGAGAACTTACGCGAGATCCGGAGCACCAGAGTCTGGCGGCAGTGGTGGCGGCAGCAGAGATGGCGAGGACGACGACAATGAGAAGAGGATGCTACATCGTCTGTGCGAGAGCGAGATGAAGGGTCTAGATGGCCGTGCCATCGGCGAGTGCCGTTCTCAGGTCAGGGCCAGGGACCGGTGCCCACCGGAGCTCGAGAAGACGAGACGAGAGAGGAGAGGGAGACTCCGGCGAGAGGCGAGAGCGAGAGACGAGAGGGCGAGCGGTGCTGGGAGGGAAAAATGAACTAGGGTTAGGGTTGGGGGAGTGGCTGCCGGCCGGGGGCGTTATATACCCCCCCCCCCCCGCCCCCGACGGTCGGATCCAACGGTGGAAAACGTGCCGCGGGGGGGGGGTGGGGGGGGGGATCAACGGCTACCGTGCCACCCCCGGGCCGCCCCGTGCCGGAGGCTTAAATAGGCCGTGCTCGTGCTCGGGCCGCGGGCCGGAATCGTGGCCCAGGCACGGACCTGGCATGGTTTGGGCCGGGCCGAACCGTGTTCGGGCCGCGCTTTTTCGGTTCGGACCCGTGCCAGCCCGTTGGGCCCAGCCCGTTTGGCCAACTATAGTGGTGGGGAAACACCTGCTGACCTTGGTCAGGTTTTCAAGGTCTGACACCATTCTTTCTCTGTCATGCTGATTAGCAACTTCCATTTTCTAACCTGACCTCGTTATGTAGAACCACATGAGTGAAATGTTCGCATACCATGCAACAATGATGTCAAATACTCTTGGAACATCAATAGTGGTTTTCACCAGGACAGGATTTATGGCTATCCTGCTTAGTCACTACCGTCCCTCTGGCACTATTTTTGCTTTTACAGATGAGTAAGTTTTCTATTCTTTTGTTCGTATGGAAGCAGCCTACAATACAAATTGCTGCTGTCCTATTTTTATGTCCCGTGATCATGTCCCATGATCATGACTCGTCAGTAAAATGTCCCCAAGGGCATGTTTTATCTAATTGTACTGATGATGGCCTATTGAGGTGATTCTGTTAAATATTTGAGCATAATTAATGTTGGTAATTAGCTGTTTATTTCTTTTTTCTTGTAATATGTTATAATTATGGAACATGAATCAATTAGGCTACCTTATCCAACCCAATAATTTGTTAATTACCATTGGAACAACCTTTAAAATTTAATGTGTGGGCATGTATTAGTTAGTGTTGTTTCAGTGATGACTGATCAAATCAAGTACCCATTTGAAATTATGTATGTAATTTTGTGGTTCACATGCAAGATATGAATTGTAGAAAACCAAAGTAGTGCACTGACATTTCAGGACTTTACGGACTCTTGGAGCCTATCGAAAATGAACACTAGATATTGGCCTTTGTGATTCATTATCGAGTGGGCTTGAAAGCCTGGAGGGCTGGAAGCCTGGAACCCATCTATATGTAGCTCCTCTACAATTGGATCTATACTAAGTATGGAGAGTAGACACCCAACACGCTTCATCGGGCCATGTTATGCTGATATATATTTGGGAAAGGAGACATTTGATGTTGCTAGAAGTTGATCTTATGAAATTGCTGTAAGAAATCTGTAATTTAATGGTAAACTATCTGCTATTAGCCTTTCATAGGAAAAAAGTGATATACTGCTGTTGCACAGGGGCAACTGTTCTTAAACAGGTCGCCTGAGATTAGTTTGTTTGGTTTATGTTTTCAGCTTTAGTCAGTTTTTTCATTGACAATCCTTGCATATCTAGCAAATAATTGTTGCTGGTCTATTTGTAGCGAGAGAGTGAGACAACGATTGGCTTTGTACCAAGGTGTATCTCCAGTTCTAATGGAATTTTTTGATGATGCTGAGAAGACGTTTGGTGATGCTTTGTCTTATTTGCTGGTAATGACTTGTATGATATATTGACATCTTTTGTAGTTCTTTTTGTCACCAGTTTAACTTTTTTGTTATATGATTAAGGATAGGTTTGATCTGATATTCATTGTCCACATTATGTTAGCGGCGTCACATAACATAGGCAACGTATCAGGTGCAAACCAACCTCTCCGTGCAAGCTATGAAAACTTCAATCTGAGTCATTGGATCAACATCCAAGGGGTATGGGGGATTGGGTAATTTTACAATCTGGACCCGCCTTTAAATTGGGTAATCCGTAATCACACTTTTGCAAATCCCCCCTCCCCTTGGATGTTGATCGGATGGTCTAGATTGATGTTTCTATAGTTTGCATGGAGAGATTGGTTTGCACCTGATATGTTGCCCATAACATATTAACATCTAGAACAGTCTCATAGGTGAACTTAGCAATGTTAAGTTTTAAAGTAGATTTACCTACAGCTGCAAATGGG
Source organism: Panicum virgatum (assembly GCF_016808335.1). NCBI lineage: Eukaryota > Viridiplantae > Streptophyta > Magnoliopsida > Poales > Poaceae > Panicum > Panicum virgatum. The sequence goes on along the minus strand of NC_053140.1, from coordinate 42,558,185 downwards.
CCAACAGTGCATGGCATTGGCACCTTTTATATACAACATGGCCACATCTGAGGCAGTACTTCACAGGCTGAGAGGTCAGCCAAACTTATGATTTATAGAAAACAAATGGGAATAAATATGCCTGGAGCAGCAAGTGCATTAGTGTTACCATTTTCCCAGCCATGATAGTTACAGAAAACTAGCAAGAATATATCAAACAACCGAATGGACGGGCATCCTAAGACAAGTAGCACTATTTATGTCTTGTTGACAATGATTGGCTGAATGAAAATAGCAGCAATGACTTCATCAGGTAACTGAGATATTGCTGTTGTAAAACACGTCGTCAACGGTTGGATCTTCTCCCTCTCACGCCTCTCACGATAAGCACAAGAACACAAGTAGACAAGATACAATGTAGGTGGAGCTTCTCTTTATTCCTCGTATCGATAATTTACAATGAAGGTCTCCCTCATATATATACTCCGACCTATGACTAGAGTTTTGGTAAGAACCCACAAGCAACCGGACATGGACTAGGACTTCTAGTCCTCCTTTCCTTCTATATGCAGTCCGGTTGTTTTACAACACTCCCCCTTGGGCGATTACCACGAAAGCATATGCCTTGTTAAAAACTCCATCCAAAAACCCAGCGGGAAAAACGGTCATTGGAGAAAAGATTGCATATCAACCACAATTGTATTGCATATGTTGCCTCGTTAAAAACCTTACGTGAGAAACCTTCAAGTAAAAACTCACAAAAGGAAAAAGAGCACAACAATAAACCTTCTTGGTTACATATAATTCTATATTTACTATTCTTCATGAATAGGGATCAATCTTCAAGATTATGCATGAACTTCATGGTTCTTGCAACAATGATCTACAAGATCTTAAACAATCAAGTGGTACACCTTCATGGTAAATCAAAAATTAATTATTAAGTTGATTCCTTCAAGGTAATACTCAATGAAAAATATACTCCCCCTCATAGCGGCATACTTTGAACTTCATAATTGCGTATGAGTAATAATATTTAACAAAAAAATTGCGTATGAGTACTAATATTTAATTAATACAATACATTTAGTCTTTCAGAGACTTCTAGACTACGATTAGGAGCTATGCTTCCAGCAGTAATAACCACTTATGTAATTATGCAATACAAATAAATATTTTATCCTTTCATAAGAATATGGGGACAATGAGTTGCAAATTTATATACCTTCTAGGTATTACTCTTTCAAAACTCAGTGTTTGAAATTGAATACTACATCAGCAACTCAATCCTTACTTCTTTAGTGTATGCAAAGTCTAGACAATGATCTATTCAGTAGATCTTTATTTAGCCTTTTCCACTATAGATAATCGGTCTTCATTTGGCATTTGAAGGGGATGATTCAATTTACTAGTCACAAATATACCTTCTATGGTATTTGAGGATACTTACAATTCAATGCTAGCTAGCAGCTATATGGGCACATGCAGGTGCTTGTATGGCACATTCAAAGCCATTTTATTCCTCATTTCATTCTTAATCATTCGGGTCTGTACGAGTCTTCGCTTGTATCTTCAGGATTATTGGTGTTTATTTAGTAATTGACTGATAAGTCATTCATTGACTATTTTCTTCAGGAATCTTCAATTCTTCAAGAATAATATTTCTCTTCTATGAGAAATTTTCTCATGATAGATAGAAGTGATTTACACAATCTATTCCTTCTAGGATATGCTCTTCTTGAGACTTTAAATGTTCATTCAAGAATATTATCTACCTTAGACATTTTAATATTTAGTATGAGATTTAATTATATTTCTTGCTACTTTATTCCTTCGAGGAAAATGAGTCCTTCACGGATCCTTTCACATGGATTTTCATAATCCAATGATTAACTACATAATATTTCTTTTCATTCATGCCATTTGCCAGATATGTCGCAGAATATTTATTCATACATAATGGGAGTTTACTAGTCTTTTGAAAGACATATGAACCATTGTATTTCACCATATCATTATTTCACAATGACTTGTATAGTTTGAACTTCTAGGTTCAAATACTTTCTTCATGGTCCAACCTCAATTGCTTTCTTTCATTGACCCGATATGAGTGCTTCATGCAACTCTGCCATGGACTTTAGTCTTGGATCCATGTTCTCGTTTAGAGAAACATTTGCAACTCTAGAGGTAGTGTTGTCGACATTCATTCAATTCTCCCATATCTTCAGGATAATTATCTGCTCATCCCAACACAAAATATTGCGCGTGCTTTATAGTGTTAGGTACTCATCTTCATGATGATCATTTCTTGGTTTGTGAGGTATTTAACCTTAAAGGTCTTTTCTTTTCGGAATGTGTGGAGATTCTCAGTAAATTGTTTGACAAGTTCATGTTATCTAAAACCAACAGGCATCCCCATAGATTTTAAATTAATGACCAAGTCATTTGCCATGGTGAGTATATTATTAAATACCCGGGATATATCACACATAGCTTTTAACTTCTAGTTAATAACTTCATGTTATTTCTCCTAATTTCCGATGTCCCGTGAGTATTCATTATGTGCATATTCTCACTGGGATCAATTCCTTCAGGGAATTTCACTCCAAGTGTTTACCACATCAGGTGGCACCCTCCATGGGCTTCCTCACAGTTTTATTGTTCTGGCATTATAATCCGCTTCATGCGAGTATGATTTAGTGCGTGTTTATATTCCCACTTCAAGCTTCCAGGAATATTTTATGAAGAACATTCTTGCTTCCAATATAAGGCATTCATATGGGCTTTCTCTCCCCCAAATGCCGATATTAGATCTTCATTAGTAGCATACTTCAAAACTATCCCCATAGGCACAATATAATGGAAATTCATATCCATATTTCTCCAACTTCAAGTTGATGCCCATTTATATATGCTAAGATGGTGAAATAAAATAATAATCACACGCACGTCTTTTAAATATAGGGGTTATTTGTTATATGCAGTGAGCTAGACTTTATTAATGTAGTAACATTAATACTACATTCATTCGATAATGGTGTGCAATGTGGTATATTCGGCATATCTATAATTTGCACAGTTCTAAGTCTACGAGACTATTTTTATTGTCTTGCTTCTTTCTTTATTTAGCCCATTTATAATCATAATACTCATACATTATACTTCAAGTATGTAACATAAACTTCAAGTTTATAAATACACAAAGTATAATCTACATGGAATTTCTTCTAGAAAAATTAATTGCTCATGCATTCAAGAATTTTCCATATACTTTTGATTCCATAATACAAATTGTTTTCCACGTAATAGACTAACAGGTCTATTTTTCCTTTCATTTATTCGCAAATCCATTCTGGTTGGGTGAACCAATTTCTAATTGGATAAATTCATATTGAGCCTATTCTAGACCAGTTTGCTCCCCCTGATCTTAGCCTTCTTGACTAAATATAATTAATGACTTCTTGTCATTTTGTATATGTGCATACAACACATGAGTGAGCCAGCATGCTAGCTGGTTGATAGATTATTACGATGGACTACTAGCCATCTCAATAGAGTGGGAGCTGCTACTCAACAGGAGAAGCTTGAGTGAAGCATAGCATGCAAGCTAGTGCAAATACAAAAATAACACGATGGCTACAAGCCAGTGTAGAGCAGAATTTTAATGTGATACCCGTGCAAGGGTTCCTAGTCAATGTAAAACACATCGTCAACGGTTGGATCTTCTCCCTCTCACGCCTCTCATGATAAGCACAAGAACACAAGTAGACAAGATACAATGTAGGTGAAGCTTCTCCTTATTCCTCGTATCGATAATTTACAATGAAGATCTCCCTCATATATATACTCCGACCTATGACTAGAGTTTTGGTAAGAGCCCACAAGCAACCGGACATGGACTAGGACTTCTAGTCCTCCTTTCCTTCTATATGCAGTCCGGTTGTTTTACAACAATTGCATCCTTATCTTGTGCAATGCTGCGCTAAAGTAATGGAGCTCTTTTACGGTGCACAATACTATCACTTGGTAGTGTGCAGTATAGGAAAGATCTAACCGTCAATTACAAGGGGCAAAATTGTTATAAGTAACTTCATATAAATTGTCCCCTCTCCGTCTGCCCCCTTCTCCCTTCCAGCCCACGCCGCCCCTCTGCATCTGACCAACACCGATCACGTCCTCCCTTCCGGTCCGCTGCCCGTCCTCGTTGAGATCGCCGGTGCCGCTGGCCTCCTCCCTTCCAGCCTGCCGACCCTCATCGTGTGTCGTTCGTGGCAGCCCCCTTGACCGGCGGCCGCCTCCTCCCATGCCCATCTACATCGATCATCCTCAACGCCGCCAGCGGAAGATTGGGTGCCCGCTTGTGAACCGGCGCCGCCGGCCCTTGCCACACGTGTGACAGGGGCAACACCGGCCCCTCATTCTTGCGCGTCTTCCTATGCCCGCTGCCGCGGTTCATATGAAGTTCTGAACAGAGCGATCTTGTGTGGGATGGTTAGAGCAGTAACTTGCTTGCTGATCACCACGATTGCAGTGGCCTCATCCAATGGTTTTTGTGCAAATGCGTCCTGAATGACCTACCAAACACAGCTTGTGTATGCTAGCACTCATCCGTGTCAGAGCAGTCGCATCTGTGTGGCACAAGAAATTCAGATGCAAATTAAAGACATTCTACACAAGAACAAATTTAATCATAACTTCCAGCAAAAGGAGTTCAATAAATTTAAATTTACCTGCATCATATCAGGAATGGCAATAGGCTTGCAAAAGATTTCACACAAGATTCCTCGCACAAAACAAAAAAGATTTCACACAAGATAGTAGTGAGTTCAGAAAGAAGCATGCAGCTATACTGGAGAGGACCGGACAAGAGGGCCTCCGCAGGCTGCACTCACCGGGAGGGCTACACGAGCTCAGGAGGCCGGCCGTCAGTGTGGCCGCTGCCGGGAAGGGGCCGGCGATGGGACGCAGGGAGGGGCTGACCCGGACGTCGCCTTCCCCGCGAGTACTGGCCGCCATCTCTGCTGGAAGACATGGATCTGCAAGCCACTCGCCGCCATCCCCGCCGAGAACCACGGGTCCTAGGGGCCGCCGCCGCTCATGGTTTCTTGCACCGAGCTGCGGCCCGATCCGAATCCCCTGCGGGGCGTGCGCAGGATGAATCACCGAGGGCGACCGGCGGCGGCGTGCGCAGGATGAATCACCGGCGGTGACCGGCGGCAGCGTGCGCTAGACGAACCACTGGCGGCGGCGTGCGCAGGACGAACCACCGGCGGCTTCGCTTGCTCATGAGAGATAGGAGGGGAGAAAAGTAGTAAATTCTAGGTTACGAAAGAAAATGATAATTAAAAATAAATAGAGATAATAATCTTTTCCATATTACTCTTATACGACATATACTATCTAGTTACACTACCTCGTACCACTGATTAATATCTTGGTAGTATAGAATAAAACTCGACCGTACGATATTTACATATGAATCCTTTTCAGACAATAGTATAAAGTAGTATTGTGCACTGTAAAAGAACTCAAGTAATGTTGCTCAGATAACCGAAGGTAGAATTCAGATATTCGTATAACTTGGCAGTCTGACCATCCTGCTGCTGTTGGTAGCCGAATGGGATATTACAGATCTATGATAAAGCAATGGCGCCTTTAAATTCTAGCATCCCGCCTATTTTGACACCGTTTATTTAACCACAAGGACGGAAGATAGACCTCCTAATACGATGGCCTTTGTTTACAGAAACATGGTATGGTTAAGGACGGCGAGGAGGTTGCACTAGTTCAAAGCGGCAAACAACCAATCTGGAGATCACAATCCACACACAACATTCAGGTAAGGAAGGTTTGATGTGGAAACGCATTGTGATATTCCAAACGTCAGGGGCACCAACTAAGAAATTGCTGTCTTCTGGCAAAGTCGAAGGCCTGGTTATAATAATACCACGCAGGTAGTGCTAGTTTTGCATTAGCTTGGTTAGCTTGCGTCCAGGGTATGTAGCGAGAGCTGCTTCTATGATTCTTGATTCTTTTGTCATTTGTTGTGTGCTTCCCCAGTTTTCCTTGCATGTAAAATGGCGGATGGCCCATCCTTCTGTCTTCCAGTTCTAACTGTAGCTCGGGAACACCGTACGCTCTTGTTGTAATACAATCTGTACCGTTTGTCTATGAGAATGGCTTCCTTGACGACATGGACATTTTATATGATCATGAAAGAATGAAACGCTGTAGGCAGCGTAAGTGAATAACCTGCACCTACAGCTCCCTATTTGGAGATTAGAATGCATTTTTTTATTTGAGAGGAATTAGAATGCATCTTTTTGTGGCATCCCCCGCGCTTTGAATCCAACAAACTCAGTGCGGCCCAATCGGTCTACTATGTACATTTTGCTTTTTTTTTCCCGAACGGCCTGTACATACATCTTGCTTGAACAAGAGGTTATGGGCTTCTTTCATTCAGAAATCCTGGACGCTTGCAGGCCCAGCGGCCCGCCGGGGCGGGGGACAAGCAGGCTGACGAACCCGACGATCAGTTGATCGCACAGGCCCCTTTTCAAAAAAAAAAAGTGTCGCACAAGCCCCTTTTCAAAAAAAAAAAGGTATCGTACAGGCCCAGGCCCGCCCTGTGCTAGGCCTCAGCGATGTGACGAGGAGAGAAGGCGGGAGGCGGAGAATTGGAGGAAGATGGCCCTGTGGTGAGGACTGAGGAGACCGAGGATGTGACGGGTGACGACGGCTTTCCACATAAAAACTGTTGAACGGCGTCTTGATCGGGTCCGACTTGCGACGGCGAGCGTCGGTCTCGGTCGTAGTCTTGAGCCTCGTCTTCTAGCGACCACTCGCCATCGATCTCCAAAATGAGGCCGATCCCGTCGCTTGTCTAGTTCTATCAGTTTTCGTTAGGTTCGCTCTATGTGCAAAGGGCACACAGCAGTTATGAGCAATGGAGAAATAAAAAAGGTTTACGTCCCACGCCGCCGCGTCTTTTGCCGGCCGAACCGTTGCCGCCGCCTGTCCTCCGCCGCCCCTAACCAGTCTCGCCGCCGCGGCTCTCGCCCACCGCTGCCGGCCACCACCCACTGGGGTCTGCCCAGCCACCGCTCCTGCGCCGCAGCGCCTTCCGCCGACTGAACCATCGCCTCCGCCCCCAGCCCCTCCTCTTCTATAGCCGAGGCTATGGAGCAATCCCACTCCTGACAACCCGGAACTCTAAAGCTTCGCCGCCTCCCTCCACCACCCCGGCCGCCGGCGACCTTGCCGGCAGCCGCTCCCCCCCCCCCCCCTCCCACCCCTCCCGGTGGCCGCTCCCTCTCCACTAGCTTGCCGGCGGCCGCTCACTCCCCTCCCGCCCTTCTCCCCTAGCTCGCCGGCGGTCGCTCCCTCCTTCTGCGACAGCTCTGCTCTCACCCGTGCAAGATAAATGGACTCCACGGAAATACCCGATTGTCGATCGACTTGCCGTGCGCCGTTCTCTATTCCTTAGATGGCAACATGCATCAATAAAAAAGATGCAAGAAATTCCCACGGTCATTTTGTAACATATATTTGCCAATCAACTTTTATTAATCCGGTATAAAATTAAAATTAAGCAAACTATACGAGTATACATAAGTGCACGTTCGTTCGCAGTAGGCAGTAGCTCTCGGTGTGGAAGCTTGTTCGTATGCATGCTCAGTCAGCTCAGACGCTGCCCTTGACCTGGTCGCTGTAGTTTGGGTTTTTCAGCACGTCGTAGTAGCGGCTCCACAGCATGATCCCGCCGTAGCCGCCGCCGACGCCCTGGACGGCGGGGAGCACCGTCCCCGTCAGGTCGCCGGGCGGGATGTACCCGCTGCCGGCGGCCTCTTCGGAGGCCGGCAGGCCGAGGTAGAAGCTCCCGGCCCTGACGCCGCCGGTCCACGTGCGCCACGCGGCCACCAGGTTGGCGTCGTCCCCGCCGGCGTACGCGCACCCGGGGTTGTTGTAGAACTGCACCCACACCGCGTCAAACAGCCCCGTCTGCAGCGCCGGCCCCAGCGACGCGTCCGGGTAGGGGCACTGCGGCGCCGCCGTCAGCAGCACGCCGCCGTCCTTGGCCTTGAGCGCGCTCGCCAGCTCATCGTAATGCGCCGGGTTGCCGTTCTCGATGTCGAGGTCGATGCCGTCCAGCGCGACGGCGCCCAGCGGCCGGGACGTCGAGCCCGTGCCGCCCAGGAAGTTGTCCCACAGGTAGTCGGCCACGCTGTTGGCGTCGTCGGTGGAGGAGAGGCCGTAGTTGCCGCCGGCGCCGCCGAGGGAGAGGAGCACCCTGACGCCCTGCGACTTGCACGACTGGATGTCGGAGGCGAGGCCGGCGCACTCGCCGGGGTTACAGTGCCCGGCGAGGTTGAGGACCGGGGCCTGTCCGCTGCCGAAGGTGCTCAGGAACGAGATGATGACGTAGGCGTAGCTGCCGGAGCTGCAGGCGTCGGCCAGGGTGCCCTCGTTGACGTTCTGGCCCCAGTACACGGCGATGTTGCCGGCACTGGCGATGCCAACCATGCCGGCGACGAGGAGGAGGGCCAGAACAGAGGGCCACTTGAGATTGGTCGCCATGATCTGCTCAGCTGCTGGTTAAGATAGAGGACTCCTAGCTACGTGTAGCAGTAGTACGTGCTTTGGCTTGTGAAGCATAGTGGTAGCATGGAGCCCTTTATATAGGGCTGGATGGTTGAATCGTTCCAATGCAAGGAGATCCAGGGACGATAAAGATGTTGTTACAGGTAGACGTGGCCCTTTCTGCATCTGATTCTGGAAGTTTGGCATGTCGTCATGGACCCTCTTGGAAGATTTGACAAATTCTCATTTGACTTGTGCTGTGAGACTCGTACAAAATCATTATTATTGTTGGACATGGACCCATCTTGACGAGAAATGACATCTAAACTGCAAGATTTCAGATTTTTTTTTTATGTGTGTTTACATTGCACGCCGAGTGTGCTTTAGCTAGCATTTTGTTTATTTTGGTTTATTTTTCAGTTACTTTTTCGGATACCTTAGCATGGTTGTTTCGTACGAATTTCTATTTTGCAGATTCGAGAGGTGATCCTGGTTAAAAAGAAACAAATGATTCTTGCTCTCTCTTATTTCTTTCCTTCCGGCATACCCTACTTTCTGTATGTGATTGATGATACGAGCCATCCTTTTGCTCTTACTTGCATAAACGTGCATGCGTGCCTCATCAGTTAGAGCTGTCATTAGCTTAAGTTTCATTAATTTTTTCCAAAAAAGCTAACCAGCATGCCATTTTTCTCCAGATTTACTTTTTTTTGAGGGATTTTTCAGATTTAGTTGACATCAAGTGACTGATATTTTGCATATCCGCTAGCCTGTTTTGTGATTTTTGTGTTCCACCGGATTTTTTTTCCGGTAAAAAAGGTTATAGCTTAATCAAAAAGATATTGAATAGTTTAAGTAAAAGGCAATATATTAGGTGCAAACCAATCTCTCCGTGCAAACTATGGAAACTTCAATTTGGGTCATCGGATCAACATCCAAGGGGAGGGGCACAGGAGGGTGGGAGGAGGATTTGCAAAAGTATGATTACACAATCTAAGGGCGGGTTCAGATTGAAAAATTACCTAATCCCCCATGCCCCTTGGATGTTGATCTGATGGCCCAGATTGAAGTTTTCAAAGTTTGCACGAAAAGATTAGTTTGCACCTAATACGTTGCCTAAGTAAAATGTTCTAAAAATTAATCTTGACAGTTTCAATATAGACATATATAATGGCCCTTCAAAAAAAAATAGACATAATGGCCAAAAAGAGCAATCGACGTGCCAAGCAAATAAACTTTCCTGCAGTGTACTTGACGTTGACGTTGTCGACACGTTCGACCAGTACACACTGTTACACTTCCGGCAAACTCCTGCAGCGTACGTCTAGTTCCATCTCTTCTCTACGCGGCTTCTGCAGTGTAATCCACGCTTCAATTCTGACGACGCGTTCGATCCGTCAATCCACGCGCCTCTGAATCCAGTGCAGTGTATACTGATCGGTGGAAGTACGTGTTGATCCCGCAGACTGGCCATCGCAAACTGTAAGTAGTAGCACGGCAAGTTGGCCAAGTCTGAGTCTCAAGCAGGCTATCAGCAACTTCTGTTGACTGGCACTCTGTGCCTGGGGAAATCTTGCTCGTCTGGTCATATTGGCGTGTTCATGGGGCCGTGCAGACGCTCCGTGTTTTAAAGATCTGTTCAGATCGATGGTATCTAGCTACTTCATGCAAACCTCTGAATTTTTTTACGGTACTCCAATTACCTTTTAGGAGGTAAGAGTTCAAATAAATCTTAGCCCTTGAATATTAGGAGGAAAACTAAATAACTAATTAATTAAGGAAAAATCTGCCGGCTATCCTAACTACCTGCATGCTGCTTCCGTGGATCTAGCAGAGGCTTGCAAATTTGCATGTACGCATGCATGAAAATCTCGATATCCTCCCTTATTTTGTTAGGATTCAATTGTGTGCACGTTTCTTAATTACATGTTGGTAGCTAGGCACATTTGTTACATGTCGATCTCTCTTGTTTGGAAAAATATTTTTTTCAAGTTTGTCATACACATCTCAAGTTAGATCTTGAAGGTATGCATCTCATATCATTACAAAATAACATTATAAACTCACGGTGGTTCCTTTATATGTCACAAAAAATGATGCAAACTCAAGTATGCAAAGGCTCCAATCATGTTCGTGTCATTCCCCAAGAAAAACAAAGAAGTTACACTCACACATGTACACATGCTCCATCGACGTATCAATCATGTTAGATCTAAATTATGCATATACATCATGTATTTATGTTAAAACTCGTGATGGCAAAAAAACGTTACATATAATCTGCTGGGTATATATGTCACGTGCACGGAGGATAAAAAATAATTCTTGTCTCAATTTAATGGCCGGCACATCATGTGAAAAAAAATAGAAATATGAGATCTCAACTAATCATGCATGCATTTTAGATCTAATCCTCTATTTTCTAATTTAAAATATATAGAATAAATATTAAAACTATTACCTTCTAAGAGGTAATATGGCATTAGATCAACGGTCCACAGTTATTTGGGTGTACCATAGCAAAGGCCAAATATGAATCAATGCATTTCAACAGAAAAAAGTGAGGACAAATGACTTGAACATTTACAAGGATGGTCTATCATGATGTGTGCCACCCGGAAATGCCAAATAAAATACCTAAACGACGGCCTCCAGTTTGGAGCATGGACCGGGCAGACACATGCCTGCAGCCTGCAAAGCAGATAGTACGTGGCAATGCAAGTGTACAAACATGGCTTGTGGCTGAACCGCCGGACATCACGGCATCACGTCCGCGTGGTTTGACACTCACGCATGGAACGGAGGGAGTAGTTGCCAACTCGCTACTGGTAGTCGCGTTTTATTTTGGGGAACTTGTGTCTTGTGCTTACCATTTTCCAGTCGATGAGTGGATGATGATCCCAAGTCTGATCTGTGTCTCTTTATTGGTCTCTAGTCCTTATTTCCATGGAAATTCGGCTGGCTCTTGAGACATCCTAAGCTTAACTCTGTGTGAGAACCGTCCAATTTAATACTATTTTAAAGAACCGCCGGTCATTATCATCCAGATAAAAGTTAACATGTGCTGGCCGAAGAGTGTGCCACATGTCCACCGGGGGCACCTCTAAACTTTCCTACACATAGGTTCACCGGGACACCCCTAAGCCTCCCTGCATAGCCCTTGGCCACATATCTAAGACTGCACATCAATGATCAAGTCTAAGAAAGTAATTGGCTCATCCGTACCATTATATTGGATATGTGGTAGCACGGAAAGGTGCTCAAAGTCGATGGCATCCACGGACGGTCCTTAAACGATCCAAACGGACTATACCCAAGTGACTTCTTCTCTAGGCCCTACCATTCCACTCGAATCTCGATACTACCACTTCAACACTACCCTAACGAACCAGTGCAACCAAGGATTATCGGTAAGTGTGATACTCCAAGACATTCCTTCCTAGCAAGCGATTTAAATATTCTAAGCAGAGTTAAGCATCTAGCCAAGTTAAGTAATTAGCTAACTAACAAGTGACAAGGACATGGATAACAATTCAAGAAAGGTAATGCAGAAAAATAGATATAAGAATGCAATATATATATATAGAGCGCGCGTCCCACCCATCCGCGCGCCACCCCCGACGCAACCAACCTCGTACAGGGCGATGCCCACCACCTCGCTCGCTTCTCCCGCCCATTTTTTTCAAGCGCACCAACAACGCGCGCTGGTTGACGCGCTGCCGCCCATCACCTTGCGCTCGCTTCTCCCGCCTTTTTTTTTCAGGAGCGCGTTGGTGTGCCAGTTTGACCAAGCGTCCTCTCCTGCCTACGGAAAAAAGGTACAAGCCAGGGAATCGGACATTTGTTCTCTCCGATCTGCATGCATGGCAACGTTATCCATACAAGAAACCACAAAACAAATCTCTAGAGAAGGGAAACAGAGGTTGATGAGACCAAACAAGCGCTAGGATAGGAAATTGATTCGTATGCCCAGAGCAGCAGAAAACAAAAGATTTTGTGCTCCAAAGAAACAAAATGTTTTGTAGTTGCGCGATATACAGACAGACAGTAATGTTTTGGTTTCCTAATCTCATATACCAAAACATGCTGATGCTAAAATCTCATTATCTTACAAACACCACACATTTTTCTAAGCCGGTTCATAAATACCATAAACACAGGTGGAGTCGAAATGGCATCACCTGCCACTCCGAACTATATTTTTATAAGAATCTATACACATAGGCTCGAAACATACCATCCATACATGAAACTCAGAATCTATCTACTGTACAACTGATGCTTTCTGCACAAAATCCATCAAGTGATGAACAAGGGGAACTATCCCTAAACACCTGATGGTGATGATGGGTACTGCTGAAAGATGGCACTGTCAATAGAGATCGTGGTGTCCACCACATCTGCAAAAAAAACATTTTAATATACTGGTCTCATTGCCATTTTAATATACTTGGCACCTAAAAAGCGCTGCAGTTCAGATTGTGCTGCTGGATCTTAGTCTGGTGTGCTTCCAGCCATTTCTAAGTTCAACCTGCTTTTCCATGATTGTCCAACCATATCCTTCATCCGAATCGCAGCAGCAATGCACCTGTGTATTTTTAAGAAAAAAATTTCTCCAATCCAGTCTAATGGTTTAAGTTTTCCAGATCTTTTGTTTACTTTATTCTTAGATTTGGTGAGCCATTTCAGTTTAGCCATGATTATTCCATTTATGCAATCATGCTGACACTGTATAGAGGGGCTCAATATTAACAGGAGTGCCATCAAAACTAAAATAAAGCAACAGAGATTACTAGATGCCATCTAACCTACAAGGTGTCATAAGCAAAGTAACAGTGAGCAACCTTAAAACTTTAACATCATCCCATAAATAGTATCCATGAACAATCGAGTATTAATCAGCTGCAATGAACATGTAAATATTTAGGTCAAACAAGGTCCAAAGGTATACATGCACCAGAGATTTCATAATTTAATGGCAAAGAAAAGGACTGAATATACTAAGTAAAAAGCTATGATCAGCACAAAGGAAGAGCTTCATTTCTGCATATTCTTTCTCCATATAAGACATACAAAGCATGAATTAGGGCACCTCCAGTGTGCATGGAAATCGAACCGTGACAGGACAGAGCAGAACTTTGATTCGATTTAGACACTGCAGTGGTCAAACGGAATCAAAAGATTACTTGCATCAAATGCTAAAGGCAAGTCGAACCGAGGTAGTTAAATAATGGGCAAAAAGTAGTGCGCTAGTACAATGTGCTCATCAAGATTACAGCTTGAGGATGGTGAGATAGAAATGGTGTATTTTATTATATGATGGATCCCTAACGCGTTACTGTGATTATGTTTGATTCAGTAGAAATCGAACAAATCCTCCGTGGCACTACCTTTTCAGTTGAGTTCGATTTGAACACTGGAGATGCCCCTATGAAGTAGATTTAGAATACAGTGACAGACCTAAGCTAAAAAACTCCTTCACTAGCCACACAAAAGAACAAAAAAAAACAGTTATTATTCAATTTTTAAACAGGGAAAATAATTACTTAATATAAAACTACTACCAAAAGTGTAAATCAGTTAAACAGGTTAAGCATGCCTCTGTCTAAGGAAACACAAGAACTCATAAAGTGATCAAGCAGCAATAGGTAAGAGCTCACCTCTCATGCCTTAAGCCGAGCTTTTCAAGGAGCACCAGGAGCATCTGAAGTCTTGGAGAGGAGACCCAACGGAATATGCTCCTTGTGTCCTCAGACTCTCCACAAGCGACGGAGATAAACTGAGAACAGGGAAATCATTTATGGTATTTTGAAAAACTAATACAATGAACAACTAGTAATAAATAAAAAATATTAATCCCAAGAAACAATTAATTCACAAGTCATTGCCAAGCTCACTACAGAGCAGGGTAATTGTTTAACTGAACTAGGACAGACATGGCAAGGTAATTGTTACGGACATGGCAAGTTAATTGTTATAATTCCCACAACAGAGCAGGGTTCAAAGGATTGTGCTGGCACTCAGCTTCTCAACAGAGGTTGTTCTACAGGCTGTATTCAGATCGAAGCTGGTTGAGGCTGGGGGTGCTCATTGCCCGTAACTCGCCAGTCAGGGACATTTGTAGGCAGCAGGATATCTCATGAAGAAACTCAAGTGATGAACAGTTCAAACATCAACATTTAACAACAAAATTATACGAGGCACCCAAAGTTCACTATGTGGAGAAGAAGCTACGGAGCCTTGACTGAATGAGCATTTAAAGGAGATTTGGTCAGATCGAAAACAACAACTCATCACCACAACCTACGATGATGTATGTGACCAGGACAGGAGGCGACGAGGCACAACAGAATATGCCAGAAATATTTCAAACCGCTCAGGTCATGAAAATAGAAAAAGCTGAACTGGTTGCTCCTGCACCAGCTGTCACTAAAAAATTTGGATTGCTAATACGTACGCTTGCTACTCTAAATAACACCAGGGATCCAATCACAACTCATCACCAGCAATACAGACAATCAATCACCAGCAGGGAGGATTGAACGTTAATTGACTGAAAATAGCAGTGGGTACTCTATTTAATTCTTCAACCTAATCATCATTATCACAAATAATTGTCGCCACCAATAGGGGTAATCAGGCAACAGCAGGAGAATCGAATTAATGTGAGAAAAGAGGGGGCATCAGACTCAACGTAGGTATTAATGAATACTCATCCAAACAAACCTGTCGCTCCAGGGAAGGAACCCCAAGCTATAGCGGAGGAGATTGGATCCCTGGTGACCGTCGTCGCCAATCCGATTGACAACCAAATCGGAAGCTGCTCGAACACCACCCTGCTCAGGTTGATATGCATCTGTGGACCAATCTGTGGTGAGAATCCATTCAGCAAATCGACAGTGTCAGGTGCAATACCCACTGAAATGAATACGGCAGGGAAAACTAAAGAATAATGAAACAAGGAAAATGATGATGCAGCTACCGATTGCAACAAATTATAACCTAATTCGAACTAAATCAGGATGAATCATCAGTACGAAAGAAAAAATGTGACAAAAAATAAGTGGAATCGAATGGAGTGAGGATAGAGGAGCACCTTGCACTGGCGGGGGAACCACCAGCGACCATTCATCAAAGAATGAGCACCGGCAGACAAATCTAGAGCTTGCACGGAATTAACCGTAGGAACAACAAAAGATGAGGGGGAATCACCTGATCAGAGAGCAGGCTGGAGGAGGATCGACAGCGACGGGAGGAGTGAGCGGCATCGGGAACGGGAGGGCGTCACCTTGAATGCGGGGATACGCAGGCGATTCATCCACGTCGTGCCATCAATTCCTCCATGACCTGAAGGTAGGCCAGGGGAGGATCTCGTCAGTGGGCCATAGTAGGATCTCCCGGGGGTGATGACGACGGGAGGACGGCCTCGTGGAATGGCATTGGGAGGAGGGATCACCGTCGGAGGAGGGGAGCGGCGACGGGAGGAGGTGCTGCGTCGGGATGAGATGCGGCGTCGGGAACGGATCAGCAATGACGGGAGGCGCCAGACTCCAGATCGGCGACGGGAGGAGCATCAGCTGGGGTTGGGCGGCGCCAGTCCCCGACGATGAGAGGAGCGGCGTCGGAAAACGTATCTGGGCCGGGGCTGGCTGGGGGAAGGGATCGCGAGCTGGGAGGAGAAGAAACCGCTTCGGGGTGGTGGGGGTACGCGGAAAAGGAACCGGTGCGGCGGGGAACCGAAGCCGGGCGCCTGCACGGCCCTGGGGCGGGGGCTACCTCGGGTACGGAATAGCTTATTCCGTAGCAGGGTACCTAATAGACTTACTATATATATATAACCCAATATTACCCGGTGAGATAACAAATTCAGATTAAATAGGAACAAAGAATCATGCCTAGCTGCTTGCCTTGGTTAACTTCGGGCTCGAACGTGAACGGAACTCCGGGTTCAGGCTCGACGGGCTCGACCTCCGACGGTTCGGTCACTATAATGCATGAATGCGATGCAAGAATTAAGAAATAAACTTACACAATAAACATAAATCACAAATTAAATTGAGCATGAAGAGGACATTACAAGGAACCCAAAAAAATTGGTTTTGCAGCAAAAGCATTTTCTTATAATTAATCATAAATATACTAATTTCAGCTATTCGAAACAAGATAAATCAGAAAATCCATGCAAACTTAACCAAATAAATCCAAGAAAATTATCAAAGATACTATGAATGAAACCAAATCTAACAAAACTGGTTTCACCCTTTTATCAAATCCCAGCAAAAAGTCCTACATTAAAATATTTTCAGACAGTGCGTATGAAAACACACTGACACCTCAACAAACAGAAGGGAAACATATGAGAAAGTTGCACCATTGAAAAGTACACTTCACAAGGATTCTAACAAAATTTGGTTTGGAATTTTTAGAGCAATATACAAATAAATAAGCATTAAACTCTCTTTTTCAAGATAAAACTATAGATAAATTTACAGCAAAGTAACATGCAAAACAACATTTTTCCTAAGTATATCTGAGCAATATGAATCCAACAAAATAAGTTTCGTATTTTTTGGAGCTATACATAAAGTTCTATGCATTTTGCAAGATTGCTCCTCAGACACAAAACCCTAAAACGCTAGGTGCACCCCACGACCAGCCAGCCCTGAGGCTGACAGGCGGGGCCCATGGGCCAACGGCCCACCAGCTCGAGTCAAGGCCAACCAGGGGCCTTGACCCGTGGCGGGGCACGGCCAGGGAGCGCTGTGGGCGAGGCGGCGCGAGGCGGCGCAGCGAGGCGAAGCCGGAGTGGGGTAGAGGGCGCGCGCACAGGGTGGAGGTGACGGCGGCGAAGCTCACCAGCGGCGGCGCAGGCGGGAAACGGCGATGAGGGGGCGGCGTGACGGCGCTAGGCGGCTGCGGGTGGAGGAGCTCGCCGGCGGCCCAGCATGGAGGGGGAGGAGGCCGGGTGAGGGCCCAAACTGGTCGAGGATGGGGAGGGCTAGGTGGCGCGCGCGCTATATCGGGGAGAACCTCACCCATGGCAGCGAATCGCGGCGGCCGGCGGAGCTCTGGTGGCGGCGGCAACAGTGGAGCAGAGCTAGGGTTTGGGGGGAAGAAGGAGCCGGGAGCAGATAAGGAGAGAGCGAGGGGAGGGACGGACTCGGCGCGGATAAGGACACGCACGCGGTGCCCAAGGATGGCCGGCGCGTGTCCCAATGATGCCTGGCGGCGGTGGCGACGTGTGTCGTGCCGAGGAAGAGCAGGGGAAGGAGAACGGGAGGCTGACGGGTGGGCCCGGGCGAGGAAAATTTTATTTCTTTATTTTTTTTCTTTTTGGGCTGTGACAACTCTCCTCCCCTTAAGAAAATCTCGTCCCGAGATTTAGGTAGATAAGAGGGAAAGGATAAAACTTGGACTAGATTGACCATATTCACCTAGACAGGGTAAATATCTAAGAGATGATGCACAAAGGTAGGGATGATGTGATGTGATGAGACATTCCTAGGGCTTCCTTGATGGTGATTGTGTCCACATATATAACATCTAGAACTATGAACTTCATCAAGAAAGTGGGGTGTCGTAGAAAGAAAACTCACTCATCAGAAGAAAAAAAATCAGGGTATTCTTGACGTAATCGATCTTCACGCTCCCAAGTGGCTTCATCTTCGGAGTGATTGCTTCATTGGACCTTTACAAACTTCACCATGTTACGCTTCACTTTTCTTTCATCACTATCAAGAATGACAATTGGGTGTTCTTCGTAGGTAAGACCCGGTTGAAGTTCAAGTGACTCGAGATCAATGGCATCGGTTGGGACACGAAGACACTTCTTCAATTGAGAGATATGAAAGACATTGTGTACGGAGGAGAGTGATTGCGGAAGTTCCAATTGATAAGCCACTGCTCTAAATTTCTTGGTAATCCGAAAAGGTCCCACATAGCGCGGCGCTAGCTTTCCTCTTACTTGGAAACGACTGAGTGCCCTTAAATGGAGAGACCTTGAGATAAACATAATCGCCAACTTTGAGGTGGAGTTCTCGGCGACGACGATCAGCATAAATCTTTTGACGAGATTGAGCAATGCGAAGGTTCTCACGAATAATTCCGACTTGATCATCGGCATCTTTCACCAAATCTGGACCAAAAAAAGACCTTTCGCCAGATTCGGACCAATTGATCAGAGTTCTGCACCGTCTTCCATAGAGGGCCTCAAAAGGTGACATTTTGATACTTACTTGATAACTATTGCTATAGGAGAACTCTGCGAAGGGTAAGTAAGTAACCCATTTCTTCTCATATATGAGAGCACAAGCTCTTAACATATCTTCTAGGATTTAATTGACCCTCTCGGCTTGACCGTTGGTTTGAGGATGATAAGCAGTACTATAGGTGAGATCAGTTCACATGGCTTCATGAAGATTTCTCCAAAAATGAGCGATAAATTGAGGACCACGATCAGAGACAATTTTCTTAGGGACACCATGCAGACAGACAATGCGGGTAAGGTATAACTCCGCATCTTGCTTTGCATGATAAGTAGTCTTTTGACTGGAAGAAAATGAGCTAATTTCGTTAAACGATCCACGATTACCCATTTAGAATCATACCCTTGAGAAGACCTGGGTAACCCAGTGATGAAATCCATTCCAATTTCTTCCCACTTCCATGATGGAATAGGTAAGGCCTGAAGGGTGCCAGCTGGTTTAAGATGCTCAGCTTTAACCTTCTGGCAAACATCTCACTCGGCGACATATCGAGCGATTTTCCGCTTCATGTGAGTCCACCAAAACCTTTGCTTGAGATCTTGATACATTTTGGCACTGCCCGGATGAATGGAGAATTGAGAACTATGGGTTCATCAAGGATAATTCGCCTGAGGTTATGATCCTTAAGCACCAGAATACGCTTCCCAAAGAATAGAACTCCTTGATCATCAGTAGAGAAGCATCGAGCGTTGCCTTCTTTCATTAATTCTCGAATTCGAGTCATACCCTTATTTTTCTTTTGGGCCTCTTTAATTTGATCATAAAGGTCATATTTGATCGTGAGAGTAGCAAGGTAGCCTTCTTTGACCATGGAAATTCTAAGTTTCCGGAGATCATCACAAAGAGTATGCAGAGGAGGAGCTATGGTCAAGCAGTTGCATTGAGCCTTCCGACTTAGTGCATCGGCGATGACATTTGCCTTACCGGAATGATAGTGCACTTCAATATCATAATCCTTGATCAGTTCAAGCCACCAATGTTGCCTCATGTTGAGATCAGATTGAGTGAAAATGTACTTGAGGCTCTTGTGATCAGTATAGATATTGCAATGATTGCCAAGTAGATAGTGTCGCCATATCTTTAGAGCATGGACAACAGCCGCAAGCTCTAAATCATGGGTAGAATAATTTTCTTAATGTAGCTTGAGTTGACGAGAAGCATAGGCCACTACTCGGCCTTCTTGCATAAGAACACAGCCAAGACCGATGCGAGATGCATCGCAATAAACATCGAAGCTCTTGGAAATATTTGGCTGAGCAAGAACGGGAGCTGTAGTGAGATGATCCTTAAGGGTTTGAAAAGCTTCTTCACAGGCTGGGGACCACTCAAACTTGACCCCATTCTTCAGTAACTCGGTCATAGGCTTCGCAATTTTAGAAAAGTTCTCTACGAATCGGCGGTAATATTCCACAAGTCCAAGAAAACTCCGGATCTCATGGACATTCTGAGATTGCTTCCAATTAAGAACATTTTACACCTTACTAGGATCCACAGCAATACCATCTTTGGAGAGGATATGACCAGAAAAAGATATTTCTTCAAGCCAAAACTCACATTTGCTAAATTTGGCATAAAGACGATATTCTCTAAGTTTCTGGAGGACAATATGAATGTGACGAGCATGATCTTCTCGGGTCTTGGAATAAATGAGAATATCATCAATAAAGATGATCACAAAGACATCAAGTTCCTCCATGAAAATACTATTCATCAGATACATAAAATAAGCCGGAGCATTGGTGAGGCCGAAGGACATGACAGTGAATTCATAGAGACCATATCTAGTAGAGAAGGCCATTTTTGGAATATCTTCTTTCCGGATCTTGATTTGATGATAACCTAACCTTAAATCAATCTTGGAGAAATAACGAGCTCCCGAGAGTTTATCAAATAAGATATCAATCCGAGGAAGAGGATATTTGTTCTTGACGGTGACTTCGTTTAACGGACGGTAATCAACACACATCCGCAAACTATCATCTTTCTTCTTTACAAAAAGAACCGGGCATCCCCAAAGAGAGGAGCTAGGATGAATGAAACCTTTATCCAACAAAATCTTGAGTTTTTCCTTCAATTCCCTCAGTTCATTAGGAGGCATTCGTTAAGGCCATTTAGAAATAGGGGTTGTTCTGGGCTTGAGCTCTATAACAAATTCCACCTCACGATCAGGAGGCATACCCGGTAATTCTTCCAGAAAGACATCCGGAAACTCACAAACCACGGGAATATCTTCCAACACCGTGACTTTGGTACTCGCTAAGGCATATAAACAAGATTCCACCTTGGCAAGAGAGAGCAGAACCCTACTCCCAGAGGGGTGCAAAAGATCGATGGTGTGGGGCCCACATTTGATAACTCCGTCATGCTTACCCAACCAATTCATCTCCAGAATCACATCTAGGCCCATCTTATCAAGGATGAGAAGATTAGCACGAAAAGTAGCTCCCTCAATGAGAATTGGGACCTCATTAACAAAGTGTCTAGCAATGATTTTCCCACCCGGTGATTCTATATGGTATGGCAGTTGTAGATTTTGCATCTCAAGTTTACTATGCAGCATAAACTTCTTGTTGATGAATGAAAGAGTTGCCCCAGAATCAAAAAGAACAACTGCAGGGTAGGAATTGATTAGAAGCGTACCCATGAGTACTTCAGCAACCTCCGGAACTTCTTCAGCGGTGGTGTAGTTGAGACGACCTCGCTTAGGGGCTTGTTGTGGCTTGACTTCTTGACATGGTACTTGAAGCGGAGGATTATTGGGCCTAGGTGCATTGAAGGCACCACCACACCTCGGAGAGGGGCAATTCTTGGAGATGTGGCCTATGCCACCACAATTGAAGCACGGACCCTTTGCAGCAATACCTGGGTCGTTCCAGTAGGCATTGGCTGGCCTAGGAGCTTGTTCTTGGGAAGGTTGAGGGTGGCGCACAATCCACATAGGACGTGGAGGTTGAGCACCCAGCGCCCGAGGAGGATGAGGAGGCCCCAGACGTGGATGTGAGGAGCTACCGCTGCCAAGGTAGGAGCGAGATGCTTGTTCTTTGCCTCAAGATTCTTCATCTTGTGCTCGGCTCTGATGGCGATATTCACCAAGTCATTGAAATCTTCAAACTTGGTGGTGGAGAGCTTGTCTTGCAATTCTTCAGAAAGCCCATCATATAAGCATTCTTGCTTCTTGGCATCGGTGGCCACTTCTTCAGGTGCATACTGGGAGAGAGTGTTGAAGGCATTGACATAGGCCATTACATCACGATTTCCTTGAGTAAGATTCAGAAATTCCTTCTTCTTGATGTCCATGATACCCTTAGGAATATGGAAGGAGCGGAATGCTGTGCGGAACTCCTCCCATGTGAAGCGGTGATTAGCAGGGTGAGATGCTTTGAAGTTCCACCACCAAGCCCCAGGGGCATCATGGAGTTGGTGAGCAGCAAAAAGAACCTTCTCAAATGGCTCACACTCGATAAGACCAAGCTTTTCTTCAATCACATTGAGCCATAAATCCGCATCAAGAGGATCCTTGGAGCCACGAAAGATGGGAGGGTTGGTACGGAAGAATTCTTCGAACCTGTTCACTGGAGGCTCAGCCCTAGGATCATGATTGCCGGCATTGCCCATCTAATTGACTAGATGCGCCATAAGTTCAGTTTGTCGAGCCAAGACATCGGCGAGGGTTGGGTGAATGGGAGGTTCAGGAAGGGGGACCTCATTGTTGCGGTTGGTATTGCCACCCGAACTATTAGCACTATCCCTCTCAGTTCCCCAACGCAACACCAAACTGTTAATAAACAAAACGGTTAGTGATCCGGAATGAAAGATAGAGGATACTCGCAGGAAGGGTGGAAAGACAATGTGTAGATAAAAATCGAACACACGATCAACACAAGAGTAGTAACTCTAAGAGATAGAGTAGATTTGGTCCACTAAGATTAACTAGAACCAACTAGGCAAGATCTTGACAGCAGCCCACTAGATTGATCAAGTACAAATTTAGAAACCACAGGAAAGAGTATGCATGCATGCAAGATATGAATGCAACATGTCGTCTCCTCACATCGTGAGCACGCCTTAATGTTCTAGCACTCACTTACGACCCGAAACAATCGCATTGTCCAGCAGCGCTACAACCCTCCTACTAGCACTTAGGACAATGGGTGATTCCCACCTTCTCAACCCCGACAAAAGGCTCAAAAGGTTTCCAGCAGGTGAAAGGGTTTTCCTACGCTCCCGCTACTTATGAAGACAAGAGGGGTTAAGCATATCTTAATTAAACATGTGAAGCAATAAGGGAGAATTAGCTCTAAGACAAAAGAAGAAGGGTAGCATTTTACCTTAAGTTCAAATTTTTAACAAAAGTAAATCTTAGTGCAAGTAATCAAATTTTATTTTACTCTCAACCCACTAAGCAAGTTTTAGGTTCACTTTATGGAACCTCGGCTCTGATACCCATTGTGAGAACCGCCCAATTTGACACTATTTTAAACGAATCGCCGGTCATTATCATCCAGATAAGAGTTAACATGTGCTGGCCGGAGAGCGTGCCACATGTTATCCCACATCTAGAGACACGAATAACCGACACGTCATCCGTCCAAAATAACATCAAATCTGGTAGTCCCGGTACGTGTTTGCCACATGCCCAGAATTAAGCATACTTACCGTTATACAAGCACATATATTGCCAATGATCCACAAAGAGCAGTTTTACACGCTTAATATTACAAGTTCGATATAGGTGGGTTTCAAGCTTCACTTACAAGCCTTGAGCTCAAGCAAGTCATATTAAATAGAGACTTAGAGTTTATTGAATTTACATGCTCTCACAAAGTTCAGCTATGATAAAAACAAACTTAAGATGACGGTGTCTTGCTCAAGGACATCACCACGACCGCCACGACCTACTCCTTCCCCGCATCTGGATCGGCGGGGTAGAAGACGCTGAACACCACTTCTGGCTCACCTCTAACTAGGTTTAGAAAGCAACCTGAGTACAAAAGGTACTCGCAAGACTTACGCGATTAAAATAAGCAAGGATTATGCAAAGGCTCAAATGAAAGCTTTAGGGTTAAGTAATTATTGCATAGGCATAAACTCTCTACCTTAACCCTATCAGAATTAATTATTCTTGCCCAAACCCCAAAGATTTTAGTTGAATAAGAGCATAATATATGAATGATCATAAAGGTGGCAAGAACCACTCTGACATATCCAAAACTTTCTACGAGGAATTCGACGAACCAAGAGGTTGCTCATAACCGAGATCGTGGCAATTCGAATTGATTCAAACCTTGCAAGGGTGTACTACTTTACCCACATGATGCGAGGACCATGCGACTTACCCAACCGGCCAGAGTTGGATAAGGGGATACTCGCATCAACCGTTCCCAACGAGGCTCGATCATTGAACTTCACACCTAGCTTACGCGTGGAGTACTTAGGTCCACCGGCGGCACCTCTGAACTTTCCTACACATAGGTTCACCGGGGACACCCCTAAGCCTCCCTGCATAGCCTTTGGCCACGTATCTAGGACTGCACATCAATGATCAAGTCAAAGAAGGTAATTGGCTCATCCATACCATTATATTGGATATGTGGTAGCACGGAAAGGTGCTCAAAGTCGATGGCATCCACGGACGGTCCTTAAACGATCCAAGCGGACAATGCCCAAGTGACTTCTTCTCTAGGCCCTACCATTCCGCTCGAATCTCGATACTACCACTTCAACACTACCATAACGAACCAGTGCAACCAAGGATTATCGGTAAGTGTGATACTCCAAGACATTCCTTCCTAGCAAGCGATTTAAGTATTCTAAGCAGAGCTAAGCATCTAGTCAAGTTAAGTAATTAACTGACTAACAAGTGACAAGGACATAGATAACAATTCAAGGAAGGTAATGCAGGAAAATAGGTATAAGAATGCAACACACACACACACACACACACACACACACACACACACACATATATATATATATATATATATATATATATATATATATACATATAACCCAACATTACTCGGTGAGATAACTAACTAACTCAGATTAAATAGGAGCAAGGAATCATGCCTAGCTGCTTGCCTTGGTTAACTTCGGGCTCGACCGCGAACGGAACTCCGGGTTCAGGCTCGACGGGCTCGGTGGGCTCCACGGGTTCGACCTCCGACGGTTCGGTCACTATAATGCATGAATGCGATGCAAGAATTAAGAAATAAACATACACAATAAACATAAATCACAAATTAAATTGAGCATGAAGAGGAAATTACAAGGAACCCAAGAAAATTAGTTTTGCAGCAAAAGTATTTTCCTATAATTAATCATAAATATACTAATTTCAGATATTCAAAACAAGATAAATCAGAAAAGGCATGCAACCTTAACCAAATAAATCCAAGAAAATTATCACAGATACTATGCATGAAAAAAAATCTAACAAAACTAGTTTCACCCTTTTATCACATCCCAGCAAAAAGTCCTACATTAAAATATTTTCAGATAGCGCGTATGAAAACACACTGACACCTCAACAAACAGCAGGGAAACATATGAGAAAGTTGCACTATTGGAAACTACAGCTCACAAGGATTCTAACAAAATTTGGTTTGGAATTTTTAGAGCAATATACAAATAAATAAGCATTAAACTCTCTTTTGCAAGATAAAACTATAGATAAATTTACAGCAAAGTAACATAAAAAACAACATTTTTCTAAGTATATCTGAGCAATACGAACCCAACAAAATAAGATTCGTATTTTTTGGAGCTATACACAAATTTCTACGCATTTTGCAAGATTGCTGCTCAAACACAAAACCCTAAAACGCTAGGTGCACCCCACGGCTAGCCAGCCCTGAGGCTGACAGGCGGGGCCCACTGGCCAGCGGCCCACCAGCCCGAGTCAAGGCCAACCAGGGGCCTTGACCTGCGGCGGAGCGTGGCCAGGGCGCACTGTGGGCGCGGCCACGGCATCGCGCGTCGCGCGTGCGCGCGCGCACGCGTCGTGCGCGGCGACGGCGAGCGTCGGCGGCGCGAGGTGGCGTGGTGAGGCGAAGTCGGAGCAGGGCAAAGGACGCGCGCACGGGGTGGAGGCAACGGCGGCGAAGCTCACCAGCGGCGGCGCGGGCGGGGAACGGCGACGAGGGGGCGGCGCGACGGCGCTAGGCGGCTGCGGGTGGAGGAGCTCGCCGGTGGCCCAGCAGGGAGGGGGAGGAGGCCGGGTGAGGGCCCAAACCGGTCGAGGATAGGGAGGGCTAGGTGGCGCGCGCGCTAGATCGGGGAGAACCTCACCGGCGGCGGCGAATCGCGGCGGCCGGCGGAGCTCTGGTGGCGGCGACAACGGTGGAGCAGAGCTAGGGTTTGGGGGGAAGAAGGAGCCGGGCGCGGATAAGGAGAGAGCGAGGGGAGGGGCGGACTCGGCGCAGATAAGGACGCGCGTGCGGTGCCCGAGGATGGCCGGCGCGTGTCCCAATGATGGCCAGCGGCGATGGCGACGTGTGTCGCGCCGAGGCAGAGCAGGGGAAGGAGAAAGGGAGGCTGACGGGTGGGCCCGGGCGAGGAAAATTTTATTTCTTTATTTTATTTCTTCCTTTTGGGCTGTGACACTCTGTGCCTCTCTTCCTATGCTTTTTGTTCCCATACTCTCGCTTTCTATCATTGCATTTCTGTGCACCCAAGGAAAAGGACACACTGTAGTTTCTTCGACATCCGGTGCTGATCCAGGTTTCTTTGTTTTGTATTCTCTCTATATCCCTAGTACCGCAAAGAGGATAATTTCAAAAAAAAAGTATCAACAAAGAGGAAAAGCCCAAAACACAGCTAGAATTTTTGACAAATCTTGGAGTTGCATTTTTCTACTTAAACCACTTGTTTTAACTTACAAAATCCAGATCTGATGTGATTATGTGAAGCTGTGAGCTTAAACTCTGCCAAGCAGGGGCACGGCCGCACAGGAACCCAGATATTATCGATTTGAAGACATTGTATTCTCTTGTCAAATTGGATATTGCTAACCTTAATGATGGATATGACTTCTTGGTTGGTCTATAGACTCCTCGAGCTACTGCCTTGTTTTGCTTATCGGCACTGCACCGGACGGACGGAGAGAGTTTTTCTCTTCTTTTTGGCTTATTCCGTCTTATTTCAGCTTACTCTCTCTCACTGAACACTATTGAATTAGCCGAAATCAGACCAGCTGAATAGAGTGATTGTAGATTGTGAATAGCCAGTTTACGAGCGATGTTATAATTTGCTTTTTAGGGCAAGGAATGTTAGTGGTTTTGGTTTAGTTGTCTAGCGATCCAATTATGAATGAATTGTGTTAACTACTGTGCCCACCATTGACGAACCTCACGGTAAGCGTATGTATCGTAACATCTTCGGTACAAGCTGATCCCAAAATACAACAAATACATGACGAAAGCTATTACGCTGGAGCGGCGCGCCCCCATGAGCTTCTTGTAAAGCTTCAAACCTAGCCAACCCTGACAGACGATCGTACCTGACCTGAGGAGTTGGATCAGCCAGTAACAACAACAAATAATCTATGGAAATATTTTGGAACGCATGTAGCAGCAGATGGGCATGCATTGAGCGCAATTCTGCTTCTGCACTCTGAGACACATTTAGTCGACTCTGGTGAATATGTGGCACTTTTATTTTTAGACTATGAAATATCTGAGACACATTTAGTCGTCTCTGGTGAATATGTGGCACTTCTATTTTTAGACTATGAAATATCATACTAGAGCTGTACTATTGCTTACTGATGGCAGCACGCAGCACTGCATTGCAGATAGTTGCTAAACTGCATTACGATCAATCGTGATGGCGCATGCATGAAGGCCAAGGTATGCGATCTCACATGGCAGGAAAGCACAGCAAGGCGCAGCATCACCATGTCACGCAGTAGCGTGAACTACCCAGCGCACGGCTGGCTCCCTCACATGGTCACACCTGCATATTCTTGAGAAAATTCCCTGTGTGGCCCTAGAAGAAATGACGCTTCCTTCTATGGCCCTGAAAAGTTCGGCCTCCCTTCCTTGACCATGTTTTCATTTTACATCCCTTCTATGGCCCTACCGTGGGATCTCCAGTTAACTCCCAGTTAAGTGGCTGTGAAAAGACGAAAATGCCCTTGGTTCAAACAACAAGGAATTGAGATCCCTGCCGCCGAGTCCCCGCTCCTCATCTTCGGTCTCGGCGTCGAGTCCCCGCTCCGGTGCTCCCTGCCGCCGCCTTGTGCCTTGCCGCCGGCCGCCGCACTCGTCGCCCCAGGGGCTCGTGACCCGTGTGCGCAGGCCGGCGCCGCGCTCGCGGCTCGCGCAGGGCGGCGGGCAGGCCCGCAGCAGCAAGGGCAGCTAGGCAGGCTCCGGCCGTCAGCCGTTGGTTGCGCGCGGCGTGTCCCCCGCCGCGCAGCGCACCCTTCCCCTCCGTACACCACACGGAAGCCGAGGCGAACTCGGGCACGCTGATGGCGCCGTCGCCGAGCCTCGATTCCGGCCGACCGGAGAAGCCCCGTCGCCGCCATCGTGTTCCTCCTCGGGGCGCAGCTCGTGGTCACCACCGCCGTGTGGCCCCCGCCGTCTGCCGCCGCCCGCGGAGTCCAGGGGCACGCGTCCCAGGATGGAGGAGAGGACGGTTGTGGATGGCGGCGGTCAGCCGGCGCGCGGAGGCTGTGTCGGGGGGACGGCGGCGGGCGGGCCGCCACGTCCCTGGCCGCCGCCGCACGCGCGTGTCCTGGGCGTCCTCCCTGGCCACTCCGCTGGCGCGCGCCTCGGTCGCCGCTGCGCCCGCGTGGACCAGGCCGCTGCCGCGCCCGCGTCCTGGGCCCCGGACGACTCCTCCACGCGCGGCGGGATGGGGGCGGGCGCCGGATCCGCAGGCGGGGGTAGCCGCCGCCACCGCGGGGGGCAGGCTCGGGCGTGGGGGGCGACGTGCGGGATCGCATGGGGGTTCCCTTCTGGAAGGGCAAGTGAGGCAGGGGCAATTTGGTCCAAAATTGCTACTAAATACTTGACACCGGGAACCCTAACGGTTGCAAGCTAACGGATGTAACATCAGGGCTATAGAAGGGACTGAAAATAAAAAGATGGTCATAGAAGGGGATTTCAACTTTACAGGGCCATAGAAGGAAGTGCAGTTTGCTGGAGGGCCTTACAAGGAATTTTCCCCATATTCTTTGATCCTGGAGAACGGATCGTCCCTCCGATCATATATCAGGACCGTATGCACGCAGGTGAATTGGGTCCTATGTTTTTTAGCGCAGATAGTACCAATGTTCAAAATAATGGGCTCCCTCGTTACATCACTGATGAAATACTAAGTTTTACTATTAGAATGCCCATGCTACCGCTATGGTAAAAGTAAAAAAAAAGATGATATTTTCAAGAAAATACAGTAGACAATAAAATCGACTAAGAATCACACCGAAAAGGGATGAGATTTATGTGTAGTAGAATCCATAGCAATTATGCTTAAAGAGTAAAATGGCTAATAACATCACATCTATTATGTATTTGGAATTTTGGAAACTACCTTATATTCTAACAAGCTTAAGAATTTCTTTTATTTCTTCAGAAATGCTGTCTTTAGATTCATTCTCATTACACTTTAGCAAAACATAAGAAAAAAAATTAGGATTGCCATATTCAGTTCATGAGCTCAATATGGTATAAAGTTGGAACACTCAATCACATTAGCATGACTGATTCAACTCCAAAGTGGTCAATATCACTAAAGAAAAAAATAAATATTGATTTAACATATTCAGCGAAAATCAACATGTTCAGCTCATCAAGTATAAAGATAAATAGAATTCACCTTGTGTTGAAGTATGTATATTACTGCCGGGTTTATATCATCGGACGTAGTTATTGTTTCGATGCAGCAAGTCCATGGGATTATCTGGGTCGATATTTTCTTTGTCAAATATGCATGTTTATTGCAAAATATTTGAATACCCCGTCCCACAAGGTGTTTCTAAATTCTAGTCCTATGGTAGATGCAATACCTACCATATATTTTACTATCACACAATAATTCCTTGTATCCTTAATTGAGCATTTGTTTTAAGTATATATGTAAGTGCACATTTTCTATTCTTCTTTTCCCTCTTACAATTTTCATCATTGAGAGGTGCTGTGTAGTAGCCATAACTTAGTGGATGGCAATTAGCTTATCCTAAACTGTGGTATTAAAAGTAGTCATATAGCTAGATTTTAGAACACTTGTGCCTGCTCTGTTTGAGATATCTCTAAACGCGGAGAGGTTTTAAATTATATCCTCATTCTGATCAGTGATAATGCTATCCCCTACATTCTCACATAGCAGTTCCATCACGGATGTAATAAGGATAACAGTTTGAAATACCAGAAGGTTTGCAGGCTGAGAGCATCCATGCATAACTCAGAAGCAAGAAAATTACAACGTTAGCATAAAAGAATGAAAACCATGTACCTTGCAGTGACTTGATTGATGCAGGCCAAGAACCAAAAACCATCCATGCATAACTTAGAAGTATGAAAATTACAACATTGACACAAAAGAAAGAAAACCATGTACCATGCAGCAATTTGATCGACTCACTTACGTCTCAGTTCACATTTACACGTGTGCGTGCGGGATATGCAATGTAGGCCGCGATGATGGCGACAGCGACAATGTCACCGGACTTGGATTTTTAGGCGTTAGTGCGGACACCGAACGCGGCAACCACGACAACATCGCCGAACGTGGAGCTCGGCTGGCCGTGGTGATGGTGCAAGCGTGTTGGGTGTGTTGTACGTGGCCGGCGGTGGCGATAGCTTCTCTGGACGTGGAGGCGAGCCGCGGACTCCATCGAAGACAGCAACCCATGGCGGCGGCGTGGCCCGGCAACGATGGCCGCGAACACCGGCAGCGAGGCGTGGTTCGTGATCTTCGGGGCTGAGCAGATGAACAGACGGGAGAGACGTGGAAGCTTGGAAGATCGAAGATGAAGAGCCGGTTCTGTTTTAATGAATAGACCACATGCACTCGATAGGGAAAGATGAGGAGGCGTGGTAATTGGAAGATGAGAGTCAGTTCTGTTTTGATTCCGAAAATCGGTTCAGTTCTGATTTGCGAGGAAGGTGGGGGACGAGCGGAGGTGTATGCATGATCCAGCAAATAAGAACCCTTGGGTTTAAGTGAGTAAGAAGAGAGAAGAGGTGAGACAAGATCTCGATGGTTCAATTCAAGGAAGGTGTAATCCTGGGTGCATTGGAGGGTGTGGATAGAGCAAAATTCATCTCAGTGGGGGACAATTGTTGGAGTGGACATAGAAAAGAAAATTTAGGTGAATTTATAGATATAGATAAATGATGTTCAATACTGATCAAAATAGCAATGCATACTTGTGAGAAGTTTCTAAAAGATTAGAGAGTATGCATGAATTATGGTTGCTATGCTTCATGGTAAAATGTGGAATACTCTAGAAACTAGATATTTGTATTGTTAGATATTCATGAGAAAAATTTTAGAGTTAGATATTTTATAGGAAGTGTGTAGAAGATAGACACATGACAAAACCATATAAACCATAGAGTCCTATAAATAGGGGTGCTCCCCTCCTCTCTTGCTATATTATGGCATAAGAGATCGAGTAGAAGATGGCAAAGTTGTCATGTAGAGTAGAAGTGTTATGGTAGGGTAGCCATATAAAGAGTGCAAGAGTCTTGTGTCGTACAAAGTTATGGTGAATAAAAGTTTGAGTCCCCAAATAGAGTTGGTCTCCAATACTGGTTTAGTTCTCATATGACACCCAAAAGAAAGAAAAAAGGAAATTAGTGTAGCTATTTCAGTGAAAAGTGATAAGACAGATTGGATAATCTCAACCTCTCTTTAGTGTTGCATAGCTTAGCGGCGATGGCGACTACTCACCGCGCTGGCAGTCGCCTCCATTTCAATCCTCATTATCATTTTCTGCAAAAATAATTTATGGTCATTAAAATGAGCACATATAGATAAAATGTTTACATATTTGTAACACTACAACTTACCATGCCCACCTCCTCCACCACGCTCACTTGCCACGCACCGGCTAAGGGGACAGGGACCATGAACAAGCGAGACCCTCCGTGCACTGCTTAATTTGTCGCTGGCATCAAAACACATTGTGATGTACTCTTTCTCCTCAGGCACAGAAAGTAAGGCGGGGTTTGATCGTTACAGTTGTTGGTGATGCAAAAGACCAACATTTGCCAGAGTCGTCACCATCGTCTTCGGCGGCACAGCATCTTCAGATCCAGGGGAGACACAAAAACACGCTGGAGGGAGTCGTTCCAATTAAGACTCCATCACTAAGACTAATGTATGTAGAAATAAGTAGAGTTACTCACCGCATCTCACTCCTCCACCTCGACGGCCGATTACGCACGACACCTCCTTACTCTTCCCAGAGTGTAGGCAAGCACTCACAAACAATGTTGTATCCCCATGTGGCCAATACTCTGGGCTTGCGACCTCTAGAACCTTGTACGTGTCGCGCATAAGGTCCATAGCAAAGTCCAGTTTTTCCTTGGATCTAGCTTTCGCCCGAGATACCACCTCATTAACCTTGTATTGAGGCCTTGAGGCTCTCAAGCTTGGTGTCGAGTTGGTCTGGTGGGGAGAGCTCTGTGACAACGTCCAGCAGTGAGAGGGTATGCTCTTCCATAAAGATGTAAAAGCTTACTCAGAGTTCCATGCTGCGAAACAAAATGAATATAAGGTTAATAAACAATTCACAACAAGCAACCATCAACTCCAAAAAAAAACTAAAACCTACAAATTATAGGACATCTACTACATCTGCGGCTGCTCCTGCCATGAGGCTCCTGGCACGACAGCTCTGGCCTGTGGCCACCGGCGCTGCCGAAAACACCAAAAACCCCGAACAAGTAGAACAAGCTAGAAAACAAATATATATCACAATGTAGGGAGCGAAGTCAGATAGAGAGGGTTGGAATGACTACTCTTGGTTTATTTCGCTGAAAAGTAAGCATTCACCTAGCAAGCATCAGCTGCAACTAAGCGATTCAAAAGATAACACGTACTAGTAATATGCAAAAGAAGCTAGAAAAAGAATGCCCAGAAAAGGGAACTTACTTTATCTCTCCGAACGAAATCACGAGATGGTGCAAGAGCACTATGTCGAGATGAAGAGAAGAGAAGAGAAGAAACATTGCAGCAGTACTGACCGTCAACAAATCCCAACATGGAAAAGAAGCAGGCCAAAACAAACTCCCTTTATGTTCCCAATCATAGATGCATGCTATCATATTATCGTGCCGGGAAAGCGTCTAAGCCACCACAACAAGGACACACACCAGGTAGAAAAGGAAACCACATACGGCAAGTGACAAGTAGAGTACTCCACATGATGCTGAAGGATAGATTTGGAGCTCAAAGCAATTCAAGACCAAAGATGCATGCTATAGTAGGGGCCTTGCCCTTCCTATTTTCTGTACTAAAAAATATGCATGAGATTTATCTCTCCCATGAAACTGTCAGAACTGATCAGGAGAGATAGATCCAGAAGCACACGCAAAGAAAGAAGACAAATGGCATTGGAGTGGTATCACTGCCAAGGGCATCGTGGACAAAATTAAAGAAACGATGTAGAACTGATCAAGAGAGACAGATCCAAAACTCATTTTGCAATTAAAGAGGACGTCCTTTTTGTTAAATTGAAAGTGAATCATAGACAAAAATGCTGGGGTTGGCATTGTTGGATGGTCAGCCATTCCTGTCCACCTTTGGGCCACTCACATATTTTTTGACGCAACTAGTGTGTCGTGTGTGCTCAACTAATTGGATTGGCATCACTGCCAAGGGCATCGTGGAGGATCAACCGTTCCTACCCCCTCTTACTGTTGTAAAATAAGTTCTATTATACAACAGCCGGTGCCTAATGTGCTCTCTTTGGACAGCTGTTACTACACTTACTAAAGATAGGTTATTCTTACGATAGCTTAAACAAAGCCTTTCGAAAAGTCGACAGCATTGTCTGATAGTTCAACTTCCCTCCATAGCTTACAGTAAGCATTGGCTTATACTCCCCGTCAGCAAGTAATAGTTTTTGCCCATTTGATTCAGCTCGATGCGAAAATTTTACTAGTATCCATGATGTAAATCTTCACATCTATATCTCGACCTGCGTTTTCTATTTTTCTTTTATGGTTTTGTAGTAGTCTTCATGCTCCTTCCTATGCCCCGTGTCATGCAATCTGAAGACAGTATGTATTACTCTGCAAGTGACAAGCTCTCCGAATGGTGAGATCTGTGTCCTACTCTGCACTTCGGTAGTGTGAGACCGACACCATTGTCTAGAAAAATGGCCATGATTTTGATTCCAGCAGTAAAAATAAGCAACTTGTGAAGTATTGCTGTGTCTAGCCAGAGTAGCTAATTGATGAGACGGTGTTTTGCTGTCTACTGATCCTAGAAGAGGAAAAATGTTTTTCTTTCATTGGAATCAGCATAGAATCACTTCACTCAGAAAAAACGTTTGGTAGAGCTTCTTCTAGATTCAGTACACACATGAAACCCTGCATGGATGCCGTCTCAGATTCACAAGCTTCAGATGAGAGCGGTGAAGGAAACATGGCCCAGGTTGAGGTAAATCACAATCAGCAGAATAACCAACACCACCATACGCACTGCATCAACTACACGGCACCATACTGAGAAGTGAAAACAATCCTTCTCAAAAGAAAATAAGGAAGAGGAAAAAAATAAAGACACTTCAGAGAGAACCACAGATAACGGCTAAGCCATCAATGCCTCAGCTGAGCAGTGAGCACTACTCGCACACAGCACACAGTAGCAGCTGCGGCAGCGAGCCTTGAAACCTCATCAATGGCGCCTCTGGCTCACTTGCACCGTGCTGCACAGTCATGGGGGCGTCATCACAGACAGTATAAGATGGGCCAGCCCCCACAAGAAGAAACCTGGATTTGGCCCATGATGATTCTACAGAAATGAGCAAGGCACTGGTCCGTGTCCAGAGAAACGACTTTCAAGCTCTGGGCGAGACCAGTGTCCCAAGCTGTTTGCATTGCAGCAGCAGCAGCAGCAGCAGCCAGAAGATGTAGGGCTAGCGTGGAGCCGTGGATGAATAGTTACACAATAAACAAAATGTGAACAGTCGAAGTTGTCGATTAAGACCGAAAAAGGACAAATATCAGCTATCATATATGGGATAGGATGTGGGTTCAAAACATATTGGATAGCAAGAGCTCAAAAAAAATGTTACACAATCTACAGCCATGCAAATTTTATCTGTTTGGTCATGCTGTAACCTGTGTAGCATGTGACTCAATTATATCGAACAAGTTAAATAATACTACACGCTATGCAGGTGTTGCTGACACAGTTCAAGGCAGAACTGGGAAATCTGATAAAGATAGTACATATATATACTGTTTTTGCAAACAATGGTACATCTTCAAGGATATGCAAGTCAGCACATATAGCATTCTACAGATTTATTATCTGATGTCACTTGAGACAAATAATTGCATCCAGCAGGACCAATGACTCAATGAGGGCCCATCAGGGTGAGAACTCAGAAAAGGGTAACAGCAAAATGGTTGAAAGAATGCAACAAAACTTGCATGTATTTTCATGAATAACTAACATGGAAGCAGATCTGATTCCACTAAAAGGCAGAACAAGAATTGGTACATATTAAGTAGTGATATCGAGCCGGGGCTCAAAGCAAAAGCCAGTGAAAAGCTGGAGAGGAAACCTTTTGCTCACAGGGCATTTCACGGACCACTTCCATTGCTTATGCATCATGTCAAAAACAAGCAAAGCAGTTGCGCCATAGCTTTGTATGTAGACAAGATCATCTGTGCCACTACAGGCAAAAACATCATCGAATTCACCGAATCCTTGGAAGAATTTGTGGGGCATCCGAGTTACCTCATGCCACTGTTTCTCATGGAGTTCCCATATTCCTATTCCTTTAATGATATCAGGTCTGTTGTGTTTTGCAATTCCCCCCACCAAAACCAGCTTCTCCTTTAAGTTTACCAGACGGCCACATGTGAGAGAACAAGGAACTGGGATTGATGTTTGCATTAACGAAGTCTCAGAAGATCCGCCAACAAGGTCATACATGATAACACCATGACGGGGGTTGACATTGCCAAGAACACCAGTGGAGTGAATTAAGCAGTACAGGACTCCATCGCATATGACACTATCATCACCTCCTCTCCAACCAATGAACACTTCACTTGCTGAAGTTACCCATGTACCACTCCAAGAATCATATTTGTATACTGAAAAGTACCATCGGACAGAATCTTCAGGAACCTGCTTGGATTTTGCCACTGTAATGGAGTACTTATGAGACAGCCGATCTACTTTGATGGCAATGGTACTGTAGTCTGGCAATGTTTCACCAGGAGGCTCCAAAAGCCTCTTGGAGTTTTTTGTGATAGGGTTAGACACAGAAATGGCGTTCCTGTTGTCATTGTCCATGAAGCAAACTAGGCCACAAGAAGAAGAGACAAAACAGCTGCTCTTGTCAATAAAAGGAAGCTCTAAATCATACCACTTACGGAGGATGGGGTCAAAAGCATAACCAGCAGCAGTTTCATTAGAGGTGAACATGAAGTACCACGGCCGTTGAGGCAACATGTGGGTCCAAAGAAATCTGCTTGAATAGATAATGCCGTACCATCTCTTGCATACTGCTGTTGCCCTTATCATGCTTGCTATAGGCAAGAATGTAAAAATCCTCTCCAGGATATCATCAGGAACGGCAGCGTCCAATGAAACTGAAAATTCCTTGTTCCCATTACTTGCTTCAGAAACAACTACAGAGTTGAATGCAGGAGTTCTAATGTGATCAACTGGAAGATAATCCCATGATGAATAGTCTTCCATGAGACCAATCATGAAACAAGGAGACACTGAGATGACCTGAAGACAAAATATGTGTGCTTCTAAGAATCAGCTGAAAACATTTCCAACTTATGCATAGATATAGATATATCCTGGAAAAGAAAGTGAAAACCAATGTAAATGATAATGGCTTATTCTTGATCAATGAAATGGTGCCTAAACCTAGTTGATTAATACCTTAATCCAAGACCACCTGAATAATATTATACTCGACTTATCAAAATGAGGTATTGGAGCTGTCAGTTCCAGCTGCATGCTGAGTACCGTCTAGATGCACTCTATACCCAAACCTATATAAAGGGGAGTCATAAACCTCTTTATTTCTAAAGGAGTAAAACCATACCCTGTTAATACTGCGTGGTATAACTCAGTCTGCCATAAGAATCGTAATTAACAATCTACCATAGCGCCAGCTCGTACATCTTTCACTATTAGAACATATTCTACACAGCAGTGGCAAACACTGGACAGACACATAAACATCAGACAAGCTCTTCTCATGGGACAGCTAGAGCACTTAGTGTTCCTCTTCCCAAATACCAGAAAGGAAAGCTGTCATAATGACACAAACGAGAAGACCAAAACTTCCCCAAGGCCACCGTGTTCCTGCAATGCAGGACCATCTGTTTTGCGATAGGACGGACCCCGCTACGCCCCCTAAAATCTTTGCAAAATAGAACTGCGCCCGCGCCTTAATTAGGTACCCACGAGCGCTGCGATGCCTAGCAATGCCGGCCTTGCGCGATGAAGGAGAACCCAACCGAACCACGGAAGGGCGGATGGACGGATTTCTTAAGTAGGGCACCGTGATGAGCGCACGAACCAGAAGCTACGCGAACGGAGAGGGTGAAGAATCTCGGCTTGCTCGAGAACGAGAACCCAACTGCAAGAAGAATGGAATCCACCGACCCAAGCGTGGGTGGGAGGGAGGGAGGGAGGGATTACTCACCAGCGCGGGAAGGAATGAGCCCGGATGGATAAGGATCCCTCCACCTAGCGGCTAGCGAGAGAGGAGCGGCGGGTGGAGGATCCGGTGCCCGCGGGGAGGTGAGGGGGAGGGAGGGTGGGGCGGCGACGGATGCGGTCTGGGCGTCTGGCGTTGCGAGTTAAAAGCGCAGGGGAGGGAGGGAGGGAGAGGTGAGCGAGCGAGCCGGAGCCCGATTGCAGCGCAAGGAAAATCCTGAGAGGGACACCTGGAGGAAACGAATCTCAAAGCAAAGTGTTTTCCTTGCTTCCGTACTCCCGTTCTCCGTCAGCTTTTTTTTTTCATCTCCTCTGGCTTTGTGTTTGGGTTTGGGAGCGTTGTTTGATAGTAGGGATCGAAGCCATCCTTAGATCAAAGTTGAATGCCTCACCAATATTTGAAGAGTCTAATTCTTCAAATGAGAAATGACTATTGATTGTGGCATCACCAACTCATTGGGTCCGAGTCGTTAACTAACCACAAACCTGTCGATGTGTGTATTGTGTTACTTTGCCCAAAAAAAAACAGTTATGCGACCGAGAAAATTGAGAGAGAAAAAATGTAGCAACCGGAAAACTAGCATTGCTATTAGTTTAAAGTTGTATAATGAAAAAGTTATACTGCACTCGCAACTGGTTACTTCTTTCGACAATTAAAAAGTTAGCAACAAAACTCGAAAACATTGATTCTTTATCCCTAACATTGGTTGGCAACGTTACTATTATGTTCATTAATGCCCGTCGATTAGAATGAACCAGCTGATATGCGTGATGCCGACCAGTAACGCGTGACCTGAATTTTGAGCGCGTAACATCAAAAATTTGTGTGGAGCGGAGCTAATCAAGATTAAGCTTTGGAATGTTCTGGCAACAGCGCGCCATCCTCAAATATATAAAAAAGCACATGCCAAAACTACATAGGAAACCAGCTAATGCGGCTCTTGTTTGAGCCGCCACCAGCTAATAATACTCTATTCCCCATTTATGAATTATTTTTTTTGAGATACCCCATTTATGAATTATTGTTCGTGATTATCTTCAGTGAGTAGCATAGATTTTTTTTGCCATAAAAAACAAACAAACATTTTCGAAGTAGTTTCCAACACCTTGGAACCGCGTGAAAAGAGAGCGCAGCAGAAGGCGGCCCCCCCGGAGCGCAGCAGAAGGTTTGAGTATCGGCACGCGACGTGTCAGTGTCACGACAAGCCGGCATGGGCGCGGCCGCACCGGTGCGGCGGATCGGAGTCGGAGCACGTCGCGCGCCGCCTGCCTGCCGCCCAGGTGCACGGCACGAAACAATCGCCGGCACGGCTCCTCGGAATGCATCGCCCTAAACAATAATCGCCCGCCGCGCCGCGCGTGGAACCCAGCACGTCAGCCGCAGGGGTCCGCAGCAGGCAGCGCTGCCGGGTGCCGGCGGCGCGCCCGACGACCCCTCGAGCGGCGCCAGCCAGCCGCCAGGCGCCGGAGCGGCGCTCGATCGCTTGCCGCTGCCGCGTTGCTCTCGGTCGGTCTCCGTCTCCCTCCCCATGCTTCCTGGCTGGCTGCGGCCCTGCCACGCACCCCGGCGGCCCACGCGCTGCATGCGGCGGGAGCGCGACCTGGCGGGCGTACGCGCCATGGCAGGCCAGGACCCCCGCCCCGGGCACGGCAGCAGAGGCATCCAGGTCTCGTACACGTCCGTACTGGCGGGCTCCCTCCCAAGTCCCAACCGCCGAACCGAAGCGGCGGCGCAGTGGCCTGAGGCTACTGGTAGGGACCGTAATAAACGGAGCCTCTCCCGCCGCGGGCCACTTGTGGGAGCGGCTTTTTTTTTCGCTGGCTGCTGCTGCTGCGGCCGGGCGCCCGGCAGCGAGCAGCGAGCGCCGCAGAGGCGCCGGCCGCGAGCGAAAGCAACGTGCCATGGCCCATGCCCGCGCCGCGCAAGCGGCCGTAGCCGCGCCATGGACCATCCTATCTATCCTGTCTAGTGTAGTGGCTACGGCGGGCTCCGCGCGCGCGCGCGCCGGGTCTCGCCTTTTCCCGCGCCGCGCCGCCCCGCGGCTGGGTGGGGGTGGCCGATCCGCCGTAGCCCGTAGCCGTAGGGGGGTCGCGGCGGGGCGGGGCGGGGCCCTGCGGCACGCCGCGCGCGCCTCGCCGGTGTCGCCGGCGGCCGGTCGATCACGTGCCGCGGCTCACCTCTCGCTTTCGGGCCGGATGGCGCCGAGGTCCGATGGCTGGATGGCCTCTCGCGGTCTCGCCCTCACATGCGATGCGTGCCCGATCCGTCGCTTTAAGCCCCGCCCAGAGGGGCGGCCGGACCCGTACTGTTCCGCCATAACCCGACGCACAGTCCCCCCACCCCCAAGCGGCCAAGCCCCAACCCTACACGGCCGACGACGCACCTGCAGTGAGCGAGCGAGCGAGCGATCCGTGATGGGTCGGCGTCGTGCGGTCGGTCGCGTGCCCTGCCCCGGCGGCCGGCCGGTTTGTTCAGGGCTCGGCCTCGCCGCAAGGCTCCAAATGGGCGAGGAGCTGGCTTGGCTTGCAGGACGGCAGGCACTGTACGCGCTGCTGCCTCTACAGGCAGGTCCCTTTCTGTGTGCGGAGAAAGAAATGGCAACCGGTCTCGTTCGCGGCTCCACGAACACGCCGGGTTCTCAGCTTGAAGCCGAAGCAACCGCGAGGCTGCGCCACTGCAGCTATGATACGAGCATGTGAGATGCTACACGCCTAAGCTAGTAGTACTAGGTGCCTACCGGCACTCGGTCCTCCAGCACGCGAGCAACAGATATCCTGGCTCCATTGACTTTTTTTTTTCCTTTCTCCTCTTCTGCTTCAGCTTTCTGCTTAATCACTGTAGTATATCACAGGGAGTGCCTTTACTGATTACTGGAGTACTAGATCAGTAGATGCCTGGAAGCTGAAATGGACTAAACAAATTCGAAATACTACTCGTATATATCTTGTGTGATCAGTGATGCAGTCCTACCAAATCTCGTTTCAGGAACTTAACTTCTCCACCTAGGGTAAGGCCGTTGGCGACCAAAATTGGCAGCAACATGTACCGACCGGTCTAATCGGTGCTCTCAAGCGGTCTGACCGGTCGAAGCATCTGTAGCCGGTTTGGCACGACCGACCGGTCTGACCGGTCGAAGCATCTGTAGCCGGTTTGGCACGACCGACCGGTCTGACCAGTCTGACCGGTCCAAGTGGAATCCGAATACAACTAGGGATTTTAATAGACTTAGATCTTGTAATAGGATTTCTTGCGGGATAAGTCCACCCCACCCTATAAATATAAAGGGTCACGGCCGATTAGGGTATCCAATCGATCAAATATACAACACTTTTATCTTTTTTTTTGCCCTAGTTTTTTCCATCTACTATCTGTAGTTCCTCCTTCGTCTCTACGTCGATTGAGAGCGTTCTAGGTGGCCTGCCGATTCTAGAACAACCCTGCGTGCGCCTGCCCCGACGGGTCCTTTCCGGGGCGACGTTCGTTGGTTTCGCCGCCGGCCTGCCCGGCGACAACCGGTCTGACCGGTATACCCGACCGGTCTGACCGGTCTGAGCATCGGCGCTGCGTTGTGCCATCGCTCGCTGCGCGTTTGTAACACCCCAGATGTTAATTTCATGTTTACTCGCTAATCTCGAGCCTAAACTTGTCATTAGCGTTAACTGAGTTTGCATAGTATATTCCACTTTAGCTGAGTTCGATAGTGTTTTTCTCCATAATCCAAGCCTCAAATTAACTTTCGCCTAAAACAAAAGTTGTAGATCTTCTCTTCTCTACAACTTCTATTTTGGTCAAATTTCAAGTTTCTTTATGAAATTTTGAGTTTTATCTGGTCAAACCGAGTCAAAAATTGGTCAAACGAGTTCACTGTGATCCCCTGTTCTCCCCTGTGCGCGCCCATGCCGCGACCGGCGACGCGGCGGCAACTCCACGCGTCGGCCGTCGGCGAACCTCGCCCTTCGCGCTGCTCTGTTCTTATCCGCTCGCGAGGCCTCATCCACTTTCCCCGTTCCCTTCTTCTTCCTTGTGCTCGCGCCGAGCTGAGCCCGAGCAGGGCGCCGCCGCTCGCCGCGTCGGCCGTCCCTCGCCGTCGTGCCTCGATTCCTTGCGCCCCAAGCCGCCACACCTCGCCCTTCACCTCCTCCGCCCCTCCACGAGCTCGGCCGTGCCGTTTCCCGGCCGGAATCGGCCTGCGCCATCGTGGCCGCCATTGCCGCTCCGCCCGAGGTCCGCCCCGCCGTCGATCTCCTACTTGCGGCCTCCGTTTTCTTCGAGCGACCACTCAAATCGACTGTATGTGATCCAGTGAAGCTCAAGCTCCCCTTCGTTTCGTGTGTTCGTCGAGTTTCCACGCGCGTTCCCAGCCATGCCGCCGCGCCCGCCACCGTCGCACGCCGCAGGCTGCCTCTGCGTGGCCCTGGGCCGAGCCTCCACGCACGTCGACACCGGCCAGCCGCGCTGGTGCTCGCCCCGCCCCACAGCGCCGCCGCTTGGCCCTGTGCTAGCCGGAGCCACAGCGCCGCCGCCACACGCAATAGCCGCCGCCGCCCCCTAGGCCGCCGTCGAGATCCCTCCTCCGCTCTCTCTCCGCCCCAACCTACCCTGCAGCGAGCTTCCCTTAGCCCCAGTGAAGCTCCACGGCACGGCGCCGTTCACCCAGCCTCGCAGGAACTCGCCTTGCGCCGCCGCCTTGTGCCGTCCGCCCCTGCTCGCCGCGGGTAGGCCGCGTCCGGCCGTCCCCAACCCCGATTCGACCCACCATGACGTAGCTCTCTACCTCCTCGAGCTGTTCTCCCACTTCCCCCTCGCCGCCGGCGACCAGAGCCGCCGAAATCCAGCCGCCCATGCCTCCTCTGCTCCAAAGTCCAGCCAAGGGCATTTCTAC
This sequence comes from Panicum virgatum, assembly GCF_016808335.1. Classification (NCBI taxonomy): domain Eukaryota; kingdom Viridiplantae; phylum Streptophyta; class Magnoliopsida; order Poales; family Poaceae; genus Panicum; species Panicum virgatum. Next base: position 42,515,599 of record NC_053140.1, on the reverse strand, counting down.
GAATCCCCAAATCTTTACAGGGGTCTATCTGCAAAAGTTCATTTCCTTTTTAGTTTCAAAAATAGTGAACTTTGAATATTTGTATAAAATATTAGAAAAATCAGAAAAATACAAACTAAAATTTGTTGGATTCCCTGTTCTAAGATCTACAACTTTCCCTACAAGTTGATCTTTAGTTTCTAAATAGTTTTTGTTCTAATTTAAATGTTATTTTAAGTGGTTGCAAGCTTTGAAAATGCATAGTAAATAGTAGAAAAATGGTAAAAATATAAAACTAGTTGGGTTAGCTTTGTTTTGGCATGTAGAACTTAGGAAAAATATTTAACCTGCTGGTTGTTTAATGTTTTTATGATATTTTGATTTAATCATGAGTAATGCTTGTTTTTTCTTGTTTATTTAATATCTGCAGTTCTGGATGTCCAAAAATTATGGAATTTATGCAGTAGCTTACTCTTTGCATGTTTATTTCACTGTAAAAATTTCAGAACTAGAAGTATGTGTATGTTTGTAAATTTGTTTTTGTTCAGTTTGTCTTGTTGAGGCTAATTTAAATGTTGTTTGTTATAAACAAAGGCTGGTAAGTTTTTGTTGCACCCCTTTACCAATCTTATGTCATGCCAGTTAATTTGTGTGCTAATTTATGGTTGCCAGTAAGTGCTGTTTTTGTTTAGTTGCTAGTTATAGCTCTCCCTTTGGTGTTGTTGCTAAAGAAATCCATTTCTGTATGTGTATGCTCTCAGCGAAGCGCTTATTTCAAATTGTTTTTCGGGTTCTTGCATTAGGATTGGAACGTGGTTGGCTTTTGCTAAGCTTATTTCTGGTTGCTTGTTAGTTAATTAATTCTTTGGTTACTTGCTTTGCTTTATGCATAAGTTTGGTCTTTTCTAAACAAGCTTAATAATACTTCTTGTAGGAAACACTTCAGGCTAAAATAAATTGAATGAACTCTCTTATTGTAGCGCCAACTCATTTGGCCTTTTGAGCTTGTTTGCGGTGCTTACTTGATAAATAATTTCCTAGTCAGGTCTTTCTTGTAATTGCATTGCATCATGAGTACTAATGCATCATGTGTTGTTTTCTTTATGATCATGCACTCGCCTTGTTGCATATCATTTAGGTACGCTAGACGTATAATGTGTGGACGTGGAGCACATGCTGACGGAACCGAACCACAAGACGGTGCTGGGTGGACGCATCGTGAAGAAAGAAGGACCCGCTGGAGCAACCAAGGACCCGGCTCAAAGTCAGAAGGGCCCAAGACCTTGTTAGTACTAACACTGACTTAGTGTTAATTCCAGGCAAGCCCCGGAGCATAACTCTTAATTTCAGTATTCAATGTTTATTATATAATTATTGTGCATTTACGTTTCTAGGAGTTGATTGGAACTATAGATGCATGATCCCTAGGTTTCCTCAGTTACTCTACTAGTTTGCAGATCATTAGTATTGAAATGCTTAATTAGGACTCGGTAGAAGTCGGGTGATTCCTGTCACTTGCGAGTTATAGGTCCTTGTTACTTCTGGTAAAGTATTTGAGAAGGAATGAATGAGGAAGAAAAATGGAGACCGGACAGGAAATGATGTTGAGATGTAAGTGAGGGCAACAGGACAGGGTCCTGGTGTCTTAGATGGCCCCGTCTGTGTCGATTGAGGACCGTAACATTGTTGGCAGTGTTTATCGAGGATTGAACAGTACTAACCACATAGCGAAAGTAGGAGGTAGTCGAAACCGGTAAACTGTGTACCGCTTTACGATGATACTTTGAATTTTGTCCTGCTACGCTGGGCGTGGAATGATGGCGGGTGTTGGATTGGATGTCGCCTCCGGGTTCTCCAGGAGTTCACCGTGAGGGGCCCTTCACCTGGGTTTTAGCAGGCGTAGTTTAGATATCGTGGTAATGATGGGAATAGCTGACGCGTGTGGCTCGGCGTGGTTTGCATGTGTCGTGTGAGTTAGGTCCACCTTTGTCGGTACCCCAGGACTGGGGTACCCCCTCTTGCTGTGTTTAGGCAAGAGTCTCGTAGTTATCCTTAACTATGCCCTGACGGCCGAGCAGCCGGACCCCTGTGGTCCGGAGCCCTACTCTCCCGGCAAACGGTCCCGGACCCGCTCCCCACTTGAGGAGGGTCCGGTGACGCCACATGTCCCGGAGGAGGTAGCCCTCAGCCAAAACAGTTGGGGGCCCCGGACCTCCCAGGGAGTTCCGGACCCCATATACTATCCGGATCCCTCAGCAGGGAGGAACCGGCACCCCGCCTGGGGCTGATCCAGAGCCGCCACGTATCTGTAGGTGAGGGCACGCGCGCGGGACCGCGTGGCTTCCACTGGAAGACTCGCCTACCTACCGCATTCAATACGGTAGGCGGAAGAACGCTCTGCCACAACAGAGCCCGAGGCGGCTTTTGCCAGGTTGCACTGTTGATCGCGTGTTACCAAGGCGCGCAGTGCAGTCGCTGGCGCCGCCCACGCCGCGTATGTCAGTTTACTATGCCAGTTGGACACGACGGCTCAGTTTCGCCCATTATGATGCCTGCACGGTAGCCTCGACAGACTACGCCGCAAGCTATATTGCCCCAACGGGCGCCTCGCCGATGGGACAATGTAAAGACCCCCCTCAGTCAGAGAGTCTACAGGGCAATGAAGCGTATCCGAGAAGAGATTCTCAAACGTTGTAGCTCCATTGAAGCCTTCTGCGCAGTATATTATACATCCACGTTAGACCCACCTGTCGGGGTCCGAACGCCTGTGTATGCGTCCCCTTGGTCTATAAAAGGGAGACGCTCGCTAGAGGAAGGGGATTCAAGCCGGCTGGGCAGAGGATAGACTCATTCATACTAAGTGCAATACACCACACAGTGGACGTAGGGTATTACGCTCCGACGGCCCGAACCACTCTAAATCCGTGTGTTCTTGCGTTCTTGCCCCCGAGCTAGATCGGCCTAATAGCATGGCACTTCCCCGAGTACTCCCCCTCGGGGAATAGGCGGGTGTGTTCCGCCACCCGGCTGTGGGTACCCCCAAAAGCCCACGACAACCTTGTAAGGTTAAATCGGATCGATTCGCCGTGACTCGCGGTTATGAGAGCCTTGATCTCTTTGTCACATCGTAATAAAGAAGTGGAATGAGAATGGCAATGTGATGAGATATGTTTATGATACTTTTAAAAAATATAATGTGATATACCATGTTTGCTCTAGATGTTTATGCAAACCTAGTTGATATTTGTACATTAAACTTGAGCTAAAATATTGAAAGTAAGGATCCACTATTAGTCGCTTTCCAGCAAAAATAAACTTAAGAGCCAAAAAACGTTGCATGTCTAGATAGTGGGCTAAGTGTACCAATGTCGGGTAAGTCTTGCTGAGTATTAGTATACTTAGGGTTGGTTGTTATCTTGTTTTTCAGGTGTAACTACTGCTGGTTGGAGTTAACCAGGATTCACATCGGTGGGCTCGATGTGACATCCTCACGTCATCGTAGTTATCGTTGTTTTTCTAAACTAAATTTCTATTTAATTTTCGCTACATTTTGAACTCTGATATTTTACGTAAACTTGTTTGAAAAACTCCGCATTGTAAATTAACTTTGAGAACTTTTATCTGCTTGTAATCATCTGTGCTCGTCTTCGTGCGAGACTTCCAGTGTTTTTCGATCCTTAATCCGACAGACGACCGGATTACACCGTTTTAAGTGTGTGATAACTTGATTAGCTATTAAGATGATAATTAGTACACTTAAACTGGTTTAATTTGGACGGTTCTGCTACAGCAGCGTTCTAGTGCTTTGGTGTGTTAGCCCTATTCTGCGCCAACACAGGCCACTCGTAAAAACAGGCCTACGCACATGAGCATTGAAGGGGGGGGGGGGGGGGGGGGGGGGGAATCAGAGATGAAATTTCTCGATCATGCATGACTGCAAGAGCTGTAACGCTGCTCCCTGCAACAGTACCCGCATCTGCAGCGAGTAGCTGCTAGCTGGACGACGGTGCCTGAAGCTAAGCTAGCTCTAACACAGTAATCCAGCAGCGCGAGCAGGCCATCGGCCGTCCGTCTCAGGTTAAAAACAATGGGAGATCGAGGCCACGCATGCGTGTTTCGTTTTCTGAGAGCACAGCTTTATTTACGTACACGGCCGCCAGGTCGGACGGCGGCCAAGAACGTGGACGGCCCCCACAGACGCTGGCTGTGGCCAAGGCGCGCAGCGAAGATCGATGCGATGCGAGCAGCAGAGGCCAGGGCGTCTGCCTGCCAGGAAATGCGTGGCCAGGTTTCTCGCGGGGCACGGCGAGCGCTGGGCGTGCATGGCATGGAGCACGGCGAAAGTGTGCGGCCATTAGCAGCAATTGGGGCAACGCTTTCCGGAAACTCTGTCGGCAACGCAAAGATGCAGAAGAATCGTAAAGAAACAAACCATCTGATGTGTACTAAACGCATGATCTCCCAACTTTAGGCCCTGCACATAATCAAAGGTTCAGTCTCGACAGATTTAAAAATCGCCCGGCATGGGAACAAAAACAGCGCTCGAGTACGTACACGCATCTTTGTTGACGCGCACAAGCACAAAACCATAGAAAAAAGAGTTTACATTGAAACATGGGGAGGGGAGGAAACCTCCAAGAGACACCGTGGGGCCGGGCGGGGGCAGCGAGTGGCGAGCCCACTAGAGGCAGCTCCTCCTGTGTCTGTGTTCCCTTGGTCATCTGCGACCGCACCAAGCGATGTCATTGCCATGCTTTGCCTGCTTCGTTCTTGCCACATTTGCGCTTAACCTCTCCACTTGTGGCACACCGTCTGCCCTGAACATTTCGCCTCGGAAAAGCTCCTCTCCTCTCATCCATGATGCCCAAAGCACAGGCCCGGCTCTGGGCCTAGGCGGGAGGGGGCGACCGCCTAGGGCCCACGGCCGAGGGGGCCAGGATCAAATATGTACTATACAACATCGATACACATGAGTATAGGCCTAACAGCAACTGACTGTAGATCGCTTGGCTCGGCATACGGAAAAGAACTAAGCGTCGAGTCATCCATCCGTCATCGCGTCGCTTCGCATCGCAGACTTCGTGCTCCTGCCTTTTTTTGACTGCCGCCGCCCGCTCGGCGTCCGTCCGACCGTCCGGCGACGCTGGTGTCTGGCTGTCCGGGGATCGCCTGCTACCGGCCTGCCTTGAATCGTGACGCATTAACTCATCCCCTCCACACCGCAGCAACCTTTTGTAATCAGCAACATCAAATCGTCGGTGAGTAACTATAACTAATCTAATAATCTGTTACTTTGTGACTATCAAACTCTGTTAGATACTTAGATTTATAGGTTTAAACTTCTAACTTTACTATTTATTTTCCTTTACAATTTAGGTGTTAGAATGTTACGAAGCATTTGTCGGGATAATGTTATATTACAATTTAGGTTTAAACTTCTAATGTTCTAATTTTCTTATTATTTATTTATAAAGTATTTGAGGTAATTATATTAGCTTTTTAAAGTTCTTTTAGTTTGTATATACTATCAATAATGTTCTTTACAAATTAAATATATATTATTAGTACTAATATCTTTTTTATCATGTTATAAATAAAAAAATATTTAGCCTAAAGGGCCTATAGCGTCTGGTTCGCTCTAGGACCCTTGAATTCATAGAGCCGGCCCTGCCAAAGCAACGGGGCATGTCCCCTTTGTTCCATGCATTTATACCGTAGTATATGCAGCAGCAACGAAACTCGAAAGGGGCTGGACCTGGGGGCGACAAGTAGCTAGCCCTCCAACGTGATCTCTGCAATTTGGTATCTAAGGCAAAAGCATTCAGGCAACAGCATGACAAGTGTGGGATCGAACAATGGAACAACTTGTGAGGTGCTTGACGATGCTCGCCGCCGCCACCAAAGACATCCCACAAACTCTGCACCCGGAAAAGCTAAAAGGGTGATTTTTCTTCGTCTGAAGGAGAAAAACGAACGAATGGTGTCCAAGTAACCCACGGCCACGAACTGCGCGTAGAAAAGAATGGCAGAAACCAGACCGTGTCTCTGCACTGCCCGTCGATGCGTGGGCGCAGCAACTTGAACCGGGGCTACGTGGATTACAATTGGAAGAGGGAATTGCCAGAAGAAGAAGAAAGATGTGTGGTGTGTGAGGTGCCATGGAGTGGCCATTGATGCAAGGTCGCAATCGCCAAGTACTTCTTTTATGGGTGCTTTTTGGAGGATTATGCAGTGTCCAATAAGCGCATTAAGCAAAAGGAGCAGCAGGCTCCACGCACGTAAGCCTGACGGCCTCGAGTGTCCCTTTCAGTTCTGAACTGTCAAACAGTTTGCCCCAATGAAGAAGTCATTGTGGAAAGGGGTTTGTGAGATGGAACATGCGAAATCAGAACATAGGATCCTACCACAGAAAGTGGACGGGGAAAATCGCGCACATCACATGACAACCGATGGAAATGATGGCAACTTTAGAATGCAGATGGTAAAAGAGGCCACCATTATGAAAACAGTGGGGAGAGGTTGCACTGTGGCGGCAATTCATGCAGGAATCACTTGGAGATTGCAGACAAGTGAGCTTGCTTCGGCCCTTCAGTTCTTGAATCAAAACTTGCAAAACAATTAAGAGCTGCCTGATCTGACATGCATGTGTTGCCAAGAACAGGCACCATGGTTTACACGATTAGGTGGGCGGCCAACAAGAAGACCAAGTACCTTCCACAACATCCACATTAAAAAAGAATACTATCACGATTGGACATATGACAACCAAGGGGCATGGGGGGATTGGAAACCATGGAATGATCCGGAATGATCCGAAATCATGGAACTTGAGAAACTATTGAAAAGAAGCACCTGAAAGGTTAAAAAGGCACAACCTTCATGCAGCCATGCTAGATGTTAGCAAAATCACGCAGCAACATTATACTCAAATACTCAACAAGGCCCCAACCTCAGTGGCATAGAACGACTATAGGCCCTAAAAGAAGCCTATAATATTTTTTAGGGTTAAAAAGAAGCCTGTAATAACAAGCACAATATCAAAGCAGCAACTCAATCAAGACAAATATTTGGCCCTATTTGTGCACTGCAGAAATTTTACAATGTTATTGTGCTGGGCCATTCCAGAACTTGTGGACTGAGCTACAGCCATCGTTGGCCCGACCCAATAATGAGGGAGAAAAGTTTACAAGGAAATGGCCTTGCTGCGGGGAAGAATCCAATTTGCTATGTTAGGCTGTAGCCGAGACGGACAAAGATTGAGGCGGCCCACGGCCTGTCAAGAAATTTCCTCACCACGACCTAGCTACGGAATACTGCGTATCGCGGCCCGCGTAGGCGTGTCGGGCTGGACGAAGCGCTACTTAGCGGGCCAAGTGTGAGTTGCGGGCCGTGTACTTCGGAGACCTGATTTTTTTTTCTTCTTCTTTTGATGATTCTGACTTGGGGGAGACTTTGGTGGTCTCCTTGGACACAATACAGACACAGCGAAACCCAACATTTTGTAAGCCGTTTCGCAAAAAAAAAAACATTTTGTAATCGGCGCCAAAGGTGCTTACACTTTTGACATTAGCACGGTGCGGCGATGCAAACTTGCGACTTCCGAACACCGTCTGCACATAGGGGTGGGCATTCGGTCTATTCGGGTATTTCGGTTCGGTCTATTCGGGTTTTGCAAATTTCGGGTTTCAAAAAATGAGAACCGAAATTTTAAAAACAAAATTAGGAACCGAACCCGAATAGACCGAATATTTCGGTTCGGTCTATTCGGTCCACCGAATTAACCGAATAATAAACACACTCTCATCTTCCATCAAAATATATGCAATGAATAGTTAAATAGAAGTACGAGTAATAGCGATAAGTAACTATGAAAAAATAGCATAATGAAATAGACATACAAATATTAAGATGAGATAACAACTATTAGCTAATAAGTTCAAAAATCACATAAGATATCATGGCATACCAAGAGTTTGAATGAATTTCGGGTTATTCGGTCTATTCGGGTTTTGGAGGCTAGGAACCGAACCCGAACCCGTACCCCGAATTAAACCATAAGTGTGGACCGAACCCGAACCCGAGAACCCGAATAGACCGACATTTCGGTCTATTCGGTTCGGTTCGGTTTTTTCGGATTTTAAACGCCCACCCCTATCTGCACATACGATCAGAGAGCAAACGGTTAAAAAAATACAGCAGAAGCACTAGAAAATCCTTCTCACGCGTCCTGTAAATTCTCTGCGACTGCGAGCGACGTGGACGCGTCGAGCCCCCGGCTGGACTGATTGATTCGCCAATGAAACGAGCGAGGGCGGGCAGCAGAGCCGCAGGGCTCGCCGTCCCATCGCCGGAGGCCGGAGAGCGAGCGGCGAGCCCACGGCGACGCGACGCGACTGGATGGGACGCGTGAGCCCCGTCAAAAACCGCACGCCAGGAGCCTGCCCAGGACGGACGCCGGACGGGCGCAGCAGCAGCAGGGTGCACGCGGACACTCCACTCCAGCGTCCCGTCGCCACCCACGGGGCCGGGCCGGGGCAGCAGACTAGACTAGACAACTCGTCGCCGGGGCCCGCGCCGCGGTGCGGGTGCTCCGGCAAGCGCGCGGCCGGGCATGCATGAGCATGGCCCATGCCCGCGGCGGGGATTCCCTCGGCGCCGGGAAAGCGGGGCTCGCCGCAGGATGGGGGCCGTCGGTCGGCGGCGGAGCAAGCTAGCCGTGCGAGCGCAGCGTCGTCGGCTCCCATCAGGTCGGGCCGTGGCCCGTGGGAACGAACGCGCGCGCGCCGCGCTCGAGCGGTGGCGCGCCCGGCGAACGGGCGGCTTTCTGCCGGGGCGTGGCCTGTAGACGTGCCTGCTCCGCGTCCGACGTTGTCGCAGTGCACCGACCAGCAGTAAGCAGTGGGCCGGCCTATACTGGTTAGTTCAATGGCGCGCGGCAGTGAGCTTGTATTTACCAGCTTGCTCTGAAGATGAATACCGCACAAATTTGAAGGTGCGAAACAGAATACTAACACACATGTTTGGCCACTAAATTTTGCTCTATACTAAACTAATTAGACAGGTCATTTGCAAGTAGCAACACCACACTTACCAACCGCCTCGAGTGAAATTCCAACTCTCCTCACTCTCTCTATTTTTTTTTACCGCTGGATCAAAATCAAACGATTCTCCTTCATCTTCTACCTTCGGACACCTCTTCTTAATCTTCCAGTTCATCTTCTACCTTCAGACACCTCTTCCTAATCTTCCAGTGCCAGCCCGCCACCTGCCGCTGTAGGGTCGAGATGGCGGACTAGAGGGGGGTGAATAGTCCTTTCAAAAACTAATTGCGCCGGCTAACCGAAACTTATGCAGAATTGAAACTATTCGCTTAACCAAGACTTCACCCCTCTAACTATGACTCTAAGGCACCTCCAAAAAAATCTTACACAAAGCAAATAGAGTGCCAAACTAGTAAGAGCTCTCCTAACAATTCTAATGCCAAGTCACACAAGCCTAAGCACTAGTACTTCACAAACCAGGGGAGCTCCTACACAATTCTAATGAGCAAAAGCACAAAACCAAACCTAAGCTCACTAGATGTTCAAGGACAAGGATCCACAATCCAAATACAAGAGCTCAACTTGCTTAGCTACACAATCTAAGCACGAGCAACTAATTAAGCTATACAAGCTAACTAGTTACACTAGGATCTCTACTTCTAGCTAGTCAAGCAAGAAGATGATTAGCAAGCTACACAAGCTAACTAATCACTAGAGAGCAACTACACAAGCACAAGATATAGATGAATGTAAATACAAGGCTTGTGATTTGGAAAATGCAAACCACCGAGAAGAGTAGACAAAATTGACACGGTAATTTTTATCCCGAGGTTCACTTGGTTGTCACCAAGCTAATTCCCGTTGAGACAAGCTCCAAGGTTGCCGTCGATCCTCTTGCTAGTGGTGACTCTCAAGTCACACTCTCCCATGTGGAGTGCTCACACCGAGCTCTATCATATGATCCGGCCGGACTACTTGTTTCTCTTCACGTCTCGCTCAACTAGAGTTGCTCATCGCGGCTCCCGCGGGGTGAGCACAATACCCCTCACAATCTCTTCTCCGGAGCACCGCACAATCTTCTTGCGGGCTTCAACGGAGCCTCTTCCCATCAAGCCGTCTAGGAGATGGCAACCTCCAAGAGTAACAAGCACACCGCCTTGCAAAACACGATCACCTAGTGCCACTCGATGCAATCTCTCAAAGCAATCGCACTAGAATTGCTCTCTCACTCGATCGGATGATTACTATCAAGTTAGAGTGAGTAGAGGGCTCTCAAGCACTCTCACACATGGACACCAAGTCCCCAAGGTGCTCAGCAACCTCAAATGGCCGGCCACACCCTCTATTTATAGAGGGAGGCCCCAAACTAGCAGTTACACTCAAATCCCGTGAAAACAGAGTTTTCGCGGACTGTCCACCTCACAGAGACCGGACCGTCCGCCATTCAAAACCAACGGCTAGAACTGCAATGATTATGTGTCAGAGTCGACCGTTAGAGCCCCGGGCGGACTGTCTGCACCCCTGGGGCGGACCGTCCGCGGTTCAAAACTTCAAACCAACCGATTTGCAAACGTCTCTGACTAAATCCGGAAGTGACCGGCGGACTGTCTGCACCCCAGGGGCGGACCGTCCGCCGTTCAAAAAGTGAGCACACACAGAAACCGCAGTGTTGTAAGGATCACCGGGGTGTCCGACCCTAGAGGGGGAGGGGGTGAATAGGGTCGCTAATCGCTTTTTAACCTAGGGCTCAATCTAATTGCATAAGATAAACCTAACATGTCCTACACATGCTAGTTATGACTAAGGTTTATCTATGCTACTCTCTACTTACCCCAAAATACTTGCAACATATAGCCAATCCTAACCAAACTAACTAGGAAGGTAAAGGCACGCAAGATAAAGTAAATGCGGAAACGTAATATGGTAAGTAAAGAGGTAAGTGCAAGAGGGATGCAAACTCCCGAGTGGACACGGTCATGTAACGTGGTTCGGCACAAACGCCTACGTCCACGGGACACCGAGGCTCTTCCGATCATCGTCTTGCACTACGCCACCAAGGCGATGCCGGCAAGCAAAGGCAAGTGCCCCTAAGACACTAAGTCTCGTGCACCGCCACCGTCTCTCTCGGTCACCCGGCCGAAATCCACTACGGAGCTTCTCCACCAAGGAGGGGGCCTCCTCTTCCCCCGCACAAAGTGTCGTTGCCACTCCACACCAAGACGGAGGGTCACACGACGGATCACAAGTTGCTTGCCGCAGCAAGACTTCTCTCAAGGGAGCTCTCGCAAGAACTAATCCCTATTACAAGCACTAAGCACTCTCACAAGTGTGCTTAAGCCTATATGATGTACAATGAAGCTCTAAGATGGTTGGAGATGATCTTTAACTCTTGTATGCTTGTATGGTCTCCAGCAACCTCAATTGACCCGGCCTTGGGGGTATATATTGGCAGCCCAAGCAAATATAGCCGTTGGAGAAAAGCTGCCAGAAAAACACTTAACGCCGGTTAATCCGACGTACCTCCAAAACCATCACCGGTTCAACCGGTGTATGTAAACTGCCCACTTGAAAACTAGCCGTTTGCAATCAACCGGTGTATCGTCGGTTTAACCGATGTATCGTCGGTTTAACCGGTGAGTGTAACTTCTTAACGTTCCATGAAAAATCACCTCTCTGGACAACTGAACCGATGAGATTGACCGGTGCATCATCGGTTCAACCGGTGTATGTATTTTCCTCGGTCTTCATCTGTCAATGCACCGACGTATGCAATTTCTTTAGCGTCGGTTAATCCGGTGTAAAAACCCTAGCCCGTAGACCTTCTATGTGATTGCACCAGTGAGTTCATTTTGCCCTACGTCGGTTTAACCGATGATAGCAAAATGCCTCAATCCTTGTCCCTTGGACCGAAGAGCTTTCAGGGGTGGCCCTTCGGGCCTAGCTACGCCTATCTTCTCTTTGTCATCACTTGAACCTAAAAGTCTGGGAAAGTTCATCTTAACAATCATATTAGTCCAAGTGTTGTGTGTGTCATCAATCGCCAAAACATTATATTGAAATATGGTATGAGAGGCCATTTTCGCTACAAGTGTTTATGTCCCAGAAATTTCAGTAGGAGGCGGACCGTCCGTCCCCAAGGGCCGGACCGTCCGCAGTACAATTTGGACACCCAAGACAGAACTACCAAGTTTCTGCGCTCGTTTCAGCTTTTAAAGGCGGACCGTCTGCCCCCATGGACCGGACGGTCCGCAGTTCATTTTGGACCACCAACAGAGCCAAAAACGGTTCTGTTCGAGCTCATCCGAGATAACAGCGGACCGTCCGCCCCCCAAGAGCGGACCGTTTGCAGGTCTATTTCCAGCAGAAATGTACCTCGGTAAAACGGCCATAACTCTTAGCTCCAATGTCCAAATTTGGTGATCTTGGACTCTATGGAAAGTTTATTCAGAGGGCTACACAACCCAACTGAATATTTGATCCAAAACACAATGGATCAAAGCAGTATTTCACTCTAAGAGCCAACCTAATTTCTGAAGAACACCGAAAAACCTTTCTTGCTTCCCCAAGTTGATAAACATCAACTCCAACTCTTTCTCCTTTGCAAATATGCCAACAACACCACGTGAACAACACCATGTGCATGTGTGTTAGCATTTCACAAACATTTTCAAAGGACTTTCACTTGATCTCACCACGCCACTCGATCCTAGCAACATCGCAATATTAGATCGCTCAACTGGCACTAGATGACCGATATGCAAACAAGTTTGCCCCTCTTGATAGTACGGCCATCTATCCTAAATTCGGTCATGCACTTCTCTACACAACCTTTGACCGGTGAAATAAAATATCCTACAAGTCATACTTTTGCCTTGTGCATTCCATTTCATCTTCCCAAATATTGATGCCACACAAGTACCAAAACTCCATCAAGCCTTTTGATCATCATCATGAGTCAACACGTGGCTTGATCTTCCTTGAATGATATGATCCACTCCATATCATCACATGACCTCTTTGGTCCATCGATCTTGACCTTGCTCGCTCTTCATCGTTGCCTCGGTCCATCAGCGCTAAAACTTGCCCAAGCTTCACCGCCTCGCGGTCCCTCGCTTTAAATCATTGACTTGTCATTCTCCATTGCAACCGGTCCATCAAGCAAAGCCTTATCTTGATCTTCTCCACTTTGGTCACAGAACTCCATGTCATGTCTCATATGCAACGAGTTCCTCCATCACACTATATGAGCATAGCATCAACCCTTAGCCATTTCTCCTCCATGGCACATGTCGCTCATACTGGTGTCTTTGTGTGGACTAATCTCCTGTATATCTCGACATAAACACTTATTAGTCCACCTAAGTTGTCACTCAATTACCAAAACCAAACAAGGGCCTTTCGATCTCCCCTTTTTGTTAATTGATGACAACTCTACAAAGATATGGAAATTAAGCATATTCCAAGCTAGCACTTCACACATGTGTAAATAGCCAACTTGGTTTGGATTTTATGTTTCTTATCCACCATTAAGACTACTTGTAAAAGATTGGATAAGCACCATAAAAATCCGACTTGGTAGTGATAACTCCCCTTACTTGTGTGCTCAAGAGATTTGGTTTTAAACTTACACACATGCATAAATATGAAATTTGTGGGATTGTTATCACTACTAAGTGATGCTAAGGTATATAGGATAAACATTTGAAGCGTGATACCAATTTGAGTTGCATCCTTGAAGTTCATTCCTTAGCATCAATGAGTAACTAGACATTCATAAAAAACTCAAGATACCTCATGAGATCAACAATATTAGCAAGGATCTTGATTCACTTGTAAAAAAATGTCTAGCTACAATCTATGCATGCTAGTTATCAAATCATCAATCAAGTTCTATGACTAGCATACATCACACACAAGCAATACATATATAAATTTTAAAACTTATGCAAATGCAAGCAAGCACATGAATACGCACATATCAAATGCAAACAACTAAGTTCATGAGCTTGCTCCCCCTATTTGTGTGCTCCTCTTGTCCAAGAATATTGATCCTCCTCAATATTGCTCCTCTTGATCCATGTCCATGATCGCACTCTCATCTCATCTCCTCCTTTGTCATCCAAGGATAATTCATATCTTTGTTCATTCCTCTCCCCCTTTGTCATCAATGACAATAAAAAGGGCCGAGACCACATGAAATTTTCCATGTGAAGATCAATGGCTACCACTTGAAGTTGTACCTCTTGTACTCGTAGGGTTACCACTTGAATACCCATTGTAGGCAATCATATGAAGCCCTTGTGGTTTGATACAAAGAGTTGGGCTTGGGTAGATGGTTGAGTCTTGAATCTTCATTTTTTATGGACACTTTCAAGTTGATTGGAATTGACACCACTTGTAACAACAACATGTGGAAGCATGAAGACCACCTTGAAATGCCACATGTAGGACACTAGTAGAATTCTTGATCTTGATACTTTGTAGTGGGGCTCCTCCCCCTATGTCAAAGTGTTTGTCAATCTACTTGAATCTTGAACTCTTCTTGATGAGGGTAGCTTTCTTGATTTGAATTGATCACTTAAATTTGAGGATCACTTGTGGAACAACCATTGTTGCACTAGATCTACTTGAATGAATACCACTTGTATGACCATGTATATCACTTGTAGAGATACAATGATATACATTTTGTTGAATCTAGTATCACTTGTAAAATCATGATAGATCGCTTTGTTGAATTTGACATTGATAATCAATTCTTGAACAAGATTGTTTCCATGAGCTTTTTTCTCTTTGACTTAATCTAGACTACTTGCCCAAATAATTCAACTCGGTTTGAACCAATGACAAGCTTCTTCACACCTCATTCTAAGGGTTATCTTGACAATGTTGAGTTAAATACTTGAAAGCTCATTTTCTAGATCAACTACTTGGGTTTATTAGCTCATGAACATGTCATATGTTACCACTAGATCATATCAAGCATAGAAGCAATAGTGGCATCATAAAACATTTAAAATTATTTTATTTTTCATGAATGATCACTATATATGACTATATGCACTAATCATGTCCTTAGCATAGTATGAATATATATGTCAAGCAATTTCACCTTGCTATGTTGGAGTAGAGGATAGTCATTAGATTCCAATTTAGCTCTCCAACTAGCATCATGAAGTCCAATTATAATAGCTTGGTGAAGACAATGAATAGCAATATGAAAACCATTCTTCACACATATGAAATGAATACCACTTATCATCAAATGCACTATCTTGTTGTGGTTGGCTTGCTTCATCTCTTTGATTTTTCCTTGCATGAGAGAATATCATTTGAATATCACTTGAATTTTCATGAATCTCTCTACTTTGGGTGTTGCTTGCTTTTCTTGATCAACCCATTTGATATCTTCAACTAAGCATCTCCAATGACTCTAGATAACCACTTCTATGTTGGCCTTCCAAGTATCTTGCTTGTCAATCCCACTCTTGGGCGGCTCGCCTCTCTCCAGAGAGGAGTGATCTCTCCAAGAACCATTCTTGACACTCACTTGAAATGAATTTAGTTGATTGATCAAACAATGGACTTGTCATAATGAGTAATTTTGGAGTCTGCTCTAAGTCCTTTTCTTTCTACTTGAGGTTGGTCTTGATTCTCAACTTGAGTACCAAAAGTCTGCCAAAAATACTTCTCAATCAAATGGCCTTGTACCCAATACTCGTCATGCTTCTAGATCATTTCAAAACCAAACCTTGGTTCCTCAATCACTTATAAAGATGATTCCAACTTGAGGACCTTTGTAGCTCATGATAAGTCTAGCTGCAAGGATCCTCCTGAAAACAGCAAGAGCGGACAGTCCGCATTGCCTTGGGCGGACTGTCTGCTGTTTACATTCTGATTTGGACAGAGTAGAGTTTGTTTCTGAGTAGATTCAACTTATCTCAGGCGGACCTTCCGCGGATACTTGGCGGACCGTCCGCGCTTGCTTAGTGGACACATCATCAGTGTAACCGAAGCTTACCGGTGCATCTGGCGGACTGTCCGCGGTCCATGGGCGGACTGTCTGCGCTGCAATTTTCTGCTGATCAGAGCCTCTGGTGAAAAACTTTATGAATGGCGGACCGTCCGCCTCTTACACGCGGACCGTCCGCGCTACCAAATTTCAGATAGCCCAGAATTTTTCCAACTTTCACAATTTCAATTTTGAATGGGGATTATTGCTCAAATAACATTCCAAAAATCTCAAAACTAACATGAATACCATCCAAAGACTCATATGAGTGAGTAAGAATGAGAAATCAAAGATAAATCAAGTAAAATCAGGGAAACTCATAAATAGCCCATAAAAACTTTGAAAAATCAGAAATTTGAAGCAAAGAGTGCACATAAGAACCAAATGTCATATGTATTAGTTTTTAAACCACATTTGAGAAGTAAATGACATTTAGCTCATTTTTCAATTTGCAAAATGATTTTTCATCCAAAATCAAGGTTTAACACAAATAAGTTTGCAAGCCATCAAATATTTCCAATGAATTTCTCACAACTAGAATAAGATACTTGTATGTTGTAGCACTTGGACTTCATTGTTTTGACTTGGCATTGGGTTGTATATATGCAAAGAAAAGTTTAATTCCTTAATTCAATCATAAGATCAAAAATATGAATTTTATTTGAATCAAGCCTCCAATGCCTTTGGTACCTACACACATTCATCCACGTTTTGATGGTACCCAAACTAGGTTGGGTCCTCTCAAGTTAGGAGCAACATACTTTGGCAATGCCTTAGTATGAATAGCGGGATGTTTTGTAATAGTAACAAATGAGGTACCATTACCATCCTTTCTAAGCATAATATTTGCATCAATTGAAATATGCTTAGAATTGTTACCTAAGGGACATGAATAAGCCATGTGTCCCATTTCCCGGCATAAGTAGCATATTCTCTTTTGAGCATTTTCTTCCTTACTCATTTGATGCTTCTCATTGCCTTACTTCTCATAGTTTGCTTGAGCCTTCTTCTCAAGCTTGTTTGGGCAACCCGAAGCTAGGTGGCCCAATATTGCACAACTATGGCACTTGATGTGAGCATGTGGATTCTTCTCTTGAATCTTATTCTTGCTCAACATCTTGGCATCTTGAATGTGAGTTGGATGCCTTGCTCTTGCCTTGCCACCCCTTCTTGTTCTCTTTTTCATCATTTTCAAGTCATCAACTTGATCATCATAGTTGATCTTACCTTGAGGTTGGGGTACCTTCTCTTGCTCAACTTGTGACTTTGGTTGAGGTTCTTGTTGCTTCACCAATTGCTTGGTTGGGCACATTGAGGTGAGGTGACCCCAAGTGCGGCACTTGAAGCATTTGATATGTTTAAGCTTATCTTCTTCCTTCTTCAATTTGAGCTTTTCTTTGTTAGGGCAACCATTTGCAAAGTATCCCATCTCATGGCATTGAAAGCACATGAAATGAGATAGCTTTATTTCTTCTTGCTTCTTCATCTTCCTATTATATTTATTCTTGCCCCATTACTTGCCTTTGACTTTGCTTTTGTTGGAACCAATGCCACTCATGTCACCGAAGCTTCTTTGGTTTTTTATTATGCTTTCAAGTGTGACCTTTGATTTTGTCCATCTCTCTATCTTGTTGCTCAAATACTTCACTTGACTTTGGAGCTCTTTGTTTTCTTCTACAAGATTAGTCTCATATTGCATAGTAGAAGAAGAACAAGCATCTATATTTGAAGTACATGGCATAGACAATAAATCATCACATGAGGTGGATACATGCTTCTTGCCTACATCACAAGGGTTAGCAATATTTTGCAATTGATCCTTTGACCCATGTGATGAGCTATCACTAGTTTTAATTCCTTTACTAGAAAATTTATTAGTGAGTAAAGCATGGTCTAGTACCAAATTCTCATGAGCAACACTAAGCTCCTCATGAGTCAATTTTAGCTCCTCATGTGAACAACTCATGACATAAAGTAGATGCTTTTGTTATTCACATGTGTCTTTGAGAAAGAAATTTTCTTTTTCCAATTTGGTTGTTTTGGCTAATACTTTCTCAAATAATTTGGTCATGCTAGCATGTCTACTCAAGAGCTCATCATATGAATTAAGATCAATCACATTGCAATTTGATATCTTTGTGTCACCTTGTGACATGAAGCAATGTGGCGATGGAGATGAGCTTGACGTAGCAATATCATCCGTGCATGAGCCAACTTGATCATCAAGTGTGCTTGGAGTAGAATCATAATTTGCAACACTTGAATCATCATCATGATCATCAGAGGGCGCCCCATATTTGTCATTTAGATAACTCCAAATCTCATGGGCGGTTTCCTTGTCCATGATCTCACCAAGAATGCAATTATGCAAAGATCTAAACAAGATGTTAGTAGCTTGGATGTCTAGATCTAGACATTTCTCTTGTGTTGGAGTTAGATTTACTTCATCTAACACATGAGAAAAACCTACATCCACCATCCGCCACATTTGAGGGCAAATAAATTTAAAATTGCATGTCATCCAATTTTTCCACCGTGCAAAATGTGTGCCCTCAAAAATATATGGACACTCAACATCTAGCCCATAAGTCGCCAACCTCTCGGGTCGGTAAGGACCACAAATGAGAGACCTCGGCTCTGGTACCACTTGTAGGGTCGAGATGTCGGACTAGAGGGGGGTGAATAGTCCTTTCAAAAACTAATTGTGCCGGCTAACCGAAACTTATGCGGAATTGAAACTATTCGCTTAGCCAAGACTTCCCCCCCTCTAACTATGACTCTAAGGAACCTCCAAAAAGATCCTACACAAAGCAAATGGAGTGCCAAGCTAATAAGAGCTCTCCTGACAATTCTAATGCCAAGTCACACAAGACTAAGCACTAGTACTTCACAAACCAGGGGAGCTCCTACACAATTCTAATGAGCAAAAGCACAAAACCAAACCTAAGCTCACTAGATGCTCAAGGACAAGGATACACAATCCAAATCCAAGAGCTCAACTTGCTTAGCTACACAATCTAAGCACGAGCAACTAATTAAGCTACACAAGCAAACTAGTTACACTAGAATCTCTATTTCTAGCTAGTCAAGCAAGAAGATGATTACCAAGCTACACAAGCTAACTAATCACTAGAGAGCAACTACACAAGCACAAGATATAGATGAATGTAAATACAAGGCTTGTGATTTGGAGAATGCAAACCACTGAGAAGAGTAGACAAAATTGACACTGTGATTTTTATCCCGAGGTTCACTTGGTTGCCACCAAGCTAATCCCCGTTGAGACAAGCTACAAGGTTGCCGTCGATCCTCTTGCTAGTGGTGACTCTCAAGTCACACTCTCCCACGTGGAGTGCTCACACCGAGCTCTATCACATGATCTGGCCGGACCACTTGTTTCTCTTCACGTCTCGCTCAACTAGAGTTGCTCATCGCGGCTCTCGCGGGGTGAGCACAATACCCCTCACAATCTCTTCTCCGGAGCACCGTACAATCTTCTTGCGGGCTTCAACGGAGCCTCTTGCCACCAAGCCGTCTAGGAGGTGGCAACCTCCAAGAGTAACAAGAACACCGGCTTGCAACACGATCACCTAGTGCCACTCGATGCAATCTCCACTTTGGTCACATAACCCCATGTCATGTCTCATATGCAATGAGTTCCTCCATCACACTATATGAGCATAGCATCAATCCTTAGTCATTTCTCCTCCATGGCACATGTCGCTCATACTTGTGTCTTTGTTTGGACTAATCTCCTGTGTATCTCGACATAAACACTTATTAGTCCACCTAAGTTGTCACTCAATTACCAAAACCAAACAAGGGCCTTTCAGCCGCCCGGCCCCGCCGCCACCCCTCTGACACTGTGACACAGCCCTCGCTTGCCTGCGCCGGCCGACGCGCCAGCCCCTCCCACCACTGCCTCCAGCCACCAAATAAATTTGATCAAACAGAGAGAAATTCAACTTAGAACAAAACTGAAATGACCTATAGTTTGGAACTAATGGATTAGGCAAATAGAGTTTTTACTTATAAACCATATTACATAGAATTTAAACATATTTTTTACTCTTTTGTGACTAAATATACATTAACTTGTATACATCACAATCATGACTACCATAAGCCAAGCTCTATCTTAGTGCTAGTCTTCTAGGCCAACACCATGGCATGTTGTTCATCACAAAAGTATCAAATTTTGTTTTTAGAAAGAACGATCTCTTTAGATATAGACAGATGTACATGTACACCTGATTAGCCTTTTGGGATAAACTCTCTGATTTAGATAAGAAGAAGAGATTAAGAAGGATAACTAATTAATTAGGGTAGATGTACTATTTTTATAGATTGAAATTTTAGAAAGATCTAAATTAGGTTGGATCCAATTTTTTCTTTAATGGATTATTTTGGGCTGTTCTTCATAATGGCATAGGTAGGTAATTTTGTAGAAACAAAGTAAATCCAATAGCTATTATTATCAATAATAATTACCATATGTTGGTCCTGTTTGTTTGTTTCAACTTTTGGCCGAGTTTGAAGGGTCGATTTTGGAAAAATTAGAAAGTCAGATGACTCACAAAATAGAGAATCCAGCTGATTATGTATTCTCGATTCTAGGATTCATCTGATTTTTTGATTTCTCAAAATCAAGCTTTCAAAATTGACTATAAGCTAAAACAAACAGGGCCATTGATTGACTTTCAGATATTTTGTTTTTTAGAGAATTTATTGAAATTCTCTCTTTTTCTAGAGCGTCCATCTAGGATTCTAGTTTCTAAGTGGTTTCATAGGAAGGTTCCAAAAGGAGCATCTATTTGGTAATAGTACGACAGTAACATGTGTATTGATGAACATAGAAATAAAAGGATACTTCTATCAGCTTAACATCCCTAATTAACTGCACTGTAAAAAAATATAATTAAGCTTGTAGCATTAGCACACCTGCCTAGACACATTTTTATCAAATCGGCAATATATATATTGCATGCAAACAACAAACAAACTCGTTCCTATTACCTGCAACTCGATCTCTGATCAGTCGTCTCCAAAATATGGCGCAAAACTCCATCTGCAACTTAAAGTCCCGACAGGTACAAAAGTAACCAGGAATATTGGCCTCGTTCGGTTCACATTACGCTACACTAAGCTACGAGATAATGTTTTATGCATGAAGTAGTAAATGAAGTCAATTTGTAAAAAATAAATTCAAGGATGGGTGTAACTTTTCGCGACGAATCTAATGACAGTAATTAATAGATAATTGGCTACAGTGGTGCTACAGTAACTATTCTGTAATCACGCGTCAAAGGCCTCATTAGATTCTTCAGGGTTCCTAGCACGGGGTTCTGAAGTTAGTTTTGTCAACTGACTTTGTTTAACACTGTAATTAGCGGTCAAAGTGTTCCTAGCGCAAACCAGGGTCATTGGGAGAGAATTGCATGCACGGGCCTCTCCCGAATTGTCAATGCTCATCTCCAGTTAAAAAGGTCAGGGACAGATCTTCTCACAGGGGCCACCACCTCGACCACATTTCAATGCGAGTATCGTCTCCGGCGAGTACCCATCCACGCAGCACCATCTCTCAGTCGCAGAGGTAGTATGTATGTAGCCCAGCCGAGATCAGAGACTGCTTTAGCATGAGCTCCAATGGCGGGACCACCACTCTGGTCCCGGATGTCAGGCCCAGGTACTCTTGCAGCTAGGACTTCGAAGAAGTTGTCGGTGGCGAGGAGCACAGTGGCATCATCTCCCTGCCGGTCTTTTAGGGTTTTTTTTTTTGATAATGGTCTTTTAGGTTTTACTAGAGCAGAAAGAAGCCGAGGCTATGGCTGGGGACAAAACCAGCTGGAGTTGAGAGGGTTTACGGGAGCAGACCTGAGACCACCACCCTTGCAACGCACTTTGCCCGCAAGCGGACGGGCATGGGAACTTGCAGTGCTTCAGACCCCGGCCTGCTTGCAGACGCAATGCGCTTCAAGCGTAGGCCTGGGGTATTCAAATCTTTCAGGCTCCTACAAAGGCTAAAATCCGTACGGGTTTGTATGATTTCCGCCCAGCTTTTTTCTCTTGTTTGATTTGTTTCTTGCTGTGCCTGAGAAAATGGTTCGTGGTCCACGTCGCCTTTTTTGCTTCAAGTTCCTTAAAGAATGGCAGGGGACCAACTGATGCTAGTCAAGGCCAAGAACCTTAGCGGCAAGGCGACGAGATGCCACGAGCGCTTATGATGATGTTGGTATAGTGCGATATGCAAGCTAGCTCTAGATAAGGCTGATACGCAGGAGCAGCAAAATTGTTAGATGGATCTTATAGTAATAGGAGGTGACATTACTTAAAGTTGGTTGGTATCTGCATCACAAGTTAGTAACTAGTGTGGATGAACCAAGTTACACTAATGTAAAAATCTAAGGCTGTACCATGATACCAATTATTGAGCACTATATCAGGGGTTCACAGAGGGGGGAAATAATTACTTAAAAAAATGCATGCTTGGCCGCATAGATCCAATAACCTATGTAGTACAAGCGAAAAAGAGAAATTGATCGGACCATTTTCAGGCATATGGAATCTTATGTTTATTCAAAAGGATGGATCAAAATGACCGTGACTGTGACGAAAGAACACTATGATACTGAGAGCAAAGGATATCATCATCATTCATCTACACGAAGAGGAGATCCAACAACTTTCTTCCTGCTTTGTCTCTTCCTCCCGACAAAATCTCTTTTGCTCTTTGATACGTCGATTTGATTCCCCGTCTCTGCAGCTGTACGTTCCTTGTCACAGCCCTCATCTAGTCAGCATTCAGCACCCCTGCAGAAATTCTGGTTCTTGATTTCAAACGAAGTACTCATTGCTCACTGAGCAAGTTAAAAAAAACCGTCTTGTGAACCAATGAAAGTTTGTTTGAAAGGTCGAGGAGTTTGCTTAGAATTATGTGCTTTTGTTGGAACTTGCTAACGAATCTAGGATTGGAAATGACCTACCAACCAAGAAGATATGCATGTCCCTATATTCACCAAACCTAGGCCTAATGCGCATAGAGGGTCCAGATGAACTACTCCAGCCATTTGAAGATGTACTTAGGCCCCAACTCTAGCTAATCCAATGCAAACGGCCCAGCTTATAGGCAGCTTACAATTTTCAAATATCCAGCCACGGAATCACCCAGCTTATAAAAAACTATGGGCTAGCTTCCCCTAGCTATTACAGCTTATAATAAGCTGGGAGGATCCAAATGGGGTCTTAATAACCAAAGTATCTATGAAAAAAAAACCATCTAAAGAGAAAAAAGGTTGTAAAACGGCAATGAAACAATCCTTATATTCTAGCCGCAAGATGGTGGGAAAATTTATAGTCCTGTGAGGAATGTTGAGTACTCTATTCTGCCTGTGATGAGTAAATTGCCAACCGTGTGGTGTGATCGTGCGCTTGGTCTTTGGATTGCAGGTACACGGGCGTCGAGTGTCGACGGAGAGTTGCTGTGGAGGAGCTCGGGCCGGGCGGCAGCTGTGGCGTCCATTCCTGGATCGGGGGCGCAAGCGGCGACGGAAGGCGGGTTTCTTGGTTTGCGCCACAAAACCAAGGAGGCGGACGGCGGTTGAAGACGCCAAGTCGTGGAGGCACGGGCGTCGGTCTCGGGACTGACAAAAGCGACGGGCGTCGACGGCGTCTAGGGCCTCGCTGCGAGCGAGGAGGTGACGGGCGTCGGGCGGCGTCTAGGGCCGTCAGAATGCCGAGGCGGGAACTGCGTCTAGGGCCACGAAGTGGAGGCGGGAATCTTCCCGCGCGTGAAATTTTGAAAGGTTTTCTCAAAACAGGCCACCAATCCGGGTTTCGCGGACCCTCCAAAATCACGGACCGGAACTTCGTCGACGTGACGACATCGCAGCAAAGACTTCGAGTCGAAGAAAAAAACTCCGTCGTCGATTGAGTCTGTACAGCGGGCTGCTGCAGACCCGACCGGTCTGGCCGCAGCAGCTAGGTATAAATACCCCACCAGCCCGTGGCTGGGTGAGTCTTTTGAATCTTTTTGTATTCTCTTTGTTTTTCCTTTTCCCTGCCCCTGCTCCAGGTTAGGGCCAAGGACTCCAACGCAAACGAGGGTTAGGGTTTAGCTAATCTCTCAATTTTAGTGGGTAGGATGATGGGCGGATGGCTCTAGCTTTGTATAGGTGAATTCCTCTAAAATTTATGAATGAAATCTTGTTGAGATCATCTATGTGTGTTGAGTATTCGTCCTCCCCTTCCTCTTTTGCGTTTTGGACTTGATTTCTCCTCTTTTGGGATGCTTCGTGTTTAGAGGAATCGAGTCCTTGAATTCGTGTTTTGCCGAACTCTTTTGTGACGATTCCTATGCATCTAGCCTAGTGCCAAACCCCCTGGAATCGTGAGTTCTCACGAATTGGAATTTTTGTGTTCTTGAGAAAACCCCAATCCACTTTGATCATCCCCCGAATTCTCAAGATCCTTTTATCTTTTGGGAGAGATCTCTTGGGGATATGTTCACGGGACAGGTGTGAAGGTATCCTCCAAGTCTCGTTGGATTTAGACTTCGTTTGCTCGAGATTTGCCATTTGGAGCTTTGGATGCGGGCTGTCTGGGAGCGACCGGTCTGTGTAACCGGTCTGACCGGTCTGGAAATTCAAATTCCAGCTCGACCGGTCTGACTAGTCTGTGCTAGCGGTCAGACCGGTCTGACTCAGTGTTGAGACCGGTCTGACTTCTGTAGAGCAAATGGCTCGACACTGGTTTGCTTCTCACTTTGCTAACCCCAGTGTTGAGACATTTGCTCACCCTTTGTCTCACTACTGATGTGCAGGTTGGGGGCTTGGAGAACAGGTGGATCATGGACTCCGGTTGTTCGCGCCATATGACCGGGAATGACAAATGGTTCTCCAGCCTCACCCCGATGCGCTCAAAGGAGTACATTGTGTTCGGGGATAATGGAAGAGGAAAGGTACGTGGACTTGGCGCTATTCGAGTTTCTGATCGCTTTACCCTGAGAGAGGTTGCTTTGGTTTCGAACCTCGGGTTCAATTTGCTTTCTGTTTCGCAACTTCTTGATGAGGGGTTTGAGGTTCGCTTCAAGAAGGACTGTTCACGTGTTTTGGATTCCAAAGGAGATTTGGTTTGCCGGATTACACCTCGCGATCGGGTTTTCTTGGTTGACTTCTCTAGAGCTCCTCTTGGCCCTTCTCGTTGCTTGTTAGCTGGTCCTTCTTCTGATTTGTGGAAGTGGCATAGGAGACTTGGACATTTAAGCTTCGATTTGTTGTCGAGACTTAGCTCACTTGGTCTGATCCGAGGATTGCCCAAATTGAAGTTTGAAAAGGACCTTGTTTGCCATCCGTGTCACCACGGGAAGATGATTGCTACTTCACACCCGCCTGTTAAT
Source organism: Panicum virgatum (assembly GCF_016808335.1). Taxonomy (NCBI): domain Eukaryota; kingdom Viridiplantae; phylum Streptophyta; class Magnoliopsida; order Poales; family Poaceae; genus Panicum; species Panicum virgatum. The sequence continues at coordinate 42,490,173 of NC_053140.1, read as the reverse complement.
CAGGTGATGACCGCTCACCCTGGAGAGTTGCTACACATGAACACAGTTGGTCCTTCTAGGGTGATGTCTGTTGGTGGGAAGTGGTACGTTCTTATGATCGTGGACGATTTCTCTCACTATTCTTGGGTCTTTTTCATGAGAACCAAGGATGAGGCTTTCGAGTTTGTTCGAGACTTGATCTTGAGGTTGAAAAACGAGCTACCCCAGGCCATGCGAGCGATTCGCAGTGATAATGGCACAGAATTCAAAAACGCTCGCTTTGACGCCTTTTGCAGTGATCAAGGGCTTGAACACCAGTATTCTTCTCCTTACACTCCAAAGCATAATGGAGTTGTAGAGCGGAAGAATCGGACGCTGGTTGAGATGGCGAGGACGACGCTCGATGAGCATAGGACTCCTCGCAAATACTGGGCTGGGCAGTTAACACCGCTTGTTACGTGTCCAACCACATTTTCTTGCGTGCTTTCATGCACACGACTTCTTATGAGTTGCGATTTGGACGCCAGCCCCGTGTTGACCATCTCAGAGTTTTCGGTTGCCGGTGCTTTGTGCTGAAAGATGGAAATCTTGATAAGTTTGAGTCTCGCTCGTCTGACGGCATTTTCTCGGTTATGCTTTTCACTCTAGAGCGTACCGTGTGCTGATTATTGATACTAACATCGTCAGAGAGACTTGTGAAGTCATTTTCGACGAGACTGCATCGTGCAATTCTTCTGTCTTTGAAGTTGCAGGAGATGATGAGCTCGGCACCTCCATCTTTGAAGATGAGGAGGAAAAAGCTGCGGAGGGTGAGGCTGAGGCTACCACGCGTGCTGTGGACCTAGTTGCCTCCGCCACGAGCTCGGACGATGATGACAGCCCCGATCCGACTACGTCTACTTCACGGGGGCCGATCGAGCAGGTGACTCAGGCCTCACCAGCTGCACCAGAGGAGACACCAGATTTGGTTGAGGAGGAGGCGACTTCGACGCGGGAAGCACCTCGACATATTCAGCGTCGTCATCCACCTCAACAGATGCTAGGTGGTCTCAACGAGCGAGTCACCAGGTCCAAGGTAACGAGTATCGCTGGCTTTGCTCATTCTGCGTTTGTTGCCTCTTTTGAGCCCAAGGATATTGGACACGCTCTTTCTGATTCTAATTGGGTCAATGTCATGGATGAGGAACTTGAAAATTTTGAGAGAAACCAAGTTTGGGTTTTAGTCGAGCCTCCACCTGCATGTAATCCCATCGGAACGAAGTGGGTTTTCAAAAACAAGCAGGGTGAGGATGGGTTGGTTGTTCAAAACAAGGCTCGTCTTGTCGCCCAGGGGTTTTGCCAGAAAGAGGGTATTGATTTTGAGGAGACTTTTGCCCATGTTGCTCGTTTGGAAGCTATTCGAATCTTTCTTGCATTTGATGCTTCCAAGGGTTTTTAAGTTTTCCAAATGGACGTTAAATCTGCCTTCTTGAATGGTTTTATCAAAGAAGAGGTTTATGTGAAACAACCCCTTGGTTTCAAAAATCCCAAGTTTACAAACCGTGTTTATAAACTTCAGAAAGCTCTTTACGGTTTGAAACAGGCGCCTAGAGCTTGGTATGATAGATTGAAAACCTTTTTGTTGGCTCAAGGTTTTAAAATGGGATGTGTGGATAAAACTTTGTTCCTCATGCGATCTGGCACTGATTTTTTATTAGTTCAGATATACGTGGATGATATATCTTTGGTGGCTCTTCTCACACTCTTGTCTCCAAGTTTTCTGAGCAGATGTCCAGGGAGTTCGAGATGAGCATGATGGATGAGCTGCAGTTCTTCCTCGGGCTGCAAATCAAGCAAACTTCCCAGGGCACGTTCGTTCATCAAGCCAAGTACACCAGGGACTTGCTGCGGAAGTTCGACATGAGCGACTTGTCTCCTCAGCCGACTCCGATCAGCACTTCGACGGCGCTTGATGAGGACTTGGACGGCGAGGCGGTGGACCAGAAGGAGTACAGGAGCATGATCGGCTCCCTCCTGTACCTGACGGCGACCCGGCCAGACATTCAGTTCGGGGTCGGACTCTGTGCGCGGTACCAGGCTTCTCCGCGCACCTCCCATAGGCAGGTGGTGAAACACATTGTAAGGATCGATGGACCAAGAAGGGGGTGAATTGGGCCTTTTTCAAAATTCTAAGACAATTAAAACAACCTTAACCTATGCAATGCTAGTAAGGCTCAATTCACCAACCGGCTAACAAAGCAAACTACACAAGCTAACAAAGATATGAAACTAAGCAAGGTAGAGCTAAGCTATGACCTCTAAGGTCAAACACATGAATAATTGCATGAAAGTAAGTGCTTGAAAAGAAAGAGTGGGCAAGAGACAACCGGATTTTTTCCCGTAGTGTCGATGTGTTGGCACACACCCCTAATCCACGTTGTGACACTCACTAAGAGTCTCCGTTCACCATCCCGGCGTGGTGGAGCTCAAGCCACGTATAACCTTCTTCGGGCTCCCACAATCCTTGGCAAGCTCCGGAAGAAACACCTTCAATCACCAAGATCGCCTAGGTGCTGCCAATCACCAAGAGTAACAAGCTAGGGCATTCACTTGAGCAAGAACCGATCACCAAGAATGGATGCACACAAGCTTCTCTCTACTCAAGTCCTTAGTCTTGCTTCTTGATTGATTGAATGAACAAATATGTGGAAGATGAATCTCAAGGTGGCTCTCAACAATGTATGAGTGTATGAATGTTGCCTGGTGTTAAGAGTATGCAAAATGACCCATTGGAGGGGTATATATAGTCAGCTCACACGAATAGAGCCGTTGGAGAAAAGCTGCCAGAAAACTGCGTAGCGTCGGTTAATCCGACGTACCTCCAATAGTCTGCGTCGGTTAAACCGATGAATGTAAACTGCCCATTCTGAAAACTAGCCGTTACAACTTGGGCAGATTAACCGACGTATCATCGGTTTAACCGGTGAGTGTAGTTGTCCACAGATCAACTGAAAAACCAAGTCTCTGGACAACTGCACCGACGTTAACTCAAAACCATCGTCGGTTTAACCGGTGAGTACAACTTCTGAAATCCCTAGAAAAACCATCTCACTAGTCAATTGCACCTGTGGCAGTACCGCCCAAATTAATCCGGGTCAAGTGCGCTAACCATCACCATAAAGGTAATCCCGGCTAACACGCATTTCAAACGGAGTAATCCGGCAGTCCAGTCGGGTAAAATCCCGATAAAACCACCTGAGCTGCATTCGAAACCCAAAGCTTACATGCAACTCACACGAAGGTGAGTCCAGAGAGTACAACATTTCACAGATATATTACATTACAGAGTCTTAACTTAATTATTACAAACCAAGTTCGAAATCTCCGAAAGGTACTTGAAGTTCAAATTGAAGTAGTTCAGAGTTCACTGCAGCGGAAATAAAACGAGTTCTAAACGACGATATAGGATGCCATGATGAAGCCCGTACATGACATCACTCGGCATTGTCATTGTTGGCCGGAGTCGTATCCCACTCCACCGACCAGCCAGGAGGTAAAACACACGGCCAAGTCAAACTAGCTATCTGATCTTCAAATGTATCACCTGAAACAAAATGGAGCCACAAGCAAGGCTGAGTATACTAATACTCCGCAAGGCTTACCCGACTAGGATATATCTAACCCTCTAACTAGACATGCAAGGCTTTTGGCTTGAGGGGTTTGTTTTTGCCGCAAGCAATAAAGAGTAAGTCCTTATTTCCCGATTTTAGCTTTCAAGTTCTAGTTTGATTAACTATTCTACATTAGCATCTATCCAATAGCATACATGGTGGACAAACAATTATTTTTCCTCATTCAACCATATATCTCATCATCATTGTTCCACTTCTTACTCTATGTGGCAAAAGGGTTAAGCAGTCTCAATATCCGTGAGAGACGGACGATTCGAATCGAATTTGTTAACCTGGCCAGGCAGACCTAAACACACGCATGGGGAATGCAATCACCCACGCGACTTTTCCCCTTTTTCCCCGGGCATGAAACAGGCCCACCGTCCTAGGGTGCCCTGCACCCGTGCGTGACCATAGACCAGACAGTGGGGAGTATATTCCACGGCCGGTTCCATCAGGTACTTAAGCTTACCGATTACCATATTCTCGGCATGTGGTTAGTACATTCAAACGCTTAACCACCACTACCACACACCGCGGCCTTATCCATTTTCACTAAACAGACGGGGTATCACAAGTACAACAACCCCGCCCGTAAACCTTATATTGCAGTGTGTAGTAAGCATTCAACTCCTATGAGCTCGCGAGTGACAGGAAATCACTCGACTTCTACCGAACCATTAGCATAGCCAACTAGCGACCTACACATACTAGTGTTCAAGCATAGGTACCTAGGATCATGCAACTAAGGTTCCAAACAATTCCTGCAACTTAAATGCACAAATAAACAGGAATACAAATAGTTGCATATATTAAAATAGGTAGGACATGCTCCGGGGCTTGCCTTGCTAAGCAAGGTTAGCCTTGGGCTCTTCCGAGCTTTGGTTCGGGTCTTCGACGGCTTCAGTTAGATTCACTTGAGCTTCACGCTGCTCACTCTCGGACTCGGGCACCAGCTCGTACGTACCGTCAGGGAGAGTAGTCGAATCTATATGAAATGCATATGCGTGAGTTATTTTAGTGATACGATTTAATCAATTCTTCACTATAGAGTTGTAATCCAACGCAACTCAAGATGATTTGCAATATATTCTGTTACATCATTTTGGGCAATCATTTATAGAGTAATAAACAACAATTATTAGTTCATAGAGTCACTGTGGGGTTTCCATCATTTACCAACACATACCAAAAGTCATTTTCTTTAACAAACACTAGAGATACACGTGCTGTCCAAAACTATAGTTACACAGTGCTTATAGGGTTGAAATTTTTATGTATTGTACTTCAACAAGTGTAGGTCCTACTGTATAAATTTCAGAAAGTTTCACGCAAAATAAAATTTATGAAAAACAAAATACACAGCCATAGCTAGGAACAAGATTAATTTGTATAGATCAAACCATGTAAGTACTAGTGCTGAAAATTTAACTGAGTATTTATTATCCTATTATGAACCTACTGGAAAAATTTCAGATTTAAATAAACATTACGCAAGGCATGAAAAATAGCACAATGTACAACTGCAGTAAAGAAAAAAAAATTCTATAGGTAGTTATACTGAGTACCAGGAGCTCAAACATTACTATCATGATTAAGTACTCAAAATAAAGCTTTAGTAAAAGTATCAGATTTTTCTAGGTACAGAAGCTATTTTTCTCAGTTTAGTGCATTTATTCATAGCATAAATCACTTGAGCATGTTTTGCTTGGGTAAAAAGTCTATACATTTTTCTAAAGAATCAAGGTAGCAATTACAAATCACTAAAAAAGTTTCAGCTTATGTTTAAAGGTGTAACAACTTGGAAAATTAAAACTATTTATCCTAGGCATACATCAAGATTTAAAGAAACCTATAGCTATAGTTGTCAAAATGTCCTCAAATTTTTACAGTAAACTATCAATCTAGGGTGTAGCACACTGTCCAAAAACTAGTCTTAGTTCATGATTACAACAGTAGATACATTTGTGTGCTATTTAATCTAATCTTTATTCTAGATTAAAATAGAAGCATAATATGAACATGTGACTGTAACAAAAGTTGTAGGTTTTGATCTAAGGATTCCAAAACATTTTATTTTGCATTTTTCTGATTTTTCTAAGATTTTATATGGAATTTACAAGTTTGCTGTTTTTGAAAACAAAAGAAAAAGGAAACGAACTTTTGCATATAGGCCCCTGGAAGTTTTGGTTCTTCTAACTGGAGGTCCCTGGCGGACATTGGAGAACAGAGGAGGGATTTCGGCCTGGTTTCCGGCGAGGTTCGGCCCTGGGGGCGAGGGGAAAGTTGGGGAAAGGAGAGAGGGGACTGAGCCGCACCTCTGGGTGTCCTTGGTTCGCGGGGAGAAGGTCCGAGGCGTCGGCTCCACAGGCGCCGGCGGACAACGGCAGTCTGCTCCGGCGCTGCGGCGTTCCGGTGGGTGAGGGCGAGCGGTGGAGGGGTCGGTGAGCTTCAGGGGAGGGTCGTGGAGCGATTCCCGGGCTCAGTTTGGACGAAGGGAGACCGGAGGTGGGAGCTCCGCGGAAGCAGGGCGACTGCGGCCATGGGGTGCCGCGGCGGCAGTGGTCTGGTGGCTTTGGGCGGTGGCAAGCGGTTCGGGGAGCACCGGTGGAGGCCAAGGAAGCTAGCTACGGGGTCGTTTGGGCGCGAGAAAGGGTGGAGGAGGGGGCTCCGCGGCGAGCCCGTGCTCCGCGGCAACAATGGCGGCGGCAGCTCTGGACGCGCGCGTGCAGGGTCCCAGCTCGGCCTCAAATAGGCGCACGAGGGAGGGGAGGTGGTGCTGGGGAGGCCGGGCAGCTCGGGCAGGCGGGCAGCAGCCCGGACTTGGCCGGAGGCGCGCGTGCGGCTGGTGGCAGCAGCGGTGCGTTGTGTGGCGGGCGTCGGGTGCAGCCTGCTCGCTGAGCTCGGCGTCAACGACGACATAGGCTCGACATTGAAGGCCAGGGCAGGCGCGTCGACCGCGGCGCTCGGCATTGGTGGCCGGCGGCATCGAGTGCGCGTCGCCGAGCGCTTGTCCGGCTCTTGTGGCCTGCAGTGGCGTGCGGGAAGGACTCATGGCCGGGCCGTGGCGCAGCAAGGCAGCGAGCGCGGCGGTGCAGCGGCGCAGCGAGGCAGCACGCAGCGGCAGCAGGCGCAGCGAGCGGGCGGCAGCGGAGCAGCGCGCGCGGGCGTGCGCGCTCGAGTAGCTTGGCGTGAGCAGAGAAGCCAAGGAGAGCGAGGGAGAGAGAGAAGAGAGAGAAAGAGAGAAAAGTCAGAGAGTTGACTTTAAATGTTCTCAAAATTTTCAATGGAAGCTCGAAAAAGTTTGAATACGAAAGTTGTTCAAAATTCAAAATCCTACAACTTTCATTTCAGGCACATTTTCATTTGAAGCTCCGTTTGAAAGTTAAGAATTCAAATTAAATGCAAAAGAAAATTACCCTAAACACATTATTTTTTCAAATTTTTCTCCAAATTTTGTGTGCTAACTTGAAAAACTGTGAACATGAAAGTTGTTTGTTATATGAAACTCTACAACTTTTGTTTTGGGCAAAAATTAATTTAAGCTATGGTTTGCACTTTGTATTTTCGGATCTTTTCAGCATTTTCTGAAATTAATTATGGGAGAAAATGTACTGTGGATCGACTTATCATTTCTTGTGCAAAAACTCACTTTCTTCCCATGGCTTCAATTGGACTATGGTTTATTATGATTTTAGTGAGATGCATAGGAAATTTCAAAAGCAAACTTGCATCAGTTTAAAAACTATTTAAGGTTTTCGACCTATACACAAATACATCTAGACATACATACATACACATCCATTTCAATGTTTCTTGGTTAAGGATGTATGATTTGGTGCTAATGACTCTGGTTTATCTAATTGAACACCTGGGGTGTCACAGCACTGACGTCTCATTTCAAACAGCGTCGGTTTAACCGGTGTATTGAACTTGAAATGCCCTGGAAAAACCAACTCTGGACTAATGCACCGACGTCAATTCAAACAACATCGGTTTAACCGGTGTATAGAACTTGTCCAGACTCTGCTGACTTCGTTTAACCGACGTATAGACAAGTGGAAGCGTCGGTTAACCCGGTGTATAGACTTTTTCTGATTTTGCCTTTTCTGATTTGAGTCTTGAGTGAAATCCAAATATTCTTGAGATATAAGTTGAAAACTACTTATTTGAACTTCTAGAAACCTGAGTGACCATAGTGTGCATCCATTTTCAAATGACCATGTCCATGCTCAAGTTACTTGATCTTAACCCCTCTTAATAGTGCGATCACTACAAAACTATAAAACCTAAACTAACCTAAGTGTCCTTCTCAGCCTTATGACACTTAGGACTAGAAAGATCCTTAGTCTTGACATATTTTTGAGTTGAATACCGAGATCGACTTTTTGGATAACGAAATTGAGGGGCCTCTTTTGACATATGACCAAATGAGCGATAATGATCTATTAAGCTGCACAAACTCATTAGTCACATTAATAGTTGTCATTAATCACCGAAACATACCTTGAGGGCCTAGATGCTTACACGCATCTTCAGGTATCTGAAATTCACCCCTGAATTTGGTCTTTGGTATTCTGCGGATTCTTCTCTTGTTTTGGTGGGCTTTTCTGATGCCGATTTCGGTGGGTGTCGGTTGGATCGCAAGTCGACATCCGGCACTTGTCAATTTCTCGGTACATCTTTGGTGTCTTGGTCCTCTCGCAAGCAGGCTAGCGTAGCGCTTTCTTCCACAGAAGCTGAGTATGTTGCCGCTGCTAGCTGCTACTCCCATATACTTTGGATGAAACAAACCTTGCAGGATTATGGATTGAGTTTTGGTAGGGTTCCCATCTTTGTAGACAATATGTCCGCTATTAGCATTGCAAAAAAAACACTGTCCTACACTCCAGAACCAAGCACATAGATATCCGTTTCCATTTCCTGCGAGATAATCATGAGAGAGGACACATAGACCTGATCCATGTACCTTCAGAGAGGCAAACCGCAGATATCCTCACCAAACTGCTAGAGCAGGACACATTTGCTCGCTTTCGAGGGGAGCTTAGGGTTTGTTACCCCTTTTGATCGCTGACTTTTCTTTGGTTAGCTTTGTAGGTTTTTATTTGCTTCTCTTTGTTTTCTAGGTTTGGTAGTTGCATTGTGCATATGCATTGTACATGTTTGCATTTTGCATTGACTCACTTGCACTAGCATTCTTGTATACATTGCTATGATCTTCTAGTGCCTGCTAGTGTGAGTTGATAAATTTGATCATGTATAGCTTGCTCCACTGTGTATATGACATCATCTGAGTTAAGCTATTTTGATTTGAAAATTTGAAAACATGATTACCCTGTCTTAGCTACTAGCATGTTAGGGCGTGTTGATATGCTTTGCTATCTTATTCATGCTAGTGTAGCTTTTCGTTCAGCAATTCATACTTGAAATTATCTAAATTTGGTAAAATTTCTAGAATTGTTCTTGAAATGGATTGAAAAGATCCAGGTGGGATTGTTTGTCGCACTGATCGAGCTTTCGGGACGGCTCACTTTGCACTTGTGAGAACCCGGGCAAGACTGTGCATGACTGAAACGAGTGCCTTAACCTTCTGATTGTCTTTGGCATAGGCTTGGCCTCGTTACTAAGTAAAGCATGACAAGCTTTCAACCCCTGGCATTAAGAATTGCTTGATATAAATTTGATCGAAAAATGAATGTTTGCAACATGCTTTTGGCTGGTTTGGCTCACCTGTATGAGTATGATTAGCACTGCTTTCCATTCCCTACTTGTTAGTGCTAGATCTTGGGTGATGCTTTTATTTCTCCTAAACTGAACTTGCCTAGCTCTAGACTGATTTGAAATACCCTGTTGAGCTAGATGCAGGTCTTGTTTATGGATGCACACGTGCTTGTGACTAGATGTTGCTCATATCCTTGTATCCCTGAATGCTTTCACTTACACCTCCTGCATTGCATTCATTGCATAGCATCTGTTCAGGGGGAGTCTCAGCTTCAGGGGGAGCTTTAGGTTTGTTTAGGCTTGATGTGTGCATGTGCCAACAAGGGGGAGAATTTTTGGGAGAAGTGATCGAACAAGGGGGAGACTTGTTTGTTTGATTTTGGCTTTGAGAGTGCATCATTTTGGGAGAATTGCACGTGTGAGGGGAAATGCATTTCAGGGGGAGTTTCAGCTTTGGTTGTGGCTCCTGGTTTCCTCGTTTTCCCTCTGCTTCTTGCATGACTACGTCGAGCGTTACCTCTGTCTTTGAGGAGTCATGTTTTGACTTTTGATCGATTGCGTCGAGCCGTTGCCCTTGTCTTAGGGGATCGATCTCCGCTTGAGTAAGTGACTGTTTCTGCTTTTCTGAGCTTTTTGTCACTTGCTTGAGTTCTTCATTTCCTTGCTTCTATTTTATCACTTCTCTGGTTTCAGGTGGTGTGTTGACAATGCACTCATCAAGGGGGAGATTGAGGAATGTTGAGTACTCTATCCTGCCTGTGATGAGTGAATTGTCAACCGTGCGGTGTGATCGTGCGCTTGGTCTTTGGATTGCATGTACACGGGCGTCGAGAGTCGACGGAGAGTTGCCGTGGAGGAGCTCGGGCCGGGCGGCAGCTGTGGCATCCATTCCTGGATCGAGGGCGCCTTCCATCTAGCAAGCGGCGACAGAAGGCGGGTTTCTTGGTCTGCGGCGTCTAGGGCCGTCAGAATGCCGAGGCGGGAACGTCGTCTAGGGCCACGGTGTGGAGGCGGGAATCTTCCCGCGCGTGAAGTTTTGGCGGTTTTCTCAAAACCGGCCACCTACCCGGGTTTCGCGGACCCTCCAAAACCGCAGACTGGAACTTCGTCGACGTGGCGGCATCGCAGCAAAGACTTCGAGTCGAAGAAAGAAACTCCGCCATCGATTGAGTCTGTACAGCGGGCTGCTGCAGACCCGACCGGTCTGACCGGTCTGGCCGCAGCAGCTGGGTATAAATACCCCCACCAGCCCGTGGCTGGGTGAGTCTTTTGAGTCTTTTTGTATTCTCTTCGTTTTTCCTTTTCCCTGCCCCTGCTCCAGGTTAGGGCCAAGGACTCCAATGCAAACGAGGGTTAGGGTTTAGCTAATCTCTCAATTTTAGTGGGTAGGATGATGGGCGGATGGTTCTAGCTTTGTATAGGTGAATTCCTCTAAAATTTATGAATGAAATCTTGTTGAGATCATCTATGTGTGCTGAGTATTCGTCCTCCCCTTCCTCTTTGGACTTGATTTCTCCTCTTTTGGGATGCTTCGTGTTTAGAGGAATCGAGTCCTTGGATTCATGTTTTCCGAACTCTTTGTGACGATTCCTATGCATCTAGCCTAGTGCCAAACCCCCTGGAATCGTGAGTTATCACGAATTGGAATTTTTGTGTTCTTGAGAAAACCCCAATCCACTTTGATCTTCCCCCAAATTCTCAAGATCCTTTTATCTTTTGGGAGAGATCTCTTGGGGATATGTTCACAGGACAGGTGTGAAAGTATCCTCCAAGTTTCGTTAGATTTAGACTTCGTTTGCTCGAGATTTGCCATTTGTAGCTTTGGTTGCGGGCTGTCTGGGAGCGACCGGTCTGACCGGTCTGGAAATTCAAATTCCAGCCCGACCGGTCTGTGCTAGCGGTCAGACCGGTCTGACTCAGCAGAGCGGCTGTTTGGGGAGTTTTTCCGCATTGCTTCCGTTTCCCTTCCTAGGGTTTTTGCTTAGAGATAGCTAGTCCATAGCTACTCTCTCACCATAGGTTCGAGGGTTTGTGGTGATTTTCGGGATATAGGCGAACGGATCGATTTCGAGAGAAATTTTGATCGGCTCTCATTCACCCCCCCTCTGGTCACCAGTTTCGGTCCCTCATCCTGCAACCTTTCGAAGGAAAATATTCCAACAAATAGTAAAGTACCAAAAGGAAACTTTACTGGTAATTTAACAGCTTTGCATGGAAAGAAGAGCAAAGAGGTTAAGATATTCATCTTGGAACTGTTGTGTTTCAGGAAAGGAATTTAAAATCCGGTGAACTCAAAGCTGACAAAGGGGTGGACGACAAGGAATACTTTTCTGTAGTTTTGCTTAAACACGAGGTGTTGTGCATGTCACTAGTTCTGAGTAAAGGCTTGTTTCCAACCATGATGGTCCAGCGCATTGAACCATGCATACTCCTTGAACGCCAGTGAAACTTCATTTGTGTTGGTTGATCGATGTCTCTGCGCCGAAGAGAAATAATAATCGCATTGAGGCGTTTATTCAAAAAGATTCAAATCGCTACTCATTGTTGGGAGAGGTCAAATTGAAATCGTCTTGGCGAGAAGAGATCAAAATATGATAGGTGCATGCTCATGTTCGTCGTGACCGGAATGTTCGTAGTGCCGGTGATCCAAGATTTGTAACCTATCCCTAATTAATCAATGAAATTTTACACCAGATAGGGAGGGGGAGAGAGATAACTATTACAGCTATTTCTGTTGAAACTACTTCTATAGCAGTTTTTTGGGTTTAAATTGCAGCTTTTCGACTTCGTGATCATAGAAGACTGTTTGTAATGGAAAACATCTAGGAGGGATGGTCATTAATACATTAACAAACGTAGAGCTGTATAATACTAGTAACAAAAGAAATGAAACAGGTAATTTTTGGCGCCACACTAATCTATGCTAAATTTTGAGTAACCAAATTTTAGTATAAGTTTTTTGCCACCCAAGATTCGCTCAATTATTGTAGTATGACAGAGGAGTATTTTATCTCCAGGACTAACCCAAACCAGAACATGCAGAGCTGGCCAGCAGCACATACTGGATAGCTGCCTACAGGCTATACAGAGAGAAAATAATGTCAGCCCCTCCTCCTCAACTATTTAAGACCTCTCTTCCTTGTCTTTTGGATCCATGAACCATTGCATAACATTGCTCCTCCCAACTGCAAGAAAAGCTTAGCCTCAGAATACAATAAACACACAAGCAGGGGGATAGAATACTCCTATCTCATCTTCCCGGTGGTAGCTTCTCTCATATCAGCCTTTCACCTCCGTTGTTTGTTGTTCTCGTATCGATTTGTATAAGACCTTGAGTTTTTTTTTTCAAAGAATAAGATTTTGAGTTACTGCCCTCTCCTAGTAATGTTTATGTTCACCCTTGCCATGATCTGGATGTTCCCTATATGTTCTCTAGATAGCTAGGGGGTGATACACTGGATCAGAATATGCACATGCTGCATGGCCTTATATTTGCTCTTGTTGTGCTTTGGTGCTGTTCATCTGAGTTGGTTTTTTGAGTTTATGGCTTCTCTGGAAGAGAGCTCTCTTCAGTCCACTCTGAAATGGCCGTAGGGTTTCATTAGCTGCCGACTCATCCATTCACCTACCAAGATCCATGGACGCGGAATGTCTTGGTAGCTGATTGGATGGCGCGGGAGCTAAAATCAAGCTCTACGCTGTTTGTGGTTGGACTGAAGGGTGCTCCCTTGCTCGTGCATGAAATAATCTACCTCGATGCCGATCTTGAGTTTCTTTAATCTCTCTTTACTTTTGATAAGCTCTGAGGCTCTTGAACGAACAAGATTCTTGACCTCACTTATGTTTGATAGAACAATCTTGCTTCGATTTCTCTTGCTGTTCGAGCTCTCGAGATTTTAAATTTCATTTATAAAAGAAATTAATCTGCAGGGTGTCATGAACTATATATGTATGCTTTCAGGTTCACTTTCAATCTTTTATGCTGGACTTATCCGGGCAGCCAGGAGATGTTTCTCAATAACAGATATCTTTTACATTTTTCAGCTGTATATAATTCCACTCACAGCTTGATTTTTTCCTGATGTATGTTGGTGTGTGTCTGCTATCTCCAAATTCTGTGCTCATATTTTCAAGATGTATTAAATTAGAAGCATGTCTGCGTAAATTGTCAACATGAACAACATTTCAAATCAGTGCTTGATGAGATTTTTGCTTCCGGTCCGCATGTGTTGGGCTACCAATAGAACACCTCAGATTATATTTAAGAACACTCCCATGCATCAGTCTCAGTGAATATTGCGGCTGCAAATTCTTGATGCGATTGTTGCCGTATGCTCATTTTGTGATAATTATATATTGTTCTTGAGGTCTTTTATAATGATTGTAAAGTACCAATCGGTACTTTCAGATACTTTTATCTTAAATTTTTTTCTAGCTGATCTATGAAAAATATTTATAAAAATTAAATTAACTTAGTATTCGGTCCTACTTTTTATTAGATGGACGGCTTCTATTTTAATAATTGTAAAATTTTCTCTTTCTTTTTGTGAGGGATATTTTTCTAGCAAATTTATATCTGGAACTACGCTTTCTCAATGTAATTTCTTGTTATAAATACTAAATACAATTTTGGTCGATCTGTGTTACAAGGCGCGGTGGTACTTGCAAGCACAGTGTACTTTCTCATTTGTCCAGAACAGTGCTGAGATCTTCGTCGTGTCCACTTGTCAAAATGAGTGCATCAAGTCTATGGCTTATCAAATGTTGAAACTGTCGGTAAAATCAGGCTCGCATTTTTTAGGTACTACTACTAACAGATATAACACATACAGAGGCCATTTTTCTTTGAAAAAGAGGTTCAAAATCAGTGGTGCCTTTGAAACGGAATGGGGGGAGAAAGTTTTGAGAGGATTAGATTTCTGGAGTGTGATTCCATAGTATACTGTTCTCTGTCGTCCAACTCGCCCGTAACTGAACTTTTCGATGTTGTAACTCATGATGTAGTGTTGATGTAACTAGAGCCATGGCCTTTTTCACAATGTTGGATAAAGGTGAAGCCAACTACTGGCCATTTTGTGTACTTTTTTTCTTTTTGCAAATTCATGTGCAATTGCTACTGCAAATTTGGACAATAATATGGGTTGAATCTGTAATTTTATCTTTAAGTTATGTATTTGAATCATTTTACTGTGGTACTGTGGTCATTTGTCCACACCCAAAACCTCACCCCACCACAAAGCGCACGTACATTCCCCTGCCGCCCACGCATCCTCCGTACGTGCCATAACCCTTGCTCGTCTCGCTCTCGCTCGCCCTCGCCTTCGCAATCGACCGCGACGACGGGATCCACGCCGTCGGCCTCCCCATCTTGAGCTGAAGCAGAAGAGCAACTCCAACTGTGGTTTTTCTTTGTTATGACTGTTGTTTGTCCTGAAGTACTCGACAATGTGACTTGTTATGTTACAGACTGAGCTTTTTAGCCTACTTTTGTGTTAGCACCTCATGTTTTATTTATTCTATTACAATTTACTCTTCAGAACTAAGTTCCATTGTCAGTCTAGTTTTTCCACCATCGGCCCAGATCATTTCCATGGACTTAGCGGATATGTGGTTGCCATTGTTTATATCATTCACACAATCGACCGGTGATTACCGGAAACTGTAACAGCACCGCCTAAATTAAACCGGCTTAAGTGCACTAACCATCATCTTAACACTTAATCAAGTTACTATGCACTTAAAACGGTGTAATCTGACAGGCTGTCGGGTAAATCCCGATTAAACTACTGTATTCCAGGATCACAATTGCACTAGTAGACTCGTACGAAGACGAGCACGGGTGACACAAGCATACAACAAAACCCAAATTAAATTACAACAATGAGTTTTACGGATAAGTTAGATAGATCAAAATACAGAGTTTTTAAAATGTACAGCGGAAGTTTAAAACAGAGTTTCAAAAACAATACGGTAGAGGCAAATGACGATACAAGGTGAACTCCACATCCTGCCCACCTATGTGATGCCGATCTGCCCGACCTTCACGGAGAAGACGGGATCCACTCGACAGTCCACCCAGGAGGAAGCGGTTGTCCAAACCAGGATGCATAGACCTCCTCGCAGTCAGCGGAGACACAACCTGCTCAAAGGGGTTACAACAACAACCCTGAGTATACTAATACTCAGCAAGTCTTACCCGACTATGGTATATAATTAACCGACTCCTAGACATGCAAAGCTGTTTAGCTCTGTAGTTGTTTTGCTGAAAAGCTACTAATAGTGGATCCTTACTTTTAGTATTTTAGCTCAAGTTTATTATACAATTACCGACTAGATTTGCCTGTACATCTAAAGCACGCATGGTTGATCACATTATCTTTTCAGAATAACACAGCCATACCTCATATTCTCAACTTTCCATTCCCAATTCCATCATTCACTACGATGTGACAGAGAGATCAAGGTTCTCATATCACGGCGAACTCCCAGAGAACCCGAAGGTGGCATCCATCCAACACCCGCCAACTCCCACGCCCAGCGTAGCAGGTAGGGATTCAAAGTATCGTTGTAAAGCGGTACACAGCTTACCGGTTTCGACTACCTCCTACTTCCGGCATGTGGTTAGTACTGTTCAATCCTCGATCAGTAGTGCCAACAACGGTACGGTCCTCAATCGACACAGGCGGAAACTCACTTTCCATACCTTTCATATCCATAACCAAATTCATCTCCGCCCGGTCTCCATTTTTCCTTTCTCTTCCAAAGATTCATTCTCTAGCAACTCTTTCATAAGTAACAAGGACCTATATCTCGCGAGTGACAGGAATCACTCGACTTCTACCGAATCCTGATTAAGCATTGCAGTACTAACGACATGTACACTAGTAGAGAGTCATAGGTACCTAGGGCGACATGCATACTAGGGTTTCATTCAACTCCTAGAAAACTTAATGCACAATACTTAAATAATAACATTGGATACTGAAAGTAGGGGTTATGCTCCGGGGCTTGCCTTGCAGGTCAGCAGGGTTAGTGATTTCTTCGGGAGCTTGATCAACAACTTCTCCTGGCTACGGTTCTCCTGCGGAAGGCTCCTGGACTGGCTCGGCAATCAGCTCGTAGGCGACTTCGGTTTCAGCGTCTATACGAATAAGAATATGCCATGCATGAGACTCATGAAATGATGCAATGCACTACACACAATGAAAGGCATGAACCAAACTCCAAAAGCGTCTACGGAGCAACCTCACAACTAGGGTTATGACGGAAACGGTTTAGAACTGATGTATAGGCTTTGGTTCTAATGCCTTTTAGCCTGAAGTGCTTCCTATCAAGCAAAAGTTACTAAACTCGCTTCGAAGGATTAAATACAACCCTAGAACAAAATGGATCAAATTAACCAGTGGCTTGCTTTGTTGCAAAAACACATGCATGAAAGAATTAATTACAACAATTATAAAAGAAAAGAGCCTAGCTAGGAAAAAATTAAAAGCAAGCACCCAACTTGCAGATATGATCAAGCCACAAGAATTTATCAGAATAACATAATTTTGATAAAGCATGCCACACAATTTTTCCAACATTTATTGCTGAACGAAAACATCTATTTTAACTCTCGCAAGTTAAACTAAACATAAATAGATTTACCCAAAAGTGCACAGCACCAGCACATGAAATTTTTACAGTAGATTACACATACAAAGATTAGGCTATTGCATAAATTTCATGATTTTTAGAACAACAAAACAGCAGGAATAAATTAATTAAGATTAAACACAAGGCAATTTATAACACAAATACAACTGATGTAGCACAATCAAGGATAATTTTTCTCTGAAGTTCGGAATTTAACTAAGCCAACAAAATTGAGTTTGTATTTTTAGCATTTTTCTACACTTTTCTACGATTTTTGGAAGATTTCAGCCAAAATAAATAATAAAGAAAACATTAAAGGGGGGCTGACAGCCGGGCCCCACATGCCAGTGGGCGCCGGTCCAGCTCCCAGTCACCCCCTCCCCTACTCTTCCCCGTGCGACGGCCGGCGCGCGGTCAGGCCGACCCGCGGCGGCGCTGCCTCGCCGGCGGCGGCCAACCGACGGTGCGGTTGGGCCGAGCCGCGGCCAGGGCGTCCGGGGGGTGCAGGGCGACCGGTGGCTCACAGGGAGGCACAGGGGGAAGCTCGCGCGGTGGCTCGCGGCAGCACAAGGCGGAGCTCGCGGCGGCTCGCGGCGTTCCGGCCCGGCCAGCGGTAGAGGCGGGATGCGCCGCGGCCAGGGGGTCTAGGCGGACCTAGGGCATGCGGCGGCGTGGCGCGAGTGCGCACAGGGCGGCCCCACGGCATGCGCGCGGCGGTGGCGGCGCGGCCAGGGCAGCGCGGAGGCACTCCGGCGGCTGCGGCGCCGGATTCTGGCGGGAAGAGGTCGGGGAGGGTAAGGGGGACGCGTCCGAGCTCACCGTGGGCTCGATTTGGGTGGAGAAGGGCCGGGAGAGGGAGCTCGATGGAGAGGGGCGGAGCTCGGCGGAGCGGCAATGGCGGACGGCGGTCTGCGGGTTCGATTCGGGCCGATTAACGGCCTAATCGAGGTCGGGGCGGTGCAGCGCGGGTGCGGGGCGAGGCGAGGAAGGTTGGGGCACGCGGAAACGTGCTGCAGCGGTGAGAGTTGGCCGGCGCAAGGCTCGGCGGCGGCTTGCTCGTGCTCTGCGCGACGCGAGTGCGAGGAAGGAGAAGGGGATGAGAAGGAACGGCTGCTGGGCGTCACGATCGGATAAGGACGCGCAGCGCGGCGTGCGAGGATCGCCGACGGCCGACACGTGGAGGAGGCGCTGACGGCCACAGTCGCCGGCATGGGCTCCGGGCGACACCGTGGCGAGCACAGGAGCAAACAGTGACATATTTTGACTGATTTTGACCCGTGTTTGACCGACCAAAACTCAAAATTTGATAAAGGAACTTGAAATTTGGCCAAAATAAAAGTTGTAGAGGAAGAGAAAATCTACAACTTTCATTTTGGGCGAAAATTGATTTGAGACTCGGTTCAAGGAGAAAAACGTAGTCGAACACGGCTAAACGATGTTTAACACGCGAACTCGGTTAACGCTAATGACGTGTTTAAGCCACAATTAGCGATTAAACATGGAATTAGCGAGCACAATTAACACAGGGGTGTTACAGAAACGATCACCGGACTTTGAGTCACCAGACAAACCTCAGTCTCTATCCGGTGATCCCAGCGGTCTCTCCGGTGCAAGCTATCATGATCCACTGCGATGGCACCATGAATTCTAGAATTGCAACAACAAGCACAGCGGCCGATGCAAAGTAAGACTCGCATTATAGTTTTTTCCGTTAAGGACTGGATATTAAAGTTTTCGCATACTATGGCTATAAGTGAGTTTTGGTGCTCAGGACGCCACCTGGCCGCCAAAGTATTTTCCTTATTATTGCACACAAATAAGTCTAGAAAAACAGGCACCTTGGTCTTCAGAACTAAGTTATGTTACATGTCTAGTTGTTCCACCTCACCATTCAATAAGGGCTAGACAATTTTATGGACTTGGCATATATGCGGTTCCAACTATTTTTACCACGCACAATTTCGACCGGTGATCACCGGACATTCTCACCGGATAGGGAGTCACCGGACATACCTGAGTCTCTATTCGGTGACCTCAACGATCTCGCTGGTGCAGGTTATCATGGTCCACTGCGATGGCACCATGAATTCTAGGAATGCAACAACAAGCACAGCAAGCGATGCAAAGTAAGAGTTGCATTAGATCATTTCCCTGAATCACTAGAGATGAAAGTATTTTCATACTACGACTACAGTGAGTTTTGTCGTTCATGACATTTCCCCAACATTACAAGCCATCTAGGCACCGAAGCAGTTTGCTTATTATTGCATACCAAGTTTAGAAAATCAGAAACTTGGTCTTCAGAACTAAGTTAAGTTACAAGTCTAGTTCTGCCACCATCTTGCGATTGGATGAAACCATCCAATATGGGACAGACAATTTCATGGACTTGGCAGATATGCGGTTGCAACTGTTATTATCATGCACAAATCCGTCCGGTGATGACCGGACATGTTCAACGGACGATTACTCATTATTTGTCCGGTGATCTCAACGATCTCACCGGTGAGAGCTATCATGATGCACTACCACGGGTAACCATGAATTCTGGGAATGTAGCAACAAAGACATGTGGTTCTATATGTTGGTCTCACCAGTGTCACCTGTGCAACGTGTCATGATCTAGCATGGCACCATGAATTCTAGAAAGAAGTCTGCATGCATGATGAGGACATCTACCTTTTGCTGTTCATATTTGATGCTATGAACTGATGTTTTCCACTGCAATTTGTAAACCAGTTCTTTTTGCTTTCAAATAGCTGCAAGCTGAGCCAACAGTTACACCAAAAGATCTGACAATAACACAAAAGAACCACAAAACCCCATGCTCTAACAGAACAAGTCACATTGTCGAATACATCAGAACAAACAATAGTCCTAACAAAGCAAAAACTACAATGCACCTACTAAACCAACTGAAGTAGTTGTTCTCCTTGAACTCCAGTTGCTCCTTTACTTCCATCTTGTTCTTCAATTCATCCTTCTCCTTTTCTAGTTGCACTATCATCTGCCTAAGCTCTCCATTTTCCTCATGAACCCTCTGAACCTGCTCCTCCTCCTCTGCTTTCTCCTTCCTCAACCGCCAAACAGCATCACGAAGATCACTCAACAAAATCCGCTCATACTGGTGGCCTGACGATCAATCCACACATAATAGCAGGCGCGGAGACAGGGGGCGGGCAGGGGCCTGACCCCCCTGTGGTTCCCAAATTTACATTGAACATTTGAATTTTTATTAAATTTTTATATAAATTAGCATGGTTGGCCCCCCTTAATAATGAAAAAATAAATTTCTGGCTCCGCCCCAGCATAATAGCCGCAATCCCCGGGCTTCTACACTCAAATTGCACAGCAAATCAGAAAATCAGATCAAAACCAAGGGAAAAACAAAAAGAAAGGCTTACCAATCCTGAAGGACATCTGTAGTACCTCTGTCCGGGGTTGTAGTCGCTCCATGATGTCCAGCACGGTGCCTTCCTATTGCAGGGGCACTTCACCACCGGGGAGTAGTCATACGGACCTACTTGGTACGGCACCGACGCCGTGAACCTCTCCCTGCCCCGCCTCCTCTTACTCTGGACGATGACGTGGACCACCGTGACGAGCGCGAGCTTGACGATGCCATGACCGCAACCTCCCTCACCGGACGCCCCCCCTTCGATGGCAGGAACCCTAGGTCCGCCACGAACCCTAGGGCCGACCTATGGATCAATAGCCAAAACCCTAGGGCCGGCCTAGGGATCAACCTTAGTGGGCTCGAACTATATTAGATCAAACATTCAATCGAAACTATACTACCAAAACATTATCCCAGTCAATATAGATTGGCTACTTTACCCCTGATACAAAAAATTAATCCCGGAATGACAATTACCTCTCTTTTTATTTTTCGCACGGGCCCCACAAGAAAAGGAGGTACCTGGTGCATACTGGCCCACCATTTAGTATGCGCCAGGTGCATACTAGGTACCTCTCTTTTGGGTACCTCTAGGTACCTCCTCACATATCAGCCGTCCGATCGAGCGACGTGAGCCATCCATTTTACTCCCAACCATTGGAAATTGATTGTATTTATTTTACTTCCCTTCATAATAGTATATCTTGTTTAATTACCTCCTCAAGTTGAAAAATACCAATTGTCTTAGGGGTTCTGCTACTCCATTTTTAAAAACTTTGAACAACTTATAAGTTATAAAGAATTAGTTAGATTGACTGATTGTAAGATTGATTACTAAATTCAGCCTGAAAAAGTATTTTTGATGACTTCAAATTATTATTATTTATTTCAAATATATATATAACGAGTTTTTTCTATACTCGCGTGTAGTTACTCTCACCATCAGTATACCACTGTATGTATGTTCTCATACTTATTTATCACTTTGAGTATGTTCATATACTTATTCTAATATACTTCAAAGGTATATACATGAAAATTTTCAAAAACATTCCTATTTTTTAAATATATATGATTATACCTTATTATTAGTATATAAAATAAGTGTGTCCACATACTTTATGTATGGTTACATACCTAATGTATATACCATCACAGACGTTCAAGTATGATCACATACTCTATGTACATACTCTTCGTTGGATCAGATACGTAATATATGATGAGATACATATGTGGGAGTAGCTACAAACGAGTATAGAATAGAATTTCCCTATATATATATATATGAATTTGTTGGTTAAAATTTAACTTATATATTATTCTAACTTGCTTATAGTTCAGATAAAAGGGATGATTTTTTTATATATATAGACCTTCATTAATGCTACCAGCATTATCGTTAACCATTCGACTTGATTTACTTAAGGATCATTCTTGTCGTCCAGAGTAAGAAAAGGATATTATTAAATCAGCGGAATGTGCTCACCCCTATTTATATTGGGACTTGCGGGAGTGTGCTTGCATTGCATTGTCACCTCGTCGCTGATGTGTCGACATGACATAAAGGACATCAAACAGTCTTGCCATGTTGCTTTGCTTGCACCCATTGCTCAATAGTCGTCCTCTCCAAACAGTGGCTGTGTTTAGTTGTGCGAAAAATTTCTAAAAAATTTTACTGACGCACGTCACATCAAATTTTACGATACATATATGAAGTATTAAATATAATTAAAAAATATAACTAATTGCACAGTTTGGTTGTAAATGACGAGACGAATTTTTTGAGACTAATTACTTCATGGTTGGACAATAGTTGCCAAATAAAACCGAAACATGCTACAGCAACTTTTTCGCTAACTTTTCGCGAACTAAACACACCCACACCGAGTGTGTAGTTGCTGCTTTCTTGTACCGCTCCGCACACAAGGCTGTGTTTAGATGGAGGGAAAAAAAATGGGAAAAGTCACACCGGACACTGTAGCGCACTGTATCACTTTTTGTTTGTTTGTAGTAAATATTGTCCTACTATGACCTAACTAGGCTCAAAAGATTCGTCTCGCAACGTATATCAAAAATATGCAATTAGTTTTTTTATTTATCTATATTTAGTACTCCATGTATGAGTTATTTGCTATATTTAATGTTTCGATATGATTTTGATGTGGCGGAAAGTTTGGATATTAGAGTTTTCGTGAGATCTAAACACACCCCCAAGTGGTTTTTACAGGTCTTGTTGCGTTGGAGTACCAACTGAAGGTACATGTACAGTAGTACTTGCTTCAGAAGAGCCTGTACGGTCTGTCGAGCATGTTGCTTCATAGAATCAGCCCCTTGATTTGACATGAGCTCAGTCTCATGCTCGATTAACAGCTCACTTTTACGGTTGTCACCAGTGTTTAATTATTTTCATTCAGAGATCGAGTAACATTATTGCGCGGGCAAATTAGTCCGTCAGCATTTTCTCGTTGCTCTTGTCCTTGTCGAGCATAACGTGCTGTATGTAAATTTGGTACTGAGTCCCAGTTTAGTTTTCACCCCGTAAACACAAAAAAACCGTAAACACAAAAAAAAGTATAAAGGAATCTTACTAATTTGAAGTATTAAATGAAGTCTATTTACAAAACTTTTTGCATGGTTGGACTGTAAATCGCGAGACGAATCTAATGAGCCTACTTAATCCATGATTTGCAACAGTGATGATACAATAACCATCCGCTAATTATTGCTTAATCATGGATTAATTAGCATCATTAGATTCATCTCGCGATTTACAAACCAACCATGCAAAAAGTTTTGTAAATAGACTTCATTTAGTACTTCAAATTAGCAAGATTCACACGCAAAATTTTTTTGCGTTTACAGCCTAAGGAAACTAAACAGGGCCTGACAATGCTGCTATAGGCTATCTGTGAGGTTTGTGTGGACACTATTATTCGATCTATCCTCGAAAATTAGTTAACGTTCACCTCTGTGTACATGCATGATGAGCAATCAAATTTGCAAATAAAACAAGAGCTCTGCCTCTAATAAGGTTGAGAGAGGTCATACAAACATATATAGTGAAGATATACACGAAATAAACCGACCACGTGTATAGAAATCAGATTTTATGGTATAAACTATAAAGTATGTAATTTTCACTTAGGTTGCATTTATTGTATGACCCTTAATAGTTCTGGGAAAGCTTTGAACAATATTGAAAGAACAGGATTTGACCATTAATAAAAGCTTATTACTAAGCTAGTCCAATAAATCGGAAGACATATCAACTTTGCTAATTGTCATCTGTTTGAAATTGTTACTTTTAATGTATCACTTTGTCAAATGATTCTCAAAGGAGTGACAAGAACTATACACTGCCTCAAAACATTATTACTAAAATGTGCCGCTATAAGAACTAAAAAGTGAACTCGACAAAGTATATAAGAACTAAAATGTGAACTCGACAAAGTAAAGAGATGACCATATTATGTGCAGATTGCATGCAAACAACGAAGTGAAAATATACATAATCCAACCTTAGAAAATGCAGTTTGATTATATTTTTCTTCATCATGTAAAAATGCTTTCAGGGTATGCATGGATAAAGTTTGATACTACTACGGCATTGGGTAATACGAATGTCAGCCTCGTCATGTGCTAATGTACAAAGAGACCGTATATAAATGAGTACAACAATCCTTGTGTACGTATATATAATCATTTTTAAGAAGCCATGCCCATTGATAATGCACATTATTTCCTAATAAGAAAGTTAATGTAGACAGATTAATACGTTAATCATCCACTGCTGTAGACTTCAAATTTGCTTGAAAGTTGAAAATCATACTCCATTATCACACTTTAGGCCGCACACACATAGACTAAAGAGCTCAAGCGTACTACGACAGTTGGACCAACTAGCTAGGTTTGAGAAATCAACATACATTATCGCATAATGCTGAAGTTAGATTTGTCATATGCTGACGCAGTAGAGAAATACGAGATAACTTGGGCGGATTTTTTTGAGAAATCATACGCGGTTTCATTGCTAGACTTGTTCGGACACAAACGCGTGCCTGGAACTACTTTTTTTTTTATAAAAACAATAACTAAAGTTGACGGTAGAACTGTTTTCCAAAATAATCACAAAAACTGCCATATGGTGCCGAGTCTGCCGACGAGGCGACGTCGACCCTAGCAGCCGCCCACAACCAGTTGCTTGGCGCTAGCTCTCCGGGCCGCTGGAGCGAGGCGAAAACCCTAACGAGAGGATCGTGGGGGCTGCTGGTAAAAAGGACGGGATCCAGCACGCGCGCGGGGGTTGACAACTGCCGAGGATCGGCTGGTGCACGGCCGGTTTTGTAACACGTGCCGGGCGCGGCCGTTGCCGCGCCGATCCCGACGGCCGCCGCGCGCAGAGCGCCCAGAGGCCAGCAGCGGCCAGGGCGGGAGGTGGGGAGGAGGAGAATCTGGCTGGCGCGCTGGCGGACGCCGCGGCCGGACGCGGCACAAAAAGCTGGGCTTCACGAGGGCGTCCGGTGGTCTTTTCCTATGCTGCCCCCTCCTTGTTTACTCCTCCCCATGCTTCCCTGTTCCGCCCTGCTCGTCGTCCATCGATGCCCCTTCGACCTCTACCTCTCTCTCTCTCCTCTCGTCGGGAACCTCCACTCACTCCTGCGCTGCCGCTCCATGTGCTCTCTCCCGAGGAGAACGAAGTTGTGAGGTGGTTTACTGTGCTCTAACCCTAGATTAAACGTGTGGATCGCATGCTAATGCGGCTGTCTTCCTCCTGCGAACTTGTCTCAAGGAGCCAACACCGATGCGGATCAGCTAGAGTTAGTAAAGCTTGGCGTTGGCGGCTTAAAAAACTCTGGGCGGTGACATGGCTCGCTTGCAAGCACGAGAATGCATGGTGGGCAGCCAGATTCGCTCGCTCGCCGCACTTGTTTTTGTGTTCTTCCAAGCTGTACTGCATGGGCGGCAGCCCTGGGACACGCATAATCACATCCATTCGTCGCCCAGCCAGCCAAGATGCGCGTCCACGTTAGCCGAATTTCTCTCCCCCTGTGTGATGGGGCACCGTCACGTGCACCGCACAAGCCTTTGCCTTGCTTCGCTGCTGCTACGCCAGTATTAGTATGTGTACTTTGCCTGCGGTACCATTAGAGCCTGTGCTAGTACCATCCTGCTGAAAGCTTAGTTTAAAGGCGATGGCGGCGCTGAGGGCAGCTTTAGCTTTGGTGACTGCAGGCCCCCCATGCGCTTCACTTCCAACCATTTGACCAACAGTTCGAGGTAGGTATGGACGTTGGGTGTGGAAAAGAAAAGTGACCGTTGTCTGTTCGTTCGGAAAAAAAAAAGTAAAAAAAAAACTTCTCCACCTTGGCCGAGCTGATGAGCCTGTCAAGTGACTCGCATGTGCACACACAGTCAGCCAGCGCAGCAAATCTCCAGCGGTATCTTTCGTCTTCAGGCAGATGGTCAAGCGCAATCTGCATCAAACTGAGAGCTGTTCGGAGTTCAGAATAGTCGCCCACTTGAGCTTGCAGCGCGGAGAGGAAAAACTGTCGACTGAAAACGCACCCCGCGCGTCGCACACTGCCGCCTCCGAGTTCTGAAACCCGCCTCAGAAGTCAGAAAATGCAGGAAACTACCATCCGGGTATATATCCTAGTAGTAGCTTAAAACAGAGAGGAATTATCTGAACACAGGTGCAAAGCAATTCGGCGTTGGAAATGCGTTCAAGCAGAGCTCATTTTTTGAAGATAGCATTCAGGTGCACACATGTTGAGCACTGACAAGCAACGTTCAGTGCAGACGACACTCAGTTGGAGGCCCGGAGACTAACTATGCGGCTACGCCTACTGGATTCGCAAACCGCTAGTACTTTGATAAGCTTCTACACAATTCCTCGCCATCAGTGCAGCTGCCCTGAACTTCAACAGCCACCGCATGGCTTCCGTGCCCAACCTCGGCGTCAGGTAAGCCGTCACCGCTGTCCACAGAGGTCGGTACTCGATAGGCTTCAATCCAGTTTTTTACTTCTCTTCGATACGCACATACCAGCACATGCAGCTAAGGTAGGCAGCAAAGCCTCTACGGGCACAAACTATGCTCAGAACGGTGTGCTCGAAAGCGCCCAGTAATAAACGAGAAGAAACACAACAGCAGGTGCACTGACAACTTGCACACACGAACTTTTTCCAAAGGAATCCAATCCGACAAGAACTGAATATACAGCTCGACAGGCCCAAAACAGACAGTTTAGCACAGCAAATGATTTACAATATTTATTCAGCTTCGCAGTGGAAAGTCTGGCGGTGCTTTATCCTTATTCCTCGGAGCAAACATAGTGCAAACAGTCGGTGCTCGGCGATAATAATGAACAAATAGGTAGTTTGTACATAGGGGATGAATACTTTAAACAATCAATTTGCCAAAAACAGGTGGAGTCGCTTAAGGCTGCAGGGCAGCAGCCATTACATAGAAGCAGCTGTACCCTCGTAGGAACGTCTATTAGACTGCATTCTTGCTAAAAAGAAGCTTCCGGATCTGCAAGGACAGGGGCGATCGAGTTATCTGTTTTACCATAACTAAGTGACAAGGTCCTGCTACCAGGTGTTCATACAAGCTGATAATGAAAAATGAAAAACCATGCAGTTCGCAATAATAACAAAACTGAAATCCCTATACTCAAAATGCTCACAGAAATGAGACAAGCCCAGTGATGAATAATGCATAAAGTTGAAAACTTATTAGGTTTTTTTTTAAAAAGACCACTGCGCATGAACTGAACTCAAAAGTTCTGCTGTCACATGATAAAATGAGATGGCCAAAGTCAAAAGGTACCTCTGGCAATTTCTTGCGGAAAACAACTTCCAGCCTTGCATCAAGTGTACTCTCGAACACAATCTTTCCATCTCGAGAAGCCAGGACAACACCTCCAGAGCTGAAAAAACAGAATACTTTTAGAATAAGACAATGGAGTGACGGCCATCCACAAACTATTGGAAACAGACCATATGTAATCAGAATTACAACTGCAATTCATATCTCATAAGGTACATAGATCATGTTACTGGGCAGCTATAATGTTATAGAATAGATCTATGAGCAACTGTCATAGATGTATCTTTAAGCACATATAAGATGGATTGTTTGTATGCAACAAAAGACCCGTTGTGCTCATGTCACTGGGCAGGGAAATTTACGTTTTTCTTCATGTTGAATTATTTCGCCAAGATAGGTGTGTCTAAGTGCAAGAGCAAGACACATTGTCTCCTGCAATACCATGGCAGATTGGAGAGATCACAGTACCAAAAGCCAACAGCCTAGCAACAATCATATTCAAGCTTAGTTTTATGTCAATTCAAAGCTAGATGTAAAATTATTTGCTGATTCTGCCACAAACTAATATGCAAAATACATGTTATAGCATGTCAACAGGCAGCAGTAGGGTTGCAAGTCCCACCTTTTTTGGGTCATTGGGTCGACCCAAAACTTGATAAAATGAACTAGAATGGCATGCTACGTAATTAGTTTGGTAGTTTGGGAGAGAAAATGAACTAAAATGAGAAACCCAAAAACACTAATGGGTACCCACTTGCATCCCGCAGCAGGTATAGGCATCCAGGAGCAATCAAATAGTACTCGAGTCTCTAAACAAATAACTTGTGGCACAGCAAACATTACCAAAACTGGCCATGAGCATCATGATGGCTTGGGGCAGGTGGCAGGTACACATCATGGTCAACAATTATCTCTGGTTGATGGACATCTGCTTTTGATGCATACTCATGCTTTGCTGAATGCAGTACAGATTCCACATGATGGTGGTCCTCTTTACGGCAACGGAGCAGTACGGCTGGCTCTTTCAACCGGAGCAAGCCCTGTATTTGATCAAACAGAACAACAAATTATGTTTGACAATAATGTGAAGCAACACACAGAAGTCCTGAAATGGCACAAGCATATTTGGCCCTATTGAACATTTGAATCAATTCAGAACAACCAAGTCTATAAGAAAAAAATGACAAACAGCATAAAGTGATCCAGTACGCCTTTGTTGCGATTTAAGATTAGAGCAATAAATGCCAATTTGTTTACTAACTTTAGATATTGCCTTCTGAAAAGACAAAAAAAGGAGATAGAATAGTTGATGCTGTAATCGTCCAAACCTGAACGATTAGATCTTTCAAAAGGTTCCTGTATTCATGGTGGTTGTCGCTGACACGAAGGAGTTCCTTCACGGCATCCTCTTTCATTTTGTTAACTAGATCATCCTGAGCTTGAAGAACTTTGATGCGAGAAGCGTTCAACTGCATAGAGTACTCACTGATAAGGAGCAAAAAGAACCTTGTCAGGTAACAGGTTTGAGAAGTTCATAAATATTGATGCAAAATGAGATAGAGGCATGTCTAAAATAAAGCAAATCATTATGGCATGTTTTCTACTTCAAAAATTGTAGTGGTATATTTCATTACAATGCAAGCATGCCACAGATTGATAAACCCTAGATGCACATGTATTCCTGAAAAGTAAACTCCTAACATGATTCCATTCTCCCGCTCATCTTACATGTAAACCAAGATGCCATTATAAGTCAATATTCTGTCACTTTCATGTTATATTTACTGAGCAGAAGTCCCCCCTTTTTCCCTTAAGACATACTCAGCTTCCTGTGACATATTGTGCATGTTTTACAGGTTACAGCGCTTTAGGAGAGCTGTCTTTCATCCATAGCATATTCTCTTTTTTTATTCAACTTCTTTGTCATCGAGATCCTGCCTCCTCACCGTATGACACCTAGTAACACTTACAACATTCCATAATAAAATACTCAGGCAGCTTAACTGCTTCCTCCAATCAAAAACATAAGTCCATCTAGGCTTGTCCTACGTCAAACCTATTTGCCTTTGACTATCAATATTTAAAATTGTAAAAGGCCACTGATATTTCGAAGGCATGGTTGTTATGGATGGGCTTAATTTGCATGCAGTGAACACACAATGACTGCCCACATAACTGTAAAGTAGGGGCGGCCATTCGGTTTTTTGGACGGTTCAGTTTTCTTGTCTTTTCGGAAGTTGAGTTCTTTACATTTGCAATACGTACAAATAACAGAAATTTTGTTTTCTGAAATATCTTCATTCAGTTTCTCGGTTCACCTAATTTTTCACTGCAAAACAAAATAAGTAGATTCGACACAGATGCTTCACCCAAATCGTATACCACACAATCCACCTCCACTATATCTGAACCTGGCTTACCCCAGCAGCACCTCCTTCAAGATCCCCATTCCCTATCCTCAGTTTTTTGTGAGGCATGTTGGACCAAGGGGCGTACAAGAAAGAAGCAAAGGTACAGCAAGATGGAGAGAGAGAGAGAGAGAGAGAGAGAGAGAGAAGGTTAGGATCGATTTTGCCTACTACTGGATTTGTGGATGCCATCTCCATGGCACTGCTTTCCTTTGCTATTGAGCAAGAAACAGAGGTGCAAGAAGAAAGAAACAAGAGAAGATGCTACAGGAAAGAAACAGGGGCACGGGCCATCAGGCAATGATGACAGGTGGCAATAAATGAGATTTGGGCCTTGAACTGAAGGCCAGGTGGTGGTGACCTGGTTGTTGTGTGAGTCATCTAGAATTATAGATCGGTTAGTTCAGTGGGATCGGTTGTAGAGAGTACAGAACTGGTCAACAGACAAAAAATAACAACTGAACCAAATACCAAAAATCCAAAAGCAAAGAAAATTGGTTATATTGGCTTGGTTCAGCTTCAGTATCTGGTTTCAGTTTATTTTTGACCACCCCTTGTAAAGTTGCAGAAATCTGCAGCTACTTTTTGTTACATTTCGTTTTAGCAATAATCCAATGCTGCTCTGGTGTGAAGTACAGCTCAATGACATATTGTGACGTTGGTGTAGCATGACACATTTCTCCACATGGAATGCATTTCATGGCATCATATTCTGTAGCGACCACTGTTTATTTAAGAGGAGAATTGAGTTCAGAGAATTGTAGTCTTACATTTTCTTACGTACTTCAACCTGCTTCTCTTTACGCTCATACTCTTGCCTGATCTTCTTTTTCTCAGCTTCAACAAGCTGCAACTTCTCGATGTTGAATTCCTGTCGAGTTTTTGAACAAATAAGTTAAACATGCTGATCTACAAATTGAAATGCCTAGCCAACTTCTACCAGAGCACAGAAAATTGAGGACGCATCTAAAAAAGGACATTAATAAGCAAGTGCATAAGAGGTCTGTACTCATCTTCCTAATCAAATATTTGATCAAATCATATTTGAATCTTCTATCTTGAGCTAGATACAAACAAGGCTCTGTGTATGCTCTTCAAATATGAATACAGTGTTGAAACCAAATACAAAATCAGACAAAGAGAAAGGAGGCAATAAATAAGCATGTGCACAGAAAGAAGCGTAAATCACAAAAATTGTGCTAAATCCAAAGCTTGTACAGATCACATTACAATCCATCAATCTCAAGCTAGAAACATGAATCTTTGTGCGCTCTTCAAATATTAATCAAGTGTTCCAAATTGAATATTGACTTCTCATACATTTGCATGAAACAGAATTGATTTTCAAGAAATATGTTTAAACAAAGTTCAAACACTACATTTACCAGATTCAAGATAAATTTGGATGCACAGGATACTGCTATTTTGATGATAAACCTGAATCTATGTCACACTTTACTTAGTACGATGAAGATTGTAATTAACTTGTATTCAATTTTCACACAAATGCGTTAACATCTCTAAAAATGAGATGAAAATTGCAAAGAGAATAACTGTGTGTAAGTGTGAACCACTCAATGCATGACTCAAACACATCAACATGACTGCTGCTTCACGAAGTCAAACATTGCCTCAGCGCATGTATATCCAGATTCCAGAGAGCACAGTGCTCCTACCGACTCTACCCAAATATAGCACGTGAAATAACCGTTTTTATGCTGTTGACTTTAAAATCTTCATGATTATACTGTGCAGCTACTTTGTAATGCCAATCTATACCGATAAAATGTACTTTTACAGAATAGACCTAGTAATGTGATTTTCATATAGGTCAAGCTTTTGAAAGTTTAACAGAACGGATTCTAGGTTCTAATAATAACATATTTGATGCTGCTTAGAACCATTCTTACATTGCAGGTTGGGTCAATGGTTCATATATTTTACTACACTGTAGGACAAACGGTGAATTGATCATATAAACACATGATTGCATACATTGAATTCAACCAACATGCCTCTTTGTTCACAAGTCGGAAGCAAAGACAAACATGATTACACAAAAAAGTGCACAACACGTAGAAACCCTGCAACAATTAAACCTATTAAAGTAGCAATGCATCTAGTTAGCAACAAAATTAGTATCTACCAGAACCCATCTTCCAGGTACAATGTGCCTAAATGTCCATTTCGTTTCACAGCTAGAAACCAAAAGGACACCTAAATACAAGGTTTATGGCATAGGTAATTAGGTACTCAATATACAGAAGTTGTGTTGTTTGAAGCCTAACTCCTAGAACCAAGCCAGAAGATAAATGGAGCTTCGACAAAGGCATTCCCTTCAAAGCCTAATTCATAGAATTATTCTAGAAGACAAATGGTGCGACTCAGCTTAAGCTCCAATTTTGCTTCTAGAACCATCTAGAAGCCTGTGAATCACCTCTGAGCTAGAAGGCTCGTGCACCCGCATTGCAATATGGCTACAGTCATACCGTAGCCCTCGAATTGAAGTCAGCAGAAAGAGAATGTCATGAATTGACCGCTGAGCACACTTCCAAGCACCGAATCAAAGCTGGGAAGCACAAAACCTCCACGACTAGAAGTTTCCCCAATGTTCGTCGACCGTGATCTGCACGAGCTCACCTTTAAAGCAACGTAACCCAAATCCAAAACGCACCACGATCCACCAGGAAACTGGGGGATCTTCGTCGCTTCGACTACCACAGATCTCGCTCTAAAAAACAAGCCGAATAAAACAACGGAACCGTTACGAAGCAAGGCGGCCGCTCCCAGTCTCCCAGATGCTTAGGGATCACGGAGCGCGCCGACCAGATCGGGCGGCTAAAAGCACAGAGGCGCGCATCGGGAAGCTTCTAGAAGCTCCGAGGGGGCAGGGGAAGCGAGGGGGGTGGAAGCTCACCTCCTCGGCGGAGACGGAGATCTCGCTGGCCT
Organism: Panicum virgatum; assembly: GCF_016808335.1. Lineage (NCBI taxonomy): Eukaryota > Viridiplantae > Streptophyta > Magnoliopsida > Poales > Poaceae > Panicum > Panicum virgatum. The sequence goes on along the minus strand of NC_053140.1, from coordinate 42,457,600 downwards.
TCTCCTCGGCCTCCTGGTGGATGAACCGCACCATCTGCTGGATCTGCTTGGAGACATCGGCGTCGTTCATCTTGGCGGCGGCGGATCCGACGTGCCCTCCGGCTGCTCTGCTCGCTCCGGCGACCGCAGGGAATGCTGGAGCGAGGCAGCACACAGCAGGGAGGCGAGGCAAGCCGGGAGTCCACGGGAATGGTCGAGGCGGGGAGGTCGTGGGGCTAGTCTAGCCGCGGGAGCAACGTGATCGGGTTGGCTCCCGCGGTTGCCGTTGCCTGTCTGTATGTGCTACCATCATTTCGTGGACGCGGTCCATGGATCCGCGATCTGCATCTTTGCCATCAGTCGTTGTCTGACGGCCGATCTGATTATTAGAAAAAAATCGCGCTCCTCTCCTCTGTTTTCGTGGATGTTTTGGCCTTTGGGCACCAACAGAGCCAGTTGTTTCGAAACTGAGACTCTTAATTGAAGTGAGTAAAGAACGGGAGCAGCAACACCCAGCACAAGGTTATGTCAAAGCACTGAAGAATCGGTGCAGATGCTACTCCTGAATCCTGATGCTTGGGTTGACTGCAGAGAAAGCTAGAGCCAAATGATGGGGTGTGCTATTTTTGGCGTGCATGCAGCAACATACATAATTAAGTTGCTTTTATTAGAATGACCAATATTTGGTTAGACCATCTTCAAAAAAATAGTTAAATTCTGTACTTCATATTGTAATTTAGTTGTCCATTTAGCCAGCCTTCACTCTCCAAATATCTATAATATCCAACAGACTATCACCCTCTTCTTTTTCCGTCCCCGCTGCCCCTTCCCCGTCGTCCACCATAGAACTCTGCTGCTCAGGCGTCCTCAGGACCGGGGCAAGCAAGCTCGGCGGAAGGCAGCGAATGAGCTCCCGCGTGCCCCGGAGCGCCCGGCGGACCAGCTCCCGTGCGCGGCGGAGCGCCCTAGGACGAGCTCCCGTTCGTGGCGGAGGGCCCGGTGGAGCGCCCGCGTGCAGCGGACGAGCTCCCGCGAGCGGTGGAGCGCCCGGCGGAGCGCCCAGGGGCGAGCTCCGGCGCGTGGTGAAGGGATGTGGGGTGGCGCGGAGGACATGCAGAAGGAGACTGATACTAAGCCAGAGTAGTGCCTCGAGATAGAAAGCTAGTGGAGGGGGCTAGATTGCTAGCGAGATACCAAGTTGAGGGGTTTGGAGAGGCCGTTGGATTTGACGTTTTTCTATTTTTATAGAATTAGCTTATATTTACCTAGTCTGTTGGACATGCTCTAGATGGGTATGCATATATAGTCCAAAATTCTAAATGATTCAGATGCAACAAATTTTTTTACTTTAACTGGGTGCGGTGCATCCCATGTACTCATCCACTAAAAGATACAAGTTATTTTAGTTTTGAAGTAAATCAAAATCCTCTAACTTTAACTAAGTTTATATAAAAATATATTGACATCTACAAGACCATCTTATAATGTACTAAAAAGATAGATTTTATAGAGATTTAATGAAACTAGTTTGATATTCATGGATGTTAGTGTATTTTCTATAAAATTGGCCAAAGTTGTAGTAGAAATTTAGATCAAGACAAAACAAAACACAACCTACATTTTAGAACGATTGAGTGCTAACTACCCCCTTCGTTTCAAACTGTAATTCACTCCAACTTTCTTGGAGAGTCAAACTATTTTTTATGTTTGATCAAATTATAGAAAATATTACAAAGGTTTATAGCACCAAATAGATATACTATGAAATTATATTTAATGAAGAATCCAGTGATACTTATTTAGTATAATTAATGTTAGTACTTTATTAAATAAATTTGGTTAAATGTAAAATACCGACTCCCCAAAAAAGTAGAAATGACTTATCATTTGGAACGGAGGGAGTATTACATAAGAGTGGCAAACTTTTGTGTACTACCACAGAACTGGCCACGTAAAAATAATAGTCAACTTAATACGCTTCCTTTCATGGGAAGATTATAAAATAGTTAACCACAAATCAGGTTAGCTTGAAAAGTTCTTCATAGTTTGGAGGTGTGTACTTAGGAATTCAACTATAACTAATAAAAATGCCCTTCCAATAGGGTGTACTATTGTTTAACCAAGCAAACATTCATAGATATTTGATATCTTCTGTACATAAATTACTGCACTACTCTCGGTTTTTTTCTTTTTTGGCTTAGGTCTTTTGTTTTTGTTGTCACGCTAATATAAACCTCTTGCTAGTTTTTTTTTTAAAGGATGAGTTAGCGCTAGAGTTTTTTTTTTCAGGAACAAAGTTGACAAACCGGTGTAACTTTTTATTTTCTTTCACAATGATGTGCATCATGTGTCAAAGCACCAGCGAGTAATAAACTTATCGTACTTCTCATCCAAGATATAATAGAAAATTTCACACATTTCACACCTTTTAAAACTCTCGTGTATATCTTTTTCGACGATCCAAATCCCTTAATAAGCTCACTTATCTTGCACAATATAAGATAAAAACACACAGTACCACGCCCTACGGAACAGAGGCATCTGACCACGCAGCAGCAGGCATTGATAATAATATTACGACCTGCCCCTGCTAATTGGCCTCATGTGCTACACCTCCGCTATGGTATACCCCTTGGCACGGCACTGGTTGAGGTTGTCCTCCTTCACGGCTTCACCTCCGTAACGGGCTTACGGCGTACCCCTTGACGAAGGATATAATAAGTATATAACGAATCAAGGATGACGGTTATACTAGAGCTCGAACCTGACTTAAAGTGGGAGTGTTTCATGCCTAGCCCACAGAACGGCCCATATTATTCTCTGCCTCAGCCCACAATGTGGCCCTGTTATTCTGCTCCGGCCAAGGAAAAATAAGCCCGCAAATGATTGGTCCGAATGACGCGTGGGACGACGCAACGCAAGTGGCGGAACAAGCACGTCCAGTATCCATTCGCCCCAACATTAAGACGACCTGAACCGTTCGACCCAAATCGCACGGTTCTCCTCACTTTTGGAGACGGTGGAGTTCGTGGAGCTACTGCATGGCTGCCTTCGCTGAGATGGATGGATGGGGGCCGCCGGAGAGAGGGGCAGCTCGCCGGTCGGCCCGCCACAAATCCCTGCCTGCCGCCCGGCGTGGGCCCACATGCGTGGGAAACGTGGACGCCCCTGACCTGGCGCACCTCGCTGTTGGGCGTTGGCTCCCTCCACATTTCTGGGACGCCGAAGGGGGCCCACGGGCGACACGTCCGCACGTGGGTGGTGAGGTATGTGGCTGCGGCGGAAAGGCAGAGCCACGGCTCGCGCAGGGTTTAACTTTTCGGTCGAATTTCGCCGAAATTTCGTTGTTTTTTCGTTTTCGCTAGTTACCGGGAAGAGAAATTCCGGTATTTTTCATCATTTTTCGTTTTCAAATTTAAAAATTCAAAAATATTTATAAAAAATTAAAAAAATATGATAAAAAACTAGGTGTTCTTCTGAGCAAATAGGACTAGAACACACTCAAATCTAAGATCATTTGCTAAACTAAAATTGCATTTTAGTTGAAAAACAAGGTTATTTGTAGTCTAATGAGGTAGAATTTATAGGTTTTTAGTATCCGACGCAGCTTGGCATTTCTCCAGACCCCTCCTCGCTCTATACAAATTACATTTTAGGAATTCTCTATACAAATTGAATCAAAAAAAAATTCAAACACTGTCACATGAATTGATAACCAATTCAAATCATGTTTTGTCCTGGATTTAAAACAACTTTCAATTGGATCAACCAATATCCCTGAAATTTAATAGGCATATCCGCAATAACAAGAATAATAAAAGTCTAGTTGAGACCTAAGAGAGAAAATGAAAGTTGTCACATGAAATGACAAGACTTTTAATTGGTAGTTTTTGAAATAATTAAATAACTTTCAAACCATTGCTCAAATGAAAAAGTTCCTGAAACAAAAGTTGTAGATCTCGAAAAACTGAACAAAGTTGGTATTCAAAAGTTTTTCATTTGACCTCCGAAACAGTACGAAAATCACAACGAACATCATTTTCCGGTCGAAATCACCGAAATTTCGGTCGAAATCACTGAAATTTCGGTCGGAATTCACCGAAATTTCATTTTTTGAATTTAAATTCTCTTTCCGTTCGGAATTAGCAAAATTCGGCGAAATTTCGACCAAAATTTCATTTCCGGCAGTTGGCGGGATTCGGTAGAAAAACGAAAAGGTGAACCCTGAGCTTGCGTGGGCACTGGGCAGGCACGGGCACGGACATGGCCCCGCGCGCGCGGCAACCTCGATGCGCACGTCTCGTCGTCGTGTTCTTTTTACGTGGAGCCGCAGCAACACAGCATGTTCCCCGCTTTTGGCCTACGGTCCCTGCCTTTTCTCCGTCTTACTACGTGACATAAACAATTACTCACACTACGCCCCCCAGTTACTCCATGGCACGAGTTTGGCCGAAAAGGATTATTCATTGGTTACTGCTAATAAGAATAAGTATTATAGCAAGTTGGGACTGTAACGTCCGGCTTCTCCGAGGTCAGGCCCGCTTACATCAGGCAGTTTTATAGGACATAGACTATCCTAACAGATCAATAAGTTTTTTCTGCGCACTTTGTACTCACTCGTGCGGCACCCGGAAAGAAGTTTCCGGTTGGTCACCCATATCGAAAATTGCTCCAAACCAAGCACGCTTAATTTTGGAGTTCTTTCGAGATCGGCTTTCGGAAAAGAAGTTGCAACTTCTTGGTATGAGTATCCTATTAATCCTATTAAGCCCTGGGCTGGGGTGTTACATCCTCACCCTCTTAGGAGCCCGATGTCTTCATCGGTCAACTTGAGGCCAGAAACGTCCTCTCTTGGCCATGTCTGTGTGCCCAATGCCAGCGCATGTGCCATGCTGTGTGACCACTCCGGATCCACACCAGCCATGCGCACTATGGCTGCGCAACTGCGACACACGCGCCCGTGAAACCGCGAGAGTCGGCTCTGATACCATTCTGTAACGTCCCGCCTCTCCGAGGCCGGGCCCGCTTAAAGCCAAGCACGCTTAACTTTGGAGTTCTTTCGAGGTCAGCTTCCGAAAAAGAAGTTGCAACTTGTTGTTATGAGTATCCTATTAATCCTATTAAGCTCTGGACCGAGGTGTTACAGGAATAAATTAAATTCTACATGGAGAAGAGAGAAAAGAATAGAGAAGAAAGCTGCCGTGTTCTACATGGAGGAGAGAAGGGCCATGTTTGGTTTCAACCATGAAATTTTTTTCACAAAAAGACGAATGCATGCATGGAGTACTAAACGAAATTTATTTACAAAATCTTTTCACGTATAGGTGTAATTTTTCGAGACGAAACTAATGAGTTAAGTTCCATCACGATTGACTACATCGATGCTACAGTAACCGTACCTAACCATTCCCTAATTGTGCGGTCAAAGACCTCATTAGTTACAGTACCTGCTACAGTATCATAGTTGTGGAGGTGATTTTATAATTAAATATTATTTAATACTCTTAATTAATGGTCAAAATACTAAAAAAAAATTTTCAGGTGCAAACCAAACACGGGCAAGAAAACCGCCGGCCGAAAGCAGCTCTGCTCGTGGGGTCCGCACACACCACACGCCAGCTTTCAGTCGGCCGCAGGCGCAGCAGGGCGGATAGCCCTGCATGCAGCTGGCTGGTGGGCTGGATTATTAATCAGGCCCTAAACGCGCAAGCATGGGGTTAAAATCAAAGCGATGTCTCCACAATTCAGCTCTCACTAGAACATTGCGCGGCGTTGCCGCGCAGAAATATGCCCTCTAATTCAGGTTTATTTTAAGAAATTGAACTGCAAAAAGTCCGGGGGGATTTTCGTAAAATTGGTAGACTGCGGGGGTTATTTGGTAAATTTGGTGTCGACGGAGTACCGGTCGAGTACTGAAAAGTTCAAGGGGTTTTTTATAAAATTGATGGACTTCATAATTATTTTAACAAAGTCCAGGGTTTTTTATAAAATTCACGGAGTACGGCACGATTACTAAAAGTTCAGGGTTTTTTTTGTAAAGTAAGGTTCCACAAAGTCCAAGGGGTTTTCCGTTAAATTGATGGACTCGGTGTTCATTTTAACAAAGTTCGGGATTTTTTTTTGCAAAATTTACGTCACTATCTATTTCTGATCGTCGGATCGCGATCCGACAGCCAATATTTTCGAAGATGACGTGGCCCATCTCCTTGACCGCGAGCGCGACCAGGGTTCATTATTGAAAGATGGCCCGGCCGCTCAGCTAGTAGAGCTGCTCATCTCGACAGCTCAGTGCCATCTTAAGCAAAGTAAACAGGCCACGTGTCGGCTTTATGCCAAATCCGCTGGCGCTAATAAAGGCTGCGCCAGGCGTGCCACGGCGCCCAGGCCTCCCTGCGTGCGTGTGCAGAGTGGAGAAGCTTCCTTCCCTCCACCTCGGGACCGCGGCCCGGCGGCGGGGCCCGCGAGGTCGGCAGCCACCACGTCACCCACATGACTGGGATACCCAGCTGGCCCTCGAGGGAGGCACCCGCCGGGACGCGTAGGTAGGAGTGGTAAAGGGTATAATATTTTGAACTAGAAAATTAATTTAAGAATCGAGTCTTAAAAAGACCGGTCATATGTATTTTTGAATTAAAAATTTTAAAAATTTTATTGGGCTGTGAAGAGACCATTAAGGCCATAGCCCATTACCACCCCTACGCGTAGGGCGGCTGGGGAGCGGATACGTGCGCACGCGACGCCGCGCGCCAGGGGTCTCGCGCCGTGGCCTGGCCGCGCGGACACCGCCGCCGCACAGCTCACCCACCCCGGGGCATCCACCTCGTGCTGCATCGCACTCCCATCCGTGCGGTGCTCGACTCCACCACCACCAGTCCATCACCACTAGCACCAGGTCCTCCCATCCGAGCCGCCCGTCACCAGTGCCGGACGGGCCCACAGGTCACTGAGAACTGTGCCTACAAATTGCGTCATCAGATGCGTCTCGGACGGGTAAACTATGCTTGGTCCAACCAGACTTCGATACGTGTTCCCCAAAAAAAAACAGACTTCGACACGTCGTCGCGAATCCGAAGAAGAAAGGAAACATCCAGTTGGGAGACCATGCTCCACATGCCCGGACCGTAGAAAGTGTCAAGAATCTTTACCAATTACCCGTGCCGAATGCTGAGTTTAAGGTCGACCGTAACTCCAGCAATTTACGGTCGATTTTTTTTCCTCCCCTTCCCCTTCCCCGCGCCTTTCCCCTTCCTTTCCTCCCCATTCTCTCACGACGGATCGGGATCCCGCGCCTCCCCGCTGCCGACTTCCCGCCGACCGCCGCTCCCCTTCCTCCCCCGGAGCCGCGCCCCCTCCCTCCCTCCCCCTGAGTCCGCTCCCCTGGCTCCACCGCCAGGACTCGTCGCGCCGGTGGCCCTGGCTCCACCGCCCGGAGAGGGACGACGCGGACGCGGAGGGGGCGAGGTTGTCGCGGTCGCGGTGCTCTCCCGGCTTCCCTGCCAGGGCTTCTTCGCCGGGGCTGCCACCGCGGCTGGCATCGCTGACTTGGCCGCAGCCGCCGCCAGGATCCCAGCGCCACGAGTCGTCGTGACGGAGGCTGTGGCTGCGGCGGCCCTGGCTTAGCCGCTCGCTCCACCGACCGGAGAGGGACGACGCCGAGGTGGCGACGCGGTCGAGGAACTCGCCCAGCCACCCGCGGGAACCCATCTCCTCCACCAGAGCTTCGCCGGGGGCGGTAGGTTTTTTTTGATTTTACAAAAAAAAATTACCGACCAAAATTTTACCCAAATTTTTTTTTCTTTTTGATTTTGATGCAATTTTTTTATTCTAAGTATTTTTTTTTTCGGATGCAAAATTTTTTCTATTATGGATACAAATTTTCTCAACTTTTTGTCTCTCAAATTTGTGTTTCTAATTTTTTCTCGTAAAAAATTTTCTCACTCCAAAATTTTTCTTAGAAAAAATTTCTAAAATCGGAAAATAACAAAAAAAATTAAAAATGAAAAAAAACGATCGGGAGAGGAACCTTAATTAGCGATACCCTTACCCGTGCCATTTGTTACACGACCTGTCTGACCGTTTCACCGTGACACTCCCGTGATCCGGGAACGCAAGGGTCGATGCGGAAGCCGACCTGACCTGACCTGTGGGCTTTGGTGGGTACACCAGCCGATACGCCCCCGAGCCAAGCTGACCGCCACGCGCTCCCCGGGTATAGGCCGCCGACACGTGCCCCCGTGACGTGGCAACCCCTTTCGCGCACCGCTCGCGACAGTCAGTAGTCACCCTTCCCTTTCCTTCCCCTTCCGGCCTTCCTCCCCGCCGCCTCCCTCGCCGACTAGTCCCCTGTCTCAAATCAAACTCCCACCGCCCCGTCCCACGCAGACCGACGCACCATCCCTCGCGGCCTCGCCTCGCCTCTCTCGCTGCCTCTTCTCTCCCATCCGAGCCCCCGAGCTCCCGCGGCGGCGCGCGATCCCCACCGCCGGCTCGTCCACCGATCCTCTGCGAGTCATCGACCTCGCCCCGGCGCGGCCACCGGCGGGTCCAGGTACGCCCGACCCGCCTCGTCCCTGCACCTGCACCCACACCCGCACCCGTTTCATCACGCAATGCGCTGTCCGGCTGTCTCCGCCGGACCGCCGCCTCCGGCCATGGCAGCCGTGACCGTCGCAGACGTTCTGGAGCTCGCCGCTGCTGGCTCTGTTCCTTAAAATTCCGCTACGTTCCGTCCGGATCATGTCCGTGCTACTGCTACATGCTTTGGCTAGGGAGTGGATGGTTTCCTTCTCCCTTCTGCCTCCTGTTCTCTTTCACAAAATCCTAGTAATAAATCGCGTGTCGTACTTACCAAGCACGCCTCTCGAACTTTTAAAACGGACATGGAGGAAGCTAGCTATTTACCCCTAAATGTAAGCATGTAAAATAAATTGATGTCACTTGCTCAAAAAAAAAACGACGCCCGTATGTGCCAGCCTTGTCGTCTCACGGCGTCATCTCGTCTAGCGTGCGTCGGACAGGCGAAGCTTTCGGCGGATCTAGTCAGCACTTCGCAGGATTTTGTGTAGGATTTGGATGGCGGTCGTTGTTGTATTCGAGGGTTCGTCGAGTTTGTCAGCCCGGTGACGGCGCTCTCGTCTTGTTATTGGTACTGAATGCAGTGTAGATCAGTAGCTCAGCCTTTTTAAGAGGATGCCACTTAAGTGACTCAGGTACACGATAGAAAAGAAAGCAATCACTGATCGATGAAACAAGCAGACGTTACTTCGACCCTTCCATTTTTTCTGTCCCTACCTTGTGTTGATGACCAAAATCGGCAAGGACCGGTCGAATGTTCAGGATGCATATTTAGCTGGTCTGGCACGACCAACCGATCTGACCGGTCTGACCGGTCCAAGCAGAGTCCGAATACAACTAGAGATTTTTATAGATTTAGATCTTGTAATAGAATTTCTTGTGGGGCAAGTCCACCCACCCTATAAATATAGGGCCACGGCGATTGAGGCATCCAATCGATCAAAATACAAAACAAATCTACTATTTCATTGCCTTTACTTTTATCTCTCAACCCTAGCTTTTCCAACCCCGTTATCCTCTGTTCTTCCTTCGTCTCCGCGACATCTGAATGCGTTCTAGGTGGCCTGCCGATCCTAGAACAACCCTACGTGCGTTTGCCCTGACGGGGTCCCTCCCGGGCTAGCGTTCGTCGGACTTCGCCGTTTCACCCCGGCGACCGGTCTGACCGCCCTACGCAGGAGGTGCTGCATCGAGCCCTTCCTCGAGCCGCGCGACCGAGCGCGTTCGTGTGTTGGCCCTAGATTGGCGCCAACACCTTGGACCACAACGACAACATGAGCTAAGACGTGATTTCTCAACCGAAAGCTCGGTAGTAGTAGGACCGCTTCATCAGGCTCTACAATTGTTCATCGATCCTATCACAGTGAAAAGTGCATGGCAAAAAATATCTAATAAAACAAACCACAAGTTCATATCTGGTTGGTCTGTTTCATTTTCAGAGTTCAGGTGTAAACGCGAAGCTAAATGATCTAGGCTATTTCTCCCCCTTTTAACTTTTCACCTAAATTTAAAAGTAGATATTCTTTTATTGAAGTAAATACCATGCAATAGACACATGATTAGTGTTCTGCTAATGGCCAAATCCCCGATTGATAATTGTCATTCTCCAGTTAACAATTGTCATTCTCCTTGCACATACACTCAAAAGATCTCTACGCCATATGATTGACCTGGAGGTACCAAGGATATGCATGGACCTACAAGTTTCATGAACTACTAATTGCATATTTCTGGTGTGCTTATAACCATTAGGTGTAGAATTATGTCAATATTGAGCAAGCCAGTTTCATGAAAAGCTGTTGTAACAGCTTGGTTCTTTTAGTGAACTTTGAGCTGGAACGATATGTGTTGGATACTCGAGCGACGCTCGCAGATAAAAAAATGGATTTCTGAGAATTACTATTAGTTGAATGATAAAGCATCAATTTTGTTAATATTTTGTCTGTGCACATGATATATTCTCAAATAATCTCACATTTCTGACATAAAAAATGTGCAGGCATTCACAAAAAAAAACATGGGGCATGATGAAGCTGTAGTTACTCAGAGTTCAGTAAAAGCTCCATCACCACCCAAGGTAATTACAAATATACAGTGTGATCGTTGCATTTCTCACAGATTTTGCGACCTACCACTACCAGGGCTAAAGAACGTTTACATGTATAAAGTTGGGGACTGTACCAACTACAAATGACAAAAAGTATCACTAACGCTTTATTTGTGGTAAATAGTACATAAAGGGTTATTCTTGTAGGCGGTTTTACTTTCCGTTTCAGTGTTACAAAGTCCCAAAGTGGTTTGGATGTTTTACATCTGACAACAATCAAGCATAATGTTCTCAACAAACTTCTCTAGTTACAAGGGGTGGATCACTTGAAGTTTTGGTGTCTAAATAATTACCTAATTGTTTTGCAGGATCAACCAGCTATTTATCCATGCCTTGATTGGTCGACTATGCAGGTTAACTACCCTACAATTAACCGTTTGCTTCTTATTTTTGAAAAATAAGTTTTCCTTTCTTAGTGAGCAACTGACCAGACCATTGGACCATCTTTGCAGGCATATTATGGCCCAGGCGTCTTGCCACCAACATTCTTTAACCCTGGAATAGCATCTGGTCATGTCCCCCCACCTTTTATGTGGGGCCCGCAGGTATTTTTAAGATAAATCTTGATTCATCATATGCTATATATACGTCTTGATATATTGTAGAACTCTAACCTCTCTTGGCGTCTTTGTAGAATATGCCACCAGCTGCATTTGGAAAACCATACGCTGCAATATATCCACATGGTGGTGGTTTCCTGCATCCCTTCATTCCCCTAGTAAGTATGGAATTGCAGTGCAGCTATCTCTGATTTGGCTCATATTCTAATCATTGAACTTAGGTATTACTATCTATTCTATACTTTTGTTAACTTTTTTTTATCTGTTGTTGTGTCAAGATGGTAAACCCATTGAGCGCAGAGCCAGCAAAGTCAGTAAACAGCAAGGACAACAGTTTGAGTAAGAAACTGAAGGAAATTGATGGAACTGCTGTGTCGACTGGCAGTGGTAACAGTGAGAAAACGAGGTAGTTAAATGATACTTCTAAAATATTTCCGCATGAATAGCAAGAGCATTTTTTCTATCATATTTATTATCTGAAACTGAGTCCATTTGTATCTGGTGCTCTCAATGCAGTGGGGATTACAGCCTAGAAGGATCCAGTGATGGAAACAACCAAAAGGTACTGTTCTGGTCAATCATGTGATTCTGAGTTAGCGAGCAAATATTGATGATGCAAGCATCATTTTTCATTGTATAGGTGAGCGGAACGCCCAAGAAAAGGAGCTTGGACAATAGGACTACATCAGGTACTCTACTGATTTGCTTCTTTACTCGTTATATCATTCATCATCATAGCCTGACATCCTTCATAGTTGTATTTTTCACTTAGGCCATCTGGAGGTCTTTCTTGTTATTTTGTAACTCGTTTGCTAAACCGAACGAATCATTCAGTTGATTTTTATACGACAATAATGTCTTGATTTCCTTTTTCTTCAGGTGTAGAAACATGTCGAGCTTCAGCGCCTAATGAGAAACCAGGAGAACCAGGAAGATTAGCAACTTTGTCCAACATGCGCATTACAGATACAGCAATCAAACCGTGTGTGAGCACTGGTAGTGATTTCAGAGTTAGTGTTGCGCCATCAACGGAGTGGCAAGCTAAGGTACGTTTGATGTGGCAGTTGGAGTGGACAATCTTGCTTTTCTGTTTCTCCCCTTCTGGTATGGTGGGCGATGCTTGCTAGCTTTGTTTTCAGTATCTCCTCTCAACCTTTGTAAGACGGCTGTTCTGTTTTATAGATTCAATATTCTGAAGAGTTGCCAGAATGGGTTCAACTTGTGTAGGATTAAGAAGTAATTAGAACGTAGAATTAAATTCTTGCTGTATTGCCAGGACGACAAGGAATCAAAGCGTGAAAGGAGGAAGCAGTCAAATAGGGAGTCTGCCCGACGTTCAAGGCTGAGGAAGCAGGTAAAACATAGACAGCTGTGTGATGCGTGCTGTTGATGGTTTCTGAAACTATTTCTACCTTCAGAAAAGTTCCTTGGCACTCTTTCGAGTGGAAAACATATTATATATATCCAGTTTCTAGAGTTGAGAGTGCTTCATCTATTGCGCAATTCAAAACCCTTCTTAAGAATGATCAATTGATCACGTTGGTTTTGTTGTCATTTCAGGCTGAGACTGAAGAACTGGCTAGAAAAGTAGAGCAACTGACAGCAGAGAATACATCCCTCCGGAGCGAGATTAACAAGCTAACGGAGAGCTCCCAGAAGCTCAGAATGGAGAATTCCGCTCTGATGGTACTTCATCTTCCAACCGCATAATTTACTAACTCTTATTTGGCATTCGATTCACTTATATATATCCCGATCACTCGCAGGAGAAGCTCGCGGATAGCGCATCAGATGAAGAAGCCCAGGAAGCGGCCGCAGACCCCCAGGCGGCCGCAGCGCCGCCGCCGGCCCGCGTGGTCAAGAACTTCCTCTCGATGATGGACGGCGCGGGCGCGTCGAGAGGCGGCGGCGGCGGCAGCAGCAGCCGGCGCGTGGAGCCCGGCGCGCCCAGGCTCCGCCAGCTGCTGGGCTCCGGCCCTCTGGCGGCCGACGCCGTGGCCGCGAGCTGAAGCTGATCTGTGATCTCTTACCTCCTGCTGAGCGCGCGCGCGCATGTGGCCTGGCGATTTTTTTTGTTTTTGAAGAGCGCCCGAGCTGGCCCCGCGAAACTAACGCCACACGTACGATAACCAACCTGTAAATTTACGGTAGCTAGCTGCGTCCCAGACGGGTCCCCTCTTCCGGTTGATGCGGATGCCGCCTGGCTGTATGTTTTTTTCCTCCTTTTGCTCCGAGCTTTTGACATGTTTAGCTGCTGCGTTGACCCCCCTCGCAAAAAAAAAAAAAAAGAAGCTGCTGCGTTGATCCGAACTGAATCAACTGGTATCATGTACCGTAGATACTAATAATAACCATCAGGACGTTTACCACTGGCTCTGAACGTCTCCATTTCTGGCTGTCGTTGGGGTGGTTGTTTCTGCCCCTCCGGCGGCAAGTTTCCGTGCACGACAGTAACTTGACGCAACGTCTGCCATCAATGCCGATGGGCGATGGCGGCGATGGTCGCTGTGCGTGCGTCGCCGTGAGCAGTTGCCGGCGTCCGTCCTGTCGATGGTTCGCTGGGACGACGGGTTAGGGACTCGGAACTGACGGACCCCGATTATTGTTGCGCGTTGCATGTGCAGGCCGTGAGCCGTCGTCCGGCGGCGGCCTGCCTTGTGGTGGAGGCAAGAGATAAGGCCGTGCCGCAGTGCACGACGTGGATCTGACTCGTGGGGCGCGGTAGGTTTGGTAGGCGTATGGTGCTGGACTGCTGGGTCCGTGGTCCGGTGCTGGGGCCGCCTGTGAGATTGTGTCCTTGCATTGCACGATGCGTACTTGCTTTGACCGGACGCACGACCCCTTGAGGCCTGACCCGGGTTCTCCTTTTCGTTTTTCACCGAATCCTGCCATCCGGCGGAAACGAAATTTCGGGCGAAATTTTGCCAAATTTCGCTAATTCCGAACGAAAAGCGATTTTGAATTCAAAAACCGAAATTTCGTTTCATTCCGACCGAAATTTCGGTCAAAAATTTTGACCGAAATTTTGGTGATTTCGACCGAAATTTGGTTTTTCAACCGGAAAATGATGCAAATTAACAGAAAATGATGTGTATATATGGAAAAATTGAAAATTTTGGCAAAATTTCCCCTGATTATGTGTATATTAACAGTTTATAATGCATAACATATATATAACTCCACAAAACAATGACAAATATACCATTTAACACATAACTCATGTCCAAAGTCCATTAGAATTATTACAATCCAAAGATACAACAGAGGCAAAGGCACAGTCCAGAATAATCCATGTAGCATATTCTCTGCATTTAAATATTTATATGAAATAAATTGAATAAGTAGAGGAAACAAAACGTATAGATAAGTTCTGTTGATAGGATAAGTATCTGCATTCTTCAGTCCTCAAATCTCTCTCCCGGTGGTCCGTCATACGGCTCGTCTGTTGGTGGCAAATACACGTACGTAGATGGGTGATATTGCAACTGTGGAGCTCCATATGGTAGGTAGCCGTGATAATCCAAATAAGACAATGCTGCAACTGCCTGCGGAAGTGGCGGGTTCACCACCCCTGTGGTGGCCACAGAAAGCCCCCTGCAGGGGGAGAAGTACTGTACGGGTTGTAGTACTGACCACTGGAGGCAGAGTTCGAGTTATCTTCATCATATGCAAGTGGGGGCCTGTCGACCATGTCGACGTGTCGATGTTGTTTGTCGTTGTGAAGTAGGTGCTCCATGATCTGTATCTTGTGTTGTATGGGTGAAGTCCTCCTCCCCAGTGAACCTTATAGTAGGAGCTATACGATAACCTGAAGTATCAGCTCCTCCACCCTCGTCGCCACCACTACCACCACTGTCGTTGCCATCATTGCCATCACCTTCACTGCTACTGGAATCATCATCATCATCATCATCATCATCACTAATGTCCTCACCACCACTAGGCTCAGGTGTGGTATCGTCACTACCTAACTCCTCCTCAGTGCGTGGTTTCTTCCCTTTTCTCATTTCGGGACCAATCTTAGTCTTCCTTTTTCCCCAGATGTGTGTCCCCAATTATTTCTTCGGCCCATGCCTCCACATCTTCATCGTGACCATGAGCAGAGCCTATGTCAGTGAACATCTGGCTCGGCAATGGAGTGTCAGTGAAGTCTGAGTCTTCATCAAATGTTGTGTCTCCATTGGACCTTGATTGCTTCATCCAATCTTGAATTGCTGATGACTGCCGGTACAAAGAAAGATCCATGAAACTGCTAACTGGATCATAGTCATATGGATCGACCCCTCTAGTAGCACGTTGCTGACGCAAGCGGAGGTTGTAGTTCACAAAGACCAATTTATCCAATTTCTGGTGGCTCAACCTATTACGCAGTTTGGTGTGGATGTAAGTAAAGGTGCTCCAGTTCCTTTCACATCCACTAGAGGCTGCACACTGCGACAACAAGCGTCGGGCGATACTTGCATTTGAAACCTCCCCGGACCTTTTGACCATGCTCCCACACTAGGTCTGGCATTGTCCTACAATTACAGAAAAATAGCACAGTGTAAGTTCATGAATATCACATAGTATCTACAATTCGTGCTCTTTTTCATCATACAAACTAGTATGGTGTAAGTTCATGAATCGGCTATTAAATTCATCACTAATATTCAATACAACTCATATCCAAAATGTTGGAATGATTTTTTCTATACATTCCATGCCAAATCAACTAACAAATCCTAACATTTCCTATAACCCTAGCTTCCCCATTTCCTCTAACTAGCATGAAGTTCATCACATATCACCAGTAACTAACTTAGATCAACATCAACAAGCATCACCATCGCAAAATAACCTCTCATACCTTTCTTTCCCGGAGCCAGCGCCGAAATCCAGACATAAGTAGCAGTTTTTCGCCGGTAAGACAGCGAAATCCGGTCGGGATGCAGCGGTATGCCGCCGCGCCTTCCCAGCAGCGGGATCCTCTACATTCCGGCCGAAATCCGGTGATTTTCCGCCGAAATTTCGGTGCTACGCGGCGAAATCGACTGCTGGCGGCGGCGGAAGGGCGGAGGGATGAAGGGGAACAGAGAGGAGAGCGAGGAGGGCACTGGAAGAGTGACGAGCTGTGTCGGGGCGGACCCATGTGAGTTGGGTAGGTTAAAATGCTTAACGGGTTTATTATTGGTTAACGGGTCCGAACCCATTTAGTGATTTTAACCAACCAAATCAACTTATTTTTCAATTTATTCAAGTGCTAATTGCTCAAAAAACACCTAGTTTTTTACATATTTTTTACAAATTTTTTTGAATTTTGAAACGAAATTTATCGAAATTCCACTTCCCGGTAACTAGCAAAAACGAAAAAAATACCGAAATTTCGCCGAAATTGTAAACCTTGGGCCTGACCCAGCCCTACGGAATCATCAACGCGTCGTCCTATTCCGCTATTCCGGTATGCCCCTGTGCAAAACGCCAAGGCGAGTCCAGCTCCAGCCAGTTAACCTTCAGGGCCGGCCCTCGGGCAGTGCGGCCGGTGCGACCGCACCGGGCCTCAAAAAATTAGGGGCCTCCAAATATTGCTAAGCTAATAGGCCTGGCAAGTTACAAGTGCCAATAAATTTTAGCCCAGTTCATTAATGATAATGAGTTTTCCAATATTACTCCATTCAGTTATGGTATCTATATTTTCACATGGCACAGTGACCAAGGGTACCAAGTATGCTTATCAATCCATTAATCGCGTTAACCATTGTCTTCTAATTTCTATAATTTTTTCTTGGCGAGACTCCTCGTTTCCAGCGATTATTAACTGCCGCGATCCATGTGGAAAATCAACAGATCCTGTTTGTCTCCTTCCCGAGGCACCCGTGCTGGCGCTGGAGTTATTGTGGAGGATACCGAACGGGCTACTTGCGGACTCTCAAGGCAAAGGCTTAATATAACGATCAACTTTAATTTTTTCAATTTCGAAAATATAGCTATCATAACTAAATAGAAGAAGTATCTTGTATTTTTTTTGGTGAATGAGAGCCTCTATTTTTTGTTTGGCACTGGGCCACCAAAAAGTCAGGGCCGGCCCTGTTAACCTTTCCAATTCACCAAACGTAATGCGCCCCCGTGTTGCGCCAAGAGAGGTTGTGCAGCCAGGGTCCGCTGCCATGGGATATGCAAGGACGTATAGAATTTACTCGAAGAAAACAAGTTAGGTGTTTCCGTGAGCAAAGTAAAGTAGAAATCCAACAAAGCTGGAGGTATGCCGGTCAGATCCTGAATGCCTCAACTACGCTACCGAGTCTAGTGCACTTGCCATTTGGCATTGGACACTTGGTCACTTATTATACCGGTTCTTCTGTAAGAGGAAAATAGTGGATTTGCGGACAACTTTACGGTACACGGTTAGCTCGCCTTGATGTGCCAACGACTCTTGAAGTAGCATTTTTTACTCCTAGTTCGTGGAAAACAGACAATATTCCTTCCATTCCAAATTGTAAGCCGTTTTGACTTTTCTAGATATAGTATAGTATTTGTTATACACTTAGACATATGATGTCTAAATACGTAGTAAAAACTATGAAATTAGAAAAATCAAAACGACTTGTAATTGGAACAGAGAGAGTATAAGAGAAAAGTTGTTTACAACATAAGGGAAAGAAAAAGGACCACCACAGAGTGACTCGTCCTGGCAAGGTTGTAGCATCCAAATTCTACCGCACTTGTGAGTAGTCAATTACTCCCTCCTTCCCCGTTTATAAGGCATGGTGGAATATGACACGGTCTTCTAAACAACACTTTGACCATTTATTTATCATATATTATATCACTTTTGATTATAAACTTATAATCATTGTAAAATATATTTGATTATGAATCCAATCATATGAAATTTGCATTATAAAAATAAAAATTTAATAGTCAAATTATTGGTCAAAGATGACAAGGTTTGAATCTTGATATACGTGTATGCCTTATAAACAGGGAAAGAGGGAGTAAGCAAGTACTCCCTCCGTCCATCTATCCAAGACCCATTTGCAAATTTAAAAAATCCATCTATGCAAGGCCTATTCCCGGTTTTCCTCTGATTTGCCTCCAAGTTGATGACGTTTGATGCTTCGTTCCTCGTCGCGGCTTTAACTCCGCCGCAAGCACACGCAACAGGATAAAAACCGATGCTTGACAACGGATCCACCGCGCCACCTTTCCATGTACCGCACATGCATCCTTCTCTTGGGGGGAGTTCGACCAGCCGTGCCCATGCGCAGCCGAATTCTGGTGGTCAAATCCCGTAATTAAGGGGCTAAGCTGTACATATTAAATGAGGACGAAGTAATTGTATTTTCTCCTCAGGTTAACTCTTTCTTGATCTTTGAGTCATGAACAAATGGCCCTTGGATATGTGGATGGAGGAAGTAATAGAAGAAAAAATATGCTTGGAGGAATCAATGGGAGGAACCATGGCTGAGGGCAGGTGGAGGTTGGGCTCTTGGGGTGGAATAGAGGTTGGGGGATGGGTGACCATATGCGGGCCTCAGATAATAACGGTGGTTACACAGCAATAACGCTTCTCATCTCTATATTTTCAATTAAACAAGAAATGAAATGGTTCATCTTTCTAACTAAACATATAGCATAGAATCAACATTTTTAAAATTAGGAACGGAATGGTTCCATTCTACCTCACTTCTTGAAGCGTCCCCTCATAATAGGTGACTTAAATGTGATACAAATATCAACCCCAGGAGACTGATAACACATTTATTACATCAGAAGGTTTATTATCGTACAAACCGTCGAGGTAGTGGGCACTGAAGCACCACTATCACGGGGGACAACATAAGTACTACAAGCCAAACTAAAATGTGAACGAAATCTAAGATAACGTCAGAGTCTTGCGCCATTGGAAGCTTCCTGTGGAGACCCCAAACCACAGGC
This sequence comes from Panicum virgatum, assembly GCF_016808335.1. Classification (NCBI taxonomy): domain Eukaryota; kingdom Viridiplantae; phylum Streptophyta; class Magnoliopsida; order Poales; family Poaceae; genus Panicum; species Panicum virgatum. Next base: position 42,438,466 of record NC_053140.1, on the reverse strand, counting down.
AAGGTTGGGTGCGGACGTAATCTCTACTCAACGTCTTCAACAGCGAAGTCCGGAACTTCTTCTGAAGAAAAACCACAAATATATATCGGGTGAGTACAAAAGTACTCAACAAGTCCAACCCCATCCACGGAGGGGGATAACACAGATATGCACAGAATATATCAAGGATAAGACTGAGGTTTATTTGCGGTAAAGCTAGATTTTACACATGCAAGAGTTTATTTTTTAAAAGAGTTTTCTTAAAGCAGTTCTTCACTTTACCGAATATTGGGGTGGGGTGATCCTACACAAAGGATCTAAGTTTTAATGCAACCTAACTCCTCATCCGCAGTATCTCACGGCACAACTGCCGGACACCATCTAAAACAACTCACGTCAACCCATCCGTTCCCTGAAGAAAATTCTAGTTGTGTGATCAAACCGTAACTCGCCCAATACCGTGGGCACGGCTATTCGAATAGGTTTTAAACTCTACAGAGGTGTGCAATTTTACCCACAAGTGGGGTACCACAGCACGATCACTTTAGTGTCGGTGCAGATCCCAACAACGCCATTACCCACCTTAGCCAGACCTGACTAGCCAACACGGACTCCACCAAGAGGCCATTGACCTATCACTGAGGTTTAACCAGGGCATAAGTCACCACGGCCTTATCCCTTCTCCTTGGTCACCCATTGATCTCAGCTCTCCTAATGGCTATCAGACTAACTAGTGGGTTTCATGCTAAGCCATTGCCATACACAACGGTCGAGTGGTTTGTACGATAGTTGAGTTAGGCAAGATGACACATTAACTCGGTCCTTAATTGTGACAGGATGGATATCTCCAACCTTCTTGCTCTACCACGACGGTACGAGCCTCCAACGTATGACAATCCACCCAGGGAATGCCATTCATCCATCCCGTCTTATCATCCTTTTCTTTAGTTTTTTAAATACCCCATCTTTCCCTTTTTCACAAACTCACGCATTTTCTATTTTTATAAAACATGGTGTACCATATTTTAAGTGTAAGAAAATAAGCACAGGGTACTAAGTGGCATTCTAGCAGCGATTAACATCCAAATAGAATAAATCATATTTAAACATTAATCTAGGTGGTCAAGGAATGATTATAACAAATCAAGGGGTGGCTATCCAACCATGTTTTCAGCAGTCAAAGCATATGCAATTTAGTAAAATAGTCCAATTTAGTAAAATAGTCCAATAGGTTGTGTTTATAAAACTGGGTCAAAGTATGCAATCAAAGGATGAGATTGAACTTGCCGTCTTCGAATCCTTCCGGGAGTTCCTGCTCGCGGTACGGTTCTTCAGGCTCCGGCTCACTATACTGCTCGGCGAACTCCTCGACGGGTTCTCCCTCGTTCACACCGGTATCTACGGCGCGCACAAACAAACACACAATAAATAGAAAGAATAAAGGTTTTATCGTCGAGCTCGAATAAGAGAAATTTAAGATATGGAGATAGGAATAATATTTTCGGGTTATTCTCTAGTGGCACGGCCAAAACTATATTATAAATGGCGTGGTAAAGTTTCGAGGTGATTGGAGGATTTTTGGCACATGAAATGATAGGTCGGAGAGGGGTTTAGGGTTAAATAAGGATCCGAGGCTTATTCGTAAATACTTTTGAGATGACAGGGGCTTAATTAATATTTTTGGAAATATTAGGGTCACTCTGGGAAAGGGGCAGGGGTCTAACAATAAATATTTTTGTATGGTGGAGGGATTTATTCCTAAAAAGGAAGAAGGGAAGGGCTTTCTTGGAAAAGGGCTAAAGAGAGGTGGGAGGGTTCTCAAAAGAAAAGGGAATAAAGGAGGGGGCTAGGGGCAAAATCGCCCCTTCTTCTTCCTCCCGTCCCTTCCCTCGACAGAAACAGAGGAGGGGGAGGAAGGGGGGCGCCATGGGATCCGGTGCTCCGGGGCACGGCGGCGGCCGGGAAGAGGGGGAAAACGAAGAGGAGAGCGAGGGGGTCCGATTCCCCACCTCACCTTAGGCTGGGGCGGCCTGTGGAGGGCGGGCTACTGCGGCGGGAGGAGGTTGCCGCCGGCGGTCCTGGTGGCGGCGCTGTAGGGCTGCAGGGGAGGCGCGCGGTGGCTGGGCGGCTTGTGGTGGTCGAGGGCTGCGCGAGAGCCTATTTATAGGCGCTGGAAGGCGGTGGAGGAAGGGGGCACGGTGGCTGGCCTGCCGGCGGGCATCTCGCGGCCGTTAATGGCGCTCGGAGCGTCACGGAGCGGCGGCGCGAGCGGCGAGGCGGCATCGGGTGATGGGACGGCTCGGGCAGTGGCGCGTAGCGGGGGAGGTGGCGTTGTGCTTGACGACGGGCAGCGCGGCGAGCATCCAGGCTCGTGGAGCGCGTGCGCGTGGACATACAGGGGAGTTGTGCGAGAGCAGCGTGGGTGCACAGGGAAAAAGGAGAGGAAGGAAGAAAGGAGAACGGAAAAGAAAAAAGAGAAAAAGAGAAAAGAGGAAATGGAGAAAAAGAAAAGGAGGCGTCGGTGGGATTCGCAGCGCCGGTCGCGAGCCGGGCGTGGCGTCGACGAGAAGCGACACGCCCGAGAAACGATGAGAACGGGGAAAAGTTTATACGGCGATTGTTTTCGGTGGCGGAACGGAAATTGGGTTTGGTGTAAGGGCGACGAATCGCCGGAAAAGATTCGAGCTCGGCGATGAAAAGATTTTGAAAATAATTTTTAGGGAGTAATTTATTTGGGTGAATTTTCGGGATGTTACAAACCTACCCCACTTAAAAGGAATCTCGTCCGTGAGATTCGGCTGGTTTCTAAAGAGATGGGGAAACTCCTTCTTCAGAGCATCTTCGCGTTCCCACGTTGCTTCTTCTACTTCATGTCTGCTCCATTGCACTCTGCAAATCCGTACTTCTTAGTTTCTTGTCCTTTTAGTGATAGTGTCCAAAATTTTGACTGGTACCTCCTAGTATCGCAGGTCGGGCTGCAAATCTATTGCCTCTACTGGCATGTGTTCTGCCTCGGGTACCCTCAAACACCTTCTTAGTTGTGAGACATGGAACACTGGGTGTATGTCTGATATTCCTTCTGGTAGCTGAAGTCGGTAGGCCACTTTTCCGACTTTCTTTAATACTTGGTACGGTCCAATGTACTGATGGGCTAATTTTCCATGTACTTGAAACCGGGTTCCCCGAATGGGTGAAACCTTGAGATAAATGAAGTCTCCTAGATTCAAACTTATTTCTCGTCTCTTCTTGTCCGCGTAGCTCTTTTGTCTGGACTGGGCTGCTTTCAACTTCTCGCAGATTTCTGCTACTCTTTCTTCTGCTTTCTTTATAAGGGCTGGTCCAACTAATGAACGATCTCCTACTTCTGAGCACATCAGAGGGGTTCTGCACTTTCTTCCATAGAGAGCTTCAAATGGCGACATGCCTAGGCTCGTCTGGTAACTGTTGTTGTAGGAAAACTCCGCATATGGTAAACTTTGTTCTCAATTTTTACCATAGGTAAGGACACATGCCCTTAACATATCCTCTATAATTTAGTTTACCCTCTCACTCTGTCCATTAGTATGCGGGTGATAGGCCGAACTCAAATCCAATTTGGCCCCCATGGCCTTATGCAGACTTTTCCAAAACTTGGAGGTGAACTGGGTTCCTTGATCTGAAATGATTCTACTAGGCACACCATGCAGCTTTACTATATTATCCATATAAAGTTGGGCTAGCTTTTCTCCTCCATAGTTGGTTCGTACGGGTAGGAAGTGACCGACCTTGGTGAGTCGGTCCACTATTACCCAAATGGAGTCATAACCTTTTTGGGTCTTGGGTAATCCTACCACGAAATCCATTCCTATCTCATCTCATTTCCAAACAGGGATAGGCAGGGGTTGTAGTAATCCTGCTGGCTTCTGATGCTCAGACTTGATCCTTTGATATGTACAAGACATGGGATAATGCAAGGTTTAGTTGGTAGGGCATGGTAGCTTGAAATTTGTGAGGGGTCGTTCTACTTCTACTATTGTAACACCCGGTTTATAAAAGGACATAAACCGAGCAATCATATACGTGCCAGGATCAAGTCATACGTATATACAATAGAATGAACAATATATCACAGCACATATCACGTAAAAAGATATAATAAAGCGTATATGAATGTTATTTATTACAATAATGACAAAATGTCTGATTCAGAGTATGCGGAAGCGTAAAACATATACGTAAACTCTCGGAAGCTAGGCGCCACAGGGACGTCGACTGGGAGACGAACGCCTAGAAGTCCTCGTACTCCTGGTAGCTCTAGGTGAACTCCCTCGCATCGGCAAGAACTGAGCAGCAGTAGAGTATCTCCAAAAGAACAAGAGGAAAAAGTGTAGAGGAGGCAAGAGTGAGTACACAACTCGTACTCAACAAGTATAACACAAACTATGAGACTCTAAGGTTGGCTGACTCAACTGCATTAGCTTTTAAGTCTTGGCAAAGTTTTATTAAAGCTACTTACTACAAGTTGATGAATTACCATAAACCTAGTTACATAGTAATTAATCAGAATTAATTATGATACTACTGAGAACCAAACTGAAACCACCAAGGTAACCCCACTAATCAAAAGGAGGATCCGGGCCGCTCATGACCGTGAGCATGGCTAGTATACCAGTTTTACACTCTGCAGAGGTTGCACATCTTTACCCACAAGTCGTGAGCTACGCTAGTTGTTCATCACACTTTCTTAGGTGAGATGACTAGCAAACTCACTACGAGGCCGTTATTAAGGACCACGTTGGTAAGGGGTAACCGTTAAGGATTCAGGCTCCACAACGATGGGGCCCACCTCGAGGGGGTACAAGATAACACAGACCAAGCCTCGTAGTGCAGGGACCATTGAAGCTCACCCCCCTCTTGCCCCGTCGGTAAGTTACTCCCGAACCAAAATGACCTAATTAGTAAGCCAAGACCGTCCCATTCCGGTCTTGTGGTTGCGCGGTTGTCCCAGGTTGTCGCTCTAATGACGTACGATCCTTATGGAGAGTAGCTAGCACAAACCACAGTGCGAGCCCCCTAAACCAAGTTTCTAGAAAAACCAATTTTAAACGAGACGTGAGCCACTCCAGCGGGCCACTGCCAGAATTAAGTTGTATATACCATTAATCAAATTAATTAAAAAGGACCAAGTGTGTTATAGCGCAGCAACCTAGCACAACTAACCAAGATGCAACCCAAGGGATATATATAAAGGATATAATGTGGCTAGAAAAGTCCTTATAGACATACAGTATTAAAATGCAGTATGAAATTGTATTTAAAGGTGATAGGTGTTGTTCATGTTATACATGCCTTCCTCAAACTGTTCCTGCTGCTCAAACTGCTCAGAAGGTGGTGGCTGCTCCGGGTACTGGTACTGGGGCTCCTCCGGTAGCTCAACGTCTACTCACGAACACGTGGCCAAAAACAAGGCAACAATATAAACATACATGCAAACAAAGGCTAACACTAAGAAACAGTACAACAATACATAAAAACAACAAACAAAACTAAGCTAGAACTATTCTACGCGTTACAACGATCGCGTGGACATAAAGAACGCCTAAAACGGAGCTAGAACGTGAAAACTACGCTTAAAACAAGGTCCAGGGGCTTTTCTGCAAGAAAAACTAAGTTTCTGGGGTTTTTCTGCAAAAACCAGGGACCTATACATAATTAAAGGGTGGACACAGGGGGTAGCATGCAAAAAGACCAAGGACAACGGCCTGGTGGACTGCGGGTTCCATTTTAAAGAAGTTCGGGGGTCTAAGCGTTAAAAACTGGGCCTGGATGTAATTACTTTTACACTGGTTAGGACCGCGGGTTAAATCATGGAAAAGCCAGGGGCTCTTTAGCAAAATCTACTGGCGCTGACCATTTTCTGGTCTGGTTGACCTCGGCCCTATCAGATCGCAGCCGTCGGATGCCGATCCGGTGGTTCAGGATGCGAGGCGAGGGTTGCGGTGGTGCGGGTCGCCGGTGTGTGGTGTCCGCGGCGGAGCGTTGCCGGACTTCACCGAAACGGTGTTCCCGGGACCGTTTCGGCTCGTGTTCAGGTCTGGGAGCGAGTGTGCGCGATGGCGAACTCAACCGGGTGCACTAGGGGCGCGTGGGGGCTCTGGCGTGGCACGCAGCAGCGCCGGGCGGCGTTGCGTGGCTACGGGCTCACCGGCGTGCGATTGCGCGCCGATCAGAGGGGAAACAAGGGGTAAAAAGGGCATGGGAAGGTGCTTTACCTCTGCGCAACGCGCAGGAGATGTGCAGGGGGAGCGGCGGTGCAGAGGTCCTGCGGCGGCGTCGCGGCGGCTCCGAGCTCGGCGAGGCGGCAAAGCGCAGGGAACGGGGCCACTCCAGGGAGGGTCCGGGCCTGCTGATCCACTGGGGAGGTCCGCATAGGTCCTGTGAGAGATCACATGGGGTCAGGGAAGCCTGGACCTCGATGGCGGAAAGGAATTGCGATGGCGGTGAAGCTCACCCGCGGCGAGGTCCGAACTCGATTCCGGCGAGAGCTTGGACTAGGGTTGAGGCAGTATGCTCGGAAAGGTTACTGGAGTCAAGGCGAGGCTGTTGCGCCGCTCCGGTGGGGCTGGGGTGCGGCGGAGCGGCGTGGCCGCGGCGGCGGGGTGTTCTGCTCCGAGTAGAAGCAAGGGTGGAGGCGCTAGTGTTGGGGTTGGCGGCTGCGGTGGAAAGTAGGGTTCAGGGAGGGGTGCGGACTCTATTTATAGGCCGGCGGACCTAGGCGTGCGTGCTAGGAACGCGGGCGTAGCGCGGAGATCACGATGAGTCTGTTCAGCACGGGCGTCGCGGCGGGGACGACGGAGCCGACAGGTGGGCCAGGCCGGGCAGCGACGGAGGAGGGCGAGCAGCTAACGGGCGAGCGGATGGTGGGCTGAGCGCGAGCGAAGGGAGCGGGCCGCGCGTGGGGTTCTGCTGGGCCGATCCAACAGGGAAGGAGGAAAGGGCGCCGCGGGCTGCTTGCTGGGCCAAGCTGCTGCGGTCTGGGCCGAACAGGAAGAGTGAGATCGGGCCGACGGGGAAAGGAGAGGGGAAAAACGGGCTGGGCCGGTTTCTGAGTTTGGGCTGGAGCACGGGCTGCTGGGCTGGATTTGCTTCTTCTCCTTTTCTTCCTCTTTTCTTTTTCAAAACCACTCAAACTAATTGAATTCAAATTCAAATTTGAATTCAAACCCTACCACTCAACCATATAAAACTCACGCACCAGCATGAATGCACAAACAAGTTTGCCCTAAAGTAAATTTTAATTACTTTATGAAGCAAAAATAAATTATAGATGCAAGGCTAAGCAAATTAAATCCTTAAAAAAATTAAATAAAACCAATTAAATTTATTATTTAATTTGGAAATTTAAATTAGGGTGTTACAAATCCTACCCCCTTACAGGAATCTCGTCCCGAGATTCTGGGCTGGCTAGCAAAGAGATTCGGATATGTCTTCATCAACTCCTCTTCCTTCTTCTGGCAAGTCCTCCGGAAAGACATCCGGGAATTCAGACACCACGCGAATACCATCCGTGGATCTAGTCTCCATCTGATGTAGAAAACCAGAAGGCTCTGTAGCACTGACTGTCACCTCTTGGCCATCAGATGCTGACAAGTGAACTGTCCGATGAGCGCAATCAATACGGACTCCCAATCTGGTAAGGGTCTCCATGCCCAAAATCACATCTATCCCCGAGGAATCAATGACGATCAAACCAGTGCGGAATTCTACCCCCTTATGACAATACTAACTCTGGAGCATATAGAGCATGTGTGTATCTGGCCCCCAGGTGAGGTAACTACCATAGATGTCCTCATACAAGAAACGGGTATACGATGCTGCTCGGCAAATGACTTGGAAATGAAAGAATGAGTAGCACCGGTATCGAAAAGCACTGTAGCTGGATGAGAGTTGACCATGAACGTACCAATAACAACGTTAGGAGCCTCGGCCACTGACTCGGCCGTCACGTGGTTCACCTTCCCCTGTCGTGGCGCCCTGGGTTGGGCTGGGCGCCCCTGCTGTCCTGCCTGCCGTGGAGCCTGAGGTGCTGGTGGAGCTGGTGACATAGTTTTCCCCAATTGCCGGGACTGGCGTTCCACTTTTGGTCCATTCTTACATACGCTGGTCCCGGGCCTGCCTGAGGTTCTCCTGGGCAACTGCTTCGCTACTGACCGCGACTGCGGCTCTTGCCTCAGCTTGAGCCACCCGGATCTGATGTATTCTTACCGCGAGCTCTGCTTGCTCGGCCCGATGGGTCTGCTCCCTTAGGATGCTGGCTTGCTTGTCAAAGAGCTGATTCAAGGAGGCTAGGTAAGTAGTCACTTGGTATAGGAAGGGGTCCTCTTCATGGCGGCGCCGTTCCAGGCTTCTCATGCGAGCCTCCCAAACTGGGTTTCTGATGGCCGGGGGAAAGAACCTCATTGGTGTGGGGCCGAGGTGTCCTTCAAAAATCCAGCACAAATAACGGAGCGCCTTCCTGACGACCAAGAGATAGGTATCTTGGTACCTAAACCCCATGGAGGTCACTCGCCATGGCTGGATGTCGGGGTAGCAATTACTTTTGGTGATGACCAGGATCACCCTGCAGCGGAGGGTACCTTGGTGCTCGTACTCCCTGCTATAGTACCTTGGGCGTTCCGTAATGCCAAGGTTCTATAGGGAATTGATCAAAAGGCTGGGGAAGCCAGGTGCAGCTTGGCAAATGCCCTGGGTCCATCCTTCCTCAGCCATCTGAAAACAAAGATAGGGTGAACAAGCTTTGCATAAGTACTTGGGTACAAAAGGGAGTAGACGGTTCTTATTTCATCACAAGGTTGGGTACATGGTTCATGGGTACATTATTAGGATAGCGGTTCTAGCCTAGACATACTATTCTCTACTCATGGGGATGCTTCCTCAACCCAGGTGCGGCGCTTCTTCGGTGGAAGACAGTGCTCTTCATCCTTGGTCTGAGTATCCTTATCCCAATGAATTTTTTCGGGTTCTTCTTCTAACATCCCGGCTTTTGTCCTGGGCGCCTCCTGGTTTTGCCATTGGGCTTGGAGAGCGGCTAGGGAGTTCTCGGCTCGTATGGCTCTTATCCGTTGTACTTCCATATCTTAGATTGCCTTTTCTTCCCTGCTGATTTGGTGCTTCAGTTGTGCCGCCTGTTCTTTGTAGAGTTGGTCCAAGCCGGTGAGGTAGATGGATAGGTGGGAGACCGTATCTTCTAATTCTTCTTCTTCTCTCCCAAGTTCTCATCTGGGCAATCCATGAGCGTCCTCTCCCTCTAGTAGGTGGGAAGAATCCCATAGGAGTCCGCTAAAGATGATGCTTGTAAACCACACGCAGACGTCGCAGGGCTTTTTGGGCGGCCTTTCGATAGGTGTCTGGGAAGCAAAAGCCAGTGGTGGAGATGAACTAGGGGTCCACGTCAGGATAGCGGGTGCTTTTTCCCACGAAGATCATCATGTCGCACCAAAGGGTGCCTCTGGAGTCGTACACCCGGTAAACATACTCCGGTGGGTTCATGACTCCGATGCGTTCCAGGCTAAGAAGCAACAACTTAGGGAGGCCAGGCTCTGCGGGGCAGATTCCGCCACTCCATTCGTCGTCAGCCATCTGGAACCAGGCAAAGGCCAAAGGTAAGTGCTGGGTGTAAAGATGGGCTAAGCAGGGAAAACTCTAGGGGAAAAGGTTTAGAAAAGGTCCTCGGTCCTAAGGGTCACGTCCTACGGCAAACCTACAGCTCTGATACCACCCGAAGTGTCCCCTCATAAGATGTGACTTAAATGTGATACAAATATCAGTCCCAGAAGACTGATAACATATTTATTAAATCAGATGGTTCATTACCGTACAAACCGTCGAGGTAGTGGGCACTGAAGCACCACTATCACAAGGGACAACATAAGTACTACAAGCCAAACTAAAATGTGAACAAAATCTAACATAACATTAGAGTCTTGCGCCATTGGAAGCTTCCTGTGGAGACCCCAAACCACAGGCAAGGTTGGGTGCGGACGTAATCTCTACTCAACGTCTTCAACAGCGAAGTCCGGAACTTCTTCTGAAGAAAAACCACAAATATATATCGGGTGAGTACAAAAGTACTCAACAAGTCCAACCCCATCCACGGAGGGGGGATAACACAGATATGCACAGAATATATCAAGGATAAGACTGAGGTTTATTTGTGGTAAAGCTAGATTTTACACATGCAAGAGTTTATTTTTTAAAAGAGTTTTCTTAAAGCAGTTCTTCACTTTACCGAATATTGGGGTGGGGTGATCCTACACAAAGGATCCAAGTTTTAATGCAACCGAACTCCTCATCCGCAGTATCTTACGGCACAACTGCCGGACACCTTCCAAAACAACTCACGCCAACCCATCCGTTCCCTGAAGAAAATTCTAGTTATGTGATTAAACTGTAACTCGCCCAATACCGTGGGCACGGCTATTCGAATAGGTTTTAAACTCTACAGAAGTGTGCAACTTTACCCACAAGTGGGGTACCACAGCACGATCACTTTAGTGTCGGTGCAGATCCCAACAACGCCATTACCCACCTTAGCCAGACCTGACTAGCCAACACGGACTCCACCAAGAGGCCATTGACCTGTCACTGAGGTTTAACCAGGGCATAAGCCACCACGGCCTTATCCCTTCTCCTTGGTCACCCATTGATCTCAACTCTCATAATGGCTATCAGACTAACTAGTGGGGTTCATGCTAAGCCATTGCCATACACAACGGTCGAGTGGTTTGCACGATAGTTGAGTTAGGCAAGATGACACATTAACTCGGTCCTTAATTGTGACAGGATGGATATCTCCAACCTTCTTGCTCTACCACGACGGTACGAGCCTCCAACGTATGACAATCCACCCAGGGAATGCCATTCATCCATCCCGTCTTATCATCCTTTTCTTTATTTTTTTAAATACCCCATCTTTCCCTTTTTCACAAACTCACGCATTTTCTTTTTTTATAAAACATGGTGTACCATATTTTAAGTGTAAGGAAATAAGCACAGGGTACTAAGTGGCGTTCTAGCAGCGATTAACATCCAAATAGAATAAATCATATTTAAATATTAATCTAGGTGGTCAAGGAATGGTTATAACAAATCAAGGGGTGGCTATCCAACCATATTTTCAGCAGTCAAAGCATATGCAATTTAGTAAAACAGGCCAATAAGTTGTGTTTATAAACCTGGGTCAAAGTATGCAATCAAAGGATGAGATTGAACTTGCCGTCTTCGAATCCTTCCGGGGGTTCCTGCTCGCAGTACGTTTCTTCAGGCTCCGGCTCGCGGTACTGCTCGGCGAACTCCTCGACGGGTTCTCCATCGTTCACAATGGTATCTACGGCACGCACAAACAAATACACAATAAATAGAAAGAATAAAGGTTTTATCTTCGAGCTCGAATCAGAGAAAATTAAGATATGGAGATAGAAATAATATTTTCGGGTGATTCTCTAATGGCACGGCCAAAACTATATTAGAAATGACGTGGTAAAGTTTCGAGGTGATTGGAGGATTTTTGGCACATGAAATAATAGATCGGAGAGGGGTTTAGGGTTAAATAAGGATCCGGGGCTTATTCGTAAATACTTTTGAGATGACAGGGGCTTAATTAGTATTTCTAGAAATATTAGGGTCACTCTAGGAAAGGGGCAGGGGTCTAACAATAAATAGTTTTGTATGGTGGAGGGATCTATTCCTAAAAAGGAAGAAGGAAATGGCTTTCTTGGAAAAGGGCTAAAGAGAGGTGGGAGGGTTCTCAAAAGAAAAGGGAATAAAGGAGGGGGCTAGGGGCAAAATCGCCCCTTCTTCTTCCTCACGTCCCTTCCCTCGAGAGAAACAGAGGAGGGGGAGGAGGGGGGCGCCATGGGATCCGGTGCTCCGGGGCACGGCGGCGGCCGGGAAGAGGGGGAAAATGAAGAGGAGAGCGAGGGGGTCCGATTGTAACGACCTGTCCTGGGATAACGGCTAAGATCTACTCTGCACGTTGAGTAAACCACACATGCTAAATAACTCTCTTGCGCTTTCGTCCTCGCTTCGCGCAAAAGGTTGCAACCGGAGTTATTTAGCTTCCCTGGGCCTGGTATTTAAGCTGGTCCAATTCCCTCTCGCTTCTCAGTTTGGGACTAAAGGGCACTGCCCGCGGTGCTACAGTAGCATCGCTACAGTAACCGCGCGGCCCACCGGCCCACTGGGCCGTTCTGTTACACCGATTCCCCTCCTCACCTTGGACTGGGGCAGCCTGTGGAGGGCGGGCTATTGCGGCGAGTGGAGGTCACTGGCGGCGGTCCTGGTGGCAGCACTGCGGGGCTGGAGGGGAGGCGCGCGGTGGCTGGGCGGCTTGTGGTGGTCGAGGGCTGCGCGAGGGCCTATTTATAGGCGCTGGAAGGCGGTGGAGGAAGGGGGCACGATGGCTGGCTGGCCGGCGGGCATCTCACGGCCATTAATGGCGCTCGGAGCGTCGCGGTGCGGCGGCGCGAGCAGCGAGGCGGCACAGGGTGACGGGACGGCTTGGAAAGTGGCGCGTAGCGGGGGAGGTGGCGCTGTGCTTGACGACGGGCAGCGCGGCGAGCATCCGGGCTCGTGGAGCGCGTTCGCGTGGACATACAGGGGAGCTGTGCGTGAGCAGCGTGGGTGCACAGGGAAGAAGGAGAGGAAGGAAGAAAGGAGAACGGAAAAGAAAAAGAAGAAAAAGAGAAAAAGGAAAAGAGGATAAGGGGAAAAAAAGGATGCGTCGGCGGGATTCGCGGCGCCGATCGCGAGCCGGGCGTGGCGTCGACGAGAAGCGACGCGCCCGAGAAACGAGGAGAACGGAAAAAGTTTATACGGCGATTGTTTTCGGTGTCGGAACGGAAATTGGGTTTGGTGTCAGGGCGACGAATCGCCGGAAAAAATTCGAGCTCGGCGATGAAAATATTTTAAAAATTATTTTTAGTGAGTAATTTATTTGAGTGAATTTTTGAGATGTTACACTTCTGGATCGAACGCTAAGTGTAGCAAAGTTATTTGCCATGCCACACTGCTCTGTTGGACGTGGCGACGGTTTTCGAGCTCATGGAGCCGTGCCCGTGGGCAATTCGAGCATGCACGGCCACATGCCACGTGTCCGCGTCTCAGGGCATGCGGCGCCGCTGTACCCCTCTGCCCTCGCTGCTGCCTGCTGCCCTCCCGTGCGCCACCGAGCCGGTGGCCCGCGCGGACTCAGCTATCCATCCCTTCTTCCTCTCGGATGCGTGCGGGTCTTCTCGCTTCCCCGTCCCGCTCCACTGGCCCACCACACCGCCCAACCCACCCCCGCGCTTCTCGGATTCCAGCTGTTCCCTCGGATCCTTGGCCCCCCGCCCGTCCCGTGGCAACGCCGAGGTCGCTCCCATGATGCGCTCTCGCCACGCCACCCCGCCATGTGCGTGCCGCCTTTTGCCAGAGGAAGGAGGACGGGGCAGATCTCCCTCCCGTGCCACGACCATTCCCCTGCCCCTGCCCCTGCCCCCTGCTCCTCCTCCCACCGCCACCACCAGCTCAGCCTCCTTGCTCTGCCTCTGCTAGCGCTAGCTGCTGCCGCCGCGCGGGCGTGGACGGGTCCGTTGATCTCTCTTGCGCGGGGGCGCCGGTGGCGGTGGTGGCAGCGGTGGTTGGTGGTGCGCGGCGGGAGAAAAAAAGGAGAAAAAAAAAGCCGCGGCACTTTGCGCTGCTCTGCTCCTGTAGGTGTCACGAGATTTGGGCTTAGCCTTTCGCTTTCCTTTTTCCTCTCGCGCACAAGGGAGGCATTGTGGAGGCCTGGAGGGGAGCGAGCCGTAACATCCGAGCTGTTCCAATGGCGACCCCTGCTGCCGTTGCTGTCGTCTCCGGCGCGTCGTTGGGGCGGTGGTAGCGCTGGAGGCAGACTAGTACTGCAGCGGGGGGGAGTACTAGGTTGGTAGGTGGTTGTAGCTCTGCTCGTGCCCCGGGCGCTCGCTCTCTCGCTCGTGTGCTCCGGTTGATGAGCATGGGGCATTGCTCCGAGCAGCGGCCCGGCTTCGAGGTGACCAAGGACTGGAACGGCGCCGACCAGGTCGCGATCCGGTCGCCGAGGGGGGCCTCCGTCCGGGTGAGTCCGCTTCTGCCCCAGATTTCCGTTTGCGGTTTCCGGCGGGCGATCGGCTCGGCATTTCCCGGTCCCGCGAGGAACGTGGCCTGTCTGATGCGGCCGTTCGGTTGTGGGAGCAGGTCTGCCTGCACGGCGGGCAGGTCGTCTCGTGGAGGAACGACCGCGGCGAGGAGCTCCTCTTCACCAGCAGCAAGGTGAGCTCACTGTGACCAATTGTGGACTCACTCACCCTCTGATTACTGTTCTCATAAATATTCATTTTGAGTGTTCTGCAACAATTTTTTTTATCAGCGTTTACAATTTAATGACATTAGAAAATCGAATTAGTGTTGATTAAATACTTCTACTACATGATCATCGATTCACTCCAAATATGTAGTTAGTTTATGTGATTGGACGAAGGCAAGGCCTAATCATTGATTCACTCTCTATGGCAGATTGGGAAATTTATTTTGAATATTTCAGAATCAGTCGCTTCCATTGGATTAGTTATCTGTACCCTTTGTAATTGTGGCAGACATTTTCTGCTCTTTTTTTTTTGCGACTGCAGGCATTTTCTGCTCTGTAATTGTGGTTTGTACACTAAAATTTCTCACCGAACCTGATGCCCCCTGCTGAGAGAACGATAAGTTACCGCATGCTTACTTTTGCTATTTTTCTCGCATACAGGCGATCTTCAAGCCGCCAAGAGCGACACGTGGTGGAATTCCAATTTGCTTCCCACAGGTATTGCAGTATATCTGTCCACACTATTTTTGTAATAGACATTGCAAAACTTTGACATTTCCAAGTGAGGACAATATTAAACGTTCATGCAAATTTGCTTTTGAAGTGAGGAGAGTACTAAATGTTTTGAATATTTTAACTTTGCAGTTTGGAAACTGTGGAACATTGGAGCAGCATGGATTTGCAAGGAACAAGATATGGACAATAGATGAAGAGGCTCCACCACTAAATTATGGTGATAACAACAACAACAAAGCTTCTGTTGACCTTCTGCTAAAGCCATCTGAAGATGACCTAAAGTGCTGGCCACACTGGTATGATGACAATTACTTTGACATGGTTGCATTTGAATTGTGTATATGAACTTTTTGGTACCGTTAAATCTAAGCAAATGTCAAAGTCATATCAACTCCGCGGTCTGAAAATGAAGGGAGGTTGTTGGTTGAATAGCTCAGGGTATGTGCCCCTGTGGAAAATCTTGCAAATGATTTTGATTTGTCAGAACCTGGCTCTGTTTCAGTTTTTCATTATGTATATAATAGAATTGCAATTGGGGAATAAATTAGGGAAGCTCCTATTCTTTTTTGCTTTTCTTAATCAAAGATTTAAAATAAACTCAAACGCATGATGCTTCATCCATGATTCAATTCCATGTGCATGTTTTGCTTAAAAAAGGGAATCTGAGCAGGCTACACCTGTCGTGTTCTAGATGGGATGCTCTATGCACAATAATTGAGTGCATCTACTCAAAGCTAAGTTACTTAGTTCTGTGATAAAGTAATATGTTTGATTTCTGCGAGTTCATAGACAAGGGACATTAATGGTTGTCTTAGCAAGCGTGCCTGTCTGATGAAACTATGTGCCCTTTTGCTAGTGTAAATCAATCTTTAACAATTAAGCGAATGCTTTAAGTGAAAATGTGAGTCCGTTTGAATATAGATGTTTTATCTGATTTGGTTTGAATTTGTATTACAGTTTTGAGTTACGTCTCAGAGTTTCACTTTCAACGGATGGAGACCTTTCACTGATATCACGTGTCAGGAATGTTAATGGGAAGCCATTCAGTTTCGCATTTGCTTATCATACATATCTTTCTGTTTCTGACATCAGGTATGGCATAATTTGGATGGTTGATTCTTTCTAATTCCACTGAGTTCCTTGTTATGTGCTTAACTTGATGCTATGTTTTTTCACCTTGGCCCGAATTTTGAGCCTTCTGGTTGTGCGGGCGCGCCTTGCACGCTGTTCTAGCTCACTTGAACTCTTTTGTACGCTTTGTTCTGGTAATAAAGCGGGGGAAACCTTTTGTCTAAAAAAAAATGTTTTTTCACCTTCTTTTTTATTTAAAAGTGAGATTTGTGCTGTAAAATAACAAAATCCATAAAAATTCAAAATGAACCAACATGAATTGGACAAAGTCTCATTGGGTCACCAAGTTGGTCAGTTTACCTTGCCTAAAGTGTCTAAATCCACGAATTGAACTTGATTGGATCGAGAAATATGATATGTTGGTTTTACCATGAAGAAATGCATGCTTCTAGCTTGGGCCTTAATGCCACCAAATCTCATTTTGAGCTGCACGGCTGCGCCTAACACCCTTTCACAATCAGTAGAACAGTACAAGAACCATTCTGTTTTCCATACGATGTTATACAGATGTTGATGTGCTGCGTCTTTATCCCAGTGAAGTGAGGATAGAAGGTTTGGAGACCCTTGATTATCTTGACAACCTTAACCAGCGAGAACGGTTTACCGAGCAAGGAGATGCTATAACGTTTGAAGCAGAGGTACCTTCTTCTACTTTGATATATGCGTTCAGCTACAAGGATGAGTTCATTTGTGAGAAAGCTTGCCACTGTACCATTTGGCTCGATGGCTACAATTGCATCCATGGATTTGCGCATCAATTCCTTATTGTAAAGATTTCCCCGAGTGTTGCATATTCTTTTCGCATGATGTCGATGTAATAATGTCGCTCTCATTAATTACTTTCGAGCCTTAAAAGTTTACTAGTAGCTAGTACTTGAAGCTCAGGTCGTCAAAAGTGTGCTTATTCTTTTTTACATGTTGCTGATGTCACTCTTGTTAATTTTCTCCATTTGGGATATTTAAATCTGAAGAGGGTACTAATCTGCAGGTTGATCGAGTCTATGTTGGCTCCCCAGGCGTAATTGCTGTTCTTGACCATGAAAAGAAACGCACATTCATCGTACGCAAAGAGGGGCTCCCTGATATTGGTAAGATGCATGATCTGCTTTTACTGCAACGCCAAACAATGAACAGACGAAGTTTCGTAATCGGGTTCTTGCTCTGGCCCTCTGCATTCAGTTGTGTGGAACCCCTGGGAGAAGAAGTCGAAGACGATGGCGGACTTCGGCGACGACGAGTACAAGCAGATGCTCTGCGTTGACGCCGCCGCGGTGGAGCGAGCCATCACGCTGAAGCCCGGAGAGGAGTGGACGGGGAAGCTGGAGCTCTCCGCCGTGCCGTCGACCAACTGCAGCGACCACCTGGACCACCCGGGCAGGCTCTAGAGCCCCGCCCGCTCGCCCCTGGCGAAAGGCATGTACTGCGTTTTTTCATGTACATGGGGGCGCCGCTAGGTCTGCCGGCCCTGCTGGCAGCAGTATGTTCAGCCTGCTAGCTGTTGAGTTTAAAACTTAATGTCAGATGCAAGTATTGCTGTCATCGACATGGTTCCCGTTCCTGCAATGTGAATCTCAAGAGTTTATCTGCATCTGTTTTTTCACGTCTTGCAAAGGGGAAAGTTGCTTCCTCCTAACAGTCCTTAAGCTAACAGTCTAACACCAAGTATGCCGTACTTAATCAGAAAAGGCACTAGTCTATGCCCCTGTTTGGGACAGCGTTTGCTTGGATTATGAGCGAATTGAGCAGAATAAACCCGCCAAACACTTTGCGTTGGAGTCGATTATCTGGACCGCCACTGCGGTTGATTATCCACCCACAGCCCCAACCCCGCTTTTCCAATAATCGGGCTCCCCTTCCTTCTCTGCCCCTCTGGTCTTCAGCACATCCCGCACCCTCCTCAGAATCCGGCGCCGCTGGCCAGAGATCCACCGCCGCCGCCTTGCTTCAGCCAGGCCACCCCGCGGCGGCACCTCCCTCGACCCCGAGACGCACCCGTCCTCCTCCGAATCCTCCGCGTCGGCTAGAGATCCTTCGCCGCGGCGCCGCCGCCTCGCTTCGGCCAGGCTACCCCGCAGCAGCACCTCCGTCCACCCCGAGCCGCACCGCCCACTTCGGATGGGAGAAGCAGCCGGTGGTGGAGAAGATGACCCCGGAGACTTGCTGGTGGAGGACGAGTGGGCTGCGACCGAGCGGAGAGGGAGAGAAGGGCCTTGTTTGGATGCGCGCTGGAATCTTTATCGCATCGAGGACTGAATGGAGTCTATTTGCAAAAAAATTTTAAGGATGAATGTAACTCTTCGCGGCGAATGTAATGACGGTAATTAATCGATGATTTGCTACAGTGATGCTACAGTACCATCCTTTAATCGCGCGTTCAAGGGCCTCATTAGATTTTTCAGGGTCACTAGCGCGGGGTTCTGAAGTTGGTTTTGTAAACTGATTTTATTTGACACCGTAATAAGCGGTCAAAATATCACTATTCACTAGCACACTACAAAACCAAACAGGGCTAAGAATAAAGGAAAGAGGAAACGAGAAAAAGAAGAGGAAGGAAAAAGAAAGGGAAAAAGAAAAAGAAAGAAAAAAGGAAAAGTAAAGAGAACAGAAAACGGTGGTACATTGCACCTTAATGAAATGTTAACAAAATTGGAAAACCATATTTCTATCTCAAACTTTAAAACTTTAAAAATATTGTTATCATTGCCATCATATCATTGTAATGAACTAAAATAAGTATTATCCGCTTCAGGGGCATATCAGTCTTTTCACATTCAAAATAGATAATTTCCTAAAAATAATCAGGACAGCCAAACGCCTAGTTTTTTTCGGACAGCGGATTCTCCATATCGCCGATCATCAGAAAATCATGCTCAACTTATAAACCAGTCTCAGAAAAGCTAAACTAAACAGGACCTATGGCTACCATCAGAATTCAGAAAGACGAATCCAAGCTGGATGGATCCATCAGTTACATTATTGTTTCTGTACGCGATACCTATACATACTGCTACACAAGACACGGTGGACGTGGACAGCCACTGCACTAGAGAGAGTCACACACACAGGACACAGCTGCTACAAGCCAAAACTAAACGGTAGCCGAGGCCGGCCCTGCTGGCCTGGCGTGGCGTGGCGCCAGCCTGCTAGCGCCTAGCGCGTCGGATCCGGTTTGAAGGCCCTGACCTCGAGCCCGCCGCCGTCCCTGTGGCGCAGGGCGTAGGGCGCGTGCGTGCCGAGCAGCCGGTCCCAGACCACGAAGAAGGGCTGGGAGAAGTTGCGCCGCCCGCCGCCGCGCTGGTGGTGCACGTCGTGGTAGGCGGCGTTGTTCCGGAACGCGGCCTGGATGGGGTTCCACGGCGCGGCCACGCCGCAGTGGTCGTCGTCGTCGACGCCCTTGACGGTGGCGAAGGCGAAGAAGGCCGCGGCGGCGCGCGGGGGCATGCCCGAGGCCAGGTACGCGGCGGCGCCCGAGAGCGTCTCCGTGAGCACGCCGTCCACGAGGTGCCCGTACTGCGCCGCGTACGCGTACGGCGCCGCCACGCGGTGGTGCCACGAGTGGAAGCGCCGGTACATGCACGGCACCGAGTGCATGAGCCGGTGCATGAAGTACTGCCACGCGTCCAGCACCAGCATCGCCACGCCGAACCGCGCCGCCGCCACCAGGAACGGCTCAGGCGCCGCCGCGCGGCCGTCGCCGTCGCCGGCGGCCGCGGCACCACGCCCCTCCAGCTGCACATGCAGAACGCCGAAAAGATCACAATCCGAAGGGTGTGCATGCCATTGTTGGCCATAAGCGCATAAATGAGCATCGAGCAGTGTCGGTGGCGGGCGATTGAAGCAAGTTGGGAATTGCGATCGATCGGTCAGGGAGGAGGCCTCTCGTGATGCGCGCACGGTGCCATGGAAGGCTGCCCCGTGCGCCGCCCACGGCACACGTACACCTGCTGGCTGCTGCTGCATGACTTGATGAGGCCGGGGACACCAGCTGCCTTGACCAGCGGCGCAGACACCGGTGCGGGCCGGGCAGCAAAGGGTCGCGGGTGGCTTGAATGCTCGTCAGGGCTTGGCCACCATTCGGATGAGAGCGGGCTAGCGGCGGCCGAGCAGCAGCCAAGTATGGCAAAGGCTCTGCCGCTTTGGGCCGCGGCGTTGTCAGGGACAAGGCACGCCCACGCTGGCGGTCAATGTAGATAACATATAGGAGTAGTAATTTGTAAAGATGGAAAATTCTTCACTTGTTCATGTACAGTATGTGCTGCGAAATGTGCAAATGCAAATGCAAGGCAGCCTAAGTTGTCTTTGTTTGAGCGGATGGAATGGAACCTCGTGCGAGCCCATGCTTGACCTGGTTTTGACCAATTGGAGGCTTGGAGTTGGAGCTAGCGGCCTGCTCGGCAGGCGGCAGCTGAACACACTGGGCACGAGCAGTCACTGTGTCAGTTTTAACATCTTCCCTCCCCACGAGTGCATGTTTTAACTGGTGTCAGCCCACCAGGACTGACCAGAGAAACGTGTCGTCATCGCTGATTCGGGCAGGGGTAATGTTAAACTCTGATCCCTACCACCGAACTACCATCCTCTTAACTACTACTACACGATGTTCCGTCATATTTTTATCTTCTTTCAACAGTCAATTCGCCGCACACAATCATAATTCACAGCACCAACGACACTTGTGCATAATTTACGGGGGAATGTATCATAATTTGCATGGAGAAGTTGATTTCCACCTAATATGTTCCCAATTTACAGTGCGTCTAGCATCTTATAATTCCTGTCCTACTTCAAATGTTCTTCGAAGACAGACGTCGATCGTTTTAGCATCTGGGATAATGTTAAACCGTCCACTACTGTTACTACTGAACCAAGACCATTTCCTGTCAAATACTAGCTCTATCATATCGAGGAAACACACGAGCTCCTTTTTGGTCAACGAACCCAACCCATGCATGCAAACACGGAGAAATAAAAGAACGGCACGCAAGGATGAAGGAGACTGCGTGTTAGTTCGATCATATATATATACTGTATAAAGCTTTGGCTTTGGGAGAATTTTACGACGACAATGGAGAGAGAGTTGAGCTCTACTACACTGACCTTGAGCACAGCGACAGAGATGGCGACCTGGATGGCCTGCTGCAGGAGCACGCCCCTGACGACGTCCTTCCTGGAGGCGATGTTCTTGGTCTCCTCCTCCCGCCGCGAGTGCAGCCTGTACCTGTCCAGCACCGTGGTGTGCCGCAGCAGCGCCTCGTAGATGCCCGCGTACACCCAGTACACGGCCACCGGCGCCGGCGTCACCGCCGCCTCCTCGCCGCTCATGAACCCCATCGACCGCCGCCGGGCGCCGGCGAGCGAGAGAGAGGGGGGAAGTTCTGGACTTGTGGCGGTGGCCAATGAGCGATGAAAACGAACGAGAACTCTAGCTAGAAGCTAGTAGTTGTTTATGGCCAATGCCCCTTGCGCCTGCGACCTTGAGCTAGCCATATTCACTCTTCGCTGGGCTGGAGCTGGAGCTGGAGCTGGAGCTAGAGCTGGAGCTGGTGGTTGGAGTGCTGTGAGAAAAAAATACTATTGGCTGGCTGATGGCTGGAAACTAGTGTTGAAGCGGTATGAAAAAAAATACTATTGGACTGGAGGCTGCTGGAGCTTCTCTTCTTCATGGTGCACAGGAGGAGGTGTGCCGAGGTGTATATGGGCCAAGCCGGACCGGCCCCAGGCGTGACTCAAGGCAGAGGGAGAGACTCGGGCGGGCGCGACGACTTGCATGCGCGCGCGGTAGGATTTACTTGCAAAGTTGCAATTTAAAAATATGCGCATTCTGGAACTTCAATTCGAAACGTGTTTTTTTTTCTTCTTCAAAACGTGGAAATGATATGTAGGAGCGCGCACTCGTCCTTACGAATTTCTGCGTCGTGCAAAAATAATAATCAGCCGTACGAAGTACGTGTTCTTGTACAAGGGCCCGTTATGAGTACCATGTTGCACGCATTTTTTTGATGCTTAATTAAGACTAACTATGTGCTCATCATCAGTCCCGTGATGCGTTACGGTCGAGACGGGTTTGAGCCCTCCGCCGGCGGGTCCAAGGGAGCGGAGCATGCAGAGCTTGCGTTTTCGTTCCGAGCTTTGCCAAATGTATGCCAACCTGACACGGTCGTGGCCTGGTCTGATCTGGCCTTGACCACCGTTCCTCGGCTTCCAGATGTTCCAGACTAGGAACCGTACGCGCCAGCAGGGGCGTCATCGTATCGTATCGCGTCCCTTGTCGCGGTCGCGGCCGACGAGACACCAGAATTGCTAGGCCGGGTATCGCGTTCCCCGTCCCCATCCGACGCGCTCTTGTCCCGGCCAGCCGGCGCTATAGTAGCAGCTAGCTCCTCGACGGATCACACTGCCCGGCCCTACCAAAAAGATTCAAGGATCAACGCTGGCGGCGCGTGCGCCCGCGGCTGGCCGCCGGCCTCGGGCCCGAGCGCTGCGGTTTCTTTTTCCAGCTGGGATCGATGGCTCGTGTCAAGGGCCCGGATGCATGTATCATCCTACGAGACGAGACCACGACCACATTCGCCGGGCACGCGTACGACCAAACAAACGCCACCGAACGAAGAGCCGACCCGATGATTCCGCGGGTCGAGTCGAGTGGTCGGGTCAGCACGGGTTCATCATCATGCAGTTTTTTTTTTGCGGCTAACATCATCATACAGTTTGATATATGAAGAATAATGTATCATTGTTGGGCGAGGGATATGATAACGACGGGCTCATCATCAGCACGGGATTAGTCATCTGGTACAGCATGGCAAGCTAATGCGCCATATGGTGATTTTATACCTCTCATTAACGGCTATGCGCGAACGGCCTGCCAGCCGACTTGGCTAGCAGCGCTCAGTAGCACCCCCTGCCTGCCGGCCGGGGTTCGATCCCGGCTGGGGACGGATTTTCCGCCAGCCAGTGCAGGGGTAAAAAAATCCCCCTCGCTGTGCTCGCCGCAAAGCATGGCCCCTGTGGGTATGGGCCAGGGTTCCGGGGGTTTTCCGCGGTCGGAGAAGCCGTGGTCGCTTCCTCTTAATGAAATACGGTGGGGCCGTTTCATCCCCCGGCCGCGTTTTTTTTTATTAACGGCTATGCATGTACTACTTATCGTATTGGGCCCAGTGCTAGCTAGAAATGGACCCAGCTGGTCTAAGCTCGGAGGTTTCAACTTCCACACCTCTAACAACCCCTAAAGAAACTAAAGTGAAACCCCCTCAAAAAACACTTCTCAAAGACATGTTAAATTCAAATTACTATCCAAACCCAGCCCCCGCGCTCACGTCGCCCCCGCGTAGGGCGACTCGGGCGGCCGGAAACCCTAGCCACCGCCCAGCCCCCGCCGCCTCCCTCCGCCTTGCCGCTGCTCGAGCAGGTCGCCGGGAAGCTCACACGGCCTGCGATGATGGTGGCGGCGGGCCCCTTTCCCCTCCTTTCAGCAGTTCCGGGCGGGTGCGACCGCGCCGAGCCGCTTGAAGATGCCCGCCGGCGGGGCATCGGCCCGCAACGGCCGCGGAGTGGGCGTGGGGTGGGGGGCTCTCGGCCGGTGGCGGAGGCGCTGACGGCGGCGACGCGTCGGCGGCGGCGATGCTCTGGCGGGGGCCGTGCTGGGGCTTCATTCTGCGCATCCAGGTGCTTCCCACTCTTCAGCGACTCTACGATTTCGGCGGCGGTGTGGTGGTGGCGCGGCCATGGGTGTCTGGGCGGAGCATGTCCGCTGCGCCATGGTGTTGCGGCGGGGATGCTCTGTGAAGCGTCCCCTCATAAGAGAAGACTTAAATGTGGTACAAAACATCAGTCCCAGAAGGCTGATGCCACATTTATTACATCAGATGGTTCAAAACCTTACAAACCTTGGCGGACACTCGATACAGATGATAATAATAATTAACCAGGCTACGACATAACACCAGACCGCGAACCACATAGGGTCTACTACGGGCTCAGAGTACTGCGACAGCGGAGGCATCTCAACAGGGCCGGTTCCACAGGCAAGGTTGGGTGTAGAACGATAACCCTACTCGGCATCGTCTGGTACGAAGTCCGGGTCTTCTTCTGTAAAAAGTAAGAGTGGGGTGAGTACAAACGTACTCAGCAAGTCCAACCACACCCACGGAGGGAGTTATAACAGAATAATATGCATAGGTAAATCAAGGATAAGCTTACGGTTTAATTTGCAGAAAAACTGTATTTTATGCAGGGGTTTATTTCAAAGAAAAACCTTTTAGAAATCAGTTTTTGAAGTGACACGGGGTTTCCAATTTTAAACTGCTACCGGACTCCCCGTCCGTCGTAGCACACGGCACAACTGCCGGACACAATTCCAAAACAACTCACACCAGCCCATCCCAAAGAAACACTAGTTATGTGACCACACCGTAACTCGCCCAATACCGTGGGCACGGACTATTCGAATAGATTCTTATCTCTGCAGAGGTGTGCAACTTTACCCACAAGTAGGATACCACAACTCGAACACCGTCGTGTCGATGTAGCTCCCAACATAGCCATTACCCACCATAGCTAAGCCTGACTAGCCATCACGGGGTGCACCAAGGGGTCATCGACCATTCACTTAGGTATAACCGGGCATAAGTCACTCTGGGCTTATCCCTTCTCCTTAGTTACCCGTTGCTCTCAGCTCTCCTGATGGCTATCACACCAACTAGTGGGATTTATGCTACGCCGTTGCCCATTCAACGGTCGAGTGGTTTGCACGATAATGGAGTTAGGTGAGATGACACACCAACTCGGTCCTTAGACGCGACAAGATGGATATCTCCCTTCTTTGCCCTGCCACACCGGCATAAGCACACCAATCGGCAAATCACACAGAAATGCCGTCCATCTCGCCCATACTCATCTTTCGAAAATCCACATTTTATCCCTTCCCACACGCACACATTTTCTTTATAAAATAAATAGCATTAAGAATAAAGTTCTAAGCATTCCAATATCGATTAACGTCCAAGCAAAATCAGACATTAATCTAGGTGGTCAAGGAATGGTCATCACAAATCAAGGGGTGGCTATCCAACCGTGTTTTCATGCAAGCAAAACATATGCAGTTTTATAAAACAGACCATTGGGTTGTGTTTATAAACTAGGACAGAAACATGCATCAAAGGATGGGATTGAACTTGCCGTCTTCGTAGCCTTCAGGGAAGTCCTGTCCTTCGGGCTCGGTGTCGCGGAACTGGTCCTCGTTCTCCTGCTCACAGCACTGCTCGTGGACGGGCTCTCCTTCGTTCACTCCGTGGTCTACAGCGCACACAAACAAGAACACAATCAATACACAGAAAATAAAGATTTATCGTTGAGCTCGAATCGGGAACTCATAAGATATGGAGCACAGAGTAATATTTTTGGGTGGATTCCTAAAGGCATGGTCAAAACTATGCTATGAAAGGAATGGTAGAGTTTCGGGTTGACCAGAGTTTATTTGGTGCATGAAATGATAAGCCGATCGAGTTAAAGGATTAAATCCGGAGCTTTAGGATTAATCGGTGATTACTTTATAAATGAGAAGGGCTTAGTTAGAGATGTTAGTGCTACTCTAAAAATGAGCTCGACAGAGACCAGGGTCACTGAAAATGATGGTATAATAGTTGGGTGGAATTTAGAAGAGAGAATCAATGGAATCGGAGTTGAATTGGAAAAGCTACGTGGGACAAATGGCTGGCTATTTTAATAATTCCGAAAATGGAAAAAAGATTAGGTGTGTGACGTGCTCAATTAGCAGCACCACGTGAGTCTGCCTGGTGCATATGGGCTGGACGGCCCAACACCTGTGGCTTGCCATAAGGATTATACACACGAGCTTAAAAGGTCAGAGGAACGGAGCAGCTCGTGTTCTCCTCTGCTGCGGCAACGCCATGGCTGGGCAGCTCGAGCTCGAGCTGCCGGCGGCTCCGGCCACCGTTCTCTAATCCGAGGGTATGGGGAGAGACAGGAGGGTGAGGGGGTTCCACTTTGGCGACTTCGGGCATAGAAAATGGAGGTCGACTACGGCAGCCGTGGCAGCCATAGCTGCAGCTCCGAGAGCTCGTCGTGGGGAGCTCGCTGGCAGCAGGGAGGGGGCAGGTCGTGGGTTGGGTCTGGTAGGGGAGGGTCATGAGGTGCTCACCGCAGGAGGAATTGAACCGAGATGGACCGGGCGACGAGATCGACGGGGAGGTCTGTTCTTGGGGAGAAAACAGAGGAGCGGTGAATTGGAGCGAGGAGGAAGACGGGCGGGCGGCGGCGCTGGCTACTCCGGTGGCGGTGTTAGTGAGCTCGGGGAGGGGCGGCACGGGGTGGTGAAGCTCGCTGTGGAGCTCAGGGGTGCTCCTCGACCCTCTAAATAGGCGGCTAAGGCGGTGGAGGCGAGGGTGCGGCGGTGGCGACGTCAACGGAGGCGCTGTGCTAGGGTCGCCGGCGTCGTACGTGCACAGGCGACGGCGTGCGCGGCGAGGCAGGATGGGACGCTTCGGCAGGCGGCGACCGCGCGCAGGCGACGCTGTGCCGAAGTCGCCGGTGTTGTGCGCGTGTGGCTCGGTACGGCCGTGCGTGCAGACGGCCGGCGTCGCGGCTCGGTGCGCCGAGGCCGTGTGCGTGCGCGCGGGCACACTGGCAGGCCGGGGCGGGGCGCGTGTACGCAGGGGAGCGAGCGCGCGGGCTGCGGCGTGGCACGGCTGCGCAGCTGGCGTCGCGGCGTGCACGGCTCGGCGCGCCGCGGCGCGGCTAGCGTGGGCACGCACGCGTGCGCGGGGTGCGGCGCGTGCGCACGGGCGTGGGCAGTGGCGAGCTGCTGCTGGTGTCGTGGTGTGCGCGCGAGCGTGGCGAGGAGCAGGGCCGGCGCTGGCAGGCGGCCGCGGCGTGGCGGCCGAGCTGGGCAGGGGTGGCGTGGCGTGCGGGGCAGCGGCCGGGAGCGGGGTCCAGGGGGCGTGCGGGCCGCGCTCGGGGAAGGAGGGAGGAAAGGAAGGAAGGAGAGGGAAATGGAGAGAGAGGAGGGGCGGGATTCGCGCCGACGCGATGTGACCCCGGCCGGCCACGCGCGACGGTCGCTCGAAAGCAGGCGGGATTCGTGGCGTGGTCTACGGCCGGTCGGCCACGCGCGCGTCGCGCGGAGAGGAGGATGGGACAACGGGTGTTCGGGAAGGAGAAATGATCTCGGAATTTGGGTTTAGGGTTTTAGAAGGATCTCGAGCTCAACGACGAAACACAACATTAGCGCATGATTTATTTTAGTCAATTTTCGGGATGTTACAAACCTACCCCACTTAAAATGAATCTCGTCCTCGAGATTCGACTGGTTCCTAAACAGGTGGGGAAACTCCTTCTTTAGAGCGTCTTCGCGTTCCCATGTCGCTTCTCCTATACCGTGCCTGCTCCACTGAACTCTGCATAATCGCACTTCGGAGTTTCTGGTTCTTCTGGTGACAGTATCTAGAATCTTGATCGGTATTTCCTGATACCGCAGGTCTGGCTGTAGATCTATCGTTTCTACTGGCACATGCTCTGCCTCGGGTACCCTCAAACACTTTCTTAATTGCGAGACATGAAAGACGGGGTGGATGTCCGACATTTCCTCCGGTAGCTCTAGGCGATATGCTACTGTCCCAACTTTCTTTAGAACTTGGTATGGTCCAATGTATCGGGGAGCCAACTTTCCTTTTACCTGAAATCTTCGGGTTCCTCGAATGGGTGATACCTTGAGATACACAAAATCTCCTGGGTTGAAACTTATTTCGCGTCTCTTCTTGTCGGCGTAGCTCTTTTGTCGGGACTGGGCTGCTTTCAGCTTTTCTCTAATCTCGGCAACTCTTTCTTCTGCTTCTTTTATGAGTGCGGGGCCGACTAGGGCACGTTCTCCAACTTCTGACCACATCAGAGGGGTTCTGCATTTTCTTCCGTAGAGAGCTTCAAACGGTGACATGCCCAAACTTGCTTGGTACCCGTTGTTGTATGAGAACTCGGCATAGGGTAAGCTTTGTTCCCAATCTCTGCCATAAGTGAGGACACACGCTCTCAGCATATCTTCCATAATCTGATTCACCCTTTCTGTCTGACCATCTGTCTGTGGGTGATAAGCGGAGCTAAAGTCCAGCTTGGTGCACATAGCTTTATGCAAACTTTTCCAAAATCTAGAGGTGAACTGGGTCCCTCTATCTGAAACAATTCGGCTGGGCACCCCATGCAACTTCACTATATTTTCCACATAGAGCTTGGCTAGCTTCTCTCCGCCGTAATTGGTTCGTACGGGTATGAAATGAGCTGATTTAGTAAGTCGATCCACTATTACCCATATGGAGTCATGTCCTTTCTGGGTTCTGGGCAACCCTACTACAAAATCCATTCCTACCTCATCCCATTTCCAAACTGGAATGGGTAGGGGTTGCAATAATCCTGCCGGCTTCTGGTGTTCAGCTTTGATTCTCTGGCAAGTATCGCAATGGGCGACGAATCGTGCAATATCTGCCTTCATCCCATTCCACCAATATTTCTGTTTTAAGTCCATATACATTTTGGTGGATCCTGGGTGGATGGAGTAGGCTGAGTTGTGGGCTTCATCCATGATTATCTGCCTGAAATCTCCTTTCTGGGGCACACAAATTCTGTCTTTATACCACAACGTTCCCTTATTATCAACTCGAAAGTCTGGGGCCTTATTTTCTCCGGTTTGCCTCCGGATTTCCATCAGTCCCTTGTCCGATTTTTGGGCTTTCCTGATTCTTTCTTCTAGAGTGGATTGAACGTTCAGCACTTGGCTGGAACCTCGAGGGACAATGTGCACATTTAATCGTGCCATTTCCTCTCGTAAATGGTCATTCTTGGGCCCGTAGGATTTCCGACTTAGGGCATCGGCTACTACATTGGCTTTACCTGGGTGATAATGAATTTCCAAATTATAATCTTTGACTAATTCCAGCCATCTTCTCTGCCTCAGGTTTAGGTCTGGTTGGGTGAAGATATACTTCAGACTTTTATGATCGGTAAAGATTTCGCACTTATTTCCAATCAAATAGTGCCTCCAGATCTTAAGTGCGTGCACTACGGCTGCAAGCTCCAAATCATGAGTCGGGTAATTTTGCTCATGAGTCCTGAGCTGACGGGAAGCATATGCAACGACTTTCCCATCTTGCATCAGCACACAACCCAATCCTTGTCGGGACGCATCACAATAGATGACAAAATCCCGATGAATATCCGGCAGGGTTAGCACTGGGGCTGTCGTCAATCTTCGCTTCAACTCCTGGAAGCTCCTTTCGCACGACTCCGTCCAGGTGAACTTCTTTTCTTTCTTGAGCAGCTCTGTCATGGGCCGGGCTATTTTAGAAAATCCCTCAATGAATCTCCGATAATACCCAGCTAATCCGAGAAAACTCCTGATCTCACTGACATTGGTTGGTTGCTGCCAGTTGGATACTGCTTCGACCTTCTCGGGGTCTACCGCCACTCCTTCTGCGGTCAAAATATGACCAAGGAAGGCTACTTTCTCCAGCCAGAACTCACACTTGCTGAATTTGGCGTATAGTCTATGCACTCTTAGCTTTTCCAAAACTACCCTCAGGTGCTGCTCGTGCTCCTGAATACTCTTCGAGTAAATAAGTATGTCGTCGATGAAGACTACGACAAACTTATCTAACTCGTCCATAAAAACCTTATTCATGAGGTTCATGAAATAAGCATGTGCATTTGTTAGTCCAAAAGACATCACTGTGAACTCAAATTGTCCGTATCGGGTGACAAAGGCTGTCTTCGGGATGTCGCTTTCCCTAATCTTGAGCTGAAAATATCCGGACCTTAGGTCGATCTTGGAAAAGTACTTGGCTCCTTTTAACTGGTCAAAAAGGTCGTCGATCCTGGGGAGAGGATACTTGTTTTTGATAGTGACCTCGTTCAGTGCTCGATAATCAACGCACAACCTCATACTTCCATCTTTCTTCTTGACAAATAGGACCGGGGCTCCCCAAGGAGACGAACTTGGCCTGATGAAGCCAATTCGTTGTAGTTCCTCTAATTGTTTCTTTAACTCTGCCAACTCAGAGGCTGCCATCCTATAAGGTCTCTTGGCTATAGGGGCAGTCCCAGGGACAAGGTCAATGACAAATTCTATGTCCCTATCTGGTGGCATACCGGGAAGTTCTTCGGGAAAGACATCGG
This sequence comes from Panicum virgatum, assembly GCF_016808335.1. Lineage (NCBI taxonomy): Eukaryota > Viridiplantae > Streptophyta > Magnoliopsida > Poales > Poaceae > Panicum > Panicum virgatum. The sequence goes on along the minus strand of NC_053140.1, from coordinate 42,408,321 downwards.
GGTACTCATTCACTACTGGGACTTCTTCCAAGGACTTGGCTTCCATGCTAAACACCATCGGGTTTGCTCCACTTTCCCGGGTATGACAGGTCACTCGGACTCCCTCTGGGTTTGTCAGATATACTACCTTGTCCGTACAACCTATGAGGCCATTATGTTTGCTTAGCCAGTCCATTCCAAGGATCACATCTATCCCTTCTGACTTAAGTACTACTAGGTCTGCTAAAAACTCTACCCCACTTAAATTGATCCTTACCCGTAGACAACCCAGTTGACACCTGATGTCTCCTCCGGGCGTCCGGGTTAATAGGGGTGTTTTTAGTAGTACTGTAGGTATTTTATGTTTCTCCACAAAACTCGAAGATATGAATGAGTGTGATGCTCCAGAATCAAACAGTACTGTTGCAAGAGTTGAGCTGACTAGGTACTCACCGAGTACTACGCCCTGGGCTCCTTGAGCTTCCTGTGCGTCGATGTGGTTGACACGGGCTCGTCCAAAAGACTGCTGGGATTGCCTCTGCTGGTTGTTGTTGTTGTTGCTGTTGCCACGGAGGGGCACTCGGTTGGCACCGGTCAGAACTGGCTTGGGTCCGTTCACTGTGTTGGAGAAAGCCGAAGTAGCAGGCTTGTTCTTGGCATAGGGGCAGTCGGCGATGAAATGCCCTGTCTCTCGGCAGTTGAAACAGGCCCTCACATTGCTGTTGTTATTGGTGACCTGGCTTGCATTACTCTGAGGGGCCCTCATGGTGTTATGGCTCCTGGGCTGGGTGTTAGAGGCCTGTGGTCCTGTCACTTGAGACTGAGTTTTGTACTGCATTGACGCTTGGGACCTTGGTGCGTTGTAGCTGAAGCTTCTGGGCTTCTGAAAACGATCCTGCTGGCGTGACTTACTCTCCAGGAACTTGCGCTTGTTCTCTTTTCTTTCCTCAATCTTAGCCCTCTCGGTGAGGATTGCCTTGTTCATCAAGGTGTTGAAATCAGGGTAGATTTGAGGAGTGAGCAGGGTTCTGAGTTCTGGGTTTAGTCCCTTCTTGAACATGTCCTGCTTCTTCTCGTCGTCGTTCACTTCATCTGGCGCATATCGAGACAGCTCCATAAACTGGTGAGTATATTCTTCCACCGACATACTCCCCTGCTGAAGTGCGCGGAACTCATCTGCCTTGCGCTTCATGGTGGCCGAGGGGATGTGATAACGGCGGAACTCCCTCACGAATTCATTCCAGGTGATGGTGGAGGCATCTCTGGCAGCAGCGCAGTAATTCTCCCACCAGGCTAAGGCAGTCCCGGTGAGTTGATGTGCAGCCAGAAGAACTTTATCTCGATCCTGGCACCCAAATGGCTCGAGCTTCCTCTGGATCACACGGAGCTAGTCATCTGCATCCAAGGGGTTGCTGGATCCGGCAAAAGTGGGTGGCTTGGCCCTCAGAAAAGCTGTCAGCTTGTCATTAAAGGTCTGCTCTCGTGGTTGCCTGTTCACTAGAGCATTGGCCAGTGTCTCCAGTATGAGAGTCTGGTTATGGATTACTTGTGCCAGGTCCACGAAAGGTGGTGGTGGTGGTGGTGGCAGCTGTGCACCATGATTTTCTCCTCTGCCCTGACTCACTTCTTGTTCTTCCTGAGGATGGTTTTGCCCGTCAGGGTGTACTCCTGCATCAGCGGCTGCAGGGTCCCTGACTCGGGAGGCCCTTGTGATGCTTCGGGAAACCATCTGCAGAACGAGTGGATTGGGACTAAGATTAGGTGATGTTTAAGTTGGTTAAGTCGTATTTTTGAAAAGGCAGTATCTATTTACTGCCGGCAAGCACACAATCAACAAGCAATCATCACAAACAACAAGCACAAGCAACTTTATTACAACAAGGGTGGTACAACAAGGGGCAAGGCCAAACGCGTACTACACGACCGGGTACACAACTACAAAAGGAAAGGGGCACAGATCTTCTTCGGACCACACGGCTTCATCCCTTGACGGTCGCTAGCACTTTAGGCTGACTCATCGGCTTGAGTGGGTTCCTCCCTCGGAAAGGAACTCACGACCTCCGGGGAAATGAGTGGTCCCGGTTCGCCATCCTCTAGACCTCCGTTTTCCCGGGGTTGCGTTGTGGCTTCTCTTGCGGCGGCGGCCGTAGACCTCCCAGGGTTCTCGGGTGGGGCTAGTGGGTTTCCATCGAGCGGTCCCCATCCTAAGACGGGCGTTCCGAGCAGAACATGGTCTTCCCCTATTGCCGGGACTGGGGTTCCACTACTAGTCCATTCTTGCATACGCCGGTCTCGGGCTTGCCTGAGGCTCTCCTGAGCAACTGCTTCACTGCTGACCGCTGCTGCGGCTCTTGCCTCGGCTTGGACTGCTCGGATCTGCTGCAGTCTCACCGCGAGCTCTGCTTGCTCGGCTCGATGGGTCTGTTCCCTCAGCAAGTTGGTCTGTTCGTCAAAGAGCTGATCCAAGGAGGCTAGGTAGGTAGCTACTTGGTACAAGAGGACTTCTTCATGGCGGCGCCGTTCCAGGCTTCTCATTCGAGCTTCCCAAACTGGTGTCCTGATGGCTGGTGGGAAGAACCTCATTGGTGTGGGGGTGAGGTGTCCTTCGAAAATCCGGCACAGATAACGAAGTGCTTTCCTGACGGCTAGGGGATAGGTGTCCTGGTGCCTAAACCCTGTAGCAGTCACTCGCCATGACAGGATGTCGGGGTAGCGGTCACTTCTGGCGACGACTAGGATCACCCTGCAGCGGAGAGTGCCATGATGCTCGTACTCTCTGCAGTAGTACCTTGGGCGTTCCGTGACGCCAAGGCTCTCCAGGGCGTTAATCAAGAGGCTGGGGAAGCCAGGTGCAGCTTGGCAGTCGCCCTGGGTACATCCTTCCTCAGCCATCTGAAAACAAAGATATGGTGAAAAACTTGCACAATTATTTGAGGTACACAAAGGGGTAGATGATTTTTATTTATGGCGTCATGGGGGGTACAACTTCATGAGTACATGATTATTATTAGAGCAAAGGTTCTAGCTTAGAGACTACTCCTATCATGGGGACTCTTCCTCGATCCTAAGAGAGCGCTTCTTCAGTGGGAGATACTGATCCGTGGTGTCATCGGTCTGAGTACCCTTATCCCAATGGGTTTCCTCGGGCTCTTCTTCCTCTGTCTGAGTACCTACGTCCCAATGGGTTTCCATGGGTTCTTCTTCTTCATCTTCCTCTATCCATCCGCCTATTCCCCAGCGAGCCTCGTACCTCCGCATACGAGCTTGGAGAGCGGCTAGCGAGTCCTCGGCGCGTGTGGCTCTTGCCCGCTGTTCTTCCAGTTCTTCCTCTTTTTCATCCATTTGGACTTGGAGGGCGGCTAGGGAATACTCGGCATGGAAAGTCCTCGACCGTTGTTCCTCCATCTCCTGGGTTGCTTTTTCTGCTCTGTGGACCTGCTGTTTCAGTTGTGCTGCTTGTTCGCGATAGAGCTCATCCAGGCCGGTGAGATAGATGGATAGGTGAGAGACCGTGTCTTCTAGGTCCTCTTCCTCTCTTCCAAGTCCTCTCATCCTAGCAATCCATGTGCGTCCTCTTCCTTCAGTCGGCGGGAAAAATCCCATAGGAGTCCGCTGGAGGTGATGCCTGTAGATCACACGCAGACGTCGTAGGGCTTTGCGGGCGGCTTTCCGATAGGTATCCGGGAAACGGAATCCAGTGGTGGAGATGAACCAAGAGTCCACATCAGGATAGCGGGTGCTCCTTGCTATGAAGATCATCAGGTCGCACCGAAGAGTGCCCTTGGAGTCATACTCCTGGTAAAGAAACTCTGGCGGATCCACAACTCCAATGCGTTCCAGGCTGAGTATCAACAACTTAGGAAGGCCGGGCTCTGCGAAACAGATTCCGCCGATCCATCCATTGTCAGCCATCTGGAACAGGGCAAGAACCAAAGGTAAGTATTTGTGTGAGGAAAGGATTAAGGATAGAAAAGTCCTAGGGTGAAAGGTCCTGAAAACGGGTTTCGCTCCTAGGGTCACGTCCTACGGCCAACCTACGGCTCTGATACCACCTGAAGCGTCCCCTCATAAGAGAAGACTTAAATGTGGTACAAAACATCAGTCCCAGGAGGCTGATGCCACATTTATTACATCAGATGGTTCAAAACCTTACAAACCTTGGCGGACACTCGATACAGATGATAATAATAATTAACCAGGCTACGACATAACACCAGACCGCGAACCACATAGGGTCTACTACGGGCTCAGAGTACTGCGACAGCGGAGGCATCTCAACAGGGCCGGTTCCACAGGCAAGGTTGGGTGTAGAACGATAACCCTACTCGGCGTCGTCTGGTACGAAGTCCGGGTCTTCTTCTGTAAAAAGTAAGAGTGGGGTGAGTACAAACGTACTCAGCAAGTCCAACCACACCCACGGAGGGAGTTATAACAGAATAATGTGCATAGGTAAATCAAGGATAAGGTTACGGTTTAATTTGCAGAAAAACTGTATTTTATGCAGGGGTTTATTTCAAAGAAAAACCTTTTAGAAATCAGTTTTTGAAGTGACACGGGGTTTCCAATTTTAAACTGCTACCGGACTCCCCGTCCGTCGTAGCACACGGCACAACTGCCGGACACAATTCCAAAACAACTCACACCAGCCCATCCCAAAGAAACACTAGTTATGTGACCACACCGTAACTCGCCCAATACCGTGGGCACGGACTATTCGAATAGATTCTTATCTCTGCAGAGGTGTGCAACTTTACCCACAAGTAGGATACCACAACTCGAACACCGTCGTGTCGATGTAGCTCCCAACATAGCCATTACCCACCATAGCTAAGCCTGACTAGCCATCACGGGGTGCACCAAGGGGTCATCGACCATTCACTTAGGTATAACCGGGCATAAGTCACTCTGGGCTTATCCCTTCTCCTTAGTTACCCGTTGCTCTCAGCTCTCCTGATGGCTATCACACCAACTAGTGGGATTTATGCTACGCCGTTGCCCATTCAACGGTCGAGTGGTTTGCACGATAATGGAGTTAGGTGAGATGACACACCAACTCGGTCCTTAGACGCGACAAGATGGATATCTCCCTTCTTTGCCCTGCCACACCGGCATAAGCACACCAATCGGCAAATCACACAGAAATGCCGTCCATCTCGCCCATACTCATCTTTCGAAAATCCACATTTTATCCCTTCCCACACGCACACATTTTCTTTATAAAATAAATAGCATTAAGAATAAAGTTCTAAGCATTCCAATATCGATTAACGTCCAAGCAAAATCAGACATTAATCTAGGTGGTCAAGGAATGGTCATCACAAATCAAGGGGTGGCTATCCAACCGTGTTTTCATGCAAGCAAAACATATGCAGTTTTATAAAACAGACCATTGGGTTGTGTTTATAAACTAGGACAGAAACATGCATCAAAGGATGGGATTGAACTTGCCGTCTTCGTAGCCTTCAGGGAAGTCCTGTCCTTCGGGCTCGGTGTCGCGGAACTGGTCCTCGTTCTCCTGCTCACAGCACTGCTCGTGGACGGGCTCTCCTTCGTTCACTCCGTGGTCTACAGCGCACACAAACAAGAACACAATCAATACACAGAAAATAAAGATTTATCGTTGAGCTCGAATCGGGAACTCATAAGATATGGAGCACAGAGTAATATTTTTGGGTGGATTCCTAAAGGCATGGTCAAAACTATGCTATGAAAGGAATGGTAGAGTTTCGGGTTGACCAGAGTTTATTTGGTGCATGAAATGATAAGCCGATCGAGTTAAAGGATTAAATCCGGAGCTTTAGGATTAATCGGTGATTACTTTATAAATGAGAAGGGCTTAGTTAGAGATGTTAGTGCTACTCTAAAAATGAGCTCGACAGAGACCAGGGTCACTGAAAATGATGGTATAATAGTTGGGTGGAATTTAGAAGAGAGAATCAATGGAATCGGAGTTGAATTGGAAAAGCTACGTGGGACAAATGGCTGGCTATTTTAATAATTCCGAAAATGGAAAAAAGATTAGGTGTGTGACGTGCTCAATTAGCAGCACCACGTGAGTCTGCCTGGTGCATATGGGCTGGACGGCCCAACACCTGTGGCTTGCCATAAGGATTATACACACGAGCTTAAAAGGTCAGAGGAACGGAGCAGCTCGTGTTCTCCTCTGCTGCGGCAACGCCATGGCTGGGCAGCTCGAGCTCGAGCTGCCGGCGGCTCCGGCCACCGTTCTCTAATCCGAGGGTATGGGGAGAGACAGGAGGGTGAGGGGGTTCCACTTTGGCGACTTCGGGCATAGAAAATGGAGGTCGACTACGGCAGCCGTGGCAGCCATAGCTGCAGCTCCGAGAGCTCGTCGTGGGGAGCTCGCTGGCAGCAGGGAGGGGGCAGGTCGTGGGTTGGGTCTGGTAGGGGAGGGTCATGAGGTGCTCACCGCAGGAGGAATTGAACCGAGATGGACCGGGCGACGAGATCGACGGGGAGGTCTGTTCTTGGGGAGAAAACAGAGGAGCGGTGAATTGGAGCGAGGAGGAAGACGGGCGGCGGCGGCGCTGGCTACTCCGGTGGCGGTGTTAGTGAGCTCGGGGAGGGGCGGCACGGGGTGGTGAAGCTCGCTGTGGAGCTCAGGGGTGCTCCTCGACCCTCTAAATAGGCGGCTAAGGCGGTGGAGGCGAGGGTGCGGCGGTGGCGACGTCAACGGAGGCGCTGTGCTAGGGTCGCCGGCGTCGTACGTGCACAGGCGACGGCGTGCGCGGCGAGGCAGGATGGGACGCTTCGGCAGGCGGCGACCGCGCGCAGGCGACGCTGTGCCGAAGTCGCCGGTGTTGTGCGCGTGTGGCTCGGTACGGCCGTGCGTGCAGACGGCCGGCGTCGCGGCTCGGTGCGCCGAGGCCGTGTGCGTGCGCGCGGGCACACTGGCAGGCCGGGGCGGGGCGCGTGTACGCAGGGGAGCGAGCGCGCGGGCTGCGGCGTGGCACGGCTGCGCAGCTGGCGTCGCGGCGTGCACGGCTCGGCGCGCCGCGGCGCGGCTAGCGTGGGCACGCACGCGTGCGCGGGGTGCGGCGCGTGCGCACGGGCGTGGGCAGTGGCGAGCTGCTGCTGGTGTCGTGGTGTGCGCGCGAGCGTGGCGAGGAGCAGGGCCGGCGCTGGCAGGCGGCCGCGGCGTGGCGGCCGAGCTGGGCAGGGGGTGGCGTGGCGTGCGGGGCAGCGGCCGGGAGCGGGGTCCAGGGGGCGTGCGGGCCGCGCTCGGGGAAGGAGGGAGGAAAGGAAGGAAGGAGAGGGAAATGGAGAGAGAGGAGGGGCGGGATTCGCGCCGACGCGATGTGACCCCGGCCGGCCACGCGCGACGGTCGCTCGAAAGCAGGCGGGATTCGTGGCGTGGTCTACGGCCGGTCGGCCACGCGCGCGTCGCGCGGAGAGGAGGATGGGACAACGGGTGTTCGGGAAGGAGAAATGATCTCGGGATTTGGGTTTAGGGTTTTAGAAGGATCTCGAGCTCAACGACGAAACACAACATTAGCGCATGATTTATTTTAGTCAATTTTCAGTGGGGGGCTGCTCGTGGCTGCGGCGACATGCATCCTGGGAGGTGAGGTTGGTGTGGTTGGCGGTGACCTCGTGGCGGCTGCGGGCAGGAGGGTGCTGGGAGAAATCCTGCTTGGCGATGCTAGGCCGACAATGGCGACATCCTGGATGCCGTTATCCTGCTGAGGACATTGTCAAAGCATCCTTCCTGTTTCGACGGTGGAGTCTCCGGGTGAAGACCCTGCCCATCTTGGGTGGGCGGCGACGGCGCGCATTAGTGTCGTGTTTCTTCCTGAAGACGTTGCCCTAGGAGCTCCCCGTCTCCGTTGTCCGCTAGAGTCTTCACTGGTTGGTTTGGCGGCGTTCGGCCACGCATAGCGTCGGCCGTGCCGGTGCTGGACCCCAACCGTATTGGCGGCAAGGTGCAGAGGGCCTATGGGTGCTGGAGGGCTTGAGCTGGCGCGTAAGGTGCAGTGGTGATCTCGGTGACGGCTGGGCGGAGGTGACACTTTCATAGCAGTTTCAGATATCTGAGTCCTTAGCAAAGGAGTGTGAGGCGGTGGGAGAGGCGAGGCCAGGCCCCCACGCAGAGTGGCCAGGATCAGTGGTTTTCATTGGTGCTGCGACGGGAGTGTTCTACTGAAGCACCGCTGGAGCAGAGGGATCGACGATCGTGTGTGCGCGGCTTGAGAGTGCTAGTCCCATGGTGGAGGAGTTTAGGTAGCCACTCGGGCTTGCAGCGGGCTACATTTTTGGCGTGGCACAACGTTGGTGACGACGGTGCTTTTTTCGACGGCTTGCCTTCAGCTCCTCTCCCAGGTGGTGGTGCTGTAGCGTTGTGTTGTGTGCGTTTGTTTGTGTGGTGTGGTGTACGTTTCGGCACGTTATATATGAATGCTTCTTCTTCTTATATGACAGAGCAGTGCTCCTGCTATCTTTTCAAAAAAAAAACTTCTACTCCTCTAACCAGCCTTGATATTTTGGCCTGTTGGATTTACCGGTTGGTCTAGATGTTAGCAAAGTCTTCGGCCCAAAACCCCTCTAATCAGCCTACAGGTTCGCCACACACCTATCTTTCTGGAGTCTCCTACATATCTCGTGAAAGATGGTTAAGCAAATCATCTATAAAGCCCATTAAGTTCTAGTTGATGTTGAACTAGCATTTTGAAAATATTGAAACAATATTTTGAAAATGTTGAAACTCAACATTTTTACCACTTTCTTCTCTGGTGGCGGTGACCGGCGACGGGCGGCGGCGGCGGCACGCAGGAGGCGGCGAGGGCGCAGGAGGCGGCGGTGCGCTGGAGGTGGCGGGGGCGGGTGCAGGCAGCGACAGCGGCACGTAGGAGGCGGCGGCGGCGGATGCAGGCGGTGTCGACGGCGTGCAGGAGGAGGCGGCCAGGGCGACGGTGCGACCCCTGGGTGGCGGCGGGTGCACGGGAGGGAAGGAGGCACGAGAAGGTTAGAGTTTGATTGGGTAGATCCAATGGCTATAGATGATTATACGAATCTCAAACAGTGTAAGGTGGAGAAGAAAAAATCTTCGAGGAGATATATAGGATTGGCGTGTCTCTCTAGCTCTCGCGTGACGCCGGCCGCCGACTCATTGCTGCCCCTGCCGTCGTCAAGCCAACCCTCACCAAACTCATCTTGGTCTCCAATCCAACTCCCACCGCAAGCATATGCTCTAATTCCTTGTCCTCGTAGCCGCGACTGTTTTTCTACTGCGCTGGAATCGCAAGATCTGTTCGGATGCTTATCTTCTTCTCTGTTGGTAAGGAGGGAGCTGTCTTGACTGATTATGCTAGAATGTTAGTTTTGTTCTGGATCTCTCCTTACTTTGCTATGACCAATCAGAGTCTAATCTTTGTTTTTGAGATTATCGATATTCCCATTGCTACAGCACAATGACTGATCAGATCTTAAAAATTAGATATGCATAACCTTTAATCTTTATTATTTCATCTATTATATTAAAAAGAAAAGATAGGAGTATAGAAAAGACATGTCACAACTAGTTGATTTATACCTGAGCACCCCTATCTCATAGTAGGGCTAACAGAAAAGCTCGAGACTCACGAGCTATTTAAATTTAACTTGCTAAAAGCTCAACACGAGCTGAGTTATACTGCGAATCAAGTTGAGCTTGGGCCTATCTTGGAGCTCGCGATGTTAACAATCTGAGATCAAGCTATTCGATGAAGCTCCAGTATTTCTATTTGCATGGCATGGGCATGTTACTCGCTACTCTATTGAATGTCCAACGATCTGAAGTTAAAATAATATAGCTGGAGGGCAGAGCCTTTTAGGTAGCAAGCTGCCATGTCTCACAAGCTAAAATAGACACAAAATAGTAAAGCTAAATGTCCATTTATTTCTCTTTCTATTTATTTATCAAATTAAATTCATCTTTTATATATGCACTTCCTCACCTATCGTCAATGGCTACTGTCGCGAAGTTCGCTTTGTCGCGGTCTCCCAAAAATTAAAAACATCTCAATCTCATTGTGACCTGGCACGACCCCACCTAGGCACGGCTTGCTTAGGCGCGGTTACCAAACGGGCCGTGCGGTGCCCGTTCATGGGCTGACCTGCCAGTCCAGGCATGTCACGATGATGTTTTTACGTGTTGTGCCGGCCCGTTTGGCATGAGAGCCCGGCGGCTGCTGGCTGCGCGTCGTGCTGCTGCATCTCGCTGCCGTGTGCCGTCTGTCAGCCCGGCCATGCCACCGCGCCTCGCCATCCATTCGCTCGACCACGCCGCTGCCAGTCCGCCCGCGCCGATGGCCCTCGCCGTCGCCGCCGTCCGCCCGGCCACGCCACCGACTGCCGTCATCCTAGCCACGCTTCGCTGTTGCCCGCCTAGCGGCGCAGCCGCGGCTGTCCGCCGCCCGCAAGGTCGCGCCACACCATCATCGCCCGCCTTCTCATTGGTGCCCGGCAGACGGGAGCTGGTGAAGGGAGCAGCAGCCCGTGTGGAGGAGGGGTGGGAGAGTAATGTGGTAGATTTTATACCCAGGATTTAATTGGGGATGGACCGGTAAGGAGGGATAGGGTGGTTTTTTAATGGACTTGGTGGGATGGAGCTAAAATCGTGTGTTGGCCCACATGCCAGAGTGGCGCTAGGCACGGCAACGGGCTCGTGCGATGCCAGGCCGGGCACGAAACAGCCCGTGCCGTGCTTGGGCTTGGCTGAAATCCCTTTCGTGTGCCGCCCATGGGCCGTGGATCTGATGGCCAAGGCCAACTATAGTTCGACCTCGGCTCGGGATGCTCCGGCTTGAGGTGGCAGGCTCGCTCGAGCTCGGCTCATTGACAGCCCTCCCGAGTCAGGGCTCAGGGCTCAGGGTTCAGGGAGTCGGGGCTCGGCTCATTTCTGGGTGATCCTCCCTTACTCTTCCTTCCCTAGCGGTGGCGACTGGGCGAGCGGCGGCGCACGTCTTCGTCCAGCCCTTTGCCGGCGACGAGCATCCTCCAGGTATGCCCGCCCCTTCTCTTTCCTTCTGCTGCGCGAGATGGAGCACCGAGCACCCCAAACCCTAACAAAACTATTTGTATTCGGATCTGAATCCAGTTAGAATATATAACCTACAAACTTCGATTTCGTTTTGCAAAAATTATCGGGTGTACATGTGCACACCCATGTCCTTTGCTGGGTCCGCCACTGCAGAAGCACCTGGTTTTCCGAGCGAGCGCAGGAGCGGAGATGCAGAGGCTAGGGGATTTCAGGCTGCCTCCCTTCTTCAACTACCCGCCTTACTTCACGTAATCTCCCTTCTCGCAGTCGCTCTGTCTGCCGCCTTTTGCTCTCTTCCAAACTCTCCTGTGAAATACAAATACTAGGCCTTTCCTGTGCGTGCTGTCAGCGAGAATTGCCACAAACATGTTCCTGTTGTCTTCAAACATGTAGACTGCAGGAGGAACAGATGACTGAATTGGTGATGGCTGTAGTCGTAATTAGAGAGTTTTCTGGGCGAGGAGTTCAATAAAAGTTTGTGCTCCTAGTGTCCAAGTACTATGTTTGTTTAATTGAATGGAACACCTAGATGGTGCTCCTTTTTCTGTCTCTGTGGAGTTTCCAGTTTAGGAAATTCACCATCCATCCGATTATATGTAGATGAATTGCTAGTTTACAATTGTGGTTTCTGGATGGTATTCCCAGCGCTTAATGGCTTGGAATTACATTTTCGTTGGACCGAGATACTTCTTCCATATTTCAACAGCCTCTTTGAGATCCAACGGTACATTATAGCATTTCCTCGCTTTGTTCATTAGTAAAATTACATTTTCATTCTCTTCATATCTCGCTAAGGAAAACTCCACTTGAACCTGTTTTCAACTGCAATCTCAATACCAGAACTGAGAACTATAGCACTATGCTGACCTAACATATTACCCTCAGTTTGCAGCCTGTGCGCGAAACGCGGGAAAAGCAAGTCCAGTTATGGAAAGATCTGATACTTGATTACTGTAGAAGTCACAAGATACATACAATATCCCTGGAAGAAGATTTCCCCTTGTTCTCCAATCCAAAGATCGAGAGTACTATACATTCATATTAATCCTCGTTTCCTGCAAGTTCAGAGAAAACATGCTTTATTATTAGAGTATTTGTTAGTTATAGTTGTGCCTAGCAATCAAGCATGCTGATAATTTACACATAATACCTATCATGAATCATTTTGTACATACTGTACTGGTCTACATACATTAAATGATCTACAATTCAAAATTACTATATTTTTGCACACTTGTTTAGTCATTCCACTGCATTTACAGGTACTTTGTAATGCAGGATCTCTTAGCCATGAAGCGAAGGAAGTGTTCCTTGCAGCTCTTGTTAGTGAAGGTTCATTCTATAAACATCAATACTAATTTTAGTTACTTTATTAGTAGCTTATGGTAAATATGTGCAGTGTGGTGCCATTTTAGTTTGACAATCAGGCATCAGCATATGTTTAAATTTGTGCTGAAACTGCAGGTCGTGCAGAATGGATGGACAAAGGTCACAAGAAATGCCTCATTCTTTGGCTAAGAATACAGGATTGGGCCAATTTCATATTAAATTTTGTAAGACTTTTTTTTCTATTCAACATATTTCCTAAGGAGCTATCTGCTTATCTATTTATGACATAGGGCAATTTATTCACTGCAGGATGATATTTCTCTTTGCATTGTGCTTGTAGGTAAAGGATAATGGATTGGAAGTAATGACCATCGAAGAAATACGCTCTGGAATCGATACTCGTGGAACTGGTAAGTTTGAAAAACTCTGAAGTAGCCTATTTCCGTCACTCCAACATATCCATGACTCACTTGACAACAGCTTGCAGTAAAAGCACTACCGTGGCCAGATACATCCCTGAACTTTGCTCCAAGGATAATTTTGGTCCCTAAACTATCAAATAGGCCACTTAAGTCCCTCAAATTTCTATTTTGGATTAAAATGCTCCCTAAGTTGACTTGGCATACCATGTGCTCTTGCCATATCAGCAAGGGCATCATTTAAATAAGTCAGCATGATAAAGTAGTAGATTTTTCCACTTTGATTCACCATACCTATTATAATGGTTGTATACTACTCCCTCCGTTCCAAATTATAAGTCATTCCAAGAATCTTGGAGAGTCAAACTATCTCAAAGTTTGACCAAAATTATAGAGAGAAATATAAAGATTTATGACATCAAATAGGTGTATTATGAAAATATAGCTAACAAAGAATCTAATGATACTTATTTGGTATCATAAATGTTATTATCTTGTCATATAAATTTGGTCAAACTTGAAAAACTTTGACTCTCCAAGATTCTTGGAGTGACTTATAATTTGGAACGGAGGGAGTAGGTATTATTTATTATTAATATGTTTCTTGCAAACTATCAACTCCATGTAATGTATTATTTATAATTGGATGGGACAAGGGTTAAATGAGACAATATAACATATTGACTCATCAAGGACAACTAAAACTGACGTGGCATGAATATATGGCGTGCCACATCAGCCCAAGGACCATTTTGATCCATTGTGAAAAGTTGAAGGACTTAGGTGGACTATTTGATACTTCAGAGACCAAAGTGACCTTTGGACTAAAGTTGTGGGATGTATTTGGCTATTTCACCTTATTTATACTAAAAATGCTGGTGGTACTTCACCAGGAATAAAGCAAGCATGTCTCATAATCCAATTGCTTTATTTATACTCAGTTTATTTTGATTTGTGTGCTCTCTTACAGAACTTGAGGGAATCGATCGTGGTGTTCTCATGCGGGCTCTGAGGCAATTGGAACAGAAAGGCAAAGCAGCTATCTTCAAAGGCACTTCGGCCGATGACGAAGGCGTGAAGTTTTCTGTGTAAATTTCTTTGCGATCCTCAAACTGGCAGGCAAATAAACTGATCGATCAGCAGTGTCTTTGAACATGACCTGAAAAATCACATCGTTGTCAAATAGCGGTATTTTTTTCCTGCATGTTCTTCAGCGCTGTGAATGCTAAACTACCCTAATCCGTCTTTTCCTGGTTTGCTGTGGTGAAATTTGACAAAAACCTTATTAAACGTCCGCCGAGTGGCTGACAAGAAAAGGTTGAACTGCTCATGCCTCTTGTGCTGATGCGGTGATGCCGTAGAGCTGACCCTGATCTGACAATGCTGGTTAGCAAAGGAACTCGAGAACCTTCCTAGAACTGGCTGTTGATCACCCAGTTCACTGTAAAAGAAACCACCAGCGGCCCGTCCGGCAGAAACGGATCCACAATTCCACATAGTACTACATCCACTCGACTGTTTTCTCACGCAAGAATTGGATTCCGCCGTCCGGCCGCTGACAGGTAGACCACGCGGAATCAATCAGCAGCAGGCTGTCCCAATCACCGGAATCTGTGGGCGCAGCAGCATCTTGCATCCCCATCCATCCGTCGATTTATTTATTACTTTGTCGTTGTTCAGAAAAAGAGAAAGAAAAATTCTCCGATCATGAGGAGCAGCCAGCGGCTGACATGATATGAACGGGGGTTAGTGGATGGCAATTGGCATTTGATTTGATGCCGGCCGCTTTCACTGATCAGCTAGCCATGGCATCGCATCGCCATTCGCCACTAAAGTAAGGAAGGCCCCAGGAAAGGAGCGATGTGGTTCGATGAAGCTGAATAAACAAAGCCAGCACGCAAACCAGTAGCGTTCAGAGGACGCTCATTTACATAAATACCCTCCGTCCTGGTTCCTTCCCCCAGCTCCAAACTCCATTATTGGTTGATCCTTGAGAAGAGAGGAGGAAGAGAGGCAGAAGCAAAGGAGAGACAACAGTTCTTCAGCTAGGCAGGTTTGTTTCTTTTGCCCAATTCTCGGGTCATCTCTGCTGGTATGCTGTAGGGCTAGCTTTTGATGACAACTACTTGGTAGGAGTAATTTCTTTGATCTTGCTTGCTGGATATAGGAGGGCAAGGAGAGAGGAGATGGCGTCGAAGAGGATTCAGAAAGAGCTCAAGGATCTGCAGAAGGACCCTCCCACCTCGTGCAGTGCAGGTCCTACTGCCTTCTTTCTCGCTTCCTCATCTGTTGATTTTGCTTTTTTTTAGTCATATCCTTGTGTAGGTGTCAGATTTTTTTGCACATGCTTCTGAACAACTTCTTGTTCACACGCATGCCTCATTTAGTAGAACTGTAACAATGGATTTCTGACAAAACCAACCTGATAAGTAATCACCCTTTTGGTCCCAAGGAAATGAGTTGGTTCCATTTTCATTTTTAGGCACCAAATGACCGTTGACAATCTGCAGGGGGTGGCCTTTAGTATTGTTGTGCAAACTTATCTTATGTTTATGGAATTGGATTACTGTGATTGAAATCGTGCCACAAAATTAGTTTGTTCAGGGGTTATGGTCTTTGGCAATCTGAAGAATGGGATTAAATTAAAGCATTTAGAGTTATGCCACACACTTAGTTTTTTCTGCTCCCCAAAACAATAGAAGGTGATTTGTCAAATTATATGATTTCTTCGCTAAGTAACTGATGTGAGGATTAGTTAAAAAAAAAGAAATATCGATGGTAATACAGTTTAAGAATATCTACCATGCAAGCAAGGCATGCTATCCAGTGCGTACTTTTACTTTTACCTTGAATGTGCTTTTTTTTTGGGAACTTACATTGAATGTGCTGTTCACTAGAGCATAACAAGCTTTACATGGCATAATAATTAAAGTAGACCGTATATCAAAAAAATATAATTTTCTGGTTTGACACTTAATAGTGCAATGTGTAACAATCAAATTGGAAGTCTGTTAAAAATTGATCAGTAGTAACTATTCATTGATCTTTATTTTGTTTTGAATAATTTATAACATATCTGAGTATTTCAACTAGCTACACCCATGCTGTTTCATATTGATAACTTGTCAGTTATTAGTATAGAAATGCTTTAAGGGGAAGGGTATAAAGCAGCAATATATCATTTTGTGGAACCTAAGTTCTTCTGATCTTCTCAAGGGATCAGGAGACATCCTCTAGTTTATTTTCAAAAGATGTAGTGTACCAATGTTTCGGTTGATAACTTGATGTCTTCGTTACACTAAAAAAAACTCGACCGGGCGGGGGAAAGACCGCCCCCGCGGCATTATATTAAGAAGAGGCCAAGTTGACCCCGGCCGAGAAACCCCCCGAACCCCGGCTCTTGATCTTGGGTCTGGTGCCACGTTCCTGGGACCGTTACCCAACGGGCCAGGACCAAGCTGACCACTCAGCCCACTGGGTCTGGCGCCACGTTCTTGGGACCGTTACCCACCGGGCCGGGTCCAGGCTGACTACACAGCCCAAGCCATCAAGAGCACAGCGAGGGGGATTTTTTTCCGCAGGCGGGGGAATCCGCCCCGGTGGGGGTTCGAACCCCCCACCTGCGGGTGCCGCCGGTTGCGCCCAGACCGACTGAGCTAACAACCTTAGGCATATCTTCGTTACACTAGTTTATTGGCATGTGAAAATCAGGACATTAATATATCCAGAAGAACCACATGTCAATTTACATTATGGTGTGTTATTTTCTTTTGATTGTACTGGTGATGATATGTGTACATCTCATTAAGTGTTCACGTGAAGTAATAAGCTATCGAGCTTTATTAGAGGAGGAAACTGTCCTTGCAATTGCTTTCTTGCAAACAATAGGCTCTGAACTAAAAACTAAGGCCTGGTGACACAAATATTTTTTTCAGCATTCTTCGTGCTATTTGGTTTTACCTAGTTTGAAGATCTTTTAGTTGTCAAAATCTGTTTATATAAACTGTATATATGCCCGTCAGATAAGACATTTCAATGTTGTGCATAACCTAGAATTTTGTTCACTCAAAAGTCACATCAAATACCTAGTTGGTGACGACAAAAATCATATTTGACAGGTCCTGTGGGTGAGGATATGTTCCACTGGCAGGCAACAATAATGGGTCCATCTGATAGCCCATATTCTGGTGGAGTTTTCCTAGTTACAATCCATTTCCCTCCTGATTATCCTTTCAAACCACCAAAGGTATGGTAACTGATTAAGAATTTGAGCAATATTGTATCAATCCTTTGTTTCTGTGCATTTTGTATGGTTGTTGTTTTTGCACTTGTATTTTGTAAAAATAAGGATACGCACACACTCATTTCACATCCTAGGAGCATGAGTTTGGTTCATATGCACCTAAAGAACCTTTTTAAGGGGTTGAGAGTTTATTGGTGAGATGCCATGCCATTGAGCACATTGGTGAGATGCCATGCCACTAAGAACACTTGCTGAAACACTGAAATGTTTAGGAAGAAATATAAGAAAGAAAGAATCAAAGCCGTCCCATGTAAATTTGTTTGCAGTGGTAAATATAGGAGTATCATAAGCTAATGTTCGGATTGATTCTTATACATCAACTATCAAGTTGTGATATGACAAGAACAGCTGCACCATGAATGATAGTTCAGTTTTTTTTTATAGTTTTCCAATTTCTTTTAGGTGCTGCTTTCATTTTTCTAGATTTGGGCCATGAACCAAGAATGCTTCTGCAGTTGCATGTGCCCTTTCTAATCTAAATTATCCATCTAGTTATTGCGACGGAATAAGTCCTTGTGGTTTGTGATTCTAACCATTCATGCGCAAGCTTGAAAATTTCCCAAGTCCAGGAATTCATGCGCCATGCAGAATATCCATGCATCCTTACAATCCAAAGTCCACGGTTCCAAAGCATGTGACCTTGATCTATGCTATGCAATGTGCAGGTGGCGTTTCGCACCAAGGTGTTCCATCCAAACATTAACAGCAATGGAAGCATCTGCCTTGACATCCTCAAGGACCAGTGGAGCCCCGCGCTCACTATATCCAAGGTTGGTGACTCTCGTATGTAGGAGTAGCGATCAATCAATCTCTTTCCATGGCTTGAGCTTCCTACAAACACCGTGTTGGGTTCCAGGTGTTGCTGTCCATCTGCTCCCTGCTGACGGATCCAAACCCCGACGACCCTCTGGTCCCCGAGATCGCGCACATGTACAAGACGGACCGGCACAAATACGAGAACACCGCGAGGACCTGGACCCAGAGGTACGCCATGTAGAGGACCGGGGGTCACCGAAGCCGGCGCTGCTCCGCTTGTGTATTGTGTCGCTGGACCTGGGCGTGTCTCCTTTGCGTTCGATCGTGTGCTGTACTGCTGTATGATGAATCAAATTGGGTTTGCAGTGCACTGTGTGGTGCCGAATGTTGTATTGTGTCACTCCGAAGCAGTAATTCTGAATGTCCAGAAACTGGTGTGTGGTACTGTTTTGCGTTGGGTCATGTTGCCAATTGCCATGCGACGAGTCCATGTGTTTGGGTTCTTCCCTTCACCATTTGTTGGAGGAGAAGGCGATACGGGAGTTCCATATTTTTACTGCGTGGCAGACAACATTGAATATGTGAAATATCACGGAAAAAATGAAGCAACTTTTTTTTTTCTTTGAGAGCATGCAAAAATGAAACAACGTTCGTAAATATGAGTGACAGGCGGCAGCGATCAGAGAACAGCTCGTGAAGGCCAAGGAAATATATGAATACTCCGCGGGCCGGACGTGGGCTCGTCTGTAACTAGAGATAGGGGGCCGCAACTTTAAAGGCCCACAATTGAGGACGAGAATTTTCACAGCGGCCTGTGAGAGGCGGCCCTTGTAAATCCGTTATCGAGTGGGATTTGGCCGGCGGCGGCGACTCTGGCGGCCGCGGCAAGCCGGCAACCAGCAAGAGGCGCTCCGGATCCTGCCCCGGATCTCTTGAGCTCC
Source organism: Panicum virgatum (assembly GCF_016808335.1). Classification (NCBI taxonomy): domain Eukaryota; kingdom Viridiplantae; phylum Streptophyta; class Magnoliopsida; order Poales; family Poaceae; genus Panicum; species Panicum virgatum. The sequence goes on along the minus strand of NC_053140.1, from coordinate 42,389,556 downwards.
GTGGCTCGGACGGCTACTGTGCCAGGAAGATGGTGTTTTTTATCCCGACTCCCGTGCGTTCTTCAGTACTGTATCTGCTTGCGCTCCTCGCGTTTGCAGATTTTTGCCCACCTCACATGTCGGTTAGATGCATGTTCGATCGTATCTTGGGAAATTCAAAATACTGTCTACTAGTATTGGTTCAATTTATCTCGGCGGATGAGCCTTGAGCAGCCATCCGCCGCTATGAAATCGCAAGCAAGATGATTTAGCGGCAATTGATGCTGCGCGTTGTCGCATGTCACTGTAACTGATCGTCCTAGTATCACTAGTAAATAAAATGTCCAAGTGTACGATGATTTCACTGGATCGAGTAAATAAAACCAGTACGCGAACGTTCAGATCGAGATTGTGAAACAGTGAGATGGTGGCTACTGCTGGCTGGCTGTGGCTGGTAGTTGATGCTGATTTGGTGTGAGAAAAATACTGCTGGCTAATTACAGCCGAACAGAGTGAGTGGATATGTTGAATGGGTGAAAAAGGTGACCAGCCTCATGCAACAGCGCAGTGGCGGACCCAGTGGGTACGCCATATAGGCTTAGGACTATCCAAAATTTGAGCAATCTTTTCTTTACTAGTTGATTTCCTTTACTACACATAATTATTTGAAAACTCTTATAGTTGTATTACCTAATTGTATACTGAATTATACCGTTTTGTATCTTGAAGTTTTAGCTAGGCATACCCTAGATTCAAATCCTGAGTCCGCCACTGCAACAGTGCATTCCAGTAGCAGGTTGGCATGTGTAACGAGCCATGATTATGATTTTGACGAGTCTTTTTTTGGATATAATTCAATAACATCTACTGCCCGTCGAGCATGGTGATGCATCATGCGCAGCACTGTACATGAAAACATCACGGGCGCCAGAGTGCTTATGGGTGATGCATATACATGTCTTAACGTATGTCCACGTAAAGTAACCAACTGCAGAAATTTTGCAGGCGGCCTTTAACTGAAACTAAGCCTAGTTGTGCAAATAAGGGTTTCCTTTGGGTTTTTTTTTTGTTCAGTGCTGTTTGATTTTGCTTTGTTCAAACTCTACTAGTTGTCATGCAATCTACGTTTCTTGAGAAATAAATTAGCATGCACAAGGCTGTAGCCCTGTATTTTCTTCAACTCATGTCAATACCCGTTTTGGCAATGCAAGTCTTAATTGGCAGATCGTACGGGTGAAACCATGGTCCGTTTGGCCCATCTTACAGCCCATAATGCTGGTAAAGTCTGACGCCGATATTGACTTTCCTGGTGATTATCCTTTGAAACCACCAAAAGGTATTGCGCGTGATTAAGAATTTTGCTGGATGGTCTGTCATCCATTGTTTCAATGCATTTTTCCTCTACTACACACATAACTCTGCAGGCACAGCTCATCTGGATAATATGACACAGACAGAGAAGTATGTCATGTACAGTCTTATGATTGTTGCAGCTAACTGTGGCGTGTCATCTGACTGTCGAACTGGTATTGGGTTCGGATGTTTTGATTTGATGCTGCCATTCATGCAAGGGAAAAACAATGCATCAGTACCAAGGTCGTTATGCCTGCCTGAGTGCCTGTTCTGCTCTGTTCGACTGTTCCTCCGGGAACCACAAACTCCTACAACACTAGCAGAAACGTTGGCCGTAACTGCATCGGCGTGTGCTCGCCTGATTCGCAGCCGTACGCACTCGTCTGACGACTAATATTTCTTCCGGCCTTAGAGAATCGAATCCAATCAATCGATCAGCGTACTAGTATGTGTTTAATCTTTGCTATGATGCGATGGTTGGTTCAAAACGCCAAAGCTGTGTTTACTTCAAGAAAGTATCGGATGTCTCCGAAGAGACACTTCAAGAAAGTAGTAGGTGAGGTTGGCCGCAGGCCTTTAGCTGTAAAATCCAGGAATGTCGCTGGGGGAGGATGCTTTCTCTGCTGTCCTCTGCTCCTGCGCGCTGTACCCCATGCGTTCTTACTGTGCAGCGTACCAACTCCAAACATGCACGCCCGTTCTGCTTCTGCTGGTACTGGCGAGCCAGAGTCCGCGAAGGTACAGTACAGTTCAATGTTCAAAGTTGGAAAAGGCAGGAAAAGGAGAGGAATTCGACGCGGTCGTGCTGTTGCCTTCCGTTTCGTTCCTAATCCTCACCATCCTCTTTACTACAGCTAGCTAGCGCACTTTACTTTTACTGCCACCTAGTACAGCAACTGAATCTGCTTGGTCCTAGAATGAAATGCAATGCAACTGGGATGACCTAAAGTGTCGAGTTCACCAAAGGTCGTGGTACTGGTTCGTCCATCCAGATGCAGGTGGGTCTGTTCCGACTCTTGTTACTGCCCTGTGAGCTGGTGGTACCTCGCTACAGATTTCATCCGGTTGAACGCTCCTGCAGCCTTGTCATCACCACTGGATGCCGGGCGGGGCAAAGTGAAACCAGAGAACGAGTCGTGAAAAAAGGGAAGGCAAGATCCACACAGTGCCGTCACGCCAAGCCCTACTACCCAGGCCCAACTTTTGGGATGGCCCGGCTTGATGAGAGCGAGAAAGAAAGAAAGGTTAGGGCCGTGTTTGGTTAGATGAAAAAATTTTCGCGCACGTTTTTCGAAAAAAGAATCTCGTACGCATGGAGTACTAAATGAAGTCTATTTGCAAAACTTTTTTAGGGACGGGTGTAACTTTTCGAGACGAATCTAATTGTTGTAATTAATTGATGATTTGCTACAGTGATGCTACAGTAACCATCCTCTAATCGCGCGGTCAAAGGCCTCATTAGATTCATCTCGAGATTTACACGGGGGGTTGTGGAGGTGGTTTTGTAATTAGACTTCGTTTGATACTCTAAATTAGTGGTCAAAGCGTGCTACAGTAAAAACACGAAAAAAACCAAACACGGCCCGATGGCCATATGAGAGGAGGGCATGCATCTGTCTGCTGCGCCTGCAGGTACTGTGCTGCGCCTGCAGGTACTGTGCTGCGCTGCAGCCTTGCGGCGGACGGAGCCAGTGTGGCCCCCGGACTCCGGTGTCCGGTGCCTGGGCAATAATGCCGGCGGCACGGGCGCTGTTGGTGGTTGCGGCGCCCCAGAAATGAGCCGGTCATCATGCCGCGCTCACGTGGCTACGCCCCTCCGTTCCGTCGCCCTGCAGCTTTCACTACCGGTGGCGTGGTGGCCGGGTGGAGTCCGGTGGGGCGTGGGCGTGCGCGCCGGCCGGGCGGCGGCGGAGATCGATCGATCTCGGCTCCTCTCCTCCTCCCCCAACCGTGGTCAGGAGGGTTGGTGAGCCGGGGCCCCGCCGTGCGGCCTGCCCTGGAGGTCTCCTGGACAGGACGGCTGGCGTGGGATCCGGAGGAGGGGACGCCCGGGCCGGCCGCAGCTGCAGTGCAGGGTACTCCATGGCTTTTGACATTCGATCACCGATGGAGATCAGAAGGTGGAGACAAAAGTCAGGTCATGGGCTCGGCAACAGCGCACTCTCCCGTCAGACACTGTACCGTGAACTACCAGCACCTCGAACCCTCGATCCAAGACACCTGATGCGAGTACGAGAGAGGAACTAGAGTACGTACTAGTAGAAGGTAAGCACCACGCCGAGCACCCTCCGGTCAAGCCCAAGCCAGCGTAACGCCCGCTGACGGCGAGGAGCCACTCCTGCGGTCGGCCCTGCACATCGTTGGGAACGTGTCACAGTTTTAGAAATCGAATTCTACTTTCTTTCTTTTTTTTTGAAAGAACAATCGAATTCTACTTTCGCCTGTCCCCTTCGGCCCCTCCCCTGGTCGGGTAGGTGGTGAACCAATCAGGCCAGTGCCAACGCCGGATTCGACCCCGTCCAGGTAGGTACTAGGTCGACGAGGTTGACGCGCGCCCTCCCTGTTGGTCGGTTTCCGTGAGCACGTTGGCATTGACACCACCGTAGAAGGCCGGGCAGCAACACCACCGCGTTTGCCAACTCGCGCTTCGCCGCCATTTCTAAAAAGAAAGCAGCGAGCGTTCCAAGTGTCCGCCGCGCCGATCCCAACACGAGGAAAAGAAGCGAGCCGCTCTGCTGCGGGCCGGCGAGGGCAGAGGAGGATAGGAAGCGGCTATCCCGGCGTGCGCCGCGCGGCGCCGCGCCGCCCAAGAGCGCGCCACGACGACGACGACAGGAAAGGGCAGACGGCAGCGCGGAACAGGACGAGCACCGCCCCGGCCCCCCGCGGACCACGCGACGGGCTCGCGCGCGCCCATGCCCATGCGCAGCGCAAGGCTCCAACGGGAACGGCGCGCGCTACCCAACCCACCACACCACCACCAATTCCATGCGATGCGTCCGCCCCCTCCTGTGGCCGCCTGTCCTCTGCGCGCGTGAACGCTGAACCCGTTGCCCTGCCGTGGCCCGTGGCTCCACCGCCCTGCCCTGTTGCCCTGCCAAAAGCCAATCACCTTCGCCGCCGCTACCTGCCAGGCGCGCCGGTTTTTGTTAGGGAACGGCTTCCGACGCTATCTGCTGCTGCCGCCTGCCTGCGGCCTGCCGCTGGTGTCTGGCCGCCCGTGCAAGGCTGGACCAACGCCGGCACGCCGCCTCTCAACCCTGCGTCCGGTTCCGGCTGCGCGCGCTTCTTTCCCAACGGCGTCAGCAGACTCGCTACGGTCACTCCCCATTCGTCCGTGGCCCGGCCCGAGGTAACGGAAAGTGCTCACGTCAATGCTGCGCGCAGCGCCTCTCTGCTGGCTGCTGCCCAGCGGTCCACGCTTGCCGCCGAGCTTGGCCGTAGCTACTGTACCCGGTCAAGCGGTCAGTCCAGTCGCACAGCACTAGTACAGCAGCGGCATGTGAAAATATCCATCTGCTTTTGGAGGGGTAGCTATCATGTCATCTCGATTGAGGCTCTCTTTTTCCCCTGATGCTTGAGATTGGCTCGATTAGTTAGATGAATCATGTTCATAATCTGCCGTGATGTTGGTGCTAAGTGCGGCAAGTACGAGTGTGCCATCTGTCATGTCCATTTGCCAAATCGTTGGGAGGCATGTACTCATCTGATCAAACAGCTCTGTTTAGGGACATTACGGTTTGGATGATGACTGGTTATTTCATTTTGGATGTAAAAATCACAATTCACACAGCAGCTCCAACGCATGTGCCACCGCAGCGGAAGCTCCTGTTGCTCATCTCGATGTTTTCCTTTTCCATTAGATGGACCATCTTACCATATCCTAGACTGTGCTTTGGTGCCTCGGTCAGGTGATCTTCCCGGTCCATGTGTTATTTCCTCAGTTTCAAATTGTAAGTCGTTTGACTTTTTCTCGACCCCAAGTTTGATCACTCGTCTTATTAAAAAATTATAGGTCGTTTGACTTAAATTTAACTATGTTTATATAATTTTTTTAAATAAAACCAGTGGTCAAATTTGATGTCAAAAAAATCAAACAACCTATAATTTAGAATGGGAGGAGTACAAGATATCCGGATGCCTTTGTCCTTAAGCCGCATCAATCTAAGATTGATACTTAATTTTCCGTATAGACTTTATAAAAAAATGCACGGTAAAAATACACTGTTTTAAGAGTTTAAATGGTGATTAACAATACCTTCTCATTGCTCATAAATGCAGGGCTGAAAGTATCCAAGGGATTGGAAGAAAAAGGGCACACCAAACTTACTTTTCCAAGCACTTTATTGAAGATTGATGAAACTTTTTACTACGTAAGCACTCCAGATACACTACTCCTAGTAGCAGAGGAAGTTTGCGCACAAAGGTCATTACAAGAAGCATTGAATCCATTGTACCGATCGAGCACATACTCAAATTAAAAAGCTCTACCTGCCAAGATCTGGGGCGCGCTCAAGATCTAACCACAGTAAATTTACCCCATGGTACGGTACAAATTAGGCACGTCCACTCCTCACCGCTTCTTTAGTGCTACATCGGTCCATAAAAAAAATACAATTCTCGCTTTTTGATAAGTCAAACAGTTTGAATTTTGACTAAAATTATATAAATAATAATAATAATATTCATAATACAAAATAAGTATCAGTAGATTAGTTATAGAATATCTTTTATAATAAATTTAATTGGAGACATAAGTAAGAGCTAATAATATTTACTATAAATTTAATAAAATTTGAAATAGTATGACTGGTATGAATTTTATAATTGCATTATTTTGTGTATGGAGGAAGTAACTAATCTGCGTGCGCGGCGGGGATGGGAGTTCATGCACGCATGGGCATGGAGGTAAGCGAGGCAGGATTGCAGGAGCGCAAGGATTTAAAATGTGCTAAAGCCGCGGAGGGTGTACGGACGGGCAGGGCCACCATACTATACGGTTTGTCCCTTTTTCAAGTGTCTAGTTAAAAGTAGCTCGAGCCAAACTTGATTCGATTAGGATTTACGAGGGACCTCAAACCGTAGCAAAATCTGCTACCGACGGTGGGCCTGGGGCCTGGCCTTTTGTGGCCCAGCACGGGGCTCACTTTGTCAGCCAATAATGCTACGGTACTCACAGGTTCCTCTGGCAAAGGGTACCGTGAAGTACTCACTACTACTTAGAGCAAAGTATTGTAACTGGCGATATGCGGGCGTATTCCGGTGGAGAGAGAAAGGAGGAGAGAGAGTAAACCGAGCGGATCGCGAGACGTCGACGGAAGCGAGCGCATGCATTAAATGAGCCCTCCCACCGTCTGTTCATCCAGTTCTCATTGGCTTATTTTTACGATGTGTATTAAAAAAAACGGAGTCCACCACCACTATCTTATTCGGTTGGGCTGACGTGGACATTCATTTCGCTGGAGAGCTAGCGAAACTATAAACCATGCTTTTAAACATGGCTTTAGCTCAGTGGATAACTAAAGAAAGGCCGGAAGGGTCGCCCGTGTGCCGCGCGTGGTGGGAGGTGGAGCCCTGGTCGCCACTCGCCCATCATCGCCTCATACAGAATAGGAACAGGCGGCCTTCTTCCTAATCTTCCTGGTGTCCAGTCCGCCGGTGCTAACCTTGACCGTCCACTACTATCCTATTACAGCAAGCTCCAAAAAGACAGCGCTAGGCACCTACAGCTAGGTAGCTAGTGCTAATAGGGACCCTACGTCAAGTAGTAGCTGCTCCTCCATTCCAAACTGTAAATTATTGCAACTTTCTTAGAGATTCAAAATATTTTAAATTTTATAGATTTACCCAATAAACTACAAACATCTATGATACTCAATAAGTTACATTAGATTTTTCATTAAGTATACTTTTATAGTATATCTATTTGCTGCTATAAATTTTTGTAATATTTTCTATAATGTTGGTTAAACATAAAAATAATTTGACTCTAAAAAAGTTGGAATGGCTTACAATTTGAAAGGGAGGGAGACAGGGAGTACCTGTTTGGTGTTTGGGCTGGTAATTAAACAAGTGCTTTCAGTGCGAAATGACGCTCCCGGACGCGAAATGTGGAGCAATAATATACTACATAGATCTTGCATGGAGAGAGAGAACAAAGGTTCTTACACCGTCACATACTGCAGGCACGACGCTAGCTCTTCGCTCAGATCCAAATTACGGGAGGTAATTGCTTCGGCTGTAAGCATTTGTAATTCTGTTGGCCTATGTAACACCCTGCCTCCGGACAGTCCGCTCTGGAGCGGCGGACAGTCCGCCCAGATAACACCCAGATATTTATCTGGTTGTGGACCCCGGTTGTCATATCCTCCTTTCTCCTCATCCCATCGACCAGAGACGAGCTCCGCTCGCTCCGCCATCGTACTCTTCCTTCGATCTCCCTCCTCCAGCCACCATACCTCGATTCCTTGCGCGAGCATCTTCCCCAGCACCTCCTCCACCTTCCCCAAATCCCAGCCAGCACCTTCCCGGCCGGAATCGCCCCAACCGCCGCCGGTCACCATTGGAGCCCGCTTGAAGCTTGCTCCACCGTCGATCCGCTTCTCCGGTCATCCTCCGCCCGAACCGACCGCGAGAATGGATTCGTGATGAGTTACTTGTGCTCCCTCGCCTTTTTCCCCCTCCTATTGTGCGTCACCGGCGCCGGGGACGGCTGCCGCCGCCGCTGCCGCACCTGTTACCGCCTGTCGTGCAGTGTCAAAGAGACGAACCGCGGACGGTCCGCCCAGGAGGGCCGGACAGTCCGCAAGTCAGGTTAGAAGTTATCCAGGGACATTGTTGTCTCTGATGGTTTCGCAGAATTGAACTGCGGACGGTCCGCTAAGGAGGGCCGGACAGTCCGCCGTTAGGATTAGAAATTTGTCCAGAGACGTCGTTGTCTCTGGTGGATTGGCGAAGGTGTATAGCGGACGGTCCGCTAAGGGTGAGCGGACAGTCCGCTAAGGGTGAGCGGACAGTCCGCCAGTCAGTCTAGAAATTCTCCAGAAACATTGGTGGTTCTGGTGAGTTTACAAAGGTGTACTGCGGACAGTCCGCTATCGGATCGCGGACAGTCCGCAGTATAGTTTTAAGTTTGTCCAGAGACGTTGGTAGTTATGGTAGGTCGTCAGGGTTGAACTGCGGACAGTCCGCCAGTTAGTTCATTTTGAGTATGGTTCTTTTGTAAGTAGGGAATTTTAGCTACACTAGTTTATATCATATGCGTGTGCATTAACTGGCATTTCATATATATTCATGCATATGCATTATTGCACCCATTTAGGTACACTAGATGTACACGTGTGGACACGAAGCACGCGATACTGGAGTCGAACCACAAGACGCTGTTCGATGGACATCTCCAGAAGCTGGAAGGAACCGCTGAAGCAACCGAAGACCCGGCCCAAGGTCGGAAGGGCCCAAGGCCTTAATAGCATTAACACTGACTTAGTGTTACCCCCAGGCAAGCCCCGGTACACATTCTACTATTTCAAATTATGACACCTATATGTGTCTCTATTACTTGTGCATTAGGTTTAGAAATTGTTTGGAACCCTAGTTGTATAATCCCTAGGTTTCCTTGAGTTATACTAGTATGTATAGGACGATAGTAACGCTATGCTTAATAGTTTCCGATAGAAGTCGAGTGATTTCTGTCACTTGCGAGATATATGATGTTTAGAAGTCGAGTAATCTCTGGTTACTCGCGAGATATATAATATCTTTATAACCAAGTTCCTGAGTTGTTGAATTTGATATAAAATGAATGGAAATTTGAGACCGAACGGGAAATGATGATGATATATAGGTGTGGCAGTAGGACAGGGTTCCTGGGTGTCTTAGTCCCGTCTGTGTCGGTTAAGGACCGTACCGTTGTCTGGCCCTGCCGATCATGTTTGAATTGTACTAGCCACATGCCGGGAGTAGGAGGTAGTCGAAACCGGTAAGTCGAGTACTGCATTGCTTTGAAAGTACAGAACTTCATCACCACCCCTTAGGGCGAGTCGAGTAGTCGCGGAGAAACGGGATGCATGTATTTACTTTTGGTGGTCTCTCGTTGAGCTCGGCTGACTATATGTAGGTAGGGCGGTTCTGTAGATCGAAGCGGGGAGGGGAATGGTTGGTGCGTGTGGTCCGACGGGGCCTATGCGTGCCGTGTTGGTTTGGTCTACCTTGCAAGGTTAAATCGGATTGATTCGCCCTCAGTCGCTCTCGAATATGAGCTGCAAGACTCGAGCTCGGATCACTGGGCCGCAAGGCTAGCCTCCTCCTTGGCAATAGCCTCCTCCCGTAGCTCCAGGGCTTTCTCCCGTCCCGCCGCCGCGAGCTCCCGGTCGAACACCTTCCGGAGCCCTTTCTTGTAGGACTCAAGGTCGGCCTCAAGCTCGGACCGGGCGGCGGCAGCACGGGAGGCTTCGGCCTTCATGCGCTCCTCCAGGCGGATGTGCCAGTCGCCGAGACGCTGACGCTCGCTCTCTAGAGCTGCCCACTCCCGCCTGAATGCTGCCTCGGCAGTAGAAGTTGCCTCTTCTATCGTCCGCCGGACCCGGACCAGCACCCGGGCGAGGGGAACCGCATCCTCCTCTGGGGGACCCTGCAAGAGCCCCCTACCAGAGACCACCTCCAGCTCTTCCTCTGCTGCAGGTTGGGAGCTGGGGGTGGGGACATCTGGCATAGACGTCGGGCCCTCGGGTACCGAGGTGCTCGCCGTTGCTGCGTCCGCTGCCGCTGTGCTCACCGTCGCCAAGCCCGGTGTCGGCGCGTCTGCCGCCGTAGCCGGGGCCTCGGGGGCCACCACGTCGGGCGTTGCTGCGCCTGGCACTGGCGCATCCGCTGCCGCCGCGTTGGGCGCATCGGGTTAGCAGAGGTCGCCGCACCCGAGGTTCAAACATCCGCCGTCGCCGCCGAGGCACCGGTCGCCTGGACCCCCGCTAACGAGCCAGCGGCGGCGGAAGAGCTGCTTGGGCGGAAGGCCCTGGCGAACGAAGAGAAGAAGCTCTTCAGCAAAAAGCGAAGCACCGGGAATAAAGGGAGTGAACGGAAGAACACTTACCCTGAACCACCGGGCTTCCAGCGTCCACGGAGGCTGGGCGACCGTTGCTGGCCTGGTGGTGGCGGTGGTGGTGGAGGTTGTCGCTGTTGTTGTTGTTGTTGTTGCTGCTGCTGCTGCTGTTGCTGCCGCCGAGGAGAGGCACGGTCCGTCGGCGGTGGTGGCGGCGCAGCTACTCCAGGGGTCCCGCGTGATCCGGGGGCCCGGGAGCTACCCTGGCCCGCGTCCTCAGCGGCCCTCTGACGCTTTGCGGCGGGCTCCTCAGCGGCCCTGTCACTACGGTGCAACCTGCACCGGCTCGTCTCCTCCGGCGAAGCGCCGGAGCTGCTTCGGGCCTGGCTGGGACCGCTTGCGGCGGAGCTACCAGCCACGGCCTGCTTGCCCTTGGCAGAAGGGCCAGACCCCGCGGCGCTCGGCACGGCCTGTTCCTCGGACGCACCGGGGATCCGGATCCCACGGTCCGGGTCGCCCCCAGTTTGGCGCGGTGCTAGCCCACCATCGTCAAGGGTCGGCAGAGTGGCCAGCACCGCGGTTGGCAGGCTTGAGTCCTCGCAGAGAGGAACGACACCCTGAGGAATGATCAGGTGCTCCGGGATGAAGAACTCCCCCGTCACCACCCGCACCACGACCTCCAGGCCTTCCTGGGTCAGATCGCTTTCCTCCCCACGGTGGGTCCTGCTGCAGTCTTGGGGCCCGGTGAAGCTCCAGGCAGGACGCGGCCGCTGCTTCAGAGGGGCAATCCGGCGCTTCAGGTAGTCCCCGAGCACGTGCAGTGAGGTGAGGCCGCCCTCCGCCAGCGTCTTGATCTTGTTTAGCATGGGGTCAAACGCCGGCGGCAGGGACGGCTTGGCCCTCGAGGACTGGCGGTCGGAGGCGGGTCCCTCGATCGGCATGGCGAGGCGCTCGTTGGCTTCGGGGTGGCGATCACCCATTCCTTGTGCCAATCCTCCCACTTTTCGCCAGTAAGCCCGGGGATGTAGGGCGTCTGCAGATCGCTCCTTGTCTGGAAGTAGTACGCCCCCACTTCATCCTTGCTCTTCCCGGACTTCACCAGCACGAAGAAGTGACGGAAGAGAATGACGCAGGGCCACACCCCCACGAACATCTCGCATAGGTGGACGAAGATCGATGTTAGGAGGATGGAGTGGGGCGTGAGATGCTGGAGTTGGAGGCCGAAATCCTCCAGCAGCATCAGGAAGAACGAAGAAATCGGCAGCCCCACGCTGGTGGAAATGTGCGAAATAAACAGCACAAATTCCCCAGCGCGCAGATCGCCGAGGGGAACCGAGCCTGCTCGAATTCCCCAGGCGGTCTCCTGTGGATTCCACCCAAGCAGGCGGCGCACCACGTTCAGTTCCGCCTCGGTTTGGAAACGACGGGGACGAACGAGGGACGCCATCTTGCTGTGGAGGCGAGGAACAATCTGCGCAGAAGAGCAAGGGGCGAGCAGGCTCGAAGGCAAAGGGTCGCAAAGGTTTGGAAGGAAGAAGGCGAATGCGGAAAAGTAACCGCAGCATGCGGTTCGGCCTCTTATGAAGCCTGATCCATCCGGCACGCCCCGAAACCGTCGCTGGAAGCCAAACGACGCTCACGCCTGGTGTTAGCCGCCCAGTCCATGACAAGGGGGCCCAGGCCCGCCTGTTAGGAGAGGCGGGTAACAAACGAAGGTGTGAAAAGGCGGGATTCGAACTGTCGTGCACGTGCGGAGCGAGGCGGAAGACGAACCGACGCGCCTGTACGAGCGCTGATAGGGTCAGACCTTTCGGGAACCGCGCTGGCGGAAAAGAATTCCTTTTACCCCGGCGGCAGTAGTACCGAGCGACGTACGCGTGACTAGGCGCACCACTGTGCATGGGGGCCTTGAGTCAGTGAGCCGTTGCGATGTGATGGGCTTGTAGGGAACCCAGTGGATGGAGAAAGCCAGAAAAGACTCCTGCAGCGCGCACAGTCTAACACTGGAGGCTTCAAGTTATACAGAGCTAGATCACAGTAGTGGCCCCACCTGTGGGTTCGTATCCTTTCCCGAGGTGGGCCCGGGGGCCACTGTCAGTACCCTGTAGCAGAGATACACACTCCTACTGCAGCAAGTCAGGACTCGCGTAGTCATCCATAACTACGCCCTAAGGGGAGGAGCTGCCGGGCCCCAGGGGTCCGGCTCTTACCACACCAGGCCAACGGCCCCGGACCCATTCCCCGCTCTGAGAACGGGTCCGGTGACGCCACGTGTCCCTGAGAAGGGGAAGCTCCGCGCCAACAGCCGAGGGCTCGGACCCCCCATAGGGGTCCGAGACCTCCCCGCGTCCGTCCGGACCTCCCACGCGCGTAGAACCAATATACCGCCGGGGCGGTCCGGGGGCGCCACATGTCCCGCAGGCGCAGGCGCGGGCGCGAGTCTTCTGCTGGAAGACTCGCCCACCCAACGTATTCAATGCGGGTGGTTGATGCGTGCTCTGCCGCCGCGGCATGCGGGGCAGCTTTTGTCAGGCCTCACTGTAGACCTTATATTACCGAGGTACACAGTGCAGCCACATGTGCCGCATCCACGCAAAGCTCGTCTGCCGCATTAAATGGATATGACGGCACGGCACCCTTTCATCATACCGCCTGCGCCGCAAGCTACACAGCCCGTTCAGCTACGCGGCAGGCTACGGCAAGTTACGCCGCAAGCTACGCCCTGGCACCGTTTCGACAAGACAGGGCATGGCTATGCCTGACGGAAGATTCCCACGGGCAAAGCAAGGAAATCCAGGAATAAGGTCTCCGTCGCTTGCAATGCCATAATGTCTGTACAGTATGTTATTTTATACTACATCGCTGGGCCCAACGGTTATGTACACTCCTCCCTTGAGATATAAAAGGGAGGAGTACGTAAAGCCAGGCCAAGCCAAGGGCAGACACAACACAAGCTCGGATTCACTCCGAACAATCCCATTCTCAACCTCTTGAGAGCACAAGCAATATAACACACAGTGGACGTAGGGTATTACGCTCCGGCGGCCCGAACCACTCTAAACCTGCTGTGTTCATCGTGTTCTTGCATCTAGATCGGACTAATCCTAGGTACCCCCGAGTACTCACCCTCTGGGTTTAGGCGGGTGCACTACGCCACCCGGCTGTGGGTTTGCACACCACGACAGGTGTTATTAGTAAGTTTTGTATAAATTCCTTCACACCGGCACATCTCCTTTCAGTAATTTCGAACTATACATGATTAGGAAAACCTGAAAATCAGTGTATCGTGCTTGAACAAAATGTATCTATTTACTTAAATAGTTGAAATGCGAAGTATGATTGATCTTATCATCTTGAGCGTCAAAATAATGACGTATAGGGCGTGCATGCACCATGTTAGTCATTTAAATTCATGCACTATGTCATTCATTTAAATTCATTTCTTGTGTTTGTTGGTTGGTTGAAAATTTTGTGCTATGCTGTCATTCGCAGTCCCCACCATTAAGATCATTTTAATGATAGGAAGTTTTAGGAAGTGTGTTGATTAGGACTCTGTTTTATAAAAAAAAATTGAATTTTTTTTGAATAAATTCATGGTTTCAAAGTTGTAGGTAACTCAGTTTTAGGTGTTGTCAAGAATTGTAAATTTTTAGATCCTTAGTTTGTGGGTTCTGAAATTTGACTACTGCCGCATCGAGATGTTAGACAAAATTTGTACTCTGCAGGGTGTCTCCAATTTGGCCATTTCGAAATATGAAGATAATAAGAGAAGGACCCTAAGTAGTGGTAGACCTCTTCGATACCTTTTCAATATAGACTTTTTTTATTCCGTTTAGATTATGACCTAGGAAAAATAGCTAAGATCATTCTATCTGTGGTTCATTGACTATTCCAATTTATTCAAATATTGATATTCCTACTGTTGGTCAATGTTAATTTGTCTCTAGGCTGTTCCTTCAAATGCTCGAAGATCACCCGTCCCGATCATTCTTGATAACTAAAACCACCCTGTTGTTCTTCTAGTATGAGAATTCGTTTATTTCTAATCGCTTTGATTCCTATACCTAAAGTGGTTCCACTTGCATTCTTGCTCAAATAAATATAAATAAATTAGAAACTTGATCACATTCAGTATAGTTATCCTGCATTAATAAGGTTCCATGTATATTGCATGGCAACCATACTATTGCATCACATCATATTGCATTTTGGTGGTAGTTTGGCTGACCATGTGGATTTCATGCCTTTGAACGCATTTTCTGGCTGCTCTCTAATCTCTTTGTATCCAATCGTGTTATTCGGATTTCTATTATGGGTTCTTATAGGGTGGAGATTTGTCCCACGCCCTATAGTGCCGCGACGGGATCTAGGGCCTCGCGTGTGCGGCCGCCACGCGATTGTGCTCCTGGGAGCGCGCCGGTGCTTAAGTGTGTGTGGATGAAACTGCACCATCATGTCTTTTTGTGCAATATTTGGAATTTTATTTCTCATGCGTTCATTCTTTAAGGGGGTAGGCTCTCGGAGAGTATGCTAACGGGTTGTTTGACGTTTGAATCTCTGGGGATCATAGCCACTAACCTGCATAGTAATATGTGCATCTTGCATAATACCACCTAATTAATAAATGAAATTGAGCAAGAATGTAGGCTTGGTGCCCTCTCTTTCTGATTTCATTTAGTCCCTCGAAGCTTTCAATGTGTAGGTAATGATTCATGTTCCAACCAAGCAAGAATTCACTCCCTTTAAGAATCGACTTGATCTATGGTTATTAAGAGTAATGTCGTTATTCTAAATGTAAAGAAGGATGAAAATATGCCGAGGGTTTAACCATGGTAAGGTTGAAGTTCATAGTAGGTGACCCATTAGCGAATCCACCACGAAAAATGTACACCGGTTTTGTTGAAGAGAGACGGCAAGTAGAAGAAATCAACTTGACCTAGCTTAGAACCTTTCTTCTCTACAGGATCCTATTAGAAACCGGCCCCTTTTCAGCTGACTTTGATAGTGATTGAGACCACACATATTATCCCCAGTCACTCGCTGCAAAAGCTGAAATCTAGGAGCTTTCCTGTGACACAATTGATTACTCCACTCAGCGGCACGGTTAGTCTGCGTTTAGGTAATGACCGTCTGGTTGCTAGGGAACTTATGTCCTCCAGAACCATATCAAGTAAGAAATTGTCAAATCAGCTGAAACTTAGAAATCCACTTTCGGCCTTTTTCCTTAAATCTCGGGACAAGATTTCTTTAAAGGGGTAGGATTGTAACACCCTGCCTCTGGACGGTCCGCTCTAGAGCGGCGGACGGTCCGCCCAGGTAACACCCAGATATTTATCTGGTTGTGGGCCCCGGTTGTCATATCCTCCTTCCTCCTCATCCCATCGACCAGAGACGAGCTCCGCTCGCTCCGCCGTCGTCCCCTTCCTTTGATCTCCCTCCTCCGACCACCATACCTCGATTCCTTGCGCGAGCATCTTCCACAGCACCTCCTCCACCTTCCCCAACCCCCAGCCAGCTCCTTCCCAGCCGGAATCGCCCCAACCGCCGCCGGTCACCATTGGAGCCCGCTTTAAGCTTGCTCCACCATCGATCCGCTTCTCCGGTCATCTTCCGCCCGAACCGACCATGAGAATGGATTTGTGGTGAGTTACTTGTACTCCCTCGCCTTTTCCCCCCTCCTGTTGTGCGTCGCCGGCGCCGGGGAACGGCTGCCGCACCTGTTACCGCCTGTCGTGCAGTGTCAAAGAGACGAACCGCGGACAGTCTGCCCAGGAGGGCTGGACAGTCCGCCCAGGAGGGCTGGACAGTCCGCCCAGGAGGGCTGGACAGTCCGCAAGTCAGGTTAGAAGTTATCCAGGGACGTTGTTGTCTCTGATGGTTTCGCAGAATTGAACTGCGGACGGTCCGCTAAGGAGGGCCGGACAGTCCGCCGTTAGGATTAGAAATTTGTCCAGAGACGTCGTTGTCTCTGGTGGATTGGCGAAGGTGTATAGCGGACAGTCCGCTAAGGGTGAGCGAACAGTCCGCCAGTCAGTCTAGAAATTCTCCAGAAACATTGGTGGTTCTAGTGAGTTTGCAAAGGTGTACTGCGGATAGTCCGCTATCGGATCGCGGATAGTCCGCAGTATAGTTTTAAGTTTGTCCAGAGATGTTGGTAGTTATGGTAGGTCGGTAGGGTTGAACTGCGGACAGTCCGCTGCTACATAGCGGAAAGTCCGCTGCTACATAGCGGACAGTCCGCCGGTTAGTTCATTTTGAGTATGGTTCTTTTGTAAGTAGGGAATTTTAGCTACACTAGTTTATATCATATGCGTGTGCATTAACTGGCATTTCATATATATTTATGCATATGCATTATTGCACCCATTTAGGTACGTTAGATGTACACGTGTGGACGCGAAGCATGCGATGTTGGAGCCGAACCACAAGACGGTGTTCGATGGACATCTCCAGAAGCTGGAAGGAACCGCTGAAGCAACCGAAGACCCGGCCCAAGGTCGGAAGGGCTCAAGGCCTTAATCGCATTAACACTGACTTTGTGTTACCCCCAGGCAAGCCCCGGTGCACATCCTACTATTTCAAATTATGACACATATATGTGCCTCTATTATTTGTGCATTAGGTTTAGGAATTTTTTGGAACCCTAGTTGCATAATTCCTAGGTTTCCTTGAGTTATACTAGTATGTATAGGACGATAGTAACGCTATGCTTAATAGTTTTTGATAGAAGTCGAGTGATTTCTGTCACTCACGAGATATAAGATGTTTAGAAGTCGAGTAATCTCTGTTTACTCGCGGGATATATAATATCTTTATGATCCAGTTCCTGAGTTGTTGAATTTGATATAAAATGAATGGAAATTTGAGACCGGACGGGAAATGATGATGATATATAGGTATGGCAGCAAGACAGGGTTTCTGGGTGTCTTAGTCCCATCTGTGTTGGTTAAGGACCGTACCGTTGTCTGGCCCTGCCGGTCATGTTTGAATTGTACTAGCCGCATGCCGGGAGTAGGAGGTAGTCGAAACCGGTAAGCCAAGTACTGCCTTGCTTCGAAAGTACAGAATTTCATCACCACCCCTTAGGGCGAGTCGAGTAGTCGCGGAGAAACGGGATGCATGTATTTACTTTTGGTGGTCTCTCGTTGAGCTCAGCTAACTATATGTAGGTGGGGCGGTTCTGTAGTTCGAAGCGGGGAGGGGAATGGTTGGTGCGTGTGGTCCGACGGGGCCTATGCGTGCCGTGTTGGTTAGGTCTACCTTGCAAGATTAAATCGGATCGATTCGCCGTCAGTCGCTCTCGAATATGAACACCTTGATCGCACCGCATCGTAGTGATGAGATGGAATGGGTATGATATATATATATATATATATATATATATATATATATATATATATATGTGATGAGGATTACTTTGGATTATTATGTAATGTTCCACTGTTATTGTTTTAGTTAGGAGGCAAATATTAGATGATGATTGCCATACAAAAACACTGAGCTAAAATATGGAAAAATAAGGATCCACCTTTAGTTGCTTTTCTGCAAAATAAACCACCAGCCAAATGCATTGCATGTCTAGGTATGTGGGTTAAGTATATCCACTGGTCGGGTAAGTCTTGCTGATTATTAGTATACTCATGGTTTGTTGTTTACCTTATTTTCAAGTATAGGAGTTAACCAGGATTCACATCGGTGGGCTCGATGTGACGTCCTGTCTTCACGCCTCGGTAGTTCTCGATTTATTTTGTTTATTTTATTTGTTCTCTATTAAAAATGCTCCTCGGGTTAAATTCTTTTCCGTTGCTATAATTTCTTATGTTTATTCTAAATGGAAAGCGGTTTTGTAAATAATTTAAAAATTAATTTCAATTGTTGTAAAATTTTATCATGCTGGTACCGTCTGCGCTCGCAGTTGTGCGAGACTATTGGTGTGTTTCGATCGGCCTGTGGGTTGGAAACAGACTGTTAGGTTACACTTAATTAAGCTAATGCGCCTAATGCGTTCACATAATGTCAGTTACGCTTAATTAAGTCATTTAACCGGGCGGTTCTGTCACAGCCTATCTCTGACGATGATTGTGTCCTCTCTCGGCGATGGACACACGACGGCACACGTGTATGGCCTATGCGTGCACCGCACGGGGGTCGGATGCGGTGGACGTGGACCTGGGGCTCACGTGCACGGTAAAAAGATCTCCGGGGCGACGACGCCGCGCGCGGCGGTGGAGCTACTCTACCAGCGAGCCCGGCAAAACCCCAAACCTGCTGCAGCCTGCAGATCACCGCCCCGCCCGGCCGTCCGGTCCGGTCGGCCGCGTTCGTACGTACGCATACCCGTAAAACCATCGTACCAACTTTTCTCTAGTATAGTTTTTTTTCATTTTCTTCGCATTAGCTTGCTTATTTGGACACTTTGTTTTCGCCCGAAGCTAGCAAGTCGTTTTCGTTTTCGTTTTCCAGCAAAGAGCAGAGTACCTTTTTTTAGGGATGGGGTAGCAAACAGCAGAGTTTTTGTCGTGCTAGATGCAAGCTAGGCTGCTGGCAGTACGACGACACGCCTGGTATTGCTAAGCAGCCCACGATGAGTGTCGCCCTGGACCCGAACTGGTGTCTGTGTCTCGTAGCAATGTCCCATGGTGTGGCCGTAGACAGTTTCAGGCTTTCAGCAGCAGTGTCACCGCTGAGTCACTCCAGATGCGTACAAGCGGGTCGGTTTGTAAACTGCGTTGGCTCGACAGCATCGGACTAAAGAAATCGGGCGGATTCTAGGCGCCCAAAGGCTACCGAAAGCGGCCCGCGGCACCGCAGGCATGCATGTGTTCAAACTGCACGCAGATGCTGCTAGCTAGCTAGCAGCAGTATAGTATAGTATACCGGGCGTGCACGCTCGCTTAGCTCGAATTCAAACGGGGGACCGTATGTACCTTCCGACGAATATACTCCCTCCGATTTTTTTTAAAATGACGTTAGGACATCAACCTTTAGCTTATTTGTAGTGTAAAATTTTGTCTGAAACGTCAAATATTAAGGTACGGAGGTAGTACTAGACAAATAAAGCAAACAAAGATCTCTCTGAGCTTACCTATTGGAGTGTGCTCTGCTCGCGACGTGGGTGCTCCGCGTACGTTTACCTTGCTGGTCTATGCTTGCCGGCCGTTGGTTGGTGCTCTTGACCTTGGGAATATATTCGATGCAAATCAATCTCTCCGTACAAACCGTGTAAACTTCAATCTGGATCGTGGAATCAACATCTAAGGGGCATGGAAAAATTAAATAATTTTATAATTAACCGCCCGCCTTTGAATTAGTAATCACACTTTTATACAAGTGAATTGCACCCCCTTTTTTTTAATACAAGTTAAACTCTCGAGCCGAACTGGACATACGTGCAAAACAAACCATATAAGGCAACCGATACACTTCGGATCTGCCATACTGTCTCGTACGAAGTACAAAAACATTTGGAACCCCAGTGGCCAGAGTTAGTAGGGCATGCCATGTTTGTATCTCACTGCGATTACGGAAATCTGGCTGGGTTATAAAATTCCAACCAAATTACTCTGTCTCGCCCTCAAGCCTCAACCCGACTATTTAAATCACAAATGCGACCAACCCTCACACCATGCATCCGATATTCCAGAGATCCAAACACCCAAGCTATTCACAATATGTAATTAATACAGATTGTTATAATCTATACCACCGAAAAAAGGTTCTTATAATCTATAGGCCATTCTCAGTGGAAGTGTCATGGACACAGTTATCTAGATTGAGAACTTGGTAACTGTGTCAGATGGGTTTTATGATGATGAAACTCTCCACACATTCCATAAAACTTCATCCTTCCCTCTCCTTGCCATGTCAGCAAAATTGATGATATTTAATGTCATAAAACCCTACACGAAATACCTATTGAGATTGGCCTTATAATCTGTTGGACATACAAACAGGGGTGTAGGACGCTAGGTAGAGTGACTGAACATATGTCAGCAAACAAATTATAAATCTAAGAACAAATGGTAATTGTGCTGCCGCATGGATATATAGCTCTCTCCACCAGCCATATATCTACAAATGCCTCTGCTCTCTGCTGCCTTTCCTCATTTCGATTCTCCTTTTGCTTATGAAATGGAGCTAACGGTGCATGTAGTCCCGTCGCAACGGCGGCGCCGCCAAGGACTCGGAGCGAGCAAGCAGTACGCACCTGTTGTGTTTCTCCTCGCTCGACAAAGATATGTGAGATGAAGTGCTGATGATGTGACAAAGCTGTACGATAGAGTTCACCAAAAATGTCCTGAAAGTACGTTAAGTTTTGCACAGATAGATGCAAGTGACACCGCTCCCCCAAGCGTGACACATGTATAAATAAATTAAACTTGGCGCAAGTACGTCATGTTGTGCTATACCTTGTCTCCTCTTCTCGGTCATGCAGACCGGTTGAAACACAAAGGAAACTTGATCTCGCGGAACTTGCTGTTCCATTAGCTAAACTCTTAGAACTTGCTGTTCCATTAGCTAAACTCTTAGAGTTTTTTTTTAAAAAAAGCCGCGAAGCTTTAAGTAGAAAAATTGTATGGATATCTAAGCTCTAGCTGCAATAGTTCCTACTAGGTGGGCCGCGCGCCTTGCCGTGCCCAGCAGCGATGATGGGCCGTAGGGGGATTCTAGCCACGGCCTAGCGGCGAGCGAGGAGCGAGGTGGGTCGAAATTCAGGCCCAGCGGCGAGCTGCGTCTAATGCCCAGCGCCACGGTGCCACGCGTCGCGCCAAGGGCGCCGGAGCAACCGGAGGGGTGCTCGGCTCTTGCTGTATAGGGATTAGACTATAATTGATCATTCAAACTCTAAGAAATTATTAAAGCTGGAGTTGTGAGCGATCGAGCGCATGCGCATGTGCATGCATTTAGTTGAAACCCCCATTTTTTTTTGTTGATTACCGATTTTCTAAAGCACTTGAAACGAATGCTGGGGCTCAATTAAGCTCCTCGTGTTAACCAGAAATGATTCAATACATTAAACATTTAAACCCACTATCTACTTATCTCGGATGATGAAGTGTAGCTATTTTGGTGGAGAGCTATCCGTTGAACTCAGTCGATCGCGTCTGGACAGGTGCAATTGGGTGGGGAGCAACGGCAATCAGTCAATCGCACATGAACTCAAGACGAGCTTCTACCAGCTTTGGGCGGGAGGAAGACGCGGCCTCGACCTGAATGGCTCTGGACGCCTCGTCGTCGGGTCTTGGCCAGAGGTGGTAATGGACTATGGTCTTAGTTGTCTCTTCACAGTTCAATAAATTTTTTAAATTTTTTAGTTTAAAATTGTAGCCTGGCCTTTTTAAAATCTAGTTTTTAGATTTTTTTAGTTCAAAATGTTAGGCTCTTTACCGCCCCTGGTCCTGGCTTATTAGCGCCAAACACGCAGAGGGTGATGGGGCGTGTTAGTTTAATTTAATTAATTAATTAATAGATCCGGGTCAGAGCCCCCCTCTCTGCTCTGACGCCGGTGCTCCGCCCGACGATTTGACCGGCCATTTTCCTTCGCTCCCCGTCCCCGTCCCCGTCCTCGGCCACGACCGACCGCCATCACGTGCCGCCCCACCTCCCTTCTCCCGCGCCCCGATGGCCACGCCCGACGCGACGTCCCCACCACCCCCGCAGCAGGGGCCCCCTCCCGTCACGCGTCGCGCCGCGACTGGGCTGGGGCCGCCTCCCGTCTGGCCCCAGCGCTCAGCGGGGGTGGAAAGGAGCAGCCCGAGTGCAGGACCACGCGGCCGTGCGTGTCTCCGTACAGCGGCCCCAAATATCGCGACGGGACGGGGAGCGCCGCTCCCTGCCTGTCCGCTGCTCGGGCTCTAGCCTTTAGACGGGAGCGCGCCAGGCAGTGGCATGGCATGGACTGAGCGCACGGGCGCGGGGCACCGCGGCTTGACGATCCGCCGCCCGCGCTCGCGCGGAACCCGCCGACGGAGGACGGAGACCTCACCTGAGCCGCCGCCGCCGTCGTCAGGGCACGCGGCGGCGCCGGCGAGCCGCGACCGGCTGGCGTTCAAACGGGCGCCCGGGTGGCGAGTCAAACAGCCGCCGATCGCGCAGGCACAGTGCCCCCATGCTGCCGTCCCCTCAGCGTCCGTGCCGTGGCCAGCTTCCACCCACTTGCGCTGCAGGCCTGCGCGCCAGCCAAACATGGCTGCAGCCTGCACGGCGCAGAGCCCGCAGCGCAGGCAGCGCAGGCTCGTCACTCGTGGAGTTTTACAGCTACGACGTGCTGGGGTAGTAAAAATTCAATGGGAGCCCATGCTGCTCAAGCTCAACGGCCAGCACCCAGCAGCAGCGAGCGAGCGCACGGAGCCTGGGGCTTGGCTTGGCGGTAGCGGTAGCAGAAGCAGCACGTAGCAGGACGCCTCGGGGTGATTAATCTGGGCGGCGCGGGATTTGAAATGGAACCCAGCCCGTAAACCCAGGCCGCGGGAGTAAATGCGGCTGGCGGAAGGGGTTAACCGGCAGGCTGGCTTTAATTACGGTTGTGGCCAGAGGTTTCTATCTGCCCAAACAAACAACACACCACCACCGCGCGGAATCGGGCGTGGGTTCCAACCGAGGCTGTCGGGTCGGGGGATCCTATAAGAGCGGCAGGTGGACCGCGGTAACCAACCCCCTCCCTCACCTCCTCCACTCCCCCCAAAACCTCCCCAAACCCCCAGAAACTCCCATCCCGTCAAGCGCTCGCTCCACTCCTCGGCCTCCACCTCACGCCGCCGCCGCCGCCGCTTCCCTTCCTCTCTGCACTCAAGGTCTTCTCCTCTGCCTCCACGCCGCTGCTGCCACCTCCCTTCGTTCTTCGCGCTCTCTCTACAGTATTTCGTTTCTGCTTATCCCCATTCCACTGCGTACTCCGCCAGTTTCTGCTGTTCCTTCCTACTCCCAAGTCCTCTCGACGAGGCAACGAAAGAAGCTGATCCTCTCCCTGTCCTCTCGACGAGGAGTCACTAGTCACTAGTCAGTCACCGCTCCTTCTTTTTCACGGAGCTCGAAAACCGTTACCCCGGCGTGGGCCGCGGCTGCTGCCTCTGCGCCGGTACGAACTCGGCAGGGGAGGGGAGGGGACGGGGCGCGGCTTTACTGCTGCCTCTGCTTTCAGCAACTCGTAGCTGCTGCTCCATTTCTGCTCCTCTCTTTAAAGAGCCCGTCTTTACTGTGGCCACTCTTACTGTGGCCACTCCTCTCCTCCCTCTTCCTCTTCCTTCCCTCCGCGCCCGCCTCTGCCTTCCGTCCCTTTGCTCTTTATTCCCCTGCCGATCCCCGGCGCAGGAGGGGATCCCGGCCGGCCGGCCTCTCCGATCGCTCTGTGGCTTCCTTTCCTGCCTGTGGTCAGGGCTGCAGGCCTTGCGTTCTGTTGGGTTTCTGGTTTCACCCTTGTGCCATCCATCCTAATTCCTAAAGCCACAGGGGTTTAACGACCGGCCGCGGCGAGCTCTCCGTGCTGCTGCCTGCGTGCCATGTCGCGGTCGCGCACGGTGCGTATCTTCTGGGACGACCCCGACCTGACGGACTCCTCCGGCGAGGAGGAAGGGTGCGGCAGCCGGAGGGTCGGCAGGATGGTCCGGGAGCTGCCGCCCACGGCCTTAGCAGCGGCTCCCGCTGCCCCCGCGCCGGAGCAGTGCGCCGCCGGGGATGGCGACCGCGGGAAGAGGCTCGGCGGCGGCGGCCCTGGCGCGCGTAGGCGGCTGGCCAAGGGCGGCCCCGGCGCGACGAGCACCAAGTTCCGCGGCGTCCGGAGGCGGCCGTGGGGTAAGTTCGCGGCGGAGATCCGGGACCCGTGGCGCGGCGTGCGCGTGTGGCTCGGCACCTTCGACACCGCCGAGGAGGCCGCGCGCGTCTACGACACCGCCGCCATCCAGCTCCGCGGGCCCAACGCCACCACCAACTTCGCCGCCGCCCAGTCCGGCTCCGGGGCCGGCCAGGACCAGGACGCGGACCCGGACCCGGCGACCCCCGGGTACGAGTCCGGCGCCGAGTCCTCGCCCGCGGCGTCGTCCCCGACGTCCGTGCTCCGCAAGGTGCCGTCCCTGTCCTCCCTCGCGGAGGACTCCTTCAAGGACGACTCCGACGCCGCCCCGTGCGAGCCGGCCGCCGGCGAGCGCTGCGGCCTGGCCGTCCTGGGGGAGGAGGCGCTCGGCGAGTTCGTGCCCTTCGAGGACGCGCCGGTCTACGCCACCAGCGGGTTCTGGGACATCCGGCCCGACGCGGGGTTCCTCTACGCGGAGCCGTCGTGGAACGCCTCCGCCTACTACCCCGCCTCGTCCGGCGAGGCGCCCGGCTGGGCCGCGGCGTCGCCGACGGCGCAGGAGAACGACTACTTCGAGGACCTGCGCGACCTCTTCCCGCTCCACCCGCTTCCCGCGATTTTCTGAAACGTTCTTCGTCTACACGGGCTGCTTCGTTTTTGGACGTCGAGAGTTGTGGTGTGTCTGCCTGCCTGCGCGCACCGGTCGTGGTCTAGTACTAGTAGTACTTTGTACGCCTTTTGCCGTGCCGTGTTTTTGTCGTGTCGATGAGTGAGAAAGTGTAACATGCCGCCGCCGATGAGTACGTACTGTGTAGTAGAGAGTTTTGAGGTGCGGGTACGAGTCTGTTGTCTACTCGCTTGTGTATGGAGAGATGAATGTGGTAAAGTGTTTTTGCTGTGCCGTCAGATTTGTACGCAGCTGCTGTGCTTGTACCGCTCGCCTCATCCGGATACCGCCGCCGTGCCGGTGTGTACGCCGCCCGCCGCCCTAAGTTTTGGCAACGAGCATGCGCTGCCGTCGGCCGTGGGGGCGGCGTGGTCCAGGCGCGCCGTGCTCGGAACGGAATGGGGAGGCCATGATGCGGTTGCGCGCAAAGTCTGGCGGGCTCGGTGGCCGGCGGGGGTCCCGCCGCGCGCCATGAGTGGCGGGATCGGCCGCCCGATCCGACGGGCCCGACCACCGCGGAGAACCACCACCGACCGACCGCGCGCGCTGGGTGGGGAGGGGCTCGCGCGACGGAGCCGCAGCCGGGTGCGCCGTCCTCGTGTCCGGCCGTCCAACGGACCAGCATGTCCGTTCGAGTCCTCCGGGGGACGGACGCGGCGTCGAGCGGTTCGTGCCGTAGCACGCCGTACGCGCGCACGCCGCGGCGCGCCCGTGAATCCCGTGACTCCGGCAGGAGCAGGCGCGCAGCGGCAGCGGTGGTCCTGGTCCTGGCTGCTGGATGTTGTGTGCTCTGCTCCCGGGGTCCTTCCTGACGAGGGATGAGGAGGGCGGTCGTCGTCGCTGGCAGGCCCACGACCACGTCGCGCCCCGGAACGGGAACACGTACGCGGCGGCGAGCAGTGTGACCACACGGGGAAGAGAACACAGGAGATAAGAGGGGGGGGGGGGGGGGGGGGAGGTAAGGCGGCAGGGGTGAGGGTGAGATCCGAAACGTACTACGTGGCGCGGGAGGGAGGAGGACAGGCCGTGCCTCGGCGTGGCGCCGGGTGCGCGTCGACATGGGCGAAAAATCGAGCCGCGGCCCAGATAGCTAGCTGCTCGTCGTCGCATGGGCGATGGGTGGCCGTGCCACCGGTCCGTCGTGCTGCGCCTGGACCTGCACGCGTCGACGGGGTGGGGACCCGTCTACGAGCTCCAGCCCTCGAGCCCTCCGCGCCCTACACGCCGCGATACTGTGCTGGAGAGCAGGGAGCAGTGGCCGCGGTCGGGGAAACGGTACCACCACCACCAGCAGCAGCAGCGCCAGATCGATCCATCGCTGGTCGGTCGCTGCTTCCTCCGAATCTGCCTTCGGTTTTACTCCACCACCAGTCCACAGTGCGTGCGCGCAACAAATCCCACGTGCTCCTCTCCTCGGCAGATCCTGTGTTGCATCAGTCGTCTGATCGTGGCTGACCCCCATTCCCCCCCCCCCCCCCCCCCCCCCCCGGGAAAGGGGAGATCGGTCCTTGCAAAGCGCTTGGAAGAAGTCACGTGCAAGTTCACTTTCCCCGTATTATTCGCCCCCGTTCAGCCCAAACATAGCATGTGTTAGCTGATGGGCCTCCGTTCACGCGTTTCCGGTGGTTTTAGCCAGCGTTCTTGCACTGGGCCTGTAGATTCGGCCTTGTTTGTAGAGCTACTTGCACTGCTGTTGGTTGAGACTTGAGAGCCTGGCCCCTTGGGCAGGCAGCGCCGTCAGCAGCAGGCGCCCGAAATGAAGGAATCTAGATACTATTGTGTGATTACTAAATAAATAAGTGCTTACTTATTTAGTACTGTTCCAATTTTTCTTTTAACGATAAAATGGGAAAGATCGTAGTTGTTAACCTGCTGAGGATAAGGCAGTGAGACCAGTATGTCACCTTTGGTACCCAGGAACTCATGATCTTGGCACCTGTCAAGTTTCAACAAATGCCCATGCAGTGTCCATTTGTCACCAAAACTGTCCTGGTTGCAAGAATAATAGCCTGAAATTAATCTAGCCTGCAGTAACAAGTTACGTTTTAAAATAATGAAATAGCTGATTGCAGGTCAAAACACTTTGCACAGTGTCAATCTAAAGAAGGGGATAATTTTACAGAAAAGCTATGTTTTCAAATCAACAGCCTTTTGTCCAAAAGTTTACCTTTTACACTTCGTTATAGGAGGACATGATTTTTTTTATTGCTGACAATTAAACCATTACTCACATCTATACTGAATGTAAAAGCTTCTTGACTATAGTACTTATCTGACAAGTAGTAGTATGTTGTTGTTCACTGGCTCGCTGATGATCGATCTACTTTAGCAAACCTAATAATGTAGTTTCATTAAATTTAGTTTCCTCATTAACATTGCTAGGAATCTGTAACAATTTTCTTTATGATTACAAATGAGCCACCTTTTGCTTAGCATACTGGCACATGGATAATTATTTTTTGGTGGCCTGAAGCTAGCCTTATTTTTAGATTACGCTAACAAGTAATGGCCTTTGCTATGGTACACCCAAATAACTGTGGACCGTTGATCTAATATCATATTACCTCTTAGAAGGTAATAGTTTTAATATTTATTCTATATATTTTAAATTAGAAAATAGAGGATTAGATCTAACATGCATGCATGATTAGTTGAGATCTCATATTTCTATTATTTTCACATGATGTGTCGGCCATTAAATTGAGACAAGAATTATTTTTTATCCTCCGTGCACGTGACATATATACCCAGCAGATTGTATGTAACGTTTTTTTGCCATCACGAGTTTTAACATAAATACATGATGTATATGCACAATTTAGATCTAACATGATTGATACGTCGATGGAGCAAGTGTACATGTGTGTGTAACTTCTTTGTTTTTCTTGGGGAATGACACGAACATGATTGGAGCCTTTGCATACTTGAGTTTGCATCATTTTTTGTGACATAAAGGAACCACCGTGAGTTTATAATGTTATTTTGTAATGATATGAGATGCATACCTTCAAGATCTAACTTGAGATGTGTATGACAAACTTGAAAAAAATATTTTTCCAAACAAGAGAGATCGACATGTAACAAATGTGTCTAGCTACCAACATGTAATTAAGAAACATGCACACAATTGAATCCTAACAAAATAAGGGAGGATATCGAGATTTTCATGCATGCGTACATGCAAATTTGCAAGCCTCTGCTAGATCCACGGAAGCAGCATGCAGGTAGTTAGGATAGCCGGCAGATTTTTCCTTAATTAATTAGTTATTTAGTTTTCCTCCTAATATTCAAGGGCTAAGATTTATTTGAACTCTTACCTCCTAAAAGGTAATTGGAGTACCGTAGCAAAGCCCACAAGTAATTCAGTGTCAACAAAAAATAGACTAATTTTCTTATGGGTATATGCTCATAGAATCATAGATTTCATGGCTAATTTGATATCTGATGAGCCAAAATGATTAATACGATCTGATGCACCACATATGTACTTCATTTTTTGATGGAATAGGTTATGACAGTCTTATTTTGAAGTTAATACGAAATTCTCTTCAGTATATATGCATTCTTTATAATATATGTAAATACATGTTCAAACATGTAGCGTATGAAACTATAGCAATGCATGTGTCGTCCTAACCCGGATTTGTCAACCTAGTACCTTTCAATCAGCAAAGAAAGCAGGTCGAAATGGAAGAAAAGTACAGACAAGAGAACTTGTCAGCTGTTCCCCGCCTCCCCAATATATTTGCTTTTTGTATCAGCAAGGGACCTTGTAGAGTTATTCAGTATAGTTTGTTGTCAGGCTCAACCTGTCATTTAACAGGTCTTAAATATCTTTTCTATGAAGCCAGATACAGCTTGCTGCCAAAGGTCTTGCCTATTACATAAACTAAAGCTGATCTTCCGAAAAGAGGATGCTATGCTGACGATGTTGCTGGCCAACAACAGCAAATGATTGGAGGAATGGAGGCTCAACGGGAAGTTTCCCAGCAAGAAACCTCCAAATAAAGCAGGCTAAGAGGACGCTTTGTCTTGTTCAACGCTAGCTATTTGGCAACACAACTAGAAGGTGTTCAGTGCATGCCTATGAAGAATGTGGTGCCATGATCAATCCGTGTTGCTAAATTGCAAAGATAATAATTCAGTTAAACAACGCCTGGGTGCCTATTAAATTCCCAATGTAACAGTGCAAATGGTAAAAATGACACCCCTGTCCCCCCCCCCCCCCGGCGCAAGTTGCGGCAAAAGACAATTGAAAACAACTTGGATATTCTTGTTACCGTAGCAAGCTGCATGATGATTTGTGATTTGGACAGTTTGCCTGAAAGTGTGAGGAAACGGTATGGTGCCCATCGCCAATGGGCAGGCAGCAGACTCGCTGTCGAATATCCTGGTCGAAACGACAGAAGCGCTTCTTAGCTGACTACGCGCGTCCTGGGTAGCGACGAGCGATCCCCAGCTGCGGCCTCCCGGCAGATCGCGCGCGAGACAAAACCGCAGGTCCCTTCCCGCCAATCCATTCACTGCCCGACCCATCACGACCCCTCCTCGATCTCTCGGCCCGGACGAAGAGCACCGTACCTAGTGGCCATGGGGAATATGCTGCCAACCAGCACGAGACAGGGCGCGCGGATGACGACGGGCTTCGCCTCGTTTCGGACGCCCCCCTCTCGTTCATCGACCTTGTGATGGGCCTCCCCGGCTCCCACCGGGCGCGACACCGGCTATAAAAAGAGCCCGAGCGAGAAAGCCGCCAAAGCACCGAGCGCCGCGAATCGATCGATCGAGCTAGCAGCTGGGCTCGCACGACGCCAGCGAGATGGCGGGGGCGGCGGCGGCGGCGGCGGGCGGGCCGAACCTGGCGGTGCTGGACGCTCTGGACTCGGCGCGCACCCAGATGTACCACATGAAGGCCATCGTGATCGCCGGCATGGGCTTCTTCACCGACGCCTACGACCTCTTCTGCATCTCCACCGTGTCCAAGCTGCTGGGGCGGCTCTACTACCCGACCGAGAACATGGACTACGGCACCCTCAAGAACAGCAAGCCCGGCACGCTGCCCGTGAGCATCAACAACATGGTCGTCGGCGTGGCGCTGGTCGGCACGCTCCTGGGCCAGCTCGTCTTCGGCTACTTCGGCGACAAGCTCGGGCGGAAGCGCGTGTACGGCATCACGCTCGTGCTCATGGCCGCCTGCGCCATCGCGTCGGGCCTCTCCTTCGGCAGCTCCGCCCGCGCCGTCATCGGCACGCTCTGCTTCTTCCGCTTCTGGCTCGGCTTCGGCATCGGCGGCGACTACCCGCTGTCGGCGACCATCATGTCCGAGTACTCCAACAAGAAGACGCGCGGCGCTTTCATCGCCGCGGTGTTCGCCATGCAGGGGGTCGGCATCATCTTCGCGGGGCTCGTGTCCATGATCGTCTCGGGCCTCCTCCTGCACTACAACCACGCGCCGTCGTTTTGGGACGCGATCCACAGCGACCCCAACCACGACCCCGTCGCGTCGGCGCAGAAGCCGGCGGCCGACTACATGTGGCGCATCGTGCTGATGATCGGCGCGTTCCCGGCGCTGGCCACCTTCTACTGGCGGATGAAGATGCCCGAGACGGCGAGGTACACGGCGCTGATCGAGGGCAACGCCAAGCAGGCGGCCAGCGACATGGAGAAGGTGATGGACGTGGAGATCCAGGCGGAGCAGGAGAAGCTCGCCAAGTACAAGGCGGCTAACGACTACCCGCTGCTGTCGGCGGAGTTCGCCCGGCGCCACGGCATGCACCTCATCGGCACGGCCACCACGTGGTTCCTCCTGGACATCGCCTTCTACAGCCAGAACCTGACGCAGAAGGACATCTTCCCGGCGATGAAGCTCACGAGCGCCGCCAAGGATGTCAACGCCCTCACCGAGGTGTTCCAGATCTCCAAGGCCATGTTCCTCGTCGCGCTCCTCGGCACCTTCCCCGGCTACTGGGTCACCGTCGCCCTCATCGACAAGATGGGCAGGTACTTTATTTCTTCTTCGATCGTGGATGTACGCGAACAAATTAAATAACATGATGCGCCCACGCAACACAGGTACCTGATCCAGCTCCTCGGTTTCTTCATGATGTCCGTGTTCATGCTGGTCATGGGCGTCATGTACGAGAACCTCAAGGATCACAACCACGCGCTCTTCGCCCTCTTCTACGCGCTCACCTTCTTCTTCGCCAACTTCGGCCCCAACAGCACCACCTTCGTGCTCCCCGCCGAGCTGTTCCCGACGCGCGTGCGCTCCACCTGCCACGCCATCAGCGCCGCCTCGGGCAAGGCCGGCGCCATCGTCGCCGCCTACGGGGTGCAGAGCCTCACGCTCAAGGGCGACGTCAAGCACATCAGGATGGCGCTCATCATCCTCTCCATCACTAACATGCTCGGCTTCTTCTTCACCTTCCTCGTCCCGGAGACCATGGGCCGGTCGCTCGAGGAGATCTCCGGGGAGGACGCCAATGTCGGCACCGGGCCGGGCGGCGGCGTCCCCGCCGGCGGCCTGGCCATGGGCGCTGCGGACGTGAGCCGGGACGACAAGATGCCTGTTTCCAGCACTGAGTGGCAGAGCTCCGCGCATGCGTGATCGATGATACATACCGCCATGGGCACGTACCAAACTATATATAGCAGTAAAGCACGTAATAATATTATTGTTACCGGTTTGACAGCGTGGGATCGAACTAATAAGGAGAGCAAGAATAATAAGAGCACCTATACTTAGATGTTGCCAAATTATTGTAGCTTGAGAGTGAGTGAGATCGAGTTCTGTATAGTTTGATTATATGCATATATATGGTTGTTGGCTTTGCAAAAAATGAGAGGATAAAAATGCATGTTGCCACCTATTTAAGT
Source organism: Panicum virgatum (assembly GCF_016808335.1). NCBI lineage: Eukaryota > Viridiplantae > Streptophyta > Magnoliopsida > Poales > Poaceae > Panicum > Panicum virgatum. The sequence goes on along the minus strand of NC_053140.1, from coordinate 42,357,852 downwards.
GTACTGTCAAGGGCATCCTATACTACTTAAATTGTAACTTATGTCAAGTATTCATATGACATTATTGTACTATGTATTGGGATCTCTTGCAATTATGCCTATTTCTTAGTGTGTATCTCCTCAACAATGGATTGATATTTTACTTATATCTTGTCCTATATATGCTATTTATTATGTGCGCTAACACATCTGCAAAAAGTCCTACAATTATTCTTCTCAAGTGAACATCTCTACCACCTGCATGCTGATCTTGATTTTTTTAGGGTCGTTGATGTTAATTTACAGTTGCCAGTTTAAAGGTTTCACATGGGTACGTTGGACACGAGATTGTTGTCGGCATCATCAGCATGTAAGTAGAAAAATCTTGTACTTAGAACTTTTTTTTTTGGTATGTGCTGCATTACTTTCTGACTGAGTTCTGACATTCTACTCTAGGCTATGCCCCACTGAACTGAATCACTGAAAGACCGTAAAAAGCCTAGAGCTAGCAAGGATATCCTGAATCCTGATCCTGGAGCAAACTGGATCGATTGATCGAGCACCGTTAATTACACCTTAATTAGCGCCGAATTACAAAGCAAATGATCGATTTCAAAAGAGCCTGTAGGCGGAGGAGGCGTCCAAGGGGTGGATGAGGTCGGTGAGGACAAGCGCCACCAGCATCAGCACGTAGGCGATTCCCTGGTCCACACTTGTTCCTGCCAAAATCATCATCATCATCACCGCCAGAAGAAAAATAAATCTCTTCTTCAATTCGACGCAAACAACGTAGCTGCATAGTGTGTTCCTCCCAAAACTAACCACTCGCCGCATCGGAAATTCCTCCCAAAAAATCACTCCATCCTAAAAAAACAATACAACTCTCGTTTTCGAAGAAGTCAAACAATTAACCAAATTTATACAAAATGATATTAATATTTATATTGTAAAATAAATATTATTAAATTAATCATGTATTATATTTCATACTAAATCTATTTGGAGATACAAGTATTAATATTTTTTATATAAATTTGATCAAATTTGAACTCCTCGGTAAGTGCGAGTTGCATTCTTTTTGGAGCAAGTACGAAGAAACAACGACGAGAAAGGATAATGGGGGAGGGCTGACTGACCGTCACTGGTTGGTGCCGGGGCGGGCGCCTCGGCGTTGGCCGCGGAGGCGAGCACGTCAGCGACGGCCGCCACAAGGACTACTACGGAGGCTCTCGAGATCGGCGCCATTGCTGGGGTCTTGTTCGTGCTCCTCGCGGGGACGGGGTGGGGTGGAGACAAACGCCGATCAAAACGACGGGCTGCTCCGGGTGCGCCCCCCTCCCTCTCGCTCTGGGGGGCGATCAGGACGAGAAGGAGAGAGCGCGCGCGGCGGCGGCGATCGGCGTGTCGATCCGGCGGCGCGTGAGGGGTGCCACCATTTACACCTATATAGATCCGGGTGGTCGAACGCATGCGGCGGGAGGGGGCGGACGGCCGCGTTCCTCGCGCGCTCGGATCCACAAGGGCCCGGCCCCGGCTCGGTAGCGCTACCTGCCGATCGGGGTTTTACCTGGTGATGAGTGATGACCGGCGACGCCTCACCCGTCGCTTATGTTTAGCATCAAGCGGTTGTAAACTTGTAATCTGTACCAAAGAGAGAAGCATGGAAACTGGAAAGCAAAAATCCAAAATTCTCCAGAGCGACGATCTCAGTACCAAAACAACATGGTTATGGTGGTGTCAGCCCACAATATTGATGCACAATAATATGGCGCGTGCACCATAAACATTTCTTCACCTTTCACTCGACCCCTGGACTGAAGTCAAGCAACTGGCAGAACAGATACAAAGCCACATCAAACCCAGGAACTGGCTGCAATCCAACCAAGCAAAGTGCAGAGAGAAAATCAAGATGCTCAGGCTCAGCACCCTCTGCATCTTCAGCTTCGCACGGTTCTCACAGAGCGACATCCAGCATAGCCTACAGAACCATCTCAAAGAGGATTCGCACCAATGATTTGTTTTTTCAAGGAACGCACCAATGATTATCCAAACCAGAAATAACTGCCAGAACCAAGAATACAACCAGCAGAACAAGCCACTTCAGCCTATCCACAGGCAACAGCAATAACATTTTCTCACACAATCCTATTGATACCAGCAAAAACTCGTCAAAGGAACACGCACCAAAAACGATCAACATGTTAACACGGGCCTATGACACAGACTTTCCAGTGGCTAGTCTCACTGGAACATATCACATTTTCCTGATAACATTTCCCATCAGCATTATTAACAACAGAGCATCTCGACCCTGTTTCAAATGGAAAAAAGAAACCTATCCATGACTTCTTTACACACTGCCACATTTACTCTTATCAATTCATCATCAATATCTCAACAGGGTGAGATGGAATCATGGAAACTAAAGAGTACCATACAATCGGCACCACTCAGTATGCCCTTTTTAAGCGCATTGCAAGTAAAGAAACAGAGTTACAGCAAGTCTGCAGCCGCTAATCTTTCTACTCAGCAATTATGTCTAATTTCAGCATGAACTACATAGTACATCACAACAAAACATGGTAGCACCTTCCATTAAGGTCCAGATATTCAAACCTTACCGGATACTGCTTTGTCACTTCAACGGAAGTATGGGTCCTCTTTGTTCCTGTAAATACTGAACAACTGCTCAGAGAATCCCATTGCTACTCTCCCGAGTAAATCTTGCCCCCCAGAATCATGCTTCACTAGTTCCTCAGCTGTTCTTTTCAGCGGCCCCTGAAGGTTGCCATCCAAAAGAAATCCTGCCAACCCAGCCGCCCTAAAGTAACAGCACCAAACAAGTATAGTTTCAGAAACCACTACAGCGAAGAACAAAGTACTGTCACATTGTTACCCGCATTGTATCAAATTATCACTATAAAATGTCTTATTTTAAATAAGCCAGCATGAACAAATATATTAACCTTGGCAAACCATTTCCAAAATGTATAATTTTACCAGAAAATGTGATGCACAGCTATCAGAACGTTGTAGAAAAATTGCTAGAAATAGTATTACAATGTTTTTTTAAAAAAAACAAGGAATTGAGCAATTGTTCTCAAGGAAAGGGCTTTACGGAAATACAATGATTATAATTTAACTAATGAGCTAATGATGCTTCGCTGAGTTTAATATCCATGCATAAACAGCAAGCTATATCATTGCTTGACTAAATTACAGGATATCTACTCATAGACATTAAACTATGCTCATAAAGCTCATTCAAGGGAATACACATTTCAAAGTTTAGGATTACTTTTTGCCACCAGAACATAGTTTGGAAACTTAAAACTGAACTGAAGACATCACTTACTGGTATCACCAAATACAAGGTCATTGCTCACTGATACAACCATACCCAAGTTGGAATTAAATTCTAACTGAATTCAAATATGAATGGCCATTGCTCAAAGCGAAATACAAATCAGGCAACTAGAATAATAACAATGTTTGTGACTTGCAAATTATATGATTTGTGCTTGATCTTGCCTTAAAAATTCCATGCGAGTTAAACTTATATGCATGTTAAAGCAACTTGTTGCTGAATATATACATTTATGGAACATGACATAGTACAAAGGTAAAGGCGAATGTTATTATCCTATAAATATCCTATGCAGATGTGGTTATGCCAAAAAAAAAAACAATATAAGTATGGACACAGGTATCATAATTACTTAAAGCATATGCCTTTTAACCTAGAGGGAACTCAGTTTCAACATACCTGAATACATCAGATTTGCTGATTCCACTTCTTCCTCCTTGAATTGTTAACTTCTTTTGTCGGAGAAGAGCACAGGCAGCTTGCATACAGATTTCATTATTTTCTAAGCATGAGGTATACACATCTGAAGCAGATTTCCAGTGCCTTGTAACTGCTGAAGGCAATGAACTCTCTACTGGCTTTTGCTCTGAATGCAGCGTGATCTGGTTGTTCGGCTGCAAGGAGGTGGGCAATGAACTCTCTGCTGGCATTTGCTCTGAATACAGCGTGAGCTGGTTGTTCAGCTGCAAGGAGGCTGATACTGCCTTATCTGAGGTCCTGAGTCTACCTCTATCACTGACCTCGTTATTCTGACAGGTCGTGAGCTTACCACTTTGCTTCCCAATGCCATTACTTTCTGGCAACACATCTATCTTGAGCACTTGGCCTTGTGATTTCTGTTGCTCTCTAATAGCTCCTGGAACCACACAAGTTTTCCCTGCAATTCCATTAGTTTCCAGTGGCGCCTTCATCTTGTGCATTCCACCATTTGTTCTCCCCTGCTCTCTGATAGTATCCTGAACCAAGTTGATAGTTGCACCTGACGCAGAACCAGTGCGTACGTTGGGCGTATCAGCACCGGCTCGCGCTGATTCCACAATTCTCCTCGCCGTATCCGTATGGGTTGGAGTTCTCACCTGAAATGGCGGACCAGCAGCAGAACCAATCCTCCCTCCGTCTTCAGGAACATCATCCTTGGAGGAAATTTCCCGGGGACTGTTCATGGCAGCGAAATCGGTGGGCGGGGGAGCCGGCATTGCCCTGGAGAGTCCTCCGCCCTCCCTCGATTGGCAAATCACGCCCTCCTTCCTCACCAAGTTTGCCACTTTCAGCTGGGGAGAGGCACCAGCTCTCTGCCCTGCACTTGCTTCGGGGTCTCCCCTGTTTAAGGGAGATCTTTCCGGCGGATGATCCCCCAAAGGTCCGACGGAATTGGCCTTCACATCTTCCAGTCCCTTCTTGGGATCACCATTAGGCACAGGCTCAGCTCTCCGCCGCTTCTTGATAAGCTGGCTTAGCGGGATTCTATCGTCGTCGGACGAGCCCATGTTCACGGGCGCGTTCCTCTTGGCAGAACCCCCCGCGCGGCGCCCCTTCGCCTTGCGAGAAACCCCCGCGATGTCCGGGCGGAACTCCCCCTCCTCCCAGTCCCCGTCGTCGTCGCCGCCGCTGCTGTCGCAGAGATCGATGACCTCCTCGGTGCGCCCGTCGCCCCGCGGCGCCGGGCCCGCGATCGCGCCGCTGGAGGCGGAGGGGCGCCCGGTCGGCCCGCCGCGCGCCGCCCTGAGCGCGAGGTAGTCCTCCCGCAGGACCTGGAGCTCCACGAGCGCGTCCGCGAGGCCCGGCCTGACCTCGGCGAGCCTGGCCTCCGCGTCGGCGAGCCTGCGGTCGCGCGCGGCGAGCACCCGCGCGGCCGCGTCGTAGTCGGCCCTGCGGCAGGTGGTCCGGAGGTGCGCCACGAGCTCCGGTCCCGAGAGGCGGTCGAGCGCGGCGTCGCGGTCGGAGGCGCCGGCGTCGGAGCCGGAGCCGGAGGACATCGTGCCGGGGCGGGCGCTTCTGGTCGGTGGCGCGGCGCGGCGCGGCGGGGAATGCCCTAGCCCCTAGGTAGGCAGGCCCGGGGCACGCACGTAGTAGGAAGAAATCGGGGGCGGGGGCGGGGGCCGCGGCTTGGCTGGCGCGGCGGATGGGGGATTGGTTGGGGGGTTTTTGGCCTCGAGGGTTGGGGCGGAGTTGGTGGAGCGGTGGAGGACGTGCTCCGGAGGAGTGGGGGCTGTTCGCCTCGAGTGTTTCGAGGATTCGAAGCCAACAGGGGACGGAGACGGCGGCGGTCGCACTAGTACTACTGGACTACTGGCCCTCTTCCTTCCGGTCTGCTGGCTGGACCATGGTCCAAAGGATTTCTTTGTGGGGACTGGGGGAACTGGGAAGGACGAGGAAGATTTTCTCTCTCACTTTTTTTTTTCCAAGGAGAAGCAAGCAGATAAGGAAGAAGCTCTGCGGCCACTCTGTATTTCCTCACTTAAAGATAGACTATAGACTACAATTCGTGACACACTGGGTATCTGGGAGTAAAGAGAAAACAACAAAAAAACTGGCAGCGGTTTCCAGCCTTATTATACCGTTGGTAGAAAACTAGAAACACCGGCGCCCACAGACAAAACTGTTTTTTCTTCACACGAGGAATGGAACACTACCTTGCTTACTAAGCGTACATGTAGTTCTTTAAAAAAAGAAGAAGAAGAAGAAGAAAAAGGAGATGTAGTTCATGACCAGGTGATGCCGTGATGGCCTAAACAAGAAGACACTACCCAAGTTTAGTGAAGCATTGTTGTATGCATAATGCATCTAACCAATTTTTTGGATGATCCGATCCTTTTAAACTTCTCTGCTACATGGCTTTCTATTTCGAATTCTAAAGTAAGTAGCGTGCATGGTTATGGGATCGTGGTTATAACGGCTCCAATTGCGCGCGCTCGTTAATAACCGCTCTAGCTGTGCACTCCATCAATAACCGACAAAAAGTTTCCAAGTTATTGTCTTTCCAACTTAGCTTCTATTTCGAATTTGAAAGTTTGTAGCGTGCATGGTTATGGGACCGTGGTTATAATGGCTTGAGCTGCACGCGCTCCGTCAATAACTGCTCCAGCTGCGCACGCTCTGTCAATAACCGATAAAATTTTTTCAAGTTATTGTCTTTCCAACTGGCTTCTATTTTGAAGTCGAAGCACGTAGCGTGCATGGTTATTGGAGCGTGGTTGTAACGGATCTAGTCTGCGCGTGACTCCGACAATCTTTTTTCAAAAACTATTTTGGAAGCTTTTCTACAAACTTTCTGATAACTTATAAGTCCTTTTTGAAATGTTTATAGAAAAAAAATCTTTTCAGCAAGTTTCCTGGAAAAATATCAAAATAAAAAAATTAAGAATAATATCCGAAGGTAATATCTTTGCTATCTTTAAGGTGACACTTTGACTAGAGATTTATACTAACATATTATACTTCAAATAAATATTAGGGGGGCGCTATTTAGCACGCTGGGTGCTAAATAAGTATCCAGCGCACTAGGCCCCCCTCCCCATCCAGAGCTAAAACAAGCCGAAATCGGAAAATCTCTTTCTGAAACCGGAAAAAACACGCGATATGGAGCCAAAACCAGAAAAGGTATTCCCCAAACCGGAAAAAGTATTCCCGAAATCGGAAAATTGCTATTTCAACAAAAAATCAATGTTTTTCAAACCGGAAAATGGTGCTTGTAATTGGAAAATTACCTAGTGTTGAAACCGGAAAAGATATTTCTCAAATCGGAAAATAGTTATCTCAACCAGAAAAAGACATGCCACACCTTTGGACAGAGAATCCAAATCGGAAAAGGTATTCTTAAAACCGGAAAATTGTTATCTAAAACTGAAAAATTACCCAAAATAGGATGAAACACCAAAACAAAGATCCCATAATCGGGAACGTGCAAGTTATTTTAAACGAAAAATCAAAATTTTCCGGTTTGGACCTAATTTTCCGGCCAGGTCCTTTTTCCTTTCTGGCTGCCTAAATTTTCTTGTCTCATAGCCCAATTTCCGATTAGGATTTTTTAATTTACTGGTTGCAGGATGGATGGCCATGACTCAGCTAAATTTTCCGGTCACATATTCCGGTTTGAACCCCTTAATTTTCCAGTCGAAGGATGAATAGCCATGATGGAGCTAAATTTTCCGGTCACGTAGACCTATTTTCGGTTTGAACCATGACTCAGCTAAATTTTCCGGTCACATATTCCGGTTTGAACCCCTTAATTTTCCAGTCGAAGGATGAATAGCCATGATGGAGCTAAATTTTCCGGTCACGTAGACCTATTTTCGGTTTGAACCTCTTAATTTTCCGGTTGCGGAATGGATGCTTATCTTTTTCCTGTTTGAAGAAGAATTTTCTAGTTTTGAGATCACATTTTTCTGGTTTCGGGGTTGGGAGAGAGGCACTGAATAACTTATTCAGCACCCACCCTAGGTGCTAAATAGAGAATGTAATAAATATTATTTAAATATTGTACAAATCTCTTGATGAATCCAGAAGCATCTATATCTCATCTTATTATCAGGTAGTGACTATCTAACATCGCAATCTACGTGATTCTTTTTTTTATTTGTAGCTAAATTAAAGAAAGCTAATGGTTATAGGTGTTACAACAATAAACTCGTGTTTCGCTAGAAGACGGAAGATAATGATGAATTGCTCAAAAGAAGACTATTCGTCAGTAACGTTTAGATATTTAAAACATCCAACGGATGACAGCATCGGTCATTACAACTAGATCTAACATATTTTTTCTCAACATTTTTATGCATATGTGAAGGTAATAAAGAACAAAATGATTAAAAAATTACTCAGCTAGATTAGGCTTACCGTTTTTCTCATAGTGTACCTACCTGTTAGAGTCAAGGGGTAACACAATGAGAAAGGGGACTTAAAACACTCTTTCTCTACTACTAAAAAGAACGATTGGGAGAAAAAAATTTGGTGAGACACTAACCTCCCTCCCGTGGTGGCTCTGCCGTACGACAATCTTGGCCGTCCGATCCCACGCCCGGTCCGCCCCCTATCCATCCGACCATCCCCCCGGCCCCCGTCCGCTCCCACGCCCGCACCCTGTCAGCCGCAACGTGACGCGCCCTCCACGAACCGCCTCAGGTCGACACCGCGCGGTCCCCGTCGCTTGCTGCCGCGCGCTTTGCCCGCCTCGGGTCGACACCATGCGGGATGCCGCCGTCCCCGTCGCTTCGTGCCGCGTGCCGTCCCTGTCGCGTGGATCCGACGCCCTCCGGGCCCGTCCCCGCCGCTCAGGAATTGGGTGCTCGACTCCGGACTAAAAGCCGCTGCCCTCTTCCTCCGCCACATCGAGGTACCACCCACTTCCCATGAGGCTACTTCCGCATCCTTAGCTGTTACGCCATCGATTCTCCAAGAGGACGCTGGGTGGGCGGCGGTCGCTGGGCTCGGGTTCCTTGGGGCCATGCTGGGTGTTGTCCCACGACCCTGGCAAGATCTGCCATTGTGACGATGATTATGGGATCCACGTGAAGGAGAGGCTGGATTCGTTTGGAGACGACGGGATCAGCTAGATACATGTCCGCCTGAGCAGTTTATCCATCGCGCCGGTTCCCGTGCTTGCGCCAGTGTTGTTCCCCAATGCAGACAAGCTCATCATCGAGGCTCCAGATCCAGTGACAGCATCTTTCCCTAGAGGTGTTGTGGTTAGCAAATGATTTTTTTCATTTAGCTTTAGTTTGTCAAATTTGTGTTTGATCCAAATTTGCCTTCTTAAACTCGCACGAATGTTACAGCTCATGGAGCCCACCGCCTCATTATGTAGGCATTCTGCATTGAGTGACCTGCTCATCGCCAAATCGAGGATATAGTGTAAGTTTACACGAGGAATATGGCATGGTCATGATAACCTTCTTCATGATATCTGAACTGTCCGCATGTTGCAACATAATGTTCTATATTGATGTACATCTTTCATTCATTTGACATGATTTAGCTTACATCTGTTATGGGCGTGACATGCAGTGGTTTATAGTTCCTAATAACTTAATTAGGTCACATGTAGTCTATTTCATTGTTCAATGCAAAAATGTAATGCAAGTAGATGACATGATTGTTTTCTAGCACTCAGCTTGTAGTAATTTTTTGCTGGTTTAGTGTTGTTCATTTGTACATTTTCAGCCATCGACATGTTGCATTCACTAATTGTTTTCTAGCACCTGCCTGAATTTGCTCTAAAATAACTTCATTCTGTCAATCAAAATTTGTGGAAACTTTGATCTATGCTTCAGGGCCAATCACGAGTCGGAAGGATACTACTCTGGTTGTGCCATATATCATGGTTTCACTTGATTGAGAAAAATATTTGATCAAAGCCAGGGTCAATGCTCCCTGCCGATACTAATTTACCCTGTCATCACCACAGTAAAGCTCTGAAATTTCTAATCCCCGAACCTAGAATAGCACAAGATCAGGTTTTGCAGTAAATGTGAATCCCTGATCCTAGCAGAACACCAGGTGTCCAGATGGAGTGATCAATTTTTCAGGCTTTTGCTTCCAGCTTTAGTGATCATATTAGAGCCTGTACCTCTACCTTTGCATTTTCCTCATTGATCCAAAGCTTTAGTGATCATACTAGAAACTGGGGCGCACCGTTGGTGCGCCAGTTTGAGCTGGTCCAGTGGATGACGTGTGATAGTATTAGCGCAAGCTATGTTTTACAAATTTAAAAGGCTATGTAACTATTGGGAACTATCTGGGAACGACCTGATTTTTAACTTTTATTTGTATTGTATGAAACTTTGAATATTATTTTGGGTATCGAAATATTTTTTTGTGGTGAAAGAAGGGATAAGATAGTTTATTAGGGAGGACGGAGCACAATTAGTCCGATACTTAATGTATTTGCGAAAACATGTTGCGATTAGTAGAGGTGTTATTTTTTTAAGGAAATAGTGGTTACATTTAAATATGATGCGTTATTGTGGAGGTAGCATGAGAAGCCATAGAAGAATGGTGATCGAATTGTACGTACAGTATTGCTATTGTAGTAGTAATGACACGGCCTTGCCGCGTGGACATGTATCCATCGTTGTAGTACGGTAGTTGATGCCGATTTTAGTTCATGCATGTAGTTGTTGTGTACAGGCAAATGTATAATTTTTTTTTAAAGCAACATAGTTAAGTTGAATCCACTGTTCTATTATTTTCGCATAGATGTCATGGTCTGCAGCCCGTTGTTGCAATTGGTATGATTTGAGCATTCAATTGTCATGACGTTAATATTTAAGTACTATAATATTTTGGGTATCGAAATGGAGGTATGACATTTGTTGCTGTATTTATTATGGTGAAAGAAAGGGTAAAATAATTTATTACGGAGGGTGGTGGCGCGGAGCACAATTAGTCGGATACTTAATGTAGTTTGTGAAATTATGTGATAATTAATAGATGTGATGTTTTAAGAAAGTTGTAGATATATTAAAATATATCATGTTATTATGGAGATCGCATGAGGAACCTTCGAAAACGGTAGTACAATATTTTTTTAACAATATAATATGCTATGTTGAATGGATTATGGAAATAATTGTGGTTAAAGAAGGATTAGATAATTTATTAAGGAGGTTGGAGCACAATTAGTCCTGTACTTAATGTATTTGCGAAATTATATTGCAATTAGTAGCATATTTTTTAATAAGGGAGCGGTGGTTGTACTAAATTTGACATGTTATTATGGAGGTAGCATGAGAAGCTATAGAAGGACGGTGATACGATATTATATTTTTAGTAAATTAAAATGTTATGTTGAACGAATTATGAAAATGCTTTGAATTTGAAAAACTTTGCTATACAGTAAAGTTGTAGATTTTGAATTTTTAGGCAACTTTTGTATTGATCACTTTTTATTTAAAGATATTTTGGTGTCAAAATTATAGATGCAACGGGTCCCATGTAAATATTTGTTTAAATGAATTGGGAAAGTATTTTGAATTTTTAAATTTGCTCTATAATGAAGTTGTAGTTTTTGAAGTCTTGATTAAATTTTATGTTGAGCAACTTTTGATTCCAACACGTTTTAGTGTTTAAATTGTACGTATAATGTTGCTCGTGTGGAAGTAATGGATAAAACAAGTTGTGGTTTGATTCAATTAAAATATGAGGGTTTTTTTGAAAAAAAACCTAAGAGAGGATAAGGACGGCGGGTTGATTTTATTAAAACTCAAGGTTTTATTTATAAATTTCCTTCAACCAGCACTGTTGGACTGCGGGTTGATTTTGAGAAAAGCTGAGGGCTTTTTTGAAATTTTTTTTAAGAGATGAACTTGGACCGCGGGTTGATTTCTCTTAAGTTCGAGGGTTTTTTTGCAAAATGGCCGGGGAAAGCACGATCTGAGCCGTCCGCCCGGCCGATCCGACGGCCGGGATTTGCCGGCGACGTGGCCTGCTCCCAGGCCAGGGAATTGGCCAGGATTCGTTAGGTAAGATTAGAGCCTGTAACTCTAGCTTTAGTGATCAGATTAGAGCCTGTACCTCTACCTCTACCTTCCAGGTTCCAATCATAGTGAGTGTCACATATCACCTTCCTATGACGTATCGTTCATTTTTCATCTTTGTTTCTAAAATTTTACTTGGTTCGATTTCAGAGGGGAATAACAGTGAATTTGAGTTGACAATTGGATGCAAAGCCTAGGGCCACCCATGTACCAGCACATTATGTACTGAACTTTGTTTGCTTCGTCCATAGTAATTAGTTAAACATCCTGTTCAATTCAATTATTTCAAGTGTTGAAGGAATTAGAATTGACTGTAAGCAAACAAACCAACCCTGAATTTTTTCTATGAGATGCCACACTCTGCGAACTCAGTAATCCTGTAAGTCTTTTCTGTGGGATTTTACTTGCTTGTTTGAAATGTAATTTTTGTGTGGGCTCACCAAATAAATGTGTTGTAGGCATTGAATTGTAGTTTACTACAAATAGCCCATCTGTATATACAAAAGATATGAAAAGTTTAAACTAGCTGTGCAAATGTTCATGAAAACAAACTTATCTAATTTATGATTTTTAGTATGTACAGGTAGAATACTTTTAACATTAAAACTTTCAGCACTATCATGACATCTTTCCATTCAAAGCTAAAAAAGGCATATTTAAGGTATGTTGCATAGCTAAGATATGTAGTTCACATCTTTCTTGTGTCACGTATGATTTACTGAGTGCAACTATTTGCCATGGTTTCAGAATCTACATGGTACATTGTCCTAGCTTTACCACTTTTCTATAGATTGCATAGCTAACTTGACCATATTCTTTGCAGGCAGATAAATCTGCATCCACCGCCATTGCCTAGACTAGCAGGAGGCACGCCGAAACCGCGTGACCAGCGATCAAGTTGAACGTGGCGACCACCATGATCTTGTGCATCCTTAGTCATCTATCCTTTCTATGTTTCCACATTAGAAGTAGGTGCATGAAAATGGTTTCAGCTTGTGTAACTTAATCGAGTAATCAATAACTTTTAATATATCATGATCATGGTATTGTATATATGCCTAATTGGCTTTAGTAGTGGCTGTAATTGACCATGACGCCTAATTTATTTTTCACTCATTTTCAATGTTTATTATTTATGCAATACTTCGTTGTATTGACAGTGTCCATATTTGCCCGTAGCAACGCACGGGCACTTACCTAGTACTCTTTAGAAAATGGTTATGTCAAAACTGTCAATTTTTTCACCTAACCTCCAAATTTTTTTTTCACACAAATGCTAATTTGAGTTGTCTAGATTTATTTATTAAATAATGTTAAATGTTGACCACAAAAAATCTATTGGTGAACTTACATCAGTAGGTTTATTAATATATGGTTAAGAAACTCTACATCTCATAATTTGTTATTAATTTTTATAAATACTGGAAAAAATTGATCATTCAACCAAGTACTTCATCGACTGATTAATTAACTTGCCCTGCAATGTCCTTTTCAGTTATATGGTTTTTCAATTTGTTTCATTTGCAACGATAGATGGTGCACAATTGTTTATTGATTGCAAATTGATCATGTTCTAGATAAGTAGATATCAACTCATCAATTGATTTGCATTATATCCTTTCAATTGTATTTTTGTTCATTTGGTGTTGCATTTACGATGATCTTTATTCCAGTGTTTGTGGTTTTAGTCTTATTAGTTTATATCATATCATCAATAAGTTTCAAGAAAAATCCTTAATTTTAAATTTAAGAATCAACTATTCGCTCGCAATTGTTAATTATTAAGGCCAAGAAATGATTTATTTAAATGGTGCTTTGCCAATTGAATATAAAAGTTCAAGCGGTGAAATATATGAAGAGTTTCAAATTTTCTTAATACTAATTTAAGATGTTCAATATCAAATATCAAGTCCAGTGGTTATGAGAGTCTCAGTAGCACCTCAAATCCTGGATTGTGTTGTGCTTTTAGTGGTAGGTGACGTTTCTGTCGATAATGAGACGTTTGTAGTGACTTCTTCAATCTTGAGAATTTGCCGGATCAGTTTTCGAAGATTCTCATTGAGATAGGATTTGCGTACATGTGTTCGTAGGGGGTGTAACTGCGTGCGTTGTGATTGTACCGTGTAATCTAAAATAAACAAGCTAGCACACTGATTACACACTGCGAAGCAAGAAGCTGAAATCTTACGGCTCCAACGACTGATAATTGATTTGCTTCACAAATTTTTCTGAGAGCTTATGAGTTCCTTTTGAATTGATTATAGCAAAATCTTTTCAGCGAGTTTCCTAAAAAATCAAAATAGAAAGTTAAGAAAGATATCCTAAGGTGATATCGTTGAGTTGGGACTAGAGAATTATACTAATGCCCCGTTTGGATGTATGCATTGAAGCCTGGAATTCAGAATTGGCATTGGATACACTCAATGCCAGCTGTTTGGATGATTTCGGAATTGGAATTGGAAACTGGACCCAATGCCAATTCGGACCTCTTCGCCTCCGTATTGCGCTGCATTGAGCGACCCGGCCTCCTTGCTCCCTCCGCGCGACTCACATGGGCGGACCTCCGCCGCGCGCCGCCCGCCTGCTCGCGGGGCCGCGCGCCCCTGTGCGTGGGCCGACTGTCCGCCTCGTCGAGCCTCCGCCGCGAGCTCTAGGGAGCCTCCGCCCGGCCGCGCGTCGCGGCCTCCGCCCTGGCCCTGCGCCGGGAGAGCAGGGGCGGGGCGCCGCCGCGAGGCCCACCGCCAGCTCCCCCCTCCTGCGGCCGGCACTCTGCCTGCGCTCGCCGGCGCCGCGCCCACCCTCGCTCCGCCCGCACCACGGAGGAGGATGGGGAGCAGGATTGGAGAGGGAGGGAGGGGGCGGAGGGCCGCTGGCGCCGTCGGAGTTGAGGGAGGAGGGGCGCCGGCTGGCTACTAGCCGGCGGGGAACGCCGTGCCGCCGCGTGCTTCGGCCATGGGCGCGGATCTCGATGGGGGCCCGGCAGCACGCCGCCTGCCCCTCGCCGCCCCTTCGCCGGCGAGCTGCGCGGCGCCCCTCCCCTGCCCCCCTCCGCGGCGAGCCCCGCGCCGCTCCTCCACTGGCGAGCTGTTTGGCTCCTCCCCTGCCTCCCTCGGCGTGGACAAAATCAGATGCCACGGTGTGGACATCCAAATATGAATCTGTATTCCCCAGCTGCTTTGATTCTATCTCCCAATTTTATCTACATCCAAACAATGGCTTTGGTATTGTAACCTAATACCAATACTAGGTTAATTTGGCATTGAACTTAATTCAATGCCAAGGCCTCCAATATCGACATCCAAACGGAGCCTAACATATTATGCTTCAAGCAAAAATATTTTAATATTGTACAAATCTCTTGATGAATCCAGCAGCATCTCTCTCGGTCTCTCTCGAGTAATATCACGTAGCAACTATATGGCCCTGTTTGGGGAGCTGCTGGAAGCTTTTGCTTCTTCACGAAGCTCTGAAAGCCAAAAGCTTCCCCAAACAGAGTCTGCAACTCTTAGAAGTAAAAGCTGGAAAAACTCATTTTAGTATTTTACACTAGCTATGGAGAAGTTCCTCTCCCGCAGCTTCTCGAGCTTCTGCGGGCAAACTGTTTTTTCATCCTTTCCCCCTCTCTTCTTCTCCACGCAGACCGTAGGGGCTCCTGCCTCTGCCGACCGCGCCCAGACCCCTCGTCGACCACCGTCGCCTCAACCCCAACTCCTCCCTCCGCCGGAGCTCCACCAAGCGACCATCTCCGGCACGGCCACTGCTCGGCCGGGGCCCAGGGCAAGCTCCCCTGTGCAGAGACAGCAGGGCCGAGCTCCGCGGCCGCGGCTCGGGGCTGGCAGGAGCGAGCTACCCTGGGCGCGCGACCGGGGCCTGCGGCAGCGGGGGCAAGCTCCTTGGGTGGCGCAGCTGGAGCTCCCTCCCGTGACGGCGAGGCGAGCTCCCCCGGTGGGCTCGGCGGCGGCAGGGGAGAGCTCCCTGGGCGGCACAGCCGGAACTCTCTCCCCTATCGGGGCAGCCAGAGCTCTGCTCGCTGATGTACGACACGCACAATCGCTTTTGATAATCTTCCCTAAATAGATATGGTTAGCTTCTCTAAAAAGCAGCTTTCTAGAGAAGCAAGTGAAGCTTTTTCAAGTAGAGTTTTTGGAGAAGGTTAAGCTCCTCAAACATGGTATATCTAACATCGGCAATCTACATGATTCTTTTTTGTGTACTGCTAAATTAAAGATGGTGGTAAAACGATAAACTCGTGTTTTGCTAGAGGACGGAAGATGGTGACGATGACGACGAGGCACTGCTCTAAATAGCTCGAATTGAAAGAACGCTCGTCGCCAACGTTCAATACATACATTAAGACTGGTACTTTAAGGGGTTTCAATGGTACGAAGGTTACTAATAACCTATGCTTTGATGATGATTGCTCACCTTCAAGACCGTTCAGGTGCGTCCTCCTCGCTGGCTCACTCCCCTGTATAAGAGGCACCATACCTCTCCTGGCTCACTCGTCTTAGTTAGTGAAATTAACATGAACACAAGAACATATCATACATATCATGCTGGCACAAGATCACTTGTCATGATTAAGATATTAATTGTCAGAATTAAAATGTATTGTAAAATGCGTGTGTATGGTCGATCTATACGGGCGGCAACCAACGGCACGTGACTTATGCATGCCTGAAAGTGATCGGGTGCTCTAGCCTAAGAGGGGGAGGGGGTGAATTAGGCACTCTAAAAACAAAGACATATGTCTCCAACTAATTTGCACAAAACTTAAACTAAAACAAACTATCTAGATGCGCAACTATGGTTGTTCTAGTGTGAAAACCCCTATCCCAAAAGAGTTTAGCAACCTATAGTCTTTCCTATCAAGAAACTACTCTATGAAAGTAAAGGTATACAAATTGCTAGTATGAAATGCGGAAGCTTAAAGAGCGGAATAGGAGATAGCAAACTCTTAACGCGGGTGTTTATCCCGTGGTTCGGTTAGCCACAAAGACACACCTACATCCACGTTGTTGTAACACTCACTAAGAGTATTGCTACTCGGCCACCAAGTCTTTTCCGTGAACGCAATCACGGTCACCTTGGCCCCGGGTTCCACTAAGGAGCTTCTCCACAAAGGATGGGGTCTCCACGTCCCCCACACAAAGATGTCGTCGCCGCTCCACACCAAGTCGGAGGGTCGATGACGTTGCCGGCGAGCTTCACGCTCCAAGGTGCCGGCGCACCAAACTCTTGTTTTGGTTCGCTAATGAACCACGGCACAAAGGCTAGAAGCCTTGCAATCTCACTCACTAAGAGCTAATCCTTTACACAACACTATCAAAGTGTGCTAAGGGCTAACGATATGATCTTGATGTTCTTGTATGGCTTTGAGATGTTCTTAGGTGTGTGTAGGATGTCCAACAACTCTAGCAATCTTCAAATGGCCGAGGTGAGGCGTATATATATGCCACCAAGTCTTGTAGCCGTTGCTCCAATGGTCATCAGAAAATCTGCGTATCATCGGATGAACCGATGCCTCTGGCAGGGGTAGCGTCGGTTCATCCGGTCACTCTAATACCCGAAGTAGCCGTTGAACTCCTGACAGCTGACACAGTGACCACCGGTTGAACCGATACTTTCCCGTCGGTTAAACCGGTCACTCACAGCACTCAACTCTTCTGCTGACGTCATTACACCGATGGTATGCACCGATGCCTCACCGGTTCAACCGGTGCTGAAGATTTGACTCTTGCTCGGCTTGCATCGTCTCTGGAACATAGTATGTTCATTGCACCGATGCCCCTTTTTGAACCATCGGTTCAACCGGTGCTGAAGACTTGGCTCTTGCGCGACTTGCATCGTCTCTGGAACACAGTACGCCCAATGCACCGATGCCCCTCGTGGATCCGTCGGTTCAACCGGTGCTTCACAGACTTGCATCAAAAGCCAGGCCATCGGATCATCCGGCAACCATCGGATGCACCGATGCCTATAGCATCGGTTCTTCCGGTGCTACTGACCGAAGAGCTTTCAGGGCACTGCCCCTGAGACCCGCGAGGGGCGGCTCCTCCTCGACCCCCGTCCGCTAACCGGGTAGCGGAACCCCGTAGGGGCGGCCCTTCGGGCCTTGCTACGCCTATCTTCTTTTTCTCTTTGTCATCACTTGAACCTAAAAATCTGAGAATGATCATCTTAACAATCATATTAGTCCAAGTGTTGTGTTGTCATTCGATCACCAAAATCACAAAAAATGGCATAAATGGTGCCATGTTCGTTTCAATGCCAGTACATTTTGGTGATCCAGCGGAGAGGAGAGATGAGCAACCGAACGACGATGGCGTTGAAGCGGCTGAACAAACAGAAACAGAAGCAAGCCAGAAACCGAAACGGATACACTGGGCTGGGCCTAACCTATCGGGCTCGCCCTCCTAAATTCTTCTTGTTCTTCGGTGCGTGATTGGCCCACGACGCAAGATGAAACCTTACGGCCCATGCACACTTTTTCAATCATCATCCGGGTGATTTTGTTTATAGGCATCAATCACTTTTTCAATCAATGAGATAATGACACGCCAATTCTAAAAAGAGAAAAGGAGAAAACTGGGTGATAGAGCCATTTTTTCAACCAAATATGCAAAATACATCAATCAGATAAAACTGAGTTAAAAAGGAGAGAGAAATCACTCAGATTATATATCACTTATCAGCACTCAACACACACCAAGAATGTAAAGAATAAAACAACAATAAGAAAAGAACTTATCAGCACTCAACACTGATCAATGTAATTAGGTATAACAAAGGATTAAAAACTAAAGAACTGAAGCTACATCACACAACAATGAAGCGACAAAAATACTGAATATCACTGAAATACTAAAATATAGAAGAAACTTTACCATGTGTAGGATAAACAGAATACAATGAAGCAAACCAAGACTCTGTTGCCTCTGCTGTTGGACCACGCGTAGGCGTGCAAGTCCGTGGCTAGGTGAAATCAAAGGCGGAGGTCTGCTATTGTTGGCTCTATTGCTCCTGTGTGAAGAGGTGAAGACGTTGTTGTGCAGGATGTACGCCTCGCCGGTGAGATTTGGTTAGGGACTCAAAGTTGATCTATCTGTGTGTGTTGCCTTGCGAGCTGCGACGGCAGCAGCATATGACGTTCGTAAAATAGATCAGCACCACATTGTAGCTTGATCTTCTGATCTGCATGCCGATCTTGTTGAAGAGGTACACTCATGTTCTTGGACTAGAAGGTCTCTTATCGAGCACAAGGTTCAGTCGATGGCCGCCGGCCGACTGTAATCCACGATCTTGTCGTGGCCCCAGCCTAGGTCATCTTGATGTCATGTTAATGCAGGGCCTACGCGACGGCCGCTAGGCAAGCCATCACTGCAATTGGCAGCATAAACGGGCTCATCTTCTCAGCTAATTCCGGCCATTTCCGGATCTAGCTCGTGAGATTGTACATCATGGAGTTCGCTAAAAGATTGTCCAGCATGGAGGAACGAGAAACTCTAGTCTCCACATCATAGCTAGAGGTAAAGGAATCAATGAACTGAAAAAACAATTGAATCTAAAAAAAAAAATCTCCACTGACATGGCACAAGAAACAGCAAAATCGAAACGGCCCAACAAAACTAAGAGCTAGCCCATGCCATGCCCCGCGCTAGAGGATTTATACAACACAGCACGGATCTTAAACAAATCCGAGCTGCTAAAAAGTGAGTGAAAACATGGATACATAATCATCCGAGTAATATATAGAAAAATCGAAACAAATCCTCCCCTCCCCCCACCCCCCCCCCCCCCCCCCCCCGCCACGCTGCTCGAACTTTTTACAATTCAATCCTTTAAAAAAATATTTATGTTTAGATCCCGAGAAGAATTAAATCCACCAGACAAATTAAATCCATATTTATACTCTGAGTCGCCGCCATAACTCACGGCGTTAAGCTAACAACTCTCGGTACCGTGACTCATGGCGCTGAGGTTCTTGCCACCCTATTTTGAAGCAGCTGAGGTGGTGCCAACGTGTTAGGCAGCTTGGTGCCACGCCGAGCTTGGCCATCGAGCGCCCGGTGCTTGCGGAGGACGGGAGCCAGACGAGGGCGTCAGACATGGCACTGATAGGGGCGGCGGCAGGTGTACGCAGCGATGCGGCCGGCAAGTGAAGGCAGCGGCGCGGCCGGCGATCGAGAGAGGGAGTGCATGGAGTCAGGTGCGAAGGACCCGGTATGGCAATGTATGGCGGCCGCCATACCTTGCTTTTTTGACAAGCACCCCTACATCTTTGATCCTTTTGTTGCCGGCAGCCGTAGGAGCTCGGTCTCCAACATTCTGAGTAGAGTAGGAGGCTGTAGGAGGAAGAATTACAGTATTAGGGCCTCCACGGTGTGTGTCTAAATTGATGTTCAAATAAGAGAGAAAATTTGGACATCACTCCACACACTGTACCTAGTGGTGCCAACTCAAAGTGGTGCTAGAAAAAGAAGAAGCGAGACATGTAGATTCACCGGTGCTCAAAGAATAAATAAATATACATTTACTGTAGCAACGGGTGACAGTTGAAATCTGACATCCACTCCCTACTTCCAGCCAACGTCCACATTCAAACGGTCACAAAAAAATTTACCGTTGGCTCATCTTGGCCAAAGTGCTATATATACAGAGACCCTATACACAGAGCATACATACAAATATACTGCTTTCGTATTGTAGTCATGGAGAACACTTCCTCTTCTTTCTCAAGTATGTTGAATTCTGCAATCACAAGTGGGGAGCCACAAAATCAAATTAGTCAGCAGCAGCAGCACCATTTCCCTCCAACCCAATACCCCCATGAACTATCCACCACCACAATACCCTCCCACCTTCAACCCTCAGTATTCCCTGCTTGCCGGTGCCGCCGTTCTCCGCGAGACGCCTGCTCCACTTCTTCTCTCCTTCCGATTCCACCAGATCCAACCAATTGAACTGGTGCTGAAGCAAAATCTCTAGAAGGGAACTCGGATTATTTGCGGGATCATGAGATCGAGCGAGCGCTCCGCGCTGGGGAACAGCAAAGACGAAGACGGAGGGAACGATGAAGGAAAGAGGAAATTTTTGTGCCGCGCGAAGGAAACAGAGTCGCAGATTTTTTTACTTCCCGTGAGCCCCAGCTGATAGCCAGCATCGCTCCTGCCTTTTGTGCACGCTGCGGCTCTACACAGCGATGCCCGTTTTTCTCTATGTGGGTCCCACTATTTTGTAGGCATCACCCTTCCATTGTGGCCGGACTTAGGCTCTCCGCACTCGTCGTTCTCTAAATTCACTCTCCAAACGGAATATTCTGTCCAGGTCATCAAGATTCTCTGCTCTATATCTCGTTCTTCCGCACCCATCCACTCTCTATGTTTCCTCTCTATATCAACCACCACGCCATGGGACCCACATTTCAATTTTTTTCCACTCCCTCCCCATTTTCTCTCTCCTCCCCATCTCTTCTCCCCGCCGGCCCTTTCGCCCCCTTCCATCCCTCACCGCCACCGCCCCTCCCTCTCCGCCCTCCTCCATGCTACCTCGTCGGATTCGACGCCGGCTCCCTTCCTCTAGGATCCGGCGCCGCCGCGGCCCGCACTCCGGCGCTCCCACCCCCTCGGCGCTCCGGCACCCCTCCCTCCCTTCTCCCTCCGCCGCGAGCTCGGCTGGCCTCGGGCTCGCCGGCCTGAAGCTTCGCCGAGCCGGCGGCCAAGGCGAGGTAGGGGCGCACGCCCGCGCGGGGCGGCCACGGTGAAGGTGAGGCAGGGGCGGCCTTCCTCCCTCCCTTCCTCCCTCCGCGCACGCCCCCGCGGGGCTTCCTTCCCCTCCCTCGCCGGCGGGGCGCGCGGCCATGGCAGCCGGCCTCCACGCTGGCCCTGGACCTCGTGCGGCGGGCTCCCCTGCTCCGGCGAGCAGGCAAGGGCGCGCGGGACCGCCGCCCTCTGCTCTTCCTCGCGGTCGCCCAGGAGCCCGCAAGACGGCGCCGGGCTCGGGCTCCGTCCGCCCATGGAGCTCGCCGCCGCCCCCTAGACCTCGTGGTCCCATGGAGCGAGCACGCGGATCTCGGCGGCAGCGGCGGCGAGTGCACCCCGGCGGATCTCGGCGGCGGCGGTGGCAAGCGCACCTCCCCGGTGGCCCCTCCCTCCTGTTGCTGCTCCGGGCGGCTTGGGGATGAGGCGAGGCGGCATGGCCATGGCGAGCGCGCGCACAAGGCGGCGGCCGCGGCGAGCAGGGCGGGGCGGAAGCGCGGCGGCGGCGACGGCAACAGCAGCAGCTTCGGAGCGGCGGCGGGGCAGCCCTTTGCGTGGCGGCGGATGCCCCTTCCCCTGCTCCCGCGGCGGGGCGGGACGGAGTGGAGGAGGGCGGGGATGCGGCGCTGTGCGGAGCATGATGGCGGCGCTGCGCGTCGCGGTGGAGGGCGGGGTGCGGCGCGGTGGCCGCCGGAGGTGGAGGACCTGCTCCCTTGCTCCTCCGTGCGCGGGCGGTGGCGAGCTCGAGTAGGGGCGGCGGGATCCAGGCGGTCATGGCCGGATGCGCGCCTCGAGCAAGGGCAAGGGCAGCGGCCGCGGCCGTGGCGGACGCGCCAGGGGTGCTGCGGCGGACGGCGCCGGCGAAGGAGAGCTGCCCGGCCCGAGAGGAGGCGGGGGAGGAACGGTCCGAGGCGGGTCCCACGCCACGTCGCCGTGTTGCGGACGGACGCTACCACTCCATATTTGGCGCGCCTTCGCCACGTCCTCAAGGATGCCGCGCCGTTTAGAGAACGCCGGTGCAGAAAAAAATCTGTATATGCTTGCGCTACAGGCTTACAGAGCGGGGTAGAGAGCCCCACTGCGGAGAGCCTTAGGCGGAACGAACCGCTATGTGCTTAACTGGGCCAACAGGTAGGTTCCTTTTGGTTAATGGGCTGGCAGCCTACTCCGTCCTTCTACATTTGCTCCATCGATTTCCGATCGAAGACGAAACGACGAGGCCGCGACTCTCCACTGCCTGCGAGAGGCGAGTCAACAATCACAAATTTCTATATGTGAGAGTGCGTAGCCATCCCGGGCTCTCAGCATATCCGCGTCGTCAAAAATTTTGTGCGCCGTCCGATGTGCGATTCACGGCATCACGTCCTCCTATCTCGTTCATAGTTTGGTCTCCATGGGATGGTGGCGTCCAAGTTTCACACTGCAAACTGGTTCCGGTTCACGCGTCCTCTCCAGTTGTCTGACCTTTCCACGTTACACAGTGCCGGAAACATGGCCGTGTCCAGGCAAAAATGGCGCCGCAAAGGGACGACCGGATGCGGCATTGTGCTCATGTCTTGGAAGGAAGCAATGAACGCGCCAGCAGGTGCAGTGAGCCCCGTCTCTGTGCTCGCTTCTGCGCCAAGGTCTACAGCTGCAAACAGTGTGTCGTGCTCACTGTGGCGCCCTTTCTTCTTCTTTTCACATGTGCTCACGCGCGGCATAGTGCGTCTGCTTCTTTCTCAGCTTTGACAGCCTCTAAACACTATAGCACGTGGAGCGGCACTGTACTCCTCCCCCCTCTTTCACTTCCGTTGAGCCTCGTTTATATTTGTCTCCTCGTTGTTGAAAGCTGCCGGTGTCTCCGCGTTCTTCTTTCACCGCTGCTCGTTGCTGCGTACTACTCGCCGTAGCTTCCTCATGCGTGCCTGAGCTCCACGAAACGCACCGTCGTCTCATTGTTCTTCTTTCAAAGCTCCTCGTTGCCTGAAGCTCTTCATATTTGTGGGTCTCGCGCCTGGTTCGCCGAGCGTGCTTTAGCTTGTCATTGGTACTTGCTCTTCTCTTTCCTTTCTTTTTCATCTGAAACCTTTGCTTTACATTTTATTTGGTGCTACTCTTGAGTTATTAATCAGAGTTTCATTGTTTCTGTTTGTAGTGCACTGCCCATAACATATCCGTGGCAAGTTGCTATATCGGTGAACTCGCAACCACTGCGCTTAACTGCTAATCAGGTTCTTCTTAGCAACCTTTCTCCTCCCGCATTGAAAACAAAAAGTCTACCCTCCGAATCTACATGTAACTCTGATTTTTTTGGCATTCAGCTAACGAAGGAGAACTTCGTTGGTTTCTGTTTTTTTCTACGAATCTGCAACACTCCTCTCCTCCTTTAGGTCAGATAAGCTCTTCCTTTACCTTACATACGTTTGTTAATTTTTCTCGAACTACCAGTTGCTTTGTTGTGGCGTGATAAAGATCCCATTTCGGTTCCCAGGTTCGTGCTTGCTTGTTTGATTTAGATTGCGCCTGGTGTTGTTTAGATCCTCCTTAGTTAGACAAACAAAGGTGAGCTTGTGGGATCTTGCGAAATTATTACAGCTGCTTTTCTATCTTACAAAACGTTCCAAATAACGATTCCGACAACCCATCCGGTTAGTTTTCCCCACAAATCTCCTGATTTGTGGTAATCCTTTGTCCAACCAATCAAAAAAAACCTCGTGGCGATGCCCCCCAGGCGTAAATGGAACGCTGAAAACTCCGAGAACAGTGAGTTTCTGTTGTCGGTCGAAACCCACCGACGAGTAGCGACGGGCAACACGAAGAGCCGGGAGGTTGTTGGGGCGCTGGCAGGCACTGCTCCCTCGTCGACGGCCCGCAATTCCGTCACGCGCTCGGAGGTTTTGTGGAAAACCGGGCGTGCCACCTGACCTATACCCGACCAGGAGGGTGCAGACGTGCTCCAAACAGTTTCCTGCATACAAAGACACGTGTAAACGTAAGTCCGAGCCGTGGTCGGCTCCCCGGGACGACTCTTGCATCGGCTTTAAAGAGCCGATCGAGTCCCGGTGTCAGATCGGATCTGTAACCATCCAGATTTCGATGAATAAAGCAAACAACTATAAAACTGCTTCAATTAAATCCAGCTAATCTAATCCACGATGGTAAAAGCTTCACTGCTAGATCGGAACATCCTACACGTGACTAGGCCTAATGAACATAACAGACGACTAAACCAGAACCAAAAACAGAGGCCTAAGAACTAGCAAGAGCCGATTCCCGGAACAATCCCTATCAAGGTTAAGATAAAGCATCTACTACGCCACCGGATCATCCAATCCGTTTGCAAGGCCTAACCTAGCAGATATTACGCCAACTCCTAGAATAAGAGCAAACCATAACAGATTAGATCTACTAGACATAAAAGAAGCAGAGTGTTGCTTCTGTGCAACTAATTCTATGCGACAAGAACTAGCATGAGATTGGAACGTGACAGCACAGGAACAACGTGATATTCGTAGATGATAAGCAACGAAGCATAACAGATCTATTAAAAGCCATGCTACGAACATCAAGATAACTAGTATTACTCGCAATCAAAAACGCTTCAGTACGAGTAATACCAAGGTAAAAGCAAGAACTACGCTGCCCTGATCGCAGGAAGCGATCAGGGCAGCATGGCACTTACTTGGATGAAACCCTAGGATTAGGGGTGGCGATGCGCCGAGAGTTGTTGTTTGTGAGACGTGATGACGCTCTCCTTCATGAATAACAAAGGATACATATTTATAGTCCGGAGACTTGGGAAACAATCTAAACTAATCTTGTCCCGATTGGACTCTATCTCTAACCTTAAACTAAATCTAAGGATACACGGCCAATGTGGCCCATATGGTCACGCAGGAGCCGATTTACAAGCCTTCCTCAATCTTCTGCTTTAAGCCCATCTTGCTTTCGGCCCATAAATTAACCATGTTAATTTATGGCGATAACACATGCCCCCTGGTTTTGGCAATGATAATTCCAAAACCAATCCGTCGCTTCATCTTCCCGTTAATGTTCATTAAACATACTGCAACCACCAAGGAAAAGGCAACGTCTCTGCAACTGGCTCCTCGTAGAATGTGAAATTGCCGATCCATCTTCTACCTTTTCACTATTTAACCTCCCTCTGCATCGGCTCTTCTTCACAGCAAAACTCATTCTTCTTCCCAAAGCCAGTAGCACAGAAACCACCCCAATCCTCCAGCAGCCATGGCCATCTCTTCTTCCTCCGGCTCCAACTCCTTCGGAGACTCTTCTTCTTCTTCCTTCCTCTCGGCCTCCTCCATCGACTCTATCCCAGAGAGCCGAGAGCCGACCCCCGAGTGGGACCCAACAGCGGCCTACGAGGCGCTGGCTCCTCTGCACTGGGACGCAGAGGAGTTCGATTTCGGGGTCGCCTCCGAGGAGGACGAGCCCACAACTGAGGGAGAAGACCTGCAGTTCCTATTCCAAGAGGAACTGGAGAGCGGCGAAGACGATGCCTTTTCCTGGGAAGGAGCCGACTCCTCTGAAGAGATCGGCTCTTGCTCCAGTGACGACACGGCGGCGGGAGGAAACCCCCACCAATTCCTCAAGGCCCCCTCAGAGGGGAGCGAAGAAGGAAGCAGCAGCGGCGGCGGCGGACGAAGCAGCAATAGCGCCGATGACAGCGGCGATGGTAGCAGCGACGACAACGACGATGATGATGACGACGATGGAGACGCACCGTCACGAAGCCCGAAGCGCCGTAGGTGTTCAGACACCTACGACTGGTAGATGTAGGTAGCATCATAGGATCATAAAGCCGAAGGATTGATTTCTTTGTAAAATCGGCTTTCCTTGTAATAAACTCCTTTTTAATGAAATCGAGTTTCCCCAATTTCGCATGTCTTCATTTATTTCTCAAAAAGCCGATGGCAACGCATCAGGCCTCCATAAATATCCAAGAGCCGACGAAATTCAAACTAGAAGCAACCCACAGAAGAATAATACTTCCAGTCTGAACCGAACTCGACAAACCCTCAAATTCGAGTGTAATTCGAAAACCAAGCTCTACAAATCCGAGCAAGAACTCTTCAAGCAGCCGGAATTCGAATCAGAGCCCACATCAAGCAAACCCTAAGTCGACAGATCTATACCATGGCAGATTCTGCAACTCGGACGACAAGCTCTGCAACCGATGATACGGCAATCTGCGGCCTGAAGGTAACATCCGGCCTAAACCTTTAGTTTTCTTCAGCTTACCAAGTTTCTGAAACTGAAACTCTGAAACATGACACCATACGCATATTTCTGAACTTCTGAACTTCAGGTGTCAGACATCCTTTTGCCGCATCCTTCCAACCCAAAATCTTTCTATCTTGGCCCACAAACCCATGAAAACCCCATAGATTTGATCTCTTGCGAAGCAAATAGGATTCCTTTTGTGAGTCAAAACATCGATTTGAACCTCTGGGCCGACTGCTTAACAACCTGGCCTAATCCACCTGAAAGCTGGATTACATGGTACAGCAGAGTAGCAAAAGCTCACATGCCCTTATGGCAGGATTTGAACATAGCCGATGCACTTAGTTTATCACTGTCATCCCTTGACAAAGATGAAAATCTTCTGAAAACCATCGGCTGTTTCTGGTCCGATGCTCTGAATTGTTTCCTCTTTGGTCATGGACCCATGACTCCTACTCTGCTAGATGTTACCATGATCACTGGACTAGACATTAGCTCTCCTAATCCTGCTGCTCACAAAATGGCAGAAGTCCCCTTCAAGCTTTCTTCCAAGGTTAACTGTACAAACTGGGGTACTTACATGAGTCAGCACATGAAAACAAAAGGTCCAGTAATTGAGAAGGAACACACAGCCTTTTTAAACCTTTGGCTAGAGCACTTTATCTTCTGTGGTCCTTCTCTAGCTCCAACTAAGAACTATCTCCCCTTGGCCTATTACCTGGCCCATGGTAATCACACCGGCCTAGGCAAACTTTTTCTCGGAGAAACATACAGATATCTCCATCTGATGACATCTAACTTGCTCAACCATAAGAAACTGAGAACCGGAGGCCCTTGGTGGTTTATTCAATTGTGGGCACAACTGTACTTCCAGCACCATATTCCCAACTTCCAACGCCTGACCAAGAACTCCTTTCCTGATGAGAATGGCAAACCAATTAGATGTACTAGTTATGGCCAAACTTTGTTCAGTCTCCCTGGCAGTAAATTGAATTCAGCAGATGCAGCAAACTGGTTCAGAGTCTTCTACAAAAGACTAGATAATCCCCTATATTTTCCATTTACTGAATCTGAATCTTTTGAGAACCCAACTGCCTTCAGACTAAATAGCTTTGCCGATAACGACAGCACTCGGCATCTATATTCTTTGATGATCCGACCTAGCTTCCTCCCTGTTGGCATCAGCAGTTCTAATAGAATTATCAAGCCAGGCTATGAATCTTACCAGCCAGTCATAGCAGCTCGGCAATTTGGCCTAGGACAGGTCCCTCCCCACTTCCATATTCACCACTTGGTGGAGAGCAGAGCCGATCTGCCTGATGGTCTCACCAGCTCGAGATGCTACAGCATGTTTGACAATCTCCACATTCCAATACCAGCCGATTTGTCTTTCACCTTCTCATCAATCGGCTTTGATACTTGGTGGAACATGTGGAAAACTCATGTCTTTAGAAAAGCTCTAGGTCCTCGACTGCAGCGAATCGATCCTGAATATGTAATCCTCGAGGAAGAGGTACTGAATTTATGTATTTTATTCCTCCCAAATTCTCTATCCCTTTCTCTTGGCTTAACCTGCTCATCCTGTCAGCAACAACAAGATGGTCCAGAACCCATGCCCTGTACTGGGGAGCCATTTCACTTCCTTCCGACTGCTCCTAATGTACTCTTCTGCAAAGGATCACCACCAATGAAGAAAGTGATAATGATTATTCAGCCAGACTTACTCCAGTCGGCTTCCAAGCGAAGACAAACTTCTGCAAGCATTGCCCCCCGAGCCTTGACCAAGAAAAGGAAGATGATCACAAGGCGTGTCATCAAGAAACCAGTACCATCCCCTCCAAGTCCATCAGAGTCCAACACCAACCAGGTAACTCATCATTCAAGAACTTATCTTTTATTTCATACATATGTACCTTGGTTGACTATAATTCTATTTCCAGGATGGAGCTGAAGAAACCTCCAATGTAGAAAGCCTGAATCAACATGAGACGGCTGCAACTCCTGATGCACTAATGGATATAAATGAAGAACAAGCTGATACAGTCGATGCTCTTGACGCTAACACCAGCTCTGATAGGATGATTGCTCCTGAACCGCCCAACACTTCTTCTCCAGAACAGGTGACATTACAAAACCAATTCTGAACCAACCGATAGCTTCATAAATGCATCTTGTTCTAACTCCAGATATGTCCATAGAGCTTTGACATTCCAGGTTTGCTTTCTTTCGACCCGGCATCAATGGGTCTGATTGTCCCTGGAGCAGAAACATTATCTCTGCAGCAATCGGCTAACTTGACACATCAGCTTCGACTCATCAGGGATCTCCTATCTGCTCCAATCACCACTCTGGTTGACGATTCCAGCAAAATAAAGAACATCTTCGAGCAAATAGAACCCCAACTTCCGGAACCATTGCAAATCAAGCTCTGGTCAGCCAGCAACCTCCCATTCTTTCGGATAGAAGTCAGTAAGGCACAACAAAGGATGGAAGCACGTCGCTCTCAAACTTCTCTGAAAGCTGACATTACCCAAAAGTGCAAGGCCCTCAACCAGAAGAAGGCAACTCTAGATATCAAAGCTGACGTGTCTGCCAACATGAATCGACTCGACTTCCTGAAGAAAGAACTGGCGGAACTTGAAGAAAAGGTCCGCACCACCAAAGAACTCATCCATGCCGAGGAAATCTCCATTGCAAACTCCAAATAAGAAACCCAGGAAATAGCCAAACAGATACAAGCAGAGTTTGCAGAAATCAGCACCTTGAGTCGGCAGATAGTCACAGGCGATGACAAGGATGACGAAGCGATTGTAGCACGAGCAGACACTGTCCGAACTAAAGCCATCCATGCCATAGAAGAGTTCCTGAACCAGTAGATAGGCTCAAAAGAGAATTAGTTCTGCCTGTTAACTTGAAACTTGTAACTGTTCTTTAAAAACATCTTAAGTCGATGGTCACACATTGGCTGTTCGCTTTTCATATATTTCACTAGCCAACTCAAAGTGTTGGCCTGTCATGATTTTCTTTTTTTCTTTTTTTACTGGCCAACTCAACGTGTTGCCTTTCATGACTCTTTTTTTTGCGCGGCCAACTCAACGTGTTGGCCTGTCATGATATAGCCAGATGGATGTCATCGGCTCTTATTAATCGCCTTCCCACATGCTCGGGAAATACCTCTTGAGATGCTGACCATTGACAGCAACAGGAAACTTGACGCCGTCCAATTCCTCGAGCATGTATGCGTTCCCGGGCAAAACCTGATCAACCTTGTATGGCCCGTGCCAAGTTGGAGACCATTTACCAAACTTTTTGTCTTTAGTTCCCAATGGCAATACCGCCTCCCAAACTAAATCTCCAACTCGAAAATCCTTAGGCTTGACCTTCTTGTTGTATGCACGGGCAACTTTAGCTTTGTTCTCTTTGATTTTTTCCAGCGACCAAAGCCTTAGCTCTGTCAGGTCCTCCACATTATCGTTCATCAAGGCTGCATACTGTTCGGCAGATAGATCATTCTGAAACTCAACACGCCTTGATCCAGCCGTGATTTCCCATGGTAGCACAGCGTCCTGCCCGTAGACTAGATGGTACGGTGACGTCTTGGTGGACCCATGACACGAAATACGATATGCCCACAAAGCTTCTGATAACACCTCATGCCAGCGCCTAGGATATTCATCGATCTTTCTCTTTATGAGCTTGATAAGGCTCTGGTTGAATGCCTCGGCCTGTCTATTAGCTTGGGCATAATACGGAGATGATCTGATCAGCTTAATCCCCATGTCATCGGCAAACTTTCTGAACTCCTCTTATATAAAGACCGATCCTCCATCAGTCGTAATGGTCTGAGGGATCCCAAATCTGTGAATGATGTGTTCTTTGACAAAGCTGATCACATCTCTCAATGCTACTGACCTCATGGGCACTGCCTCTACCCACTTTGTGAAATAATCCGTGGCAGCTAAGACCCATTGGTGACCCTTGCTAGACGACGGGTTGATCTGTCCAATCATGTCCATGCCCCATCCTCTGAATGGCCAGGGTTTGATGATAGGATTCATCACTGATGCTGGCACTATCTGAATTTTGTCAAACCTCTGACATGCTTGACATCCCTTGTAATATTTGAAACAATCTTCAAGTATAGTGGGCCAGTAATAACCCGATCGCCTAATCAGCCATTTCATCTTATGAGCCGATTGGTGCGTACCGCAGGCTCCTTCATGAACCTCATGCAAGAGCCGATTTGACTCTGAAGGTCCCAGACATTTGAGTAGCAGTCCTTCCAAGGTCCTGTAGAACATGTCATCCCCCCGAGCCGAATCCTTCAAGTAATTGAAGATACCGGCTCTCCAGTCTCCAGGTTCCAGAAACTGAACCTCCACATCGACTCCATCGGCTGTTTCCTTGTAGCCAGAAGCCATTTGTGCCAAATCATTGGCTTCGTTATTCAGAGTCCTGCGTATCCAGTGGAAATTGATGTACCTAAATCGTGACATCAACTCACGGCACTGCATCCATTTCGGGAAAAGAGCCTCGCTCTCACATTTATATTCCTCCGTGAGCTGAGAAATCACCAATTTTGAATCCCAAAAATTTCCACCGCTTCTGCTCCAGCTTCAAGGAGTAGTTCCATCCCTTTGCGAACGGCTTCATATTCCACCAAATTATTGGTGCATGGGGCAGTCATTCTGATGGAAAAGGAATAAGTCGCCCCACGAGGCGAGACCAACAGAATTCCCACACCGCACCCATCATCACAAGCCGATCCGTCAAAGAACATAGCCCAAGCACGAATAAATACCGCATCAATATCAGTGCTGATCCTGTCCGCAACAAGATCCGCCAGTGCTTGTCCCTTGACTGCTTTTGCAGGCTGGTATCGGATATCGAACTCTGACAATGCAAACATCCATTTTAAAAGTCGGCCTTTCAGGACAGGAGCCGATAGCATGTGCTTTATGACATCCGATTTGCATATAACAATTGTTTCCACCGAGAGCAAAATATGACGAAGCATTGTACATGTAAAGTATAAGCAAAGGCAAAGCTTCTCGATTTCAGGGTACCTGGTCTCGGCGTCTAACATGCGTCTGCTGAGGTAGAAAACCGCCCTCTCCTGGCCGTCATGCTTCTGAACCAACACCGAAGCAATAGAAGTGTCACCCAAGGATAGGTACACATAAAACGACCTATCATGCTGAGGAGGAACCAACACTGGAGGCTTTGACAAATACTCTTTGATTTCATCGAAAGCTTGCTGCTGTTCTGCCCCCCAACGAAACTCATCATCGGATTTGATCTTCACCAAACCCATGAAAGGCTCGATACGCCCAGATAGATTGGAGATAAACCATCTGACAAAGTTGATTTTACCGATGAGCTTCTGCAATTCTTTCTTCGTAGTAGGTGGTTTCATCGTCTTCACAGCTTTTTGACTCTTTAGGCCGATCTCGATTCCCCGTTCATGCACCAGAAATCCCAGAAATTGACCGGCCGATACACCGAAGGCACACTTTTTTGGGTTCATTTTGAGTCCAAACCTTCGAGTCCGTTCAAAAACTTGGCGCAGATCTTCTAGATGCCCCCCAGCCGATTTGGACTTGACCACAACATCATCAATATAGATTTCTACCAATCTGCCGATGAGATCATGAAAAATGTAATTCATGGCACGTTGGTACGTTGCACTGGCATTCTTCAGTCCAAAGGTCATAACTAAGTACTCGATCAAGCCAACTGCGTCTGGCACTCTGAACGCGGTCTTGTTCACGTCTTCCGGGGCTATGAAGATCTGGTTGTAACCGGCATTACCATCCATGAAACTCATCATTTTGTGGCCAGCAGCGGCGTTGATCAATGTCTCTGCAACAGGCATCGGGTATTCATCCTTCGGTGTTGCTCTGTTGAGATCTCTAAAATCGACGCAGACACGCCATCGGCCATCCTTCTTTTGCACCGGCACCACACTGGAGATCCATTCTGCAGACCGGCACGGCCTGATGAACCCAGCATCCAACATCTTCTCTATTTCTTTCTTGACTTCCTCTAGGACTTCGGCCTTCATCTGACGTGCTGGTTGCTGAAACGGCCGAAATCCCTTTTTGACGGGAGTCGATGCTCGACGATGCTTCTATCCAGACCGGGCATTTTAGTGTAGTCCCATGCAAAACAGTCCCAATACTCTTTCAGTAATGCAATCATCTCCTCACGCAAGACCGGATCCAACTTCTTGCTGATAAATGTCGGCCGTGGCTTATCCCCAGGACCGATGTCAACTTCTTCCAAATCGTCAGCTGACGTGAACCCGTATCCTAGTTTACCGTCGTCTGAAAAACCAGATGCGAACGCAGGCAAGTCTTCGTTGTCTACAAGATCAGCGGCAAACACAGGGAGATGACAAGAAAATTTACTTGGCCAACCGCACGGGCTGGCCGCCTCTGTTCTTCCATTAGCATTCAGAACCAAATAGTCGGTGAGTGGCCAACTGCCAGAGCAGGCCGTCGTATGTACATGATGTAAGAATTCCAAACACAAACGAAATTTTTCTATTTTTTGGGGCCGGTCACTGGGACCGGCCTCTCTATCAGCATGCCAGGATGCATCTAATCTGTGAGGCCAGTGGATAAGACTAGCTTCAGTCCGTTTTTTATCGCTTCGATCCGATCACAATCTTCCAGGGCGATCCCTGAGATCGGCTCTTGCCCATCCGCATCCCACGCGTTCATGTTTGCGAGGGAAACCTCGCTGGAATCATCTGCACGGACTACCTCCACTTCATCGCCATCCCATTGAACGAGATACTGATGCATTGTGGAAGGGATACAACAGTTGGCGTGGATCCAATCCCTCCCAAGCAATACCGTATATGTACTCTTGCTGTTGACGATGAAGAACGAAGTCGGGATCGTCTTGCGGCCAACTGTCAGCTCCACGTTAAGAACTCCCATTGCTTCTGATGGTTGTCCGTTGAAGTCATTGAGCATCACGTTGGTCTTGATCAGATCAGCAGAAGAACGACCCAATCGGCGCAGCACAGAGTACGGCATCAGGTTGACTGCGGCGCCAGTGTCGACCAACATCCTGTTTACAGGCTTGCCGTTGATGAGGCCCTTGAGATACAATCCCTTCAGGTGCTTGTAGCTTTTCTCCTTGGGATTCTCAAAGATGATTGGCCGCGGGCCGAGATCCAGCTGCGCAATAGCCAATTCTTCTGGTTGGGGCGCCCGAAACTCCGATGGGAGCACGAACACCATGTTCACGTCAGCCAATGGCCTCTCATCGGCTTTTGTCTGCTTGGGGCGCCACTCCTTCCTTGGAGAGCGCCTCTCCTCCCTTCGCGGTCGCCTGATTTGCTCCGCGAGATCCGGACGTGCCTTCCTCAGCACGTCGAGGTACTTGGCTTCTGCCTCTTCCAGGTTGCGCAAACGCTGCACTCTGCGTTTCTGCGAGCGATTAAGCCCGTCAGGACACCACCGTGGGCGATGGCACCTGTCTTCTTCTGGCTCGGAACCACCCCTGGATGGGTGCCTCGCATGATTGTCTTGACGTGTTCTGGGCCCCAAGCGCCGGAACACCGATGTCTCGACCCGCTGGCGCCCTTGAGGCCTGCACTCCAAGCAATCATCTATGGTAGGTAATCGGCTCATGCCGGAGTTCTAGCAATACCTGAAGAACGGGCAATGCCAATGGTCACGTATAGCCTGGCGCCTCCCCAGCGTCCTTCCTGTGCGGTGCTCGTACTCGTCTTCTTCCGATTCGCGTCGGCGGCGCAGCTTGTACTGGTACTGGTATTTTTCCAGGAGCCGATTAGAAGCTGGGAGCTGGTTGCGGATATGACGTATTTGCTCTTCAGTCACATGTTGCTGCTCCAACTCGCGTTCATCCTGCGGCCGTTTGCCAGAAGCGGCCTCTCTCTTCTGCTTGTCATGGCGGCGCATAGGTCCCACCATGTTGATCTAGAATGCTAGATCCTGGCCCTCGGATCCGAAGTCTGACAGCTCCACAACATTAACCTGCGGGAAGGGCTTCGTGTCAACCTTCATTGTGTGTTGAGCCAGGATTAATCGGCCTTGTTCGATAGCCGATTGGATCTGACGCCGCAGCTCCTTGCATTCACCCGTGGCATGAGTGAACGAGTGGTGCCATTTGCAGTACAGCCTCCCCTGCAGCTCTTGTGGCGTCGGTCGCTTGTGGTTCTCTGGGAGCTTCAGCTGTTTTTCCTTGAGGAGCAGATCAAATATCTGCTCTGCTTTCGCCACGTCGAAGTCGAAGCCCTTCACAAGCCTCTGCTGTTTGATCCACTTGCATGGAACAGGGTTTGCCCCCCGAGTCCACTCTACTACGGCCACTTCCTACTCCTCGCCAGAGTCGTCATCAGATTCATCCGCCTGGGCCACGTTTACATGGCGCTTGAACTTATCTTGGTACAACTCGGGATGATAATGCTCGTACGCGGTAAGCTTCTGCACCAGGTGCGCCAGAGACGTGAACTCCAACTGAAAAGCCGCATCCTTGATCGGCTTAGCAAGCCCGAGGACAACCAGATCGATTGCCTCCTTCTCTGTGATGCGCGACGAGTAGCATCGGTTCTTAACTTCTCTGAAGCATTGTATGTACTCCGACACGGTCTCTCCTCGCTTTTGCCTGACCTGGGCGAGGTCGGCAATTCCAGCTTCAGCAGCCTCCGAATGGTACTGGGTATGGAATTGATCCTCAAGCTGCCTCCAAGTCCGAATCGAATCCGGAGCCAGTGATGCATACCATCCAAAAGCTAGGCCTGTAAGGGACTGGCCGAAGAACCGGACCCTCAGAGGATCCGACACTGAGATCATCCCAAGCTGCGTCAAGTATCGGCTCACATGCTCTATGGAGCTGGCTCCTTCTGACCCGTTAAACTTAGTGAACTCAGGAAGCCGATACTTGGGCGGCAACGGGATCAAGTCATAATCACTTGGGTACGGCTTGGAATAGCCGACCGCTTTCCTCTTGGGCAGGATACCAAAATGATTTCTCAGTATTGCACTGACCTGCTCCACACTAAGAACTCCTGGGGCCGATGGCTCAGCACTCGGCCCAGTAGCGTACTTTGCCAGCCACGCTTGTTTCTCTGCGTCTACTCCAGAAGCTCCTGGGCTTACCACCTGCACCGAGCGTGTTGGATTGACGCTGTCAGGGATGTAGGTGCACGTGTAACCATGCGGGATCTCCTTGGGCGGCTCGGTGAGGAATTGACCTTCTCCAGGATCGCTGCCGATCTTGTAGATGACGTAGATCGGCGAATTTTGTGGTCTTGGGGCCGCAAACGAGAACGGCAACACTGGTCTAGAATGCAGCGTAGCTTCCTCTGTGTGACTCCCCAGGGTTGGCCCCGATGGAGAGTACTTGTTCTTGATTATTTCCTGGATGACGCGGTGCGCCATGCGCTCAATCTCGTTCATCAGGCTCTGAGAATGCCGATGAAGCGAATGGGCCACCATGTAGTTCATCTCCTGACGCAGGGCCCTGGTGCGCTCCTCTGATGGTACAGACAGGTCCACGTTGTCGAGAGCGCCTTCAGGCGAGAACCCCTTCCACCTGATGGCATGGTTGCGGGTCCTCTCAAAAGAGCCGATGAGATCGGCTTCTAGCAGAGCTTTGATCTCATCATACTTCTTGTGTTCAGGAGAGAGCTCTTCATACGTGACGGGCTTGGGAGCAGGTTCTTGATCTTGAGCTTCGGTCATTGTTGCAGTGGACATTGTTGCCGAGAAGGGTGGTCCCACCGGGCGTGCCAGAATGTGTTGTCGGTCGAAACCCACCGGCGAGTAGCGACGGGCAACACGAAGAGCCAGGAAGTTGCTGGGGCGCTGGCAGGCACTGCTCCCTCGCCGACGGCCCGCAATTCCGTCACGCGCCCGGAGGTTTTGTGGAAAACCGGGCGTGCCACCTGACCTATACCCGATCAGGAGGGTGCAGACGTGCTCCAAACAGTTTCCTGCATACAAGGACACGTGTAAACGTAAGTCTGAGCCGTGGTCGGCTCCCCGGGACGACTCTTGCATCGGCTTTAAAGAGCCGATCGAGTCCCGATGTCAGATCGGATCTGTAACCATCCAGATTTCGATGAATAAAGCAAACAACTATAAAACTGCTTCAATTAAATCCAGCTAATCTAATCTACGATGGTCAAAACTTCACTGCTAGATCGGAACATTCTACACGTGACTAGGCCTAATGAACATAACAGACGACTAAACCAGAACCAAAAACAGAGGCCTAAGAACTAGCAAGAGCCGATTCCCAGAACAATCCCGATCAAGGTTAAGATAAAGCATCTACTACGTCACCGGATCATCCAATCCGTTTGCAAGGCCTAACCTAGCAGATATTACGCCAACTCCTAGAATAAGAGCAAACCATAACAGATTAGATCTACTAGACATAAAAGAAGCAGAGTGTTGCTTCTGTGCAACTAATTCTATGCGACAAGAACTAGCATGAGATTGGAACGTGACAGCACAGGAACAACGTGATATTCGTAGATGATAAGCAATGAAGCATAACAGATCTACTAAAAGCCATGCTACGAACATCAAGATAACTAGTATTACTCGCAATCAAAAACGCTTCAGTACGAGTAATACCAAGGTAAAAGCAAGAACTACGCTGCCCTGATCGCAGGAAGCGATCAGGGCAGCATGGCACTTACTTGGATGAAACCCTAGGATTAGGGGTGGCGATGCGCCGAGAGTTGTTGTTTGTGAAACGTGATGACGCTCTCCTTCATGAATAACAAAGGATATATATTTATAGTCCGGAGACTTGGGAAACAATCTAAACTAATCTTGTCCCGATTGGACTCTATCTCTAACCTTAAACTAAATCTAAGGATACACGGCCAATGTGGCCCATATGCTCACGCAGGAGCTGATTTACAAGCCTTCCTCAATCTTCTGCTTTAAGTCCATCTTGCTTTCGGCCCATAAATTAACCCTGTTAATTTATGGGGATAACAGTTTCCCCACTGATACTTTACCTCAAGTCCTCATAAACGTATCCCTAAGACATATTAAATGAGGCTTCCTTGTGCACACTAGGAGGCACTGCTGAGTACTCGCCTGCTGAAAACCGTCTTAAACGGAGAAAATATATGCTGCAGAAAAAATTGTTGGATGAAAGAGTTCTAGAAGAATCTGTTGTGCGTATCTTGCCTTGTGTAACAAACTATGTATACAGAGAACAGTCCGAACTCTTAGGATCTCATTGAGAATAGAATGTCATGTAATTATAGGCTACTAAATATAGCTCCTTGAGTTACGGACTGTGATCTGTGTACACCTATTTGTATGCCACGGTTGGGGCTTTTCCAATCAATCTAATAGATTCAACACGCATCCGCCTGGTACCCAAGATAGGGGCCGGCGTTCCTCCACCTGCCCTCTGATTCATCTCACATGGTAATCAGAGCCAACAAACACTAGAGTTTATCGTGTAGATCTGCTCCTGCCATGGCGAGTTCTTCTTCGACCGCCAACATCAATCCGCTCGTAGGACTCACCGTGGCTGAGAAGCTCACGAAGACGAACTTCGCCTCATGGAAAGCACAAGTGAAGTCTGCCGTGTGCGGCGCCATGCTTGAAGACTACCTCACCGGAGCAAACAAGGCTCCTGATGCAGAGATCATCATCAAGGGAGCCGACGGCAAGGAAGAGAAGAAGCCGAACCCGGCCTATGCGCTGTGGCGAGCTCAGGACCAGCAGGTTCTAAGTTATTTGCTGTCAAATATATCACCTAGCGTTCTGACTCAGGTTAACGCAAGTGAAACAGCAGCCGAGGCTTGGAGAATCATCGAGGGTGCGTTCTCATCTCAGTCCCGAGCGAGGGCTGTGAATGTGCGCATGGCTCTCTCCAGCACAAAGAAGGGCAGCATGACTGCCACGGAGTACTACACCAAGATGAAGAATTACGGCGACGACATGGCGGCCGCAGGACGGCAGCTCAAGGACGACGAACTCGTCGAGTATATCCTCGCTGGACTTGATGAGGAGTTCTCTCCGCTGGTCTCATCCTTGATCACTAGAACGGAACCAGTTTCTCTTGAGGAACTTTTCTCACAGCTCCTTGCATTTGAGACACATCTGGAGCTGCTGTATGGCGGGCGCCATAATCATGGCGGCTCAGCAAACTACTCTGGGCGTGGTCGCGGTGGATCACGCGGCGGGCGCTCGTCCTCTCGTGGACGTGGACGGGGGCCAGCAAGAGGTGATGGTGGCTTTGGTCAATATCAGCCGCCACGCCAAGTCAGCAATGGTGGGCGCCATGGTGGCTACAACCGTGGCGGCAACAGCAGCAACTATAATCAGCGCAACCTTTACAACACCGCCAACGACAAGACGCTCTGCCAGGTGTGCTTCAAGCCAAATCACACTGCTGCTGAATGTTGGCATCGCTTCGAGGAAGACTTCGTCCCCGACAAAAGACTTGTTGCTGCTGCTAATCGTGCACCTGTAGATCCTACCTGGTACACCGACACTGGAGCATCCAACCACATCACCGGAGAACTTGAGAAGCTGCACATCCGTGACAAGTACTACGGCATGGATCAGATCCACACCGCAAGTGGTTCAGGTATGAACATTAGTCATATTGGGCATGCCACTATTCACACCCCTAGTAATCATGATATTCATCTACGAAATATTCTCCATGTTCCAGAAGCTCAAAAAAATCTTATTTTCGTTCATCGTCTTGCCACTGATAATAATGCTTTTCTTGAGTTTCACCCGAACTATTTTTTGGTAAAGGACCAGGACACGAAGAAGGTCATTCTTGAAGGGCAGTGTCGCCATGGTCTTTACCCTTTCCCAGCACCATCCAATAAGAAAGCCTACATCACCACCAAAGTCCCCTTCTCACGGTGGCATAGTCGTTTGGGTCATCCTTCGTCAGCTATAGTGAAGCAAGTTATCAGTAGGAATAAACTCCCTTTGTTAGGTGAGGCATCTTGTTCTTTGGTTTGTGATGCCTGTCAATAGGCAAAGAGTCATCAACTCCCCTACACTAGATCTGATAGCAAGTCTAGTTCTCCTTTGGAGCTCATCTTCTCTGATGTATGGGGTCCTGCTATTGAGTCCGTGGGGAGATATCGCTATTATGTAAGCTTCATTGATGATTTTAGCAAATTTACCTGGATCTATCTTATTAAGCACAAGTCTGATGTTTTTCATAAGTTTCAAGATTTTCAAGCCATGGTAGAACGACAGTTCAATAAGAAAATCCTTACTGTGCAGAGTGATTGGGGAGGAGAATATGAGAGACTTAATTCTTTTTTTACTAAAATTGGCATCGTGCATCACGTGTCTTGCCCTCATACACATCAACAAAATGGCGTCGCAGAACGTAAACATCGCCATATCGTTGAAGTCGGCCTTTCTCTCCTCTCATATGCCTCCATGCCTCTAAAGTATTGGGACGAGGCTTTCATTGCTGCTGTACATCTTATTAATCGCCTACCTAACCGTGTCATTCACTTCACAACTCCCCTTGAGCGTCTCTCCAACCAGAAACCTGACTACTCATCCATGCGTACCTTTGGATGTGCATGTTGGCCTCACCTACGACCCTATAGTTCTCACAAACTCCAATTTCGATCGAAACAGTGTGTTTTCTTAGGATATAGCGTCCTCCACAAGGGTTTCAAGTGTTTAGATGTTGCCTCGGGACGTATCTTTGTCTCACGTGACGTGATCTTTGATGAGACAATATATCCTTTTTCCCACCTCAATCCTAATGCTGGAGCAAAGTTACGTGCTGAAGTTATTCAACTACCACCGAAAGTTTGGGTCCCAAGTTCCTTCTTTAGGGGTGAATCTGTGGCTAACCCATATGCTAATGTTTCATCTAACCATATTACTGAGTTGTCTGATGAGCAGGAAGAAAACTTGGTGCAAAATCCTGAAGAAAACAACTCAGAAGAGCTAGCCAGCGCAGCTAACATCATGCTGCCTCCGGTCACTGAGTATGAGGAGGATTTGCCTACTGCTGCTGCGGCGACAACGGTCGCATCGTCTTCGGGAGTTGAGTCTGGCGGCGACATGCGGCCAACACAGACTGCACCGGCGCCCGCACATGCGACCGAGGGGGGACGGCGTCAGCCCGAATTTTCTACTCCGTTGGATCCTGCGCACGATGATTCGCTGGGACCTTCTGTGCCGTTGCCTGCAGCCGGTCCTTCATCGCCAAGAACTAGGTTACAGCATGGCATCCGGCGTCCCAAGGTCTACACGGACGGAACTGTTAGGTATGGCCTCGTTGCTAGTACTGGCGAACCCAACAGTCTTGATGAAGCCTTAGCAAATGACGATTGGAAGCAAGCTATGCAATTAGAACATGATGCTCTTATGAAGAATAAAACATGGCATTTAGTTCCTCCTCAAAAAGGCATGAATATAATAGGATGCAAATGGGTATATAAAGTTAAGAGGAAAGCTGATGGCAGTCCGGATAGATATAAAGCGAGGCTGGTTGCTAAGGGATTTAAACAGCAATATGGCATAGATTATGAGGATACTTTCAGTCCCGTAGTAAAGGCGGCAACCATAAGAATTATTCTGTCTATTGCTGTTTCTCGAGGCTGGAGTCTGAAGCAACTTGATGTTCAAAATGCCTTCTTGCATGGTTATTTATATGAAGAGGTGTATATGCAGCAACCACCAGGCTTTGAAGACTCTACTAGACCCAAATATGTTTGTAAGTTGGACAAAGCTCTCTATGGCCTTAAACAAGCTCCTCGAGCCTGGTATTCACGTCTAAGTGCTAAATTGATGAAGCTGGGATTTCAGGCATCAAAGGCTGACTCTTCTTTATTCTTTTATAACAAAGGTGATGTCACTATGTTTGTTCTAGTTTATGTGGATGACATCATTGTAGCTAGCTCTACAGAAAAGGCCACGACAGCCCTGTTACAAGATCTAAAAGCAGAATTTGCACTTAAAGATCTAGGGGAGCTTCACTATTTTTTGGGCATTGAGGTGAATAAGGTACGGGATGGAATTATTCTAACTCAAGAGAAATATGCTACAGACTTGCTTAAGAGAGTTAATATGGCCGAATGTAAACCTGTCACTACACCTATGGCATCAAGTGAGAAATTGTCCTTATATGAAGGTACTCCTCTCGGTCCAAGAGATGCAACTAATTATAGAAGTGTTGTAGGAGCATTGCAATATCTTACTCTTACTAGACCTGATATTGCATTTGCTGTTAACAAAGTCTGCCAGTTCTTACACTCACCAACTACTGTGCATTGGGAAGCAGTAAAGAGGATTTTGAGATATATAAAGTATTGTACACGACTGGGACTAAGAATACATAAGTCACAATCTACCTTGGTGAGTGCCTTTTC
Source organism: Panicum virgatum (assembly GCF_016808335.1). Taxonomy (NCBI): domain Eukaryota; kingdom Viridiplantae; phylum Streptophyta; class Magnoliopsida; order Poales; family Poaceae; genus Panicum; species Panicum virgatum. The sequence goes on along the minus strand of NC_053140.1, from coordinate 42,315,666 downwards.
TGATGCAGACTGGGCTGGTAATATAGATGACAGGCGATCTACAGGTGGTTTTGCTGTCTTTCTAGGATCAAACTTAGTATCCTGGAGTTCAAGGAAACAACCCACTATATCAAGGTCTAGTACTGAGTCTGAATACAAAGCAATTGCCAATGCTACTGCTGAGGTGATGTGGATCCAGATTTTACTATATGAACTCAAGATTAATTGCCCAAGAGCAGCTAAACTATGGTGTGATAATATTGGTGCAAAGTACTTGTCAGCAAACCCAGTTTTCCATGCCAGGACTAAACACATAGAAGTGGATTATCATTTTGTCAGAGAACGAGTAACTAGAAAACTTCTGGATATTGATTTTATATCTTCAGGTGATCAAGTTGCAGATGATTTCACCAAGCCATTGCCAGTTCGATCTCTGGAACAATTCAAGTTCAATCTCAACCTATCTCGACTGTGATTGAGGGAGGATGTTAGATGAAAGAGTTCTAGAAGAATCTGTTGTGCGTATCTTGCCTTGTGTAACAAACTATGTATACAGAGAACAATCCGGACTCTTAGGATCTCATTGAGAATAGAATGTCATGTAATTATAGGCTACTAAATATAGCTCCTTGAATTACGGACTGTGATCTGTGTACACCTATTTGTATGCCACGGTTGGGGCTTTTCCAATCAATCTAATAGATTCAACACGCATCCGCCTGGTACCCAAGATAGGGCCGGCGTTCCTCCACCTGCCCTCTGATTCATCTCACAAAAATAACACACCAAGGTACGGCTAAGTGTAGCTGTGACGCTAACGCTGCAAATCTCATTCGATAGTCAGCTTATGGAAGACAAATATAAGGCAGTCCTTCCTATCTTAAGAGCTTTTAGCCTGGCCACAATAATAACTGAATCGATCATAAAACTGCTGCACTTTTTCTTTGTCCACTGTGGTCTCAGATTGCCTAACTCACCGGCATGGGTGCAGAGTCTCCAAAACTACAGAAACCCACACCTTCCATCTTGGTTATATCCACTTCAATGGGTGTGTTTCACAGCTATTAGAAACACAAAACTCTGTATCACATCACCAACATTTATCTGGACAGTTAACTTCATCATTGCCTTACCTGAATCTTATCCAACCCTTAAGGCGAAAGCATACATCACTCTCCTACTACAACTGATACCTCTTTTTCTCTTAACACTGGCACACTGCATCCAGGCTGTTTTAACCATATTTGAGTATTACCTCATTGCTTTATTCCGCTACGCTAAAAGACGCCTTTGCCATCGTTGGAACTGCTGTTTACCAAAGGTATTAAATAGACTATTTATTTGATATAACTTGCAGCTTGTGCAAAGATATACTTTCTATGCTAACAGAGGGCTAACTTGTTACATCTAAATGTGGGCGTTCAAGGGCACATCACAGCGGTCGTCCCATGGACCTGCAGCTAATTGTTAAGACAACTCCACCAAGATTTAACCGAAGTAGTATTAGACACACTTTTAGCTATATCTGTTGAACCGAGCATTTGTAATATTTATGCTATATAGTAGTACTTGCCACTTCAACTTCCATCGTTCCAGTGAAGTAGTATTAGACCCACTTTTAATTATATTTGTTGAGCCGGACATTTAAAATATTTGAGCTATGTAATAGTACTTGCTGTTTCAGTTTGCATTGTATTAATGAACTGGCAAATTAGTTAGCCTATCTCAATGGTTCCTCGATCATACTGCTTGATAACTTAAAGTCTTTTATTTATTTTTAGTGTTCAAATCAGACCATGTGATACAATCAAAGTAAGATCACAAATTGAAACATCATCCACGTGCCCACGCGCGATAGCGCGCGCTATACACTAGTTAAGATTGGGTCTCAAGCGGCTTGCGGCGTAGCCGCGTCTGGCGTGGCGAGTGCGCGACGGCAAGCAAGCAGCAAGCTGAGCTCACGGCAGCGACGGGCGGCGGCCAGCTGCCAGCGGCCAGCGAATCAGTGACTGAACCGGAAGGGAAAATACAAGGCTAAGTTTAATACCGGAGGTACGTACATAAAGTGCAATTTGAAGAATTACTTTTCAGTTTTAATTTGTTTTCTTCTTTGCTTTGGTGAACTGATGCTGCTGCTGGCCTGCTATGATGCTACATTGGCAGAGAGATATTCAAAGGAATTGATCTTGAGAAAATTAAAAAAGCATTCCAAAAAAAGAAAGAAAGACAAGTGCAATTACCTAGGTCTCCTAGACCTAAACACAGTTGAAGTGTCATTGTCATCTGGTGTGTTTCTTGACTTGATCCTTTATATTTTCTATCCTAAATGAGTAAATGTTAGGTGACCTCTATATATATGTTCTGTATTTCTAAGTTTCATTCATGTTTAATGGATTACTACATTTTAAAATGTGCATTACATACTGACAATTAAGCTTTGCCATACCTTAAATTTTTCCCGTCCCCAGCCACTGCGCGTTGCGAGAAGTGGCCGCGCGGAGAGAGAAGCCGACGGGCGTGTAGGAAATAGTCTCGGCGCTGAGATTGATGGCGCCGAGCCTCTGGCCATGTCGGCGCTCTTTGCCACGGCGTGCCCTACCCCGTCGCTATGGGCGTCTCGGCGTTGACTCACGGTGTCAATCCACATGATCCAAAGTCGAGTTTAGTTCTCTTAGAGGTCCAAACGTGTATTTTTTAAAAGGATCAAATTAAAAAAAAAATCGGCCAGGCTGCGCATGGCGATCAGTAAACGCCACATGTGTTGCAGATTCAGACTGCCAAAGAGAAGGTATCCGATGGGTGCTGTCGACGACTCATTGCTTGCCTGACTGCCTGGAACGGAACGGGAGCGGCCCTGTTTACTGTTAGTTTCAAAAAAAATTCTACGATATATCTCACATTAAATTTTTGGACACATGCATGGAGCACTAAATGTAATTAAAAAAATAACTAATGACATAGTTTAACTGATTAGCACGAGACGAATTTTTTAATAATTAGACATTAATTGTCAAATAACAACAAAAGTGTTACAGTGTCCAAACTTAAAAAATTTCGCGAAATAAATAAGGCCTCCAGCCCTAGTGGAGCGGAACGCGAGCTTGGCCGTATGCTGCCCCACTTTCCAGGCCAATTTCCCCGAGACTGCCGAATATATAGCTGGATCGTGCACGAGCTGGAGGTTACACGTGGAGAGTTGGAGACAAAATTGGAGACAAAGGGCTAAACCGGGACAGCTGAAAATCGGTGCGGCTCTAGCGCAGGAGCACGTGCCGCACATGCGCCTCGTACAGACTACAGACGGGCCGCCCGGAGGCGTACACACAAGCAACAAGGGCGCTGCGGCGAACATGCTCGCACAGTGACAGTGCCCGCCTTGTCCGTCTCGCACCCCCCGTACACAGGCAACGGATCGGAGCCCCACATGCCAGCGTCACGGTCACATGCTCCGCCGCCGTCCCGGTTCCGTTGCAGGTGGTGGCGAGATCGATCGATCGATCGATCGGCGCTGCCCGAGATCTGAATCGCCACCCCCAATTGGGAAGAATCAGTATATGGATGGATCCACGCCGGTTTTTATCTTCCACAGCCCGCCTCCCAAAGGGATCAGCTCCCAAGTTGCAAAAATCTCAGCTCCAGGGAAATTAGAAAAAAAAAATCAAGACGAAATGTTATGCATTACAACAAAACTACAAAGACATCTCTTCTTCTTCTTTTTTTTTTATCACGCCGTCATGCGTACGCAGACTCTCACGTCTGTCTGCGAAAACAAACCATTTAAGAGCACATTTTGCCATATTTTTGTAAGCTGCAAGCGAGAGGTCCCGTTTGCTGCACGGAAGAGGCGCCTAGATTGGCTCGATTCCCGAGGAATCTGTACTCGTCCACATCAGCTTGCATGCATCGCGTCATGTGGTACCAAGCTGTTGCTATCGGTATCCATCCGGGGCTTTGGGGGGGGGGGGGGGGGGGGAGGAAGAGAAAATGCATGTGTTCCTATTTCAGAAGCTTAACTGCTACTACGTGCGCTTTGCCTTTTTCCTATTCGTCACCATGCTCGGGATACATACTGTGGTTTCTCATGATGCTAATCTGATTGCGCGCAGAAAGTCTAGGCCAGCTGGGTTTCGTCATTGCATCCACTTGACAAAATCGTAACGCAGTGAACAACTACTGCTAGTACTAGTAGATAGCAATTCTGTGGACTCCACGGAGCCTGAACCCCCCGAAAAGATTCAGATTCTTTTTGTGGGGGAGGCAACAAGAACTAAAGCGGAGCCGCGCCGTCTGATGGACGAAAACGAAGGAGGTCATCCTAGTCAGGCCCCACTATTGCGCCACAAAGCATGACAATTGACAAATGATCTCTTGCCTCAATGAATATAGTGGCACGGGATGCCGCTGCTCTTCGTCCCACCTTTCCGCTGTCCTGGGAATCGAGCATGTTCGAACGGATATACTGCAAATCACAATAGACCGTTATGGTCGCATATACTGTACGGCACTACTAGAGTCCGCAGAACTTTTCATCGGACGGCACGTCGCAACATTGATAAATAACAGTTGTAATATTAGAAATCAACGCTGGCAGCAAAAGGGTCTGTAGCCTCTATGCGAACGATATTCTAGAATTTAATGGCGTTGTGCTTTCAGTAATAACGCTTGCAACATCAAAAAAATATATATACAAAATGATCTGATATCCGATTCGAGGATGGAAAACTCCCATCGCAACATTATCATCATGTTTCATACAACATCCACCGCACACCATAAAGAAATAATAGTTGAAACATCGGTACTTGACTCTTGCAACATAGATCAAAATGTCCGATTTTTTCTACACGTCGGACGTCCTAATTCTAGCATCACCGTTATGAAATATAAGGATTCATATTCTAGAAAGAGCATTCAACGACGAGACTACTATTTTGCTGTCCTATTTCAAAGTCTGAAGTACACACTTTTGTTTCAAAAAAAAAAACTACACACCACAAACCGTTTGCATTTACCATGTGGGTCCATGCTATTGAGAACTGACGGTGGTGGTTTTAGATGCATGGATCTTCCTCGCAAAAGAAAAGAAAAGAAAAGAAAGATGCATGGATCGAAGAACTCTCAGAAAGAAAAGACAAAAAGGTATGGTTTCATGACAATGTACCAAAACGTGTGACATTTCCTAATGAATTACAGCGTTTCTGCAGCTGTGCTTAGGCCCTGTTTAGTTCCCATGGGATGTAAACGCAAAATTTTTTTCAAAGGAATCTAGGTAATTTGAAATACTAAATGAAGTCTATTTGCAAAACTTTTTACACAGATGGTTATAAATCGCGAGACGAATCTAATGATTCTAATTAATCCATGATTAATCAATAATTAGCGAATGGTTACTGTAGCATCACTGTTTGCAAATCATGGATTAAGTAGGTTCATTAGATTCGTCTCGTGATTTACAGCCCATCTATGAAAAAATTTTATAAATAGACTTCATTTATTACTTTAAATTAGCAAGATTTTTTCGCAAAATTTTGCGTTTACGGCTTTTTTTGTGTTTACGGCTTTTTTTTGGGTTTACGGGGGAACTAAACAGGGCTTAACTGTTAAGCGGTCTTTGTAGAGGATCCTGGCTCCCTAGCGTTTAGGCGGGAACGCAGAGACAAAACCCCCGAGGCGTCAGCGCACGGACGGGACAAAAAGCCGGCCGCGCCGCCCAGCTGGCCCCCACGTCGCGCCAGCTCGGACCGCTCCCCTCGCGGGCCCCGCATGGCAGCCGCCGCGTGCTACGCCTGCCCCGGCCTCCGGGTGGCGGCCTCGCGCTCGCGATGGCGGGAACGCTGTTCCGGTCCAGTGGCGTTCCCGTAATAAGGTCTCAACGCGGAGGGCTCTCTGGGCCTCAGGTAGATGCTGCAGGGGCTCCAAAAGGACAAGCCGATTGTTGCTCGCTCGCCTAGTGCGTTTCTTGAACGCTGCCCACACACAACAGTTGAGAGCGCCTGGCCTAGTGGAGAAGAAGAAGCCGCCTCGGCCCTCGGGGCAGGTTCTCTGGCGGCCTCTGCTTGCTTCGTCGAGCAAGCCGTTCATCCTAGCTAGCCTTGAGGTAACTGCTCCTCTTCCTCCTCCTCTCGTGGTACGGTTTCATTTCCGTCTCTTCCTGCTGGGGCTCGTTCCCCTGTTTTGATCTGACAGGTTCATGTGCCGTGTGCGATCTCTGATCATGCTTGGATTCTCTCTTGTTATTGTCAGATCTTGTTTTCGGGTTCAAGAAGGGGTGGGAGATAGCTGTACAGGAGGAGGCGGCGGCATTTCAGTGGTATGTTTCTTGATTTTCCCATTTTTTTCTATCTCTCTGGTTTCTTTTTTCCCTGATCCGGGTGTGCTGCTACGATGCTATTGTTCTTGCGATAGTGAAGAAATTTCTGTACGACTGTGTGTGTTCTTGGATGGATCGTTGTTGGGGCGTGTGCGTTCTGATGTGGCAACTGACATGGATTGATGGAGATGCTTGATTAGAATAAGCGTTAGTTTAGTGCCATAAACATCTCTTTCTCTGTTCCTAGCATTCGCCTCTGTTTCTTTTGTTCATTTTTCCATTTTCTTCTTCTTTTGGTATGTGAACATATTTGCGGAGTGGTTAGCACTTGTTAACTTTGTCTTTGCTTGCTAACTGTTTCAGCACTGGCCGGGTTCTGGTCCCCATGTCGTTACCATTCGTGATGTTTATTAATTTCGTACGACAAAAAATCCTTCGTGCTGCTATTTCTCCAATCAGACCGCGTATGCGTACTGTTTTCCAAGAGAGACCACGATACTACCAAGTCGAAAAATACTACCATGCTGTACCTCTGTTAGCAGAAGGCTCACACTCAGCATGGCTCACTGTGGCCAACCCATATGCATTTCGGATATGTCTGAACTTAAGCTGCCCAAGAGGTTTGTAAATTTGGGCACCCACGTGACTAGGTAGATGGAACTGGATCAAACATTTTATGGTGTACTCATCGAGGCACTGCAATTTAGCCAGTCAAAGTCTGCTTTTGAGATGGCTTTGTTTTTTTTTGAGTGAAAGATTAAAACATCCATGAGTCGTGTCAGACCTTCAATACAGACATAGAAGAAGAATCCATTAAAATGTAACTGTAGCAACGTCAAACTTAGGCTCCAAATTCTGGGTATAAGCTTCGCAAATTTGTGCATTCTCGAAATATAGCTGTACATTTAATTCTCCTGCTTTGCTAAATTGGTTATATACACCCCTTCAAAGGGACTTCCATCTTTTCCAGTTATACTTATTCAGCTTTCTGTGCAGACTGCAGAGAACATTATTTTAATCATTAAATAGTTAGATGGTTTCCATTGAAGGACCTGTACTTTTATCTCGATCTTTTCTTTTGATAATTTCGCTATTCTAGATGAGATATTATCCACGGATGATATCCATATATGACTTCTCATTCATTGTCTTTGTATTTTTATTACTCTTTCAGGAGCAAGAGTAATCAGGATTGCAACATCGCACTACCTCAATTGTGATCAATTTTGTCTGAGAAGATTTCCTGCAAAGAAATAGTAAAGATTGTGGATGCAAGTGCATCAATATGACAAAGAAAGACAAGATTAGGAAGTCCAAGCATCTTCTGGAGAGCAAAAAGGGTATTCTCTCAATTCATGACTAACGTTTACTCAAATGAGTTTTTATGTAGCCGCAGAGATCTCAAAGTGCAGTTTCTTTATATAATTATATATGAAAATTCTTTCAAGTAAAGAGAATTCTCCGCTGATCTACTGTTTTTCTTTTTTTTGACATTCTTGTGGCTGATCTCAACATGATTCCAGTACCAACTGAACATGAATGAGTCTTATATGTACGCATTTCAGCATTAAAGTGCTTTTGACGTTGCTACAATTACATTTCAAGAAGAATTCTTGCTTGTTCAACTAATAGCTCTTCTCTAGCGATTCGTTGTCTGAAAACAATAGCTGTATGTTGTTTTTTCAGATGTTGATGAAAATGTGGAGAACATTTTGCGGATGATAGGAGAGGAGAACGAACAGACTGAGAATGAACAAGATGATTCTGGAAATCCTGTCAAGAAATCAAAGCTGTCTTCCCTCGTGAAGGGCTTCCATGAGGACTATCACTATCTTCATAAGCACTACAAACACCTAATTAGCAAACTAGAAAATGTTGGTCACAGTTCCTCTGGTTCAGATTCATCTGACTCAGACATGGAAGGAGACAGATCATACAGTGATGTCATTACACCAAAAGTAGCACTGAATGAAGAAAACGGCCTGAACCATAAGAGTGCTGAAGATCATAGCGTGGAAGCAGAGATTGAGAAGCTGAAACAAACTACAGAAGAACAAGCCAAGGAAATATCCGATCTGAAGCAGCTACTAGATAAAGCAATCAAGGACAAAGAAGCTACAAGAGTAGAGCTAAGTTCATTGGTTGAAAACTTGTCATCTGAGAATGAAAATCTGAAATCATTAGTTGAAATTGCGAAGAGGGAGGAAGGAGAATTGCTTAGCACCGTAAAATCCAAGGAGAGTGAGGTCACAACACTGTCCGCCGAGAAGCAAATTATTGAAAAAGAGAGAGATAACCTGAAGATGTTAATTCTAGACATGGAGAAGGAGAAGGAAGATCTGAGGAATCAGCTGAAAGATAAAGAGGGCAGATGCAGTCTCCTGTTATTAGAAGTTGAGAAGGCCCAACAGGTTGAGAAAGAAGTGCAGATCTTGTTGGAAGAAAACCAGAATCTGAAGAATGAGAACTTGATTCTGTTGGATGAGCATGATAACCTGAAAGCACTTCATCAGAATTTAGATATTGAGTGCTCTAAACTGAAGGCAGCCAATGCAGAAACGAGTGCTAAGAATGAATCCTTGATCACAGAAAATCATTCAGCTGAAAGGAAACTCCAGCAACTGGGGTTGGAGATAGATGGCTTGAAAGTGGAGGCCGCAGAGCTAATGAACAATCTGGCCAAGGAACGTAGTATTGCAGCTGAAGAAAAAGAAAGACTAGTATCAGAAAACTCCATGTACCTGAATGAGTTAGAGAAGGCACAGTCTAGTGTTAAGGATCTAGAAAAGGAACTGGAATCAACAAAACATGTTCTGAATAGTAATATTGCCGAGATACAGAAGGAGAAGAATTCAGCCACATCAGAGATAGAGCAGCTAGAGGCTTCTTTGATGAATCTTAAGACTGAGCTAGCACAGCATCTTGAGAGGATTTCAGATATGCAGAAGAGTAATGAAGGCCTGGAGATGGCAAATTCTAACTTGCATAATGAAATTGTAGAATTACAAGGACAAAAAAATGAAGCTGCTGCTTCTGTTATTAACCTTGAGAGCAAGTTAGAACAGCGAGTCCAAGAGATCTCAAATCTTCAGGAGGCCAACAAAGACCTCAAAGCTGCAAACACTGATCTGTATAATGAGGTTACAACATTTCAAGAGGAGAAAAATACAGCACTCGCTCAGCTACAACAATCAGAGGCTAACATCAAGAATCTTCAAAGTGACTTAGAACAACAGCAAAACCAAATTCTATTTTTCCAGCGCGAAAATGAAGAGTTGCTGAATAAAAATTCTAGCTTGCACAAGCAACTAGAAGAGATTAGGAATACTCTGCAAGATGAGATCATTGCGCTACAAGGAGAGAAGGAAGAGGCTATTAATAGCCTACAACAATCAAATGATTCAGTCAAGTCCTTGGGAGCTCAGTTAAAGCAGCGAGTGGAAGAAATTTCTGTTCTGCAGCTTGCTAATGAGGACCTACAAAATAGTAACTCCAACCTGAAGATACAATTGGAAGACGCGAAGGTTAGTCACCATGCTGAAATTTTAGCATTACAAGATGAAAAGAACAAAATAATTTTAGATCTGCAACAGTCCGAGGCTTCTATCAAGAATCTTATAATTGAATTAGAGCAAGGAAAAGAGCAAATCTCATTCATGAATCTAGCTAATGAAGATTTGAAGAACGATATCGCTATATTGGACAAGCAATTGGAGGAGGTCAGGAGAAGTTTGCATGCTGAAATTGGACAACTCCATGCAGAGAAGGACACAGCTCTATCAGAGCTACTGATATCTCAGGCTTCTGTCAGAAACTTGGAGGGTGTGATAGAAAAGCAAAATGAGAAGATTTCAAATCTGGATCAAGCTAATGATCAGTTACAGAAGAACATATGTACCTTGACTGAGCAATCAGAACAAACCAAGGCTGAGCTGCAGAAGGAGGTTGAGGCAACACAAGAAGAGAAGGATACAGCACTAACACAACTAAAGCAGTCAGAGACTTCAGTACAAAATCTTGAGAATGAGGTAACACGACTGAAAGAGGAACTTTCAGTTCAGCTGGAAAAGAATTCCACCTTGGACAAGCAGTTGGAAGAAGTCAGGAGCAGCATGCATGCTGAAATTGCAGATCTACGTGCAGAGAAGGACTCATCTCTATTGGAGTTACAGACGTCTCAGGCTTCTGTCAGGAACCTTGAGATTGCACTTCAAACACAAAATGAGAGCATTTCAACTCTACAACAAGCTAATGATGAGTTGCAGAAGAGCATTTGTACTTTGTCCGAGCAAATAGAACAAGCCAAGGCTGAGTTGCAGCAGGAGGTCAAGGCTGCACAAGAGAAGGATGCACTTCTAACACAGCTGAAGCAATCAGAGGATTCAGTACAAAATCTTGCGAAAGAGGTGGCACGACTGAAAGATGAGCTTTCAGTTCAGCTGGAAAACAATTCCACCTTGGACCAGCAGTTGGAAGAAGTCAGGAGTCGAATGCATGCTGAAATTGCAGAACTGCGTGCAGAGAAGGATGCATCTCTATTGGAGTTACAGACGTCTCAGGCTTCTGTCAGGAACCTTGAGATTGCACTTCAAACTAAAAATGAGAACATTTCAACTCTACAGCAAGCTAATGATGAGTTGCAGAAGAATATTTGTACTTTGTCCGAGCAAATAGAACAAGCCAAGGCTGAGCTGCAGCAGGAGATCAAGGCTGCACAAGAAGAGAAGGATGCAGTGCTAACCCAGCTGAAGCAATCAGAGGATTCAGTACAAAATCTTGCGAATGAGGTGGCACGGCTGAAAGATGAACTTTCAGTTCAGCTATGTCGTGGTGCTGCAAACCACGGCCGGGTGGCGGAAGGCACCCGCCCTAGCCCAGAGGGTGTGTACTCAGGGGGTAGCTAGTCTTAGATCGATCTCCCTTCAGAACACAAGAAACACAGCAGGATTTAGAGTGGTTCGGGCCGCCGGAGCGTAATACCCTACATCCACTGTGTGTTGTATTGCCTTCCCACAAGCGTGAGGAGGTGCGAGAGCTTGAGTCTGTATGGATCTTCCTGTGCACAGCGAGCGCCTCCCTTTTATATCTCAAGGGGGCGCGTACACAGTCGTTGGATCCCCGACAGGTGGGTCCAACGATGTAGTATAACCTAACGTACTGTTCATGCATTATGGCGTCGCAGGCAAAGGAGATCTTTCTCTTGGATTCCCTCGCCTGCTCCCGGAGCCCTTCGTCCATCATGTCCTAGCGTCGTCTTGTCAGGTCAGGCCCGTCGCAGCTAGTGACACCGCCCGTCACATTGCTTAAGCGGGCGGTGTAGCTTGCGGCGTAGGCGGCATGATGGAAAAGTGCCGTGCTGTCGTATCCGTTTAATGCTACAGGCGGGCTCTGCGCGGGCGCGGCTCAGGCGGCTGCACTGTGCTCCTTGGTAATACGCGGCGCGCAGCGGGGCCTGACAAAAGGCTGTCTTGTGTACCACGGCGGCAGAGCACGCCTTGTCTATCGCATTAAATGCGGTAGGTGGGCGAGTCTTCCTCCGGAAGGCTCGCGCACGATCCCACGCCTCCGGGACACGTGGCGGCTTCGGACCCCTACACGGTGAGGGGAGTCCGGACGGGCGTAGGAGGTCCCGGACCCCTCTGGGGGTCCGAGGCTTCGGCGGTCAGCTTGGAGCTTCCCTTCCATGGAGACACGTGGCGCCACCGGACCCATCCTCAGGCGGGGAACGGTCCGGGGCCGTTGGCCTGGTGAGGGAAAAGCCTGGCCTGTGGGGCCTGGCTACTCCGTCTCTCCCGCGCAGCTACGGATAACTACGCGGGTCCTGCTTTGCTGCAGTAAGAGTGGGTATCCCTGTTGCAGGGTACCGACAGTGGCCCCCGGGCCCACCTTGGGGGAGGTACGAGCCCACAGGTGGGGCCACTTCTGCGATTTGGTACTATATAGCTTGAAGCTCCTTTCTGCAGGTCTTGACCGGCTTTGACTACCCATTGGGTTGGTTGCTGCCTCATCACGTCGCAACGGATTACTGACTAAGGGCCCCACGATAAGCGGTTCACTTAGTCACACGCGCGACGTTTGGCATTGTTGCGGCCGGAGTAAACGGATCATTTACCACCGGCGCAGCTCCCGAAAAGCTCGGCCACGCCTATGATTAATGCGCGCACGTCAGCTCGGCTTCCGCCTTGCTTCACGCGCGCGGGCGACGGTTCGGATCCCGCCTTTTCGCACCCCCGTTGATTACCCACCCTCCCTGACAGGTGGGCCTGGGCCCCTCACGTCATGGACTGGGCAGCTAACTCCTGGTGCGAGCGTCGCTTGAGTTCCGGCGACGGTTCCGGGGCGCGCTGGTTGAGACAGGCTTTATAACGGGGCATACCGTATCCTATGGTTGCTTTCCCGCATTCGTCTTCTTCCTCCAGCCTTTGCGCCCCTTTGCCTCCGAGCCTTCCTTGACCTTCTCTCCCCCCTACACAGGCTCCTTCCTCGCCCGTCAGGAGATGGCATCCCTTGTTCATCCCCGTCGCTTCCAGACCGAGGGAGAGCTGAACACAGTGCGCCGCCTGCTCGGGTGGAGCGCTCAGGAGACCGGCTGGGGGGTGCGAGCAGGCTCGGTTCCCCTTGGCAACCTCCGCGCCGGGGAGTTCGTGCTATTTACCTCGCACGTCTCCGCCGGCGTGGGGCTGCCGATTTCTTCATTCTTGCTGCTGCTGCTGGAAGACTTCGGCCTCCAGCTTCAGCATCTGACGCCCCACTCCCTCCTCCTGGCGTCCATCTTTGTGCATTTATGCGAGATGTTCGTAGGAGTGCGTCCCTGCGTCATCCTCTTCCGCTACTTCTTCATCCTGGTGAAGTCCGGAAGGAGCAAGGACGAAGTGGGAGGGTACTACTTCCAGATAAGGAGCGACCTGCCGACTCCTTACATTCCGGGCCTTGCTGGCGGAAGGTGGGAGGAGTGGCGCAGGGATTGGGTGGTTGCCACCGCCGAAGCCAACGAGCGCCTTGTCCTGCCGACCGCGGGGCCCGCCTCCGACAAAGCGTCCTGGAGGGCCAAGCCATCGCTGCAGCCGGAGTTCGACTCCGTGCTGGATAAGATCAGGTCACTGGCAGGGAGCGGCCTCACCTCGTGGCACGTGCTCGGCGACTTCGTGAAGCGCCGGATCGCCCCCCTGAAGCAGCGGCCGCGACCGGCGTGGAGCTTCACCGGCCTCAACGATTGCAGCAGGACCCACCGCGGGGAGGGAAGCGACCTGACCCAGGAGGCCTTGGAGGTCCTGGTGCGGAACGTGACGGGAGACACCTTCATCGCAGAGAATCTGATCCTCCCGCAGAGCATAGTCCCCCTCTGCGAGGACCCAGCGAGGGTGGCGGTGCTGGCCACCCTGCCAACCCTGGACGACGGGGGACTGGCCCCGCGGCAGACCGGGGGTGACCCGAACCGTGGGCTCCGGATCCCTGGCTCGTCCGGGGATCAGGCTACGCTAAGCGCTGCGGGGTCCGGTGCCACTACGAAGGGGAAACAGGCCGCGGCTGCGGCCGGCTCCAGCCGGGCCCAGAGCAGCTCCGGTGCGTCGTCAGGGGACGTAGGCCGGCGGAGGCTACTCCGGGGCGACGGGACCCTGGTGTCGGAGCCCGCCGCGAAGCGCCAGAGGTCTTCCGAGGGCGCAGGCCAGGGTAGCTCCCGGGCTGCTGGCCCCCACGGGTCCTCTGGCGTAACTGGACCACCACCATCGCCGCCGAAGAATTCATCGCGCCGGCAGCAAGAGCGGCCGCAGCAGGAGCAGCCGCAGGAGCAGCGGCAGCAGGCACGCGGACGGCAGCAGCAGCAACAGGAGCGACCCCGGGTTGCACCCATGCCGCAGCCGCAGGTACAGCAGCAACGGGCGCAGGCCCGGGTTACGCCTGTATCGCAGCTGCAGGGGCAACAACAGCATCAGCAACAGCAGCAGCTGCAAGAGAAGAGGCCCGGGCTCCGGGGACGCTGGGTCCCCGGTTCTGCTGGGTTAGTGTCATCTTGCTCTCCTCCCTTGCGCCGGTGTTCTGTTTTTTTTTTGTGTTGACGGCTTTTCTGCTTTGCTACCAGGGCTTCCCGCCCCAGCGGTTCTTCTACCACCGTTGGCACATCAGCAGGTGCCCGGGCGGCAGCGACCTCGGCATCGACAGCGACGGTGGCAGTAGGTGCGGGACCCTCAGGTACGGCGTCCTGTTGCTAACTCCGTGACACATGATGCGATGCTGACTGTCATGCCATTTCCAGACTCTGCAGGGCTCAGTGCAGCAGCGGCAGCGGCGGTGGCGCCGGTGCTGGGTGCAGCCGCTCCTGACGTATTGGTGGCGGGGGCACTCGGTGCGGCCGTGTCTGCCACAGCGGCAGCGGGAGCACCGAAGTTAGGTTCGGCCGCACCCGACTTGTCGGCAGCGGGGGCACCAGAGCTGGGCCCGGCCGCTAGCCAGACTCGGCGGGCACGGGGGAGCCGGAGCTGGGCCGGCCGGCCCGACTCGGCGGCAGGGGAGGCCGGCCGGAGCTGGGCCCGACGCGCCCCGACTCGGCGGGCAGCGGGGGGCGCCGGAGCTGGGCCCGGGCCCGTCCGTGCCCGACTCGGCGGCAGGGGAGCGCCGGAGCTGGGCCCGACGGCGCCCGACTCGGCGGCAGCGGGGGCGCCGGAGCGGGGCCCCGGCCGGCCCGACTCGGCGGCAGCGGGGGCACCAGAGCTGGGCCCCGGCCGCGGCCCGACTCGGCTGCAGCGGGGACGCCAGAGCTGGGTCCCGGCGGCGCCCGACTCTGGCGGCAGCGGGGGCGCCGGAGCTGGCCCGGCCGCGCCCGACTCGGCGGCAGTGGAAGCGCCGGAGACAAGTGCCGCAGCGGAAGCCCCTACCTCCACTCCGGTCCTGTTGCGGAGAAGAGTTGGAGGTGGTGTTTGGCAGGCGGCTCCTCCTGCTCCAATCCCCGGAGGAGGATACGACTCCGCTTCCTCAGGTGCTGTTGCGAGTTCGGCGTTCGATTGAGGGGCAACCTCCTCCGCCGAGGTGGCCTTCCGGCGGGAGTGGTCTGCGCTGGAGAGCGAGCGTCAGCGCCTCTCCGACTGGCACACCCGCCTGGAGGCGCACACGAAGGCTGAAGCCTCCCACGCCGGAAACTCGGTCAAAGCTCAAGGCGGACCAAGCGGCCTACCGAGCAACCTTAAGAAGGTGTTTGACCGAGAGCTTGCAGTGTCAAGCCGAGAAATCCTTGGCGCAGCGGGAGCAGGACTTCACCCTGGAGGTTGTTGGGTTCGCTGCTCAGCGGTCCGACCTCGAGGCTCACCTCGCAGCCCAGCATCAGAGCTGGAGACTCGCAGCGAGGACCTCGAGGTCCGGAGGCAGGAGCTCGACGTCTTCTCTGCGACTCTGCAGGGATGGCGTGAACAACTGCAGGAGAGAGCCCGCCAGCTGACTGCCGACGAGGCGGACTTGGAGGAGGACCGGAAGTCTCTTGCCAAGCGGGAAGCTCACGCCACCGCCATAGAGAAGGAGCTTGAGCGCCAGCGAGAGTCGCTCAAGAAGCGGAAGGTATACGCGGAGCAGAAGGAGACCAAGCTGGAGGAGCGGTCCCGCGGACTCGAGGAGAGGTCCCGCGAGCTCGAGGAGAGGTCCCGCGAGGTGGAGGTGGCCAAGGCGGCCTTGGACACCCGGGTGCAGGAGCTGTCCGGGAGGGTCCAGAAGCACCAGGAAGACCAGCGCGCTGGAGCCAGCGGATCGCTGACTGGGCGGCCGAAGCGAGCCTCGCACTGGTGCCATTTGGAATGAGCCCGATCCAGGTGGCGGAGCCGCCAGCTTCGATAGCTGACGCCCTCCCAGTGTTGAGCTCCGCTTCGGATAGGCTCCAGCGCCTGGGCCAGTCCTTACTGGACAGCTTGAAACCGAGGGCCGCGAGCTGATCCGGATGGTGGCGGAGCACATCCTGACCTGCCTCCGGAGCCACGACCCGGCCATCTCGCTGGCGCCCGTGGTCGATGGCCCTGTAGCAGAGACGGAGGCCGCCGCTCGGGACAGCGTGCGGGAGGTCGTTGACTTCGTCGCCGCCTACTTCAAGCGAGAGCCTGCGGACCCTTAGGCTGGGGATTGTATCTTTTTTCTTTGCATTATGTAACAAACATTGTATTAGTCGAAAGTTTTTGAAATAGAAGAAACTTCAACTTAGCTGTTTGCGGTTGTTGATTTGCGGTATGCGGCACCCCGGCGCCTGGCCCCCTGGCGGATAGGTTCGTTGTTTGGACCTGTCTGCCACGCGAGCCGTAGAAGATACTCCGGACCTCCTTGGGCATAGGTGTCATATAGCCTGCAAGGCGAGCAAGCGCCTTGTTCCCTGCGTAGTATACAGGAGTACAGAGAGAAAATCAAATTTGCTTATACGGTAACAATGATACTGCAACTTAGCTATTTGACGCATGCAGATTCATCCATGATGTCTGGGACAAAGCGGATGCCTGGGCCCCCTGGGAGAGAGGCTCAGCTGCTGTGAGTCTGTCTACCACCGAGATTGGCTCTTATCCTGCATGAAGCTTTGAAGCAGATACTCGGCCCCCTGGTAGGTAGGCTCAATGGTTTGAGACTGTCTACCACTGGCCAGGTTTGAACCTGTGTACCACTCAAAGTTATAGCTTAGAGCAGACCCGCGGGGCTCATTCCTGACCAATCCCAGGCCTGGTACCAGGTCCAGGACTCTAGATGCGCAGGCCCAGGTAGCTCTGTGCTTGTTACAGAGTGGGGGAGTGCGTAGGCTTAGGGTCGGAACCAGGCTAAGGCGCTACGCAGGGCTCCGGACCACTCCAGGAAACAGCACGATCTTTCCGGACCTGGCTTCTCGTCCTAGACCCTTCGCAGCAGTGGGTGAGGTCACTTTGCTGTGCTCGATCCTTTGAGATATGGTGCTGGACACGCCGTGTTGGACTTAGGAAGCCAGCTCTTGATCTGGGACGAGGTCGCGGCGGCCCCAATTACCCGAGCCCCTCCAGGTACTAGAGTACTCCGTTACAGGGTTGGTGGAGAGTGCAGGCTTTTGGGTACGGAACCAGCTAAGCGGCTACACTGGGCTCCGAACCACCCCAGGAAACAAGTACCCGCTCCCCAGAGTGGGTCCTTAGGGGTCCGGACCCCTCTCCTGCAGCAAGAGGGTCCGGACCTGTACGGTAGTCCAGCAGCTCAATGCAGATCTTAGTTGCAGCAACAAGAGTAGAGGTCCCGCGGGGGTTAGAAAAAGCGAAAATTCCGAGAATCGAAATGCGTAATTTAACTTTGACGCAAAGACAGAACTAGGAGAAAATCCTTCCTTTGCAATCTCGATGTACATGGCTGGCGCGGTGGATGCCAGAGGCCGGGTTTATGAGGTCGGACCTCTACCGCTCTGAGCCGCGCGTTAGCCGCTAGTGCGATGGATGCCAGAGGTCGGGTTTACGAGGGTGGCCCTCAACCGCTCCGGGCCGCACGCTAACTCTATCTTATTACAAAGGAAAGGTTATTTCCCTGCTCTGCCTAGGTGTAAAACTTACGCAGATGCTCTATGTTCCACGGGTTGGGCAGCGGCACTCCGTCTTCTGTGGCAAGGCGAACGCATCCGGGCCGGCATACCTCTGTAACCTTGAAAGGCCCCTCCCAGCTGGGGGAGAGTTTGTGGAGCCCCCGCTCGGTTCAGGATCCGTCTGAGGACGAGGTCGCCAGCCCGGAGCTCCCTACTGTGCACGAACCGTTGACGGTAGCGCCGGAGCGCCTTGGTTGTAGCGTGCATTTCGGATCGCTGCTCGCCACCTTCGCTCGTCAACGAAGTCCACGTCGTCGCACCGCAGCTGCTCCTGCATGGATTCGTCAAAGGCCTGGACCCGTGGTGAGCCCAGGTGAATTTCTGGGGGAAGGCATGCTTCAGCCCCGTAGACCAGGAAGAACGGAGTCTCCCCGGTGGCTCGGCTGGGTGTGGTCCGGTTGCCCCATAGTACACATGGAAGCTCGTCAACCCATTTGGCACCATGCTTTTTCAAGCAGTTGTAGGTGCGGGTCTTGAGTCCCCTGAGGATCTCTGCATTCGCTCTCTCAACCTGTCCATTGCTGCGGGGATGTGCCACGGACGCAAAGCATAGCTGGATGCCAATGTCCTCACAGTACTCTTGGAAAAGTCTGCTTTTGAATTGGGTCCCGTTGTCCGCGATGATGCGGTTTGGGACGCCAAATCTGCACACAATGGACCTGAGGAATGCGACTGCTGATTTCTTAGTAATATTCACCACAGGAGTAACCTCCGGCCACTTAGTGAACTTGTCGATGGCAACATAGAGGAACCGGTACCCGCCGACAGCCCGGGGGAAAGGCCCCAGGATATCCACACCCCACACAGCAAATGGCCATGAGGGCGGAATCATCTGTAGAGCTTGAGCTGGGGTGTGTATTTGCTTTGCATGGAACTGGCATGCTTTGCAGGACCTTACCAGCTCAGCCGCATCCTGGAGTGCTGTTGGCCAGTAGAAGCCGTGCCGAAAGGCCTTGCCAACAAGCGTGCGAGAGGAGGAATGACTTCCGCACTCGCCTCCATGGATCTCCGCAAGCAGTTCGCGGCCCTCTCCCTGGAGAAATGCATCGCATGAGGACTCCGTTGGCGCCACGGCGGTAGAGATCCCCTTCTACCACCGCGTAGCGTTTAGCCAATCGGACTATGCGCTCAGCGGACACATCGTCATCAGGGAGGATGTCATCTTTCAGGTAGTCCCGGATCTCGGAGATCCATGCATCGGGAGCTCCCAAAGCAGATAGGGGTGGTTCTGTGAGGTCAACAGGCTCCTCAACAGAACACACAGCCCTAGTTGGGCACCATAGGTGGAATACTGCCGGGACCGCTAGCTTCGAGGTGCCAGCTTGATCCCCGTCACCCGGCTCGGCAGGCTGGGCGGTAGGTTTCAGCAGCCGTCTTTCAAAGACACCCTCAGGCACAGAAGCCCAGGTAGATGCTCTCGCAGAGAGATCATCTGCTGCTGAGTTGTGCTCGCGGGGAACGTGTTTGTAGTTCCAAGGCGTCGAAATCCTTCTCGAGCTTCCTCACGTGTATGAGGTATGCCGCGAGCTGGGGATTATTGCAGTTGCAATCCCCTCGGACCTGCTTAATGATTAGCTGGGAGTCCCCCTTCACCAGAAGCTGCCGGACCCCCAATGAGAGGGCTTGGGTCAGGCCGAAGATCAGAGCCTCGTATTCCGCCATGTTGTTGGTGGCCTTGAACTCAAGGTGCACCATGTACTTCAGCTGATCTTCGTTTGGGTCGATGAGGACCACACCAGCTCCGGCCCACTTCTCGCGGGCGGACCCATCAAAGAAGAGTGTCCAGTGAGGCTCGGTGAAGACTGGTGTCCTGATTTCCGGCTCCGGGGGTCCAACATTTATGGCCGGACCTCCAGGGTTGCTTGGGGAAGGAGTCCACTCCGCTATGAAATCAGCCAGGATCTGGCTTTTGACCGCATGGCGTGGCTGGAATTCCAGTTGGAACTCCGCCAGCTCTGCTGCCCACTTGGCGATATTGCCTGTGGCGTTGGAATTGTGTAGAATCGCTCTTAATGGGTAAGAGGTCACTACAACAACTCGGTGTGCTTGAAAGTAGTGGCGCAGTTTCCTGGACGCAATAAGTATTGCATAGATAAGCTTATGCGTTTCAAGATACCTGGCCTTTGCCTCGTGGAGGACTTCACTGACGTAGTAGACTGGCTTTTGGACGGTCCGGACCCTAGTTCCTGGGTCCAGTTCGTCCTTGTCCACCGCATCTGTCCCTTGGGCCCCCAGTGGTTCTGGGCTCCCAATGGGATGAGGCTCCTCCGGACCTGCCTGTGCGGGGCCCGGACCTTCAAGCTGGGGTGAGGCTGACGGGCCCCCGTGTCCGGGGTCCGGCTCACCATCCTCGGCCAAGAGGACCTTGGTGCTCCCCTGGCGGGTTTGCTCCATCCTTTCGGCGACCAGCACCATGCTGACCGCCTCCGCAGATGCAGCAAGATACAGAAACAACGGCTCACCGGGTTCTGGTGCCACCAATACTGGCAGCGAGGTGAGGTGCTGCTTCAGCTCCTGGAAGGCCTGTTCAGCCTCTTCGGTCCATGAAAATGGACCGGACCTCCTCAACAGCTTGAAGAAGGGAAGGGCCCTCTCAGCCAGCCTCGATATGAAGCGGCTAAGAGCAGCGAGAGACCCAGTAAGCTTCTGGACGTCCTTGATGCGGCCAGGAGGCCTCATTGCTTCGATCGCCTTGATCTTGGCTGGGTTTGCCTCGATGCCTCGATGCGAGACCAGGAAACCCAGCAGCTTCCCTGCTGAGACGCCGAAGATGCACTTCTCTGGGTTCAGCTTCGTGCGGGTGGCGCGAAGACGGTCGAAGACGAGGGACAGGTCCTCCACTAGTGTTGATCCTACCTTAGTCTTGACCACAACGTCATCGACATAAACCTCAACAATATCTCTAATTAGATTACAGAAGGTTTTGTTCATAGCTCGCACAAACGTGGGTAAGGCATTCCTTAGACCATACGGCATGACAATGTAGCAATAAAGCCCATCTACTGTTACAAAGGCAGTATGCTTCCTATCCTCTCTAGACATCTGAATCTGGTGGAAACCAGAGTATGCATCTAGGAAAGACAAAAGATCACACCCGGAGGTGGAGTCCACGATCTGATCGATACGCGGAAGAGGGTAGGGGTCTCTTGGACATGCCTTGTTGAGGCTGGTGTAGTCGATGCACATCCGGAGCTTCCCGTTGGCTTTTGGGACGACGACCGGATTGGCCAACCACTCGGGATGGTGGACCTCCTCGATGAAGCCAGCGTGTAGGAGCTTGTGGACTTCTTCGCGGATGAAGTTCTGCCGCTCCACAGACTGCTTCCGAGGTTTTTGGCGCACCGGCGTGGCGTCGGGGTAGATCCTCAGATTGTGCTCGATCACTTCCCTGGGGATCCCGGGCATCTGCGACGGTTCCCAGGCGAACACGTCGACATTTGCCCGGAGGAAAGCGATGAGCGCGTCTTCCTATTTCTCCTCCAGGTTCCCCGCGATGCGGGTGGTCCTGGTGGTGTCTGCCCCAATCTGTACCGACTTCACGGGAACTTGGTCCGGATCAGATGGTTGGACCTTGGGAGCCTTTGCAGGCGCCCTGGGTTGCGAGGTGGACGGATCCTCCTCGGAGCGTGCAGCCTCTGCCGCCAGAGTGTGCAGTCTCTCAACTGCAGCAACGGCAGCGGTGCGGTCGCCCTGCACGGTGAGGACTCCGGCAGGGGAAGGCATCTTCAAGACCAAATACCCATAGTGGGCAATGGCCATGAA
Organism: Panicum virgatum; assembly: GCF_016808335.1. Lineage (NCBI taxonomy): Eukaryota > Viridiplantae > Streptophyta > Magnoliopsida > Poales > Poaceae > Panicum > Panicum virgatum. The sequence continues at coordinate 42,294,061 of NC_053140.1, read as the reverse complement.
GCGGTAGAGTGCCGGTCGGCCAATGATAGCGTTGAACGGGAGGTTCACCTCCGCAACATCGAACATGACGCTTTCTGTGCGGAAGTTCTCCTCGGTCCCGAACGTGACCGGCAATGTGATGCTCCCCAGGGGGAACACCGGATGTGGGCCCACCCCGGAGAATGGGCGAGAGGGAGTCAGCTTGGACTCTGGGATCTGCAGCTGCTTAAATGCTGCATAACTGATGACGTTGAGGCCAGCCCCACCGTCAATCAGCACGTGGTAGAGCCTCACGTTGGATATGACAGGAGCCGTGACTAAAGGTAGCACACCAGCTCCAGCCATATTCTCCCGGGCAGTCGGATGGCCCGAAAGAGATGGTGGTGTTCATCCACCTCTGGTGCGGCGCCGCCCTCGGGACCCCCGGCTTCGCCGAAAGGACCTCCCGGCGAAGGGTCTTCACGTCCCGCCGGGAGACAAGCTCCCAGCTCCCGCCATACATCACGTACAGCTTCTTGCGGCGGTCGCCGTTGTCGGAATCGGAGTCGTCGTTGTGATAGACGCCCTTCAGCTCTCGAGCGGGGGATTGGTACCCCAGCTCCTTCTCCCCGGCTGCGGCCCTGCTGTCAGAGGCCTTCTCCTTGCCGGCCCGCTGGCGAGGAGGGGGTGAGTCATCCTTAGAGGACTGCTCCCGCCGCCCACTGACCCGTTTCGCGAGCTTTTGGATCTCGCGGGCAGTCAGCAGCGCTGTGGCGAGCGGTGGGATGCACTGGGCATGAACCTCCGCTCCCACCTTGCGGGCGAGGGCGTTTGCCGTGTGTATTCTGGCCCCCAGCCGCTGCCGCCGCAGCCGGCGCCGCTGGTGGCGCTGCTGCTGCAACGACTGGTCCGCCAGAATGCGGCTCCCCACGACCCCGGTTCTTCTTCTTCTTCTTGCCACCGCCCTGAGCGGTAGCGCTGGAGCCACCAGCCTTGGTGTCTCCGTCTTGGGGGCTGAGTGCCATGCACGGCCCTCGGCGGCCCCTGGCACACTTGTCTGCCAGGGAGAAAAGCGTAGTGACGCTTTCCACCTCGTGCGTCGCCAGCTTCTCGAGCATCTTCTCATCACGCACCCCCTGACGGAAAGCAGTAATAATAGATGCATCTGAGATACGAGGAATGGTACCCCCGTACCTTAGTGAAGCGCGAGATGAAAGCCCGAAGCGTTTCCCCGGGTTTTTGCCTCACGGCGTGAAGGTGTGCCTCCACACCATGCTGCTGGTAGGCGCTGGCGAAGTTCGCTGTGAACCTTGCACAGAGCTCTTCCCAGGACTGGATCGTCCCAGGTGTGAGGTTCATGAGCCAGGTCCGGGCTGGCCCGGACAAGGCTACATGAAAGTAGCTTGCCATGACGGCGCCGTTGCCACCAGCTGCTGTGATGGCAGTAACGTACACCTGCAGGAATTCCGACGGGTTAGTAGTACCGTCGTACTTTTCCGGCAAGTGGGGGCGGAACTTGGGTGGCCACGCCACGGCGCGGAGGTGCTCCGCAAGCGCAGCACAGCCCACCCCGGCCACCGGTGCCCCTGGCTGAATCCGGGCGTTCACCGGAGGCCTGGGTGCCGCCGCGTCCAGATCGACATTGAGGTTGCGTCCCTCAATGTTGAGACGGCGCTCTCGCGCCCTCTCGACAGCGATGCGGGCATCCTCCCCCGCGCGCCGGCGGTTGAGCTCCGCCCGCAAGTCTTCTGTTCGTGCACCCCTCACGGTGGGGGAGCGCACAGATGCCGACGCACCGCCCTGACGCTGGTGGTAAGGTACCACCGCGTTGCCAGGCGGAGGTCGTTGCCCAGTCTTTGCAGAACTGGGGGAGGCCTGAGCCAGGTGGAGGAGACGGTCGACGTCGTCTCGCCACTGCCTCAGGGCGTCTGGCGAGGCTGCCTCAGCCGGAGGGTTGCGAAGCAACTCCCTAGCCGCGGCTAGAGCTCCGCCGCTCGCAGTCTGTGAGGGGGCCCTTGATGGGCGCCCTGACTCTTGCCGGCGGGCGGCTCGCGCCGCCGCCAACGGTGGCTGCTCCACAGGCACGGTTGCCCCTGGAGCAGTAACGCGAGGGGCGTGTGGCGTGGAGGACGCCACCCCCCTCCGTCATCTCCACGTCGTCCACACGAACCATGGGGACAAAGCGGATGATGAAAATGCGACGAGCTAGCTCCCCTACCTGGTGCGCCAAATGTCGTGGTGCTGCAAACCACGGCCGGGTGGCGGAAGGCACCCGCCCTAGCCCAGAGGGTGTGTACTCAGGGGGTAGCTAGTCTTAGATCGATCTCCCTTCAGAACACAAGAAACACAGCAGGATTTAGAGTGGTTCGGGCCGCCGGAGCGTAATACCCTACATCCACTGTGTGTTGTATTGCCTTCCCACAAGCGTGAGGAGGTGCGAGAGCTTGAGTCTGTATGGATCTTCCTGTGCACAGCGAGCGCCTCCCTTTTATATCTCAAGGGGGCGCGTACACAGTCGTTGGATCCCCGACAGGTGGGTCCAACGATGTAGTATAACCTAACGTACTGTTCATGCATTATGGCGTCGCAGGCAAAGGAGATCTTTCTCTTGGATTCCCTCGCCTGCTCCCGGAGCCCTTCGTCCATCATGTCCTAGCGTCGTCTTGTCAGGTCAGGCCCGTCGCAGCTAGTGACACCGCCCGTCACATTGCTTAAGCGGGCGGTGTAGCTTGCGGCGTAGGCGGCATGATGGAAAAGTGCCGTGCTGTCGTATCCGTTTAATGCTACAGGCGGGCTCTGCGCGGGCGCGGCTCAGGCGGCTGCACTGTGCTCCTTGGTAATACGCGGCGCGCAGCGGGGCCTGACAAAAGGCTGTCTTGTGTACCACGGCGGCAGAGCACGCCTTGTCTATCGCATTAAATGCGGTAGGTGGGCGAGTCTTCCTCCGGAAGGCTCGCGCACGATCCCACGCCTCCGGGACACGTGGCGGCTTCGGACCCCTACACGGTGAGGGGAGTCCGGACGGGCGTAGGAGGTCCCGGACCCCTCTGGGGGTCCGAGGCTTCGGCGGTCAGCTTGGAGCTTCCCTTCCATGGAGACACGTGGCGCCACCGGACCCATCCTCAGGCGGGGAACGGTCCGGGGCCGTTGGCCTGGTGAGGGAAAAGCCTGGCCTGTGGGGCCTGGCTACTCCGTCTCTCCCGCGCAGCTACGGATAACTACGCGGGTCCTGCTTTGCTGCAGTAAGAGTGGGTATCCCTGTTGCAGGGTACCGACAAGCTAGAGAACAATTCCACCTTGGACAAACAGTTGGAAGGGGCAATACTAAATGTTTCTAACCTACATGAGAAGCTCGAGAAGGTTCAGGCTGAAGCAGCTTGTCAAATTGATGACATGAGTACAAAAACAAAAGATCTGAAGAAGGCAATCAGTCTATTGTCTTCTGAAAAGATCAAGTTGGAGGAAGATCTGAAAATTATGGTTGAAGCATGCACAGTGAACATGTCATTTATGACAGAATTCGAAGATAGAGTTACACACAAAATTTCAGATCATAATGCAGGACTTGCAGTTCTCCACCAGAGCCTGAGAGGGGCCGTTAGCAGGTGTCAGAGGCTTCAGTATGCATATGATGAGGTGTCCTCAAGGGTGTCCCAGCTCGAGATACTTAATAGGAGTCAGATTGAGCAGATACATCAGCTAGAGGACAAACATTCAGAAACTTTGGACAAAAATCGACTTCTGGAAGAGGAAAAATTATCTGCAAATAAGGAGAACACAAAGCTACAAAAGCATGTCCAAGACCTTGAAGTTCAGCTCCAGCTAGCCAAGCAGAAGCTTAAAGTTACCGAGGCAGAAACTAAATGCAAAGAAGATAGCTATGCGGCGGCGGAGGAGACATCACAGGCAAAGATCCATCATCTTGAACAACTAGTAAAACAGTTTTCTGGAAAAGTCAGCTTGCTGGAAGAAACTCTCATGCAAGTAAAAGGAAATGCCGAGTCAGGGGTTTCCAAATTGGCTGACAAATTGAACGAGATAGAAACACTCTTCAGTCAGAGTTTTGCGCTCTTTATTGACCGTTCATCTGCATGTGGCGAAGAGCTTAAGGTCCTGAGGAAGAAGATGCACGATCATCTTGACGAACAGAAAGAACTCGTCAAGGAGAATGATGAGATGGCTGCTAGGCTGAGAGAGAAAGAAAAGTTGGTGTCCGAAATGGCGAAGAATGCAGCAGAAGCAGAAGCGAAGATGGTCCAGCTCGAGAAGACGGTGACAGAGAAAGAAGAAGAGCTAGCAGCTAGAGTGCAGGAGAAGAGAGAAGCCATTAAGCAGCTCAGCGATACGATTGTTTACCACAAGAACTACAGCAACGATCTGGTGCGCTACATCCGCAGTCACAATCGCCCTCGCCTCCCATTCTGTATGTAAATCTCAATGTCAGTAAACGATGTAAAGGTTCCATTGCTGCTGCGAATTTTGGCAGAAAGGATAGCGCTGCCATTTTTCTTATGTACCATATTTAGTGCTGAAATACTATCTGGAAGTAGCAATACTTAGTGGCTTGTGCATTCTATTAGCAGAGGGGACTGCTGCAGTAATTATTTTTATTCATTCCAACCTTATCTTGTTACTGGAACTGTCAAAGTGCCATCCGAGTCATTGCCACATCTTTTAGTTGTTCATAGCAGATTGCAGGATTATCAATTGCACACTTCAACAGTTTTGATTTAGATTTGTCCCCTGCAAATTGACCATGCATTGTAGTTTATCTTGCACTTTGCTTGTCTTGGAGTTTTTTCTCTCTCCAAAAGATGGCTAAAAGATCTCTGAAAATACATCAGCAGATCCATTGTTGGCTGTATTCTGTAGAAACCTGCAGGCTGCGTTTATTATGATGTCATTCAGTTTTGCCACATCCCAGCTGTTAATCATCGTTTTTTTCTTTTGCCCCCAAGGGACGCCTAATCATCAAGGATGGCCTCTCTGTGAACGCACACAAATCTGCTTTACATACACTGTTACTCTGCTAGTCTGTTTCATTTTCTTCTGCTGTAGCGATGTTTGACAATGTGAGAAAATTCTGGAGAAGCAGCTTTTACACCTGCAATTGGGTTGGGAATGCGGCCATCGGCGGACCGAGCGGCGAAGCGGCGGTGGGGCACACAGTCGCAGTGCCGGGAGAGCGAAACGGCCGCGTGAGTGAAGCGGGTAGATGCATACCAGGGAGGGACGCGAGCACGCGATGGAGGCGGCCGGGGAGCGGAGCCTGGCGAATGGCGATGGCGAGGCGAACAGGGCAACCGGCGGCTCCGTCGCTTGCTTTTTTTTTCTTTTTTTTTGACACACACACCCGTGCGCGTGCGGGCCAGGCAAGCCCATAGTTGCGAACAACAAGAGCGGCAGAAAAATGGCCCATTTCTTCTAAACAAAGGAGTACATGGCCCATATCCTCAAAAAAAATGAAGGCCCATATCTCTTTCCAAAGACTGATTAGGTGCGAATTAAGTTGAACGGTTTTCAGTAGAACAATTATTTCTGTAAGGAAATTTTTCCGATGAACACGTGTAGTCTGGAGCACTACCAATACTCTTTTGCTGCATCTCTCCCAGTCTATGTATGCATCTATCTCACGTAAGGGTCTTTCTGAACTTGGTTTATCTGCAGGTGATCTGTCTACAGCTGACGACGAGTGATGATGATAAGCTACTGTACTACTGTCGATGAACTGGTCGTCTGTACTCCGTTAGCTTGCTTGGCTGCGTCCTTCTATGTCTGTGTTTAGATTCGCGAAAAACTGGTAAAAAAATCACATCGGATGTTGTAGTATACTGTAGCACTTTTCGTTTGTTTGTGATAAATATTGTTCTATTATAGGCTAACTAGGCTCAAAAGATTCGTCTCGCAATGTACATCAAAACTATGCAATTAGTTTTTTTATTTACCTACATTTAGTACTCCATGCATGGATCATTTGCTATATTTAATGTTTCGATGTGATTTCGATGTAATGGAAAATTTGGAAAGTTTCGATGTGATTTCGATGTAATGGAAAATTTGGAAAGTTTGGAGGAATGAGAGGGAAGTGAACACAGCCTATTCTTAATTCTCTCCCTTTTTTCTTGTATTGAGCTTTGACTGGCCATCTCTGAAATAGGAGAGGCATAAGGACAATCCCAACTCAAGACACTACCAGTGGTTTCTATACTTGCCATGTCATATAGACACTACTCATAGAAACTACATTCCCAACGGATAATTTCTTCAAAAGAAATTGCTATCCAATTATATCTCTTCTCTCTCTTTTCCCTCTCAAATCTTATCTTCTTTTGTCTTGGTTTTCGTGTAGACATGGTTTCTTGTATAAGATCTAGTTTCTTCATCTTTTACCTTCTCTCCTCATTAACTCTCTTGCCACCTCAGCTTTTTGCTTATATGATAATATATTTAATGCTATGAAAACTAACTGAGTTGTAGGATTGGGACTGCTCTAATGACACATGGTTCACTTGCTCGCTCATCATTCTTACCGGAACCACCCAACAGTCCACGGAGACACGTCTCCGTCTCCGTCTCCCATCAGCATTCAGCAAGCTAAGGGGGTGTTTAGTTCATTTTGCAAAATTGTGTAAAGATGTAAAGAGGACATTTGAAATACTAAATGAAGTCTATTTGCAAAACTTTTTGCATAGATGGGTTGTAAATCGCGAGACGAATCTAATGATGCTAATTAATCCATGTTTAACTAATAATTAGCGGATGGTTACTGTAGCATCACTGTTGCAAATCATGGGTTAAGTAGGCTCATTAGAATCGTCTCGCGATTTACAGCCCATCCATGCAAAAAGTTTTGTAAATAGACTTCATTTAATACTTCAAATTAGCAAGATTCTGTTTCACTTTAATGCGTTTACGGCTTTTTTGTAAAAACCTGTAAAGATCTAAACAGGGCCTAAGCACCCGTGGAAGAATCTCACCCCACGGTTAATAATTAAGTTAGCTGAGCTGGCGGTCTAACCAACCAGTAACGAGTGGTCGCTGGTACCCCCCAAGACGTGCTTTGACTGCGTAGAGTAACTCGATCCAGGGTCCGCCCTCCTGGCCGTGGCTGGTTCACGTCGTGCGTGATGACAGCACTGACAGGGCCACTCTGGGCAGTGCTGCTGCATGAGTCCACCGTACCGGTTCCTGTCGCCTGTCGGCCTCGAGCCAATTCTCTCTCTCTCGCAGTTTTGTTTGGTCTGACGATTTACTTCTCCGCGATGAGTTTGTAGCGGGGGTATTTTCTTTGCTTGGCTCGCGCGCCTCGGTCTCGGTCCACGGGCTCCCGGAGACGGAGACTGGTCTCTGTCCACGATCAACGCAGTCTAGAAGCCATACACCATGTTCTAGAAGCCATATACAGTGCGCATGTCAGCATGTAAACCCTAAACCCTTCCTGACAAGCACTTCAACTTTGGAATGATAGTCCGAATAACCTTCTCCATTAACGAAATATAGTTGCTTTCCCCTTTTTTTAGCTAGATAGTATTTTTGTAGCTTTAATTTCCCCTTTTTTTGCAAATAAACTCCTTCTGTCCTATAATAGGAGATCGATTATTACTCCCTCCTGTTTCATCCAAAAATTGATTTCTAACACTCAATTACCATCAGCTACTATAGCTGACAAACAACAAGGAAAAATAAGTCTCCCCTCTGCCACTCGCTGAAAACTCTCGGAAAAACTGCTAAATCTTATGGCGAGCGCCGACATCTTTCATATATGAATAAAGTATAGGCAAAACACATCCTGAATTTTTTATTTAATCTTTTTTTTCGAAAGCTGCGGATTGATTTTTGAATTGATAGAGAGGCCTATCTAGAGCTGTACAATCTTTTGAACCAGCTGCGTATAGTACGCGTCTGTATCTCCAACCGGCGCGTCACTCTTGCCAGCAGGGCCCAATCCATATGCATGGCACACTACTCAATCTTTCTTCGTCGCGGATCTGCGGACGGGATCAAAGCTGAGAGCAGCCGGCGACGGCGACGGTAACGGGAGGAAAGCGAGCCGTGCGCAAGAGCCCAAAACTGCCGTAAGCCCGCTGACGCTATCGCGCACAAATTCCGCGAGAGAAAACGACTCGAGTGATCAACGACCAGTAGCTACATCAGTAGCAGGAGCTAGGTAGCTGCAGCGACGTGGTAAAAGATATAGAGGTCATGCACATCGATCGGCCCGGCCGGGTCTCTCAGGCTCTCAGCTCGTGTGTGTTGGAGAACATGTCAAAAAAGTAGCTAGGAAGAAAACGCGTGTGATTTTTCTCTTAGCTACTCGCCATGGATATTTACATTTACTGTGTCTGTGTGTTCTCGACCTCTCTTTCGTGACGAGGTGCGTACGCTTGCTAGCGTTGATGTCGATCACGCGCGCGCCACCGGCACTCATCATTATCATCGTCTTCTCAAGACGTGCGTTACGGTGCAGGAAAGTCATGCTTGTTAAGTTCTTCCCGGAGCATAGCAACATCGATCGTCTTTCTTCTCCGCGGATCGGACGCGTGAGGATTGTGTTATTATTCTCCCCGATCTTATGAGAGATCGAGCTGTGTAGCGACATCCTGAGGAGGAGATCGAGTCTCGATCGGGATCGATCGACTAGCTAGCACGTAGAGCCCACCACGGTTCCATGGCCGCCGGCCGGCTGGCCCGCCCACAGCGAGACCAGCCCAGCCAGCGCCCAGCGCTCACTGTTACGAGCGAGCGCGCATCGTGCTGTGCTACCGTGTCGCCGCCGGAGCAGCGTGCGTGTTGAACGTGCTGCGGCGGCGGCGAAGCTAGCCGGCCGCCTTCCAAATGCAAGCGAACACAGCTACGGATCGAGATGCCTAGCTAGTGCCTGCTGCCGTACGGGCGCTGTCGTGCCAACCACGGCACCAGCAGCCACAGAGATATACTACATGATCTCGCGTCGCTGACGGGATGACATCCCGGACAGCATCTCTCGCTGCGTCCGGTCTCGCTCATGGCCTGGTCGGGGAAACGAAAGTGACCTGTCTGTCCTCTCCCCGCACTCGCTGCTAGCTGCAGTGCTAGCTGTGTGCTGGACGTTGTGGGTCAGTAGCTAGCTAGTCCAGGTCCGGGCCTCCGAGCTGATGATCCAGCCGCCATGGCGGCCGGCCAGCTGTTGTTGGATACTTGGAGCTGGACTGGACTCGAGCTCAAAGCAAGCTGAAGGGTTTTTGCTAGGAGTCACAGCGGCAGACCGTACACCGTACATCTCAATTATCATGGCTTGTAGCACTAGTCTGGGTGCCGTCTTATCTTGTGTGGAATCTTGGCCGAAGCTGTCGCTGTTAGATAACTAGACAATTTTCGGTATATTTTAATTTCAAATATTACTAGCAATTTCATGGGATAAATGGGTGATAATATGTGAATAAGATATGTGCATGTGTTCACGTTATTCTTACTAATAAGCATGAACAAAAAGTTAAACCAGAATAGGTTTAGAGTGTACCCTAAGGCGGGACCAGTGCCGAAGGCACCGGTTGCGCCGTTACCAGCTGGAATAGACATGCTATTCGACTGGTCTTGCCTGAAGTAGCCGAACGATGTCGATGCAGGAAGAGGTTCGCAGTGCAGTCCCACGAACGGTCACCAGGAAGCAGACGAAGTAGTCGTTCGTTCACGCCGGAAAGTAGACGAAGTAGTCGTTCGTTCACGCCGGGAAGTAGACGAAGTAATCGATCAGGGAGCGAGCAAACGCGTCAAGACGCTCCCCAAAAACCTGATTGCCCGCGTCCCGTGCAGGACCTTCAGCGAGCAGAGGTTCCGGAGGCCTGCTCTCGCTAGAGCTGTGCGCGCAGCACTAGCGATGGGAACGGCAGAAAGCAGCAGAGGGAGAAGGGAGAGGTCTCCTAAGCAGGAGTACCTGGATCAAGTGCTGAAGTGTATGTTGATGAGAGGAGGAATGGGTGGTTTATATAGGCGTGGAGGTGCCTCAGGTTCAACGAACCTGGACGTCGTAAAGAGCTTTGATGAGCGGCAGTTACTGGTGTGATTCTCCAGTCATTACTGCCAACGTTTATTCTCTGTTTTAATGCTTTTAACAGCAAAACATTCTTCTCATCTCAGCACATCATGTCGCACCGCACCTGCACGTCACGTTCGGCCGCGCATGCGCACGCACACGCGCCCGCACCGCCTGTCCGTCCGGCCGTGCCTCGCCTCGCCCACGCCCACGGCCTCGGCCTCGGCCGGCCTGGCCCGACCCGGCGAGGCGAGCGAGCGCGCACGCGTGTGGTTCACCGACCTCCTCTTACCGGCTTCACAAGTGATGTACATGAAGTCCACCCTTTAAGTCGGTTGAGATCCTCCTCAAATTCTGGTACGGAATTAAGCAATTGATTCCCTAGCATTTAATAGTGGGCTTTAAATTCTTTTATTGTATTGATTAAAATAAATGGGCCAAGCCCATAATTCCAACAATCCCCACCAAGAAATTCAAGCCACACTAGAAATGCCCTCATTCCCTCATTGATATACCAGTATTTGACAGAGACTGTTAAGTTGAACTTCCATCTAGGACAAAAGCTACACTTATTCACAACTGTACAATGGACTATGCCTTGAATTGTCAGTCTTGTGCAAACAAGTTTGACCAGAGCCCTACACTGGTACTAGGCTACAAAAGCATCCCCGCGGTTTGGAGCTTATAAGTCATACTCCAGGCCCTTCATGAGTTTCTAGAGAATACCTAGTTCTCATAGACCATGACTAGTAGTCAGACTCATATAGGTGTGTTCCTTTCAGATGTTCTGTAGGACAACATCTTTGTTTCAAGAAAACAACTCATTTGTTTTAAAGAAACCACCTGGAACACATTAAGGTATAGATCAACCTGCCATACAGATTAAAGAGAAATGCACCTTATACACGGAATGAGCCCTTTTCACAAAGGTTCTCTTCTCTTAGTCAGACTTTAGTTTGTTTCACCATCCTAATTCACGGGATCTCCGATCACATAGGACATATTTCCACTATAGAATGACTCACGTGGGTCTCAAGCCCAATTCCATAGATGCATTGTCTATCACATTTCGTGAAAGACCCTTTGTAAACTGATCTGCCAGATTTTTAGCCGTCTGAACATAGTCCAGGGCTATAACTCCGGAGTTTCTCAATTTTCTGACAGATTTCAACCGCCTTTTCACATGTCTAGATGACTTCATGTTATCCTTTGAACTGTTCACCTTGACAATCACCGTTTGATTGTCACAGTTCATTAGAATTGCCGGTATCGGTTTTTCAACTATCGGCAAGTCCATAAGGAGCTCACGAAGCCACTCAGCCTCAACAGTATCAGTATCTAATGCTGTGAGTTCTGCTTCCATAATTGACCTCGTTAAGATGGTCTGCTTGCAAGACTTCCAGGAAACAGCTCCACCACCAAGTGTAAACACATATCCACTTGTGGCCTTTATCTCATCAGCATCAGAAATCCAGTTTGAATCACTATATCCTTCTATTACCCTTGGGTACCCGGTGTAGTGAATTCCATAGTTCATTGTCCCCTTTAGATAGCGCATTACTCTTTCAAGAGCCTTCCAATGATCATCTCCCGGGTTTGAAACAAACCGGCTCAGTTTGCTTACAGCAAACGAGATGTCAGGTCTTGTAGCACTAGCTAAATACATCAATGAACCAATGATCTGAGAATATCTCAGCTGATCTCGCATTATCCTTTTCTTCTTCCTAAGAATTAAACTGGCATCATATGGTGTTGAGACAGGTTTATAGTCGCTATAACCAAAGCGACTTAACACCTTCTCCACATAGTGAGACTGTGTAAGAATCACCCCACCATTGCTCTCTTTTACCAGCTTTATATTAAGGATAACATCAGCTTCTCCCAGATCCTTCATCTCAAAACTTTGAGATAAAAACTCTTTGACTTCCTTAATCACATTAAGGCTAGTGCCAAAGATCAGTATGTCATCCACATACAAGCACAAAATCACTCCTTCAGCCCCACCATAGCGATAGTACACACATTTGTCAGCTTCGTTCACAACAAAGCCAGCAGACGTCAAAATTCTGTCGAACTTTTCATGCCACTGCTTAGGCGCTTGCTTGAGACCATATAAAGATTTCAACAACTTACAAACCATTCCTTCTTGACCCTTTGATACAAACCCATCTGGCTAATCCATATAGATCTCCTCTTCTAATTCTCCATTGAGGAAAGCCGTCTTAACGTCCATCTGATGAACGAGAAGACCATAAGAGGCTGCCAGGAAAGTAACACTCGAATTGTGGTCAATCGGGCAACTGGTGAATAAGTGTCAAAGAAATCTTCTCCTTTTTGGGTATAACCCTTGGCCACAAGCCTAGCTTTGTACTTTTCAATAGTACCATCTAGCCTAAGCTTTTTCTTGAACACCCACTTGCATCCAACCGGTTTACATCCATAAGGACGTTCAACGACCTCCCAGGTTTCATTAGACATAATAGAATCCATCTCACTCCTTACTGCTTCCTTCCAATAGTCAGCATCAGGAGATAAATATGCCTCTTCAATGGTTCTGGGTGTATCATCTATGAGGTATACAATGAAATCATCATCAAAAGACTTTACAGTCCTTTGTCTCTTGCTCTTTCTCGGAGCATCATTGTTATCCTCCTCAGGATTTTCCACAAGTGTATGTTCATTGTATTCTATCGGCTCAGCAGAGCAATCATCCTCGATGAACTCTTGCCTAGATGAACTTGTTTCATCTCTCATGGGAAAAATGTTTTCAAAAAATATAGCATCTCTAGACTCCATTATAGTACCAACATGCATGTCAGGTACTCCAGATTTCACTATTAAAAATCTATACCCAACGCTGTGAATAGCATAACCTAGAAAGATACAATCCACAGTTTTATGTCCAAACTTACATTTCTTGGTTATTAGCACACTCATTTTTTCCAAACAACCCCATGCACGTAAGTATGAAAGTGTTGGCCTTTTCTTCTCCCATTACTCGAATGGTGTTATCTCTTTATTCTTTGTAGGAACACGGTTTATGACATGACATGCAGTCAATATAGCCTCACCCCACCATTCCTTGGAAAGTCCCGCTGTATCTAACATGGCGTTAACCAAATCCGTTAGAGTGCGGTTCTTTCTTTTGGCAACTCCATTTGACTGAGGTGAATAGGGAGGCGTCCTCTCATGAATAATACCATGTTCCTCGCAGAATAAAGTAAATAAATTTGAGAAGTACTCGCCACCACGATCTGACCTAACTCTTTTGATCTTTCTCTCAAGTTGGTTTTATACTTCAGCTTTATAGATTTTAAAGTAGTGTAAAGCTTCATCTTTTGACTTCAACAAATAGATGTAACAAAATCTAGTACTGTCATCAATCAAAGTCATGAAATATCTTTTTCACCTTTTGTCAACACTCCATTCATTTCGCACAAATCGGAATGAATTAATTCTAAGGGTGCCATGCTCCTCGCCTCCGCGGCCTTATGAGGCTTGCGAGTTTGTTTTGATTCAACACATACATGACACTTAGAATTTTTGACAAAAGTAAATTTTGGAATTAAACTCAAATTAGCTAAGCACATCATACAACCAAAATTAACGTGACAAAGCCTCGAATGCCAAACATTTGTTTTATCAACGTTAATAACATTGTATGCAACTTTATTACAAACATCTGACAAAGAAAGACGGAACAAGCCTCCGCTTTCATAACCTTTTCCAACAAAAATACCAAATTTAGACAAGATACATTTATTGGACTCAAAGACTAATTTAAAACCATCTCTACACAATAGAGAGCCGCTGACTAGATTCTTCTTGATGGTAGGGACATACTGCACGTTCTTCAGCTGCACGGTCTTCCCCGAAGTAAACTTCAGATTTACCGCACCAACACCAAGAACACGCGCATGCGATCCGTTCTCCATCAGCAAGGAGGAAGTCCCGCCGTTCTGGTAAGAAGAAAACAAAGAAGCATCAGCACAAACATGAATATTAGCACCAGTGTCAACCCACCATTCGGGTGAACAAAAAACTGAAAGTTGTAGGTAATAAATTACCGTACCCCGATGTTCCTCCAGGCTCGCTAATGGCCATGTTGGCGGAGTCGTTGCCTTTGCGGTTCGGGCACTTTGCAGCAAAGTGTTCCGTACTAGCGCACCCATAGCAAGCTCCCTTCTTCTTCTTCTTCTTCTTCTTCTTCTTCTTGAAGGTGGTTGTCTGCTTAGTCTTTGGTTGGTTCTGCATTGGCTTTTTCTTGTTCTTGTTGGAGTTGTTCTTCTGAACAAGATTGGCGCTAGAAGCACCAACAACTCCTTTCCCATGTATGTCCTTTGCTCTCGCCTTCTCCTCAACATCAAGAGTCCCTATGAGTCCATATATGGTGAACTCCTGTCTCTTGTGTTTTAGAGAAGTAGCAAAGTCCCTCCAAAAAGGTGGCAGCTTAGAGATAATACCTCCGGCCACAAATTTATTGGGTAACACACATGGGGACTCTTTGCTACAATTTTTGAGATCTTTTGCCAGAGTATGTATTTCATGAGCCTGTTCCACCACAGAACGGTCTTCGACCATCCTATATTCAAGGAACTACTCCATCGTATACAATTTACTGCCGGCGTCAGACACTCCATATTGAGCCTCAAGAGCATCCCACAACGCTTTGCCAGTTGGCAGCCGGACATAGGAATCCACCAGGTTTTCACCGAGAACACTAATGACCAAGCCTCGAAAGAGGGTATCAGCCTCATCGAACGCACTCCCTTCCTCTGGAGTGAACTGTTCAGGCTTACCCTCTTTTACATGGATCACTCTCGATATTGTTAACCATAGTATAAGCCGCTCTTGCCAACGTTTGTAATTTGAACCATCAAAAGGTGGTGGTTTGATTGATGCAGCAAAGCTAGATACCGAAAGCCTATTAACAAAATCAGGTTTTTGGATTGTTAGATAACTAGGCAATTTTTGGTATATTTTAATTCCAAATATTACTAGCAATTTCATGGCATAAATGAGTGATAATGTGTGAATAAGATATGTGCATGTGTTCATGTTATTCTTACTAATAAGGATGAACAAAAAGTTAAACCAGAATAGGTTTAGAGTGTACCCAAAGGCGGGACCAGTGCCGGAGGCACCGGTTGCGCCGTTACCAGCTGGAATAGACATGCTATTCGACTGGCCTTGCCTGAAGTAGCTGAACGATGTCGATGCAGGAAGAGGTTCGCAGTGCAGCCCCACGAACGGTCACTAGGAAGCAAACGAAGTAGTCGTTCGTTCACGCCGGGAAGTAGATGAAGTAGTCGATCAGGGAGCGAGCAGTCGCGTCAAGATGCTCCCCAAAAACCTGATTGTCTGTGTCCCGTGCAGGACCTTCAGCGAGCAGAGGTTCCGGAGGCCTGCTCTCGCTAGAGCTGTGCGCGCAGCACTAGCGATGGGAACGGCTGAAAACAGCAGAGGGAGAAGGGAGAGGTCTCCTAAGCAGGAGTACCTGGATCAAGTGCTGAAGTGTATGTTGATGAGAGGAGGAAGGGGTGGTTTATGGGTGGTTTATACCTGGACGTCGTAAAGAGATTTGATGAGCGGCAGTTACTGGTGTGATTCTCCAGTCATTACTGTCAACGTTTATTCTCTGTTTTAATGGTCTTAACAGCAAAACGTTCTTCTTATCTCAGCATATCCCGTCGCACCTGCACCGAACCGCACCGTCCGGCCGCGCCTCGACCACGGCCCGGCCCGGCGAGGCGAGCGAGCGCGCGCGTGTGGTTCACCGACCTCCTCTTACCGGCTTCACAAGTGGTGTACATGAAGTCCACCCTTTAAGTCGGTTGAGATCCTCCTCAAATCCCGGTACGGAATTAATCAATTGATTCCCTAGCATTTAATAATGGGCTTTAAATTCTTTTATTGTATTGATTAGAAGAAATGGGCCAAGCACATAATTCCAACAGTCCCAATGGTGGCTGCGTGCCTACGACGATCCAAGCTGCTGCTTCCAAGGCTACTGTTCTGTGTTATCGCTTTCGCAAACCAAAAAAATTAAAGGCGCTACTGTGATCATGAACGGCTAGTAGATTTTGAGGAACACGAGTGCCAATTATTGACAAGTGTGGTAATATATGACCGGCTCCAGCCTCCAGAACCTCGTGCCAATTAGGCAAGCTACACAACAATCCACGCAGCTCATGAGTTTCATCTATATCTACGTTCACCTGAACTCAAAATAACGGAGAAGAAGAAAGAGAGATTCTATTTTGCAACCGATCCACCAAAGTCCTTACTAGATGGATGTGGACTATTGAATCCGGTTCCGATAGCGCACCTCTTTGTTCTTCCGCCGCAAGCCTCTCGTCTTCTCCACAATGATACAATCTAACTTTATCACTCTCATGGTCACTCATTTGCCGTTCACCTCTTTACAGCTCTAGTGACATCTCCGCCACACCGAGTCGGTGACATCAAGCCATCAGTTATATGTAGGGGTGCAAATTAGTGACCCTTAGATATACCTCCAACCCTCTTTGCTTCAAAATCTTGTACTAGTTGTACTACTTCAAAATAAAATCTCATTTTGGAGAAATAGTACAAGCAGTACAAAATTTTGAAGTAAAGAGAGTTGGAGGTGCACCTATGAGTCACCAATTTATACCCCTAGTTATATGTCTCTCGCAACAGCCACCAGCCTGCATCCCCTTCATGTCGCACTATCAAGCAGACGCCCCATCCATGCATCCCTCACTCCATCTAATAAGCCTATAGCTAGAAAACATATTCCTACTACCAGGCCAAAACCCCTCCCTAAACCCTAAGTCAGGAAGAAAGGGTCGTTCGCGCGTGTTAAAACCGCATCGACGGCAAGGAAGTGCAGTTTGATGAGCAGTGAAAGGGAAGAGGTAGGTAATTACTCCTCCTACACATCAGTAGAGGGCCATCAGGAGCACGATCAGCAGCACTTACACCAAAAGAGCGATCCAGCTGAGGGGGAACCAGTCAAAGTGTGCACTGGTGACTGGACTAGCAACATCTCAAAATCTCGGTGACCAAAGACCGGTCCATCCAAAACCGTTGAACGCTAGTGATGAGTGGTAGACACAAGGTCCTTCTAAACCCCTAGAAAAGAAAAAACCCCTTTCCGTTTGGTCCAGTCAAAGCTCATACTCTTCCACCTGACAGGCGAGCTCAGACGCTGACGCCTCTCGATCCCCTCCTCCTCTCTATAAGAACCCCCCCACTTGCTGTTCTCCGATCCACTCTACCGATCATCACCTCGACGGCACACACAGCCGCCAAGAATTAAGACACGTAGGAAACTAGCAGCAGTGAAGAAGTGAACATTGAGGGAGTGAGTGAGCTTGCTGCCTGCCTGCGATGGAGGGCATGTCGGAAGACAAGTGCGCCCTGGTGGCGGAGCTGGTGCGGGTGCTGGAGATGGTGAGGCAGCTGGAGGCGCACACGGCGGGCCAGCAGGGCGGCGCGGCGGCCGGAGGGGAGCAGCGGTGCCGGGCGCTCGTGTGCACCATGCGCGACTCCATCGACAGGGCCGTGCACATGGCCATGTCCTGCTGCGCCGCCGGCGGGCAGCCGGAGTCGCCGCCGTCCGGCGGGGACGGCGGCAGCCCGCGCAGCGCCGGGTCGGACCAGGCCGGCGACTTCCGGGGCCGCGGCAATGCGGCGGGCCAGTGCAAGAAGAGGTAACAAAATCCTCCTAGCTGATCGTTGAAGCTACGCACGCGCGCGCTGGCGCTGTGTGTGATGTGATTATGTGCGGTGACGGAACGCAGGAAGACGCTGCCGAAGCGGAGCACCCAGGTGAGGGTGAGCGCCGTCCAGGACGTCACCCCCCTCGACGACGGCCTCAGCTGGAGGAAGTACGGCCAGAAGGACATCCTCGGCGCCAAGTACCCAAGGTCAGCGCCGCCGCCGCCCGCCGCCACCTAACTCTCCTCGCCTCGCGAACGCCGACGACTTTTTCAGCCGCGCTGCGCACGCACGCACGGGCGACGCTGACCCTCTCACGAGAGTGCGTGCGTTCCTGCTATCTTGGTCACTGGAAGTCTCTGGAACTGATCTCCGAGGCTCCAATTCTTGTTGCAGAGCCTACTTCCGGTGCACGCACCGGCGCACGCAGAGCTGCAACGCGAGCAAGCAGGTGCAGCGCACGGACGGCGACCCGCTGCTCTTCGATGTCGTGTACCACGGCTCCCACACGTGCGCCCAGGCACAGCACCAGGGCGCCGCCGCCGCGCACCCCGGCGGAGGCAACCAGGGGGCCCAGACGGCCTCCCCGGGGTTGCTGGAAGCGGCAGCAGGGCCCGTGCTGCCGTTCTCGCTCCCCTCCAACGCGCCGGCGGCGGGCGCCGACGACGCCGGCGGCAGCCGTCTCCCGGGCGGCGGCGCCGGCGCCCGTGCCACCGCGTCCCCTTTCGTGTCCCCGGCGACGACGCCGGAGTGCCTGGCACGGGAGGACGTGCCGCATCACGACGCTGAGCTCGACTCCACCACGAACTCCCCGATGACCATGGCGGAGATGGACTTCATGTTCCCGCTGGACACCGCCGATTTCTTGGAGAACCCGGACAGCTACTTCTGAGCAAGAATTCGACCTGCCTGTAGCGCCGCGAAACCCAATAGGTAAAAGCATTGTTTTAAATAGTCCGCTATAGTCTCGTTACAGCTCCGCTATAGCTTATTTAGAGGATTCCCGCTACGCTATTTGTATTTGTGCCGCTATGACAGCTATGACCGCTAAATTGGGCTATAACTGCGCTAAATGACGTAGCTATAACACCACTATAGCCTTATCCTTAGCTTAGTGCTATTATTTTGGTGTTTTGGACAACTGAATATTTGATTGTATGAATTTTATTATATTGTCAACTTAAGTAATGTTCTCGTAGCTCTAGAAATATAGTTATGTTTATGAAATTCGCTAATTATTATGTTTTGTATATCTATTACTTGTATTTTTCATGATTTAGTAGTAAACCGATATTTGCCATAGCCCGCTATCGCTTCCGCTATAGCCTCTTAGCCTCGGAAAAAAATGCCGCTATTTGCTATAACCCGCTATTTAAAATCATGACTAAAAGCCACCACCGGGCCCGGAGGAACCAACAAGTTAAACTCTCCTAGTAGCTCTCACTGTATAATCTTCCCTATATATAGCATTCTGTAATGCGGGTAGCCAGATACAGCATAGATTAAATCGAAGGGCTTTCTTCCAATCCCCACTGCAAGGCAGCTTGAATCTCTGAATCTTGCCACTATGCTTCTTGCACCGGCCACCGGCCTAATCGTGATTTCCTCCATGGCTGCCGTCTGCGTGATTTCCTCCATGGCTGCCGTCTGCAGCCGAGCGAGGCGCAGATGATGATGTGGCCAGTGGTCGATCGCGAGATCCCTCGATGGGACATGCCACGATTTGATCCACACGAAGTCGCGGACAAATCACACACATGTGTCCTCAGTCCTGACGGACCCGATGTCTGAATGTTCCTTTTGGATAAGTGAGTGATCCAGGTCGTGCTAGCAGCAAATGCTCCGTTCAGTGTCAACGTCCTGTCGCCGCACGAAGAATCACACTTGCCCTCGCCCGCAGGCTACTGACCGGCCCTGGCGCGCGACGACAGCGGCGACAACGACCGCCGGCGCCGGACGCCGACGCTGCGGAGCCGGACACTGGTCGGGGGGCGGTCCTGCCTGCAGGACAGCCTTTTCGGAAAGGGCGAGGTACAGTATTGTGGACAAGAGACTTGGATTTGGTTTTGCTTGCTGCGGGTAATCGATCGTCATCGTGCGACGCAAGTGTGTGACAGGGATGTATAGAATGTACAAGCAGCGCGCCATGGATCACGCATGGGCTTGTCCTACGATTATAGCAAGAAAAGGCTACCCATATATTGGTGACCATGGAGCCAGGACAAAGCAGCTGATGTTACACCCTTTTGAAATTGTACTGTAGTGATGTACAATAAAGAGCCTATTGTATTTTTTGAAAGAGAGATTTTATTACTCATATAGAAATATCATCAGTGCAGTCCGGAGCAATGTTTTGCTCCACACATTCAGTGAACATCCAACCATGGTCCTCCACAATGTATATCTTAAGTGATGCCCGGAGCTGAGAGAGAGGATTGAAACACCACTTTCTACGATGTGGCCAGCGACGACGATGCCAGGAATTTTGGGAGCGATGCACCTACTTGCACCAATGCCTGAGCATGCAGATCATAGATTGGATTTTTTATTTCATTTGTGGGGCCCACGAGTGGTACATGCAAGGTGTGAAGCTAATTTCCAACCAGTCTACGTGGATTTAAAAAAAGTTTCAAGCACTACTACTACACTGTGGTGGGCCCTTGCATTCCTCTCCAATCTTGTTGCGGCGAGAGAGCATCTGTGGACACCCTTGCTTCCCGTACCGCTCGCTGTAGAGCATGAGCAGTGAGATGATGGGCACTTGGTATAGTTGGCAATTTGGCCCGATGTCCATAAGGCCCGAGACCCGGCCTAATTTAGCTCGATCCGAGCACGGCCCGGGCCCGGTTATTATTGGGTTCCGGGCAGCACAGGCCCGATACTCGGGCCGTGCTTGGGCCTCACTGCCGGCCCGTGGACGCGTTCAGGCACGGCTCGAAAATAGACGGCCCGATGAGTAGCACGATAGGCCCGTTTAAATACCATGTCATCCTATTATCAAACCTTATTTAAATATTTTTGGGCCGCCGGGCTGCCGGACTAAACGGGCCGGCCCGGCCCAATTAAATGAATTTCGGGCCGTGCCTGGACCGGCAATTCAGCTCATGGGTAGACACGACACAGCTCGTTAATACTTTCGTGCTTAAACGGGCCGTGCCTAAACGGGCCGGGCCTCCCGTTTGGCCACCTATAGCACTTGGGCTGTTGGGCAGTGGCTGGCCAGCGAGTTCAGAAGCTTGGTGATGTCCATTCAGTTTCTCGTATGTCAGGCGTGCTGCGGCCATTGTGTTGTGGTGGCTGTTGCTAGCAAATCCGTCGAAGTAGGCATCAGGTGCGAGTAGCAGGGTTTAATTTACCGACCGGTCCGGTCAAACCGGCGGGGTCCGGTACCGGTATACGGACCGGTTTGGCCAGAAACCGGTGGAAACCGGTCAAATTCAAATTCAAATTCAAAATCGCATGTTCAACCGGTTCTGACCGGTTTACCGGTCGGTTTGACTGGTAACCGGTCAAATTCAAATTTTTTTCTTTTTTGGTTTAAATTCAAATGCCCGCAAAGTATACTAAATAAATATTTGTATAATATATTTTAGTCTAAATAAACCATCCAACCCTCTTTTGGACTACTTTTCCATTGTATTTGTATATTTTTATATACACGTTTTTTTGTTTAACTTCAAATCCCCGCAAACTATACTAAATGAATGAATTTTTGAGAAAATTTGACACCATTAAATTCGTCGCACCTTGAAGTATGTTTAGGAATTTTTTAAGAATTTTTTATTTTTTTGAATTCAAATTCAAATTTTGAATTTGAGCCGGTTTGGTACCGGTCCAAACCGGAACCGGGCCGGACCAGTTTGACCGGTAACCAGTCAAACCAGACCGGTTCCCACCGGTTTGGGGAACCCTGGCGAGTAGTGGGCGTTCTTGCCGTTCTTGCACATGGCCCTTGATGAAGTAGTGGCGGAGGGGGCACTGCATCGACAGGCCGTTCACTCGCCGAGCTGCCATTGTGGAACGCGTGCTACTCATCAGTGGCAGCACTGACCAACAAGGTGTGTCTTGCCGCGCCTTGTTCACCGGCGCGGTTTTGCGACGGGGACGGCGGTGGTGGGCAACAAACGGTGCACATACATATTCTATGATCATGCGGTGCGGCGTTAGCTGGTAAAATTTATTGCGGTGGAACATGTCCATCCAGATTCGAGCCTTCGATTTATGTAGGTGCTCATATATTTTTTGGATTGTTGTTCACTGGTACATTTCTTTCCGTGGTTATTAGCGACATGCCCGTTGACATTGAGGTATAAATTTGTCCATTTCGAAGATTTGCCGGTTTAGTCTTTCAAAGATACTTATAGATGTAGGGTACATGCTCTACATGCTGTTAGACTATATGGATCGATTAGGCATAGATCTAGCAGGGTGTTCTTCACTAACTTGAATAAACAATGGGTGTTCTTGAGTACAAGAACGAGAGGGGGGGATGTGTAGACCAGAGGCTTCGGCGTTGTTGGCCATTGAGTCGGTGCGGTGGACGAAGTCGACGGCGAGCTTTGTGTAGCGGTGGTTGGCGGCGCAGGGGCGTCGACGTCGCAGCGGGAGGGGGGGTCGAGGTGGTCGGCCGGAGTCACAGACGAGGGACGTCGGAGTGGTGATGCAGAGGCGGCGGGACGGCGAGGTTGACAGCGCTTCCCGTCGCTTCAGCGCCCTCGCAGATCGGATCGCGAAATGTCAGTGGGTTTAGAGGACACGGTAAACTTTGGTATGCGTGCCTCTGGCCCCCACTCTTGCTTTTATTTGGCACTGCGCGATGGGGGCCCGTCAATCACGAGTTGATTGAGCGCCCCCCCCCCCCGATCAGGGCGCGAGATTTGGGGCTTGACCAACCGTTGGGCAGGTCAGAGATCAATACTAACATTCTCCCCTATGATCTCAACTTACTTTCTTACTACTCACATTCCATCCCATCATAGATAAACGCATAGAGCATGCCTCGTCACAATGGTTAATACCATTGGATTAACAGCCACAACGCACCTTTCTACTTAGAACAGAAACTTAACTTTTGGGCCCTTACTTTTCAGGAATCATAGGCCTTCTCTTAAACCCATTCCGGCTAAGTGTTCTCTGAACACATTAGGTGGGAGGCCTTTTGTGAGCGGATCCACTAACATCCTCTTTGTGCTTATATACTCAAGACTAATGGTATGATCCTAGATTTGCTCTTTAACAACATAAAATTTAATGTCAATATGTTTGGCAGCACCACTTAACTTGCTGTTATGAACGTAAAATACCGCAGGCTCATTGTCGCAGTACATCTTTAATGGTCTCTCTATACCGTTGACCACTTTCAAACCGGGTATAAATTTCTTTAGATGATGCAGTAATTGACTGTTTGAAGCTTTTTCACGATATAGCTCCACCTGCGAGAGTAAATACATAACCTGACGTGGATTTTCTATCATCTATATCTCCCGCAAAGTCTGAGTCTGAATAACCCTCTACTTGCAGGGAATCATCTCCTATATGTCAATATGAGGCCTTTTATGCCTTGCAAATACCGCAAGGTTTTCTTAACTATTTTCCAGTGTTCTATCCCCAGATTACTTTGGAATCTTCCAAGTACCCTGGTAACAAAAGCTAAGTCAGGGCGAGTACATACTTGAGCATACTGTAGGCTTCCTACAGCATAAGCATATGGTACCACTTTCATTTGATCTATCTCATACTGATTTTTGGGACACTGAAATTTCCCAAAATTATCGCCCTTGACTATAGGAGCAGGTGTTGGCTTACTCGCATGCATACCATATTTCTTTAGTACTTTTTCTAGGATGCACTCTGCGATAATCCTAAAACCCCTTTCTTCTATCTCGATGAATCTCAATTGCTAGAACAAATGATGCTTCACCGAGATCTTTCATATCGAACTTGGAGGACAAGAATTTCTTTGTCTCCTGTAGTAGATTAATATCACTGCTGGCAAGCAGTATATCGTCCACATACAGAATAAGAAAAATATATTTTCTGTTCTTAAACTTTTCATAAATGCAATTGTCCTCCTCATTTTCTTTGAACCCAAATTTTCTTATAGTTTCATCAAATTTAAATACCACTTTCTGGAGGCTTGCTTTAATCCATAAATAGATTTCTTTAGGGGGTATCCCATTCTTTCTTTTCCTTCCACGACAAAACCTTTGGGTTGTGCCACGTAAACATTATCATAAAGATTCCCGTTTAGGAACGCCGTTTTCACATCCATTTGATGCAACTCTAAGTCATAGTGTGCCACTAGCTCCATTGTGATTCTGAAGGAATCCTTACATGAGACAGGAGAAAATATCTCGTTGTAATCTATTCCTTCTCTCTGTGTGAAGCCTTTTGCCACAAGTCGCGCTTTATATCTTTCTACATTCCCTTTAGAGTCACATTTCGTCTTGTAGACCCACTTGCAGCCTACTGTTTTGGCTCCTTTAGAATTTTTTTCTAAAACCCATACATCGTTGGTGCTCATTGATCTCATCTCATCTTTCATAACCTCTAACCATTCATATGAGTGAGTGCTTCTTATGGCTTCTTCAAATGAAGTGGGATCACCCTCCATTTGAACTTCCTCGCTATTATAGACTTCATAATCGTCTGAAATAGCACGCTTTCTTACTCGTTGAGACCTTCTAGGGGCCTCGACTACTGGCACTTCTATCTGCACTTGGGACTGTTGTTCCTCCCCTTCATCTGCGGCAACTGGTTCTAACGGATTCTGAAGGACAGGTTTCTCATTCTCATTTATTGCCACAACCGGAGAACTAACAACAGGTGCTGGCACTACAGTATTCTGTACTGTTGGTGCAGCAACGACAGGTACAGAGAAAAAGGGTTCATGAATCATCGGAGTGGGCGCATAGACCCGCTTCTCCTCAAGATCAATTTCTCGTGGTACCATGCTCCCCCTGATCGTTTGTTCCTTCAAAAAGACAGCATGTCTCGTTTCTACAAACTTTGTGTCTATCTGGGCAGTAGAAACGATAACCTTTCGACTTTTCTAGATAGCCAATGAAATGACAACTAACTGTCTTAGGATCTAGCTTCCCAATGTTTGGGTTAAATACTTTCACTTCAGCTGGACAGCCCCACCACATGTAAATAATTTAATACGGATTTTCTCTCTGTCCATAACTTATACGGTGTTTTAGGCACCGACTTGCTTGGTACACGATTAAGAATATGGATGGTGGTTTTAACGCCTCCATCCACAAATTAATCGGTAATGTGGAGTAACTCATCATACTTTTCACCATATCCATTAAGGTACGGTTACGTCTTTCAGCTACTCCATTCTGCTGAGGTTCGCCTGGTGTAGAATATTGGGCTACTATTTCATTTTTCTGTAGAAACCTCGCAAAAGGTCCAGGAACTTGGCCATATGGGGTATGTCGACCGTAGTACTCACCTCCACGGTCGGATCTTACTATCTTTATCTTTAAGCTGTGCTGATTTTCTACTTCAGCCTTGAATATTTTAAATTTATCTAATACCTCTGATCTTTCTTTGATTGGATAAATGTAGCCATAACGCGAATAATTATCTGTAAATGTTATGAATGAATCATAACCGTCCACAGACTTTATGGGAAATGGACCACAGATGTCTGTGTGTACTATCTCCAACCCCCCCCCCCCCACACACACACAGTGTTTGGCTCCTTTCTTTATTTTTTGACATACTTTCCCTTAATGCAA
Source organism: Panicum virgatum (assembly GCF_016808335.1). Lineage (NCBI taxonomy): Eukaryota > Viridiplantae > Streptophyta > Magnoliopsida > Poales > Poaceae > Panicum > Panicum virgatum. Next base: position 42,268,639 of record NC_053140.1, on the reverse strand, counting down.
TCGATGCAATATTCTACATCTGAAAAGTTTAATGGATGGAGGATATTTTCTTTAATCAAACGCTCAATTCTTCCCCTCGAAATATGGCCTAAACGACAGTGCCATAATTTCGCTGACGTCTCGCTATCGCATCATTTGCGTTTATTCTTTCCATTCATAGATGAGGAAGACTCAGTATTGCACACAATATTACTATCATTGCATACAACATTCACATTCTCATGCACGGACAACATATAAAGTTTGTCTCGTCAGAAGGCGAGACCAACACACTTATTATTAAACTAAATCTCACATAGTTCTTTGCCAAAATGGCAATCATAACCATCATCCGCCAAACATGAGACTGAAATTAAGTTTCTAGACAAAGAGGGTACATAAAGATGAGTTTAGAGCCATTGCTTAAATCTAATGTGAGAACTCCAATTGCTTCAGCATCGGCTCTAACTCCATTGGCCACCTTAAGCCATCTTTCTCCTCTTTGTAGGGTCCTCCTCGTACTTATACCCTGTAAAGAATTGGCAACATGAACAGCTGCACCTGAGTCAATCCTCCAAGTAAATTTTTCATAACTAAAACACAAAGTTTCATCTATGAATGTAACTAAATCTTTCTCACCTTTCTTGAGGCAGTGTTTCAGGAATCCTGGGCAGTCTTTCTTTTGATGTTCCTTTGAGCGGCACCAATAGCACTCATCCTTTTCTGCAGGTGGCTAATCTTTTTTTTGGAGCCTTGTTGGGTGCATGAGAAGAGGAGCCTTTTTCCCACCGAGGTTTCCCCTGGGGTTTAGCGACCTTATCTTGAAAGTCCTTTTTCTTGATGTTGTGCTTCACAAAGCTGAGAGAGTCACCATGTGAAGCCTTAAGCCTAACCTCTTCTTGCACACACATAGCAATGAGCTTCTCCAAGTCCCACTGCTCTGGACTGATGTTGTAGTTAACAACAAAAGTCTCAAACTCTCTTGGCAAGGAAGCTAGAACCAAGTGGACAATGAAAGGAGCTGGAAGCTTCATTTCCACATGAAGCTTAGATGCCATGTTACTCATCTTCAGAATATGCTCTCTTATGCCCCCACCAATGTACTTGCTAACAACCAACCTCTGAATCAGAGTCTGAGCATAAGCTTTTGAAGAGCCAACAAATTGACTCTCCACTTTCTTGAGGTACTCAACTGCAGTGGGAGCATCTGGGATTGCTCCCCTTATGGTGTCCACTATGGAGCCCTTGATAACCATCAAGCACTTGCGGTTGGATGAGTTCCACTTAGTTTTCTCTAGATCATGCTTCATTTGCACAACAGCATGTGCCCTTTCTCTTTCCTGCCAATCACAAGCAGTCTCACTCTGACCCCTCACCGGTGCCACAGGAGCTGTGGGACACGGTGTGGTAACAACTAAGTCAATGTCTGCCAGTGCAAGTGCCATCTCAACTTGCTCTGTCCACTTGCTGTAGTTTCCTCCATTGAGAGGCTCAATGCTTGAGATGAGGTTCATGGGGTTGGAGCCTGAAACAAAATCAGAAAAGTGAGAACTTCAATATTATAATAATAATAATTGCATATCTCAATTTAATGTTGGTCAAAATTAAGACATACAATTAACTTGCTACATTAATTCTAAGTCACCGTTGGGCAGAAATAAAATAAATGCATGAAAAACTCAATTGAATAACATTACAATATTGCTATAATCAACTTTGATCAGAAAATAAAAATATCATAATTAACTTAATTATTTAAACACTTACTCCTCTAATTAAAATGTCCTGTTGGTTCTAAAATAATTAGAGGATGAACTTAAACATAGCAGCGGAAACATGAAAATAACTTGTTCTTATTCAGAAGCATCTAACTGAACTTATCTACTCTCTAAAAAAATTAATCACGTTGGTGCAGAATTAATTAGAGAGGCAAAAAACTAGACTTAAAACCATCAAGTAAAGCTTCTGAAGAATAAAACTAAAAGAACTTGGGCTTCATTTGAATGCATCCCGGCTCGGCGGCCAAGTGGCCGCTCGGCCTGCTCTCCCCCCCCCCCCCCCCCCCCCCCCGCGTCCCAGGCCGCAACCTGGGCCTGGACCGGGTTTCCTCTCCCCCGCCTGGGCCTAAAATGGCCCGTTAGGCGGTCGGACACCGACGACCGTCCGGATCAAATCCGACGGCCATCCGGCAAACTCGCCGGATCAAAACCGCCTGCCGGCGGCCGGCCTCCCAAACCCTAACTCATTTGCTCTCTCCTCCCCTTCTTTCTCGGCGTGAATGGTGGTGGCGGCCCTCTGCGGCTCGCTTGAGGAGGATGCTCGGCGCCACCGCAAGCGCTTGCACGTGCGCGAGCGCGTCGCCGTCGAGCGGCCTGGCGGTGGTGCCCTTGGCCCCCCCCCCCAGGCCGCGCGCAGAGGCGGCTCGGGTCTCACCCGCACGGCGGCGGTCAAGCGCCGGCGAGCCGGCGCGTCTAGGTGGCTATCCCGCGCGGCGAGGAGCGGGAGGCGGTGACGGCCGGCGAGATCCAGGTAGGACCCGCGACTGCATACACTTGCTACGGTTATGCAGAGGCGGAGGGACGGCGAGGTTGACAGCGCTTCCCGTCGCTTCAGCGCCCTCGCAGATCGGATCGCAAAATGTCGGTGGGTTTAGAGGACACTGTAAACTTTGGTATGCGTGCCTCCGGCCCCCACCCTTGCTTTTTATTTGGCGCTGCGCGACGGGGCTCGTCAATCACGAGTTGATTGAGCGCCCCCAATCAGGGCGTGAGATTTGGGGCTTGACCAACCATTGGGCGGGTCAGAAATCAATACTAACACATGCGTGTTTATAAGTGCCTAGATAGGTACTGTATTTTGGAGAAAAAAAAAAGAACAGTTCAGTTCATTGATCCCCTAGTACGACGATGCACGATGAACGAGAACTGAGCATGGGCCAAACCGGGCCCAAGAAACTAAAACATTGTTGGTTTCAGCCTAATATTGGCTGCCGGGCCTGGCCCTAATAATAATAACTCAACTGGCCAACTGGACATAAATCAGAATTCTATTAATAACCGGCCACGCCCGTCGCACCGATGCCCTGGGCTCTGTTTCTTTTTTCCGTTACCCAAAATGGGCTGGAACAGATCATAGAATTGCTTTTCCCAAAAGGTTGTATCGACCAGTTACATCCAAACATGCTAGTTGATTGTAACATGCAGCAGCTTAGTTATTATACTTGAATAGTTCCCCTCACTTGGATGCTCCATTAGGACTAACTAGGATTCAAACTCGACATCATATATCGACCATTGGCACCCTTTAAAGTCTAAGCTGATGTGGAAGTTGAACGATTCACATATAGTTCAACATAAGTAGAACTAAAATCTACATGTCCAGAGAGACTGAAACAAAGGTTCAAAACGAACCAACTTATACCAAGGAACACAAAATGCAACAAATTAAAAGAAAATAAAGACTATAGATGCAATATGCCTCACTTTAGCGGTTTAGCCACACGGACATGTGGGAGCCAATATAAGTTAGGTACGAGACATACATACAAACATAAACATAGCATCAATCATACAAGTCACCCATCGACGATCTCATCCGACTAACCAATATAATATGTGGGCGGCAACAACTCCATTAAGGCGGCTATACGCCGCCTCACTGCTATGCTTATCTTCCGCAACCAATGACGATTACAATCTGTACTTCTCTAGCTTACTCCAGACTCCAGTGCGACAGATCGAAGATATCATTGATCAATTCGTGAGATAGAACGCGAAAGAATCTGTCGTCCAGTGATTACAAGAGTTTCGGTAGCACCTCAGGTTCTGAGTTTGACTGAGCAGCGAACTTTCAGTGGCTGGCAATGTTCCAGTTGATAACGTAGCATCCATGGTGACTTTATCAATCTCAAGAATTTTCCGATTCAGTCTTCGAAGATGCTAGTAGGGGTAGGACGTGCGTTGATACAGACGAGTGTCGTGCTTTGCGAGTATTTCAGTTTTGTAATTGTAATTAAAAAAATTATGAGACAGTCACCGGAGTCCACAGATCACAACCAATTTTCTGGACCAGGGAAGTTGTTCGGTCCGAAACATGAAATGCATGCACCTCGACGCCTCGGCAGTAAGGTTTTAAATCGCCGACTAAGACGTTTAGCGGCAGAGCTGCCGTTATAGCATTTAGCGGGCTATAGCCGGAATTTAGCGGGCTATAGCCGGCTTTAGCGGGCTAAATGCCATAGCGGAAGCTATAGCCGGCTATTTAAAACCTGACTCGGCAGCCAGCAGATGCGGCCCCACTAGAGGGACCCGACCGGCACCATTTATTCCTCATCATGGAATTAGGAATCTGACGCTGTCGTCCACGTACGGATCGAATCATCACACATGATCAAACGGGCAATCTGTAATTCGTATCTGATATCTGCAGGGTGTCCACAAGTCCAGAACGTAAGAGAGCTTCCTCTCCAGCACCACCGGCCAGTCCACCACACCGTCTGCTTCCTCCTTCCTCTCCCTGCGTAGATAGAAGAGGTGACCGGACATGCGCACGGCTCTGAAAGTCTGAGGTCTCTGACGATAGCTCGCGCGCCCTGGGCTTTGGATTAGCCTCGTAGCCTATTCAGATCTCCAGCATGGAGCAGCAGGAGGCAGGAGGAGGAGGTGACCTGCAGCAGCAGGTGATCAGTGGGAAGGAGGAGGGGCTGGTGCTTGCCACCTGGGACTGCGGGAGCCCGCTGTACGACTCCTTCGAGCTCGCGTCGGTGCACCGCGTCCTGGAGAGCCACCTCATGGTCCTCCCGTTCCCCGGGGACGACGCGGCGTCGCGGTCCCGCCGTCTCGAGCGTCGGGGCGGCAGCGGCACGGCGCCGCCGCCGCCTCACGAGACCAGTAACCGCAGCGCGGTGAGGAGGTGGCGGAAGGTGGGGCGGTGGAGGGGGAACAAGGCCGCGGCGGCAGTATTCAGAGCTGTTACGTGTTGGGGGAAGTTGTAGGGTGAGCGGCGATTCTGTATAGGATGAATACATCATGTTTCCTGAAAACTACTGATTGTTGTCTGAATTTGAATCGGCTATTGCTTTTTGTTATTGTGCTATGTTGTGCTGTTCAGCACTCACGGGATTCCTTTTCATTTTCATTTGTTGTGTGCGGAGTCCTTCTCGCACTGGGGCTGGGATTCCGGCCGTAGCGTTGATGACCTGCAAGCTGCTACCTTCATTGGCAACACTGGCAGCGTCTTCTACCATAGATTTAGCATTGCCACCAAGTGTCGTGGCTGCAACTTGGATTTGGGCCTGACGAGCAGCTAGCAGCTGGAGCCTCCTTTTCCTGTAAAATCGGCAATTGCTTCCCCAAAGACAACCTTATCTTTGACAGAGACTAGGAATAACCCAGTTCTTTTCCAGAAAGCATGGGTTTCTGGAACTGACACCATATCGTCCAATAATTCAGCTAACTGCAAGAAGCTCGTCCGAAGGCTCTCTGCATCAGTGTTCAGTGATCTGTCCCTCCACCTTTCTGTGATGCAAACATATGAACCCAAGCTAGGAGCACTGGACAGGGCCGAGTATTGCCGCAACCAAATTTGCAATCTATTAAATAGGATAGAACAGGACGTCAGTTGCAGTAAGTGAAGCGAAAGAGATCTGAATTAAAATGATGTCATAATTCATAAACATACCCTTAAATCCACTTATCTATCATATAGGAGTAATAGCATTTTGTAGTAGAAAATTCTTTTTATGGGTCATGTATAATAATTTCATAGATGACGCCAATTAAATTGAGTAGAGATGAACCCTCATCCACGAAAAAAAACTCCATAAACTACATACATAAACCAAGGAACGAGTTCTTCCCAGCCATTGTAATTTTTGCTCAAACTCTCTTATCTGCCACTAAATGACAGGTGGGCCCACATGTCATTGAGATGCCAATGAAAAATAAGGATTGCAATTTTAGACCAACCAAAGTAAGATCGTATAATGTGAAGGCGGGTTGAACCTGCCATCACACCACTGCAAACTCCACTTTTATAAAAACAAAAAAATGTTAACTAAGCTTGCATGGACTAGAATGCGAACAACAATGCAACTATATTAAGACGCATGGCAGGTGGGTTCAATGAAACAAATTTGGTATTGTAAATATTATTATTTCTTTCTATAAGTTTTGTTAAAGTTTGCCAAGTTTGACTTAGGACAAACCTAATACGACATGTAAATAAAAACAGAGAGAGTAGGTAAACATAAAGGTAAAGATTTGGGTATATGTTTTTACATGCCTTGTTGCTTGTACTGCCTTCTGTAGTATGTACTTCTGCACCCTTCATGTCCTCTATTTTTTTCAGAACTTTTATGAAGTAAACTCTGAGGAATGTTGAGTACTCTATCCTGCCTGTGATGAGTGAATTGTCAACCGTGCGGTATGATCGTGCGCTTGGTCTTTGGATTCCAGGTACATGGGCGTCGAGTGTCGACGGTGAGCTGCTGTGGAGGAGCTCAGGCCGAGCGGCAGCTGTGGCGTCCACTCCTGGATCGAGGGCGCGAGCGGAGACGGAAGGCGGATTTCTTGGTTTGCGCCACAAAACCAAGGAGGCGGACGGCGGTTGAAGACGCCAAGTCGTGGAGGCACGGGCGTCGGTCTCGGGACTGGCGGAGGTGACGGGCGTCGACGGCGTCTAGGGCCTCGCTGCGGGCGAGGAGGTGACGGGCGTCGGGCGGCGTCTAGGGCCGTCAGCAGTCCGAGGCGGGAACGGCGTCTAGGGCCACGGCGTGGAGCCGGGAATCTTCCCGCGCGAGGAGTTTTGGCGGTTTTCTCAAAACCGGCCACCTACCCGGGTTTCACGGACCTTCCAAAACCGTGGACCAGATCTTCATCAAGATGGCGGCATCATGGAGAAGACTTCGTTCTAAAGAAAGAACTTCAGCCGTCAGATGAGATCGTGTACAGGGGATACTGCAGACCAACCGGTCTGACCGGTCCCTGGCACCGGTCTGACCGGTCTAACCAACCGGTCTGACCGGTCTCCGCGGGTATAAATACCCTTTCACTTGTATTAGGTTATTGCGGCTTTTGTAACTTGTCCATGGATTGCTTGTTCCTACAGGCCGCCGCCCCTGTGTCTCTCTTCCCCCGTTCTTCTCTTTCGAATAGAATTTGCTTATGGATTTGTGAGACTTTGTATTGTATTTGAATGGGAAAGGAGGCCCCATCCTCCTTGTGCCCTCTGGGTTTTTGAATCAATCCAATCCCGTCCCTCTTGTGCTCGTTTGTGATAGATTTTCGTTTCGTTTTTGGTGCACATGATTGTGACGGTTCATAGAGCTCTTTGTAGTGATTCCCGTACCCCTAGCCTGGTCTCAAATCCTCTGGAATCACGAGTTCTCACGAATTGAAGTTTTTGAGTTCTTGAGAAAACCCCAATCCTTCTTGATCTTCCCTTAAATTCTCAAGATTCTTTGATCTTTTGGGAAAGATCTCTTGGGGATATGTTCGCATGTTAGTTGCAGAGGTATCCTCCAAGTTTCACTGGATTTGGACTTCGTTTGCTCGAGATTCCTCGTTTGAAGTCTTGTTCACGGATTTCTCTGGGTGGCACCGGTCAGACCGGACGACAAGACCGGTCAGACCGGTCTAAACCTGTTCAGGCCACGACCGGTCAGACCGGTCCGTTGCACCGGTCAGACCGGTCCAGGCAGTCAAGTTCTGCGATTTGAATCGTATTGACTCTTTTGCTTCTGCGTAGCTTCCTAGGGCTTTTCGCAAGGAGATAGCTGATCCATAGCTAGGTTCGAGTGTTTGTGGTGATTTTCGGGATATAGGCCGACGGATCGATTTCGAGAGAAATTTTGATCGGCTCCCATTCACCCCCTCTGATCGCCAGTTTCGGTCCCTCAAACTCCGAATTGGTTGGTTTTTTTATTGCCATAAAGTGTTACGTTCAATTGAGTGGCAGAAAAGAAATGCGGATGAATCTTTTACGTTTAATCAGATGTAGAAAGTGCTCACATGTCCGCTCGCACGATGATTGTGTCTGAGATGGAAGAAGTGGTGGTTCTACCATTATATATTTCGAACTCACTATTCAACCTTTGGGTTTTGCCGCAGTACTCCTAAATAACTGTGGTTCGTAGATCTAATGACATATTACCTCTTAGGAGGTATTTAACCATTGGGTTTTGCCATGGTACTTCTAAAGAAATGCATGCAGCCGAGTCATCAGAACATCATCAATGCCCTTGTCGGTGTGCAATTTAGTTCATCATACGGGTGCAAATTGGTGATTCTTATTAGGTGCATCTTAAATTCTCTTTAGTTCAAATATTAATACTGCTTTATTTTGCTAAAATAGAACCTCATTTTAGAAAAGTAGTACAAATATTTAAACTAAAAAGAGGTTGAAGGTGTACTTAAGGATCACCAATTTACACCCTAGTTCATCGAATAGCTAAAAGACCAGCAGGTACGCGAGCCCCTCACTCCCAGGGTTAAAAAAACCGGCCGGAACCGGTCCGGTTACCGCAGTAACCGGTCTAACAGGCCCGGACCGGTTCCGGTATCGGGCGGTTAGAAACCGGCCCAAATTCAAAATTTAAATATAAATTCAAAAAATGAAAAATTCTCAAAAAAATTCCTAAAAATACTTCAAGGTGCGACGAATCTAATGGTGTCAAATTTTCTCAAAAATTCGTTCATTTAGTATAGTTTGCGGGGATTTGAAGTTAAACAAAAAAACGTGCATACAAAAGTATACAAATACAATGTAAAAGTAGTACAAAAAAGGATTGGAGGGTTCATTTAGACTAAAATATGTTATACAAATATTTATTTAGTATACTTTGCGGGCATTTGAATTTAAACAAAAAAATTGAATTTGACCGGTTACCAGTCAAACCGACCGGTTACCAGTCAAACCGGTCCGATTTGACCACCAAACCAGCCGGCTAACCGGTTCCGACTGTTTCAACGGGATCATTTGAACGCAATTTTGAGTTTGTTCGGTTTCAACCTGTTACTGGTCCAACCGGCCCGGTAAACTGGAACCGGTGGTAAGCGGTTTGTGTCGTCGGAAAAAAAAAACCTTGGCCACAACCAGGGTTTTTTTATCCGACCACCGGGACCTAACCGCCGGCCACCGGTTCCGGTTTACCGGACCGGTTGGACCGGTTGAAACCGGTAAAACTCAAATTTGAATTCAAAATCCGCAGTTATACCGGTTTCGAACATCTAACCGGCCGGTTAGACCGGTTTACCGGTCCGGTTTGACCGGTTACCGGCCGTTTTGACCGGTTACCGGTCGATTTAGGCTAAATTCAAATTTTTTTCTTTTTTAGTTTAAATTCAAATGCCCGCAAAGTATACTAAATGAATGTTTGTATAATATGTTTTAGCCTAAATGAACCCTCCAACTCTTTTTTGTACTATTTTTACATTGTATTTGTATATTTTTGTATGCATATTTTTTTGTTTAACTTCAAATGCTCGCAAAGTGTACTAAATGAATGAATATTTGAAAAAATTTGACACCATTAGATTCGTCGCAACTTGAAGTATTTCTAAGAATTTTTTAGAATTTTTCCATTTTTTCGAATTCAAATTTAAAATTTGAATTTGAGCCGGTTTCTAACCGCCCGGAACCGGTCCGGGCCGGTTAGACCGGTAACTGCGGTAACCGGTCCGGTTCCGAGTGGTTTGGTGAACCCTGCTCACTCCTCGGCCATCATCGATCCGTATGTCAGTATGTGATTCGGAGTCCGGGCCTCCTGGGACTGGGGGATATACATATACAAATAAACACGATCTTAGCTAGGGTTAAAAAAGGTTTGGGTCGGACATGTATATTAGGGCCCGTTTAGTTCCCAAAAATTTTCACCTCCTCTTTAAACACATGTATGAAGCACTAAATATAATTAAATAACAAAACTAATTACACAGTTTGGATGTACACGACGAGACGAATCTTTTGAGCCTAATTAGGGCATCATTAGACATAAGTGCTACAGTAACCCACATGTGCTAATGATGCGGTCAAAGGCCTCAAAAGATTCGTCTTGCGGTTTCCAAGTGAGTTCTGAAATTAGTTTTTTAATTAGTGTTCGAAAAGCCCTCCCGACATCTGATCAAACGCTGATGTGACACCCAAAAAATTTTGTTTTTGGGAACTAAACGCCCCCTATGTCCGATCTGGACTAAATTTTGGAAAACGGTTCTGGGCCAAAGCCCAAAGCACTATATATACATACATACCTACATATATTTATGAAACCATGATATGGCAGCTGTTTCCTTCACCGCCACATCATTGCCGAAAACCTAACGCGTGCTAGACACGCCGTCGCCGGTTGCTCGCAATTGCAAATCGCTTCATTACCCGTCCCGTAGGTTAATTATTAGGGATGGCCGCAGCACCCTCCTGGCGGCGGAATTAAAGCTCTCGCCGCCGTAGTGGCCGCCGGCCTGATAGTCGCTCTGGGCTTCCTGATCCACTGGTACGTGATCAACACGCGTCCTCCCTACGTGACGGTGAGCCTCCTCGGCGCGCGGGGGCTCGACGTCGACGACCGGGCCGGGGAGACCCCGGTGGAGTTCGACGTCGCCATCGGCGTCCTCCACCTCCGGAGCTCCCTCGCGGTGGCCCACGACAGCGGGCAGATAGCCATCTCCTACGCCGGCGTCAAGCTGGCCGAGGGGCCCGTGCCCAAGTTCTACGTCGCCGGCGGGCGCGCCGGGTGGGTGGAGGCGGCCAGGGCCGTCGTGCCGGCCGCCGCCGCGGACCAGGCGCCGCTCTCGCAGATGTTCCGCGACCACGTCTGGGTGGACCAGCAGATGCACGGCGCCGCGGAGTTCGACGTCGCCCTCAGCTTGTTCAACGTGAACATCACCACCGGGCAGAGCTTCTACAGCTACCACGCCTGCAAGGCCGGCTTGGCGCTCGACGGGGAGGCCAAACCCAGCAAGTGCGGCCTGTCCACGTATTTCGTTCGTTAAGTAGCTTTGTAAATCGACGTGCAACTAGAAATTGTCTGAGCCAGTTAATTATTAGTTTCTAAATACTGTCTAATTATTTGAGAGAGTATAATTGATATTTAGCCACTCAAAACAAGCGTGTGTTCTGCAACAAGACGTTGTCTCATATTATTTCTACAATTCGATTATCTCTTCGATCATGTGCTTTTCTGAAAACATTTAATCCTTACATACGATCCTCCACCACCAGTAGCGCGAACATAAACATGATGTATTGAGAGGGGCCAACAGCAACTGTTGCACATAAAGTAATAACTTTAGAAGCAAAGGAAATATGGTATTTAAGTAAGAAATTTGAGTAAATCAGAAGATTTTTTTGGTGAGGAGAGGCCAGCACCCAGTTTGGCCTCCGTGAGGTTTCGCCAGTAGTGTCCACCACTGAATCTCTTGTCTTGTCGGTAATACCTCATATCATGATTTCTTTGAAAGATCACAAAAAAACAAAGAAAAAAAGAAGACTTTGTACCTCTATCTATTGCACCGGCCCTTGGCCCTTGGGCATTTATGAATAGTCCACCCGTGCACGAATGGCACATCTTCCCACCTCATTACCAACCCTCGCATGTTATACATGTATGTTTCGCAATCCCCTTCCAACTCCATTCATATGTGCTGGACAAGACTGCCACCATAGGTAGTCATGACAGCACCCCCACCTTGCCATGATAAGGCATGTTGATACCCAAATAGGAAAAAAATGCTAGTCTCATTCTGCAGGTTTCGATGGCTCCTGTGCAGCTAGTGCTGCAGCAGCCGAATGGCATGCAGCTGTTGCCTGCTGGCAGCCATGGCTGCAGGCAACCTTTAGCCGCAGCCGGCTGGGAACGGACGAGAAGCAGATGTGGACAACCGAACGGTTGCACACCCGCGAGCCACAGCCGACCGGGAACGAACTAGAGGGGCCGATGTGGGTAGCTGAACGGTTGCACACCTGCAGCCAAATGGCTGGGCTGATCGGCTGGGCGGATCAGCCCAGCCGGAATCAGCGGTAGCCGGCTGGATGTAGGTCAGCCAAACTAGATAATTTGTATGTTGCTCCGCAGCTTCTCAGCTAAACTCTTAGTGCATAAATATGCCATCAAAAGCTAAAAAATAATTTGCAACTTGAATATTGCGATGTTGTAAAAAAAATGAACTACATTATTTACCACAACCGTAACATCGCACCACATGTTATCTTGTGGCTTACCACTCGACTAACAAATGGATTAATGGACTCTAATAAAGTTCAAAACTTGTGCGCCACGACTTGACAGGCCACCCTGGATTTTTGGAAACACCCAGGAAATCGCATCCGAATGCAGACCAAATCTGAAAACCCAAAACAAACCAGATCTTCTCAATGGCCCCCTACCAAACAAACCGAATTTCGAGTCGGAGTATTTCCTAAAACAAAACACAGAACCAGCAGTAGCTTGCAGGCTAAGCTCACGCCGCGGCAGGTTGTATCCGCGGCGCGGCGCCAGTGCAGGGGTGGCCCGTGAGAAACCGGGCCGGGGTGGGACGCGGCGACGCGGGGCTGCGCTACTCCGCAACGGTATCGACCACGGGGCGCCGGCGGTTGCGCAGCGCGGGTCCCTCGTATCGTATCGTATCGTATCGTATCTTTTCCTCGGGCTCCTACTCCTTGCGGCCGACGCTTCCCCCCCGAGGAGCAGCGCGTCAGGTGACGGCGCGCAATAAAAGGCAGCCCGCGATCTGGCCGGGGGGTAGGACGCAAGTGAAGCCATCTCATCCCCAACTCCGGACACGAGCACGAGCAGCGCGCGAGCGGGTGGCGTTCTGGCCGCAGCGGCGGAGCAGCCGCCCTAGCTCGCTCGTTCACACCGAGGCCCGCCGCAGAGCCCCCGCGATGGCAGGCTCCTCCGAGGACCCGTGCCGGACCCCCCGCCGCCGCCGCCGCATCGCGGATCTGTACGGCGGCGGCGGCGGCCCGGAGGAGGGCGAGATCGTCTCCGGGCACCACTCCGGCGCCGGCACCGTGGAGTACGACAACAGCGGCCGCGACTGCTCGAGCAACTCGGACGAGACCATCAGCGACCCCGTCCCGGCGCGCTACGGCAGCGGCGGTAGCACTAGCACCACCTCCCCCGCCGCGGCGAACAGCAGCGTCGGCGGCCGCGCCGCGCCCTCCGCCGCGGCGGCGGCGCTCGCCTGCCCCTTCTGCGGGAAGGAGTTCCGCAACCACAAGGCCGTGTGCGGGCACATGAAGGTTCACCGGGAGCAGTGGGGGATCGGGAAGGCCAGCAGGGGGGTCAAGCGCGGCGCGCCTGTCGTGGTGGGGGCCTGGGGCGGCACCGCCAAGCGAGGCTGCTGCTCGGCGTCGAGGGGCACGGCATCCTCTCCGATTCCCGAACCGGTCGGCCAATCCATGGCCGTCGTGGTCGCACAAGCCAAGATTGTCTTGGACCCGATGCCCTTGGCGTTCGCGACACCCAACCTGCCGCCCGTGCCCGTAAAGGCCAGTGATTCCGTCGAGAGCAGCAGCGCGCCGGCGACGCGCGGCGACGCCACGGAGACAGTGGCGGCACGAGCAGCCAGTCCGCCCAAAGAAAAAGAAGCCGTCGTCGACCTACACGCTGCGCCGCCGCCGCCGCCTGCTGCAGGGGAGCAGGCTCCACCCGCCCGCCAGCAGCGCGTGGCGCCGCCGCCGAGAGGCCGGCAAGATCCGAACGGGTACACGTGCGGCAAGTGCAACAAGTGGTTCCGGACGCACCAGGGGCTCGGCGGCCACACGGTCGGCCACAAGAACAGGGAGCTCGCCGCCGCGCTCCAGGGCGGCGCCGCCCCACGCGGCCGCAACGCCAAGGCGGGGAGGACGCACGCGTGCAAGGTCTGCGGCGCGGAGTTCCCCGGGGGGATACATCTCGGCGGCCACATGAGGAAGCACTGGAAGGGCGCGCCGTTCAACAAGAAGCCGCGCCGCGTCATCATCCAGCCCCTCCCGCGGCCAGGACTCACGCTCGCGCGCGTGGGATCGCCGCCCGCACCTAGGCCTGCCATGGCGGCGGCGGGCAGAGTTCTACTCTTTGGCATTGACATCGGGGCGGGGGTGAAGACGCCAGCAGGGCAAGGCGGCTCGTCTTCTCCGGAGGCCTCGGCGTCCATCGGTGGGGACAAGTAGGCAACAATGGGAAGTTTCGCGTGGACTCTGATCAGGTGCAAAGTGCAAATGAAGGAAGAAGAACAAATGATTCTGACGCCTAGTGTGGGTAGCCTACCAAAAGTGTAGTGTTATACATGTACTACTATATACTATATAGGATAAAATCGTTCCTTTTCTTTTCTACTAGTACAAAACGCTTAAATTCATGAAGAGCAGTTGCTATCTTTTTTGCAGACACACAATTGAAATACAAATGCAATTCTTACTATATTTTTTCTGACTTTAAGATTGCCATCGTTCTTGAAATACTACATCTACATTCTACACTGGCCCCCATGCTAGAAATAAAGTGCACGTAACATGTACATGAGTACATCTCTCTCTCTCTCTCTCTCTCTCTCTCTCTCCAATATAGAGGAAGTCGAATGCTGGCAGCAGAATATATGGATCGAACAATAAAACAACCTAAGATCTGACTGCTTGCATTGTCGGTTATCAATTCCTTCAATAGTCGAGGATGATGTTTTGTGCTATAGAGTGTCATGCCGCTAACTAGGCGCTATACGATCAATTGCGAATTTGAGGAAGCAAATAATCATTTAAGCTAAGGGGTTTGCATTCAAAATACATGAAGCATGCTTATGAATTGCACTTGATCATATATTGACAGAAACTTGCTCCTATGTTTTACTGCTATTGCTAATAGTGTAATGGCCAATGGAGTAGCGACCTCTTCATCTCACTACTACAGATTGGGCCATTTGTCCCGGTTCCAAAGGGCTTTTGTCCCGGGTGGTAGAACCGGGACAAAAGGTCACTCGCGCTAAAAAATCTTTGCGCTCTGCGGGATTCAAACCCAAGACCTATTGGCTAGCGCATGGCTTCCTTACCAACTCACCTAAGTAGTACATATGACTCAGTAAAGAATAACTCCCTTTTAAACTAACACGTGGAGGGACCTTTTATCCGGGTTGGTAACACCAACCGGGACAAAAGGGTCCTTTTGTCCGGGTTGGTACCACCAACCGGGACAAAAGGGTCACCCTTTTGTCCGGGTTGGTGTTACCAACTGGAATAAAAGGGTTGTGCCTTTTGTCCCGGGTGGAGCCACCAACCGGGACAAAAGGGGGACCTTTTGTCCGGGTTGGTACCTCCAACCGGGACAAAAGGCCCCTGTCTCCCCCGCTGGCCCGGCTAGCCTTTGGACCCGGGCTATTGTCCCGGGCCCAAAGGCAACCGGGACAAATGACCTGGAACAAAGGCCTATTCTGTAGTAGTGTATGTCCCTGGTAAACAGATTTGTGCGAGTTCACCTCTTGACACCGTTGTTCTTTTAAAAGCCGTCCCTTTGAAGAAGTGAAGCTATTGGTTCATGTACTTAGGGCCTGGACCAGGCATCACATATAACCCAACAAACCAAGTATCAGAAGCAAATAGGCTCCTAGCTAATTTGCTTCAGATCATGGCAGAGCTGCTGCCTGGCACAGGCAGCACAACCAGATGCTTGATTTTGTCTGCCTGGGGTTCGGATCACTACCTAGCTAAGGAGCACATACCAAAGATACATTGGGTGCATTGTAACTTCTTATTTGGAAATACGTACTGGCACAAATTGATCAATGGACTGCAATGTAACCAAATATAAGATTGCATTTCTTCCTGCTGAAATCTTGAGAGGTACTTCTTTTGGGTAGCAAAATATAAATTCTCGCAAAAAAACTTGATTTGTTACAAACTAACCCTGCAATCAGGCTGACACTAATGTTCAAAATATGATGTCAGGCCGCATTTGCTCCGTTTAGCCTTCCCGTGGGGCGCCAGGCCGACCTTGCAGTTGTGGTGTTCATAAGTTTTCTCGCCAGTGGTGACGTTGACGTTGAAGAAGCTCAGCGCGACGTCGAACTCTGCCTCGCCGTGCACCTGCTGGTCCACCCACAGATGGTCGCGGAACACCTGCGACAGCGGCGCCTGGTCCTCGCCGGTCGACGCGACGGCCCTGGCCGCCTCAGACCACATGTGCCCGCCGGCGACGTAGAACTTGGGCACCGGACCCTCGGCCAGCCTGGTGCCGGCGTAAGAGACGGCGACGTGCCCGCCGTCGTGGGCTGCCGCGAGGGAGCTGTGGAGGTGCAGGAGGCCGATGGAGACGTCGAGCTCCACCGGATGCGTCGCCTCGCCGACGTCGAGGCCCCGTGCCCCGACGAGGCCGACCGTGATGTAGGTAGCAGCCGTGTAGGTCACGAACCCGTATATCCAACCGCCCAAAGCAGCCTATGATGCTGGCGATCACCACACCAAAGCAAACCTTTTGCTGCCAGGTCTAGGTGGAATAACCCATATCCAATCGTATGGAACGGCAAGCGTACGTATAGCTGTAGCTAGAAATTCTGAGGCGATTAATACGTGCGGAAACAACTGTCTTAGTTAAGTTTATATATAAGTAGTGATCTCCCCCAGATTCGTTTTCCATATTGAGTCCGAATCGGACATACATGTCGGAGCGTGCCCGTTTTTAACCCGACGATCATATGATTTCTTCTACTCCCTCTGCTTTAAAATGTAGGTCGTTTTGGGTTTTCTAAATTCATAGTATTTGCTATACACCTAGATATAACATATGTTTGGATACATAAAAAAATATATGAATATAGAAAAGTCAAAACGACCTACATTTTGGAACGGAGGGAGTATCCAGCAACACAACTCTCCGAGTTAAAAAAAAAATACTGAGCTTTACCCAATAGCTTTATGTTGGGCTGGAAAAAAAATTTACAAAAAAATAAACAAGTTATGTATAATCTAGGATTTAACTGGCACTGAAACTTCTTTCAGTGGTAAGTGACGTGCATTGGTATTGGTGGATAGAATGAAGGCTCGGAAGGTCTTGTGTTACCAAACAGTACTAAAGCATTTACATTGGTATTGGTTGGAAATATTAACCGATTCTAATGCATATACTCATATTAATAATTTAATCCTAGTTGGAAACACCTAATGTACTAATGTGTATAAACTTTAATACTAGTTGATATTTTTTAATTATATAGTACAACTCGGACACTCACAAAGCACTCATACTCATCCCTATAAATACATGCACGCAAACCCTACCCTTGTGAGCATCTTCGAAGACTGAGTTGGCAAATTTTCAAGATTGACGAAAGTCACCACACAGGCGCCTCGCTCCACTGACTGAAAACATAACTCCGTTAAATCCTAAAATATTCACTCTCACGGGGAGTCAAACCCAAGAGCTGATGTGCTACCGATGCTCTTATAACCACTAAATTACATGCCCTTTTGCAATACTGGTTGGTATTTGTTTTATAAAAATAAATGAAGAGTTTATATAGTTATATACGCTGTGTAGAAGCAGTCGGAATAAAGCAATAAGCATGAATATATGAACCGTTCCTCCAGAACGGCGAGCAAATCTGTGCTTTAAGTTTGGAGGAAAGGAAAAATATGCTCTGAACAAACTGCAGTGCTCGCGTGTGTGTTCGAGCACTAATTGAGCCTAGCTGGCGTTCTTCTTCCTCACGATAGAGCTAGCTACAGTTCTTCAAAAACAGATATAACCAAGTGCACTAAACCAAGATTTCAGACAACACGACTAATAGGGGGTGACTTTAACCTCATGAGGCATAGCAAAGAGAAGAATAAAGTTAACTTTAACCCTTCTCTGGCCTTTCCTTTTCAATGCTGTCATAGATAGTTTCGATCTTCGTGAGACTGAGGTAGACAATTCACCTGGGCAAGGTAGATAATTCATCTGGGCAAATTCTTTTGCCGATCCAACTTCTGAAAAACTTGACAGAGCACTGATGACATCGGAATGAGAATTCAAATACCCGATGGTCACGGTTCATGCACTGGATAGAGGGGTATCTGATCATGCTCCTCTCTTTTTGGACACTGGGGATCCATCTTTCACAGGGACCACTAATCAGTTTAAAATGGAACTCAGTTGGCTAACTCATAATGAGTTCAAAGAGCGCGTCATCAGAATTTGGAATAAACCGGTGGGCGGACATAACTCAGTGCAATGTTGAAATAGGAAAATGGGAGCACTCTGAAAACATCTACGGGGATGGGCTCGCCATCACCATGGGGTGTATAAAAGCTCAAAAGGAGTAGCTCCAATCTGTTGTAACAAATCTTGACACTATGGCTGAAACTAGAACGCTCTCAGATGGAGAAAGGGAAACTCTGGAATCGGCTCGTGATGATTTGATTAAGCTCCTCAGGGAGGAGGAGCTCAAGTTCTATCAACGGGCCAAAGCCACTGATGTCCTTCTAGGAGAAAACAACACTAGATACTTCCAGATGGTTGCCAATGGCAAGCATCGCAAGAAGCGTATTTTTTCTTTGGAACATGAAGGGGTAAAAATTGAGGGGCAGCTAAACCTTAAAGGCTATATCACACAGTTCTACAAGGAGCTCTTCGGTCCTGCAGAGGAAAATCCTTTTTTCTTGTGTGATAGGACTAATGACATTCCCCAAGTAAGTTCGACTGAAAATGAATTCCTCACGGCTCCATTCACAGAACAGGAGATTCGGGATGCCATTTTCAGTATGGAACATAACAAGGCGACAGGCCCAGACGGCTTCCCAGCGGAGTTCTACCAGCATTTTTGGGATGTCATCAAAGGGGATCTAATGTCAATGTTCCAGGACTTACATCAAGGTGACCTTCCTATATTCAGTCTAAACTTTGGTGTCATCACGTTACTGCCCAAAATCCAAGAAGCCAGCAGAATCCAGCAATACCGACCTATTTGCTTACTTAATGTAAGTTTCAAGATCTTCACAAAGGTGGCAACCTCCCGAATTAATTCGGTGGCCGACCATCCTATCAGCCCAACACAGACTGCCTTTATGCGAGGTCGAAACATTCTGCAGGGAGTGGTAATACTTCATGAAACCATACATGAACTCCATCGCAAAAACCAGAACAGGGTTATCATTAAGATAGATTTCGAAAAGGCTTATGATAAGGTGAGGTGGGATTTTTTATTGCAAACGCTCCGGATGAAAGGATTTTCACCCAAATAGATTGGGTGGATTAATTCCTTCGTATCGGGGGGGGGGGGCGTAGCGGTAAATGTAAACGATGAGGTGGGTCCTTTCTTCCAACCAAGAAAAGAACTTCGCCAAGGCGACCCACTGTCACCTATTTTGTTCAATATAGTAGCCGACATGCTCACACTTTTTATCAACAGAGCCAAAGCAAACAATCAACTGGGAGGACTTGTCCCTCATCAAATTGAGGGGGTCTCTCTATCTTACGATACAATCCTCTTTTGGGAATACGTACTGGCGCAAATTGATCAATGGACTGCATTGTAGCCAAATATATATAAGATTGCATTTCTTCCTGCAGAAATCTCGAGAGGTACTTCTTTTGGGTAGCAAAATATAAATTCTCGCAAAAAAAACTTGATTTGTTACAAACTAACCCTGCAATCAGGCTGACAGTTCTAGATGCGTACAAAGGGAATAATAACAAGCTAGCTAATGTTCAAAATACGATGCCAGGCTGCATTTGCTCCGTTTAGCCTTCCCGTGGAGCGCCAGGCCGACCTTGCAGTTGTGGTGTTCATAAGTTTTCTCGCCGGTGGTGACGTTCACGTTGAAGAAGCTCAGCGCGATGTCAAACTCCGCCTCGCTGTGCACCTGGT
This sequence comes from Panicum virgatum, assembly GCF_016808335.1. Classification (NCBI taxonomy): domain Eukaryota; kingdom Viridiplantae; phylum Streptophyta; class Magnoliopsida; order Poales; family Poaceae; genus Panicum; species Panicum virgatum. Next base: position 42,248,846 of record NC_053140.1, on the reverse strand, counting down.
GGTCCACCCACAGATGGTCCCGGAACTCCTGCGACAGCGGCACCGGTACCTTGTCCCCGCCAGCCACCGCGACGGCCTTGGCCGCCTCCGACCACCTGTGCTCGCCAATGTCGAAGCTAGAGTAAATTGGAGGGCGGTGCATTTGCTTCATGGGTGCATAGAGTTGAGTCATGAGGATGCAAACATGGTGAAAAATGGACATAATCACCGTTTTTCTATTTTTGGGGTGCATTTGCACCCCTAATTACATTATAGCTTCGCCCCTGGTGCCCGCCGGCGACGTTGAACTTGGGCACCAGACCCTCGGCCAGCTGGTGCCGGCATACGAGACGGCGACGTGCTTGCCGTTGTGGGCCGCCGCGAGGGAGTTGTGGAGGTGCATGCAGGAGGCCGATGGAGACATCGAGGTCCACCAGGATTATATTTGAGGAGACACACCCGGAGCATTTGGCCGACCTTGACGTAGGTAGTACCCGTGTACACCGTGAACCCGTATATCGAACTGCCCAAAGCAGCTATGATGCCGGCCAAGTTTGCAGGTGGGGTGGGTTATGGACGGCCGCCAGACCACAATGCTGGCCGGAAACTAATCATGTTGGTTGGTGGCTGTCTACTAATTTTATTGTGCAGCTCACAAGTATCACGTGAGCTTTACGGTATATATATAGTAACTGCATGACCCGCAAACATTCATTCCAGTGCTAGTTGCCTTTTCGCGGTAGATACATAAACAAACGACAACGCTTACGTATATTCCACACTGCGCAAATGAAAACAACAAAACAGAAAAAATGAAAAACACCAGCAGCTTAACAGTCGATGTCATATTATGTTCAAAATGTAAATTTGTCTTATATTAGGACTCTTGTTTGTGAATAGTACTATACCGTGTTCTCAACACGGATAAACCATGTTCATAATCCAAAATAACAGACATACATTCTATAATTAGAACAGGCACAGATTATATTAACTTAGATGAACACCAGCAGCTCACAGTCGATATGTTTTGATGTTGATGTCAGCAAGCATCTCGATCGCCACTGTGACCTGCTTCAGCTTCTTGGGGACAACGTGCAGCACCTTCATAACGGCGCGACTGCCCTCCATCTCCTCACCGAGCTCGCGTAGGCTGGCGATAAGCCCGTTGATGCGCATGGCGAAGTCGCTGACGCTCTCCCCACCGTGGAACGCCAAGTTCTCAAACTACTTCATGAGACGCTGGATGCTTGCGGCCTCCATGCGGTCATCGCCGGTGCAAATTTTCTGCACCACCTCCCACACCTCCTTCGCCAACTTCTTCACGATGAGCCCACATTCATCCTCACCGGCACCACATGAAGGATCACGGCCAGTGCACGCCGATCCTTCACTCGATCCTTGCTCGCTGCCTCCACCACATCCCACAATTCCAGTGCCTCCAAGCTCACCTGACAGCGCTTCCAAACTTGTGGTAGTTGGTCCTTGACAGCAACGGGAGCTCCACGGCTCCACCATGCCGGAATTGGGCACGACGCGCTCCACGGCGGCACTGGATGTCAAACCCTCTCCGATCTTCATCTTCACGAAGCTCTGATACTAATTGTTGGAACTAGCCATATACGCTCGCCGACAAACACAAGGATGAAGATAGAAAACAGATGACACTTAAGCTTGGCAACGAACGCCCCAACTGCCAAACATCTTGTATGCTGGCTTCTATTCAACTCGGCTCAAACCGAGCAAATTGGATACATGGTACTTATAAAGACCCAGGCGATGCACTACCGAGAGCAACAACCTTTAGCCGGGTCTCATCGGCACGTGCGCACATGATACGCATGGACCAACCTCCACACGTACACGAGCCACACACTCATACGCACGAAATGACCGTCCGTCAAGCTGATCGCAAGCCACCAGCTACTCCACTACCTGCCTACCTATGCATGCAACTAACAACCTAGAGACTCACTCCCCCAATGCATTCAACACACGCACACACGACGGACTTGACACGACCTTGACCTAGGTGATGGACACAAATGCGATATTGAACACGCACGCCATCGATGTCTCAACCTGACAAATGCAATGCATGGACATGGAGTGGTTTATTTCTAACGTAGATTAGCCTTGCTTGCCTTACTTACTTGCCTGCTGATCCGGCTCTTGTGTAACCCCATTCGCCACGGCATGTCCACTGACGCCACTCTGCCGACGGCGCATGGAGAGGAATGCACGCCTTTGCAGCCTGTGCACAATCACCTTGTGGTCAAGTCTGCACGGACATGCACTACCGGAAACCCCATATATGCCGAGTGCCTAGGGTTTTGCCGAGTGCCAGAACACGGGCACTCGGCAAAGAGTCAGTTTGCCGAGTGCCTAACCTTAGGCACTCGGCAAATTCACGGCACACGGCACACATTTTCTTTACCGAGTGCCGGCTCTCGGCAAACGTTAGGCACTCGACATACATAATCTTTGCCGAGGGCCATTGGGCTCGCACACGGCAAAGGCTGCACATGTGCCCAGCACGCGCGACGAACGTGCGCTGGCCGTTAGGTCGGCTGACGGCCGTTACTATATGCCGAGTGCTAACCTTTTGGCACTCGGCAAAATCAGAACTTCGCTGAGTGCCTGTACACGGCACTCGGCAAAGATTGTTTCGCCGAGTGCCTATTGTCTAGCACTCGGCATAGATCCGTTTGCCGAATGCCAAAAGGGCAGCACTCGGCAAACATGTTGCACTTTTTTAGTTTTTTGCGTTCCAAATTTTTTATTCTCTCCTCAAATTTGAAAAATTAATCCCTGGTAATATATGATACGTTTATCGATTGGTTTACTATATTCCGTTATTTTATTCTGTTTGCGGGGAATAATTGGTCGAAGTTAATTATAAATTAGAAGTGGGTCGAAATTTTGAAATCTTTTAAAGAAAAATTGATATTCATGTAACTGAATCAAAACTAAGGCCGTATGTCGGAAAGGACTTCAAAGTTGAAACATCTTGACCACGAAACTTGACCACAAACGTGTGCACAGACGTTCGAAAAAAATTAAAAATAGCAAACGATGTCTGAAATTTATGGAACTTGTTGAAATGTCAAGATTTCATGCTGGGAGTGTCAAAAAAAATTAACAGCGTTTCGGACAAGCAATAGCATACGCTGCTTACAAAGCGAAAGATCTCCGAAGAAGTTTCAAAGAGATGCGGAGTATCCAGCAGGATTAGTAGTTGAAATGATAGTCGCATAAGGTTTACACTATGAAACTTTTTGTATAGACAACTAACAACAAAATATGTGTCCTGTGAAATTTTAGTTAATTTTTGAGTCCGTTATATATTTTCTTAATTTTCTTTGCACTTATTGAAAATGAATATATTTAGTTTGAATTTGAGGTTGAAACGCATGAAATAATACGTTTTTCGCATAAATTTATGAAACATAAAATGTTGAGTCATTTTGGAAAGTTAACTAAATCACATTCAATAAAATTTTGTTAAACACGTGATGAAAATGAATTTGTTGATATAAATTGAATTTAACTTTGAAACACATGAAATAATAGATTTTTTGCATAAAATCATGAAACATGAAATATGAATTGTTGTAATTTGAATTTGAACTAATACTGCATGAAATAATGGATTTTTTTGAATTCGTATCTTAATTTTAAATTTTTTTGCAACTATTCTCTTAGATTTCATTTTTCTGTAAAATTCTTTGCCGAGTGCCGCTGATCTAGCACTTGGCATAGCCTTTGGTTGCCGAGTGCCAGATCACGGCACTCGGCAAAAGGGGGAAAATAACCCCACCGGGTGCGCCAACACTTATCATTTCACGCGCCCGGCCACCACCCCGCCTCCACGGCATCGCCGGCGCCTCCCCGCCACCTCCCGGCGCCCGAGGGCACGTCCCCCGCAGCCGGAAGCCGCGTCCCAGTGCCGGCGGCCGCCTCCCCGCCGGCCGTGGCCGCGTCCCGGCCCGAGGCCACCTCCCGCCGCCGACGCCTTCCTCGCCGCCGGTCCGTCTCCGCCACTGACCCTTCGCCGAGCCATCTCCGCTGCATCCCCGCCGCCTCCCGGCCATCGGGCCGTCGCCGGCACCTCCCCGCCGCCTCCCGGTGCCCGAGGGCACCCTCCCGCGGCCGGAAGCCGCGTCCCAGCGCCGGCGGCCGCCTCCCCACCGGCCGTGGCCGCGTCCCAGCCCGAGGCCGCCTCCCTTGCCACCAAGGTAATTTTTTTAATTTATTTAGTGTACTTTGTTAGTTTATTTAGCTTAATTTGTTAGTTTGTTTAGATAGTTTATTTAGATTTTTAGTTAGATGTTAACTAGAATTCAATTAGAATTTAGATATTGATAACTAAATAGGATAATTTAGGTAGGTTAATTGTTTATTTAGTTTTTAAGTCTGGTTTAGTTTATTTACATATTGATAAGTAAATTAGATATTTAGTTAGTTTATTTAGTTTTATAATTGGTATTAGTCGGTTATTGATAACTATATTTTGAAAACCTCCCCGTGAATATGGTTGTCGGCCATCGTGCTGTGAATATGGTTGCCGGCCTTCGTGCCTTTTTTTGTTGCAGGTTTTGTAAACCTCCCCGTGCAAGGGAGGTGCTGCCGAAATTTTAGCTGACTTTGGGGTTTGTGATTTTGCAGGAGCTAGGAGTTCGGTGTTGCACCGTCCGTGAGCCGCCACTTTGCAGGACAGGAAGGTGAGCACTACATAAACCTCTATTTTTGTATCATGTTCGTAGTCCACGTAACCCGGTTAGGCGTCTCCCGTTCGAAACAGATACGGTTTGAAATATGTAGATTTATACATATCTATGGCCGTATCTGGGTCGAATTGTCCATGTTATTTGGACAGCCCGATGATGCGTAGATGGGGTTAGTTTCCATGGTCCGCTTCCATCCGAGACAGAATCTTGGCAACATCTCTCCATTGTTCTCCGGATACACAATTTCCCTTCCGGGACGTGTATCTCGAGAACAGCGGGGAAGTGCTGCCGAAATTCTGTCTCGGATTGGAGGGGATCATGGAAACTGACCTCATCTACGTATGGTCGGGTGGGATTAGGACCTATCTTTACCTACTAGAGTCTAAGCCGAACTTCTACATGCATTTAAATTTGATAGTAGTCGCTGATATCTTGGAAGATGGATGACCGTGAGTGGATGTACACCGGCCGGGTAACTCGAGCTAGCATGACCAATGAGTGATTGAGAAGACGAACGAGTTCTTGGAAGGGGCATGGGTGCAAGCTGAAGGGTCGAGATTCATGTGGTGTCCCTGCAAGAGTTGTGGAAACCAGAAACGAAAGACAAAGAAGGTCATGGGCGAACATCTTGTCAATTATGGATTTACGCCAGACTATACCCGGTGGATCTTTCATGGTGAAGCCCATCGTATGAGGGACGAGGTCGTGAGGCAACGCATCGATGAATGTGATGCTGCTGGTGGGATTGGAGACATGTTAGACGACTATGAGGAGGCACATTTCGGTGAAGGACCGCATGAGGAGCCAGAGGCAAGCACAAAGGTGTTTTATGAGATGTTGGAGGCGGCACAGAAACCTCTTCACGGCCAAACAAAGGTTTCTCAGCTGGACGGCATAGGACGCCTTATGGCCTTAAAGTCCCAGTTTGGCCTGAGCCGAGACGCCTTTGATAGTATGTTGACCGTTTTTGGGAGCATTCTTCCGGAAGATCACATTCTGCCCAAGACAATGTATCAGGCGACGAAAATCCTTAGTGCACTGAAGATGCCATATGAGCAGATACATTCTTGTCCTAATGGGTGCATCTTATTTAGGAAAGAGCACGAGGCTGAAACTTATTGTCCAAAATGCAAAGCCTCAAGATTCCTGGAGGTGGATGCTGGTGACGGTCAGCCTAAGAGGCAGCTCACGATTCCTGTGAAAATCGTACGTTACCTTCCGTTCATTCAGATGATCCAAAGACTATATGACCGAGGAAACCGCGAAACAGATGACATGGCACAAAAAAGGTGTTCGATACAACCCAGATAAGATGGTGCATCCCTCTGACAGTGAGTCATGGACTCATTTTGATGAGATTCATCATGAGAAAGCTAAAGAAGCTCGTAATGTACGTGTTGCGCTGGCAACCGATGGGTTCAATCCTTATGGTATGATGGCCGCATCGTACTCATGTTGGCCCGTGTTCGTTATTCCCTTGAATCCCCCCCCCCCCCGGCGTTCTTTTTCAACGACAAACCATATTTGTGTCGTTGATTATTCCTGAGCACCCAGGGAATAAAATGAATGTTTACATGGAGCCTCTAATTGATGAGTTGATCAAAGCATGGGAGGAGGGGGTGTGGACGTGCGACCGAGCGACAAAGACAAACTTCAGAATGTATGTGTGGTACCACTACTCTCTGCATGACCTCCCAGCGTATGGCATTTTCTGCAGGTGGTGTACTCATGGAAAGTTCCCATGCCCAACATGCAAGGCAACTCTGCAGTTTATTTGGTTGAGAAAGGGGGGCAAGTATTCGTCGTTTGACAAACATCGACAATTCCTTCCTGCTGACCATCCATTTAGAAGAGACATTAAGAACTTCACGAAAGGTGTCGTAGTTACACAATCTGCACCGCAGATGCTGACGGGTGCCGTGCTTCATGCTCAGATAGATGCTCTCGAGGTCAATGATGCAGGTGGTTTTGTGGGATATGGCGAAGAACATTCTTGGACTCAGGTCTTTGGCTTGTGGAGGCTTCCCTATATTAATGATCTCCTTCTTCCACACAATATTGATGCCATGCACACTGAAAAGAATTGGGGCGAGGCACTTTTTGGAACTGTCATGGACATTCCTGATAAGACGAAGGACAACATCAAGGCTCGAGTGGATCTGGCAACGTTGTGCGATAGACCAAGATACGAAATGAAGATTCCGAGACCAGGGAGGCAATGGAGGAAGACTCCAGCGGATTTCGTCCTAACGAGGCCCCAAAAAAAGGAAGCACTAGAGTGGATCCAAAATTTACAATTTCCAGATGGGTATGCAGCGAATCTGAGGAGGGGAGTTAATTTGGCTACGATGCGAATCAACGGGCTGAAGAGTCATGACTACCACATATGGATTGAGAGGCTTCTTCCTGTGATGGTTCGAGGCTATCTCCCTGATAATATATGGCGAGTGTTGGCAGAGTTGAGCAATTTCTTCCGCCAGCTGTGTGCTAAGGAGTTATCTCGGGTCGTTATTTTGGACATGGAAAAAGTGGCCCCTGTGTTGCTATGTAAGCTGGAGAAGATCTTTCCACCCGCCTTCTTCAATTCGATGCAGCATTTGCTTCTACATCTTCCGTATGAGGTACGGATGGGGGGCCTGTGCAGTACCGTTGGTGCTATCCAATTGAGAGATGTCAGAACGTCCTTCGAACGAAATGCAAAAATAAATGTAAAATTGAAGCTTCTATTGCAGAGTCATATATTTTGGAGGAGGTGTCAAACTTCACAACCAAATACTATGGTGACAATCTTCCCAGCGTGCATAATCCACCCCCTCGTTACAATGCTGGCGATAATGAATCGAGTCTCAGCATCTTCCGAGGACAACTTGGAAGTGCAAGTGATGCGAGGTACAAGACCTTGAACCATGAAGAGTGGCGCCGTATCATGCTATACGTGTTGACCAACCTTTCCGAGGTGGAGCCGTATATTGTGTAAGTACTCAACATTGTGCCCAATTCACTAGTTTCCGTTTCACAAGTTTCCGCTACTTAGCATACAACCCTCTTTGTCATTTTTGATATAGCGAATTTCAACGACTATTTTGGCGTCGCTCAAGGGCTCCAACCCCGATAGAAATGGAGAGTCTTCTTAAGAATGGCGCGGGAAATTCACAACCCGATTTCATTTATTGGTTCCAACAGAAGGTAGTCTTGAATTCATAGTTCTATTCCATTTCGTTGTCCTCGAACTATATGACAAACTATCGTGCATACGCTTGCAGGGCCAAACTGATTCATCCATGAGTGCCGAGTTGAGACAGGTTGCCGATGGTTTTAGCTACAGGGTCAAGTCGTTTAACGTTTATGATGTGAATGGATATCGCTTCCACACAATGACATACGAGCAGAGTCGACCCAATCGAAGAACCACTAATACCAGTGTTTTTACGCTAGGTCAAGACAGAGTCGAGTATTACGGAAGAGTTGAAAAAATATACGAAATCAAGTTTCATGGTTCTGTACCGCTCACTCCAGTCATTTTCAAATGCCATTGGTTTGATCCAACATTAACAAGACATACCCCTAGTGTTGGCCTAGTCGAAATTCGACAGGATTCAACATTACAAGGCGAAGATGTGTACATTGTGGCTCAACAAGCCATACAAGTTTATTATCTCTCATACCCGTGCCAATCCGACCACCGTCTTCGGGGTTGGGATGTTGTGTATAAAGTATCGCCACACGGCAAACTACCTCTCCCAAACAACGAAGATTACAACAATGATGGAGAGTTTTTTCAAGAAGAAGGGCTACAAGGCAGTTTCGTGATAGACTTATCCGACGAGATTGGAATGGAAGTCGACAATGAAAGGGAAGTTGATGAGGAAGGTGGAGATGAGGTTCAAAATATTCAGGACTTACAATTACTAGAGCGACTACGTTTAGGCAGAGACAGTGAAGACGACATTACTCCTTCGGATTCTGCTGGTTATGTTGACATAGCTGATGGTGATGATGAGGATTACGATCCAGCTAATCCCGATTATGATGACTACTTTTAAAACATGTAGGACTCGCAATATTTAATATATATTATGTTAATTTCTAGTTATATTTTTTTATTTTTATTTATTTGCAAGTATTGTTTATCCTGACTAATTCGTTCACTCCTTTTGATTTCAGGTAACTAAACAAAGATGCCAGGCGGCCAAAAGATGACTTGGTTGAGCTCCTTGTACAGAGGCAGTGGTGGAGGAGGCGGTAGTGGGTCCGACGCACCCGAGGGGTCCGGGAGCCGTAGTGTTCGCAAAGGTGGTGGAGGAGGGGGAGCGAAAGGGAGACAGAGAGGGAGGGGTGGAGGAGGAGGTAGTGGGAGGAGGGGGAGGAGGGAGAGGACCCCTTCTCCTGTAGAGGCCGAGGAGGAGGAGGAGGAGAGGGTGGAGGACCAGGGGAGCGAGGAGGAGGAGCACGTGGAGGGGGACGAGGAGGACGAGGAGGAGGACGAGGAGGGGGCGGCAGGAGATGAGCGGGTGGTGTGGTTGCGTGGACCGTCGCAACTCCCGCGACGTCCGATACCTCTAGCGAGACGCCTGATGATTCGGCCACTAGAGCCTAAGTAAGTATGTTAGTACTTATTTATTATGCATTACATATATTTAAAATTGCAATACTAATTAAAATTTTACCTTAAACACTCTTGCAGGGGGTGGTTTTTTGTGCAGCCTGGTGTGCACAAACGGAAGCCCAATGGTATCTTGGGTCTTTTGTGCCGGCTGCACTTCCCCGGGCTCGTGATGCATGCCGGGGTGCTGGAGCCGGCATACACGTGGGACCACTACATGGCCAGCCCGGACGCTACTGATCGCGAAGGAAGGAACTTCAACACCAAAGCGAGGCGGGTGGTCGGGGAGTTGTGGGTAAGTCATCCTCGTACTAAAATGGTTGAAATATCGCATTCTGTTTCAATTTTTGGAATAATGATTGCAATTATCTTGTGGGTATATATGCAGGATTTCTACAGGTGCGAGGAAGGCTATGAGGCCCGGGCGAACGAGCTGGCTCACCAGGCTTGCTACAAGCTGGTGAAGGACATGCACTACGAGGCGCGTATCCAGGCCGTCGTTGTGTACTGCGCCGAGTACGAGAAGAGGAGTGTCAAGAAACCAGCCGCAAGGGACATCTTCCTCACGCGAGACCAGTACTTAAGGGTAAATAAATGTCATCTCTATTCATTTATCTTGTATTTGATAATACAATATGTCATGCACTTTATTACGTTTAGGTGCCTCCGAACTGGTGTGCAAACAAGGCTGAGTGCTGGTCTATGATGGTGGACAAGTGGATCAGCGAGGATTGGGCCCGCCAGCACGCCTTATGCCGGGAGCGCCGCTTGATGATGCCGGGTCCGGCACATCATCAAGGGAGCCTTAGCCTCGGCGAGTACAAGAATACTTGGGTAAGTTCACTAATTTCTTCATTCTTTCTAAAACTATATTTTTAATTCTTACTAATCATCTTGTTGACTTCTTGGCAGTCGGAGTCTCATCCAGGCCAGTCTTGCAACGACTTCACGGCGTACGCCATGTCTCACATGGGCAGGGCGAAGTCGGACGTGGCCTACAACCCGGCGGCTCCACCAGAGGCATACACAAACCCAAGCATCCACGCGCGCATCAATGCGTACACGGAGGTGGGAAGGGCGCTCCACGGGGAGACTTGGGATCCGACCACCGCGCCACTCTCCGGAGAAGCCATCATGAGGGCGGGACAAGGGAAGAAGCACGGGCGGTACTTGATCGCCAACAGCTTGGTCGACACGGCGAGTACGCCTGGTCTCTCGCAGCTTAGGGCAAGTACCACCGACTCGACCCCGCCCATACGCCTACGGCCTGAGACTTCAGTGGCTAGCGTGCACCAGAGACAGGTTAGTTTAGATTTGGTTGCTGTTCTATGATTAAAATGAAATTTTGCTTCGTATTGTAACATGGAGCTTTAAATCTTGTACGCCGAGATGGAGGCAAAGTTTGAGGAGGAGAGGAGGTGCCGAATGGAGATCGAGGCCAAGTTGGAGCAGGAGCGGAAGCTGAGGGAGGAGCAGTCGGTTATGTTGCAGAGCATGGTCACCTGGATGCAAGGACATGGCGCGTCGATGAACTATGCGACGCTGCCTCCTCCCTTCATCTTACCAGCTCAGCCTTACTTTCCTGCAGGACCTTCTGACACTCCCGTGAGTATGCTTTGTTTGTAAATATTATTATATTTTTGTTATGCTTCTTCAATTTATTGGCGATCCCGCAGAATCAGATCTCGTTCGTTCAGCTCGATATTTAATCTTCATAGTACTGCGTCGATAAGGGAAAACGGTAGCGGTATATGATTTTTGTGCTCTTTTGAATTATGATACGTTGTACTATATCCTGCTCAATAACAAATAGTTGGTCCTAATGTGGCCACTGTTTAATGTCAAGAACTTAAGATGCACGCACAGGAACTAGAAGCTCACAATTGGACATCCAGCTTGCTTATAGTTCTTATAGTTTCTTCTTGTACTGTCCATTATGCAACCTGCTATATTGAGTCCATGATCTTTGGACTTTGACTATTTGTGGCCTATGTGTATAATAGTAGAACATAAAATAGTCACAGTCTCTTCTTTTTATTTGTGGCCCCGTGAGTATGCTTTGTTTGTAGATATTATTATATTTTTGTTATGCTTCTTCAATTTATATGTTCCTATTTGCAGAATCAGTCGTGGAACGCATCGAACAATCCTCCTCCGGACCAGAACTCGCCGGCGGCCCAGTGGCCATCTTCGTCCCCCAGACCTGAGCAGTGAGTGTCTTGTAGTACTACTGTATTGGACTTATTATACGTATCAGACTATATTCTATGTGATGGACTTGTGTTATGTATCGGACTCGTGTTATGTATTGGACTTGTGATATATGTGATGGACTGTGTTATTTGTATCGATGCCATTCTCGTAATTGTCAATTATATGTGATGGACTATAACTGCCTGTAATGACCTGCATTCATATATATTTCTGTCGTATTTGTATGGAAAAACAGAGAAAACAGAAACAAAAAAAGAAAAATTCACCACTTTGCCGAGTGTTTAAGCCAAAACACTCGGCAAAGGGGCCTGCCCAGGTCAGCAGCGCAGCAACTTTGCCGAGTGCTAAAGTACTGGCACTCGGCAAAGATTTGAAAGTTTGCCGAGTGCCAGCACTCGGTAAAATAGCCACGTGGCCGCACCCTGACGCGGGCACTTTACCGAGTGCCATAATCCAACACTCGGCAAAGCGGCCACATGGCGGGCCCCCCGGCGCGGGGACTTTGCCGAGTGTCGGACTAGGACACTCGGCAAAGCGCCGGACCAGGGGTGGCGCCACGTGGCTTATTTACCGAGTGCCAGGGCACTCGGCAAATCCTTTGCCAAGTGCCCGTGATACGACACTCGGCAAAGTCCGCATTGCCGTGGGATTGTTTGCCGAGTGTTACACTCGGCAAATACTTTGCCGAGTGTTACACTCGGCAAATACTTTACCGAGTGTAACATGTCCTTTGCCGAGTGTAACTGACACTCGGCAAAGTTTGGAAATCCGGTAGTGATGGCTTTGCCTTGTTTGCTTGTCTGACCTACGCCTTTACCATTGACTTACTGACTTGCCTGCTGAGCCGCCAGGATAAGCTAGCCCGTCCACACACAACCAAACCACAGCCACGGTAGTTGCATATCTAGGATTTTAACGTAGGGTATGTCGTACATTTGCTACCATATACAATTTGATATAATTTATAGAACGATTCAATAAGTAACTATAAATTTATCTAACAATTTGATATACATAAATATAAAATAAATAAAAGTATGATAATATATATCTCATAACACCTTAAATAGTATCGGTGCACATTTAATAAAAGAGATGTAATTTCTTCACTCATTTTCATAATTTTACTAACTCATGTACTAAAATGAATTGAGATATGACTTCATTAAGCAAGAATAAACTAGATTTCAGTTATTTCAAAAAATACCTTCCCACGAGCAAGGAACACAATTTATAGCAAGGTACTTGCAGTTCTTAGATCTCACATGGAATATCATCACATTTAAGTAGCACACTCATACCAATTGTAAACTAAAAATTTTAATTTATTGATATAAGATGACTAGATGTTTTTATAAAAAAGATAACTAGATGTCTGATTGTCTTGATATATTCTTCTATGGTTTGGGAGAGGATGGAGAAAAACTGGTAGAGATTGCAGGGGAGTGCACATGTGAATCACCTTGACATGGTGGACAGAGAGAAACATGGCTTGTACCAAGACATGTGCTAACTGAGGAAAAAAATTTATTTTGAATCCCAATACTACATGAGCTTTGCTGGATCTTGGGTATGCCGGGGCCCACCCGGCCTACCCCTTGGCTACACCACTGGGCAACGAATGCCGATCCACCATGGCCAAGCACGGTGCATGCCTTGATCCAGACCCATGCAAGCACACTCATTCTGTCGTCGTCGACGATGTGATGCGAGCTAGCTGTATAGCTAATCACACGAATACGTTGTGTCGCAGACCCACACGCGCAGACACAGTGCCGCTGTGAGGGCGCGGCCACACCTGGTCAATAACGTGAACACCTATCCAGGAGCACAAACACCTGACCAAGGAGTGTGCACGCGCCGTTCGTCATGGCCATGGGCTCTCCCTCATCGCATTTGCGTTAGCAGCACTTCTGAGAGAGGCAGCTATGACCCCGCATTGCGTAGCCCCTCGCCACAGTTCGCATTGTCATTCGTGCCACTGGCCATCAAGCTAGCTAGCCATTCGGAACATGTAGATCAAGAGAGGCCTACCAATTACTTGGGTTTGGACTAGAATGTACCAAATCGTGGTTGTAGATCACAATGTCTTAGACTGTGCCCGACATATAAGATCTTTATTTTTGCACATGAATAAATTTTGTAGCAAATAAGGAGAGTCTGCCTAGGTGCACTTTGTAGCAAATGCTAGTAAGTGTACCATGGTAGCTTAGATCATCATTTGAATTCAAATATGTGCACTACATCACTGGTTTAGATGATAATAGAATTAGACACTAACCCAAAACACATGCTTAATATCGGTTCTAAAGCATAAACGTGGACCACGATGAAGACATAATTTGGATGTGTTTAATTCGATGTATTTTGATTTGTTTTCTCCTTACTGCAGGTAATAATGATCTAAGCTTAGCTCTATTATTGTGCCCATTATTTATTCGATGGGTCTATGGAAGCTGAAGCTGGTACATCACACATGAAATCTTTTCAGCAAAAGTCATGACATGCAACCTTGTTCCATGTGCTGCTACTTGGACTGTATATGTGATTATTCAAATGTATGCTAATCGCAACTATGTCGAAGATGTTCTCTTGATCAATTCTGTAACCATAACCTCTAGTGTGGCTGTCCTGCTGACCTATTTCTTACATGGTAAAGAACACATAAAAATACAGAAAACACTTTACATTTGTCCTAACTAGTTGTCTAATTTACTTTACTTTAATTAATCTCATAAGTTCTTTCATTTCTTTCATTTATTACTACTGGATCTTCATGGTAATCTTCATCATCGTGGTATGTTGTGGTATGTAATGGTTAGTTTGGCGTCCAAATATTATCGTCTCTCAGGAAAGACAAATATTTTAAATAGAAACACTAGATTCTAGGGTATCACTGGAATAATGTTCTTTGCACAGGTTAATGTCGTGTTCTTTTCTAACTGGTAAGATAATATAGACTATTATTGATTTACTCTTGTAATACTGCTTGGCATGAAAGTCTTACTCGTTCTCCACGATTGTATGAATTGAGTTTACTCAGTAGCAGCTAACCTGAGAACATTAGATGTTCTCATTTATACCATAAGTAAGCTAATTTTATTAGTGCACTGTCCGCATGAAAGTAAACTCATGTGCATGAAAATAAGCTAATCTTATTAGTGCATGAAAGTAAGCTAATCTTATTAGAACATGATTCAATCTTCTGGTATAAAAGATTAGTGTGAAAAGAATCATGTGCATGAAAGTAAGCTAATCTTATTAATGCCGCATTTTCACTATTAGACCATTTATACCAGAAGATTGAATTGATTTTGAAGAACTTACAATGCTCATGGATGAATACCATGGCAAGGGAGGGGTCTCTATTTATAGACCAAGGGGACTATGGTATTAAGACAAGTATCCCATTGCTAGAGAATTTCTAAATATTTTAATACTTTTTAATTTTACTTATTACCAATTCTAGAGTGCTCCATGAGAAATATCTCCTTGCATGGTGCAGAATATTCAAGAAGCTTGTCTTACTCTTTTCAACAATTAGTAATTACCCGGACAATGCTATATATACAAAGTCGTTTTCAGTATTTAGATACAACTGAATGCATATCATTTCAGTTTATATGCCTATGCCTCCCATGAACTGTAGATGAACTCTCTAGTTTCCATTGCTACAATCTTACAAATTTTGTCTGGTGGGTTTATTTTGCCAAAAAGCTACTAACAGTGAATCCTTACTTTCAAGATTTTAGCACAAGTTTATATGGGATATTCTACTTTCTATGTTTGCAACATAAATAAAATATTTAGTGGGAAAATAATTAATTAGATAACAACAACAATTAACAACAATTAACAACTTTCATCTCATTTCTTTACTACGACTAGTAGGGTGCACGTGTAGCATGCACGTGTTTAAAAATATATACTGACAATTGCAAATATTATAAATAACAATATGAACAATATGAAAATTACATTGCTTATTACAATCGGACATTAAGTTGGTTCATCTACTGATTGTCGTTGACATGGTTAGTCAACATTCTCTCACGCATGAGCATGTAATCTTTAGAAATAAATTTTGAATAATTATGATGGCACACTAGGCATATAGTCGATGTTCTGAACCACTTGACGATGCAATTGATGTGAAACCGATGGATACACTCTCGCGGGTATAACACGTCATCTCCTGTTGGAACCAACTCATCCATGTAAATTGAGCATGCAGACTTGGAGTTGAGGCAACCTTGTAACAATGATGTGGCCTCGCAATACACAAATTGGATAGTCAGTTCAATTGAAACGTCACACCTGCAAGCAAAATCGATAGAAATGTCAGATGCTCGATCTTCGATGATGAACTCAAGATCCTTGGGAATCACTTGATCCCAATCCTCTCTGGTGAAGCCATTGTATTCATCTGCATCTTTTAGCTTGGGTATCAAATACTCCATGATTAAACGCCGGCATGACTCTCCGTTGCAGAGTAATTGTACTCCATGATAGGGATTGGGCACTTCAACAAAATTGTTGTCTGACTTTGGAGTCCGAACTGATTCTCTAGGGAGTGCAATGCCAATCCATCTATATGTTTCCCTTCTCGACACATCAATGAACAATTTACTCAGCTAGGCTCCAACCGGTCCTTCTGAAACACTAACTCGCAAGATGCGAGCCGCGATAACAAACCTGTTGGGCATAGTACGTACATCATCTATGAAAATTCTTCCTGTAAAAGTGTCAATTTCGAACATGAGAGCACGACGCCGAAAGATGAAAATTAAATATTGCATTCAACATACGTATATATGTTAAGATTCAATATAAAAACCGTGAAAATGTCTTAGCTATACCTGGAAGATGAACAATCCATCGGCGATCGGCAAGTCGTGTGCTGTAGTTTGTGGAGACACTCCTATGGCCGATGAGGCGTCTGATGTGCTGTAGTTACTGGTTCGCATAGGTCTCTGCATAATATATATATATATATATATATATATATATATATATATATATATATATATATATGGCATGCCTATAAGCTATTACAATGCACCAAATCAAATCACAAATTTCAGGGTCATATAAAGGAAATTATTCCAATAAAAATCGAATCTCAAATTACATGATCATATAATAGATCTTAATTCCCGGTCAGAATCGGTGGTGCACCTCAAATTTCGCTACAATCAAAATGCACGTAGACTCGCATGTTGCGGTGATTCGTGCGTTAGTCCTGGCGGCATGATTTATGGTAGTTTACATTGTAATCTCTCTAATCCAAAATTTCCATACATGTCTACTTCGTAGACCTTAAATTGAGATGCCCACGAATAATCAAGCAAACAACAAAGCTTGTATTCCATTACGGCTGCCATGTCGTTTGCCCAGTGGTGTGAACTCCCATGTGACCCATGCGAGATTATCCTTAGTAGACTTGACGTGCTAGACATCCTCAATTTCTCATGGACATGCAAATCATGGAGTAAGCTGTGCAAGCATCTCGAAACTAATGGATTAAAGTCAGGTACCCTTTTCCACCTTTTTTCTTGAATTGTCTGGATCAAATTATATATGTTTGTGAGTATGGATTTCAAGATAGCTCGATATGCATTTCATTTTTGCAGGTCTCCCCATATTGCTAACATCGAAGCCAGCAGAAGACAATATCCGGATTGAGGAGGGATTGGGAGTTGGAAAGTTTGGACTTCATGATGTTTTGGCAGCTAAATCATTTAGCTACCGCAACAACTCATTGAGAAACAGGTGCTGGATTGGTGGTAAGGATGACTGGCTCGTTATCATAGATAAAGCATGTGACATGAAGCTTTTTAACCCAGTAGTTGGTGTTATTGTTTGCCTTCCGTCCTTTAACACTATCACCAGCATTCATGTAGACGATTACAATGAGCTTGACATTGTATACGCACCCATTTCTCGTAGACCATACAATCGTACCATTAGTATGGTAGACTCTTGCTTCTTCATCCGTGAGAACATCAAGATCAAATTCACAATCATCCGGCGCTTTGCAATCCAGATCCTCCTCTGCATCACATCAAACATACAATTAATTTACATGAAAGGCTTATATATAATATCATACTCAAAAATGTGTTTCAAGTGTAAAAATATAAATACTGAAAAGTACCTTCTTGTGAGGCCAACATCTCCTCATCGGGTTCCCAAATACCGGAGTCATAGTTTGGTTTCCCGACGTTTACACCTGGTCGCATGAACGAAACAAAACATTGGCCCACATTATATTGTGATTATTTATATTGGTAAAAACTATAACAATATAATTATTATATAATGGCACAAAGGAAAATGCGAGTACTGTACCAACACTTATAATTGTGTATTACAATATAATAATTATTACAATAAACTAATTATCTAATTTTACACAAAGCTTACTGCATAATATATAGTTTTACAAATGAAACATGCAGACCTTTTTAATACTATTGTATTTTTCCCTCTGTTTGACATTCCTTTCAGTTCTTTTCTCAATTGACATTGTTGCAAACCTAATTCTCTCCATGTCTCTTTTCTTTTGTTTTCTTGCACTTAGAGGTGAGACAGTGGCACCATCATCTGTCAAAAACAAAAAATTAAATGATGTGGGATGCAAGAAATTACAACAAACTAACTTTACCTGTGTTCTCGGTGTTTCCTTGGAGCATAGCAGGACTGGTGCTGGTGCGAAATGTTCTTATATATGAATTGTTGCGAGCAAGCCAATCTGACGAATCACTAGCAATAGAAAAATTTTGTAGGACATCTGCACACCAAGGGCATATAGTACGTTGCAACATTCGAACATGGTCTCCAAGACTTGATCAAATATAAATTAACTATTATCATTACTGGACAAACCAGATTCATGCCGATTAATGGACACGTGCATGGTGGCATTTGTAGCAACATCAGCAGTTCATTTGAAAACTGCATTTCCGTCCATATGCAACAGTGACGAAGGTGGGTTGCCCGACAGTCCTGCCACCATGCCACAATATCAATAATCCTTTCAAATATCAAAGTATTTAAAAAACAATACACTAACCTGCCGTCTGAGGTGTTTCCATGAAACATGAGATTCCATCAAGTTGTATCACTACTGACTGGGGTGTATCTGTCAATGCTGACATCAATAACTTTTACTATGTAACTACCGCACAACATATGGTATAAAAGTTTTCAGGAATAAGCTAGCAACATAACATTGGACAAACCTGCTGCATTTTGACTCTTGAGCACGTGTTCCTGCTCACTTGCAGCAACACCCATAGTCCGACTGAAAACTGTAGTTCCATCCACACGCAACAGTGCCGAAGATGGGGTGCATGACAGTCCTATCACCATCAAATAGCATTAATCAACCTTTCACCAACCAAATTAGAAAAAAAAAATATGACTAACCTGCACTCCCAGCAATGTGGAACACTGCCGACTAAGGTGTCTCCATCAAACATGGAACTTCATGAACATGTAACACTCCTGACTGTGGTGTATCTGTCATTTCTGCCATCAACATCTCCCATAGTTTACTAGTCCTTTGCGCGCGCCTTTGCGCGCTGTTGCTTGTTGGTTTTAATATTTACTTTGAAAATAAGTACTGATACGACAATTAACATATATTAAAAGCGAATGTCTGGTAAATAATAAGGTACAATAGCAGGTTGGAGATATCAGTGCATTGAAGTTCGCTGAAGTACCACTAATTACATAGGTAGGTAGATATCTAGCATATTTATTTATATCATATATTATAGGCGAACTTGAGATAGTAGATTCGAAATTATTTGCGAAGTGATTATTGGCCTCCAATATTTGTTCACCAGTTTTTTGGTTCGCGATCAGAGTCTGCAAGATTGTAAAAAATTGATACAGTCAATAGAATTGTATAATCTGTTGTCGGTATAGAGAAAGCAATGTGCTTTGCTTTTCTTTTAATTACCAGGATAGTAGTAAGCATCATTTGGGTCATCGTAGTCAGAGCTTTCGCCTGAATATGAAGCGCCACCAATGCAAGGAGCGGCATTCAGTTTGTTTTCATGTTTCATTTCAGCTTTTTTTTTGCAATTTAAGAAGGTTGACTGTTAGTTGTTGTAAATAATCTTTTTTCTGCTGTAGAAAAGTAGAATTGGTTACTTAGTATTATACCTTCAAATATTTCTTTGTCAGCTTCTCTTAACATCTCCGAGTCAATATTTTCTTCATTATCTGCAAAAAGAAAGGTCTTAGTATAGAACAATATCTACTATAGTATGCATGGAGGTGTAATAGGAATAAGTGAAAGAAAGATTTAGTAAACGGTAATGTACCTTTGTACGGTGGGCTGACGGGTTTGGAATGGACCTCATCATATTTCTCTCCGATCCAGTCAAAACCTAACTGTGTTACTTTAGGGGAGAATTTGGTTTTCAGAGTAACAGGGTAAGAGTGTACACTGGTTGCAAGGCCGTTGCGTGTTGTATATGAAATGAACCCTGTTGGTGGAATGGAATGGATGCCTGCTGCGTAGGCTTCGACAGTGCAGATTCCAGTTTTCTTGTTCATGGTGTAGCTCTCAATATCGCAATGAGGGTCAAGAAGTGCACCTAGGCTACTAACATCAAACATGTAAGGCGGTATGCCATGTATCTCGATAGTTAATGGAATTAGCCAATGTTCTGTGAAATATCGGCCATCATCAGACCAGCATGATAGAGAAAATGTGTGGTTGTTATCGTAAGGAACTTGTAATTCAAGATGGTATCATAGTCTTTTTTTCTGCGAAATTGTAGGATGAAATCTAGTGGGAAGAATGAGATTTCTTCTGGTTGTGGTGCATTTTTGTAGATCTGAGCAAATATTGCTTCGACATCAGTTGTTGTTGGTGGTGGTAAGCTGGCAGTGATAGGTTTTGCTAAAATGGCTAAACAGAGTTTGTCTATATTTCTTTCCATCTCGTCATTAAGTTCTATCCTTCCGAGAGCTATCTTAGATGAAGATGCCTATATAAGAAAGTATTTATGATCAATATGATATTATTAAATCCAAAAGGTTATATATAAGAAGGTGGAAGTGAAATGGTAATACCATTAGAATGGCAAGTTGACAGGTGGAGCACCCGGGTCTTCACTTGTTGCGATCTGGAAATTGTAAACAGAATTAGTAAAATTGTAGATAATATGTTTTGCATGGTAGTAAAATCTACAAATTGTTGTGTAGTTCTAGATAAAAAGGTTATAATTTTAGCATCTCAATTAATGAAGCATGTAGAACATGCTGGTCGTAATAGTATTTGGTAATTAAACAATATCATTGTAGATTTGTAAGTAGAAACTGGAATAGAGTAGCATTTTGTAGCAGTAAAAGTGGAAGAAACATATTGGAGTACCTAGGAAAATCAGAGGGGGCAAGAGATGAGAGTGGCCAGAGCCGTGGCTTGGAAGATGCGTGGATTTCATCGTTCCTTACCTCAGCAGAATGAATTGAGGAACGACGAAGATGGAGACGCGGGGCTGTTGTGTAGTCGCTGGTTGCAGAAATGTGAAGAGGAGAGAAATTGAGAGAGGGAAAGAAGTAGCAGTTGGATAGAGTAGTACTTGCTTAAAGAGAGGAGCTGTCACTGGATGTCACGTGTACGCTGGAGTATAGTAGAAGGCAGGAGAGGCTTCGAGAACGTGGTACTGTTAAGGATGTTGTCAGAGTAGTAGGATGCAATGGGCCAATTTTTTGGATGGGCCGTTGTTTTAGTCATTGGATTAGAGAGTTCAAAGAAATTATTTTGTACTTAACTTCTCTGGTAAGGAAATAGTATTTTAGTATTCAGTAATGCAATTGTTTTGAAGTGCATTTTTTTATTGTATGCTCATGTGAAAAATGTCTGTTTGTATAGGAAGGGGATGCCATGTTTATTATTTATGTTGGCAGTTGTCATTTAAAAAATAGTAGGAATCCATCGTAATTGTCATTTTTTAAAAAAGTTTAAAATTGGAAAATAATATACACGTAGCCGATAAGTTTATAGAAGATACATATGGTAATTTTGTTAACTTTGCAGTTAGATGATAAGGCTGATATAATAATTTGACAAATGATATTCTACGTAGACGTTGGCATTACATAGCTATATTACCATAACATTAGGTTTTAGTTTATAGTTCTAGAGATAAGTTGCGGTACATCATTACAATACCATAGTCTAGATTAAATTGTCCAAGCATCAGTACACTGCTGGCAAGCCTAATAACAGCGATACTGTATCTAAGATAGATAAGTATTTCGATAACAACGAAGGATAGAGAAACCTGTTTTGACTCTAAATATTAGGATGGGCTAACTACGAACTGCCACTCATTTCTTCTTGATGAAGTCTTGTGTCGCAGCTCTTTCATGCCTTCGTTGGTATCTTTAGTTTAATCTGTAATAATTGAACATGAAAAAGCTTCAGTACAACGAATATATGGTATCTATCAATGGTATATCAGGCTTTTTTTTTGTTATTTCTTAGGTTATGATGCCTAAAGGATGATATAGATAACTTACTTTATTTATTTCTTTGGATTCTTTGGACTTCTAAAGCCCTTGGTCTTAGCTGAAGGAGGTGTCGTAGTCTGCTGCAGGTTTGCGCTTTATAGAATGAAATAAGTTAGTTAGTTATGACTAACGACTTATTTAAAATAATACTCAGCCTGTATCTATTATTTAACGACAAATCAGTATGTCACAAAGCTTTACTATAGATAATATCTTTCAGCCTGTCTCATATGGACAAAACTGATTGTCTACCAACAGTTAATAAAATGAGGTCAACTACAGATTTAGCGCAGCAGTAAAAAAAATGGCATATAAAGTACAGATTTAGCGCAGCCTTGGCATAACCCAATGCAAGAGCATTAGGCTGAAAGTACAGCACAGTAAATGGTATTGAATATGTACCAAAAATTATGCAAAGTGAACAGATCTAGATAGTATAAAAATAAAAGATAAACATACCTCGACTCAGTGTGAAAGGTTCTGAAGATTAGTTTTTTTTTTTGCAGTGTAAAAGCGTGTGCCTAAAAATAGGTAAACCAATGTATATGCACATCAGACTATAAGTAAATCCACCAGTCATAGTACTCTTGCATGCGGGCGAAAAAAATGGACGAACATAGGCAATGGAAAGGGAAAGGGGCAGCACCTTTTCTGTCGTTTAATCGCCTCACCCAAGCTAGACTAACCAGATCGATGAACAGAGAGTCGCAGCTGGCGCAAGGCGAGGGGCGTACAACCGGACCAGCACCAGGAACGGTGGCTGCACTGGCAGAGCCTTCGATCAGAATAAAGAGAGCAATCCATAGTACTGATTGGAGAGGGGGGGATCGACGAACACAGGCAACAGATAGGGAAGGGGCAGTACCTTTTTTTTCTCTGGTATATTCGCTTCACCAAACCTAGGGTAAGCAGATTGATGAATGAAGGGGCGCAGACAGCGTGAGGGCGGCGGTGGTGGCGTTGCCGACGCCGGCCCGGCGACCACAACCGGAGCAGCACAAGGAACAGTGGCTGGACCGACGGTGCCTTCGATTGGGACAAAGGGAGTAAGAGGAGCGCACAGCGAGGAACAAAAAGTGTAAATGGCAGAACAGGAAAAAGAAACGCTGAACGGTAAGAAGATAAGGCAGACTCACACACAGTAAAAAACTTCGGGAGACTTCCATCCAATCCACACGTGGCGTCGAAACTCTAGCCAAGCACTACCACACGATACCCATTCAATGGTTCCCGTACGATACATATCGGATGGATCTTTTTTTTTCTGCAGACGTGGATAGCCTAGGCGCCAGCCTAGCTTGGGAGCTTTAACATATAGAAATGCATCACACAATATCTTTTGGCATTTAAATTTCATAATTTATCTAACAACATGTGGCTGACCTACTGATCGTTTCTCTGCTTGTCGTCGATAATAGTTTTCTCTTTTCTTTGCATTAAGTTATGCTTTCTTCTCTGGCGGCATATTCACATAACGTTCTCTTGCTTTTTGCCGCCTAACAGCTGTTAGATCAACATCTAACAAACAGAGGTGGACAATTAGGGGTTTGGACAATTAGGGACATGGCCAAGTAGTCGAACACTACTCACCGCTTTCCAAATCTCTTGACCTTTTCTTAGAACCATTTTTTCGATTATGTGTATTGGTTATATCCCCAAGAGGAACACGATGCTCTTCGCCACCACGTCCGTCTTCCGGAGTACGGCACAGACGCCGCAATTGATTGCTCCGTCGTCCGGGAGCATGAGGTCGCACAGCGTCCGTCCTAGAGCATGTTCGGCCGGTGATGGCGAAGGAAACGCGTAGGCCTGCTGCAGGAAAAAACATGAGGTTAGGGTTTACGACCTCCATTCACCAAAGCACCAACAATATCCAACGTTTGTGGCTGATGGAAAGCTATGGGAGCTCTAATTTCTTCTTTCAAACCACCCAAAAAGCGAGTAACAAAGTACACATCATCATAGGCATGGTTGTAAAGTAAAATGCCATGGGCTAACTGTTCAAACTTAGCATAATAGTCAGCTACAGAGGTGGTTTGTTTCAGCATATCGAGTTGTCTAAGATGTAACTGGTACTGATCCTTGTCAAAACGACCACAAACAGCAGTATGCAATTCCTCCCAACTACTCACACGGCCTTTAACCTCATGGGTTTGGAGCCAAGTAGCAGCAACTTTATCAAAATTGAGGGCAGCAAAGCAAGGTTTCAGCGCATCACTAACATTGTAAACCTCAAAGTAAAGCTCACAGCGATCCTTCCACAACCTAGGGTTCCGACCATCAAACCGAGGGAAATCGAGTTTGGGTGTGGGGCTAATACGAGCAAGACGGGGCTCCACATCATGAATGGACTCTACTGATCGGGGAGGGGGAGGTCTGGACATACCCGTGATCGGGTGTGGCGGGGGGCATCCAAGGATCCCACCGCCATCGACCCGGTGAAGATGTTCATCGCGGTGCCCACTGGGCCGCTCCCCAGACGACGCAGATGGGCGCATAGTCGGATCTGGAGCAATGTTGAGGTCGAACGGGTTGACCCACGTAGTAGGCGGCAGCGGCGGTGGAGCCAGAGCCGGAGGACACTGCGGTGGGGGAGGTGGCGGTGGAGGCGGCGGCGGCGCGTGCTCGAGGTGTTGAAGGCGCGTCGCCATGTCGGTCGCCTTGGTGAGTATCATCTCCATCGATGCATCGGCGGTCGAACGCCATGCCTCCAACCCGGAGACCGTATCCATGATCTTCTGCATGATGGCGTCGAATCCATCAAGCTTCTTCGCGAGGTCGTCCACCGAACTCGTCATGTGGGCTTCGAATTTCGTCGGCTTGCGCGGCGCCAGAGTGGCGGTGCACGGCGCTCAGGATGGAAAAATTTTTTTGGGGTAACTAGGAGAGAAGGCTCTGAGTACCAATTGTGATGAACTCACTCAGATTTGGGTTCGGATTGGTAAATCTGGAGTAGAATTTGGGAAAAGCGGAGACAAAAGTAGAGGAGTTCGGGAGGAAGAAGAGGAGGAACAAGAGATTAGTTCATGAGTTTGTTCATCGATGATTCCCACAGGTTCAGACGGTCCTCCTTTATACATGCTGCAAGCAGCCAAACCCGTTAGATGGGCCGAAACAGCATGTAAACAGCCAAACGGCGATAGGGCCTCATGGGCCGGGCTAGAGAGACGCGTAGTGTACTGTACTCCCTCCGTATCCTAATTGCATGATGTTTAGGACATGAGTACGATTACCAAGGGGTGATTAATTAGGGGTTAGTTTTCTTGTCTTGCCCTTATTAAATACAGCTGAGGTTGCTTCTTGTACAGCAATCTATCGTAGCTCGGCTGGCAAGGCTCCACGGCCTGAGGCCGCTGGAGGTCCACGGTTCGACCCTTGGCAGCCGCTGCTTTTTTTCTATCTCTTCAGTCGAGGTGATTAATGACGAGGAGACCATGCGAACGGGCGGCGCGCGTGCCTGGCTAGGGGCAATCACGTCCAAAGTTGCCCTCGGCCTCCAGAACGTCATCTTTTGCTGCAACCGGCCTGGCCTCCAGAACGTCCTCTATTCACAATACGGAGGGAGTACTTGGTCATGACAGTCCAATTCCCCTTTGCAGAAAAGGAAAATAGTCGTTGGGAGAAGCTGAAAAGAAAAGGCAAAAGAGCATCTCTGTCGGCGATCAGGCGGCCATGTCGAAAGCTCAGGATGATGGCGGCCGTGGGGGCGCCGCTGCAGCGGCAGGGGCATCCCGAGGTGGATCCGGTGGGCTCGAGACCACCTCCTTCAGGCCCCGTTTAGTTTGTGAAAATTTTTGGGTTTTGACACTGTAGCACTTTCGTTGTTATTTGGCAATTAATGTCCAATTATGGACTAATTAGGCTAAAAAGATTCGTCTCGTACTAATCAGTTGGACTGTGTTATTAGTTATTTTTTCAACTATATTTAGTGCCCCATGCATGTGTCCAAAAATTCGATGTCATGGGTACCGTAGAAATTTTTTTGGGAACTAAATAGGACCTCACTTGCCAACTGCCGGGTGTAGACCCCACCATGCTTTGCGGCATTGTGATAGGCCGGCCAATGAAGTTGGTTGGAGAGCATGTCTCGGATCGTTCAGACCCCGCCCATTCAGTCGGTTCCCAACGTTCCGCTCATTTCTTTTCTCTCTACTACTAAAAAGAGGCTAAGGGTCACTTTTTTCGTTCGTCATCCGCCCCTTCGTACGTCGCCGCCCTCCGTCATCTCACCGCCTGCGATTTTTGGCCGTACGATCGCCCTTCCTCATCGCCCAACGATGGCAGACCCTCCAATGTACGCTCAGCAGTGCCACCGCCCTTCCGCTCCTCATCCTCCACTTGCGCCGCCTCCCTTGTGCTCCCCCTTCTCTCCGCCTCCCCCACGCCGTCCCCTCCTCTCCGTCCGCACGGACCTCCCCTCCTCCCACGATCCGCACGCCGCAAGCACATCCCTCAGCGATCCCGGCATTCTCCTCTGCCTCCACGCCGCGATCTAGATTACCGCCACGCGGCCGCCTCAGGGCGCCGCCACCACCTCAACGCCCGTGTCTAGAGCGCCTGCCGCAACTCCAGCACCTCCCCCAACTCCGGCGTCATCGTGCCGTCTCGGTACGCCGCCGCTGCCGCCTCTACGCCTGCGTCTAGAGCACCTCCCCCAACTCCAGTGCCTCCCCTATGGACCGGCGCTACCCCGCGGACTGAAGCCGCCCCCAACTCTGGCGCCTCCACCGCAGACCAGCGACTTCGCCACGGACGGCGTAAGCCCGCTGCGCCGCCTCCTCCACGCCTGTGTCCAGATCCTCCATCTACGGCTCCTCCCCCACAGCATGGGTCAAGACTCCCTCTCCTCCGATCCGTTTTTTTGGTAAGGCCTGTACCTAATTGACTGATTTACTTGATGTCTTCGTTTGTTCAATTGTTTAATTTGTTGGCTAATTTATGAATTAGGAAGTATTATGATGATTCAAAATAAACGTGGATGCAAAGGCTTGTTTTAGTTCTTAGCTTCTTGTGTAATTATCTGGATCAATTCTAGAAATGTAATTCTTGTCATTGCAGCAGAAATGCAAGCTGCTTAGTGCATGATTGACGTTTGCTTGATGACCCTTTGACAGTTACTTGTTTGGTTTCTAGGGGTGCTTCGAGAAACGAGAGAGAGAGAGAGAGAGAGAGAGAGAGGTGAAATTTGATTTTGAGCATTTCATTCTCTCTTGAAATTTGACAGCATGCTGACATTGTGTGAAGTAAGTACAATATCTTTGTTAATGCACCAAATTTACACCCTGCTAGAGTAGTTCACATATATATATGTTTCTTTGATTTGTTTATTTTCTATTAATTTAGTTAAAACATATGCGTGATTTTCGAAATAGCTGAACATTGTCTCTTTTAGTTGGTACTGTCCGGATATCGGCAATTTTACTATTGTCTTTGACAGTGAAGTTAGTGAAGTTCAGGTCAGGCACGATCTACAGGCACCTATCGGCCAGTCTAAGGCACAGTCATGCCTGAATCCAATTGATCTTCACCATCAAATGACACCTGATCAAGGTATGCATACTATCAAGCCTGTCATTTGAGTTTTCTTGCCAATCCAAATAATGTTACATGCTGCAGCATTTCTTTTACTATTCTGAACTGTTTTAGTCAGTTGGTTCTATAATATTCAAATCAGAAAGGCAATGTGATATGGGAATACTCATGATTGGTAGTCAGTCCAAGCACCTTGGGATTCATTTATAACAGTTTATGTACATGTTGACACCGTTTTTTTACACGTGTCAAGAAAGGTGATTTTTGTGAACAGAAGGTGGCCGATTTGGAAGAAACCAAAAGATGCACAGTGTTGAAATCGGCCGATGGAGTCCGTCCGTTGGACCAGAAGAATATACCATAAAGATGCTGATTTGTCCGATCTGATGTTCGGCCGATGGATAGTTGCCGATGGAGTCAAGGAAGGAGGAGAGGATCCGGACTCTACGAGAATCTTGATGATTCGGTTGTAATATTTAAACTAGTTTATCTTTTAGAAAGTCTTTTCTTTTTAGTCAAGTAATGTTTGTCATGATCGGTTAGGACTTGATAGCGTTAGGCTATATATATCAGTTGTAAGGGACCGGAAAAACTTGATACCCATCCAATACAACAAACTTTACAATTCCTTTGTACTTTTTCGGCGACTTCACTTTTTCTCTTTTTTCGACGAGTTCTTTCAAGTTGATCAAAGACGCCTCACATTCGAGCGACTTGATTTGCTGGTGAGTTTTCGTTTTACCGAGTATATTTGAGCTTTAGCTAACCGGCGCATCGTTGTGGCTTTGTTCAAATCTATTCAAAAGTTATCGAGTTCATCTAGGCTTTGACTTCCGGGCGCATCGCTGTCGTCTCGTCTAGATTTATTCACCAATTATCGATATCGGCTAGATTTGTAGGTTTTTCTATGCTTTTTGGCCATTATCACATCTAAAAACATACTAGATCGGCTTTAGGTTTTGGAGTGACACTTTTGTTATCTCAAGAGCCATTTTAGATCTGTTTTTAGCTTTGCATCATCTAAGTTACACATTCGTAACTTAGATCTTGTCACACATACATGATCGGCTGTCCAAAAGCCGGTTCTGTCGTTTAGTGTATCGAGTGATCCTGCCGATGCGCTCTTTTACTACGCGCTTGCATTTAATATCTTTTTGTCGTCTATTGTATCGGCAAAGCTTGCCGATACGCCCATCTGAGAGATATTCGGAATCCCAGCCGATACGCTCTCGAATTTAACTTTTTTTCTCCCATGTCAATTTCAGGTCAAATTGACTGGCACGCTTGGTTGACTTTCCGTGACTCGGCGAACACTTGCTCTCGGATTCCAGTGTGTTGATTTTTGCGTCAACACATCTTTTGGCACGCCTGGTGGGACAGAAAGCTTGAACTTGGTGGAACTCACAGATAAATCTGCAGTTAGTGAAGAGAACCAGATTCCTATTCCTGAAGATAAGCTCAAAGAAGAACAAAAGAAGGAATATGAAGAGCTGGTGGAGAGATTCAAACGTGAATGCATCAAGTCGTACAGCATCAACAGATGACTACTGCAGCATCGGCAGGTACAGCAGATCATATCTACTCAACCACGCCGCCGATTGCTACAACTGTGCAAGGTGGATCTGCCTCTATATTTCCTAAATGGTGGAATCCTGCCACTGGGTATGGTATGCATCCGGATTTCTTTTCTACGCCACCCAAGATGCAGTTTAATGCATCGGCTTCTCAGCCGATAGCCTCTCAGCCTAATCCATCGGCCGTTCAGCCGATGAGTGCACAGCAGGATGCATCGGCAACACAACTGAATGCACAAGGCGCATGGAGTCCGCAACAGATGGCACAAGCTAATGCATCAGCGCCATCGCCGATGACCCCGCAGCAGCATCTTGCTATCCTGCTCCAACCCCAGTCTCCTTCAGAAGTGTTATTGTCGCAATCTCCGCATCAGAAGGGAATCAACTGGGTATTCCACAATCAAGCAACCGGACAGATACGGTGTGTCAATGTGCCGTACATGGATATTGCTGGTCAACGATCGGCTAACCCATCAGCTACACAGCCGACGATGACTCGGCAGATACCCAATTAGATGTCCCAGCAAGCACAACAGATGCAATCGGCTGGACAGCCGATGAACTATGTAGCTCAGCAACATGCGATGATGACCAATGCAGCGAACACAGTTTCCCCTCAGCAAATGCCAATAGTTGAGCCGCAAGTTGATTGGAGCACAAAGATAGCTGAAGTGATGAGGGAGCAGTTTGGTTTGAGGCCAAAACAATAATCCGTTATGTACAAGACTCCCTATCCTCCGGCTTATGATCAAATTCCTCTCCCCCACAAGTACAAAATGCCTGACTTCACGAAATTCTCAGGGAAGAGAGAAGTTTCTACGATGGAGTATGTTAACAGGTTCCTTCTATAGTTGGGAGAAGCAGGCAACCATGATGCACTCAGAGTCCATTTGATCTCTTTGTCTTTGTCTGGATCGGCCTTTGCTTGGTTCACCACTTTGCCGGCAAACTCCATATTATATTGGGCCGATCTAGAGAGATAATTTCATCTGTTCTTCTTCTCTGGGATTACTGAGTTAAAGTTGACCGATTTGACCGGCTTGAGACAAAGAAACGATGAATCGGTTGCTGCTTTTATTCAAAGATTCAGAGATGTCAAGAACCAATGTTACAGTTTGGTTCTGTCCAATCAGCGGTTGGCCGATGCAGCATTTAATGGACTCTTGCCGCACATTAAAGATAAATATGCATCGCAAGAGTTTGAAAGTATTAGCCAGATCGCGAGTTAGATGACAGGAGAGACTCGATCCTACGAGTCCAAAAAGCCTTTTTAGAAGAAGATCAACTATGCGGAATATTTTGCTAATGATGAGTCTGAAGATGAGCAAGAAACGGTCGCATCGGCTGAGTGGATACAAAACAGCAAGAAGACGGTGATGTGTCCGTTTGGAAAGAAAGAGCATGAGTCGTATGGATTTGACATCACCAAAGCCGACAAGATCTTTGACTTGTTATTGTCGGAAGGATTGATCAAGTTGAAGCCATATCACAAGATTCCATCGGAGGACGAGCTCAAGAATATGAAGTACTGCAAGTGGCACAACGCCACGTTGCATGATACAAATGAGTGCAAGGTCTTCCGACAGTAGATTCAGATGGCTTTCGAACAAGGGAGATAGAAATTTGAGACTCCCAAGAAGACGATGAAGATCGACGGACATCCTTTCGCCACGAACATGGTTGATGTCGCTAGAGATGAAGGTTCTTCTCAAGCTAAGATTTTGACGTCATCATCGGCCAAGAAATCTGGAGCTGTTGATCCTAAAGCGCAGATAGCGGCCGATGAGGTCAAAGCAAAGGATCCGATGAAGGATGCTAAACGTTCATCGGCACCACGTAGACGTGTAACATCTCAAATGCTGTTGAACAAGTTTCAGCACGATCATGAAAGGCGGCAGCGTAGAGAAGAAGAGGAACGACGCGAGCAAGATCATTGGAGGTGTCCTTTCTTTGTCTACTGCTGGGAAGAAGGGTTGACATTGCCATCGTCAAACGATTGTCCCGAATGCAATGGTCAAGGCAGCCAATCATATGAAAGGTCACGTCATGAGCCCTATCGGCGTGAGCGCACTCCTGTGCATGATCGGCTAGGAAAAAAGGTATAAGTGCATGATCGACTGGGGGGCAGAATACTGCTACATGATCCTGCTGGGAGAAGAGTGCCTGTACATGATCGGCTAGAACAGGTGGCCAATGACAGAGTACAAGATGATCAGCCGATGCGGAGAGATCCAGAACTTGATCCTGATCACACGGATCAATCTCAATGGTGCCCAGGAGGTTTGACCAGGTCTCAGAAGTGACGTGTTCAGAGATTACGCCAGTTGGAGATCATTGAGGAAGAACAAGAACAGACTCTGAACAAGAAATAAGTCAAATCACAAGTCTGGTGTGTCAAGACTAAGGCCGATGATGAATCGGCTAGTAACAGTTCCACACCGATCCAAGCATTTGGTTTTTCAGAAAGTTCCTAATGGATGAGTTCCTAGAAGAAGAAGGGAAATTGGGACAGGGATTACGTCGGCCGATTTGTTAGAAGAGATTGATATTGGAGATGGTGATAGACCAAGGCCGACATTTATTAGTGCCAATTTGGATCCCAAATACAAACAGGAATTGAAGAGTTTATTAAGAGAATACAAATATTGCTTTGCTTGGGAATATTATGAGATGCCTGGCTTGGATAGATCTATTGTGGAACATCATTTGCCTATAAAATCGGGATATCGGCTATATCAACAAGGAGCGAGGTGATGTAATCCAAAGATTTTGCCAGATATAAAGGCCGAGATTACATGGTTAATTGAAGCTAATTTTATTCGGCAGTGTCGTTATGCCGAATGGATTTCTAACGTGGTTCCTGTTTATAAGAAAAATGGCAAGTTGCAAGTGTGCATTGATTTCAGGGATCTCAACAAAACTACGCTGATGGATGGTTACCCTATGCCGATAGCTGATATGTTGGTAGATGCTACTGTTGGGCACAAAGTGATCAGTTTTATGGATGGCAATGCTGGATACAATCAGATTTTTATGGCAAAGGAAGACATCCACAAGACTGCGTTCAGATGTCCAGGACATCTCGGTTTATTCGAGTGGGTAGTTATGACCTTCGGATTAAAAAATACTGGTGCTACGTACCAGAGAGCCATGAATTATATCTTTCATGAACTCATCGGCAAAATTGTGGAGATATACATTGATGACGTGGTTGTGAAGTCAAAGGGGCACCAAGAACATTTGGTCGATCTGCGTAGAGCTTTGGAATGCACCAGAAGGCATGGTTTAAAGATGAATCCAAACAAGTGCGCTTTTGGTGTATCAGCTGGCCAATTCTTGGGTTTTGTGGTACATGAGGGATTGAAATTAGTCAGAAGACTATATCAGCCATCGACAAAGTTGAAGCCCCTACGATGAAGGTTGAACTTCAGTCATTGATCGGCAAGATCAATTTTATTCAAAGATTTATATCTAATCTGTCGGAAAAAATTCAGCCGTTCAGTTCTTTACTGAAGTTGAAGGCCGATCAGAAATTTGTGTGGAGAGAGGAACATCAGAAGGCATTAGATGAAATCAAACATTATCTGGTAAATCCTCCAGTGTTGGTTCCTCCCCAAAAGCACAAGCCGTTTAAATTGTATTTATCGGCTGATGAGTGTGCTATCGGATCGGCCCTTATTCAAGAATTTGAAGGAAAAGAAAGAGCTATTTATTTTGTGAGCAGAAGATTGGTGGATGCTGAAACCAGATATTCTCCTGTCGAGAGATTGTGTCTTTGCTTATACTTCTCCTGTACCAAGCTTAGACATTATTTATTATCGGCTAAATGTGTTGTTGTGAGCAAAGATGATGTTATTAGATATATGCTCTCATTGCCGATTTTAAAAGGGAGAATAGGGAAATGGATTTTGGCATTGTCAGAATTTGATTTGAGATATGAATCGGCTAAAGCAGTTAAGGGTCAAGCCGTAGCCGATTTTGTTGTGCAACATTGTGGACCAGAGCTAAATGTAGTAGATCTTGTTCCTTGGACTTTATTCTTTGATGGATCTTCGTATGGAACGGTTCTGGAATTGGTGTGGTGCTGATTTCCCCTCGGGGACAAATTTTGAGTTCTTATTTCCAATTGAAGTCTCTGCAACCAATAATCAAGCTAAGTATCGTGCTATTCTCAAGGGGATTTAATTACTTCAAGAAATCAAAGCCGATGTTGTTGCGATTTTTGGAGATTCTATGCTGGTGATCAACCAGTTAGTTGGGGAGTATGAATGCAAAGATGATATTTTACAATTATATCATGAAAAATGTCACCGGGTGCTGAAAGAATTCAAGAAGGTAACCATCGAGCATGTTCCCAAATTTCATAATAGTAATGCAAATCGGCTGGCTCAGCATGCTTCAGGATATCGGCCGATGGAAGGAATAATGTCCTCAGAGTTAACAGCTGATGATTGGAGGAAAGAGATTATTGATTATTTGAAAGATCCATCCAAGAAAGTGAACAGAAAAATCAGATTCCAGACAATCAAGTATGTATTGTTGGAGAAAGATTTATATTATCGGACAATTGATGGGGTTTTGCTCAAATGTATTGATAAATAAGAAGCAAGGGTGTTAATGGGTGAAATTCATGAAGGTGTCTGTGGATCCTATCAATCGGCTTATAAGATGAAATGGGTGATCAGGAGGAACGGATATTTTTGGCCGACGGTGCTGGAAGATTGCTTCACATATTACAGAGGTTGGCAAGAATGTCAGAAGTTTGGGAGCGTGCAAAGAGTTCCTGCGTCAGCCATGAATCCCATAATCAAGCCGTGGCCGTTTAGAGGATGGGGAATTGATTTAATCGGCCAGATATATCCTCCATTCAATAAAAATCATAAGTTTATCTTGGTGGCCACTGATTATTTTACCAAGTGGGTTGAAGCAATTCCTTTGAAGAATATTGCATCGAAAAGAGATGATTGAATTCGTCAAAGAATATATTATCTATCGGTTTGGTATTCCACAGACCATTACGACCGATCAGGGTACTATGTTTACGTCAGATGAATTTGAGGAATTTGCTACTGGAATGGGGATTTAATTGCTGAATTCTTCTCCATATTATGCCCAAGCTAACTGTCAGGCAGAATCATCTAATAAAGGAGTCATTAAATTGATCAAGAGAAAGATTGATGAATATCCTAGAAAGTGGCATACTGTACTTCATGAAGTCTTATGGGCATACAGAATGGCTTGTCATGGTGCTACAAAGGTGTCTCCATATCATTTGGTATACGGACATGAAGCTGTTCTCCCATGGGAGTTGAAGCTTGATTCACGGCGTGTTACATTTCAGAATCAATTAACGGCCGATGAATATTCTGCTCTGATGAAAGATGAATTAGAGAATTTGGCTGGCCATCAGCTGAAAGCTCTCATAAATATTAAGGTAAATAAAGGCAGAGTTAGCCGATGGTATGATAAAAAAGTAAAAGCCAAAACCTTTGAGCAAGGGGAATTGGTTTGGAAGTTGATACTGCCGATAGGAACAAAGAGTTCAAAATTCGGCAAATGGTCGCCGACGTGGGAAGGACCATTCAGAGTAAACAGATGCGTTCCTGGCAATGCCTATATTTTAGAGACACTCGAAGGGGAAGAGTATTCTAGAGCTCTTAACGGAAAATATTTGAAGAAGTATTACCCTAGCGTTTGGGTGGATGGATAGCCGATTAATTGAGTTATCGGTTGAATTGTTATGGCCGACACGATATGTGTCGCCCTTAGTGCAAAAAATCTACACAATCCAGATTGTTCAAATTCGGGTCAGAGTTGGTTTTTTGCTACGTCAATTGGGAAATTGCAATGGAAATTGGCAAGAAAAAGTAAATACTTCATTAATAATACTGTTTACAAAGGGGCTGATCTGAGGATCTGGCCGATACAGCAAAAGATTGTTTCTAGGAAGATGCTACTCCTAGAAATCTAATCATCGGCAAAGATGTTGCCGATGACTGCCTCTATGCTGACATCTTCGGAGATGGCGGCGGCTGCCATCTCCATGTCGTCGGCGAGCTCCTCGAAGGCCCACCAGTCTTCGCTGCCCAGCGGGAAGTGGACCGGTTCGACCTGCAGGAGATCATGACCGGTCTTGAACTGGGCCGTGGTGAGGGCTACAGCGGCGCCACGGCGAACCCCATGTCCGGCGACCTCCCGGATGCTGTTGGGGATGTCCTGTAGGCGGGCGGCGACGGTGTCGCCGCGAGCATTCACCGATTCGGTGGCGGTGGCTGCTGCGGCGTGGAGGGTTTGGACCTACGACTCCAGGACTGAAGCAAGATATCAGGATATCAGAAAAAGAGTCAGAAAAACAGGAGAGAGCAATGCTTTGGAAGGGACAACTTACAAGCGACCCTGGAGTCGGCGGCGGTGAGCTGGGCCTGGAGGATTGCCCGATCGGATTGCGCCGCCTCCAGTTCGGCGGCAAAGAACTGAGACCAGATGGTCTCCTGGGAATAATTCTACCGAGCTTCATCCTTCTCGCGAAGGAGCTGGCGAATGTACTCCTTGGTGCTCTCGGGAACACCAGGAAAAGGGGGTCCCTCCGAGTTGGAGGAACCAGAAGAGGCATCGTCACCTTACAGAAAAGAGACAAAGAAATTAGAGATCGAAGTTGAGCAAAAGCATGGCAATCCGAAGATGGGAGAAAGAGGGGCTTACTCCACGCGGCGACGGATCGCCGGCGGGGCATTGGAGGGACACTCATCGGGGCGCTTGGAACCCGTCATTGCTATAGGAAGACCTAGGGTTTTTGCTAAAGAAAGAAGAGAGGAGGCTCTGTAGCTAATGGAGACTTGTTACCGATACAAGGATGGAAGGCGATCTTTATGGCCCAGTCTGGGTAAGTGAAAAGACGAAAGATGAATCGGCGCGTTGGGTTGGACGGAAGGTGAAAGGCCAGGGGCAAAGAAGAGTTTTTACCCGATCGTATGGGGTAAGCCGTATGCACGGGGTACGAGAAATGGCTTTAAATGCTGGTTGGAGTAGTTTCGGAACAAAATAAATTATTCCGAAACTGAGGGGCATGTGTTGCCACCGTTTTCTTGACACGTGTCAAGGTAGGTGATTTTTGTGAAGAGAAGGTGGCTGATTTGGAAGAAACCAAAAGATGCACAGTGTTGGAATCGGCCGATGGAGTCCATCCGATGGACCAGAAGAATATACCATAAAGATGCTAATTTGTCTGATCTGGTGTTCGGCTGATGGATAGTTGCCGATGGAGTCAAGGAAGGAGGAGAGGATCTGGACTCTACGAGAATCTTGATGATTCGGTTGTAATATTTAAAGTAGTTTATCTTTTAGAAAGTCTTTTCTTTTTAGTCAAGTAATGTTTGCCGTGATCGGTTAGGACTTGATAGTGCTATGCTATATATATCAGTTGTAAGGGACCGGAAAAACTTGATACATATCCAATACAACAAACTTTACAATTTCTTTGCACTTTTTCGGCGACTTCAGTTTTTCTCTTCTTTTTTCGACGAGTTCTTTCAATCTGATCAATGATGCCTCACATTCGAGCGACTTGATTTGCTAGTGAATTTTTGTTTTACCGAGTATATTTGAGCTTTAGCTACCGGGCGCATCGCTGTGGCTTCGTTCAAATCTATTCAAAAGTTATCAAGTTCATCTAGGCTTTGACTTCCGGGCCCATCGCTGTCGTGTCGTCTAGATTTATTCACTAATTATCGATATCTTCTAGATTTGTAGGTTTTCCTGTGCTTTTTGGCCATTATCACATCTAAAAATATACTAGATCGGCTTTAGGTTTTGGAGTGACACTTTTGTTATCTCAAGAGCTGTTTTAGATCTATTTTTAGCTTCGCATCATCTAAGTTACACATTCGTAGCTTAGATCTTGTCACACATACACTATCGGCTGTCCAAAAGTTGGTTCTGTCGTTTAGTGTATCGGCTGATCCTGCCGATGTGCTCCTTTACTACGCGCTTGCATTTAATATCGTTTTGTCGTCTATAGTATCGAAAAAGCTTGCCGATACGCCCATCTGAGAGATATTCGGAATCCCAGCCAATACGCTCTCGAATTTGACTTTGTTTTCTCCCTTGTCAATTTCATATCAAATTGACTGGCACGCTTGGTTGACTTTCCGTGACTCGGTGAACACTTACCCTCGGATTCCAGTGTGTTGATTTTTGTGTCAACAGTACACATGTGTGTTTATTTTCTAAAGCTTTTGTCTCAAACTCATAGTATTCTTGTACTACACAACTCAAGTGCATCAGCTGCTCGCATTTGCCTAATAGAAAAAGAACAGAAGCTGAAGCTAGACCCCTCACATATTTTACTCTCGAATGCAACTCTATAAGCATTGCAAAAATGCCAATTTCTCTACTTACCATGGTTCAGTCTGTGTGCAACTTATTGGTTCAACAGATGTGCTTCTAGCTGAAGTAAGAAATTGGACAATGAATTTAACTTCTTCATACGGTACTGTAAAGCACTCAGACCTTTGAAAGAATAAGAAATAAGAAAGGCGGAAAGGACTAAAGGAGAGCAGGAAATTGCCACAGCAACTGAGCTCGTGAGGTGGCTCACTTTTTTTGTTTTACCAAGGTAAATCTAAAGCAACATGATAGTTATTTCGTTCAACGCCTGCCAAATTCCTGGTTGCTTGATTGAGAATTAATTTATATCTTTCTTTTTGTGAGTTTCCAATTTGATACTCTAGACCTGTATTGTTTTGAGTTTTTTAGGGGAAAAGTCCAATTTTCACCCTCGAACTATCGCAAAAATCTAATTTTCAACCTTCAACTACAAAACTGGACAACATAGGCTATCCAACTGTCAAAACCGGACAAATTTGGCCCTGGGGATGGTTTTGAAGGTGGTTTTGCATTTTCTAAAAAAAATTCTAATTAGATCTAAAAAATCAAAACCAATTCACTTTAAATCAGAAAAATATGAAACTATAGTACCAAATGTTTTCTAAAAATATAACCTATCTATTATTGTTTTATTTGAATCTTAGTTATTAAAAATATTAGGCATAACTGCAAGCAACCAAATATTATGAACATAAAAAAAATTAGATTTGAATCGCTCACAAGTCATGTGACAATAGATAGGTTACATTTTTAGAAAACTTTTGATACCCATTTCATATTTTTTTAGTGTAAAATTGAATATTTTTAATTCTCACAAAATGGAAAACCACCTTCAAAACCACCCCAGGGGCCAAATTTTTCCGGTTTTGACAGTTGGATGGCCTATGTTATCCGATTTCGTAGTTAAATGTTCAAAATTGGACTTTTGTGATAGTTGGAGGGTGTAAACCGGACTTTTCCCTTTTTTAGGTGTCTAGGATTCAAGGTAGGAAATGTTTCTAGAAGGTAGAAGCTATCACATGCCTATAGCTGAACAAGAAGAATTGATGCCAGTGGCTCAGTGCAATGATCAATGTTGAGATAGGGTATATTCATTTGATTTGCATTACTAAATGTGGCATAGCGTTAGCTCTTAGTAGAGGCATTATTAAACAACTATAATGCTAAGATGATATTTAGTTAAATGCATGTGTGTCATGTTATGCAGATCCTCTTGACTGCAAGTGTATCTTATTTATTTATTTATATATATATATATATATATATATATATATATATATATATATATATATATATATATATATATATGGTCGACACAGGTAATTCAACCACTGAATCTCACTGACAAGATAAAAAAGGTATTACATTGTCGTCTACATTTTACTCATCTTTTCCTTTTGGTGCAAATATCGTTATTTCTCCGCCATGCTTAAGTCATTTTCATGTTTTTCTTTGTTTATGTGTCCAAAAGGTAACTGTGTGTACTAGGGTCCAAATAAGTGAGTAAACATAAGTCTTTTTTCATATAGTTGAGGCACAATTATTGCCATATAGCCAAGAAAGGTGCTTTACATGATTCTTTTTCGTTTTTCAAAAAATATATGTTATTTTGTTCAATTTTTGTATGTTATGATGTTTTGGTGGTTTGCTCAGCAGCATGAGATAGGATTAAAGTTCAATGCTCCTTGTCTTTGTCGAATATAATTCTATTTTGTCAGATCACAACTTGTGTCATCTAAATCATCGCAAGCCAGTAGGCTTTCTGGTGGTCATTCAACTAATGGAGGTGACATCAATTCATGAAGACATATCCAAATAAAGGTACTGGAACAGGAAGTTAGCTATATTATCAAATGAGCTACACATTCTTGCATTGAATGTAATTGTTACTGTGTGAATGTAGCCACCATGGATATTGCAATGGTAAACGTATTATGGTTTTGTTCCCATAAGATGCCAAGTACGCAGTCTAAAGTATTCAAGTATGGTTGGTGTTTATGAGATTATCCGTGCGGCTCAAAACATGTTAAAATTGACACATATTTCCATATGTTTCATGTATTGCGTTGAAATTCTTTTCAGTTTCCGTAGCAACGCACGGGCATAGACCTAGTAAAAAAATGTTCCCCTCACTTGCTGGTTGCACTTTTGGGCCGAGAAACTCCAGAACGGCCCATTTACTACTAGCCCAATTTGTTGCGCCGGTGTAGAACATCACTCGCATGCGTAGTAAATCTCAACCAAACGAAACAAATCGCCTCAGTGTTGTTACCATACAAAGCAAAAAAAGCTTTCCAAATAACAAGCAGGCCAGGAAGGCAACTCCGTCCCCATTTATTTTCTGACCCAAGTGAAACGAACTTGCAGTGCATCTGCATCTTCAGGTCGCGCGCGCAGCTTGTTCCCGAACAGGATCCGCAGCGCCAGCTGGCCGTGTCCAAGTCGCGAAGACGAACTCGAAACCCAGCCATCTCTGAATTAATTTTGAGCGGAATCGGTGCGAAATAAATACTGTTTGTTAAAAATGGGGCTTGTCTAGAGCCACTCGAGCATTTTACAGCCCAGCCCTTGTCTAGAGCCCACTCGAGCATTTTACAGCCCAGTCCACACCCGAATTTCCATCCATCCATCCATCCATCTAATCCAATGGCTCAGGTCCATCCAAGGTTTTTTTATCCCACCGTTTCCACGGAACCGCCGGCCACCGGTTCCGGTTAACCGGACCGGTTGGACCGGTTACCGGTTCTTACCGGTCAAATTCAAAATTAAATTCAAACATTTCCGTTGTAACGGCTAGTACCGGTTAGCCGGCCGGTTTGTTGGTAAAACCGGACCGGTTTCACCGGTTACCAGCCTTTGAACAAAATAAACTGACAGTTTTAAATTGGTTCCGTGGTGTGAAATAAAAGGAAATTTTGGTATGAACTATGCACATATTAATGTAAAATACCACACCAAAGTAACAATTTATAATTATGCAGAGATATACAATATTAATGCGCGTGCATACAAATACCATAGTCATAATCGTGCCTACAAATACAGTAGTCACTGATACACATTAATAATAGTTCAACGTAAGAATGGGAAGACCCTCATTCTGGATGCCATTTGGTATTCGGCGATGGACATCACATTCAAACCTCGCACTCTAAGCAGTTCAGCCTTGTAGTCTTGCCAAGATTGCCCTGTCCACGCCGATGTTGTCTCCCATTCCTGAACTGACATAGTATAAAAATGGGGGTCTTCCCATTCGTACACCCATCTCGTCTGTGGCTGCATGCTTATGTCAGGTATGGGATAGTGAAAAGAGTGTCTGGAATCGCTATAGGAGGAAGAAGAGTACTGTGGAGTATCGTTGTCCGTCGGTCCAACCGTTCTCCTCGGCGATTCCGGTGCTCCATGATCGGGGTCCTGAGTAGCATGTGTGAACTGAGTCTCCCCTGAAATTAACCATATATAATAATTAGTACTCATAATCAGAAACAGGTGTGCATATATAGGTGCAATGTATACCTGTGAAACGAATGGGAATAGCACTGGTCGGCTAGCCGCGCTACCCGAGCGGTTGGCCGGCGGTGACCGCCGGTCGGGCTTCCTGGAGCCGCCTGGAGGGAGAGGGAGGCGGAAATGGGGTGGGGGCGCCGGTCTGAAGCTTCTGGGGGGTGTGGGGGGGTGTGGCGTCTTATGTGTCGGTTACGGGCCGTTGGGCCTTAATGGGCCGCCCATTTTTTTTATTTAAATTCAAATACCCCCAAAATATATCAAATGAATGAATATTTCAAAAATTTTGACACCATTACATTCCTCGCAACTTGAAGTATTTTTATGAATTTTTTGGAATTTTTTCATTTCCTGGAATTCAAATTTAAAATTTGAATTTGCCCCGGTTTAAAACCGCCCGGATCCGGAACCGGGCCGGACCGGTAAGACCGGTTACCACGGTAACCGGTCCGGTTGCGAGCGGTTTTTTTAACCCTAACTTCCATCCCCTACCTCATAACCCTACCGGCCTCTGCATCGTCGTCAACATCATGACCACCACAGAAGCGCCGCCGCCACCCTTCCACCGCCCACAGCTTGCTCCACCGACTCCAGCAAGGGACGCCGACGAGCCTCCACCCCGGAACCACCCCAGCATCCCATTTTTGAACTCCGGCGAGCTTGCTAATGGCACTGTCGCCCCCGCCCCGCCCTCCTTCCTCGTCTCCGGCGGCGTCCCGCCGCCGGATCCGACCCCGCTGCCACTCCCGCGCTAACTCGTCGCCGGTGCTAGCCCCCGCCGACTCCGCAGACCATCCGGTTGTCCACCAACCGCCCGCGGCCGGCGGCGCCCCCCGCCGTCTTGCCGCACCGCCGGCTCGAACCACCACCACCGCCCTCTACCTTGCCGCCCAAAGCTCCTTCTAGGTCCGCCGGAGGCAGGTAGGCCTCCTCCGGTCCTCCCCAAACCCCGAACGATAATAAGTCACTGAAGCTCGCCGGAGTTGAGGAAGACACGCTCGTTGTCGTTGGCAAAAAAATTCGAGTGTGTGGAGGCAATATTTCACTGGAGTGTAATATAGCTTTCCCGGAAAAATGCAGCTCGCGTTTGTTCAAAAAGAAAAAAAAAATTGCAGCTCGCCCGGTGTGAAACGGGCTGGGAGTCCGACAGGGCCCGTGACGCGGCTGCCCTACCACTACTCCTCCACCCGGCGGTTGCGTTGCGCCGGCGCGCCGTCCTCGTATCGACCTCGGTCTCGGAGAGTCGGAGTCCTTGCCGCCTCCGCCTCCGAGGAGCGTGGGTGGCGGCGCGCAATAAAAGGAGACCCTGATCTGGCCGGAGAAGTGAAACCAACTCTTCCCATCCCCACTCTCGAGTCCAGAAGCAGCTGGTGTCCTCTCGTCGTCGCTGGGGCTCGGGAGTGCGGCGGGCCGGGGCGAGAGCGATTTCCTGCTCCATTCACAAGCCAGCGGAGCCCTAGCGCGCGCCCGTGATGGCAGGCGGCGGCTCCTCTGAGGACCGGCGGCGGCGCCCCACCAGCCGCTGCCACGGCGATCTGCGCGACGACGAGCCGGAGGAAGGCGAGGTCGGCGTCCCCGGGTACCACTACGACGTGGACACCGAGGAGTACTACAACCGCCACGGCTGCTCCTCGAGCGACTCGGACGAGACCGTCAGCAACAGCAACGCCGCCGCCTGCTCCGTCGTCCCGGC
The DNA here is from genome assembly GCF_016808335.1 of Panicum virgatum. Taxonomy (NCBI): domain Eukaryota; kingdom Viridiplantae; phylum Streptophyta; class Magnoliopsida; order Poales; family Poaceae; genus Panicum; species Panicum virgatum. Next base: position 42,206,096 of record NC_053140.1, on the reverse strand, counting down.
GAGCTGCTACGGTGAAGCCACCAGCCCGCCCTCCGTCGCGGCGAGCAGCAACGGCGGCGCGTCCTGGCCGGCCGCGGCGCTCCCCTGCCCCGTCTGCGGGAAGGAGTTCCGCAGCCAGAAGGCCGTGTGCGGGCACATGAAGGTTCACGCGATCGGGACTCACGACCGTCTGGGGATCGGGAAGGGCGGCAAGGGGATCAAACGAGACGTGGCTGCCGTGGCAAGCTGGGGCGGCACCGGCAAGCGAGGCTGTTCGGGGTTGGGGAGCAGGGCGGCTCCCTCTGCGAATGCTGCTGAATCGGACCATTCCATGGCCATCGTGGCTGCAGAACCAATGATCGTCTTGAAGCCGAAGCCACTGGCGTTTGCGGCACCCAATCTGTCGTCCGTGCACAAGGCGTTCTCGGCACCCAATGTGTCTTCCGTGCCCATGGCGTCCGCACAAGGCGCACCCAATGTTTCCGGCAAGAGCAGCAGCGCGCAGCCGAAGCACAACGCCGCCATGGACGCAGTGGTGGCAGGACCACCTAGCGAGGCCGTCGCCCACCCTCATGCTGCGCCGCCGACGCCGCCTGCCGCAGCGGAGCAAGCTCCATCCATCCACCAGCACCCTTCGGGGCCGCCGCCGCCGCCGGCGGCGGCTGCTGCGGATCGGCAAAATCCGAACGGCTACATGTGCAAGGAGTGCAACGAGTGGTTCCCGACGCACCAGGGGCTCGGTGCCCACGTGGCCGCCCACAGGAGCAGGGAGGTCGCCGCGGCGGTGGAGGAGGGGGTGCTCGAGGACGGCGCCGTCGCGTGCCGCCCCAACGCCAAGCTGGAGACGGCGGCGCACGTGTGCAAGGTCTGCGGCGCGGCGTTCCCCGCGGGGGTACAGCTCGGCGGCCACATGAGGAAGCACTACGCGGGCCCGCCGATCGTGCCCAACAAGAAGCCGCGCCTCATCCAGCCCACTCCACCGCCACCGGCCCTCACGCTCGCGCTGCCGGCCGGCGCGAACGCGGACGGGGCATCGCCTGCGGCGCCGGCCGTGGAGAGAAGTTAGAACCCCCGAGCCTGCACTTGGGCCGGCCGTGGTGGGCAGAGTGCTTCTCTTTGGTATCGACATCGGCGTGCGGGTGCAGAAGCCGGCGGCGCAGGAAGGCCCGGCGTCCACAGGTAGCGACCAGCAGTAGGGCTATCGATGGAAAAATTCTCGTGGAGTCTCACGTGCAAATGGAAGTTTCATCGGTTTGTCAGGATAGCTAGGAACAGGAGAGCAACTGATTTTTGGAGACCATGGTGCGTCTTCTTACAAAGAGTAGTAGTGCATACATGTACATGTCGGAAATACACATTCCTGATCCCTTTTGTATTTGAATAATTGAGATTTTATTTTTTTTCCTCATTTGAGGATTATGCATAGCCCTAGTTTCAAATGTGAGCACGGAACATTATCACACCCTTTCTTCCCCAATAAGCAGAAATTCTTCCCCTGAGTACCTATACGCTTGCAGAACATGCATGTACATCTAGCTCTAAATGGCGGAATTAAATACAATGCCCTGGGCCGGTCTTAATTTCCCCCGCGGGTCAAGTTTTTTTTAATGGCATAATTATACTAGAACACATCATTGTTGAAAACTTTGGAAACCTATATCCCTCTCAGGCCACGTTTTGTTTATATATATATATATATATATATATATATATATATATATATATATATATATATAGACCTAGAAAAAAGGCTCCTAGTGATCGAACTCTGATCTAAACAGTTTTCTTTTCTCAACTTTTTATATAGGATTGCAGTGGGCAGTGGTGCATGCTTCGGACCCGACCCATTTATCGTGCAATAACTCCTATAAATTGGATACTACAAATTAAAGTACAAAGTGAGCATTTTGGTGTTCAGACACATCATCACGTCATGAGCAAACCACTGATGTTTACAAAGGCAACCATCCAATGTGTTCAGAAGCGCAGCGAATTGAAGCTCTCTGGTGAGTGGTAGCTGTCCTGGCAACGTCTTGTTGAGAAGCCGGGGGATTTCGAGCCCTTCAATCTTCATCTACGATTGCACTTTCTCAAGGAAAGGGCCTAGCGCTATGACTCTCGACACTGCCTGACGAAGAGTACGTCGAAGATGCTAACTGCAAGTCTGACAGCCAAAACTAACATCTCTGCTTCAGCAAAAACAGCAGGATAGTAATCTGACATGAACGAGATGATCAGAATTAGTAAAAAACATCTCATGCATAATTATGCTTTCCATCAGCCGGAATGCCACATGCATGTTTGTCGAAGAACCAATGCATAATACAACGGCACGGGCTAGCTACGAGTATTTAGCTCCTACACACACTCTCAGATCACAGCATAGGAGCAGCAGCTCTCAAAGCCCTTCTTTTTTGTTCACACTTTCGTCCCGTCATACTGCGAATTTTCCTTTCTTTTTTTTTCTCCCTCGCTCCGTCGCCATGCATGCTTGTATATATATCGCGACGAGCCGGAGGGGACGCCTTCAGGCTACGTCCTGCCGTTCTGCTGGCCGCTAGCCTGCTTCTTCCTCCACGCCAGGCGGCTGAGCTCGACGACCACGACGCTGATGTTGTCAGCGCTGCCCCGCGCCGCCGCCATCTCCACCAGCAGCGCGGCGGCGTCGCCGGCCGAGCTCCCGCCGACCGTCGCGGGGCACTTGGCGGCCGCGCGCCCGCTCAGGCAGTACCTCGCCACCTTGCAGGCGAACTCGTTGGACATGACTTCCCACAGCCCGTCGCTCGCCAGGATGATGAACTCGTCGGTGTCCGTGCGGTCCGTCACCGTCACCTCCGGCTCAGCTGACATGAATGGCTTCATGAAATAGTCTCCTGAAATGGCAGGCAAAAGAAGAAATTAAATACCTACAGTGATCGATCCAGATATAGCAAAATTAAGTTTTATCTAAATGGGGACATGCATGGCGGTATGTTTCGGATTAGTCACAAGTCCACATATGGCTTCGCATCTCATCTAGTGCAAGTGAGGTTTAATTTTGTAGTACTTCGTTCACTACTGGTGCAGCTTGGCTTATTGGGCACTAGGGTTCAGGGTGCACAGAGCATTGCATTGCAGAAAATTTCAAAAATGATCCGAGCGAGTGATAACATGCATGGTTATATATTACTCCCTCCGTTCCAAATCGTAGGTCGTTTGATTTTTTCAACTCCAAGTTTGACCACTGATCTTATTCAAAAATTTGTGCAAAACATCACTTCTTTTGTTGTGGCTTGCTTTATTAATACAAATTCTTGAAGAATGGTTTAAATTTGACTATATTTGCATAAATTTTTTGAATAAGATGAGTGGTCAAACTTGGTGTCAGAAAAGTCAAACGACCTATAATTTGGAACGGATGGAGTAGACATTATTCAGAAAATTTTCATTATTTTTCCTTACCAAAGCTACTGCCATTGTAACAGTTGATACTCTAGCTTAGCTAGTAGTATATATATGCTGATTGTCAATCTTGGCTCACATGGACAACGTATATATAAGAAGAAAATAAGGAGGCATGCATCATCGTACCAATTGACCTTGACATTGCAAGCACCCCCATGACACGGGGCCCATGCCAGTAGATGATCTGGCCACCTGCTGCTTCTATCCTTTCCAGCTCATCCGGGCGCTCTGGCTGTACATGTAAAACAAAGTTTCATTAGCATTATTACCCTGTGACAAACAATACGTGTGAGACAAATCTGAAACTGTAAAACAAGTACAGTAATAGGAAAGGAAATCTAAAAGTTAACCACGATATAGAGTAATTCAACAGTGCACTGCATCGGCAAACAAAATACACATTGCTTTGACTAACTTGATACCTGGACTTAAATAAGTAGACATTGCAGAACTTAGAGCGCGATTTATTAGATTCCGCCTTTTTTTTTCAAAACCAACTGTCAACATTCGCCGCAGAAGCCTTCTGCATCAAACACTAGTACTCTAGTCTTTTTTTTAGATTGATCGATCGACCTAATATTTAAGGACATTGGTATAAATAAGACATAATAAAAGACTAAAAACCTCACCTAGAAGATGTCAGATTGAATGGTGAAGCATCCTATGTGGCATGTTTGAAGCACAATAATTAGTAATGACTAAAAGGTGCTAGCATTGTACCATGTTTACCACAAACAGTTGAACCAAGGACATGCGCAGTTTACAGCGATAAATGTAACTGTGCATAACAATCGAAGAAATGCTTTGCTGAGACCTGAGAGACGCAAAAGCACCCAACTTTACCAAGAGATACGACATATAGGTAAACTAAAGTAGTACTTGAAATAGTAGTAGATTCAGGGAACTGAAAACAAAGCTGCTCCCATCGGAAGCTTTGAAAGAAACTAATGGAGCAGATGTCAGTACTAATCACGGGGACTGAACCAAGCTAACTAGCGAAATGGAAACAAAAGGCTTCTCTCTCTTGCTGCATGTAGTGCACACAGCTACCCCGCTGAACTGATAGCACGATCCGATTACTGCAATGGAACCTTTGCGGTTTCAGTCTGCAAGAGAGCAGTCGAGCGTGTATGTTGGACAGAGACAGGCGACGAGGTCACAGCCCCACAGGAGGTAGGAGCTCTCAAGTCAGAAACGAAGTCGAGCTGTGTCTGCAGAGACCAGTTAAAAGTGGTAACCAGTAATGGCCTGGCCCGGTTAAAAGCAGTGCAGCACTAACAACTCTGCTCGCTAGTGAAACGGCAGCGACACTCAGCGCCGCATGAGCTGGAGGCAAATAATACTGAGCCCAAATCGTTCTGTTAATGGATCCTTAAATCGTTTCAGGCATCTGTACACGAGATCTGTATACGGGACAAGGGGATCCATCTCTTCCCGGTTTGGTAAACTGAAATGGCCTGGGCAAGCATCCTTTCCCTGTGCAAAAGGAAAGCCCATCACAGATAGCCAGGCACGCACAGAATGCATGCCAGATGCAGTGGAGCTCGCTTTACGCCGGGGCCCCGTTCGGCCGGGCACGCCCGCCCCCTCGGCCTCGGGGCACCGTTGGCTTGGCCCAATGGGGAACTCCACCCCGCGCCCGACGTGTCGCCAGCTCCGCCGCGTGACTAGGGCCCCCCGGCCAGGTGTAGGCCACCCCGCCCGCCGCTTGGCGTCTACCGACTACCGTAACAAACCCCTGGCCAGTTTGGCGCAGCGATACAAGGGAAGGCACCCGGGGGCTAGCCGTGCGGGGGCGCCCTTGCCCAAAGCGAGAAACGCTGCTGGCTGCTGGCTGCTGGCTGCTGGCTGCTGGCTGCTGGCTGGTGAAACCAACCTGCGGCAGGGTCGAGGTCAGGCGAGCGCCCATGCTTCGACACCGCGCCAGAATAAAAGCCTCCTGGCTTTGCGGCCGGCCGGCGCGCGCCACCTGCGTGCGTGATGCCCCGCTGGAAGAGGGGGGGGGGGGGGGGGGGGGGGGGATGACGGCGACGTCGACGCGTGCGTCAGAGGCGATGCACTCCCTAATTCGCAGCCGGGTCTAAAACTAGTGCGGATTTGGGGGGCACTTGGCGAGCTACCAGCTCGCCGCCGCCCCCTACCTGAGCTTGTTTTGGTGGGGCGGGGTAATAAAATGGAGCGCGTGGCGTGAGCTGGGCACACTGGTTGTCGTGAGTTACCTTGTGGTCGGTGGAGAGCGGCACGGCGATGCCGCCGCGGCAGAGCACGGCGCGGCAGTCGCCGCAGTTGGCGACCACGATGCGGCGGGGCTCCACCACCGCCGCCACGGCCGTGGAGCCGTGCGGTTCCGCGCTGGTGCTGTCCTTGGTCGCTATCTGGACGGCGGCGACCTCGTCGTCCACGCGGGCGAAGGCGGCCACCATGGCCTCCCTCCACCGCGCGGCGGCGGCGTCACCGCCGCCGCCGTTCGCCAGGTGCAGGCGCGCCAGCTCCTCCGCGAGCACCACGTGCAGACGCGCCTGGCACGCCTCCGCCACACACGCCGCGCCGTGCCCGTCGTACACCGCGAAGAACTCCGGCGCCCAGCCGCCGCCCTTCTCCTCCCCCGCCGCGGCCGCCCCCAGCAGCGGCGCCGCGATGGCAACCTTGTCTTCCATGCGCCGCCGCCGCCCGATCACGGACTGCACGCCGTGCGACAGGCTCTTCGGCCACACCGCCACCGCCGTGGCTGCCGCGGACCCCTGCTGCGGCTCCGGCGCCACCTTGGCCGACCCCGCGGACGCGGAGGCGCCGGGCGCCAGGCGAGCCCTCTTGGCCCACGCGTTCTCCCCATCGCCCGAGGACGCCATGCCGTTCATCAGGTAAATCTCCCGCCGCCGGCGCCTAGCACGGCGCGCCGCCAGGGCGGCCATCCTCGTGGCCTCGGTCTCGGCTGCGGGAGGCTGAGGCTCGGCCACGGGCACGGGCACGCCATGATCTTGCGCGCTCGTCTCACTGCTACTCATCTCCTTCTTATCTACTACTGCTACTAGCGGAAGGAGAGCCGCTGGCTCGGGCACGGGCACGCCATGATCCTGCGCGCTGGCCTCTCCGGTGCTCATCCTCCTCTTCTACACTAGCGGTAGCGGAAGGAGCGCAAGACAAGTGAGCAAGGGGTGGGGTCGGGGCGGCTTTAAATAGCCCCCGGCCGCGGCGGGCAGCCGTCGGATCGGCGCTGCATGGCGCGGATGCGCGACAGGAGGACGGCCCGGCGGGATGGGTATCCTGACGTGGGTGTCGCGGGGCCTGGACGTGGACTCGCGTGGCGCTCGCGATGGCGGCGGCTTTCGATCTCACGTGCCGAGGAAGCCGGTGGTGGTGCGCGCGGCTCTCGTGGACCGGTCGAGGCGGATCAGGGAAGCGAGGCGGTGGGGCCCAGCTGTCCGTAGGCGAAGGCGTGCGTGCCTGCGGGCAGATGGCGCAGCCGACGGCCCGGCACCGTCTGGTTCCTTTCGGGCGACGTGGAGGGGAGAAGGAAGACGATCGGTGGAGGCATGTCGTTGACTGGTAGGAGTGAATTGGTAGGAGCACGCCGAATCCACCTGCCAATGTGCAAAAGATTCAGGTGCTTTTGAACGCCAGCTGTTGAGTGCACAGCACAAGCCTGCGCCTGAGAATGTTCAAACTTAGGCAATCGGTTGTCTCTCAAAACTTTTAGTGGTAAAATCAGTGCATACTAACTGAGCAGCTAAGCATTTCATGAATTTCTTAAAAGCATTGCTCGACATAGCATAATAGCTTCTAATGTGATATTCATTTGATGCATCAATAGGTTTCAAGTATTTTACCAAAAAAAATTCAAGTAGATTTTAGGTTAACATACATTAATGGATTCTAAAAAAAATCCCCATTTAGCTAGGTTGTTTCTACCGACGAAATGTTCAAACATGGTTCAAAATGCCTATTAACAATTAAGGAAAATAGTTATGCAGCCACATTGTCAATGACGACCACGAAATGATAGGTTATGAGAAACATGAGCCGCGCTTTGCCTCATTTACGAGATTGCAATCTTCTATATTCATATTCACGTACAATAAAGTTCCATATTGAGCGGGAAAGAATTGGGCTTTAAGATTCAAAAACTTTGGATCGAGCGCGAAAGAATTGGGCCTTGAGATTGAAAAACTTTATGACAAGCGGGGAAAAAAATGGGCCTCAGGATTCGAAAAAACCGTTAACAGCCTTTTTTTTAAGCCAATTGCTAAGAGCCTTTATGTCTCTTTAGAGAGCAAATCACAAACTCATGTCCAAGGCTATCGTATACGCATGCACGGCCCACGCGGCCCACACCCCAGTTAGATAGATAGAACAATATTTTTGTTTAGCAACTTTTCCTTTTCTAGGTGTTTTGATGAGTATAGATAATTTTGATATATAGAACAATTGTTAGTGTTTTGATGAGTATAGTTAATTTCAATGCATCTCAAACAAAGTTTTATTCTTGGAAAAAGTTGAGCCATAGATTTTTCATGTGCATTATCGATGGTGAGAGTCGTAGAGTTGACACGAACAAGCTGCTTTGTTATTCAGCCTATTCGGATGGTTGAGGCTAGGGCTGGCGTGGCGACTAGTGGCTCAGCAGGGCTATGGCTGGCGTGGCGACTGGTGGCTCAGCTCGTCGTTGCGGTGGCCTCGCTTTCGTATATCCAGCTCCAACCAGCCTCGATTAACCCATTACCATCACCACTGGAACCAAACATACTCAAATCATTCCTATCTCCCTTGATTCCCTATCTCCTTGGATGATACCGGAGAAGAATGAACCAAGAGCAAGTTTCTGAACCCATGATTCATTAAAAACTTTAGTGAATAGCTGTTTCGGGTGAAGCCGTGCCAAACTGCCCCTTATAGCTGCATACACAATGATATAAAAAATGAACTGCGAGACCATATCGAGCACTTTGAAACCCAACCAGTAGAAAAGGAAAGAAATCATTAGGAATGAATTCCTTTCTGTTTTTTTTTACTTTAACTATAGTGTCAGTACGTAGCTTACACAAGTTTTCATATTGTATTAGCCTAGATCGGTCATATTATAGTGCGCACATACATGTACGATGGTGATAGGCTGATAGCAGAGCACTTTGGGCAACGGTTAGGGTTAACTTTTCGTGAAAGCCGCGACAATGAGCACTTCTCACAACTTGACGTTGACCGGCTTGGGGACGTTAACCAAACGCCTGCGCGGCGCGGCCACCGGGCACGCACGCTGCACGAGGAGCGCAGGCGCCGCAGCGGGCGGGCCACGGAAGCGGGGCGTGGACGGTTGCCTGGGTGGAGCGCGGAGAAATAGCAGGCGGCCTGCGCTTCTTGGAGCCTGGCGGCGGGGACGCGTGTCGACGGCCGAGGACGCGGGGGCCATGCCGGGGTCCAGGCGCAGGGCGCGGGCTGCGCCCGCCCACGTCTCGCTCGCAGTCGCAGCCGCTGCCGCTGCCGCTGCCGCTCTCTCTCTTCGGCTCCGGCTCCAAGGAGAGGGCCCGGCCGGCGGCCGGTGTGGTCTGCGGGCGGCGCGCGACGTGGAGAACCCTGGCAGTTGTAACGGGCGCGTGCCCCCCTGCTTTTCCCCCCTGTCTCTTCTCCGTCCTGTCGCCCTCGGCACGAGTACGGCGACGCCGGGCGGGCCGCGCCGTCGCACGCCCGCAGGCCCGCCGCCCGTTCGCCACGTCCCACGTGTGGCGCCGCCGGCCGGAAAGCCCACAAACCGGGGGGCCCCGGACCCCTGCTGCCCGGCCTCCAGTTCCGCTGGTTTTCGAAAGCCGGGCGGGGCCTGAGCGGCGGCGGACGGACGCGCGTCCGCTAGGTCCTTCGTACGCGTACAGTGTGTTGTCGCCGGCACGCGGCGGCCCGGCCGGCCGCTTGACGCTTCGTTCGAAGGCTCCAGCTGGAGTGGTGGCGTTACTGGCCTACGTGCCCGGGTACGCCGAGGGAGGGACGGTCTGTCGTGTTGCGCCGTTGAGGCAGGAGTCCTAGCTGCGACGGATGCGTTTTGGAAGGTGGTTGAGCTCGAGCGATGATGTGTTGCCGTCGTGGATTGAGCGGCGGTGGAGTGGAAGGAAGCAGCGGAAAGAACTCAGGGGTGCACGGTCTACGAGGTTGATGTGTGGCGGCATAGAGATAGGGTTAGGTGGTGCACGGTGCACCAGATGTCTGAGAGTACAATGTTGGCCGTGGCTTCATCGAAGAGTGCCAAATGTACCAGCACCGTCGATGCTAGATTCCTTCAGAGTGGCTCCTAAAGTGGTAGATGCAATTATGTTGCTCCGGTTCCTAATATGATGTCGTGCTACCCCAATTTTCTTCGTTGCAGGATGTACAACTAATATATTGCATCGGCAATTGACGGGTGATGGCGTGACCCATTTTTAAAAATCGGTTTGCTGGGAAGAGCACGTTACCGAAACGACTATTTATGGCTACAAAAGTAGAAGCAGGTACCACACTCGCTCTTACAAATAGTATTTTACCTGTCGTACATCCATATTCAAACACACTTTTTGCATGTTGATGGTTTTGCTTAACACTCCTTGCAGGAACGAAGCTAGAGTAAACACGAGTGGGTGCACCCATTAGCATTATATTTGGAGAGTGTTGTCTAGTCTGGGCATTGTTTTCTTTTTTTAATATAATCGGCAGCTCTTTTGTCCGGTTTGTTTAAAAAAACATATTTAAAGGGTGCTTGAAATATAATTGTAGTCAGTTTCTTTTTCTTAGGTGCATTGGCACCCGCTACTTCCCCTTACTCCTTGCATGCATGTACGTGCAGAACGAAAAGGAAACGAAACAATCACACGCCGGCATTGGCTGATCATTGACATGCGCGCGACAACCAGGGATATCAGTCTCACGCTTTAAGGCCAGTTTCAGTGGAGTTTCACGGAGAGTTTCATAGTATTAAATATTATTAATTTTGCAGACGTGAAAAGAAGGGAGAAAGATATAATTTTATGGGATGTGATAAGAATTTCATCACCATAAAATTCATCTAGCATAATTATCTAGTACTCAATTTAGATATCTGTATTCATAAAACTTTACACTGGCCTAACGCCACACGGACCCGAGGTGGTGGTTGCATGCGGCGCCTTGGCGCGCAGGCGCTCGGGCAGACCGCAGACGGGCCCGCCTGCTGCGCGCACCCACCTGCACGCGTACGTGTCCGTGCGCTGTGGGCTGCTGTGCTCCGATCCTCGCACCCACCTACAGTACGCAGACGGTACGCGTACATGCACGTACTACCTGACTCCGTGGCGCCTGTACGCTAATCGCAGCCCAAAGCCCCAAAACACCAGGTGTTCCTAGAGCCTGGTGTGGTGACGTGGTGTGCCTAGAAGCAATGCAAGTTCCCACGCTTGCTACTACGAGTAGTAACTGTGAGGAGTTGTCCTGACCCTTAAGTTCAAAAAAAAAGAAAAAAAAGAGGAGTTGTCCTGACTGGCTGACTCCTGCGAGCGCCGAGCGTTGCCGGCAGTCTATCTAGTAAATTAAAGAAACTGTAAAGTGATTCCTTGGTGATGAGTCACCCCGGCGTGTAGCCAGAAAAGATTATTAAAAAGACTTGCTTTATTTCTGAAACGCGTAATGGTACCGTGAACGCGATGTGTGCATGGTGCCATCGCCGTTTCCCTGGTCTTTTCGTTTCGAATTCGTATATTAGTGCAAGGAAAAGAACGAAAGTTTCTTTTTCGATCGTCCTCGGTGGATCAGAGTACACGCCGTATACGTACTGTGGATACACTCTCACTGACTTTAATTTTTTTTGTTGGTGGATCAGATACACTCGCTGACTCACAGTGTCTGCAGTGTGCATACCAGCTAGCTAGCATCTTTCACCAACTACCAACGGAAGGCGAAGACGCAGGCCCAAGAGGGAGCAAGAGGGAGCCTGCACGCGCAGAGCCGCAGACACGCAGCAGTTGACGGTGCAAGCGGCCGTGCGCTCGCCGGCTGGCATGTGGGGCCGGCCTCGCGCATCTCATGCCCACAGTAGAGGTCACTTCGGCTTCCTTCGGATGGAATCATGTGGAATCCAACAAACGCATCATGGGCAGCAACAACAGCAGGCCGGAACTATCGGCCATCCATGCAAGACAAAGGTTCCACAACAACTTGGGTACAGGACATGAGCTATACACGTCAGCTTTTTAGTCTCTCCATCGATCCCCCGGCCGCTTTCTTTTCTAACACTCCCTCCGTTCCAAATTATAAGTCATTCCAAGATTCTTGTTATATAAATTTTGGTCAAATTTGAAAAACTACTCTCCAAAATCCTTAGATTGACTTATAATTTAAAACGGGAGTATAAAAAAATAAAATCTAAATGGAACCATTGATTTTTTAGGGTTAGGATTAATAATCATGAAACATAGTAGGAAACGTCAAGACTCACGAGGAAGGCACGTTCTTTTTCCTTTTTTAGTACCTTAGCATGACTCAAGTCACCGGATCGAAGAGCCCACCGAATATAAAGAGGCAAAGGATATGGGCGCTGTGTCGCCAGCCGGCCCATCCAGGCTGCAGGGTTTACCCTTCCCGTTTTCAAATTTCATAGAAAAATTTCTTTTTTCTTTTTTATATTTAAAAAAAATAAAAATTTCAAAAATATATGTCCGCTTTGAAAAATTTCAAAAATATACCCCGGTCGCCCTATTGGGGGGCGACAGGCCCTAAATGTAATTTTTTCTTTTTCAAATTTGCAACGAGGTCCCTGACCGGGGGCGCGCGCGTGCAAGGGGGGCCTATCGCCCCCCCCTCGGGCGACCGGGTCTTGCCCTCCTATATAACCATTCTACCCTCATTCTCTCCTCATTTGAGCCCAAAAATTCCACCAAAAATCCAGAAAAAAAGAGAGGGGTGAGGAGAAGGGAAGCGGCGAAGCCTTGCCGGATTCCGCACTTGTGATCTGCAGGTTAATACATTTAGTTTATGTATTTTTGCATTGGTATTGTAGAGTAATTTAATTTAATTAGTGCTATAGTAGAACCATTTAAATAGGAGTTTAATGATACTTTAGTTACGTAATAGTAAATTAGTTTAGAAAATTAGTACTACGCATTTATTATTACAATTGCAGTACTATTAGAGACGTGTTTATAAATTAATTACAATTTAGAATAGAATTTCGCATATGCAGTATAGAATTTGAGTGTCATCACGTAGTTATGAATACTTATATGTTGTAGTTGAATTCCATACTTAGTTTTTACGGATTATTGAATAAGGTAGTGAAGTAAAGAGTATAACTCGATAAGTATTCTGTGACATACAGATATGTCGAGCAAGATGCAGTTTCAAGTATTTTATGGTGACTACAATGTTTTGTATGGGCCAAATGGAGTAGACCTTTCTGCCTTTAAGTGCACATCTAGCGCCATAGATAAACCTCTGAAAAGGAGTTTTGGTTCCATATGTAAGTGGCTGCAGCGTGGGTTCCGTGTTGATCCGTTGACACATGTGATGACCGTCCAGTCTCTTGTTAATTGGGAGGTAGAAAGTGATTTATGGGAATTGATGATGATACACAGCACTGATGACTGGCAGAAGTACATGCAAGCAGCTCTAGAGCGTGAGTGTCCTCTGACCATTCTTGTTCAAATCCGGGAGAAGACACAAAATGAAATCCAACAAGGTGCAGATCAAGCAACTCCGTGTATTCGAAGAGAGACCAACTATGTTGAGCAAGATGAGTCAGAAGAGATAGAGAACCAAAACATGGGACCACAGGGCCTTGCTGATGAGGGAGAGATGATACATAGCATTGTGGACGAGATGGAGGCAGAAGACCAAACCGCAATAGAGATGGAAGAATATGAGGGCTCATCTGATGACGAGCCGTACTCATTGCCAAAAGAGTGGAAGGAGCAAGGTTTTGGCAGTCATGTCGCAGAAGACGTACGAAATCAGGAGTGGGAGTACAGAGGGAATGAGGTAGTGCAAGGTGCAACATATCCAAACATTGAAGCCGTAAAAGATGATGTAAGACTATGGGCAATATCATTAAAACGAGAATTTAGAGTCGTAAAGTCTGTCAGTAAAGCATATGAGGTGAAGTGTGTGAATGATGGATGTCCATGGCGAGTACATGCATTCAAGGGAAAATGGAAGTCAAACTAGAAATATTCCATTGTGACAGAGCACACTTATTTGCTGTCAGAAGTTCTTCCCTCGCATCGCAATATATCATGCGACTTTGTTGCAAAGCAAATATATGAGTTGATTATGGACAACCTAAATTATGAGCCAAAAATGATTGTTCGACACATTGAGCAGACTTACCAGTACACTATTAGTTATTTGAAGGCATGGCGGGCTAAACAAAAGGTGTTCGAGATGCGGTTCGGCACATACGAGGCATCATATGATAACCTACCTCGTATGTTATCCCAGGTTGCTGCTAGAAATCCTAGAAGCTTTTATGACACATACCTCGTACAAGCCGTGACTAGGGGCAAAGCATTCTGCAATGAGCCTTCTTTTGCATAGGTGCATGTGTTAGAGCATTTCAGTGTTGTCTTCCGGTGATCTGCATTGATGGCACATTTCTGACTGGAAGGTATAAAGGTCAGATACTCACCGCAATCGGGGTAGATTGCAACAACCAAATAGTTCCGCTCGCATTTGCATTTGTTGAGAATGAGAAATTAGACAGTTGATATTGGTTCCTTGAACGAGTGAAGGTTCATGTTGTTGCTGCACGTCCAGATGTGTGCCTTATTAGTGATAGGCATGCAGGTCTGCTGCAATCAATAATAAAATTGCAACGTGGAACTGCGACAACGCCTCCATTGCGGCCCGATGTCCAAAACAGGTGGTGTATTAGGCATATGGGTGCAAACTTATATGACCACTTCAAGAACAAGGATCTTAAGAACATGTTTAAGAGGTTGTGCACCCAAAATCAACAGAAAAAATTCAATGCATTATGGCAGATGCTTGATCAGTTGACTGCATAGCTAGTGAAGGTAAGGGCATCAGGAACAAGCACGAGTCAGGCTGCAGAGGCTAGGGATTCAATTGAGAAGCCATTTTCACACTGGATTCAATGTGCACCTAAGGAGAAATGGACATTCCTTTATGATACCAACAGAATACGGTATGGTATTCAGACAACGAACCATGCAGAGTGTTTCAATATGGTTATGCGTTCTTGTTGTGCCTTTCCTCTTGTGGGAATTGTTGAGTTCATCATGTATGGGTGCATGAAGTATTTCAGAGAGCGTTACATGGCTGCAAGCATAAACATCAACAACCCCCAAATTCAGCTTTGCACAAGAGTGACACAATATATGCAAGAGAAGATTGAAAAGGCCAAACTGTACTGCGTCATATCGACAGGTACAATGGAGCATAGATTTGAGGTTCTATGCAAGGATAGAACTGGTCGTGGTATCCGTAGAGATAGGGTGGTATAGGAGAGAGTTTGATTACAGTAGATGGCAAAGCCTTCTACTCCTACGTGAAGCCTAAGTTATTGCATTTGCCATGCTCGCATCTCATTGCGGCATGTGCAGAGTCTGGGTTGCAGCCAGGAGTATTTGTTTCACCTTACTTCAGCAAGGAAGCAGCTGTATCCACTTGGGGACATGAGGTATACAGAATTGGAATAGTGGGGCCTTTTATTCAGAATAATGAGAATAAGATGTTTATTCCTGATCCAGCCACTAAGAAAGGTAAAGGCCGCCATCAGACACGTCATATTCGGAATGGTATGGACGAGTCCGAAGCAAGCAAAGCACAAAAGTGTTGCAGCCAATGTGGAGCATTGGGTCACAACTACAAGAAGTATCCTCAGAATGCACTTCACGATGCTGCTGACATCGGTCCTTCCGGAAATCCCAGAGATGGAGCACCTCCTACGTTCAGATGACCATCGGCGAGAATTGCTCGTGGAAGGCATTCAGTGTCATGATCCACAATTGTATCGAACATATCTGTAATATGTAGTAATCATGCATCCAGTTTGTATGGAACATATCTGTAATGTATAAATATCGTGCGTGGAGTTTGTATCGAACCTATCAGTAATATGTAGTAATCGTGCGTGGAGTTTGTATCGAACCTATCTGTAATGTATAAATATTACGCGTTCAGTTTGTATGAAACATATATGTACCTATGTGTTCTCATATATTTTTGAATGCAGGTATGGAGATGGAACCCTTGCTAGACCCAGTTATCGACTCGAGCCACAGGTCTTACTTGCAGCAGTTGAGCACCGAGCCCTAGAGGTGCTACGTCCTCGTCCACCTGGGGAGGCGATCTCTATACACCACGATTGGTGTGACAGGTATGTAATGAAATATTATTGTTTATCACCTATGTATTCGTCGATATTCCTTTATTTCAACAATTTTGTTTATTGCAGGTTATGTGAGGCCGGTCTACTGACTCTGGGCCGTCTTGTCGAGGGTGGGCCTATTCAGCTCGACCGATCCCTCCTGACGGCGCTCGTTGACAAATGGAGGCCGGAGACACACACGTTCCACCTCCCGTGTGGGGAGATGACTCCTACGCTGCAGGACGTGGCCTACCTCCTCGGCCTCCCTATCGTCGGGGAGGCTGTAGGTCCACGTGTGGTGGCGGCCTCGTGGAAGGATGACCTGGAGGCCCGTTTTGCCCTGGTTGACCGCGTGGAAGAAGCAGGTCCGATCAACCCGCACCCACTTGCAGCAGGTCCTTCGAAGACCTGGTTCCTACAGTTTACAGTACGTATTCATTGCATATTTAAATTTAATTGTTACAATTCACATGTTGCATTGTCAGTTGAAACCATTAATCTTAATTGTTTATGCAGCCTGCCCTGTTGGCTGCGGATGCCGACGAGTACAGTTTGACTAGATCGCTGGAGGCGTACCTACTTTGGTTGTTTGGTTACATCATGTTCAACAACACTCATGGTAACTCGGTCGATAGGATTCTCCTTCCGTATGCATGGGAGATTGCGGATGGAGACGAGGACGTACCAGCCTACAGCTGGGGTGAGGCGGTACTTGCAGCCACTTACGGTGGACTCTGCGACGGCTGCATGAAGACACATGGGAACGCTATCCTGGTAGGGTGCCCACTACTGCTACAGCTTTGGTCGTACGAGAGGCTAGCCGTTGTTCGGCCCATTGTCAGCCACAAGCCTTACCACGGGGCCATGTACGGCGACAAGGAGGACGACAGGACTACTATGGGAACTCTCTGGATCTGGTGTCAGGTACGTTCGCAACAAATCTAATTTTGTTATTCATTGTTACATGATGCATTAGCTTACTTTTAATTTTACTTATTCGGACTGCAGAGGTCCTGGGTGCATGCGCAGGTTAGACGCGCACATCCTGAGTTTGTTTCGGAGCTCGACATGCTGACGCCCGAGGACGTTGTCTGGGAGCCTTACAGCCCATAGGCTGTGGCTACCCGTGCACCAGCAGGCCTGTCTTCGCACTGCTCTGCGAATGCGAGCCTGTGGCTTACTACAGCAGTCCTGGTTTATGACATCGCGGTTGAGGCATATTGCCCCTGGAGAGTCAGGAGACAGTTTGGGCATCGCCAGGAGTTTCCGGTGCCCACCGCGTTGGAGCGTGTCAGTCACCAGGACCACAGGTAATTATGAATGAACTTGGCTCATACATTCGTGTCGAATCTAACGATTCTTCATGGTCCACTTTTGTAGGTTGTCAAGGAGTGGCTTGCCGTGCTCTGATGATTGGCTCACCAAGATGCAGCCGTGGGTGGACCAATGGGAACAGGCTGACCTGCACTTGGTCCATCCAACAGGACCACACACAGACAGCTCCTTTAGGACTTACCTCACCTGGTACTTACCCCGGACTCGGGCTCGTTTGGTTTATGTTGACACTCACCCGCAGCCACACCAGGCGAGGCCTCAGGATGGCTATGCCCGGCACCACGTGGAAGCACTAGCTGGCGCGGTGAGTCTCTTGATCATATTTGCATATATATATATATATATTATTCATAAGATAATTCATGTGTTTCTAACTGTTCCTTTACTGAATGGATGCAGTTTCGCCTTTGCAACATGATGGAGACGGACTGCTCGACTTACCTGACGAGGGTACGTGCCGGATCCCCAATGACCCAGTTTGAGCAGACAGAGGCATGGTCGAGGCAGCGTGACCAGTTGTGTCAGGTAGTGCACAACTTGGGAAGCCGTGTGCAGTACGAAGACAGTCACGGGTCATCACAGGCCTCGTCGTCGTTCCCGTGTCCGTCGACCGTGCACGGGCCGACGTCGCAGTTCTTCACAACTGCAGGTAACGTAGATATCTCTTTAAAATTAGATCAAGTGTTCCAACATATTTACTACTATCACAAACAGGATACGATCCAGCTACTGCGTTCGGCCATACTGGAATGTTTAGAGGGACAGCACCAGTTGGCGGACCGTATACAGGGATGGTACCGGGGCCACAGATACCGTCCTACACAGGTTAATTTATGTTTCGTATTTCGGTTTCTACATGTCATGATGAAAGACACGAGCGTACGCTAACATCCGCATTTTATGCGTAGGATTCTACCCCGATGCGGGCGCCGGACCTTCTTCTTCCTCCTTTCGACCTGGTACATAACACTCTCTCAATGCACTCACTAATTTACCACGCAACATATGTTGGTTTATGTTTATATGTTACGTAGGGTTTGTTTCGAGTACGTTCGTTCCAGATATCGAGGGTTTCACCTTAGACGAACTTGACAGCCTGACTCCAGACTCACCTGGCGCGCACGGTGACCCCGATGTCTTGGGGTATTCACAGCTAGGAGGAGCACCACTTGGGATCTCTCAGCAGCAGACACCGCAACCCCTTTTGCGTCCTGAGCGACAGGTGAGGTCTCCGGATCGTCACACCTACTCCGAGGGCCATGTACGTGCCCAATAGAGGGCTAAGAGGGTCCGACGCCCTAGGGGTGGTTAGATATATCCGATGTTTGTATCTCTGATGTTTATTTGTAATGAGATAGCTGTGGACCGCTTATTTGTATCCGATGTTTATGATTGTGGTAGTTTACTTGTCATTTGTTTCTATAGATACTATTGATGTGAAATTGTTATGTTTGTGGGTTCCATAATGCTCATGAAATAAGGGAAGTTCTTGTGAATTTTTTCCGTGATTTAATGAAGGACAAGTTAGGTGCGGTAGGAGTTAGCGGCCGAGATCCCGCCGACAATGATGATGACTACCACATATAGTGTAAACTTCGTGACACACTCGAATAGCTCAAAATAGAGACCATAGTGTATATATCTGCGAGTAAAAGATCACAGGGTGCCTCTGCTCAGCACGGCGATCACGGGTTTCCCAAATGTCGCATTGTTTGCCCAGACATACGTGACAAAAGATGACAACCCAATAGCAGTGCCCTTCCACCATTTCAAAAAAATGTGACAACACGGCAACCACACCAGCTCACCTTCAAAGCAGTCTCTCTGGCGAGGACGACGGACCTGTCATTCTACAGCGAAGGTCTGTGGCGTGTAGTGGGGAAGGCAGCATATAGGCGCGATCGACCGAGCGGCAGCAACGCAGTGCTGTGAGTCTGCATTGTAGGGTCGAGATGGTGTGGTGAGATCAAGTGAAAATCCTTTGAAAATGTTTGTGAAATGCTAACACACATGCACATGGTGTTGTTCACTTGGTGTTATTGGCACATTTGCAAAGGAGAAGGTGTTGGAGTTGATGTTGATCAACTTGGGAAAGCAAGAAAGGTTTTACGGTGTTCTTCGGAAGCTAGATTGGATCTTGGAGTGGAATACTTCTTTGATCCATTATGTTTTGGATCAAGTATTCAGTTGGGTTGTATAGCCCTCTGAACAAGCTTTCCATAGAGTCCAAGATCACCAAATTTGGACATAGGAGCTAAGAGTTATGGCCGTTTTACCGAGGTACATTTCTGCTGAAAATAGACCTGCGGACGGTCCGCTCCTGGGGGCGGACAGTCCGCCGTTATCTCGATTGTGCTCGAACAGAACCGTTTTTGGTTCTGTTGGTGGTCCAAAATGAACTGCGGACCGTCCGGTCCATGTGGGCGGACGGTCCGCCTTTAAAAGCTGAAACGGGCGCAGAAACTTGGTAGTTCTGTCTTGGGTGTCCAATTTGTACTGCGGACGGTCCGGCCCTTGGGGGCGGACGGTCCGCCTCCTACTGAAAATTCTGGGACAGAAACACTGCGGTTTCTGTGTGTGCTCACGTTTTGAACGGTAGACAGTCTGCCCATGGGGAGCGGACAGTCCGCCGGTCACTTCCAGATTTAGTCAGAGACGTTTGCGAATCGGTTGGTTCGAAGTTTTGAACCGCGGACGGTCCGCCCCAGGGGTGCGGACAGTCCGCCCGGGGCTCTAACGGTCGACTCTGACACATAATCATTGCAGTTCTAGCCGTTGGTTTTGAATGGCGGACGGTCCGGTCTCTGTGAGGCGGATAGTCCGCGAAAACTCTGTTTTCACGGGATTTGAGTGTAACGGCTAGTTTGGGGCCATCCTCTATAAATAGAGGGTGTGGCCGGCCATTTGAGTTTGCTGAGCACCTTGGGGACTTGGTGTCCATGTGTGAGAGTGCTTGAGAGCCCTCTACTCACTCTAACTTGATATTAATCATCCGATCGAGTGAGAGAGCGATTCTAGTGCGATTGCTTTGAGAGATTGCATCGAGTGGCACTGGGTGATCGTGTTGCAAGCCGGTGTGCTTGTTACTCTTGGAGGTTGCCACCTCCTAGACGGCTTGGTGGCAAGAGGCTCCGTTGAAGCCCGCAAGAAGATTGTGCGGTGCTCCGGAGAAGAGATTGTGAGGGGTATTGTGCTCACCCCGGGGGAGCCGCGGAGAGCAACTCTAGTTGAGCGAGATGTGAAGAGCAACAAGTGGTTCGGCCGGATCATGTGCTAGAGCTCGGTGTGAGCACTCCACGTGGGAGAGTGTGACTTGAGAGTCACCACTAGCAAGATGATCGGCGGCAACCTTGGAGCTTGTCTCAATGGGGATTAGCTTGGTGGCAACCAAGTGAACCTCAGGATAAAAATCATCGTGTCAATTTTATCTACTCTTCTCGGTGGTTTGCATTCTCCAAATCACAAGCCTTGTATTTACATTCATATATATCTTGTGCTTGTGTAGTTGCTCTCTAGTGATTAGTTAGTTTGTGTAGCTTGCTAATCATCTTCTTGCTTGTGTAGCTAGAAGTAGAGTTTATAGTGTAACTAGTTAGCTTGTGTAGTTTAATTAGTTGCTCTTGCTTAGATTGTGTAGCAAAGCAAGTTGAGCTCTTAGGTTTGGATTGTGTATCCTTGTCTTTGAGCATCTAGTGAGTTTAGGTTTGGCTTTGTGCTTTTGCTCATTAGAATTGTGTAGGAGCTCCCCTTGTTTGTGAAGTACTAGTGCTTAGACTTGTGTGGCTTGGCATTATAATTGTTAGGAAAGCTCTTGCTAGCTTGGCACTCCATTTTCTTTGTGTATGATCTTTTTGGAGGTGTCTTAGAGTCATAGTTAGAGGGGTGAAGTCTTGGCTAAGCGAATAGTTTCAATTCCGCATAAGTTTCGGTTAGCCGGCGCAATTAGTTTTAAAAAAGGACTATTCACCCCCCCTCTAGTCCGTCATCTCGATCCTACAAGTGGTATCAGAGCCGAGGTCTCTCATTTGTGGTTTTTACCGACCCGAGAGGATGGCGACTTATGGGCTAGATGTTGAGTGTCCACATATTTTTGATGGCACACACTTTGCACGGTGGAAAAATTGGATGATATGCAATTTTAAATTTATTTGCCCTCAAATGTGGTGGATGGTGGATGTAGGTTTTTCTCATGTGTTAGATGAAGAAAATCTAACTCCAACACAAGAGAAATGCCTAGATCTAGACATCCAAGCTACTAACATCTTGTTTAGATCTTTGCATAATTGCATTCTTGGTGAGATCATGGACAAGGAAACCGTCCATGAGATTTGGAGTTATCTAAATGATAAATATGGGGCGGGCTCCGATGATCATGATGATTATAAGACCAAGGAGAAAGTGCATGAGGATGATGAGCACATCCATGACATGGTGATTGTGGAAGATTGCTCCACCTCATGGACAAGTGATGATGATGATGATAATCAATCTACTATAAGTTCACTTAACATGATTGATGATGATGATTCAAGTATTGCAAATTATGATTCTACTCCAAGCACACTTGATGATCAAGTTGGCTCATGCACGGATGATATTGCTACGTTAAGCTCATCTCCATCTCCACATTGCTTCATGTCACAAGGTGACACAAAGGTATCAAATTGCAATGTGATTGATCTTAATTCATATGATGAGCTCTTGAGTAGATATGCTAGCTTGACCAAATTATTTGAGGAAGTGTTAGCCAAAACAATCAAATTTGAAAAAGAAAACTCTTTTCTCAAAGACACATGTGAACAACAAAAGCATCTACTTTATGTCATAAGTTGTTTACATGAGGAGCTAAAATTGACTTATGAGGAGCTTAGTGTTGCTCATGAGAATTTGGTACTAGACCATGCTTTACTCACTAACAAGCTTTCTAGTAAAGTAATTAAAACTAGTGAGACCTCATCACAAGGGTCAAAGGATCAATTGCAAAATGTTGCTAACCCTTGTGATGTAGGCAAGACACATGTATCCACCTCATGCGATGATTTATTGTCTATGCCATGTACTTCAAATATAGATGCTTGTTCTTCTTCTACTATGCAATATGAGACTAACCTTGTAGAAGAAAACAAAGAGCTCCAAAGTCAAGTGAAGTATTTGAGCAACAAGATAGAGAGGTGGACAAAATCAAAAGTCACTCTTGAAAGCATAATCAAAAATCAAAGAAGCTTCGGTGACATGAGTGGCATTGGTTCCAACAAGAGCAAAGCCAAAGGCAAGAAATGGGGCAAAAATAAATATAATAGGAAGATGAAGAAGCAAGAAAAAATGAAGCTATCTCATTTCATGTGCTTTCAATGCCATGAGATGGTACATCTTGCAATTGGTTGCCCCAACAAAGAAAAGCTCAAGTTGAAGAAGGAAGAAGAGAAGCTTAAATATATAAAATGCTTCAAGTGCCACACTTAGGGTCACCTCACCTCAATGTGCCCAACCAAACAATTGGTGAAGCAACAAGAACCTCAATCAAAGCCACAAGTTGAGCAAGAGAAGCCACCCCAACCTCAAGTCAAGAGCAACCATGATGATCAAGTTGATGACTTGAAGATGATGAAAAAGAGAACAAGAAGGGGTAGCAAGGCAAGAGCAAGGCATCCAACTCATATTCAAGATGCCAAGATGTTGAGCAAGAACAAAATTCAAGAGAAGAATCCACATGCTCACATCAAGTGTCACAGTTGTGCAATATTGGGTCACCTAGCTTCGGGTTGCCCAAACAAGCTTGAGAAGAAGGCTCAAGCAAACTATGAGAAGCAAGGCAATGAGAAGCATCAAATGAGTAAGGAAGAAAATGCTCAACAAAAAAGAAGATGCTACTTATGCCGGGAAAGGGGACACATGGCTTATTCATGTCCCTTAGGTAACAATTCTAAGCCTATTTCAATTGATGCAAATATTATGCTTAGAAAGAATGGTAATGGTACCTCATTTGTTACTATTGCAAAACATCCCACTATTCATACTAAGTCATTGCCAAAGTATGTTGCTCCAAACTTGAGAGGACCCAACCTAGTTTGGGTACCATCAAAACGTGGATGAATGTGTGTAGGTACCAAAGGCATTGGAAGCTTGATTCAAATTAAATTCTTATTTTTGATCTTATGATTGAATCAAGGAATTGAAGTTTTCTTTGCATATATACAATCCAATGCCAAGTCAAAATAATGAAGTCCAAGTGCTACAACATACAAGTATCTTCTTCTTGTTGTGAGAAATTCATTGGAAATATTTGATGGCTTGCAAACTTAATTGTGTTAAATCTTGCTTTTGGATGAAAAATCTTTTTGCAAATTGAAAAATGAGCTAAATGTCATTTACTTCTCAAATGTGGCTTGAAAACTAGTACATATGACATTTGGTTCTTATGTGCACTCTTTGCTTCAAAATTTCTGATTTTTCAAAGCTTTTATGGGCTATTTATGTGTTTCCTTGATTTTACTTGATTTATTTTTGATTTCTCGTTCTTACTCACTCATATGAGTCTTTGGATGGTGTTCATGCTAGTTTTGAGATTTTTGGAATGTTATTTGAGCAATAATCCCAATTCAAAGTTGAAATTGTGAAAGTTGGAAAAATTCTGGGCTATCTGAAATTTGGTAGCGCGGATGGTCCGCGTGTAAGAGGCGGACGGTCCGCCATTCATGAAGTTTTTCACCAGAGGCTCTGATCAGCAGAAATTGAAGCGCGGACAGTCCGCCCATGGACCGCGGATGGTCCGCCAGATGCACCGGTAAGTTTCGGTTACACCGATGATGTGTCCACTATGCAAGCGCGGACGGTCCGCCAGTAAACCGCAGACGGTCCGCCTGGGATAAGTTGAATGTGCTCAGAAAAGTGACAATTATTGGATTGATCTTGAGTCACTTAAATTTAAAGATCCTCAAGTTGGAATCATCTTTACAAGTGGTTGAGGAATCTAGGTTTGGTTTTGAAATGATCTAGAAGCATGACGAGTATTGGGTACAAGGCCATTTGATTGAGAAGTATTTTTGGCATACTTTTGGTACTCAAGTTGAGAATCAAGACCAACCTCAAGTAGAAAGAAAAGGACTTAGAGAAGAATCCAAAATTACACATCATGACATGTCCATTGTTTGATCAATCAACTAAATTCATTTCAAGTGAGTGTCAAGAATGGTTCTTGGAGAGCTCACTTCTCTCTGGAGAGGGGCGAGCCGCCCAAGAATGGGATTGAAAAGCAAAGTGCTTGGAAGGCCAACATAGAAGTGGTTATCTAGAGTCATTGAAGATGCTTAGTTGAATATATCAAATGGGTTGATCAAGAAAAGCAAACAACACCCAAAGTAGAGAGATTCATGAATATTCAAATAGTATTCTCTCATGCAAGCAAGGATCAAAGAGATGAAGCAAGCCAACCACAACAAGATAGTGCATTTGATGATCAGTGATATTCATTTCATATGGGTGAAGAATGGTTTTCATATTGGTATTCATTGTCTTCACCAAGCTATTATAATTGAACTTCATCATGCTATTTGGAAAGCTAAATTGGAATCTAATGACTATCCTCTACTCCAACATAGCAAGGTGAAATTGCTTGACATATGCATTCATACTACGCTAAGGACATGATTAGTGCATATAATCATATATAGTGATCATTCATGAAAAATAAAATAATTTTAAATGTTTTATGCTGCCGCTATTGCTTCTATGCTTGATATGATCTAGTGGTAACATATGACATGTTCATGAGCTAGTAAACCCAAGTAGTTGATCTAGAAAATGAGCTTTCAAGTGTTTAACTCAATATTGTCAAGATAACCCTTAGAATGAGGTGTGAAGAAGCTTGTCATTGGTTCAAACCGAGTTGAATTATTTGGGCAAATAGTCTAGATCAAGTCAAAGAGAAAGAAACTCATGGAAACAATCTAGTTCAAGAATTGATTATCAATGTCAAATTCAACAAAGTGATCCATCATGATTTTACAAGTGATACTAGATTCAACAAAAGGTATATCATTGTATCTCTACAAGTGATATACATGGTCATACAAGTGGTATTCATTCAAGTAGATTTAGTGCAACAATGGTGGTTCTACAAGTGATCCTCAACTTTAAGTGATCAATTCAAATCAAGAAAGCTACCCTCATCAAGAAGAGCTCAAGATTCAAGTAGATTGACAAACACTTTGACATAGGGGGAGGAGCCCCACTACAAGGTATCAAGGTCAAGGATCCTACTAGTGTCCTACATGTGGCATTTCAAGGTGGTCTTCATGCTTCCACATGTTGTTGTTACAAGTGGTGTCAATTCCAATCAACTTGAAAGTATCCATCAAAAATGAAGATTCAAGACTCAACCATCTACCCAAGTCCAACTCTTTGTATCAAACCACAAATGCTTCATATGATTGCCTACAAGGGGTATTCAAGTGGTAACCCTATAAGTACAAGAGGTACAACTTCAAGTGGTAGCCATTGATCTTCACATGGCCAATTTCATGTGGTTTCGGCCCTTTTTATGGTCATTGATGACAAAGGGGGAGAGGAATGAACAAATATATGAATTATCCTTGGATGACAAAGGGGGAGATGAGATGAGAGTGCGATCATGGACATAGATCAAGAGGAGCAATATTGAGGAGGATCAATATTCTTGGACAAGAGGAGCACACAAGTAGGGGGAGCAAGCTCATGAACTTGGTTGTTTGCATTCATGTGCTTGCTTGCATTTGCATAAGTTTTAAAATTTATATATGCATTGTTTGTGTGTGATGTATGCTAGTCATAGAACTTGATTTATGATTTGATAACTAGCATGTATAGATTGTAGCTAGACATTTTTTTACAAGTGAATCAAGAGCCTTGCTAATATTGTTGATCTCATGAGGTATCTTGAGTTTTTGATGAATGTCTAGTTACTCATTGATGCTAAGGAATGAACTTCAAGGATGTAACTCCAATTGGTGTCACACTTCAAAGGTTTATCCTATATACCTTAGCATCACTTAGTAGTGATAACAATCCCACAAATTTCATATTTATGCATGTGTGTGAGTTTAAAACCAAATCTCTTGAGCACACATGTAGCGGGAGTTATCACTACCAAGTCGGATTTTTATGGTGCTTATCCAATCTTTTACAAGTGGTCTTAATGGTGGATAAGAAACATAAAATCCAAACCAAGTTAGCTATTTACACGTGTGTGAACTGCTAGCTTGGAATATACTTAATTTCCATATCTTTGTAGAGTTGTCATCAATTACCAAAAAGGGGGAGATTGAAATGCCTTTGTTTGGTTTTGGTAATTGAGTGACGACTTAGGTGGACTAATAAGTGTTTATGTTGAGATACACAAGAGATTAGTCCACACAAAGACACTATTATGAGCAACATGTGCCATGGAGGAGAAATGGCTAAGGGTTGATGCTATGCTCATATAGTGTGATCGAGAAGCTCATTGCATATGAGACATGACATGGAGTTATGTGACCAAAGTAGAGAAGATCAAGACAAGGCTTGGCTTGATGGACCGGTTGCAATGGAGAAGGGCAAGTCAAGGCTTTGAAGCGAGGGACCGCGAGGCGGTGAAGCTTGGGCAAGATTTGGCGCCGATGGACCGAGGCAACGGTGAAGAGTGAGCAAGGTCAAGATCGATGGACTAAAGATGTCATGTGATGATATGGAGTGGATCATATCATTCAAGAAAGATCAAGGCAAGTGTTGACTCATGATGATGATCAAAAGGCTTGATGGAGTTTGGTACTTGTGTGGCATCAATATTTGGGAAGATGAAATGGAATGCGCAAGACAAAGGTATGACGTGTAGGGCATTTCATTTCACCGGTCAAAGGTTGTGTAGAGAAGTGCATGACCGGATTTAGAATAGATGGTCGTACTATCAAGAGGGGCAAACTTGATTGCATATCGGTCATCTAGTGCCACTTGAGCGATCTAACATTGCGATGTTGCTAGGATCGAGTGGCGTGGTGAGATCAAGTGAAAATCCTTTGAAAATGTTTGTGAAATGCTAACACACATGCACATGGTGTTGTTCACTTGGTGTTATTGGCACATTTGCAAAGGACAAGGTGTTGGAGTTGATGTTGATCAACTTGGGAAAGTAAGAAAGGTTTTACGGTGTTCTTCGGAAGCTAGATTGGATCTTGGAGTGGAATACTGCTTTGATCCATTATGTTTTGGATCAAGTATTCAGTTGGGTTGTGTAGCCCTTTGAATAAGCTTTCCATAGAGTCCAAGATCACCAAATTTGGACATAGGAGCTAAGAGTTATGGTCGTTTTACCGAGGTACATTTCTGCTGGAAATAGTATATTTCTGCTGGAAATAGACCTGTGGACGGTCCGCTCCTGGGGGCGGACAGTCCGCCGTTATCTCGGTTGTGCTCGAACAGAACCGTTTTTGGCTCTGTTGGTGGTCCAAAATGAACTGCGGACCGTCCGGTCCATGTGGGCGGACGGTCCGCCTTTAAAAGCTGAAACGGGCGCAGAAACTTGGTAGTTCTATCTTGGGTGTCCAATTTGTACTGCGGACGGTCCGGCCCTTGGGGGCGGACGGTCCGCCTCCTACTGAAAATTCTGGGACAGAAACACTGTGGTTTCTGTGTGTGCTCACGTTTTGAACGGCGGACAGTCCGCCCATGGGGAGCGGACAGTCCACCGGTCACTTCCAGATTTAGTCAGAGATGTTTGCGAATCGGTTGGTTCGAAGTTTTGAACCGCGGACGGTCCGCCCCAGGGGTGCGGACAGTCCGCCCGGGGCTCTAACGGTCGACTCTGACACATAATCATTGCAGTTCTAGCCGTTGGTTTTGAATGGCGGACGGTCCGATCTCTGTGAGGCGGACAGTCCGCGAAAACTCTGTTTTCACGGAATTTGAGTGTAACGGCTAGTTTGGGGCCATCCTCTATAAATAGAGGGTGTGACCGGCCATTTGAGGTTGCTGAGCACCTTGGGGACTGGGTGTCCATGTGTGAGAGTGCTTGAGAGCCCTCTACTCACTCTAACTTGATATTAATCATCCGATCGAGTGAGAGAGCGATTCTAGTGCGATTGCTTTGAGAGATTGCATCGAGTGGCACTAGGTGATCGTGTTGCAAGCCGGTGTGCTTGTTACTCTTGGAGGTTGCCACCTCCTAGACGGCTTGGTGCCAAGAGGCTCTGTTGAAGCCCGCAAGAAGATTGTGCGGTGCTCCGGAGAAGAGATTGTGAGGGGTATTGTGCTCACCCCGCGGGAGCCGCGAAGAGCGACTCTAGTTGAGCGAGACGTGAAGAGCAACAAGTGGTTCGGCCGGATCATATGTTCTAGAGCTCGGTGTGAGCACTCCACGTGGGAGAGTGTGACTTGAGAGTCACCACTAGCAAGAGGATCGGCGGCAACCTTGGAGCTTGTCTCAACGGGGATTAGCTTGGTGGCAACCAAGTGAACCTCGGGATAAAAATCACCGTGTCAATTTTGTCTACTCTTCTCGGTGGTTTGCATTCTCCAAATCACAAGCCTTGTATTTACATTCATATATATCTTGCTAATCATCTTCTTGCTTGTGTAGCTAGAAGTAGAGTTCATAGTGTAACTAGTTAGCTTGTGTAGTTTAATTAGTTGCTCTTGCTTAGATTGTGTAGCTAAGCAAGTTGAGCTCTTAGGTTTGGATTGTGTATCCTTGTCCTTGAGCATCTAGTGAGCTTAGGTTTGGCTTTGTGCTTTTGCTCATTAGAATTGTGTAGGAGCTCCCCTTGTTTGTGAAGTACTAGTGCTTAAATTTGTGTGGCTTGGCATTAGAATTGTTAGGAGAGCTCTTGCTAGTTTGGCACTCCATTTGCTTTGTGTAGGATCTTTTGGGAGGTGCCTTAGAGTCATAGTTAGAGGGGTGAAGTCTTGGCTAAGCGAATAGTTTCAATTCCGCATAAGTTTCGGTTAGCCGGCGCAATTAGTTTTAAAAAAGGACTATTCACCCCCCTCTAGTCCGCCATCTCGATCCTACATGCATGCACTTAGATGCTCTACATGCACAGAGAGGCATCGAGTAGTCATTTCGAGAATCGAATCTAGCCTTTTCAGTGTTAGGTCAGCTAGCATCTTCACTGTGTTGTCATGTAGGCATTTTAGGTGCATTTACACTCCACACTCCGGGTATGAGACCTTTGTGCGCCTATAAATACTCCGAAGTTTGTGAACTCCCAGCAGCACTCAAATACCAAAGCTCATTGTATACCCAATGTCTGGAGGTGGGTCTAGCGGGAAGAATTACTACGATTTTGGGAAAGGAAAATGGGGAAGAAAGGGAGACCCCATAATATGGGAGGGGTCTCTTGGACCTGATTCCTTTCCGAAACCAGTGTTTGAGTTTCCGCCACAGCACAAGAGTGAATTTACCAATGAAACTCCTCTTCGACAATACGATAACCGTAGAGAACTGTGGCCAAAATACAGACATGGTGAGGACTGCTTAGTGCAGATGTGCACCGACGGGATGGATGGCGGACGGCGTTTCTTTAAATATCCACACGCATGGATAATACTCGGTTGTTTCATTTCTTTATCTTCGATGAGACACCTTATATGAAATTTGTTTTGCAGTCTTCCGATGCTCCAGAAAACTGTGGTTTTACTAGATGGGTCGATCCTGCACCAATTGATTCTGTTCAGGAGTTCATCGAGTACCTCCAGATAAAGATCTTTGATCTGGAATGCAAGGTGAACCATTATGAGGAAGTGAGCGAGGGTAACAAAGATGACGAAGATGATGATACCAGCAATGCTGCCGGTTCACAGGATGAACCATGCACTATTCCTTACTGCAACTGCCCTTGTCACAAGAAGAAGGGCCCTGCGCCTCCGGCACCACCGCCTGCACCACCTGCAATGGGTGAATACTGTGGAGAAGGCTCAACGCAGTTTGCTGCGTGGGGGTACGGCTACTAGGACTACCCTAGTGCTAGTGACATGCTGCATTGTTGTGTTTGTTACGTTTTTTTAAATTACCTAAGGCATGTTAGATAAGTCCAGAATCTGTTTACCGTAGTTTGCAACGGGTTCTGCCATGCCACTGTATGTGTGACGTGTGTTTCATTACTGTTGTATTATGATGTAAACTTGATGGTTTACATTATGTAATGCATTTCTTAGTTCTTATTTCTTCTCGTTATATTAATTAAATGTGTGCTTTTTAGTATTCTAGTGACATGAAAAGCTCTGAAAATATTAAGGATAAGTTCAAAGATTTCATAGATTCCCGGCTACAACTGCAAATTAATGGTAAAAGTTACAACACATAGAGTCAAGCTCTCAACTGAAAACATAAACAACTAATTGCAGTGGCATGTGCACGCGACAAGGTAATTTCTTGTTGCATCTAAACCTACCATGCCTTATGGAATGTAAAATGCCGGGATTACATGGTACTACTCTACTGAGTGCACCGAGGATATTTGCCCTTCCTAATTGCTTCGGGTCCGGCTTCCTTCGCACGGCGTGCCCTCTCTCGCTTTCTCTCCCTGTCAGCTTCACGTTCCGCCGCCGCCTTACGATCCACCTCCTCCATCCTCTTGCGGATCTCTTCTTGCTCTTTCTTACGCTTCATTCGGCGCCAACGTTCTGCAGCCCACCTTGCTTGTTGTTCAACAAAGTCCTTTGCCTGCTGCGATTGCACGGTGTCGAACCACTGCATAAAATCACAAAGAGGCGGAGGAGACTTTGTCCAATAAAAATTAGAATCATAACTCAATGTTAGGTCACAAAGAAAAATAGCGTCTGTTGTCCTGCTACCTTAGCCCGGTCTTTGCCGTATCGCTTAGGTGGATCATATTCGTAGTTCTCACACATAAAGAACCTCATGCCGTAGTCATCTCCTAAAACCTCAGATTACATGAACTTGCATAACGAACCGCAGAAGCACATTGGCACATCAATTCCTTCAGGTACGGTGGCTTCACACTTGCTCCACGGAATGTAGGTTGATCCTGACGAAGACATTGGCGCTATAGTGTGGTGCGCCAAATGACGAACAATGATTTCAATAATGCACATATCGTATACCAAATCGATGCGTGAAAATATAGATACTGTCATAATTCTATTATCTTATGCTGCAATATAAAAAAGTCCAAAAAATCCAATGTACATTCAGGGCATTTTACTGGTTTGCAAAAGCCCAACGAAAACTTAGGTGCGTATTTCTATATTAGAAAAAAATAGATGGGGGATATAGCTCTTCCCATACTGACCCTAAAAAAAGAGAAAAGATGAAACTTCCGGTATGCCATTATATAATTCCGTATACATATAAAAGAAGCTATAGCTTTCCAATAAGACTTCTGGAGAGTTCTATTATGATTTCGAAGGAGGTGCATTTACCTATTGATTATATCACAGATTGTATCGACCAGTGTGTTTAATTATTCTCTCTTTCACACTTGAAATACGCTCTTCCTTGCCTCAGTTTTAGGTGTTTTGGACCTTGTCAAATTGCTGGGAACAGGTTCTCCCCAAAAAAAAAATTGCTGGGAACAGCTAGAAGCCATCCATCGCGCCAAATCCCGAGCCACACAATCCGTAGCGGGCAGGTTGCATCTGGCGTCCATGCACGGACGTGCATGGCCATACACGCACGTGGAGGAGGTTCCCTTGGACTTACTTGAACGAGGGGCAAACATGGCGCAGGGAGACGCGCCGGAGGCCGCCGGCGCGAGCGAGCCGAGAGATTTTTTTTCCCCTTTTCCATGACCGTGAAGGCCCGCGCGAGATTTTTTCTTGCGGAAGAAGAAGAATTGAAGGCGGGCCGGTGGGCCCTGGGTCGGCCACGTGCCCGCGTCCACGTGGCATACGCGAAGGGACGTCGTCCACTTCCGGGTGGGCCGGCCCTCGCAGTACGGACCGGGCAGTGGCCCGCGCAGACGTGAAGCGTCCTCTGTCCGACTGGCAAGGAAGAAGCGGCGCACCCGCTGGCAGAGTATACTACAGTCTACGTATTGTTCGTGTAGCGGTGTAGGGGTGTGAATTGGTAATCATGTACGTCAAATTCTCTTTAGTTTAAATATATTTATATTACGTCTTCAAAAATAAGATGTTGTTTTAAAAATAATATAAATATTTAAACTAAATATGATTGAATGTGCATCTAAAAGTCACCAATTTGCACCGCTAGTGCCGCGTCGAAAGGACGTCGTCCTCCAGCCAAGCACGTTGCATTTTGCGCCGCGAGATCAGATTTCCGTACATGACGTCGAAAGGACGTCGTCCTCCAGCCAAGCAATTTGCATTTTGCTTCGCGAGATCAGATTTCCGTACGTGCACGCCCGACTTCCTTTGGGCTTCACTTTAACGTCCCTGCTGGCGAGATTTGCTATCAAATTTTGGCTTTCCGTCAAATTAACCAATCTTGGTCACTAAAATGAACGAACGTGGTCACAGGAGAAAGTTACCGGCCCAAATTTTGACCTAAGCTTAGGAGCTGCATCCTCTCTCCTAGAGGTGGTAGGTGGTAGAGGGTCTTAAAATTTGATCTAGATAATCTAAGGGCCGTCCTTTACTTTTATATAATTTTGAGTTAAAAATATATAAAAAATTTGTTGAATTGTAAGAGACTACTAAGATCATTCATGATTCGTTACCATCCCTAGTGCTCCTGTTCTCTGTTTTCGGCTTAGTAGGCAGCAGCTTTGTCAGCCCAACCGAGACCATAACTTTGTACCTTCGCAAAAATAAAAACCTGCGCCTTTTCATAGTACCTCTTCTGTTAAGCGTAATCTGCCGTACTGAGCTGCGGTCCCGGTCTGAAAGACGGCTCAACGAGGTCAGTACATTTGGAAGCTGCGATACTATCGTTCTTACACTGTACTGTCATAAAGCGTCAAACGAATAATCCTGCACTGTATATTGGTCTGTTGGCACGTCGAACAACTGCTCCATAACCAGAAACGAACCAGCAGCAGCGAGGTTTCTATGGTGGGCCACCACCCACAAGTTTCATTAGAGCAAGACTAATGATTTAGCCCGCCGCTGGTTGCAAAAATCTTTGCAGCTTATCTCTCAACCCACTTGTATAGAGATTTAGCTCTCCACCATTAATATATGGTCTACTTGTCTATCTCACAAAATTTTTTGATTCTTATGTCAAAACTAACTATAAACTTACAGCACACTTCTCCTCTCTTCCACCTCAACATTCAGCCTGCTAAAAAAAACTAGACCTATGGGGGAGACCGCCCCCACGGCATTACACTAAGAAAAAGACCTTCTCACGCAAGTCTAGAAAATCCCCGAACCCCTGTCCCAGTCATACAAACGAGGGAATTTTTTTTACAACGCGCAGCCGGTCTAGCGCTCGCTGGCCTGCTTAGAGCGGACAAAATCCAACACGTTACAGCATGAAAAATAAGAGAGAGAAATCGGCGACTCGTAAGACACCGACGAAAGGCGAGCGACCCATGACGTGGAGTTTCTTGCTGCCGGTACGCAGCGTATCCATTAACCCTGCTTTTATAGTCTACCATAATACTCTCTCACTGCAGCACTGTGCAAGAACAGGCATAGACACCACAAGATTCATTGAATGCAACACAGAGACCGGCAGATATATTATTAGTGGTGGAGGACAAGAGGCATGTCATGATATCAAGATTCTTGCAGATCACACTCAAAACAAAAACGTATTCCTGGATCTCAGCAGAATTCGAGATTCTGGAGGCGGCACAAGTCAAGGGTGCGATTCAAGAATATAACACCTGAAAGAGTTCGCCCGACATGTGACTATTCTGCTAATCAGGATGGCGCTTTCAGAGTCCAAGCGATTTTTGAAACGGTCTACATGCTGGCGATGGTGACATTGCCCGCTTACTGTATATGGCAAAATTATAATTCCTGAAAGCTGACGCATGATTCTGGCATCCGACCCGACCTATCAACATATACACATCAAAAGAGAATATTTCTCGGTTTGGTACTTCCATCAACTCCTTCAGCGTTGGGAATCTTCATCTCGGATGTTGTTCGATACAACATGGTGAGCTCACTTGGCACTTTTGTACATTTGGTCAATCACGCCCTGCAAATTGAAGGAAACTAACTCAGAAAAGCTGCCTGGTTTGAGCCCAAGACATCCTAACCCATAAACAAGTAAAAGAATTCTGATAGAATGGAACATCAATAGCATCGAGGAGGATCCAAGCATCTACTATAATGCTTGCAGGCATAAAGATTAGTGCTCTCTAGTTCATACAGCTTAAACTAATTCAAGGACAGTTCAACAAATGACACAAGGTCAAACGGGTGCAATTGTGCAAATAAAGAAAATAACTGGAGGTTCTCTAATAATATTTCAATGAGCAGTACCTGGTAGTATTTGAGCAGCTGCGGCCGTTTCTTTTTGTACGTTGGAGTGATCAAGTCGCGATCCATATCAAAGGGCACTGGTTCGAGGTGTACATCTTTGATGAACTCAAAACCTTTGAGCTGCGGAACAAGTAGAGTTAAGGCATGAGTACCAGGATCGAGCAGACAAGAATTGCTAGAAACAGAAAAACAAGAGAACGATCATATCCTCACCTTTTTCTCTTTTCCTATTCTTGACAGTTCTCCTAAAATGTATTCTTTTGCTTTTGGATTCTGGCACAAGGACTCAAAATCACCACTTATTCCATTTGCTGCAGCCCAACTCTCAAGAGCCTCCTTGTTGGGATTGACCACAGAAACAAGGAAGGATTCAAAGCTGTTCCCATATATCCATATCTGAAAAGTTGTTCCAGCCAATCCAGTTTTGTTACATTTTCATATACAGAACAATGTCACAGAAAAATTCAAAGACCATAGAAATTTAAAGGTTGAACACTACATACCGAGTCTATAGCAGAAACAAGGCCATAAATATTCTCCAAATTTTCAACTGCCACGTATTCTCCCTGTGAAAGTTTGAATATATTCTTTTTGCGATCTATGATTTTCATACTTCCATCAGGTTGCCACTCACCAATGTCACCTGCAAGCAGAATAGGGATTGAATTACAAAATAGAACATTTTGGATCTGCTACATCACTGGAAGTCTGGAACCCTGAGTGAATTTTACGTAGAAATTGAACCGCTAGTAATGCACACCTTAAAAATTGTGACCACTATGTCAAAACTTTACACAGCAATATGGGCAATTAATGAGCAAAACGCACCAGTATGGAACCACCCATCAATCAAGACCTCCTTTGTAAGGTCTTCACGCTTGTAGTATCCTGAGAATAGTGTTTCTCCCTTGATGCAGATTTCTCCACGAGCTGTGCTCGCAAGTGCATCATAATCCATTTCTGGGACAGACTCCAAACGAACATCAATATTTGGCACTGGGGGACCAACAGTTCCTATCATGGACATCTGATTTGGCAATGAGACAAAAGATCCAGCACAAGTTTCCGTGAGACCTAAAAAGAAAAAAGATGAGTCAAGATATTCCAGTACAGACATAGGTTGAAAAGTCAAAATTCTGTTCACACCCTCAATAAAGCATCAGCTTGCACATATATGACCTAACACATTAGACCCTTATTTTTCCCTGTTTATGGTGAAGACTCATTTTTCTCTATTTATGTTGAAAACCTGTTCAAAACTAAGTGCATGTCATGCAAAAAAAAAAAGGTGATAGATCCTTATTTATCGAGGATTATCAACTACACAGATAATACAAGCCTGAAGCATTAGGGATGCTATGAACAGAAACCAGGAGGGCATTCTACCAAGTAGCTAACTAAGCAGCCAACTATGAATTATAATTTACATAGCTACACCAATTTCCATGCTTTAATGCTAGATCTAACAGACACTACTACACTATACAACTAGATGAACTACAACAGAAAAATGTCAGGAGCAAGGATGCAACTTGAACTCATCACAAGAGTAGGAATTTCTTGTTTTCACATCACAAAAGAAATGTACCGTATCCTTGTAAGACATGTGCGCATGTCACCACTCGCAAGTATTCTTCAACATGGGTAGCAAGTGGAGCAGCTCCAGATAAAATAACTCTAACATTGCCACCGAGACCCTCTTTCACCTGAAGATCAATAAGTTAAATTGAAAATGGCAAAATAATTCAGTCAAGAATCATTGGCTGCCAAATTTAACTACCTTACTAAAAACTACTTTATCACATATGGCAGCAGCTTCATCATGCTTAGCTCCTCTCATCATTCTAAACTTTTTGCTGCAAAATACAATGTTCACTTAACACTTGGACTTGTAAAAGGTAAGTTTAACTGCAGTCTGCAGCTACAGGCACTTAGTAATTAAAGAAACAAATCCATCATATAGCACACTTAGAAGAAACTTTGATTTTAGAACATTTAGGATAGTAAACTTACAATTTGTAAGCAAGATTGAATAGTGTACTCTTTATAAAACCACCAGAGGAAATTTTAGCTTGCAGTCCTGAAAAATCAGAAAATGTGAGAAGATTATACCCATAACACTCAAACTTGCACACATAGTGGCAGTTT
This sequence comes from Panicum virgatum, assembly GCF_016808335.1. NCBI lineage: Eukaryota > Viridiplantae > Streptophyta > Magnoliopsida > Poales > Poaceae > Panicum > Panicum virgatum. The sequence goes on along the minus strand of NC_053140.1, from coordinate 42,169,507 downwards.
CAGCCTTTTCAACAGTGAAAGCAAACTGCTCCAATAGATTGACCAAGAACTATACACCACATTCACACATGAGCTTACATGAAAGACTAAAACAACCTCACCTACCAATTCTTCATATAGTAAGAGCAGAAATGAAACATGCAGATGCATAAATGGAACAGACTAATGAGGTAAACCCTAAATGAGTGATAGATAAAGTAGGTAAGAGTAGATACAGAGTGACTACATACAATCTACTGAGGTGAATAGTAGGTCAGGCCAACTGGCTAAATCGCCTCAAGATTATTGATGGGGCAGATAAAGTTGACAAAATATTCTAACAACAAAAGGTGAAAGTTACACCATAAGCATCTATTAATAGAATATTAGCACAGAAGGGTACTTTAGCAAAGGAAAATTGTAGTGTTAGTAAAAAAATTGACCTATCATAATCAATGCAATTGCCCAAATGATCTGATTATAATTATATGATACATATGTATTATTGTACTGCTTATAACCACATTAGATATCCCATCCACGAAAATTATTTACGAGACTCAGATACATATGTTTCAAGTAGCTCCTTACCAGAAAATATCCGATCAAGAACACGTGGGACAGCACACATGATTGTTGGTTTCAGCACACCAATATCTTCGACTAGCAGCTTAACATCCTGTGACAAAGAAGTTAACAGTCAGGACAGGCCCAAAAGTAAAATTACAAAAAGGTATTCAGGTGAACACACTGATGCCTACCCCACGCCAGAATCCAATAGAGGCACCATGGAAAATAAACAGCTCCTCCACAACACGATCAAAGATGTGCGCAAGAGGAAGGTAAGACATGTAAACATCGCTTTCTGCCAGCTGAAATTCGAATATTTGTTGAAGATCTTAAAGGTTATACAGTGTGTGAGTTAAGGTTGCATAATGCAAGAGCTTCCAGAGCATCTCACCTTCTCGTTTACACGGTTAAGTAGCCGGTCCACACCTGCGATGAGACAAATAATGCTTGCATTGGATATCAGTACCCCTTTTGGGTCACCAGTAGTTCCACTAGTATACATTATAGTGCATATATCTGTCTTCTCCTTGTCTGGAAGATCAAATTCTTGGTCAGCTGCCTGCAGAAAGTGCACGACACATAAAAAGTGAATAGTAATTAACAGCGACAATAGAAAGATCAGCCTAGTTAAATACTTTATATGAATTGTACAGTTAAACAAAATATGTTTGTGTCTGCCACAGATAGGTCACTGCAAGGTCATATCAACTAAACAGTTCAAGTAGCATTTAACTTCAGATATTTAGTCAGCAATAATGTACTCCCTCCATTTCAAATATAGGGCATGGTTTGACCAATGTGGTCACCAAAATTAAACTTCGGTCAAGGATAAAAACTTTAAATCTCGGAATGCTCGTGGACCTTACAAAAATTTAATGGAGTATTATATTTATTTGATCACGCACAACAACAGCAGACTAAACTAATTTTAAATGATCAAAGTCTTCATTTTGATTTTCCATGAATGACTGTATTTGCTTATGCAGTTATTCACTCATGTGTGGAAAGACAAATATTAGCAAAGTTGTAGATCAATGAGAAAAAAAAGGTGTAGATCAATAATATTAAAATGAATTCCACAAAGAGCTGGAGCATCTTACCAGGGACAGAAATTCATCCCATGAGTAGATTGACAGCTCGTATTTGGAAGCTTCTTCCTTTTGTTCTTGAGTTACCTTGCCAAAACTCACAATCGCTGCAATAAGATTATATATTTAGGTCCATGGTAGAAGCATTTTAGTTCTTGATGATGGGATTCATCTAGGATATATTTTCTTGATGATGGGATTCATCTAGGATATATTGACTTACTTTTCAAGAACTCATTTGACTTGGGTAAGGTCTTCAAGAGCTGCCCAAATTGAAAATATTCAGCATGCCATTAGAGACATTAAACATATGTATCGAAATATAAGACACATAATCATATCAGAACACATCTCAAAATTTTGTCCCAAAGTGTAACAATAGAAAGGTCATGTTGAGTAGGTTGAGTCTGTTACTCTGTTAGTTATGTATTATAAGTATGGTTAGCTAGGGGCTTTTCTGTCGTTTTGCTTTACCTTCTACATGCATAAATCTTGACTCGTGGATTGGATAAGGAACATTCCTAACAATCTAACATTGTATCAAGAGCCATGGAACCTCTAAGCCTAGTCCCCCCTCTCTCCATAAGCTCGTCCACTTCCACAATGCCACCAAGATAATAGATAGGCTATAGAAAACTCATCAGATAAGAATTTTTTGGGCAATTTTTTTCATTGTGTATATATGACTGTGATTCTATTGATCCAGACAAGTGACAGAACTATTGAGAGATAAATGACAATAGACCTTCATCAGGGATAAAGATAGCTGATATATATCTCTTGTAGACTAATGAACTGATCTAAATATGTTTACAGAGACACTAACAAATTAGGGCCAACTTCATGTATTCACCACCCAATCAAAGACAAGAATACCAAATTAAGAGAAGTTCCATGACAGGACGCAGATTACATGAGACAATGCAAGCATATTAATTCTGGATGCAAGGTAAAGAACCATACCAGCTCAATTTTCTTTTCCTCAGCAAAAGCAATCTCAACTTCTGCGTGGCATAGAATAAACTCTACAGCACCAGCTCCTACAAAAAGATTGTGTTCAATAAGAAGACCAGCTGTATGCTCATATGTTCTCTTTAATGCTAATAGATGCACAAGTGGTGGTGAAGGGGGGACAGATTAGTACTTATATGATACTATTCGCTTTCCTAGTTAATTCCCTACATAATTGTTTCACATATAAACTAACAAAGACATCAAATAACTTGTTAAAATATTCCGGAGGTGTTGCAAGGCTTAGTTCTTTTTAAATAAATAAGAATGGACACACATAAGCATATCAATGCTTGCTCTGAAAAGAAAAGGAAAGAAGCATATGCTCCACCACCACCAACAACAACAACAACATAGCCTTTTTTCCCAATCAAGTTGGGGTAGGCTAGAGATGAAACCCGAAAGAAATAAGTTCAAGGTTCAGGCACATTGATAGCTAGTCTCCAAGCGCTCCTATCCAAAGCTATCTCTTTAGAGATATTCCAATCCTTAAGGTCTCTCTTAACCAACTCATCCCACGTCAGTTTAGGTCTACCTCTACCCCTCTTTACATTATCGACCCGCTCAAGAACCCCATTACGCACCGGCGCCTCAGGAGGCCTTCGTTGGACATGTCCAAACCATCTCAGCCGATGCTGAGTAAGTTTCTCCTCAATTGGTGCCACCCCGACCCTATCCCGAATAACTTCGTTCTGGACTCTATCCCTCCTTGTGTGCCCGCAAAACCACCGCAACATCCGCATCTCTACTACACTCAGTTGCTGCACATGTCGCCTTTTTGTAGGCCAACATTCAGCACCGTATAACATTGCCGGACGAATTGCTGTCCTATAGAATTTGCCTTTTAGCTTTTGTGGCACCCTCTTGTCACAAAGGATGCCAGAAGCTTGCCGCCATTTCAACCAGCCAGCTGAAATTCTATGCCTAACATCTTCATCAATGTCGCCATCCTTTTGTAGCACCGATCCTAAATACCGAAAAGTATCCTTCTGGACCACCACTTGCCCATCTAGACTAACGTCTCCCCCCTCATGCCTAGTCGCGCTGAAATCGCACATCATGTACTCGGTCTTGGTCCTACTAAGTCTGAACCCTTTCGACTCTAACGTGCGTCTCCACAACTCTAACTTCCTATTAACCCCTGCCCTACTCTCGTCAACTAGCACCACATCATCAGCAAAGAGCATACACCAAGGGATCTCACCTTGTATATCCCTTGTGACCTCATCCATCACTAAAGCAAATAAATAAATAAGGGCTCAATGCTGACCCCTGGTGTAGTCCTATGTTAATAGGCCTATGTTAATATTAACCCGAAAGAAATATGCTCCACCGATGCACAATAAAAATGCCTAGCAAGATGTATTACAAACAGAGCATGGTGGCCTCATTCATGTATAGCCAAAGCTGAAGCCATGAAGATTGAAGAATATATACCGAGTGTGTCATATAATGGGACGCAGTAGATTCCATGGGCATTGCAAGCCTGCAAAGGATAAAGATTTTAAGGTGAATAAGTTGACAAGGGAAACTTAAAAACACAGCATTTTAGAAGTTCAAAATACAAACTTAGCGGATCCAATTTTTCCCAGTTATAACCAAAAGATGAGAATGCACTGAATCAAAAGCCGCCAACAGAAAATATTTTACCTCCATTGTGATAATCCATTCAGGACAATTAGCACCATAGATACCGCAATGACTGCCCTGCAAAATCACCAACTCGAAATTTTTAGTCAGCAAAAGATGGAATGATTCTTTAATCAACAGTGCATCAAATTGAAGCACCTTAGATGATCAAAAGTTCCCAGTGTTTAATTCTACTGTTTTTGCAAGGTGAGATAAAAATTCAACATCTAATGCTCAGGTAAATTAGTATTTTAGTGAATAAATTAGCAGAACACTAAGAACAGTGACCAAACCTTTGCAAGTCCACAGCTCCTAATAGAGTTACCAATTTTGCTTGCAATGTCAAAAACCTCCCTGTATGTCTTCCAGACGTATGCGCCAGCCTATTATTCAAGATAAACCATCTTTGAGCCAGCACCATATCGCTGGAGTCTTCAAGGGCAACAGAATTTGTTCACAGAGTAATGCAGTTACCTTTCCATCAACAATCTCACGGTGGCCAAGCATTCTGTTGTCTGGATACTTTTCCACTGCCATCCTGTGTAAGGAGATACAGTGTGAGACCCACAGATTGAAATATTTTAGTATTTGGAGACAGAGAGGCCACCGGATTCATTGGAATAAGAAAAATACGACACCATATTTAAGAGCTGTACGGAGGGAAGTCGGAAGCCTACAATGCAAAGGGCCGACGTATCCTGTCAATTCCCTCGGCTAATTTATTATTTGTAATAGTTGTCAGAAGCAAGTCTGCAGCCTAGAATATAAAGGCCAACAGTACAGCACAATTGCACAAACCAAACATGAGACCGTTTGATGCACTGACCCATCACCCATGTGACATCAACATTACTACCCAAAGGTTTAGCGACGCTACATGAAAATATAGATTCATATTCCACTTAAAATTGCTTCGTCAAAGTGTATGACACGCCTATATTGTCCACCAGTTCTCCTGATTCAGAGAAGTTTGTTCGGATACATTTCCAAACTTGATTAACATTTTTGCAGGAAGATAGACGAGATCACGAGACTGAACAAAACAATAGCAGTGGCTACCGACCAACATCTATGAGATCTTACCCACCAGGAACAGCGGTGAAATGAAGATCAGTAAAACGTTGCAACCAGGCCAAAGTGGCAAATCTGGCTACAAAAACGGAGAGAAGTGAAGCGTCCATGATTCGTATCCCACTGGCTACAATAGGACCGGATCCGAACAACTGAAAGTCTAAGAGAGTGATTGCTCCCATAACAGCCAAGCGAATCTGAACTATAACTAACTAGGATCTCAAAGCATTCACAGCAAAAGGTAGTAGGTGAGCATGGCAATAAATCTCATACAGAATTGGATTACTTTGTTTTTCGGGGGGTTTGAAAAGCAAAGGCAGCAGATAAAAATCAACTAATCCGCTACTCTATTTAATTCGGGGGTATTAAAAAATCAGACAAATCCCCATGCTGGCATAAAGAAGCAACTAACGGAAAAATTGGTCATGTTGAAATCCCAGTCCTAAAAGGGAATAGAGGCAAATAACCGAAAGGGGCATTCGTCACAGCTTCCGAATCTTGTGCAAGAGCACGAACAGCGCACACACATGTACCACACGAAGCCAAAAGGAGAAAAAAAAAATCCAAGCAAGCAATCTCCCGCCACCTCTCTCGCCTCACGGCTCGCTAGCGGAACAGCAAGCTCCATAAACCCTGCCCGCACCCGCAGCACGGAAGCGCGCGAGAGAGAGCTCACCGGAAGATGTCGTAGCAGCTGTCCAGCCCCGGGACCGGGGGCGGGAACCCGTCGCGGGCGAAGGCGCTCCGGTAGGTGGGCCCCACGGAGGGGCGGCCATCGGCGGCCGGGCGGCCTGGCTCGACCTCAACCACGTTCTGCATCTCCTCTCCTCGCCGCCGCTCGTGAATCCGTGGCAGCGTCTGCCTTGGACTTCAGCGAGTGTGGGGTGGGGGACTAGGGAGTAGGGAGGGATGGAATTGCGAGACGCCTGCAAAGACGGGGGATTAAAAAGCAAAGGCCGCTGGGAGTGGAGGAGAATTCCAGGACGGAGGCGACGCTGGCCCCACCGGCCAATGGGCCAACGGAGCATCATCGGGTTCGGGTGGGTGCGGTTGGTGGCTTCCTCCAACGGCGCCCTGGACAGCGCCCCCCACTCTAAGTAGGGGCGTTTGGGGAGGGAGCGCTCCAACGGCTCCCCCACAGCTCCCCTTATATACGGAGGGAGTTGAAACTCTCCCTACGTATGGGGTGAGTTCCAATTCCCTCTATATCTGTAATCACACCGTTTTTTCGCGATATTAATCTCGTTTGAGCCCCGTAACATGATGATAATGCGTATTATGACAGTACAAATACTGTATGATTTTTTTTAAATTCAAAAATGTTAAATAAATAGTTAGTTAATGAGTGATAGTATATAGGGGGAATAGATATGGGGGAATGGTTGGAGAGAAGGAGTTATAGGGGGAGAAATCTTTTGGAGGGAGGTAGTAAAATATAGTAAATAGTATGTTTGGGAGGAGTTGGATGGGGGGAATGGTTGGAGAAAGCCTAAGCGCTGGGACCAGCGATCTGGACTTTCTTCCTGATCAAGCCAACGAGGTCATTCTCATTCGTTCCGTGACACGTCCATCCGCATGGGAATGCTGCGATTTTTGTGGTAGGGAAACATTGGCGTGGCGTCGTGACTCGTGAGCTCTTCTGTTTCAACAAGAAACTAGGAGAAGTTTAAGTTATCATCACTAGAAAGCGAAACTGGGAGAAGCAATTTACCTTGTAATCTTGTATACACTAGTACGTCAAAGTTGTTCCGTTTATTTTTCTTAAAAAAGTTGTTCCATTTCAAAAAAAAAAGTACGTTAAAGTTGTAACTCAGCCTCATCGTTAAGAAATCCACAATCGATATAGCTTATTTGTACTTGTATAGCAACAGGCTCCTGGGAGGAAGAGGCAAATAAGCCGCTGAAGGCACACATGGTTCAGCTGTTGCTTCAATTAGGAAATGGAGCCAATGGAAGATGAAGCTAAGAATGGCTAGGTGAAAATGAACTAGTACGATCTAATGGTGGAAATTCGGTGTGATATAATGTAGCTCAACATGGCTCGAGCTTTAAAGGTCGTAGTGGCCCTTCTTTGCATAGTTTCATCACAGATCTTCCCTTAAAAGGGAATTAACATTCCATTAGATCACTTGTGCCCCTGCGTTTTCGTGAAGGGAATGGTTCATTTTTATGAGGGTTTACAAAATAACATCGCGAAAATTGTAAATTTTCGTGGCGGTGTATGGAACAACTTCACAAAAATACATTTTCGTGGCCGGTTTTGATGCACCTTCACTAAAAAATTTCATGACGGTTGCTTAATGCCTCCCACGAAAATACATCACGGTCATGAAAGTCTTTTTATTTCTGGTAGTGCCTAGAGTTGCTGAGTGGGTTGTCTTTGTTTGGAAAAAGTTGCCTATAAATTATTTTCCACGCCTCATGTATGGATTGAAAAACAAACATGGAAATATGTTTTTTTTTGTGACTAACATGGAAACATGTTGTGATGAACCAAACAACATAAATTTGTCTGAACCAAACAACATAACTTGCGCACTCCAATTACTGCACCTTTACTATATTCAACGAACAAAGCTGCAATTCAATAGAAAGTCAAACAGGCGGCACCGAAGGAAAAGCACAGATCCATTAGTTTTTTTATTTATTACATTATACCAAAGAAAATAAAATGCAATGACTGTTCAGGTTGTTTACTAATAACTGTAACTTATAAGTTTAAGACATGAAAAATATAGGTGTGAACCACGACAAAAAAAATTACCAAGTACTACTTTGTTCTTTTCTGAACCCAGCATGGAGGTGGCGCATGTGTGTGCTCGTCTTCTTCAAACAAGTAGGTTTTGCAGTAGAGGTGGCCGCCCAAACCCGGAATCTCTCCGTCCAGATCAAATTCCGCCCTGCCCAAAGCCCGCAGCTCAGCCCGTACCAAGGTTCCGCAGCTCCTCCCGCAAAACGAACCCCTCCGCCGTGGCGACCACGCTCGCCACGCTCCGGCTGTGGACGCAGAACCGCGGGACGCTGCCCCAGGCCAAGACGACGACGCGGTACGAGACCCGCCGCGTGGCGCCCCCGCCTCCGGCGCAGCAATCGGGATTCCCGACTTGCTGAACATCTCCCCGTGACTTTTGAGTCTCCGTGGGCCGTCCGCTTTGAGATGGATGAATAGGACCGATCGCTACAGTACCTGCTGTAGTGAATCACGACAGGGAGCACTGTTCATCCAGACTCAGATTACTATTTCTCTTTGTGACTTCGCTTCATGAAGTCAGAGAAGTTGGATCGCCGGCACAGGGCCCCGCTTGCCGTCCGGGACCCGATCAGGCCCGGCTCTGGGCCTAGGCGGGACAGGCGACCGCCTAGGGCCCATGGCCACGACGGGCCCAGGATAAAATATGCATACACCTATAATACACATTAGGCCCAGCCGGCTGCAGGTCTGGTGCCTCGATCGCTCAGCAATCAGGGGCAGGGGCTCGATCCTCGGCTTGGCATTGGCAATCGGAAAGAACTGAAACATCGCGTCGTCCGTTATCGGCTTCGCAGACTTCGCTTCTGCCTTTTGGCTGCGGCCGCCCGCCCACCCACCCACCCGGCGACTGGTGATCGACCGCCGCTCTGCCTCAGCAGTCAGCACTCGTCCCCTCCACCGCAGCGGCACTTTGCAACCAACAACAGAAAATCAGTGAGTAACTAATTTAATAATCTGTTACTTCGTAATGGTGTTAGATACTTACATTTCTAGGTTTAAACTTCTAATCACTCTTTATTTTCCTTTATAATTTAGGTGTTAGAATGTTTCTCAAAATTGAAATTTTTGAAAAATTATTTGTGGTCAACTATGTTAAGATTAAATGGCTTGGCTATGTGTAGCATTGAGCATCTTGGACATCATTGATCTTGATACTATTATTAATTATTTTGCATCAAGAAATGCCCAGAGAAGTTTTTTTTGAAAGTCTGAAGTATTTGATTGAAAACACCATCTTGGACATCATTGATCTTGATACTATTATTAATGATTTTGCATCAAGAAATGTTTGGAGATTTTTTTCGAAGGACTGAGGTATTTGAGGTAATTATACTAGTTTTTTTTGCCATTCTTTTAGTTTGTACTATCCATAATGTTCGTAAAAAATTTAACATATATCATTAGTACTACTATATCTTTTATCACGTTGTACAAATAAAAAAAGAAGAGCCCATAGTATCTAGTTCGCTCCAGGGCCCCCGAAATCATAGAGCCGGCCCTGGACCCGATCGGCCTCCACGGCCAGCTCGAAGACGGGGGAAGGCACGCGCGCGAGCGCGACGCACGGACATTGTGGTTGTGGATCCAGCCCCCGGGCCTCGAGCCCTCGACCAGCCGGATGAACAGCCGGGGCTCCGGGACGTCGGAGCCTAGATCCGCCTCGAAGACGGCCAGCTTGGGTGATGAATACTATGGCAAATGAGGCAAGGAGGCCGCCGAAAAGCTCCATGATGGTTAGTTTGGGCTTGCCTGAGCTGTGGGAGGCTCCCGCGGCCTCCGCCGCCTGCGGGCGGGGCTCGGCGGCTCCATCCATCTGCGCTCGGGTCGTACGTGTGGCCTGTGGCAGGAGGCACATCGCTAGGTTAATTACGGCGAAGAGAAGAAAATAAACGAAAAGATGGGACTGCTAGGTGCTTATATTAGATTAGATCAATCATACTACTATTTATGCCAATATATGGCGGCGGAGAGTTTTGTTGACGGGTTCCGAAAAGATCGATAAGACATAAGAGAACGTGCGCGTTTCCCGGCTGGGCCGGCCTCCATATGGGTCACGTAATTCGGTTGGAAGCGAAAGGTTCGTAGTCTAGTGATTATAAGAGTCTCGGTAGCATTTGAGGTCTTGGGTTCAATTTCTCATGAGAGCGAATATTTTGAGATTTAACGGCGTTGTGCATTAAGTGGTAGGCGACGTTCCCGTCGACGTCAATCTCGAGGATTTGCCGGCTCAGTCTTCGAATATGCTACATGTGGTGACTTCGTCTGATTTGCCGGCTCAGTATTCGAAGATACTCATAGAGGTAGGATTTGCGTATGTGTGTTCATAGGAGTATGAGTGTGCGTGTGTTGTGAGTGTCTGAGTTGTACTGTGTAATTAAAAAAATATAATTCGGTTGGAAAAGACTAGATTGAACTCAAGGAAGGACAAAAGTCATCCGGCTGCTACCGTCCTATACGCACGCATGCTGCCGTGCCTGCACTAGTGCAGTCTCATCATTCTACGGAGTTGTGATTAATTCCAGCACAGTTCACATGAAACAATTTATTTCTGCAGGCAAACTTGTACATCTCCCCAACTCATGTTCGTACTGTGGAAATCAATTTCAATGCATTGAGCATTCTTTGACTTGTGCCCGCGCGCGGTATGTAAAACTACTCACTAAATGTAAATTTCTATTTTCCTAATAAACTATAAGACGACACTATAAACAACGCATTGAATCTTGATTAAAATTATGCGTTAAGTGTTAGAGACTAACTGTTACTAAAGACTCATCAACATCAACATCAACAAAGCCTTTTAATCCCAAGTAAATTGGGATAGGCTGGAGTTGAAATCCAACAAAAACCATTATTCATGGTTCTGGCACGTGAATCGCGGCTTTCCAAGCACTCATATCCAAGGACAAATCTCTAGGTATACTCCAGTCTTTCAAATCTCTTCTAATTATTTCTTCCCATGTCAACTTCGGCCGGCCCCTGCCTCTCCTCATATTACCGTCGTGCTTTAGGATACCACTATACACTGGTGCCTCTGGCGGTCTCCGTTGGACATGTCCAAACCATCCCAGCCGGTGTTGGATAAGATTTTCTTCAATTGGTTCTAACTCTAGCCTATCCCGTATATCATCATTTCGAACTCGATCCATCCTTGTATGCCCACAAATCCAACGCAATATGTGCATTTTTGCAACACTTAATTGTTGGACGTGCCGCCTTTTGTAGACCAACATTCCGCACCATACAACATTGCCGGTCTAATCGTCGTTCTATAAAAGTTACCTTTTAACTTCTGAGGTACCTTCTTGTCACAAAGGGCGCCAGATGCTTGGCGCCACTTCATCCATCCTGCTTTGATTTTATGACTAACATCCTCATCAATATCTCCATCTCTCTGTAGCATCGATCCCAAATATCGAAAGGTATCCCTCTTGGGCACTACTTGGCCTTCCAAACTAACATCTCCATCCTCATGAGTGGCGCCGAAGTCACACCTCATATACTCAGTTTTAGTCCTGCTAAGTCTAAAACATTTAGACTCTAGCGTTTGCCGCCACAACTCCAGCTTCATATTCACTCCCGCACGGCTTTCATCAACTAACACGACATCATCAGCGAAAAGCATACACCAAGTAGTAACTGTTACTAAAGACTAAACTTTAGTTTTAAAAGTGCATGTGTAATTTTTTATATAAAAAGAAAGATGTTGCTATAAGCAACCATGGTCACTAAGAGTCCAAATTTGACTTTTTTGAACCCAACATGGGGGTGGAACTCCGTGAACTCATCTCCAACCAGAGGTGGCAATCTTCGGGACCGTGTCGACGTCCACGGCCAGCTCCAAGGCGTGGGCCTTGGCATGGCATCGACGAGCCGGCGAACATGCGAGGCTCCGAGGTGTCGTCGGTAAACGCCATCCAAAACTACTGGAGCACGATTGTGTTCGGCGGGGGAGGGGTGAATTAGTGAAAGGAAATAAGAACAAATAAGATTCTTTATTGTTTGAAGAAAATAGGAGTTTTAGTAGGGCGGAGGATATATGAGAGATCATGAGTGATGAGTCCAAAATCATTCGGAGGGAAGGGGTGATAATTGAATGGAAACTATGGTTTAATTAAGTGGACGAACATATCATACCCCTTAGTAACTTGTGATATAATTTTTTTCACTCCCAAACCCATGAACCAAAGAAGGACAAGTAGCTGATAACGTTTACAGATTTACTCCTCGCCAACCGATTAAAATCTTACTTATCCATCAATCACCAAGATTCATACTAAAAATTGAATGAGGATGAAGGTTTCATGTTAGGGTTGGGGGGGGGGGGTGTTCGGGGCTACCCTCGGTGCCCGGTTGTAGAGGGAAATTTGAGTGGCTCGCCGGCCGGCGGTGGAGGCGGGAAAGACGATGGCGGAGCGGAGGTGGCGAGGGCGCCGCTAGAGTCGACAGCGGAGGATCCCGGTGGGTAGTGGAGGTAGCGGGGCATTTGGGTCAAATGAATAGAGGGGGCATGGCATCAGACATGTGCGTCGCGCGCCCCGGCGCGAGGAAGACATATAATGGGAGGAGAGGAGGGAGGAGAAAGAAGAGATAAGAAGAGAAGAGGGATGCATCTAGGCTATTCGATCCATATCCAATGATTATTTTTAAGCTCTCCTTTTTATCCCCACAACATAAATACCCTGTTAAACTCACACCTCTAATACCATGCTCATTCCTCACCAAAGGAACCATTTCATGCGTTGCAGATCAAAATAAGGGCATTCAGCGACCAACACAAATTCCAAAATGACTTGTAGTGCATGAAGATCACCATCTGGTTGAACCTCTAGAAATGGAGGTAAGCTTGTGGAGGAACTCTCTCTCTCTCTCTCTCGAGGTGATAGTTTTGATTTTGCATTTTAGTCTCGTCAAAACAAGCTGAAAAGCTTACTAATACTTCACCTTTTTCTGAACCCAAGCGTGGAGACGGCGCCTCCATGGGCTGACCTCGGAGCAGATAGGTCTCTTGCAGCGGAGGTGACTCGGAAGCCCACCGTGTCGACGTCAAACTCTACCCTTCCAAAGGCCCGCTGCTCAGCCCGTATCATGTTCCACATCTCCTGCCGCACCACAGATCCTTCCGCCCTAACCACTACGGTTGCCACCCTCGCCGCGCTCTAGCGATGTAAACTGACTTAATACAGACAGATATTATTGATATCACATTTATTTTTATATTTTTATTCGAATACAGAGTCAAATACAAATAATTTATTTTGGATAAAATTGTAATTGATACCGACACCCTAAAAATATAACTTTTTAATATTTGGATACAGATCGGTTACGGATATTGAATACCCGAAAATAAATACGAATGGATAAAAACCCTTCCAGACTGGATCGAATTCGAATATGGCCCGAAAATATCAGTAACATTTACATCCCTACCGCGCTCCGCCCCAGCCGCCTGATGTTGATGCTGATTGGTGAACCGCGACACATTGCCCCAGTCAAGGATCAGGCGCCTAGGTACGACACCTGCGCGCAGCATCGCGTCCGCCCCAGCCGCCTGATGTCGATGCTGATTGGTGAACCGCGACACATTGCCCCAGTCAAGGATCAGGCGCCTAGGTACGACACCCGCGCGCAGCATCGCGTCCCCGCCTTCGACAAATTTTTTTATTTTAATCCTTTTTAATCTAATATTTTAATAATAACCCATGCAGATTTAAATTTTAAAAAACTAGCTCTTTTGGTCACGCCAAGTTCCGTGGCGTGACTTCCTGAAGAGTCGCGCCATATGCTTTGGCGCGACCAAGCTGCCACGCTGGAACCCCCGCGGCCAGGCAGCCGACGTGGTAAGGCTGAGTCACGCTACATGCATTGGCACGACTGAGTCGCGCCATGCGCCGTGGCGCGACTCAGCCTGATATAGGCCCACCCGCTGGACGGCCTCATCCTCCACCTCTATCCGATTGGTTTTTCTCCATTTCGTGGATTTTTTAGGGTTTGAGTTGGGTAGAGTTTATGTAGGGTTTGAGTTGAAATGGGGATTGCGTACGAATCGGGTAGGATTAGTTGTGGTGTATCGTACAATTGAACGATGGTGACACTTTTGTATCATGTAATAATTGTTGCATGTATCAATTTGGAGGTGATAGTGTTGTTTAGATTTTTTTAGTACAAAGAGCTATAAAGTGTGAATAATGCTCATAGTAGCAAACCTTTTTTTGTGTATTTTGGTAAAGATTTTTATGTTATGCTATATATAGTTATATTATCTTCTTCATGTATGAAGTAATGAAATGTGGTGTAGTTATAATAGTAAAGTTTTGTCTTAGTCATTTTGTGTATATGTATGTGTGTAGATGGATCGTTTAGTTCGTTCATTTTCTGGAGGGACGGTTAAAGATAATGGAGAGTTTGCAAGAATGAGCCAAGAAGTAGCAAGATTCGATGTGGCACCTTCATTTGATGGTATAATGTGTCGAGTAAATTCATTATTCAAAGTAGGAAATGAGCGAATAGAATTAAGACTTCGTGGTAGGTTTGATGCTGGAAAGGGAAGTCTCACTATGTGGTGATGCCAATTGGTTGTGAGAATGATTGGTTATTTTACAAAGAGTTGGTCAGAGGTTCACAAGTGGGTTGTGTGGAGATCGTGGTTGATGTGTGTAATCGTAGTATGATGTCCTTACTGAAGATGGTGATGATTACCCCATTGAACATGTAACTCAAGAAGGCATTTTACTGGATCATAATTCCAATGCACCAGAGGAGGAAAATAAAAGTTGTGGTGATGATCTTTCTCATGACTCAGATGATGATGATAGTGGTGATGAAATTAGATTTGACACATGCCGTGTAAACAATAATTTCGATGAAGGCGGCTTTGAGAATGAGGAGGTCGATGATGATGACATATCTCAGGGCTCAGAAGAAAATGAGGGCGGTGAAGACAACAATGTCATGGTACCTCCAGAAACTGATACGACACATATTGGGTAACAAACACATGTGCTGCCGTCGGTTTGGGTGTGCCAAGCATCTGCATTTCTTCCAAGAAGAACAGAAGCAAACTCCATTCGTGACACCAACACCAATTGGAGATGAAATGCCAGAAGAGACAGTTAGAGAACATAGATCAACACTTTTTGGAAGACGTATACCCCAATTGACTACAGTTGAGTTGAGGCAATTGAAGGCTGTGCATGTTGATGTTCCAGAGGTCCCTATTTTCCATTCTATTCCGAAGGAGGGTTTTTGTGATTCGGGTTTGCGTCATGCATGTCTGGAGCCCGATAGTGGTGAGCAGTTGATAGAGAAGGGAATGATATTTGATAGCCTTGAGGATCTTAAATTTTTTTTTGAGGGACTACTCTGTGCGGCACCATAGACCGTATGACGTGGTGCATTCCTCGGCTAAATTGAGGTACATGGTTCATTGCCAGCAGGGGTGTCCTTGGAAGGTTTGGGCATGTCCTGTTGCTGATGATAGGGTGAAATGGAGGATCAGTAATATTAAACAACCTCACACATGTGGGACATCTGAGGTTTCTCAAGAGCACTCCCAATGTACTGCACATTACATTGGGAGACGCATTGCCACAATGGTTCATGCTAACCCTGACATTTATGTGGCGGCTATTATTGAAGCTATTCATGGTTTTACAAATTATCGAGTAAAATATGGAAAGGCTTGGAGGGCCAAGCAGCATGCTATAGCAATGTTATGGGGCGATTGGAAGGAAGCTTATGGAAGGGTTCCAAGAATTTTAAGTGCAATTTCACACTTTAACCCGGGGACAAAATGGTGCACTCATACCACTGGCAGGCAGGAGATGCACAAGGGTTCCATGAAGCCCGTAATGAAACGTGCATATTAGTGCTTCCTACAATGTGTACAGGCATTCAGGCATTGCAAATCTGTTGTAAGTGTGGACGGCACGTTTCTTACAGGGAAGTACCGAGGGGCATTGTTGATTGCAACAGGCATGGACGGCGAGGATCGTTTGATCCCCCTGGCATTTTCGTTGGTTGAGGGTGAAAACAACGACAGCTGATCATAGTTCTTGCATTTGGTGCGTAGAGATGTTGTTGGACCGGACCGGACCGTAAGGTGTGTATTATTTCAGACCGGCATCAAGGAATTCTTAATGCAGTTGAGGACCACATGGAAGGCTACGAACCAGTCGTGCATAGGTGGTGTATGAGATACTTCGCTGCTAATATATGGCAAAGACATAAGAGTAAAAAGGTCATAAAGCAGCTAAAGTTATTATGTGCATCAAAGACGGAGAAGACATTTGAAACTAGGCTTGCAAAACTAAGAGGTATGATGAACGAACCGGCAACGCTGTGGTTGGAGGACCAAATGGAAAATAAGTTTAAGTGGACTCTTGCCTTTGATGATGGTTCTAGATATGGTGTATGTAACACAAATATCTCAGAAGTGTTGAATAAGGTTCTTAAAGGGATCCGTGGTATGCCCGTTTCTGCCATTGTGGAGTACACCTTCTACAAGGTCAATTCATACTTTGTGCATAGACGGGAGAAAGCAAGGCAACAAATAGCTTCTAGGCCCAACCAAGATCTATAGGCAAAAGGTGCCAAGAAGCTCCTAACCAAAGCAGGTAAGGCAGCAAGCAGTTGAGGACCAATTTGATGACCCTGTAGGTGCATAGGTCATATACACACAGGTCACAATCTATTGCATGATTCGTTGTATTCAAGTAATGTAAATTATAACTTACAATGTAATCTTCAAAGGGTCCTCTCTCTGGCTGTCTACCCATTCTCGTGTGAGCAACATACTCGTCGAAGACATCTTCGGGGTCCGAAGGCAAATCCTCGATGTTGGTAGTGTCCATTGCAACCTTTAGCTTCAGCCTTGTTTGTTGCTTCAACCACTCCAAGTATGTCTTGAAATGGGACTCACGGTGAACAGGTCCGCCAAAAATAATGTTGTTTGCCCGGAGATTCCAAAGCATTGACATGCGCAACGTGCTTCTCCTCCCAATTTTTCATACCCCTTTGCTTGCGACGATCGATTCTACATGTAAATATTGCAAGCATTAATGCAGTTCCAATTTATAGCAAAGCAAGCAAATAATTTCCATAACATGATATTGCATAAAAAACTTACACATGCAGCTCTTGGCTAGTACTAAGATGCTCGGGAGGACATGTCTGAAGTATTCCAAATTGGCGCATCACGCGATTTGGAGGTGAAACTCCACAATATAGTAGCAAATAAAAGGACAGACGGAGCGCCAATATTGAGTATCCATGGTGCATTGCGGACTATGCTCCATGTTTTGCACCTCTTCGCGATTGTATGGTTGCCATTCAACCTAAGACAACATATTCAATATGATTACAACAATGGTATGGCTAGGCTACATTACATGATTTGCGGTAGGGAAGTCGTAGTAGACTTACGTGTGCAGCACTGAGGCAGTCAAGAGCATTGTTGTAGTCTACGTACCGCCTTCCTGGATTCCCGTGCACGGTTTCACTATTGTTCCACAGCCAACCCACAGTACCCACCGCCTCTTCCTCGTATGATGGAACAACCTTATTGAAGACAATAAGTAATGAGGTTATCCAATATTCAAGATTATATGAAGCAGACAACAATAGTGCCAAACAACTGCACAAATCAGGTCCTTACACCAATACTATGCCTCTTGGGCCTGCCAATAGGAAAGCGCTCCCACATCCACAATTGCAAAAGGTAAGCACAACCCCCAAGGTTTGCATTATCTCCGCTCCGCCTACACGCATCACACATATGACGGTACAACCATCCTAGTGCTGCATTTCCCCAGCTGAAATTGCCAATGTTGTCCCAATCCTGACCAATTAGTTCTATCCACATCCACGAGATTGTGTTCCCGCTCGAATCCGGGAATAGAAACCCTGCGACCAATTGCCATAGCCACGCTCGGGCGAACCTAGCAACCACCCCTTCCGGAGCATGAGCTGGAGGTGGCGTACCAAAATGATCCGACAACCATGCTGACATCACTCCTGTAGGCTTCTTGTCCTTCGTGTCTTCTGGTGGTTCGGGTGGGTGCACTCCAAACAACAACTCCACTCTATCTCTCCATCCATTTGGACATATGCTCCCGATCACAGCTCTGCCATCTATACGAAGTCCAAAGAGCATAGCCACATCTTGTAGTGTAATGGTCATCTCACCGGCAGGAAGGTGGAATGTGTGTGTCTCAGGCCTCCATCGGTCAACAAGTGCTGTCAGAGCTGCATTATCCATCCTGGGGAGCCCATCCTTGACCAACCACGCCAACGGGAGGAATCCAGCCCGTTTAAGGTACGGTGCGTACCTATCGTCCTAAGTGTGAGTCTTGTGAAGGCGGGGACGTAGAGGCCTCAAAACCTATAAACATATCAGTCAACATTGTAATTAACTAAAGTCAAATTAGTAATTTCACACAAAAAAATTCAATCACAAGTTCACCTCCGTACGCTCCTCTAGTATCTTGCCACAGTGCCGCTCATCATAAACCATTTGTAGGAGGGGATACCGTGGGTGCTGTACCATCTACATTAAAAAACAAACAAAAATCAAAGATCACATTTTTTTTCAAAATGATTAACACAGATACAATCAAAGGCCATGGTCCTTAAGCTCAAATGAAAAAAAAATCATACTTGACCAAGATCAGGGAATATGCTAATCAATGAACTAGTTCATTGCATTTTTTCCACTTGCAATTAGGTATAATCCTTATATAATTCGGTAATAAAATTTAAATTTTACCGAGAAATTCAGTTACCAAAAACATAAATTACATTCCAAATCTTAAATTCAACAGTTAAATACAAGTACTTCAAACATACTAGTTCATGAAAGTCTCGATTATGTCATTCTCATCCACCTCAAAGAAACTATCCCGCTCAATAAATTTGACAAAGACAATCATACAAAAGAGCATCACCCAAGTTATTTCTTTTCTTAGCTTTGACTGAAGCTTTTCTTAGCAATATCCCCATTACTCTTTATAGTTCAATTGTTCAACAGATTACAGACAAAGTAATAAAGTGCATCAATAATCAATAATGTGGCCAAAATTATGTACCATATTGACTACAATTTTGAACAAACCTTTAGAGGGAGCAGGATCTAGGGGGTGTCGGCCTCCATGCAGGCAGTAGGGGGCGCCGGCCTCTAGGGACCAGGCGACCAGTCGGCCTGCAGGGCAGCCGGGGGTGCCGACCTGCAGGGAGCCCGGAGTGGCCGGCGAGGTCCTGCAAGGAGGAGGCGAGGGGCAGGGGCGGCATCAGATCTGCAGGCGCCATGCCCGGCGGTTGTAGGCAGGTTAGGGTGCAGGATGGGGAGGACAAACCGGGGAGGCATCGCCGGAGGGGAAGGCGAGGGGGAGGAGGTCCACTCCCGGCGGCCGCGGCAGCGAGGCGGTGAGCTCGGAGATGGCGTCGCAGATCTTCTTCGCGATGGGCTTCTGGGGGTCGGACTGGAGCGCAGTGAGGAGGTGCGCCTTGAGCGCGGACTGGCTGGCGGGGGAGAGCTACGTCCCAGAGGAGGCAGGGGGCGCCGCCGGGCGAAGCCCCCTCCGCGGCGTCCCTGAGGAGGCAGCGGGCGATGCGCCCGCCCAGGGAGGCGACGGCCGGTGGCTCCAAGAGGTGCAGATGTCTCTGGTCCCCAGCGACTCAGAGGAGGTCCCGACCTCTGGTTCCTAGATCCAGAGCTTCGGGTTGGTTTCTCCAATCCTTCCAAAACAAAAAAGATCCGTGTCCTTGTCCTACTCACAGATCTGCTAGCCTCTCAACCGGTCCCAGCTCTGGAGCGGTGGAGCTTCTCGCTTTCTCTCCCATCCTTTTCTGTAGTGTAGGGCTCTGATGGTGAAGGCTGGTGGCGGTGCTAGTGGTGAGGGCCTGGAAGGGCTCTTGGGGAAGCTCAAGCTGTCCGAAGAGGAGAGGAGGGGCGTGAGAGGTTCGTGGAGGCCGGATGAGGAGGAGGCGGACCAAGCGCCACAGGCAGTAGGGAAGCTGTTCTCCAGCAAGCCGGGCTTTGTGGATGGCATGGTACAGACATTGGGGAAAATTTGGTGCCCCAAACAAGAAATCAGATGCAAGGAGCTAGGCAACAATCTGTTCTTATTTGCCTTCTTGCAGTCGGGTGGAAAGCGGAGGGCCTTGATGGAGGGGCCATGGGAGTTTGGAGGTGATCTGATAATTGTGGTGGATTTTGATGCAAGTAAAAGGCTGAAGGACCTGGAGTTCACTGACACCCCTGTGTGGGTTAGGGTCTTCAATCTCCTACTTGGAATGATGAACACAGCCACTGGCATGCGGATTGGGAACAAAGTGGGTAAGGCGTTGATGGTGGATGCTGATACAGATGGGTCAGCAGTGGGAACCTACCTCCGAGTGAAGGTGAGGGTGGATATCCGAAAACCACTTCTTCGGGGGGGGGTGATGTTGGAGGATGAGGATGATGTGAAAGGGGGATGTTGTCCTTTTAGGTATGAATTTCTTCCGAATTTCTGTTATGCTTGTGGCTTGCTGGGCCACGTGGAGAGAGATTGTGATGTGGGGGTTGGGAAAGAGGAGGAGCAACAGTTTGGGGATTGGCTGCGAGTTACTCCGGCAAAGTGGAAAATGCCAGGGGAATCTCGGAGCAGATGGTCGGAAGGAGGAAGTTCAGAGAGCAGTCGACAATGGAGGAGCATGGATAGTAGGGGTCGAAGCTCGGGAAAGGAGAAGCCTAAACAATTGTCTTTGAAGGACTCATCCCATGATGATCCCGATCTCTGTGGTGATGGCACTAGCCCAATTAAGAATACAAAAAGGGCTCAAGGGGAAGGTGGAGAAGCCTCACGTAAGCTGTCCTTTGGTACAGATAATAAGGGAGGTGAGAAGGAGGAAGAGGAGCAGCAAAAGAGGGTAAATGACAACCAATTAAAGGAGGGCCAGATAGGATTGGCAAGGAGAGAACAGGAAATGAGCATTGAGGGGCTTGGCTTGCAGGGAACTGCTTCTGTAGAGGAGGGAGGGCAAGTCCCAAAAAGTGTCATGCAGATAGTGGGAGATGAGGAAGGAGACAAAAAGGAGATGGAGGTTGATGAGGAATCTGTTGTGGAGGAAGGTGCTGCACATGGGCTTAAATTGCATCCAGGCATAGTGCAGGGGGTCAATAATATTAAAAGTCAGGAGGCACAACATACAGGGAAGCTGAATGATCGTAAGAGACAGTGGGATGAGGGAGAAGTGGTGATAGATGGGGGGCAGAAAAAAAACAAAGAGCAACGTTGCACGAAGAGGAGGTGATCCATGAGGTAATCGATGCTGTAAAGGCGGGGCTGCATGGGCAGCTCCGCCAGGATAAATGAGGCTCATTGCATGGAACTGCCGGGGATTGGGGAATGGCCCGGCAGTTCGTGGTCTTCTGGATGTCCAGAAGAGGGAGGCCCCGGATGTGCTTTTCTTATCTGAAACAAAGCATGATGGGAGGTGGATGGAGTGGTTACGATGGAGGCTGAACATGACTAATATGGTTGTGAAAGACAGTGTGGGGGCGAGTGGTGGACTCGCTCTTTTTTGGAAAAAGGAGGTGAATTTAACAGTGAAAAGCTTATCTAAATACCACATTGACTCTGTGATTAAGGAAGAGGACGGGATGGAATGGCGGTTTACTGGTGTCTATGGGGAGTCGAGAAGTGAGGACAAAGATAATACATGGGATACGTTGCGCTCTTTAAAGGATAAATTTAACTTGTCGTGGCTCTGCTGTGGTGATTTTAATGAAATACTTTTCAATTATGAGAAGGAAGGTGGCCCTCCGAGAGTGGAGAGGAGCATGGAGAAGTTCAGACAAGCCTTGGAGGATTGCGACCTCCAGGATCTTGGCTTTGTAGGTGATGCTTTCACATGGAGGAACCACCATCATATTGTGGCAAGTTGCACTAAGGAAAGATTGGACAGGGCTGTGGCCAACAACACTTGGCGGGGACGCTTTCCTCTGGTTCGTGTCACAAATGGTGACCAGAGGCACTCGGACCACCAGCCAATTATTGTGGATGTGGGAGAAAGGGAGTTACGAAGGTGGGAGAAGCCTTTGGAGGTGATGAAGAAATTCGAAGCTAAGTGGTTAGAGGAGGAGGAGTGCACTATGAAAGTAGAAGAGGCTTGGGTAGCGGCTAGGAGGGGGGAAACACAACTTTGGTGGAGGTTCAACGAAAGGTGCTTGAGGAGTTGTGGGATTGGGATAGGAATGTCTTGGGTGAATTGGAGAAGCGGATCAGCAAAGCAAAGAGGGAGTTGGAGAAGTGTAGAAGGAGAAGCATTTCTCAAGATCAGGTGAACCGGGAGCATATTTTGCGGTACAAGCTCGAACGCTTGCAGGACCAACAACATGTCTACTGGAAGCAAAGAGCTCATACCGCTTGGTTGACAAAGGGAGACCGGAACACCAAATATTTTCATGCTTATGCGTCAGAGAGGAGGAGGAAGAACTATGTGAGAAGGCTGAAGGAGGATGGGGGTGGAGTCGTGGAAGGGAGACGGCTGAAAAACTATATTGCTAACCAATATCGAAATTTGTTTTTATCTTGTGCAGGTCGACGTGATGACGAAGTCATAGATTGTGTTCAGAGCCGAGTCACACAAGAAATGAATGAGGACCTATCTGCACCTTTCATAGATGATGAGGTGTGGTCAGCTCTTCAAAGCATTGGTGATTTAAAAGCACCAGGTGCTGACGGCATGCCATCAGTTTTTTATAAATGGTTCTGGTCTTTGCTCGGTGATCAGGTGAAAAGGGAGGTCCTTGCTGTCCTAAATGGTGGTGAAATGCCCCAGGGTTGGAATGATACTATAATAGTGCTCATCCCCAAGACAAAGGCGCCAGAAAAACTGAAAGATCTCAGACCAATCAGTCTTTGCAATGTGTTGTACAAGATTGTTTCAAAAGTCATTGCAAATAGACTAAAAAAGGTATTGCCAGATATTATTTCTTTATCTCAAAGTGCCTTTGTTCCCGGCCGAATGATTACTGACAATGTATTGCTAGCTTATGAGCTAACACATTACTTGAATAAGAAAAGACAGGGCTCTAATGGAGTAGCAGCTATTAAGCTTGATATGAGTAAAGCATATGATAGAGTTGAATGGTCTTTCTTGCAGAAAATGTTGAAGAAGATGGGTTTCCAGGAAAGATGGATCAATCTGATAATAAAATGTGTTTCTACTGTGTCATATTGAATAAAGGTCAATGGAGAATATACAGAACAAATTTTTCCACAAAGGGGGCTGCGACAAGGTGATCCTTTATCGCCTTATTTATTTATTTTGTGTGCCGAGGGCCTGTCTGCTATGCTGCAAAAGGCAGAGCTTGAGGGCAAGATCATGGGAGTGAAGGTCTGCAGAGAGGCACCTAGGATTAACCATATCTTTTTTGCAGATGATTCCCTGGTTTTCATGAGAGCACATAGAAATGATGCTGAGGAATTGAAACAAATATTGCATGTTTATGAGAAGGCATCGGGCCAAATGATTAACAAAGACAAATCATCCATTCTGTTTAGCCCAAATACTAACAGTCATGTCAGATGGCAGGTGAAGACTGTGCTGTCTATTGGGAGTGAGGCAAGCAATGAGAAATATCTGGGACTTCCCATCTCAATTGGCAAGTCGAGAAGGAAAGCTTTTGAATATATCAAACAGAGAATGTGGACAAGGATTCAGGGGTGGCAGGAGAAACTTTTGTCAAAGGCTGGGAAAGAGATTCTTATTAAAGCTGTGGCCCAAGCTATCCCTATATATGCAATGTCATGCTTTGACTTGACAAAGGGATTATGCGATGAGTTGAGCTCGATGGTTGCGCGCTACTGGTGGAGCAATCAGGATAGGGTACACAAGATCCACTGGTTGAGTTGGGAGAAATTGACTCTTTCTAAGAAAAAAGGTGGGCTGGGTTTCCGGGATTTATATTTGTTTAATAAAGCAATGCTAGCGCTTCAAGCGTGGCGTCTGCTAGTCAAACCGGAAACACTTTGTGCCCAGGTCTTGAGGGCAAAATATTTCAAAAATACTAGCCTCCTACTTTGTACTGCACGTGAAGGTATTTCTTATTCCTGGAGAAGCATCTTGCAGGGCATAGAGCTCCTTAAACATGGCCTGATATGGAGGATTGGGAATGGGGATCATGTGAATATCTGGTCTGATCCTTGGGTCCCGAGGGGCACCACTAGAAAACCAGCTACACCTTGGGGAGCCTCCCTGCTCACTAGAGTTTCTGACTTGATTGATCCTGCTACTGGAACTTGGGATGAGCAGTTGGTGATGGACACTTTTTGGCCGGAAGATGCTGAAGTTATACTAACAATCCATGCTGATAGTGAGATGGTAGACTGGCCGGCATGGCACTATGATAAAGCTGGTGTTTTCTCTGTTAAATCAGCATATAAGCTAGCAATTCAAGGCCGGGATCAGTTAACTGGTAAGGATGCCTCCTCCTCAGTTTCAACAACAAATGAGGGAGATGCTTTCAGCTGGTATAAAATCTGGCAAACCAAGCTTCCAAACAAAGTGAAGATGTTTATCTGGCGTCTTGCTCATAATAATTTACCTGTGCGAAGAAACCTGCAAAGAAGAGGGGTGAAGCTGGACACAATTTGCCCGCTTTGTAATCGCCTTGATGAGGACAGTGGCCATTTATTTTTCAAATGCAAATGTGCTAAAGAATGCTGGAGGAGGATGAATTTGGAGCAGGTCAGACTTGATCTGGAGAAGTGTCAGTGGGGGAAAGACACCATCAGGAAAATCTGGGCTATGCAGCAAAATCTACAACAACAAGTTTTTGTGCTGTTATGGAGATGGTGGTCTGTGCGTAACAAAGTTAACTCTGGGGGGAAGAAAGATACTATTCCTGAAGTCTGCAGTGCTATTAGTTATTACTCGCATGAGTTTGAACAGCTCTCTAAGTCTGAGAAGAAATCCATTCACAGGCCCTACGCTCAGTGGAAACCACCACCGAGTGGCTATTACAAGCTGAATGTGGACGCATCCTTTTTTGCTGAATCAAAGAAAGGTGGATGGGGCTTTGTGTCCAGGGACAATGATGGCATGTTTCTTGAGGCCGGGGCTGGCAATATCAGCAGGGCAGCTGATGCCTTGCAGGCTGAAGCAATGGCTGCGTTGCGAGGTTTGGAGAAAACAGCTGAATTGGGGATGACTCGTATTGTTCTGGAGATAGATGCTGCCACACTTGGGAATGCTTTGACATCGGAGGTGATGGATAGGAGTTCAAATGGATGTTAATTTAGGCAAATACGAGACTTTATGTCATCTCAGTTTGTTCAGTTTGAGATCTCTGTTTGCTCACGAGCATGTAACAAAGTGGCGGATTGTTTTGCTGCCTATGGTGCGTGTGTGCTAGATGCAGATTCAAGTGTATTTTGGAGTGATGCACCAAACTTTGTAACTGACTTGGTTTCCGGCAATTTGCTTGGAACCATTAGTTAATGGAAGCTCAAGTTTCCGTTTCAAAAAAAAACACGATCCAGTAAACAAAAAGAAAAAAATTGTGAAACGACATTACAGTCACTGCACCAAAATCTGAGTGGATGACCAAGAAAATGACCATCGTGTAGCTATCAGCTCACCAAAAGGCGAAAAGTCTTGCAGTTCTATACAGGGGGCGAATGTAGACGCACGGTGCCAGCGCCTCAGCCCCTGGGCTGAGCGTATGACCAAGGATCATTCAAAGGAATATAACAGTCTAGCAGTAACTATGGCCTACAGCATCTTATCCACACTTGCTACAAATGAATGCGCAGCTAGGAATACAGAATGTACATAGAGAATACGCATTACATTACACGGCGAATGGATTCTCCTCAGGAATCGATCATTGGATTTGATCTAACGAAAAGCAGAGCCGACCCGTTGACACCACGAAGAACCATCAACCTTGCATCGATGTATGTCCCGCAGACAATCTTTGACAAATCGAACATTTCTGGTGGGGTTTGCGTGCGGATCTCTTGCAGCACTTTCTGTGCAGAATTCACATTCAAAGTTGAGTTGCAGCTCATCGATACGTCGACTTCATCCATGGCAATGTTTACACTGGGGAGACTAGCTGGCAGCTCCTTCATCTTTGAAGCTGTTCTCCATTTACCGCGATTATATCTCCTAGAAGATCTAGAAGATGCAGCCCTACTCTCCTTACTGTCCTGTTCATTAATATAAATCCTCCCAGCAGCTATCCTTGCTGATGTTGTGACAGACAAAACTCCTTCAGTGCCAGATTTGTCATGAGGCCAATTAGATTCTGGCATAATTCTGAAACCAATATCTGACGTCAGTGAGAAGACTGGATCAGCGGAGTCTGAACTAACTGTGAGGAACACATCAATGATGAGGATTCTAGGGGACGGCTGACGAAGCGTGAGGCCAATGTGTCTTCCAGTGCAGTACAAGAGACGCCAGCGACCATGTAGGAGCTGAAGCCAGTTCTATATAAATAATAAATAAAAGCAAAAACAATAGTGTCAACCAAAGAATAAGAAATGAAGAGGGGGGAGGGGGGGGGGGAGGAGAGAGATAAAAACTGAAACCAAAATTTAGCCAGACTATCCATCTTGCAGCAATAAATAAAAAAATAGAAGGTAATACCAAAAAAGAAAACAAATATTTATCCATTTCTTCATCATGATGATAGAGTATGAGCAATTCATAGCATATACACCCGAGCAATTATTGTATGCAAGAAACAATGACTAATCTCCAAAGTGGAATGTTGCTACCAGCATAACTATATCAGGAAAATGTTCATGTAACATAGTTCATCATTGTCAGGGCTCGAAGAAGTAAAACATTACCTCTGTTCTTAAATTAGGGTTGAGGACCTCCATCAATTCAACAAAATACGCTAACCGCCTACGCTGTAAATATGCAAAAAGAATGTGAGATGCAGCTTTTGGCAAGTTTAGGTGCAAAGATCAACCCTTTTGGCAAGACTAGGAACGAGATGCAGCTTAAGACATGGTCCACCCATGTGAAGAAATTAGTACCTGATGACTTCCATAGATATAATCTTCAGCCATGCGGACAGCAGTCGATCCCAAGCCCCATCGAATGATACTAGTTGATGGATTTATACGCCATTTTGGTCCACAGAGGAAGGGGTGCCGCAATGCATCAAGGCAACTGCAGATTTGGCACAAGAAAATAAGAATCTACAACTCTATAATGCCGGAAAGCATCCTATCTTTAAATTTGTAGTGTTTAGCTTGTGAATTCACTAGGAATGTTGATACTTGATAGAATGATAATCTTACCTTATCCTTTTCTCAGGTTTTGTTGCCAGCAATAAGGCCAAAAGATTCCAACCAGCACCCCATTGCCTATCTAGCATCTAAGGAACAGTAAGAAAAGACACTATCAGATTGCTTGAAGAAATAATATCCCAATAGATTACTGGAAATAAATACTTGCCTGCAAACCAATATTCCCAGATGGAGAATTTTGGCACAGAATTGGTAGAAGGAACTCACGCAAACAGGATGGATCATTTCCCTGAAATAGAGCAGACTAAGAAAGGAAATGATAGTTTAGTCAGTTCTAGTACTAGTATTTATTAAATATTGGACTCGTCTGCACCAACATGTGGTATTAAAAATTGAAACCAGGTAGTTTCAGTAAGACAAAACAAAGTCTAATAATGCAGGTCAGAAGAACATCTAATATCCTGCAATAAAACAAAACCACGATGTGGCTGAGAACTCTGGAGCATATGTTTCATTAGGCAGACCATTCATTGGCTCAGGATGCCACTTCCATAATTCTTACTTCCGTGCAAAGCTCATAAAAATGGCATTGGACCTTCTGTGATATGTGCTAGGAAGTATATTATGTGACAGTATGAGCATACTATGGCTAACACATATCTTAGTAAGGTAAAGGCTTTAACCATAAACTGGCAAATAGGATATAACTCCAGGAAAGTGCATATAACAAACCTTTGTCAGGAATGATTTGAATTTAAAGAAAGTTGAAGAATCCATTAGCTCTCTTAAAACCATCTTTGCCATGATGAAGCCAACACATCTAGAGACCAAAGAGAAAAAAGACCCTTAAATTAAAGTATATAAGGTTCATGCTTCATGCTACCTACTATTTAAACGCAATTAGACAGATGTGTACAAGCCTACAAGAGCTTCTTAATTTCATATAAACCTTACCTAATGTCAAATGCTATCATCATTTTCCGTCTTTCATTGTTACTTGCTACTGTGCTACTGCTAGGATCATTGTCATGAAAATCAGCAGCATTTCCAAGAATACCAACCTAAATAAATAAATAAATAAATCAACAAAGAAGCTAGTTAAGTTAGGTACATATGAGAAAATCAAAAAAGTTTACTGAACGGACCAGAGCCTTGAACATTAACTCGATGGTTTGGTTCAATTTATATATTCCATAGATTAATGTCATGCGTATGTGTATAAGCAATTCGTATAAGTGCATTCTATGCATCAGTGTTTTCATGGGTGTGGGTCAAGGGCATAGCTGGGCCAAACGGGCTCATGGCAAGTTGGCACCAAACAATGATTAGGGGTTAGTTTCCTTAGAGACAGGATTAGCTACGACCTAAGATTGCTAAGTATCATAGTAGTTCAAATGTCATATTTAATTATAAAAGAAGAGAATAGCTATTCTTGCTGACCTGGTTCACATAATATCATTCAAGAAACAGTAGAATCCGGGTCTAGGTGTTTATTTCAATCAATACCGTACTTAATATTTCCATTCAAGAAATAGTCGCAGGTCTTCCTAATAGAAGATTTCAACAGATCTACGAACTTTTCATAAACCAAATCAAGTTGGTGACATTTGGATTCTTCACCACAGTATGAATCTGAAAAGGTCCCCCCCCCCAAAAAAGAGAGAGAGAATTATCAACTCATTAAGAATTCTGTTTTAAAAAAACAACAACAGAAACACAGTATCTGCGAAGAGCTGAAAAATATTGCGGGTGATCAGAATGTAAGATTGTTAATGTACAAAGATACTGTTATGACATTTCAACAACACTGATAATGATATCTTAGACTAATCAACATCTGGTACGGCATATTTTTCCAGTTAGAAGTTGAATTTTTCCAAGTAGCTCTCATTGTTTGAGCAGCGAGTTTATAGCCAGAAGAGAGAATGACCTCAATCTTTTCATTTATCAAGAAATAAAGCTGCAGAAGAGCAAACAGAAATGTGTAGCCCACATGACAATCATTCAGTTGTTCATCGGTGTCCCAAGTTATAACTGTCATGATTAACAACGGTTAACATTTGAGAGCCTATGATACCATCGTGTCTGATTCCTTAACTAAAAGAAGAGTCAAACATAAATAAGTTTGTTATTGGCATACAAAAGGTAGCGACAATTGTTGATTTTGGCATTTTAACAGGTTCTACGAGTATGTTCAGCAGAAAACGGTGAATAGGATAACATAACTTACAAAACACACTTAAAAATTGCAAGGTAAATAATTTATACAAGTAAACAGTTAAATCACAGCCAAGTACAATGCAAATGCTGACCACATGTTGATGCAAAATCTTGTGCAATGAGCAATGTAACTTTCAGTTGTTCGACTACATTGCACAAAAATGTAATTTAATGTCCACAATAAAACATGAAGCATGATTGATACAACAGATGATGACAATTTACATAAATATAAACAAAAAGAAAGGCTGCTCACCTTAACATGCTTGTCTATTGGGCTCACGTGAACATTCTCTAATCTAAGCTCAGTATGTGCCAGCCCATGGCTATGTAGATAATTTACCTGCATCAAACAAAATGTGTCTTCAGTTCCAGATGAACAGGTAATGAGCGCATTTCAAGAAATCTAGTGTTTGCAGCTTACACCAATCAAAAGGTCTCTCATCAAAATCCTAATTAAACGTAGCTGTCGAGATACAGCCGGTCCTCCAACAGAGTCATCTCCTACCCTCCTAACTTGTTCTTCATCCAATGCTAATGTTGCTTCCAAGGTTGGGAGCCAATCCGAGAGTTGCAACCAGTGACGTAGGGAATAACTCCCATGATACTGTATTTTAAAAAAAACTGAAATGATGAATCAACGAAAGCAGTGCCTCAACCAAAGCGTTGCTCGATGCAGAAGCAAGCTAAACCTACACCTTATTGAAGAGTTAAGGTAATATACACAAAAATAACTCTGAAGGGTTCCAAATATGCAAATTAATGTTTTAAGTACAACTATATACACCCTAAAACCCATGAGCCGACACGAAAATGACTGCAAACTGCAATTAGGCCCAAAATTGAAACCTGATAGTGACAGTAACGCATTTAAGACCAGCCAGATCAGCTTGAGCAAATCAGAGAAAAGCACTAACCCCATGCACCAATACGAAAGGGATATCTTCCTGCTCCACGGCATTGCCCGGGGCGATGTAACCATGGACCTGCAGTGCGTACGAGTGGTACATCATTTGGCGGCGAGCCAGCTTCTTCAGTACCTGAAATCACAGTATCACACAGCCAACTCGAGCTGAACCACCGAGTTCCACACGTACTCCAACGCATTAAAATCAACAGCTCATCAGAGAGGATACCCACCTCAAGCGCGCGCCGGCCCCTGCGCTTCGCCTGCGAGCTCTTCAGCTGCCGCAGCACCACCGTTGACCCGTACAGCTCGCTGAACACCAAAATCAGAAACAATCGCCACGAATGCAACGAATTCGTACTCTCTAGAGTGTCCTACGACACTGACCTGCTCGGATCGCGCACCGTGGCCTCGAAGATCGTCTCATCCGACTACACCACGGACCAAAAAAAATAATAATCTCAAACCGTTAGCAAAAAAGGTAGAAGCGCGACAAAATTAGCGAGCTGGAGAGCGAATCAGCGGATCCCGATCAGCACCCACCCGTCCGTGGAGCCCGACGCTGACGCGGTCAGCTATGGCGAAGTCGTCCATGTCGAACCTGACCACGGGGCACGGCCCCGCTCCAGCCCCCTCATCCGCCGCGGCCGGCGCGGGCGCGGGCGCGGGCGCCGATGAGCTAGCCTCCAACCGGAACCCCCACCGGCGGCGCGGATGTGCGTGGACACGGCACAAGGGGCGGCCGAGGCCGACCGGGATGGGGCAGGCGCCGGCAGCGGCGGCGGCCGCCGCGAGAGGCATGTGGGGCCGGCACTTGCTAGTACCTAGTACCGTCGCCGCCGTTGGTCCGCGACTGCGAGTGGGAGGAGATCGTCGCGGCGCAGCGGAGGGAGGCCACGCGGGGGGATTGACTTAAGAAGAGGCGGAGGCGCGAGGCGGTTGCGTGCAGGGAAGCGGTGGGGCGGCAGCTGCCATGAGCCCGGCGCGCGTCCGCCTCACCCCGCGCCGCGCCAGCGGCCGCGCGGCCGTGCGGGGGGCACGATTTTTTTAGAGGCCCGGTGCACCAGCTCGGACGTGCGCCGGGGCTGTCCGTTTCCGCCGTCTGGGCAACTGAGGTGGAGCGACGAAGTCGAGTGGTGCTCCGCGGGCTGTGTCTACCGTCCAGCTAGGCAGCTATTGTCGCACTGTGCAAAGTTAAGCGCGGCAGTCAAGTGTGAGAACGGTATTTCTACCTTGACCGGAGTGATTATGCTATGCGTACGTTTTTATCTTTTTCCTGCTATTGGGAGGAACTAACAAGAAGGATCTAACAGGAACATACTTTTAAAGTAGTATCGTTTTAATAATAACAAGTAACAATATGCTCCGCATCATGTTTGACAGCATCATACATAAAAGAATACTATATCATGAGTGTTTAAGTCGTGCTTAGGCACGATCGCGAAAAAACATGAGTGTTTAAAAGAGCCGCTACGATGTTGCACTTTTCTATGCTGTATGGCGCTATGATGATGTAGCGGTTGAACTTATTTAGCGACGCTAATCAATATATTGGGAATCTTGATACTAGGTTTGACACTAGGGCTTCCAAGCATTTTGAATGTAATCATTTTGTTGTAGTATAACTATGTAATATATAAAGAAAATTGTTGGGTGTAATCACCCGCAAGAAAGTGTTTCACACGAGTTCATCTTAATTGGGTAAGCACTCTTTTTAACCAAATCTTACATTCACTGCCATGCAAATTTCCATTAGGTGTATCATTATGAACATTGTAACTCGTGAAAATGAGCAATATCATATTATGATAATTAAATGCAAACAAAACTGATTAAATTAAAGAAACTTGTTAGATACATAATGCCTTGCCAAGCTTTAATGTTGCTGCATGGTGATATAAATTTCTTGAACAAATTTAGTTCACGTACTGTAAAAATCATTTCTGCTAAATATATTAAAGATTGCAAAAATGATGACACAGGGTCTAGTTCCCTCTTGAAAAAATTATGTACTTTCAGTAAAGAAAAATTGATATTGGTATATCATCATAATCTATTTTTAATTCTAAAGCAAACAACGGATTTTCGTACGTTCTGCCTTGTAAATTTTTTTTTTACCATCACCTCGACTGATCTTGAGCTGTATTAAAAAAGAAGCATTTATGTTTCCACATAAATTTTCGATTCGGTCTGCCTTGTGTTATTGATAGCTAGACTTTAGCTCATCTTGTATGCGAGTCAGACCAGCGCTCCGTTCACGACTTTATCACGTAGATCCCTACAAATTAACACATGAGCATCTAGTTATTCTGTCCAATACTTATATCAATTTTGTCTGTATCAATCACTGGCATATTTGCCTAGTAAAATTTAATTTATATAAAAGTATTGTGATATATTCATATAAGAACTATTGGGTTGTAAGTATTGACTAATACTTTTGAACTCCTGCATGGCGTGGGTTGCATTTTCCTGATCTGTTTTAGAAATTAACAACACACTTCTTTTAGTGGTAGATTCTTTCTGTAGTAGACAAAGCATGTCCATAAAATATTAGTTATCAACCCAAGTTCTACTGAGCCAATCTTCAAGGATGCTCATAGGGTAGGGTGTGCCTCTATATGTTTATAGGTAATCTTTTTTTTAAAAAAATGTTTATGGGTAGGACTTATGGTGTATCCTATGTATGGGATATTAATGTTGTTTTGTTAAAAAGCTCCTTCATATTTAAATGCAGAGTAGCGCTTTATATTTCATAAAGTAAATCTTCATCTTTAGACATCAACTTTATATTTTTACAAAGGCTATCTTCACCCTTTAGACTGAAGTCTATCTTCACCATTAGATTATTTGAGGGATCTTTATCCTAAGTACCAAATGTGGCAATGAGACCCTTCATCATCTAAGATGTGTTTGAACATGCGGCAATGAATAATTCAAATTCTAAGATGGAAATTGCAATGTAAACTAGTGTTCTACCAAAATAGGCTCCACATCAGCACAAGGCTTAAAATGTAGCACGTGTGTTTAAGCACTCACTCTCATCAACTATTAAACATTAGTTTGTTTTATGTGTGTAATTATAATTGATACGTGCGCATCTTAAGAGAAGTTGAACTCTATAGAGAAGATGTGAAACGAAACAACGGAAGTAAAATTTGCCAAATCTTTAATCTAAACCATGGAGTGAAATGGTGGTGACCCGAGACACAACTCCTTGTGTGGGAAAGTGTTTTGGTTCGTATCATCAATCCAACATGCCACATGATCAGTGGAGCTCTTGTTCAACAAAATTTCAAATTTTCAAATAAGATGAAGATCATGCTAACAGACACGCCGTAAGTACAATCACAAAGCAAACAACGGCGATACTTTGTTTGTCAAGATTTTAAAAAGTTAAAAACTATGCACACGTTCAAAGCACATCCACAAACCAAACATTGACCTAACTGGGTGCGGCGTCAAAGTTTCACGGCTCTTTGATCCGTTAAAATTAAAAGATGTAATCATAACTATACAAATACGATACGCCGAAAGTACATCCACAATCCAAACAGCAACCTAAACGAGTACTATGCTTTAAGTTTTTGGCATGACGTGCCTCCAAAACTACCAAACACCACCAAACCGTGGTCCGGGAAGAGCACAAGCCCAAGACCTCCGCGCGACGCGCCTCGACTTTCGTCTCTGCTGTCCAATCCTGCCGCACCGCACCGCACCGCATGGCATCGCGCAGCAACCACCAGCCGGGCCAAATCTCAAACAAACCCCGTCCCCCCAAATCCAAAGCCGGAAAAACAACTAGACCGTGTTTAGTTGCTTCTCTTAATTTTTTTGAAAAACCATATTTCTATATTTGAAGTACTAAACATAGACTAATTATAAAAATAATTACAGAATTCGTCTGTAAATCGCGAGACGAAACTAATGACCCTAATTAATCAGTCATTAGAGATTGTTTATTGTAGTATTACTGTAGCAAATTAGCATCTAATTATAGCCTAATTAGGTTTATTAGATTCGTCTCGCGATTTACAGCCAGCAGTCGCAATGCGTTTTTTATTTCGTCTAGATTTAAATCTCATGCAGGTGCCGGAAAAAAAATTAGAATTTCGATTTTTGGAACTAAACAAGCGCTAACCTTTTCCCTTCCCCATTTTCTCCACCCACGAACTCGTCGTCTCCCATCCCCCGCCGCCGCCTCCACCCCTTCCACCCCACCTCCCTCCGTTGCCCCGCCCCACCAAAACCCTAGCCGCCGTACCCCAGCGCCCGCCCGCTCCCTCTCCCCCCACCGCCACGGCCGCCTAGATCCCCCCCGGATCCCGCGCGCGCCCTAGGGCTTCAGGGCCCCGCGTCGCCCGCGCCTGCATCTGACTCGGTGGTGGCGTTCGCGATCGGTTTGGCCCGCCATGACTCGGAGCTCGCGCCACAAGTCGCACCGGTCCCACAGGCGGGGAGGCTCCGCGGACCGGTCGGAGTCCGAGGGCGAGGAGTCGGCGCCGGCCTCCGGCGCGCGGGAGGAGGCCTCGGCGGCGGCTAGGGTTTCCCGAGATCCCGAGCCCGAGAGGCGCCGCTCGTCCTCGGGGAAGGAGGCAGTGAGATCGGGGAACGGGTACGTGGAGCACGGGAAGAAGAGGAAGGAGAGGGTTGAGGAGGCCGTAGTGGATGTGGTCAGCGACAGGTGGAACAGCGGCGTCTGTGATGATCACCTGGTGGACAAGAGGTCTAAGAGCGAGACTTTTGGGCATGCTGATGCGGAGAAACTGCCTGACAAGTCCAGGGGATTAGGGGATGAGTCCAAGAGGTCAAGCAGACGGGCGGTGGTTGTGGATGATAGAGCGGAGGAGGTTGCGTCGAAGAGCGACTCCGGGAAGAGGCGGTCAGAGAAGGAGAAGGATTTGGGCAGGAGGGAGAGTACTGGGCATTATAAGGATGACAGGGATAAGGAGAGGGACAGGGAAAGGGAGAGGGAGAAAGAATGGGAGCAGCAGAAGGAGCGGGACAGGGAACGGAGTAGAGACAGAGGGCGCGAGAAGGAAAGAGAGAGGGAGAAGGAGAGGGATAGAGAACGGGAGCGGGAGCGGGAGAAAGATAGGGATCGTGAACGGGACAGGGAACGAGAGAGGGAGCGGGAGAGGCAGAAGGAGCGGGAGCGGGACAGGAAAGACTATGATTCCAAACACGAGAGGTATGAGGATGGGGGTAGCAGGAAGAGTGGCTCGAAGACAAATAGGGCAGAAGAGGAGGCCTACTCATATAGGAGAGACACCGAGGTCAATGGTAATTAACCCTTTTTCTATATGTTCTACAATGTTGATAGCATTCCTGCAGTATGCGCAATCATATGCTATGTTCTTGCTACTACTGTTTGGGTCATCGGGATATACTATCTTGTGTAACATTTTTCTTATGCAGATTGTATTTAGACTTGGTTTGCATGTTGTTACTATTGTTTTAATAGTTCCTAGTTTATCTTCTTAGCCTTAGCGAAAGTGATTGTGACCTGTGGAGTTAACAGTTTGTCTATTGTATTCTTTTCTGCTATACTGGAACAATGTAATGTCTATTTTCCTTTGGTACATTGGTACGTCCTCTCACCTGTTAGATTGAACAGATTGTCTGCAATTGATCATTAGGAATTATAACATGCCTTCTAATTGGAGATTTGTTTAATGAGAATACTGTGTATTTATATCTAAGAGAACTGATAGTAGTGTTAGCATTGATGTGATTGAACTCTATCTTTTTTTCATTATCTGCAATTGTATGGTGTATCGGTGAAGTTGCTGGATTGTATAAGAACTTCTTATTGGGTGCCAAATGGTGTATGCTTATTTACTTGTTTTGCTTGACTGCTGTTCATTTGAGTTCCTTCATGTATGTTTTTTTCCTTTTCTTTTGCTGCGTATTGTTTACTAAATTTACTAAACTAGTTCTTTTGGAAGCAGAAATTTCAGCGAAAGAGAAGTACAATAATCCTGAGATGCAATCTGATAAACATAGCCGAAGAAAAGATGACTCTGAAGATACAGATAAGTGGCATGCTGATAATAGAGACAGTGATGACAGAAAAGCGTCCAGATATGAACATGGGAAATCTAGGAGTTCTAAGGAACAAAGGTTTGACGATGACAAGTATAAGGAAAAGTACAAGGATGATTATGGAAGGGATAAAAGACAACAAGATGACAAGTTTCTTGATGAGCGCGTGACTCGTCATGAAGGTGATAGAAGTGATTATAAGAGTGCTAAAGATGGGCACAGAAGCTCAGAGAGCCATTATAGAAAGGATGCAGTTCAGGATTGTGATCATTATGAGGATTATGGCAATAGGTACAAGGAAAGTAGAGGGAAAAAACGACCTCCTGAGGACAACGAAGACCAATATGATTTAAAGCCTCCAAGCACACGTGATCAACGTGTAAATTTGGAAAAATCTTCAGGCAGTGGGCGCATGGATTCTCTGATTGAGAGAGTAAGACCTGATCGTAGTTCTAGTCCAAGTAAAATTCATTCAAGAAGTTCACCTAGCCCAAGTTCTTATCATGACAAAGATCAAAGCAGGTAACTTTTCTATTTGCATTCATCTCCTATAAGGCTACAGCATTGTAGCTGTATCTTGTCCTAGTTTTTCAGTACACTGTTTATTATATGTGCTATTTAATGTTAATCATGAGAATGTTTGTTTAATCCTAACTATGCACATGTTTTAGGTGTTTGTGCTCTGTTGTGATATTTCTATGTATAGCAGCCACCTCTTTGTGGCAGAGAAAGCCTGATAGAAATTTTATAACCGTTCCAAGTTGAATTGTATTTTTATTAACGGGTAATTTTCAAGGTGAATACTGAATAACTCCTGGCATTGCGGGATAATGAATTAAGTTTCCGAGGGCGCCCCATGAAAATAGCTTTTATGAATGAGCGTCTATAGTTAGTTATTTTTGCTGACTAAATTAGTTATTTTGGGTGAGAAATTATGTGAAGACAATATCTATCATGTTCTGGAATAAATCTGTAGGTTGGGCAGTTCCTCTGTGATACAGGGTTAAATTTATTTATCAAATATAGTTTGGTTGGTGGTTCCTTGTGGTTTGTTTTGTTTGTAGCCCTCAAAAAGTTTATATGATTTTAGTATGGTCTGGAATAGACTAGTTAATTGGTAAGTTCATCTACGAGGTGGAGGCCTAATATGTCCATCTAAAATAGTTTGGGTCCTTGTGAGGTTGATTTGTTTCTAGGCCTCGTAGAAAAAAAGAATATATCGTTTCAGTGGATTGACTTACGAAGGGTTATCGTACCTAGCCTGGTACACCTGCCTTATTTTATTTTTTACTGCTGTAAACAAGATTTAGATGGCAAACATTATAATTTCTTGCAACCAATTAACAGATTTTGACGTTGTAAGTTATCTATAATTCTCCTGAATGCTTGCTCTCTTCTAATATCTAGAATGGTTAATTGATTGATGTCCAGGCATGGATCTAAAGCGATAGATCATGGAAAGAGAGAATTACAGCATGATGAGAGAAATAATCGTCAGAGAACATCTTCTGGGAGAGAAAGGACACCTGCTTCTAGACTTCGTGATAGGGATGCAGAAAATTGGTCTTCTGAAAGGCTCAAACAGAAGGAGGATCACCAACCTCGTGATGTACCATTGGAAATTTCTACATCATCCCAGTATGATCGCACGCCTAGGAAAGATAAACACAGTTCACCAAAACAGTTATCTGAAAAATCTCCATCTTCAGGTGACCAAAGGTTTTCAGGCCGCCTTAGTGGTGGGCGTAGTCTTGATACTAAAGGAGAAAGAAACAACCTTACAAAATACAGAGATCGAGATGGTGATCAGTCCCAAGAACGATCACATCATCAAGATAGAACACCAGCTAAAGTTCCGTTCAGAGAGCCAACACCTTCTGGTTCATCCATAAGTAGAGGTGGTCATTTTTCAGGCACTTCACCAAATCATCCTCTGCCACCCTCTGTCAGGCACAGAAATGATGACCCCTTCTTGGGTTCACATGATGATGACCGTAGGCCTCAAAACGGAGATCGGAGGTTCCATGGCCATCAAAAGAGGAATGATATGAATTCTGTACGTGGACATGGACATGCCTGGAACAATCAGCCAAACTGGCCTTCTCCAGTGTCAAATGGTTTTGTCCCCATGCAACATGGTGCTCCTGGATTTCACCCACCTGTTCAGTTTCCGGGCCCACCTATGTTTAACCTTAGGCCTCATAAGTTGAACCAACCAGGAGTTTCATATCCCATGCATGATGCTGTTGACAGGTTTTCAACCCACATGCGTCCATTTGGGTGGCCTAATCCTCTGGATGAATCATGCCCACCTCACATGCAAGTTTGGACTGGAGGCAGTGGTGTGTTTCCAGGGGAACCATATCTGTACGGTAGGCAAGAGTGGGATCAGAATAGACCTCATGCTGGCAGCAGAGGGTGGGAGCTGACTGGTGATGCATCTAAGGGACTAAATGAAGTGCCTGATGCTGAACTTCCAGTTGCTAGGAAAGAGCTTGACTCTGCAGTTGCTGCTATTTCTGAGTCTTCTAGCGGATATAATCTTCAACCTCAGGTTGAGCAAAAGGAAATTGAACACCTGAGTTCTGAAAACTTTGAAGCAAAAGATGATTCTAGGAGTGCTTCAAAAAGTTTGGAAGCTCCTCAAGGAGCACAACTTCTGACTTCTATGCTGTCAAAGAATGGTGCAGTCTTTTGTAAAAGCTATCTATCCAGAATTAGTGTGTCACATGATCTAGTTGAGTCTGAGCTGTACAAAAGGTGCATATCCTTGTTGGGAGACTTAGGCATAGCAAAAGCCCCTGTAAGGAATGAGCTTACTCAGGTATTCACATTCGTTGAAATTTGCATATCTGTCTCGTCATCCAGTTTTTCTATTCTTATGTTACTATGTTTTATGCAGCAGGTTGATGGAAATGCTGGAAAGATAACCCAAAAATATGGAAGCACAAATTCTTTCAGTTCACTTTACCTTAAGAGTAACAACACTATCTTCCAGGCAAGTTCTCATTTTGCTTTCCCAATCTTCTCCATGATTCTGTATTTGAAAATTGAAATCTGTTTATCAGCTCCATTATGATTTGGCCATCAATTTATAGAGATATGGGAATGTTAAATATCTCCCCTTTCCTTTTCCACAATACAGAGAGCTTTGGCCCTGCACAAGAACCAGACTGGCAAGGTTTTAATTCCTACCTTTGCATCTGTAAAAATGGAAGAGGAGATGGACAAACGAGAAGATGGCCATGACATGGAAATGCTTGACTGCAACCCGAAGGAATCAGTGGTGAGCAACCCTGCTTTGCAACATCAAACTGATGCCATGGAGGAGGGGTCACCGTCAAAACAGGAACTTGGCGATACGGTAGGGATGGCTACTGCAGCAACTACAGAATCTGTTGGTGTTGAGGCATCTCCAGCAAGCACACAACCTGATGAAGAGATGGAGTTGGTGGTGGCACCACCAGCAACCACAGTGCCTGACAAGGAAATGACAGATGTGGTACCTTCAGCAAATGAAGTTCCAGCTGATGGCCTGGAGGATGGTGAACCTCAGACAACTCTAGAACATGTTGCTGACTTACCGAAAGATTCCGCTGCTGATGGCCTGGAGGATGTTGCACCTTCAGGTGATAACGTGGAGGTTATACCCCCTGCTATGACAGAACCGAGCCTAAGCAAGGTGGTTGATCCTGCTGTTGCTAGCCCCCCTGATGGTCAAGAGAGACCCTCCAACATGCATACAGATGCGGAGACAGTTATTGAGGATGAGATTGATAAAGTTATTGATGATAATCCTGGGGATGGTGAGGTGAGCTCTATCCTTGCCACCAAGCTTGATGTCGCTGCAAGCGATCATCGGGATTCTGGAGCTTTGTTGGTGGAAAGTAGGGTAAATTTAACTCGGATACCTAATTCCCCAGAAAGTACACATTGAACTCCTTTTTATTCCATTTTAATTCCTTTTTGTCTGAGGGTCTTGTGCCCTCAGCTGAGCCTTTTGAGCTGCGTTGTTTTCTTTACATATGGGCGTTCTCCTTTAGTGTTATGTTCTCAGTGTACTAGGTATGGTTATGGGAACTTGGATGTGCCTGTAGAATGCAGGACCTGCTGTGGTGGGACGCCTCTCAAACATCCCGTGCCCATCCAGCTGCATTCCTTGTTTTCTGCTTGCACGAACTAGTGCCCCCCTATAGACATGAATGTCTCAACTGCAGCTTTTGGCTAGGTGTCCCCCTATAGCTCTGCCACTGATTGCATGAAAAAAGAGGGTTCCAAGACAGTGCACTAGTGTTTCATCCATCTGTGAGCTCACTTAGATACCTCATTACCCTCTTAGAACGCAAACGGCAGCGCATTTGGAACTTGTTCTAAATATATGTGGTTAAATTCTTGTTTGATTTGTTTCTGGGATTGGCCATTTCTTTGGTTCTTCATGGTCCTATTTTGGGCGTTACTCGTGTCTTTACCTCCTGGGGACATTGTGGCTCGATTTCAAGTTTGATGAGATAGTCTTCTGGCTTGCAATGATTTTAATTCTATTGCTAATCACTTTTTAATTGAAGTAGTTTTAATTTGACAGTAATTATGAATTTTACTTAAGTAATTTCCTGGTTCTCAAATTTTTACTGGCCAAAAATAGTACACGGTTAAACTTGAATAACTTTCAAAATATTATGGCAGCTCATGAGGCTAGAGAATAATATCCGCTGTTGAAAAAAAAGTGCGACAAAAAGAATGCTTGCCATCGTTAGTCGAATATAAAAAATACTGTTTTCAAGTAGGTTTTAGAATTTAAAATTTACACACGCAAAGGAAAGATTTGCGCTAGCTTTCTGATCATTGAGTCGAATAGAAGAAATACTGTGTTCAAGCAAATGGTACGGCTTCCGAATCGCAAAGGGGTCTGTGATGGAAAGCGTTTAACAAAACCCGAATCCGGAAGCGCGCCTCCACGACGATCCCGTCGTGCGCTGCCTCCCTACCTTCCCCGACGGCCCCCTTCGTCAAAGCAGGAAGCACTTGGGCGGTTCGGGCGCCTCTGATCGAGCGGCAAAAGCAACCAGCTGCTCATTACCGTGCAAACGTGCGGCAGCTGTGGCGATCGCGTTCGCGCCCCCGCAATCTGCGGCCCGGAAGCTCCGACAGCCGAGAAGCAGCACGTTGTATCGTACCCGCATCAAAGCCAGTAGTGAGGTGGAACCCCGCAGCGGACCACCTGTGCGGTGCGGTAACCTGCCTGACTACGACCATGACTCGCGCTCCTCCGTCTCAACCACCAACCAGGCCACCACACCGGAGTATGGTTGGAGTCCTACTGGAGCAACCGTATGATGCTCCTGGACCACCGGTAGAGCTGCGGTGGATAACAGAAATGTTGGAGCAATCGTACCAACGTTTCTCACCACCGGCAAGGCCAGTCGGCAACTGCCGCATCAAAAAAAAAAAAGGCCAGTCAGCAACTGCAATAACTACCACTGGTTGTAACTATGACTGGTGCTGATTTGTTGTGAGAGAAAAATACTACTGTTTAGTGCTGATTTGGTGTGAGAAAAATACTGTTGGCTGGTTGCAGACTAATAAAGCCTCAACCGTATGATTCCAACAAGGTTCCATTTTTGCTCTTGCACGAGCACAAGGAATACACAAGTCTGCTGATGTTCAATTTTGAGCTCAGCATGGCGCAAATTTTTTATTAGAAAAAAATGAACTGGCCGTGAATACATCTGTGCTATTTACAGGAATGGAAGCTCAGGCTTTTGAGCTCTAACTAACTTATTCTAACAATTAATGTAAAAAAAATGGGGGGCAGATCAACATGTACCAAAAATGAGCTATGAGGTAGGGGCGGGGGGACAGACGTAAAAAAAAAACTATGTGAGTGGCTCGTTGACATCTACAGTAAACTAGTTCATGAATTTCCGGCAGTTAGTAGTCTGGCAGAGGCAAGGCACTTTGCGATCATCAGCCTCATCAGGATCAAACAGGTAGTCATACCTACAAATAACATGGTTAGTCGGGATTGTGATCTTCAAGAGATGTTCAACAACCGAGAAAGAGAATCATGTCACCCAACATACGTTAGCTCATCACCGGCACAAACATTTCTCTTGGCTATTAGAACAATACGACTTTCGTCATGCCCAACACTCATAATCCTTGCATAGCAATTTGGTGTGCACTGCACAGAAAAGTAGAAACATCAAATGGGCATCTATTTCAGAGCTGCGTATTTTTATTTGAAATTAGGGCACGTGATCCTTACAGAATGATTGATTAGGCGTGCCACGTTTCCCTTGTCTGTGGCATCAACAACAACTTCCTCACTGATTTTGAAAAGCTGTGCACACACAAGAAAGATAGCAACAAAATGTAATTATCATTTTTTGCTAGATAAATTATCGAAAGACATGGTCAATAATGATATCACTAAACATCAAATATGAATACACCCCCGCATGAATAAAAATGCAACTTTTCCTCTATAACCATCCAAAAATCAAAAGTAGCAGAAAAGGGTTATCAGAGATGAAACTGTTTGATCTTTCTCTACCACTACTCAGAGTCAGCACACCATACTTTGCTTCCACAACGACAAAGTTAGCATAATAAGCTCATCGGAGCTATAATCATGTCAGATAACTCACATAGCAATCTTTGCCTTGCACACGATATTTTTCTTCCCGTAAATCAGCAACACTTCGTCTGACCTGCTCACCACGATACTCAAGGACCTAAA
The DNA here is from genome assembly GCF_016808335.1 of Panicum virgatum. Taxonomy (NCBI): domain Eukaryota; kingdom Viridiplantae; phylum Streptophyta; class Magnoliopsida; order Poales; family Poaceae; genus Panicum; species Panicum virgatum. The sequence continues at coordinate 42,126,237 of NC_053140.1, read as the reverse complement.
AATATATAGTGAAAAAGTGCTTGCATGAGCAAATTTGTTGAATGTCGAGGCAGTGCACTTATCAGAAATAAACTCTAGTGATTCAAGCTAAGTGAGAGGAATGATGCAGAAAAGAAACTCGATTTACTCCAGGGTTAGCACACAACCAATTATTGCAGAATATATAGAATTGTAGCAAAAAAAAATGACTTGAAAGTAGAGTGAGCCATCACAGTGAAGCTAATCTAGGTTCCTAATAGCCACAATTCTGGAAAAAAAACATGGCATGCGCAACACATAATGAGGGAAAGTACCATTTCTCCTTCTTGAATGTCTCTACGAGCAAAAAGTCCCCATCTATGAATTCCTGATCTACCAAAGCATACTCTACTATGCTCTGTTTTCTGAAATATATTTAAGTAAAAAGATCAATATATCATACTAGCACAGAAAGTATGATAGAAACTTCAACACTTGAAACACTAACCTGTAAATAGCGCAGACGCTCCTTAAAAGTAGAAAAGGATTCTGGGTCCCTCTCTTCCTGCAGAGTAGTACAAAGCACCCTTTATATGAAACTGAACTTAAATACAAGAGATGAAAAAAAACAAATAAAAGAATAAGTTGTGCAGTAAATCAGAAAAATTACCCTCGGTGGATTCAGATTATCAATTTCATCCCAGCGGTGTTGACAAGGACCCCTCACACGATGTGCAATTGCTCCCTCTCTAGATCTCTGCATGTTAATAAAGCACAGTTATGCTTTCCAAATAGGTGGCATACCAATGGCTGAACATCAACATAGGATAATTAATATTCTTGTGGATTTGGAGTTGCGGTCGGCAGGCCCTTTGGCACGCTAGAAACTGGTTCACTAGCATATGATCGACCAAGGGAGGATAGGTTACAAGTCCACAATTATTTCTATCTACGTCTTGGCCCCAAACATGAAATATAAACATCAAATTTATTTCCGTGGTCCATGCATACTTTCTTTGCTGTATAGGATACCTACTAGTGATGAAAACAGCATTCTGAAAGGTAGAAAAAAGATTTCAACAACTAGGCCTTTTGACTTTTTGTGGAATAGTTGCTTATACTTCTACAGATACAAAGTTTCCATGTAAAAGTATTGTAGCAACTATACTATTACCACAGACTGCAAGTCACCATTTCCAGAACAACATTATTGGCAAGAGCATTAATCATATCTTGTTGGGTGCAGGTACATATGGAACATCTTCTTTAAGCTTTTGCATAGTATGACCAATTTCAAAGCTAAGTAAAAACCAAGCATCCAAGACCACCACTAAAATAGTCATTCGGTACTAGCCTCTTCGCACATTTAGTAGTTAATTGCTATTGCTTTCTTCTAGTGAACCATGCATCCTTAAGTAGAACTTTCCATAAGATTAAAACATTGGCATCCTATGATGCAAAAATCAACTTTCTTGAACTTCATTGCAAAGGACTGTTTATGTTACCATGTTAAATGTCAATTATATAGCTTCTCTAGTAGTATTGCTTTGCATTCCCTAATTCTGTCTTGAAAATAAGTTCTCCAAGAAAAATAGAAAATAGACATTCATAAGAATATAATACAATAATACCTTTAGATCTTTCCTGACATAAATCCGACATCTTGCAGCTGATAAATTATCTGAAATTTCAACTTCCAATGGTGAATCCATGGGTACATCTCTCCTAATCAGTCTTGATGCCGATGCAGCTACTTTGCCATTACTTTGAACAAGCTTCTTTGATGAGAAAGTTCCAGCAGGAGTTTGAATTATTAAAACATTATCAGGGTTAGGGCTCCTGCATATAGAAACAAGAAGTCTTTCAACTCTCACTAGCAAACAAACCACTGAACTGAACAAAGACCTCTTATGGTAGTAAAGCGTTATCTGCGACCCGAGCCCCCCCCCCCCCCCCACATATTTCCTCCAGTCAAAAGAAGCCTTACCGATGATTAGCACAGTAAGAAATCTTTTTTGTCGTCTGTTTGCCATTTTTTTCCAAGCAGTGCAGCTGCATACATGAAAATTAATGTTAAAAGTTAAACCTATATACAAATGTGGGACACAAAAAAATAATCATTGATACATTTAATTCAGCATAAAGGTTGTTGCCATCACTCAGTGTTGACGTACTTCCATTTGATATCCTGCCCTTGATGCACAAATAGCATGGTAGTACGTAGAGCACCTGTAGCATTGAGTGCATGAACCATGTATTTGCCTACAGATCACACACATCTGGAGAAATAGATGAGAATGGAGCATAATTAGATTGTCACAGTTCAGCATGTGAAATAATGTAATACTTGGCAAAAGAAACTTAAATAATAGTATGAAAGATAAACAACCTTCATAAATAGCAGCGGTTGAATGTTCAATATCCCAATAGCAGGTTCCATGAGCTCATCACTAGCAAAAGCAACTTGTGGCTGAAACCATGCACATGTCACATGGACCCACAAATTATCAACATTTGTTGGCTTCAAAGCACCACCTGCAATAAGTACAGTCACCAGGAGAGGTTAATGATTAGCAAAATACTTTATAAAAAAGAAGAAAACTTGCCCAAATATTCAAATCCAGAGATTTGGTAAACTCATCCTGTCCAATTCTGGTTCAATTTTAGCTACTGTTATAGCCATATAAGTTGGGAGCAAATTTCAAACAGGTCTTCATGTAAAAAGCATGTCCCTACAGTTAATAGCTTAACAGAACTGAGGTTGAACGTCTGTAGCAGTACTAATAATGTTTTTCATTCCAGTACTACCACTTTCGTTTCTCAAGCACATAAACACACCCAGTTACTGAAGGAAAGAATTACAAAATTGTTACCAAATGCACAAGGATTACCTCTTACAGGGCAAAGACAGCATTCCCTCTTTTGTCCCGGTTTTTCACAAGCCCGACAAACCCATGAGGTAAAGTCTTGCTTACCACTCACACCATAACATTCTTGATGAACTGCTATCTGACATCTGAACATGAGTGTTGTTAGTTGCAGGGGTTGGCACCATATTTCAAAACAAATTTATTTACACTGAGGAAAACCTTGCAAATAATACAAGTTCAGTTACCTGTTGCAAATCACAATTTTGTTGTAATCCCAATCTTCAACCCATCTACAGACCGCACATCTTTCTGTTGTCCATTTTACATTTACAGGATCATATGGGTCTGCATGTGGGAAAAAAAATCAAGTTCCACGAATTCAGATCTGTTGGGAGAAGTATCTTCAAATAACTACTAAGATTAAAATCAAAGCTCTTATACCATTTAGTAAATCAATTAACTTCTGTTTCTTCATTTTCTGAGATAAGCGTTTTGAAGGATTTGTGGGACACACTCCTGGCTGATGTTTATCTATCTGTAAATCAAAATGTTTGGCAATCTTAATACACAAAAACAGAAAGCACAGAAAACAAAGATACAAACTTGTTTGGATGATAACATATTCTCATTGTTTATTATTTAGTGCCAAAAGATAAAAGTATGCTGTGGCCACTGTACACACCCATTTTCCAAATGGCATCAATGAGCCCTTAAGCTTAATACTGGACCTCCAATTTTTACTTCTGCAGCCAGCATGCCTCTCCCATTCATTGAACAAAAATTTCTGTCCTTTGCAAGGGCCACAATGACAAGAAATTCTGCAGAAAAAGATTTTCCAGTAGTCATAAGCAAATTTTACTATGAGCATCAGACAGAAAGGGGACTGTTGTTGCTAATTTCACGTAGAATTAACACAGTGCAGTGCTCACAATTCGAGATCTGGTAGGTACGTTCCTTCCATGTCAAAACAGACAAGTGCAACTTTGTCAGGCTTGCTTCCTTTCTGCACCCAACTATCTTTTCTGCTTAACAAAAAATTATACAGTATATATACATGTCCTTGTTAATGAAATACAAACTTTAAATATGAGTGCTACAAAACAAATGATTTTAGCTTACTTGACATCAGAAAATTTTGCATTCTTCCCTGGGAGAGTTGAATTCAGTTTAACTCTACAGTAAGGGCAGCGATAACTGTTGTCTTGTGCCTATCACATTTAATTGTGAGCATATCACAAATTCCATTTTCTAAAATACTTCATATGTATCAGTTCGGTTATTGTGAGAAAATAAACACAAACCTTGAGGTCGCTGCAGTTTTCGTCACATTCTGCATGAACCCAGCTTTCACAACCATGACAGCAAACCTGGTTATTTCTTATCAACATGAGCATTTGGAGCTGCAGATGATGAGATAGACTTATAATACTCAAACGTGTACATATTGTCTTACCCATCTTCCACCACATTTATGTTGCGAACTTTTCAAACAAATTCCACAGTACTTTTTTGATCTCAAGATCTGCAGATGCAACAAGTAGTGTTAGGAGAAAGGTCTACATGTACTCGGTCAAGTTATGCCAACATATGAACATAATAACAATAAAGTAGTCAAGTTCGTATGCCAAAACATACCATGGCACAAAGTCTGCAAGCAAGTTGCTCCATCACACACACCATTTTGTTTGAATCCTTATCTGGAAAGCAATTTCCACAACACTCACACTGCAGTGCTCTTCTGTACCGCTGTGTGAAAGATCAAACAAATATTAGTCTACTGAGGCAACACATGATATAACTGCAGTAATTTCAACAAGATCTTAAAATGTAACACAGTAACAGTGCCATCTATGCTGAAGTGACCTGATACTACCATTTGCCAGTAGATCATAAACCTAGAACAAGCTAGGGGAAAACTTTGATGTTCCACACAGAGAAATCCTGAACAATATTATTCTGCTTATACATAGTAATTAGTAAATGATCAGCTAGAGTTTATTTCTTTCATAATTTTAACATTGTCACCCAATTCTTCTATGGCCCTTTGACTTCACCTAAACTTTCAATTTGAGGCAAGGTAATGTGGCATCATAAAGTTTCGCATGAAATAACATAACAGACACAATAAAACAAAACAGAGAAGATTAGGCATACATAATTGATTTATCGTTAAAATCTCCTACATACACACATATCCTTAGCTGTGCATCAACTAAAATAAAATTCATTAACTTGCCTTAATCTGTGGTTGGTACTCCAACTCATTTGAGCCAGTCACTTCATGTAAATCATCTGGGAAAGAGTGACACACCACAGGCTGGCCCTTGGTGCTGCAATCCATCAAAACTTCAGCGAATCCCCGATCAGCCAAAAAGGCCTCTTCTACTGCCCTCTGGAAATCAGCAGGTTTGCAACTGCTTAGTTCTGTCTGCCCTTGAAATCTGAAATGGCAATACAGCTAGTTCTTAACACGCAAGCTGGTGTTATTCTAACCATAATGAAGTTGTCAAAAATACATGAGCAGGGGTTTTAGCAGCATTTTAACAGCTTTTGTCATTAAATTTAATTCCTATAGTAGGTTTTGAATTACTACTCACCGGTCCATGTAGTCAACAAATGGAAATATCAACCCTTGCCTCACCCACACATACTTCTGCAATCCACCATATCAGCAAATGCATCATTAAGCAATAAACATCCCCAAAGAAAAAACCGGCAGCAGTTATATCAGCCAGTTTGAATACAGCAGTCATTACAAAATTGTACCTTTTCATCATCACTGAACTCTGCGCGCCAGCCAAATAGCATCACACAAAGCACAGAGACACCGCGAGGCTGTGGTGGCATTGCCTCGGCAGCGACCTCCTGAGTTGGGTCGACCACCACTCCTGGCCACATCGGTTGCCGCTTGCCAAGCTTTGCCCAGACAATGTCCCCATACACAAACTCCTCTGTACAGTAAAAAATCTCCTCCTCTTCTTCCTCATACTCTTCTTCCTCATCCTCCTCATCATCTTCCTCGTAATAATGCCTAAGCATTACTTCCTTTCTGTGATAACTGCTGTACAGTTCATCGTGTACCGAGGTAAGCGTGCTGTGGGAGGCTAAGTACTTCCTGGAGCCACCAAAATTCCGGCGTGCTTGGTAAGGAGCCACAATGGCGTCATCATCATCATCATCGTCATCCAGCTCGGACAATGCATAGCTCCTGTAAGAGATTGCACCTCTGTCGTGCAGCACCCCATTTTTGCGCACCAACTGCTCTGTCTTGACAGGCGCCGGGGGCTTTGCCGGCTTCTCCTTCTTCCAGGGGTCGATAAGAACAGAGTCATTGAACCTGGAGGGCAATACCTGGGTGCGGCCTCGCGACGTGCGCACCACCGGCGGCCTCGCCGCGGCCACCGGCTGCGCGGCCTCTGCCGGTGCCTCGGGCTCCTCGCTCCACCGGAACCCATATGCTGCGTACGGGATGCCGGAGGCAGGGACGTGGCCGAGCAGCTCGACGGGGAAGAACTCGTCGCCCCTCCGCCTCTTCCTCGGGCGGGGGTCGCCTCCCCCTTCGTCCTCCCCTCCGCCGCCCGCGGCATTGCATCGCCGCAGCGCGAGGATCTCCGACCGCTGGTTCCGCTTGAAGATCATCCCGGACCGCCGGATAGGCCGCTAGACCGCCCCGGCGAATCGTGGGGGCCCGAACCACCTTGGCAAACCCTAACCCTACCAGCCTGCCGCGCGAATTCGGTGAATTGGGGTGCTCCTCCCACCTCCCGATCCCTCGCGGCGGCGGCGGAAAGCGAACCGGAAACGACCTTGGATGGGATGGCCAGATGTTGACGAAGAGGAATCGTCCTGGGATTTTGGGGATTTTTTTTTCTCTCTCTCTCTTCTTCTCCGCGCTCCGGTTCTTGTTCTTTGTGTGTTCTAATGGGCTTCCCAAGTGTCAGGGTGAATAGAGATGGGAGTGCGGCTCGGTGGTGAGGGAGATGCGTTTTTTTTCCCCTAAGTTTCCTCGTGCGATTCGGGGGGAGTGGATCGGATAGGGAGGGTCGTTAGATGGGAGTCGTCGTCTTCGTCGTGGGGAGAGCGGCTCGTGCTCGTGCGGTTGCCGTCTCGATTTTGTGGTCGCTGATGGTGGCCGCGGCGGTGTGCGTCCATGGAGATGGAGCAGGAGGGATGGGTGGCACGAGTTCTGGGCGTGGCACTCTGGTGTGGCATCGTGGTCAGATGGCGATCTGCCTTGGCAGCTTCGGTCTCGGATTTTCGGGCGGCTCGGTGTATGATTTTGAGCTTGTTGTGGCCTTGGGTTTGATCTGGGATTCGAGCGACTGGAGATGATTTGTGCTTGGGAGTTCGATTTTTTGGTGAAGGTTTGGTGAGGAAATTTTGGTGGTTTGGCGTGGTCTGGAGGGAGGTTTGGCCATGAACAAGTTTTGTTCAGCGGCGGAGCGGCAGCGCACCACCTCCGTGCGGGGATGGATGATGTCACGAGTAGCGTAGGCAGGTGGCAGGCGCTGTTGATGGAGGTCGAGCTCGGATGCTTATACTACAGGAGGCCCCCCGATGGATTGGTGATTTGGCCATCTCGACGGAAGCAGATGTTGACGAAGAAGCCTGGTCTGATTGGGATGCCCAATCCGGCCCGTGGAACGATTTTGCTGTTCTTCTGCCTACGGAGCTTCGATTTCTCGGCGGTCTCGTGTCGATCGACCTCCCTGGGCGAAGCAAAAATCGTGCACGGCCGGTTGCGCTCGTCGGCTGGGAAGGCGTAGATCCAGCACGAGCCGAGCGACCTGGGAAGTTTGCGAGTCCGAGCAAGACGAAGGTCTGAAAGATTAATGGAGTCCTGTTCTGTTTTGTTCTTTTCTCTCTCTCTCTCTTTTCAGTCATCTTCTCTGGTAATGGTGGGCTGGTGGCCGTGCTCGAATCCACGGGCGGAGAAAAAAAAGGTGTGCCTCTTTATCCCTTTGCCGGATGCGGGGGAGACGACGGTGTGATTCCCTCTCGCCGCATCTCCGCCGTGCATTCGCGCAGCCTCGCCTGATTCCTCTGCTCTAAACCCCGGCCGCCGCTCGCCGGAGCGTTTTTGTTGCCGTGACCGACGACTTCGCCGGAGTTGGGCGGACTGCGAACGGACTTCCGATGGTGGAGGCCCGACCAATCGCAGCGCGGCACGTCCGGGGCTCGGTTCAGTATTCCCGCGGCACGCACGGCGGTGGCTTCTGACGGTGATCCGGTGCGCTGGATTCCAGCGCGCTCGTGCGAGGGGAGGGAGACTTGTTGATTAGCGAGGCGGCGGCGACAGCTTCGTCCTAGTCAACACCCGGTCTGTGCCATGGGCACGGGCTGGGTTGTTCTGCCAATGGAGGCGGGCGGGGGAGCGACGGAGAGGATGCGCGCGCGCGTACAAACCAGTGAACCACCACCGAGGATGCCGGCCCATGACACGAGCCACGGGGGTGGCTCCGCTTCCGGAACTCTGGGCAGGTCGGGTCGGGTGCGGCATGCGAGCGCCGCCTGGCTCGTTCCAGCAGCGGGTGCGGCGTTTCTTCCCCCCCCGGCCGGCGATGTCCAAGACGATCCGGCGAGCTCCAGCTCTGGCGCCACGTCTTGTGATGGCATGGTTGAGAGTCGGCGAGCGGGCGCCGCCGTCGAGCCCGCCGCTCCAATGCCAGTCCCCCTCTTCGTTACGAGCCTTCTAGAAGCGCTATTGTTGTTGCCGTATTTTTTTTCTTTAGATATGGGGCTAGCTAACTCAGTTCGTTTTTGTTCGTCGTGTACCTTCAGCCTGCGCAACTAGGAGGGCCCGGAGGTAGGCAGGCGCCCATGGCCATGGAGACGTCACCTCGCCCAATTAGGGCACAGAGGAATTGAGGTGGATACTGGATAGAGAGGGGGTCCTCCTCCTGCCTGTGGTAACCAAGCGCCCAACCAAAGCACACAGCCGCCCGCCCCGCTCAAGCCTGGCAAAGTTTGCACGGGGAAGGCGGCGGCTTTGCGTTCGCCCCGCCGGTGGGGTGGCGGTGGCGCGCCGCTCGGGCCACGCGCCCACGCCAAACAGGCCAAGACCGTGCTGCCAGCGGAAGCGGGAAATCGTCCGGCCGGCGCGCACGGGCTCGTGTTGGTGCGGAAACTCCCCCGTGCTGCGCCCCTGCGCGTCGAGATGCGGCGTCGGATTTCAGGCTGCAGCCGCATGTGGTTTACCTGCGACTGCGAAAGATCTTGTGGCATCTACCAGCATTTTCCTGATGATTGCGAGCCTACTCGTCCGTTCCCTCTGGGAATCGCGTGTTCTGTCTGCTCTTTTGGTCATGGCTCATGCATTTTCAACTTGAGTTCTTTGGGTTACAATCCCTGAGAAATCAACTCTGCTGCCATGTAGTGTACTTTGATGTTCTTTCTGGAGAGTTTCTGTCAGTATGCATTTTCTGCAACCTGTAGGATTGGAGAGGGCTGCTGCGTCACATACAGTACGCCCCGCCGGCGGCCGCGGCGCCGCTCCGGCCTCCGGCGGCGAGAGTCCAGTCGCCATTCGCCAAGGCGTCCACCCGCGTCTTGCTTTCAGTCCTTGCTTTGGCGCTGGCGCCAAGCTTCCTCCCTCTGTCCACCACCGGGTCAAGAATGAAATGTCGAGCATCGAGTGCTGCCTCCTGGTCCTGGGGATGCGTCGTGCATAGGATAGAACCGTGCACACGCCACATGGAGTGCTCGTCTTTCTCTGAGAGAGAAGAGAACGCCATGTTTCGCGTTACGCTGACAAAGCCAGTCAAGCTCCAAGCACCCGGTGTCCGTGCCCACCAAAGAGTGATTGCGCCGTGCAAAACCGACATATGAAAAGGCTGGCAGTCCAATGAGTTGAATCCTCTGTCTAGCTTTGCGTAAAACAGTTGGTCTCGGTTTCGCGGTGCATTGCGAGTTCGGATCTCCTTGACAGGGACAGCGCAGTTACACGCTCGGTCAGTCTCAGCTAGCAATTGGATGAACTGATCACGGTTCTTGACAATCAGTGCTTGAGAAGTGGCATAAAAGACAATCAGCGCTTGAGACAGCGGCTGTCAAGACTCAAGAGCAGGGGGGAGAGATTTCCTGTGTCGCTTCCGGATATTTACAGTGGTCGATGCAGTCTTTGCATTTTCTCGGACACAGATGATGCATATGCTGCGCTAAGAGAGACGCCAGAAGCTGGAGACGAGGCCGGTGTCGCGGCCTGAAAAACATGATTCTGCTCCAGGCCGTCAGAGGATTTCACCCTGCTCCGGGCTGGTAGACCACCGGGTGTTTGCGATTGGTGAATGGTGATGGCCAACCCCACGAACAGCGACTCCCAACTCCCAAGCAGACGAGTTTAATCAGCAGTCAGCGCAACGGCCCATCACCCATCAGAAATCAAGTGTGACAGCTCCGGCGTGTTGCTATCCTGGATTCCTGGTCCAAAACGCTATCCTACGAAGAACAGAATGCTCCGATCAGGAGCCGCCGAGCTTATCTGATCTGATAATCCCAAACCCCGAAACGGAAAAGGCTTGGGCTCCCCGCATCTATCGCTGCAGCGACTGCAACGAGGAAGATCACAGCAGGTGGACCTGGACGCCTACGGGGACGGGTAATGACACGGTGTAGTAGTGTCCTTCTTGTTGTCATTGATTGTGTGCCATCCAGGTGTTGCTGGCTGCCCCCCTTCTGGCCGGCGCCGGCTCTTCGAACTGCCGTTGGGGTGGTGCTGGTGCGCCAACTGGAGCCGCTTCTCATGAGGAGAACGCCGGATTTCATGGCTCCACTGCCTCGTAGATATTTTTGCCCCGTCTGACGGCAGCGTGGTCCTTCAATTCGAAAGCTTGGCACGGATTAGGGCATGTACAACGTGTGCTGTTTGTAAGTGTCTAGAACACCGTATATAGACAATCAAACAGACAACTTGTACAATGGTGTGCATGTTAGTCTGTCTGTAAATTATTTAATCTATGTATGGGCACATAAAACATGATGATCAGCTATAAATTAATCTTTGTATACTATTTTGTTGTATATATGAAAAAAACGCTTTGGGATCTAAATAACTACACGAGAAAAATGCTTGTGAAAAAAATAAAGATGTGCTTGCGGTGTGCACACTAGCCTCCAACACAGTATACAATCTTTTAAAAAAACTCAGTATACAAAACCATATACATAGTACGCGCAATGGGAACTCGTGTTGTATGCTATAGAAAATATCTCCTGTCCTGTTCTCTCGATCTCTCTCGACAAGACAATCTCTATCCTCTCCTGTGCTTGGGACGACGGGCGACGACTCCCCACGCCGCTTCACTCACCATAGCAGCATCTGCCCCCAGCAGCAGCCGTGGTGGATGCATTGTGTTGACCTCACCACGGACGCCCAGGCCATGGAGGCTGCTGCCATCCACGCCGCCCGCTTCTGGTGCGCCGTGCGCCAGGCGGAGTCCACGGCGCTGGCGCTCCGCCGCCACCTCCGCGGCTCCGCCCGCGAACCCGTCAGGCCCTCGCCGCCACCGTGGCGCGCCGCCTCGCCGGCCGCCGGGGGCTCCGTCGTCCAGCCCGGCGGCCGCCGCTCCTTCCCCTGCGCCGGGCTGCTACTCGATTTCCCGCCACCATCTCACTGATTTCCCGCGCCAAATACATGCTCTCGGAGCACTCGATCCGTGGAGCCGTCGGTGACTTGCAACGCTGCATACAACGGGGGAGCTTGCAGTCGATTTGGCCTGGGGCAACGAGCCGTGCCGTCGCCTCACGACAAGTTACAGCATACAGACGGCTGAAAAAGACGCGGGTGTGTTTAGATACGCGAAAATCTAATAGAAAAAGTTTGTATCGGATACTGTAGTATACTGTAATATTTTTTGTTTGTTCGTGGTAAATATTATTCTATTATATGCTAACTAGGCTCAAAAGATTCGTCTCGCAACGTACATCAAAACTGTGCAATTAGTTTTTTATTTACCTACATTTAGTACTCCATACATGAGGCATTTACTATATTTAATGTTTCGATGTGATGAAAAGTTTAAAAAGTTTGGAGAAAGTGAATACAGCCGCGTTGTACATGCCCTTAAGGTCTGAAAGATTGACAGTCAACAGAACCGATAGCTATATATGTACTCAACTAATTAAAACATCTTCGTCGTAGGGGTGGTAAAGAGCCCAACATTTTGAACTAGAAAATCTAAGGATCGGGCCCTAAAAGGGCTGGGCTCTAAACATATGTATTTTTGAACTAAAAATTTTAAGGGCCTTATTGGGCTGTGAAGAGGCCACTAGGGTCATGGCCCATTACCACCCCTACTTCGTCGTACACGTAATACAATGATACGCTGCGTGCATATTCGAGAAAAAAAATACTAATTAATGCATAATCTTTGCTGCACAAAAACAAAATATGGCTAAAGTTGCTTCTCGCAGAGCTGCAGCATAGGGCATGGCGGCTCGGACATCTCAACGGTCAAGCTCGTATGGTATGCACAGGAGTCAGCACGTACGGAAGCTGCTCGTATGATTTGCAGTCCCATTTATACAAATTTCTCTGACGCCACGGAGTCATTTGTCTCAGGCGTAATTAAATAACAAAACTAATTACACAGTTTGGATGTACACGACGAGACGAATCTTTTGAGCCTAATTAGGGCATCATTAGACATAAGTGCTACAGTAACCCACAATGTGCTAATGATGCGGTCAAAGGCCTCAAAAGATTCGTGCGGTTTCCAAGTGAGTTCTGAAATTAGTTTTTTAATTAGTGTTCGAAAAGCTCTTCCGACATCTGGTCAAACGCTGATGTGACATCCAAAATTTTTTTTGTTTTGGAAACTAAACGCCCCCTCAGCGAGTGCTGGGACTGCTTGCTGCCTGTCAGCCTGTTGGTGGTGCGGACCTGATCGTGAGGGGCAGGTGGAAAAGAGTAGGTGGGATAGGAAATTGCTTCGCTTTTTATCCAACAACAACAAACATGGCGATACGTTCTCCGAGTGACTGACACGTGGGACATACATCTCGTGGGGCCCCGGTCGTCAGTGCATTGGATAAAGCTAACTGGACTGTCTTGCGTAAGAATGTTACATAGTATGATTAGACAAGGTTGATTTTATATGAAGTGGGCTCAGGTTGGTGCAGATGCTGCGGGACGCACTGACGAATGATGGTGACAATACAGTATTCTTTGGTTGTAATATGTCTCTGAAGCAACAAGTATTACGCTGTCGCTAATTAGTGATTACTGAGCGCTTTTGGAGTTGGGCGCTAGGTGTGGACTGTAGAGTGCGGATAAAGAATAAAAGCAACTCCAACACATCGATCTTTCCCTTTTTCCTTTTTTATTATATAGGGAAATTTCCTTTCTCAATTTCAATATATATGGAAAAAGTGCTCTAGCAAATTGATTCTCCCCTTTCTATATGGAAAGGGAGATGCGATATCTCCTCTTTCTATTGAGGATTGGAGAGAAATTATTGGGGATTGAGAAAAAATAAAAAGGAAAGGGAGATGGAAAATCAATCTGCTGGAGTAGGTTTTTTCAACATCAATCCTTTATATTGAGAAAAAAATAGAAAGAGAAAAGGAGAAAATCAATTTGTTGGAGTTGCTCTAAGCACCCTAATCCGTTAGGCCATTCTCAATGCAAGTAGTATATGAGTTTCATTCTCATTAAATGACATGTCACATAGACAAAAGTGATAATATATCATCCTCCTCCGTCCTGAAATGCATGACATTCTAGAGTTTAAATTTTATACTCAAATGTAAAGCATTCTAGGTTGAGAGTGGACCAAACCATCTTAATTGTGCATTGTTTTTGGATCTTTCTCAATAGAAAAATCTGTATGCAACCATGTAGGGGTGGATGTGGGAGAGGTGAATGGAAGAGAGTATGTTACTTTAATTAGTACATATTTAATTAACCATATAGAGTTCTAATGCTTAATAATTAGAGATAGGAGAGTTCTCCATCTCCATTATCTGTTGGAAAAATCCTAAAATGACCTATATTTCAGGACGGAGGGAGTATAATTTAAGAATAAAGACAAAAATAGAGTTTTATGGTGATGAAATTTAGTGTACACAGATACCGAGAGCCATAAAACTAGAATGAAACTCTATTAAGAGGATTTGAGTTCCATCTACACACATTCATCAACTTCTGTCGGTCACGTACTCACGTGATACATTTGATCATTGATATCAATCAGTAACTGTACATTAAGGAAGACACTGTCATTCCGGTATCAAGCTGATATGGTACTCTTAGTAACTGCGTGATGACCTTGTCCACTGATATTGGTAACGGTTCATGCGGAAATTATTATCAAGAAAGGAGTAAGGATCAACTTAGTGATCACAACTCATAAGGTTAAACAGACCTCCAAGCACTATAAAAGAGCCATAGCGTGTCATGTTTGTATATGTTAGTCCACTTACCATACGCTCCATGTATTTTATAAATTTATAAATTCATGAAAGGGAGGAAGGATCATGTTTTCTTTTTTTTCTATGTAAGAGTCCTCAAGAACTTCATCCTGGCAACCTCCTATCTAGACATTAGGTTTCTTCCCTATTCATATATCGACTATTTCTAGGACAATTTCTCCCTACTTAACTGAGTGTGCGTGCGTTGTGAGTGTCTGAGTTGTACTCTGTAATCTCGAAAAAACTAGTCTCTAGAGATTTAGTCCGACATGCACACAATTTCTTACTGCTCTAGAGGGAGTTACAAGATTAACTCGACTTATGTGCATATAACATGTTATAAGGCTCGAAATGATATCTTCTACTATGCCAAGGTGTCCCCGCCCTACCATGGATCTAACTAGTCTTTCTATTAAAGTTTCCAAAGTCTTTAAGCATTGCCTTTTTGCCCATAGCCATTTGTCTATATCCAACTCAACGTTTAAATCAAGTATAGGAGTTTTGAAAACCCACACTTCTTGATAAGTATTTGGCAGTTTATAGTCTCATAAAAGTAGTCTACTTGTAGATAAGACATGGAGGTCGGAGGATCGCAGAAGATTCAGACTGATCCTTTACTACCTATATCCCCAATGATTTGTCAAAACTCTCGGGTGACAGCCCACCAAACCCAAGGCTGCTGGAAAAAAATCAAAACGAAACCCATGATTCCACAACTACTTGCCACGGCCAAACACTCCAACAAACACCAACACCTCCGGCCACCAAAGTCATCTCCCAAGTCCCAACACCATCCCCTCATCCAAAAAAAAACAAAAACAAAAATAAAGTCACAACACCATAATCGACGACCCACACGCACGCCCCCGATCCACACACGCTGCACCCACCGTCCGATCCGATCCCAAAGCGAGCGCCCACGGTTCTTTAAATCCGCTCGCAAACTCGCTCACTTCTCTCTCCCCCTGCCTCTGCCTGCCATCTCTCTCTGCCTCCTCCCGCAAGCGCCGCCGCCGCCTCGCCCCTCCCGATCTCCGAGGCAAGCTGCGACGCCGCCGCCGCGGCCATGGCGTTCGAGAAGATCAAGGTCGCCAACCCCATCGTCGAGATGGACGGTGAGATCCCCTCGCTCGCCGATCACAATCCAATCGCACCCTTCGCGTTGCGCTGCTGGAATTTAATTTTTCCGCTGGGGGTTTCCGGGTGCGGCGAGATCTGTGAGACTGAACCGTTGACGCCGTTCTATACTTGGTTCAATTTTGTTTTGTTGGGTGGTTGGGTTCGTGTACAGAGGTTTTAGCGAGGAAACCCTCTCTACACTGTGTGGTCGAGTTGCCGCGGCGTGAGTCCGCGGAAAACGCGGGAGGCGGCTCCCTGCCGCTTGAGACATTAAATTTGGGCACGCAGCGAGATTCAGATGCTGCGCTGGTGCGCAGATGATGATCTATGTACGGAGGGAGGTGCAGAAAATTTGGACGTAGCCTGTGAAGGAGGAGGTTAATAACGAAGAAGTGGGGGGAGCTAGTGCTTTCCTGGTGTTGGATGCCTAGCGACTGGATCTCGCTTAGTTATATTTTTTTTTAAGCTGCAACTTTTGTATTTTAGGGCAACAGTCTGACTTTTCGTTCAATCACCATGGTTGCTCTGCTTGTGGCCGCGACCCATACGCTAACCACTCTTCCATCTTCAAATAACGAAAACCCCCCGCTCTTCCATCTTTAAACCAAGAAAAAAACAATAAATCCATCTTATGATAATTGACGAGTTCGTAAATTATTGTACATAAATTACAGTAATCAGCGTTTTTCACCCTAATGGCGCAAAACTAATTATTTTGCTCATCCACTGTGGCACTAATATCTTCTGTCATTTTCTTACTACAGGCGATGAGATGACCAGGGTATTCTGGCAGTCTATCAAGGACAAGGTAATCAATACTTAATGTCTCTCCATTTTCTGACTAATCTGGGTTGGTTCTTTAGTTTTTCCTGGTTTGATTAGTCTGAATTCTGATAATTTTTGTTCTTTCAGCTTATCTTCCCATTTTTGGACTTGGACATCAAGTACTATGACTTGGGGATTCTACACCGTGATGCAACTGATGACAAGGTCACCGTGGAGGCTGCAGAGGCTACTCTCAAGTATGTTTGTTTAAATACTTTCAGTCCCATCCAAAGGACATGCTTGATTTGCAATCACTACTGTTCCCGATTTTTTTTTTTCAGTTGCATTTTGATGTAAAACCAACTTTTATCATCATTAACTTATTAGATTCTTAGGAATTTTGTTTTATTTGATTAACAATGAGATTCAGCTTTTCTGTTGAAGGTGCTTGCTGAGTGACTGTTCCATGTACTTTTATAACTTTTCCATATTTCTTACATCAAACCCAATGTTCTGCAGGTACAATGTGGCTATTAAGTGTGCTACCATTACCCCAGGTACATTTGATTGTTATGCAGATGAACCATGCACTCTTCATAATTTCATATTGTTGAAATTTTTACACTGCAAGTTTATAGATCTCTTACTATCTTAAGTTCTCAACACTGACAGATGAAACTCGGGTTAAGGAGTTCAACCTGAAGCACATGTGGAAGAGCCCAAATGGAACAATTAGGAACATTATAAATGGTAAGGTGCTTCTGTAATTTTGCAATGCCTATAATCTGGTTGCTCATGTTCCTCTTTCTGCCTGTTATCTTTAGGTACTGTTTTCAGAGAGCCAATTATTTGCAAAAATGTTCCAAGACTTGTTCCAGGTATTTAAGGAAAATGTGGAACTACTATACATTTTGATGTGAATGTTTTCCTTCTAAATTGAAATGTTGGTGAAATCAGGATGGACTAAGCCCATTTGCATCGGAAGGCATGCTTTCGGTGATCAGTACCGGGCTACTGATGCTGTTCTGAAGGGGCCTGGGAAGCTCAAGCTAGTTTTTGGTATGGTTGCCTACGTCACATCATTCAACTGAATTTCTGAACAGTATTCTGTCTCACATCTTCACATCGTGCATATTATTATTGTATTGTTTGTCATTCACAGAATTGCTGTGAGTAAAAGAAATGATCCTCTTTTTTTCCTTGTTTTGTTCTCAATTGGTAGAGGGGAAGGAAGAGCAGATCGATCTGGAGGTATTCAACTTCACTGGTGCTGGAGGAGTTGCCTTGTCTATGTACAACACGGATGAGGTACCGCTTTTCACTGCTAGCTCGATGTCTTAGTTACAAATAATTCTCGATTGTGAGTATTTTTTTTCTAAAGATTGTTTATTGCTATGGATAGTCAATTCGAGCTTTTGCTGCGGCTTCTATGACAACTGCTTATGAGAAGAAATGGCCGCTCTACCTTAGCACCAAGAATACAATCCTGAAGAAATACGATGGGAGGTACTTACATAGTTAATATGATCCTATTATTCATAGCTTCCTTTTGTCTTCTAGACAAATTGGTCTTTATTTTTTATGTTCTTTTACTTTGCAGGTTTAAGGACATTTTCCAGGAGGTCTACGAAGCAGACTGGAAATCCAAATTTGAGGCTGCTGGAATATGGTAAATTTCCATCTTGTGTTGTTTGCCAAAATCTTCCAGAAAGTTCTCACTGTATGTCATGATACTGAAATCTGGCAGGTATGAACATCGTCTGATCGATGACATGGTTGCATATGCGCTTAAGAGTGAAGGAGGCTATGTGTGGGCTTGCAAGAACTATGATGGAGATGTGCAGAGTGATTTCTTGGCTCAAGGTCATAATATGCTAACTTCTGAATCCATGTATAGAAGATGCTTAATGTTATGTCTTCCCCTTATGTGGGCTAAAGTGCGCTGTGATGACTCTATTTATCAATGTGCAGGTTTTGGCTCGCTGGGTTTGATGACATCAGTGTTGGTATGTACTTCCTGACTTCTTATTCACGTTGACTACAAATTTTAGTCTTATGCCAAAGAAAACTTTATTTTTTGTTGGGTCAGTGGCATAGCTGGACATATTTCTTTATCTCTACATGCTTCACACTCTCATAAATAAATACAATGACGCTGATCCATTCTGTCTGTAGGTGTGCCCTGATGGGAAAACCATCGAAGCTGAAGCTGCTCATGGCACAGTTACCCGCCACTTCCGTGTTCACCAGAAAGGAGGTGAAACCAGTACGAACAGCATCGCTTCAATCTTTGCTTGGACGAGAGGACTTGCACACAGGTATAACTTCTACTTGCTTTGAGCCCAAGCCTTGCTGGCTTATAGGCTGCACTCTGTAATGTGGGAGCTTGTCTTTGTTCAGCTACATAATATTAGTACCCAAGAATCATCATTTATTTGTTTCAGCAGAAGTCTAAAATTGTGAATTTTTGAAAGTGTATGCTTAGATGTGAATTATCATTCTTCTACTTGGACTTTGGTTATAGGGCTTAGTTGATTCACTTAAGTACTCTGTTTGTGCATCACAGGGCAAAGCTCGATGACAATGATAGGCTACTTGACTTTGCACTCAAACTCGAGGCTGCCTGTGTTGGAACTGTGGAGTCTGGGAAGATGACAAAAGATCTTGCACTTCTTGTTCACGGCTCTTCCAAGTATGTTATGCTTTTATAAGCTATTGCTTCATCTACTTCTGGAGTACTTCATTTTCATCTTGCATGATTGCGGACTTTTCGTATTGCCCTTATTTATGTGTGACTTTCTTTTCTAACTTGTAGCGTCACGAGAAGCCATTACTTGAACACTGAAGAGTTCATTGATGCCGTTGCTGCTGAGCTCCAATCAAAACTGGCAGCCAATTGAGCTTACAGGAAGCTTTTGGCAAATTTAGTGCTTCACCACCCACCACTACTAAGTCATTTCGGCTACATTAGCATTGTTATTCACGCTTCGCAATGGAGTGAATGTGCCTTCTGCCATTTGGATGTAAGCTAATTCAAGATGCTACTAGTGTTATGCGCGCTCTGAATAAAGGACATAGAGTTGGCCAGTGCTGTGATTAGGTTACCAGCAATAAGCTCCATCGTATTTGTGGAGATGTGTCTTGTTTTCTCCTTTGAATTGCATGGCTTCTTCGTCGTTCACCAATCATCAGTTTTTCTACTGTGTTTAGGAGGCAGTAAAGGGTCCTTCGTCAACCATAATTAAATGTGGGGAAAAAATGATCAATATGCTGAGTTGTAAGCTCTAAAGCATGAAGTGTGTGATTGATGCCACTTTCCATGGTACCAATGTTTCAGTCTGCTGCTATCAGTTCGTAAATGACTTCGTCGTTTTAGGCTCCATTTAATTCAAGTGCTAATAAGTGAAAGTGCTAAACTTTAATACCAGTGTATCCAAATAGGAGTGCTAGTTTAGTTAAGATTTAAAAATTTTAGCAAAGATATGCTACTAGATGCTAAATTTAGCTATTAACTTTAGCACTTTTGAAGCGAACAAATTATGCTACACAATTGTTTCATTTAGCCGTCACAAAGAGTTGGGAGTTCATTTGCATGGAATTTGGCTGCCGGTGAAGTGATCCTGGAAGAGATGACGTCTGCGAAGCATAAAACGACCTACTAATTACTAAATGCCACGCTATGCAAAGTCACTCGCGACGTGGAGACGCCCGCAGCATATGCCACATTGCCACCCCAAATATACACGCTTGGCCTAACCGCCGGGCCAGGTGGTTCGTCGCCTCGCCGGGCGTGCCGTCGCCGACCACTCTCTGGTGCCCACGTCCAGGTGGCTCGTACGTCGAGTCTATCCTGCCCTGCCCTTCCGGCGTCTCGGGCTCTCGGCGGAGCTGCACAGCAGCGGACACACGTCGGCTCCCGATACCCGCGACGAAGACGCTCCCGCCCATGTGTCCCCGGCGCGCCGCTCCCGTCGCACCACGTCCGAGGCCACGCGGCGACGCCGCGCCCCACGCGGGCACGCACCCTCTCGCCGCAGCTCACCTATTCATCTGCCGCTTGCAACGAGACGGGCAACAGCACCAGCAGCATCTGAAGTTCTGAACGGAGTAACAAGTGACAGGGAAGGAGGATGTCGGGAGCCCAGGGCGCGCACCCGGTCGGCCAGACGACGCCGACGACGTACGAGTCGGTGGGCGGCGGGGAGAACCGCACGCGCACGGACGTGCGGTCGCGGGAGGACCAGGGCGCCATCCAGATCGAGAAGGTGCAGGACAAGGTCGACGATGCCGCGGGGCGCGGGGTGGACCGCGGCGCCTTCGGCGACAAGAAGGAGGGCCGCCACGCCGACGCCGACGCCGACGCAGGGGCCACCGGCACCGGCGCGTGAGGGTGACCGGCCGGGGCCATGGCTCGCGCGCTCGTGCTGTGCGCGTGTCCGCGATAGCTGTGCGTTTGTTCCTGCTCTGATGGCAACGACTGATGAATGAAATAAGAGCACCTCCAAGAGTTTGGCAAATCGAGTTGCCATTTTTATTTTTGGCAAAAATATTAAAAATACTTCTCCAACAGTTTGACAAAAAACTTGGCAATTTTTGACAACTTGGGAAAAACCAGACCTCTACGCGTAAATATACGCGCGCGGCGCGCGGTTGGCATCGTGGTTTCTAGTCAAGTGGGAGGGTGAAAAAAGAAATAAATAAAAGAGAAGGGTTTCTGATTTAACTTTTCAAAAAGTGGAATGGCATAAATATAATTTTGTTTCTCTCTCAGGGTTCCTGATGTAAGTTAGATCTGAATTTGACAAGTGAATTATGTCAAATTGTTGGAGATAAATTTTTTTTTATTTGGCATATTTTTTTAAAAGTTGGCAAAATACAAAATATGTTATGTAACATGTTAGCGGAGCGTCGGGTTTGAATCCTACCTTTACTCCCTGCAACCCGTTCTGAAATTCGCATTTTGTTCATTATTCTAACAGCAAATTTGGATCTTTAACCAAAGAAAAAAAAAACTTGGACATGGCCCAAGAGGCCATGATCCGATAGATGCGAAATAATCTAACACTAGAAGCAGAGCAGACACAGACCACGCCTAAGCTTGATGATGACAAGGAAGCAGCGCAGGCTGGGTTGCTCATGCATGCTGTGTTTTTTTTCCATTAACTGACCAATTAGCACCAGGATTCTGACATTAAGTGGGTGATGATCATATTTCTCTTCTTTAAAAAAGAGAGCACTATAATTTCATATTGCCTTTTTACTTGGAATTAAAGTTTCTTGATCCAAGGTGCGGGAACAATGGAGGAAGTGTGTATACTAATCCCGGTTCAACTACTTTTACAAACAAAACATCATGGCTATATTTTGTATAAACCAAATCGGGACATGCGTCTTCTCCGGGTACCCGATATGTGATAATCTAAAAAAAAAATATATAGTACTTTCTGTGCAAACACAAAATTTCGGAAACTAGGCCCTGTTTGGATCCCAATCCTAAAAATTAGGATCCGGTGCTAAAAATTAGCAGCTCCCCTTTTAGCTTCAATGGATCCAAAAAATTAGGATTCCGGTGCTAAAAATTAGCAGCTCGCCTTTTACTTCAATGGATCCACAAAAATTAGGATCCCCGTGCTAAAAGCTCCTCTTTTAGCTTCAATAGATCCAATAGATCCAAAATGTGAGACTATTTGGGTTTAAGTGAATTAGCATTAAAAAATTAGCCCCTCCAAGAGCTGCTTATTGGGGCTATTTTTGCGTAGATTCCACTGAAAAGTTACTTTTTTTCTCGTTCCCATGCATAGCTAATAATTGGGATATATATTTAGTCCTCAAATTAGTCTATAGATTCAAACCACTCAGGCTAAATTTTGGAGGGCTAATTGAAGAGCTATAAACTTTAGTCCTCAATTAGCCCAACTTTAATTCTCAATTAGCCCAAGGGCTAAAGATCGAAACAGGACACTGGTAAACTATAAAAACTACGAAAGCAGCGCAGGAGGGTTTTATTTCAGGCGACTCTCTGTAGGAGCTAGACAGAGTCCATCCGGACGTGAATCAGCTTGTTCTTCTGTTGGTAAGTAATCCTAGCTTACAATTGCGTTAGTTGATTGGATTTCCCCTTGTTCGAAGGTAGTCCTATGGGATCTGACCGAGTTCTGATGGTGCGCACAAACTACATCGAATCCGGAATATACTTGACACAGGGCACGTTTGCATCCCCTTCGTCATACACACGATCCACTCCATTACCTTCCCATCCTATCCTTCCCCCGCTGACGGGCATCGCTGGAATTCCACTCCCTCGGCAGCGCGGCTCTCGACGGAGCAGTTACGGAATTCGTCACACGGCAGCCGGCACGGCAGCCGGCACGAGGGTACAGCTAAGATTCACGCCCATGAAATCTCTGTTTGACAATGCTCTAGACTGTTAAAGTGTTAAGATTCTTAATACTTCTCCAACTTTCCTAATCAGTCCGTCCAGCAACTCCTGTTTGTTGTGCCGGAGTAGAGAGAGAGAGAGTTTTATTTAAAAGGAAAATAAAAGAAAAATATGTTCATCCAAGCATCGCATAGTAGGGGCGTCTATGCGTAGCTCTATGCGACGGGAGCTTAGAGTTGAGGCGCCCCCGTCTTCCTCTGGCTCCGGCGCTGCCTCCGACACCTCTGCTATCACCCATCGCCGCCGCCGCTAATCATCCGACCTGAGCTCCCCGCCTGGGACCTAGTCCACTAGATATCAAATCGCTGCCCCGGCTGGCGGCGCCCCTGCTTCCGACCACCGTCGCCCGCAATCCGCCATCACCGCCGGTCTTCCCTTCCGCCCTGCTCCCCCCTCTTCTAAGGCCGCCAGTGACCATCTGA
This sequence comes from Panicum virgatum, assembly GCF_016808335.1. Taxonomy (NCBI): domain Eukaryota; kingdom Viridiplantae; phylum Streptophyta; class Magnoliopsida; order Poales; family Poaceae; genus Panicum; species Panicum virgatum. The sequence continues at coordinate 42,103,255 of NC_053140.1, read as the reverse complement.
GCCTCAGCAGCCCCCTCCCCTAATCTGGCGGCCATCACCATCGTGAGGTCGGGGTGATCGCGAGGTCGAGAGGAGGAAGAAGAATATGAGGCGCGGGCCCACCTACAGCGACCGAGTCCCTCTTCTGCGATGTCCCAGCCTCCACTCGCATATGCGAGAAATAGATTTTCCTGCCATTTGCTCCCATTTAATAAGGATTATCCAAACAAAATCAGATTACCCATTGCGTTTGCAATGCCAATGTTATTTGAAAAGTTTGCACTGCATTTTTTTAACCAATCACCGCCTGAATCCATCCTTCTACGTTTTTTTATTAGATGATTGATTCTTCTTCAACGCATCAATTGAGCTGCAAGGCTTTTCGAGCGCAGTCAACTCTGATCGCGATGACGGCTGGGTCCATGCAAGACCTCAAAGCAGTGGCGGAGGACGACTAAAAATTTAGGTGTGGCGGCGTGGCAGTGGGGAGGCGGTCAGCCGGCTACTCGGCTAGGGTTCGGCTTTAGGTATGGCCCCTGCCTCAAAGATGACACTGCCCGTCTCCCTTTCAGTGATCGGTGGCGTTGGGTCACCCAAAGCCGCTTGGTTGGCATCGTCGTTGGTGCCCTTTTCAATATACTTGTATGCTCAGGTATCATCTTGACCGTACGGCACGACCGCGCAATGGCTGCCTCGGCGGCCAAGAAAGTGGTCCAACCACCACCCAACCTCTTCATCCGCCTTGAAGGCGTCGAAGGGCTTGACCTGAATGCCTCACCACCTGCTCCACCGGCTTTCCGTCTGGCCGTCGACGCGGCCTGGGTGCCGGCGCGCTACCGGTACTGCAGCGGAGGCGGCAACTCGATGCTGCGCGTCTCCTACCACTACCACGGTATGATCCTGGCATGGGGTCGCGTGCCTTGGTTCTGTGTTGAAGGCAGTCCGACTGAAGACGGCGGCGTCGATGATGTGGTCACGGTGGAGGCCAAAGCGGAGGGCGCTGTGCTGCGCGAGGAGGTGAGCTGCTTGGTGCAGGGCGAGCTGCAGGTCGTGGGGAAGGCTGAGTTTGACGTGGAGGGAAAGGTGGCGGGGTTGGGATATCTTCGCTGCGAGACTTTGCTGTTCAAAGGCAATGCTACCAATGAGTCCAGCCTCTGCCTAGTTCAATAGTGTATAATGTGGTAGATGCCAGATTATCTTATCTTTGTGCAAATTACTGTTATTATGTAATCAACTACCTTTCTATCTATTTTTCATGGATTCGAGACAACTTTATGGATCCATTTTACTTGGCATAGTAAAGTGATAAATTTTTTTCGCTTGTTTGAGCATGTTTTTTATTAAGAGGGAAAGTAAAGTGATAAATAACACATATGAAAATTGGGAACTGCTTTCATTAAGAGGCATAGTAAAGTGCTTTAATTATTTTACTGTATAATTTTTTGAACTGCTTTATTCTTCTTGTTAGTACAGTGGCAACTGCAGTTCTTTTACGTTTCTTTTATTTTTGCCGATCAACAAAATTTACCTCGAAGACGGAGGAACAATGGCTAATGTAAAACGGAAAATACCGTGTCCCCGCGGAACCGGATCACCTGACGTCGCCCTCGGTGACTGCTCCGAGCAGTCGATGCATATCTGCCGTTGCCTGCAATCGAAGAGCGCATGAGCCCAGGCGTTACGCCTCCTTCACACACTGCGCAGCCCCACTGGCGGAGCTCGATCGAAGAAATCGGAAGAATGAGGGGCCACCCTTTTGCTACAGTGATGAACAGTGTCAAAATCCCTGTTCATCTAGTGTGAAATTGAAAAAACTATGGGGGCCCTGGCCCCCTTTGGCCCTCACGAAGCTCTGCCTCTGCGCAGCCCCAACAACGCGGCCTGCTAAGACGTTCTTAGCAAGCAAATTGAGGAAGAAAAAGATAAGAATTCAGCAGTATGCACCAGCACAACAATGTTTATTCTGTTTGATTCTATAAATAAAAAGATGATCAGTTATATATAATTTTTTAGCAATGTATCAGGTGCAAACTAATATGCAATCATGCAAACTTCTAATCTGAGCCACAGGATAACACAAAACCTCTTTATAGAAGTATAACGGTGTGCTTAGCAATTCCTCGTCACCTCTCTTATCTTTATCTGTTCACGTCCATGGGCAACCGACCGATCAACTCAAGGACTAAAAAAATTAGACAGAGATTAGAGGAACACGGCAAGCTGCAGATCCCTATCGGGCAGAGGCAGCGAGCACAGGGTGAGTGGGCGTATAGATGGCCAACGGGCCAGCCCGGCACGATGTCAGGCCGGCACGGCCTATTAATGCTCGGGCCGTCACGGGCCACCGTATCTCACGGGCTGGGCCGTTGCGTGCTTCGTGTCTGGTCTTTGGCAAGGCACGGCACTACAAGCTGTTTTTCGGACCGTGCCGGCCCATGAAGCAAGGCAAATGCAACGAGCTGTACCAGCCTACAGTTCAACATCTTCAAAATACCTCAAACTTTTGGTGGGGTGGGAGGGATTCGTGGGCTAGGCCGGGGTGGTGCCCGGGGGGAGGGATGCAGTTTTATATGGTGGGAGGGGGGATTCGTGGGCTAGGCCGGGGGAGCCGTTGGGGCACGGGCCGCCAACGGGCCGATCGTTGGAAGCGGGCGTGCCCATGCCGGGCCACATGCCTGAGGTGCGGCCCAGGCACGGCCTACTCCCCCAGGTTGTGCCAGCCTGGCCCGTAGGTCAACGGGCCGGGCCGTGGTTGGGCGGAGTCAAAAAGTCGGGCCCCGAACAGGGCCAACGGGCTCAGACTGCATAGCCATATATAAGTGGGCGACGGCGTCCGTCCACGGACAGACGGCGTGGAGAACAGTGACACACAACTGGGCAGCGGCTCGATGTCGGCGACGGTGAGCGGAGGCGGCCTAGTGGACCTTGGCCCCGCACCCCGGGCTGGCTGGTGGCAGCACAGTCTGTGCGAAGGTAGATTCCATCTGCTTGACACGACGATGAAGAAGGCCAGATCAATATGATCCACCTCGGATTTGTCACCGAGGATCAAATTTCTCGTAGGAGAATAGAATTGAATTAGTGTATAATGGATTATTGTATTAGTCTGAGTCTTGGGGTTGAATATATAGGGGTACGTGACTTGAAAGGCAAGGAGCCTCTCTACAGATATGGTGGAATACGGATACAATCATAATTTGCCTAACATAGAGATATCCCTAATATACTCTAACAGCAACCATTATTCGGTTGTGCCTCCGATCAAGGCGCGGATAAATGATACTCTATTTTTCCTGTTTTTCATATCCTCTTTTTTTTCCCCAACAGGCCGAAGTTGTTGTGTGAAAGTCCTTTAAACAAAAACAAGGGAGTATAAAAAGTAGCCTCCGCATGCAAACTAACCAAAGACAAAGGAATACTGAACGTGAGCATTTCAATTTTCAAGACAACAGAATTCGGAAACAAGACTATACTGTGCTAGCACAAATCACCAATTTGGGAGGGAAAAAAACGTACACAGTTGTATGCAAGCAATATCCAAAATATAAAAGTATATAGTCACTCCGTTCCAAAATATAGATTGTGTTGATTTTTCTATATAGATAGTATTTACTATGTATCTACATACAACGTATATCTTGATACATAGCAAATGTTTTGTATCTAGAAAAACTAAACAACAACAGCATAGCCTTTTGTATCTAGAAAAACTAAAACAACATATAATTTAAAATGGAGGAAGTAGCTAGTCCTTGATCCAATTAGAAGACATGGTATCATCCTGCGGTCCTGCCTCAAACGACTGGCAATGGTAAGGAACAGGGGAGTGGAGGCAGAGCGGCAGTCTGTCAGGGAGGGACTCGAACATAGAACGAGCGTCATTCCACTTCAGCTAGCGCCTGGTTTGTAATGAGTGGCTGTTTTCAGTGATAATAAATAAAAAACGATGAAAAACATGAGTATTTGTTCATGTTCATGAAAAAAAGGAAAATGAGTATTCAAAATATCAAAATAATAAAAGATCTTCTCCAATAGAATGAAGGGATGAATGAAATGAAGCAGTACTCTGGTAAACAAGCTAAAGCTATCCGTGTGAACACACTATAGGGAGGATTACCTTTTTTCTCTCTCTCAAGGAATCTGAAGCTTGATTCATATGATACGCTTCCAACAGATATGGGCAATCTTTGGCCAGTTTTCCCCGATAGGTTGGCAGCTTTTCTTTAAGAGTTCACACTTATTTATTGAGGAACGAGAGTACTATATCCTGCTTGTGATGAGTGAATTGTCAACCGTGCGGTGTGATCGTGCGCTTGGTCTTTGGATTGCAGGTACACGGGCGTCGAGTGTCGACGGGGAGCTGCCGTGGAGGTGATGTGGCCGATGGACCGTGCGGTGGACGGCGGTGAAGGGCAGCCGGGACCGGAGCTCGGACCGGGCGGCAGCTGTGGCGTCCACTCCTGGATCAAGGGCGCAAGTGGCGACGGAAGGCGGGTTTCTTGGTTTGCGCCACAAAACCAAGGAGGCGGACGGCGGTTGAAGACGCCAAGTCGTGGAGGCACGGGCGTCGGTCTCGGGACTGACGGAGGCGACGGGCGTCGACGGCGTCTAGGGCCTCGCTGCGGGCGAGGAGGTGACGGGCATCGGGCGGCGTCTAGGGCCGTCAGAAGGCCGAGGCGGGAACGGCGTCTAGGGCCACGGCGCGGAGGCGGGAATCTTCCCGCGCGTGAGGTTTTGGCGGTTTTCTCAAAACCGGCCACCTACCCGGGTTATTGGACCCTCCAAAACCGCGGACTGGATCTTCATCAAGACGGCGGCATCGCGGAGAAGACTTCGTTCCGAAGAAAGAACCTCGGCCGTCGGATGGGATCGTGTACAGGGGGTGCTGCAGGCCAACCGGTCTGACCGGTCCCTGGCACCGGTCTGACCGGTCTAACCAACCGGTCTGACCGGTCCAGCGTACCGGTCTGACCGGTCCCGCGGGTATAAATACCCCTTCACTTGTGTTAGGTTAAAGAGCGGCTTTTGTAATCTGTTCGTGGACTCTTTGTTTCTCCAGGCCGCCGCCCCTGCGTCTCCCTCCCTCTGTTCTTCTCGTTTGAGTTGATTTTGTCCATGGATTGTTGAAACTTTGTAAGGGATTTGATTGGGAAAGGAGGCCCTATCCTCCTCGTGCCCTCTGGGCTTTTGATTTGATTCAATTCCCTGGTTTTGTGCCTTGTGCAACGGATTTTCGATTTTGTTTTTGGCACACTTGATTGAGAGGAGGCTACGAGTTCTTTGCTGTGATTCCCGTGCTCCCAACTCTGACCCAAACCCTCTGGAATCACTGGCGTGTTTGAATTCGAGTTCTTGAGTGTTTGAGAAAACCCCAATCCCTTTTGATCTCCCCCATAATTCTCACGATTCGTTGATCTTTAGGACGAGATCTTTTGGGGATATGTTCACGGGGTAGGGGCGAAGCAATTCCCCAAGTTTCATCGGTTTTCGTGGTCGTTTGCTCGGGATTCACCGTTTGAATCCAATTTCTCGAGGGTTTTCTGGGTGCTACCGGTCAGACAGGTAGGCACGACCGGTCAGACCGGTCCAGCGCACCGGTCAGACCGGTCCAGGCAGATCAGTTCTGCAGTTTTCCCACTTTGCTTCCGATTCGCTTCGTGTTTTCGCTCACTCGTTCGAGGCCTTTTGTGTTGGATTAGCTTTTCCATAGCTACTCCAAACTTTGGTCAGAACGCTTGAGGGATTGGGCGATTTTGGGATATAGGCCGACGGTTTGAATTTCGTAAGAAATTTTGATCGGCTCCCATTCACCCCCCCCTCTGGTCGCCGGCTTCGGTCCCACAATTGGTATCAGAGCTCGGTTGAGGTTTTCAGTACCTTAACCGGTTCGAAAACCACTCGGCGACCATGACGAGTCTTGGTAAGATCCCGGTGTTTTCCGGCGAGAACTATGCCTACTGGAAGGTTCGCATGAGAGCCTTCCTGCAGAGCATGGGAGCCGAGGTCTGGGAGATTACCAAGAACCAGCTTTACGAGGTGCTGGCTATTCGGACCACACCTCTTCAGGTGACCCAGCACGAGGCTAACGCCAAGGCCGTCAATGCCTTGTTCGCTGGCGTTTCTCGTGCGGAGTTCTCACGCGTCCAGGGTTTTCAGGAAGCCCACAAAATTTGGACGTGCCTTGAGAACTACCACGAGGGTACACCTCAGGTGAAGGCCAGACTGTTCGAGACTCACCGGCGTGAGTACGAGAACTTCACACAGGAGCCGGGTGAGAGCATTGACCTGATGTTCAGTCGTTTTCAGTCGATTGTGAACAAGGTCAATGCGAACAGATCTGCTGGTGCCCTTGAGTACACAGAGCACGAGAAGGCCCTCAAGTTGCTTTACGCACTTGATCGCTCTGTGTGGGATCTCAAGGTGAACACCATCATTGAGTCTGCTGGCTATGAGACTCTGATGGTGAACGAGCTTTTCAGCAAGCTCAAGGCCACGGAGGTGGATAACCAGACACGAGCCAAGCTCAATGGTGCCCCTCCTTCCAAGAGCGTCGCTCTTGTGACTGGCTCAGGTGGATCGAGCTCTAACGCTAACTCTGCTCTTGGCTTTTCTCTTGCCTCTTTGCCTTCTGTTTCAGATGAGCAGCTGGAGACGCTGGGCGACGACGACTTGTGCCTTCTGATCAGCAAGTTCCAGCGCGTCTACCACAACAGGCAGAGGAAGAAGAACCCCGGGTGCTACAACTGCGGCGATCTGAACCACTTCATCGCCGATTGCCCCAAGAAGTCCGGCGGTGGCCAGAACAACTCCTTCGACTACTACCGCCACCGCGACCGCGACGAGGGAGGCTCCAACAAGGAGCGTCGGCGCCACAAGCACCGCAGCCGTGACCGGGGAGGACGCTTCGACAAGGAGTCGCTCAAGAAGCGCTTCCAGTACAAGGCCAAGAAGCGGGAGAAGGCCTTCCTGGCGCAGCTCAGCGACCTCGACAAGAGCTCCGACACCGACCGCTCTTCTTCACCGACCTCCGACGACGACGACAAGAAGAAGAAGCGGGACAAGGAAGCCACCGGCTTCATCGGCCTTTGCTTGGCGGCCGGTCGGCGCAAGAGCTTCTGCACCATGGCGGGCGAAGCCAATGGTGCTCGTGCGTCTTCGGGTGGACACGCTACACCGATGCACTCCGGCTCTTCTCCTGGATCCGAGAGCGATTCAGAGGTAAACTCCACGATCGACCTGCTTGATACAGAGGTTAGGGAGTTGTACGCCGCTCTCGACAACCAGAAGAGGCTGCTTAAGGAAGCAGCTAGAGAGCGTAGAAAGCTTAGGGCTGAGCTGGCTTGTGCTAGGGAGAACTCTAGTGAGGATGAGTGCGCTGGCTGCATATCTCACATGAACGATCTTGTTGCTCTCCGTGCCAAGCATGATGAGAACGTCGCGAACTTAGATGTTGCTAAGATTTTGCTTGCTGACATTTCTCATGAGCTCGCTAAGGCCAAGCATGAACTAGAACTGGTTAAGGATGCTCCTATTGTTAGCGATGTGCTTGAATACGAGGAGTGTCCTATATTTAAGTCCGATCTAGCTTCGTTGCAGTCCAAGTTTGCTACTGTTGTGTGCGAGCTAGAGGAGATGAAGTCTAGGCCAGTTTTGCTTGGTGCTTGTAAGCTTTGTCCCACGCTTAGGTTGGAGCTAGAGGAGAAGAACGCTTTGATCAAGTCTTTTGGAAAGACTAAGGTCATAGAGTCTAGCCCACCTATTGACTGCTCTGTTTGCCCTGATTTAATTTCTGATTTGGATAATCTTGCGGTAGAAAAAGCCAACCTGGAGAACGAGAATACCTATCTTAGGGCAATTCTTAATTGGGTTTCTGCTAGTGAGCCGCAGTTGGGCATGATGATCAAGCAGTTCAAGCGTGGTGATGGGTTTGGGGTCGGTTACACATACACGAAGTCAGACTTTGACAGGTTGTACGGTAAGATTGGCAAGGCTGCTGGAAACACTGCTAGCACGAGCACGCAGCCTTCGCTTATTGACCCCGCGGATGGTGTGCTTAAAGAACCACCGAAAGCACCTCCGCAGAAGCAGGTTTGGGTTCCAAAGCCCAATGAGCTGAGGAACTCCCTCGACACGCTCCCTGCTGCCACAGCCCAGGTTGCCCAGAAGAAGAGGGCTGCTCCTCCCCGTCCGCAGGCTAGGCCTCCACCTCCCAAGCGTGAGGTGAGGTACCACTGCGAGTTCTGTGATAGGGAAGGTCACTTGGAGGAGTTTTGCTTCAGGAGGAAGCGGGCTGTGAGGAGAGAGCAGGAGAGACGGAACGCAGACATGTACTCTGCTCGGGTGCATGATCCTTCTCGGCGTGGTGGTAGGCGAGATGCTAGGACGCGCCGTGTAGGTGGAGGTCAGGGAGACGGTGGTGGTTACTGTGCTCCAGCGGGTGGTCTCTTTGTCGGCCGTGCTCCTGGTCGTTTTCAGTACGGCTATGGACCACCAGACCGAGGCTTTGGAGGAGGTTTTGCGGCTCCACGTTTTCCTGGCGGTGGTGATCGTCAGCCTCGCGGTAGGCAGGACAGGGGATACGCTTTGCCTGACTTTGCTTACCCTTCTGTAGAGCAGATGGCTCGTCACTGGTTTGCTTCTCACTTTGCTAACCCCAGTGTCGAGACGTTTGCTCCTCCTTTGTCTCGATGGTGATGCAGGTTGGAGGCCTGGAGAACAAGTGCTCCATGGATCTTGGTCTTATGCAGGTTTCATCAAGACTTGATGGTTCTCCAAGGCTGATGGATAGCCCGTGGTGGTTTGTGTATCATATGTACATTTGAGTTTGCTTTTTGAGTTCTTTGTACATTTTCTGCGTGACTTGTTGTAGATTCTACTTCTCTACTTGCTCTGCTTGCTAGGACTGTTCTTGTGCTATGGTGGACTAGCCACTCTGTATGCTAGTTTTTGTGGTTTCCATATTGTCATGACTCTTGCTAGCTCAGGGTGTGTGCTTTGTTCAGTTCCCCTCATGCTTGTGTAGCTTTTGCTCCTTAGTTCTGGTTGCTAGTTCAAGTATCTTCTTCATATAGTCTTGCTGCATTGGTTCTTACTATTGAGTGCCTTTAGACTTTTCTAGGAATATCTTCTGTCTTGATATGTTCTAGAGTGTCTTTTGGTATACTTTTGCATGTAGCTTGACTAACACCTAACCGTTTGCTTGAGTTTTGCTCTGGATCTTTGGTGTTTGCTATTTCCTTGTATTCTAGCTTCTCTTGTGCTAGGTATCACTTGTTGAGGGGGAGCTCTACCTCAGGTGCCGATGATGATCCGGAGTTACTGCGCCAGCTGCAGGCTCCGGCCCCTTCTGCTTTGACTACCTCAGCTCAGGAGGACGATCCAGTACCACTACTTCCACTCCGATCGTTCACCTCTACAAGAACCTGGTCGAGCAGAAGGTGGACCCGCTGAGGACGCAGGGGAGGTGACCTCGAGCTTGCTATGCTCTAGGTCCAGCGGGATCTTCATCAAGGTATGATAGCGTTCGGCTTGTACGTTTTCCTCTCAGGATGGACTGGTGGTTTTCTGATTGTTGCCTTTTCCATGGTACTCAGTTGGATTCATTGGTCTAGTCCTGTGTGTCTTTGAGCCGTTGTATTTGCTGAATTCTTCAGTTGCTTAGCTTTTGGGCTTTTCTGATGCCGATTTCGGTGGGTGTCGGTTGGATCGCAAGTTGACATCCGGCACTTGTCAATTTCTCGGTACATCTTTGGTGTCTTGGTCCTCTCGCAAGCAAGCTAGCGTAGCGCTTTCTTCCACAGAAGCCGAGTATGTTGCCGCTGCTAGCTGCTGCTCCCAGATACTTTGGATGAAATAAACCTTGCAGGATTATGGCTTGAGTTTCGGTAGGGTTCCCATCTTTATAGACAACATGTCAGCCATTAGCATTGCAAAGAACTCTGTCCTACACTCCAGAACCAAGCACATAGACATCCGATTCCATTTCCTGCGAGACAACCATGAGAGAGGACACATAGACCTGATCCATGTCCCTTCAGAGAGGCAAACCGCAGATATCCTCACGAAACCGCTAGAGCAGGACACCTTTGCTCGCTTGCGAGGAGAGCTTGGGGTTTGTTACCCCTTTTGATCGCTGACTTTTGTTTTGGTTAGCTTGGTAGGTCTTTGTTTTGCTTCTCTGTGTTTTTCTAGGTTTGGTAGTTGCATTGTGCATATTTATTATACATGTTTGCATTTTGCATTGTCTCACTTGCACTAGCATTCTTATATACATTGCTATGATCTTCTAGTGTATGCTAGTGTGAGTTGATAAACTTGATCATGTATAGCTTGCTCCACTGTGTATATGACATCATCTGAGTTAAGCTATTTTGATTTGAAAATCTGAAAACATGATCACCCTGTCTTGGCTACTAGCATGTTAGGGCGTGTTGATATGCTTTGCTATCTTATTCACGCTAGTGTGGCTTTTCGTTCAGCAATTCATACTTGAAATGATCTAAATCTGTTAAAATTGCTTGAACTGTTCTTGAAATGGATTGAAAAGATCCAGGTGGGATTGCTTGTCGCACTGATCGAGCTTTCGGGACGGCTCACTTTGCACTTGTGAGAACCCGGGCAAGGCTGTGCATGACTGAAACGAGTGCTTTAAGCTTCTGATTGTCTTTTGGCATAGGCTTGGCCTCGTTGCTAAGTAAAGCATGACAAGCTTTCAACCCCTGGCATTAAGAATTGATTGAGATAAATTTGATTGAAAAAGGAATGTTGGCAACTTGTTTTGGCTGGTTTGACTCACCTGTATGAGTTTGAGTAGCACTGCTTTCCATTTCCTACTTGTTAGTGCTAGATCATGGGTGATGCTTTTATTTCTCCTAAACTGAACTTGCCTAGCTCTAGACTGATTTGATATACCCTTTTGAGCTAGATGCAGGTCCTGTTTATGGATGCACATGTGCTTGAGACTAGATGTTGCTCATACCTTTGTATCCCTGAATGCTTTCACTTACACCTCCTGCATTGCATTCATCGCATAGCATCGGTTCAGGGGGAGTTTTTGCTTCAGGGGGAGCTTTAGGTCTTTTTAGGCTTGATGTGTGCATGTGCCAACAAGGGGGAGAATTTTTGAGAGAAGTGATCGAACAAAGGGGAGACTTGTTTGATTTTTTGAAAAACTTGTTGAGCACAGGGCTTTGAGAGTGCATCATTTTGGGAGAGTTGCACTTGTGAGAGGGAAAAACTTTGCTTGAGGAGTTTCTGCTTTGTTCTTGGCTCTTGGTTTTCCTCGTTTTCCCTCTGCTTCTTGCATGACTGCGTCGAACGTTACCTCTGTCTTTGAGGAGTCATGTTTTGGCTTTTGATCGATTGCGTCGAGCCGTTGCCCTTGTCTTAGGGGATCGATTTCTGCTTGAGTAAGTGACTGTTTCTGCTTTTCTGAGTTTTGTGTCACTTGCTTGAGTTCTTCACTTTCTTGTTTCTCTTTGGTTCACTTCTCTTGGTTCGTTTTGTGGTGTGTTGACAATGCACTCATCAAGGGGGAGATTGAGGAACGTGAGTACTCTATCCTGCTTGTGATGAGTGAATTGTCAACCGTGCGGTGTGATCGTGCGCTTGGTCTTTGGATTGCAGGTACACGGGCGTCGAGTGTCGACGGGGAACTGCCGTGGAGGTGCTGTGGCCGATGGACCGTGTGGTGGACGGCGGTGAAGGGCAACCGGGACCGGAGCTCGGACCGGGCGGCAGCTGTGGCGTCCACTCCTGGATCAAGGGCGCAAGCGGCGACGGAAGGCGGGTTTCTTGGTTTGCGCCACAAAACCAAGGAGGCGGACGGTGGTTGAAGACGCCAAGTCGTGGAGGCACGGGCGTCGGTCTCGGGACTGACGGAGGCGACGGGCATCGACGGCGTCTAGGGCCTCGCTGCGGGCGAGGAGGTGACGGGCGTCGGGCGGCGTCTAGGGCCGTCAGAAGGCCGAGGCGGGAACGGCGTCTAGGGCCACGGCGCGGAGGCAGGAATCTTCCCGCGCGTGAGGTTTTGGCGGTTTTTTCGTGTGCGTGTCAGGGTGTTGGCCTGTGGGTGACGGGTGCTGTTGAACGAAGAGATCTAGACGGCGGTGATTTCTGAGGAAAAAGAACATGAACAAATGAAAATATGAGCAACTAAACAAAATAGCATCTTAGACTCTGATTTTTTTTTGTTCTTTTTCTTTCAGCGCACGTGTTTATTACGTTGTTGAAGGATGACCTGTTGCAAGTTGAAGTTGCAGCACATCAGCGGATGAACAGCAGCCTGTTAGTCAGAAACTGCGGGGGATCCCCCCCCCCCCCCCCCCGTTCGAATGGATGCTTCTGTGAAGAGGAACTGAGGGAAACAACAAGACACTGAAGGAAGAGAAGAGACTGCGGAGCTTACACGGATGGATTAGTGAACGGCGAGTCGGCGACGGGAAAAGGGTTGCCGGAGCCGGTAACGACGACGAAAGCTTCCGGGAGTGGTGGATTGCGGCAAGGCCGCAAGGGTAGTTGTATCACTAGACAGCAAGGAGATTCTACAATCAGATCTGAGCCAGAGCGTGTACTAGTCCGACGACTTGTGACCTCCAAGTCACGGTCACAGCTGCATGCCGGAGCCGAGCGTCTAGCTCCGCTAGCGAGCCAGCAAGGTGGCTTGCAAGCACATCCAGCCGTCTGCAGACTGCAGAGGCAGGGGGCGTGTACGTCCTCGGCTGCAGGTGATACCGTGGGACGGCTCCAAGTAGTCCAAGAGCCGAGCTGCACAGTACGGAGCCAGCAGGCAGCAGTATCCTCAGCGCGTGGTTTTCTCACGAGTCAAGTTTTCTGCGCGAAATTATAATTTATCCTAATTTTCTTGGAGAGTTCAATTATTTACATATTTAATTAAAATTATAGAAAATATTATAAAAATTTATAACACCAAATAGATAGAGGCCCAACTCACAAGAAGCTAGCTCTCTGCGGCCCAATATCCAATGGGTCAAGACTCAAGAGGTTGGTTTAGCAGGCCCAGAATCACTGCGCATCCAACACGCGACGGGATGAAAGACGGAAGTCGTATGCCACATTAACAAAACAAGCTTTCCTGTAATTCTGTAGCGCAGCATTTAGCTAGAGTGGATGCGAAATTGATGCCCGGTGCTGTGTTGTTGTGGCCTGATGGGTTACCTTGCGATGTTACTAAACTTGTAGCTGCCGATTTACAGCGATGAATTTTCCATCTCAAAAAAAAACATGATTGACAACATCGTGGAAAATTCTAGTTTCATTTTTCTTAAGAATTCTTATATTGACAAAAATCCATGAGCTATGGTAGTTTACTAGTTTTTGCAGTTTTGTAAAGTGAATGTAGTGTGCTCCCTTGGCATGTGGCAGAGCAACCACCCTGGCCGTTCTATTTTCATCTCTTCTTTTACTGTCCAGTGTGTGGAATAATCAAACCGAGCCAAATATTTTCATATAGAATCAGCAGACCTAATAAAATTTGTGGATGACCACGGGCTGCTGCCTACTCCCTCCGTCCTAGAAAGTAGGAAAAAAAACATATGTATCCCTTATTAGTGCACTGTTTAGTTAATCAATTGCTTACTTTTCAGCGGCCGCACCAAAACCAAGGAGATTGACATATCTTTTCTTTTCTTTTTACTACTCTGGCCCACCGCAATTGATTTATTTACAAATTTGGCACCAAAATCAAGAAGATTAGCGTGCCTTTTAATCCAAAAGACTTTAAGATATCTTATATTTGGGTACAAATTTAAACCCTTCGATGCCTTACATTCCAGGACGGAGGGAATACATTTCATATTAGCTACGGTATAAAGCACAGAAGCAGGATTTCACATCTCCCAAAAGCAGCATCTCCAATATTCGAATTGTGCTCGTAAACATTTTTATTATAAATGAATATAACGTGCCCACTTTCCTCAAAAGAAAGAGTGGTCATGACCCTTTCATGATCGATGAGTTCCAGGCGGGACTACGTTTTTGTCCCATGGCGGAGCTACAGCTTATAGGTCGCGAGAGGATGCACGCTAGAGGGATCCAGGCTACATGCGCAAGGACCCGGGGGGGGGGGGGGGGGGGGGGGGGGGGGGGGATTGTGCATCAAACTTCGAAGGTACAATATTTTTTCTGCAGTAGAAGTGTACAACAAGTAAATAGAGTCAGTAAATACAGCGCCTCCAGAGCAAAATTTTCATAAGTTATTAAAGCATCTGCTCAATGATTTATAGAGGCATGTTGCACCTAGTATTTCTCATCAATATTCCGTTGTGAGAACTGAATACATTAAATATTCACCCAAATGTAAGAGGAACAATATGATGCCGGCTTTGTTCCACCCTTTCAATCTTGTGCTCCATAGAATTGAACGGACATCACCAAGTAGCACTGAATACAAATATTCGTCGAAATATAAGAGAAGAACCACGGTTCCACCCCTTTTGATTTTGTGCTCAATGCACCAACCAAGTAGCATCAAGGAAAGTCCAACCTCATTTGTCAAACATTTCCAAGCGCAAGCTTCAATTCCCTTCATTCTTTAGACTCTACGAGGATAGTTCGAATCAGTAGTGGTACAAGGGATGTTCTTATGCACCTATGCTAGCTACTTGCACAAAGTACAAACCAGTCTTTTGAAAGATCCGCCATTGACCAACTTTTTCAGCTTCTCCGCATCAGACTTCGCTCGGTCCAAAGCCTGCAGTGGCAAGCAGGTCAGGCAAGCATTGTGTACCTGAACTACAAATTGCATGGTTCTGAAGCAATCAGTATTTCAGTTAGGTTTTTCTATGAAGTTATTTCAAAGCTAATCCCTCTGTTCCACTATGTTTGTCCATGGCCTTGGGAGAAAAACATTTCCATTGCAATACTTCCACTCACTACCCCTAGTTAAATGATTTAAAAGAAGAATCGTGGTTGTTTGTATCATATTGTTCAGTACGGGTATGGATCGTAATTTCACATTTACTTTTACTTGGAACTATTGCTTTCTTGGTTAGTGCACATGGTGTGCTATTAACAAACATTGAAGGACGGAGGGACTAGCTTGGAAATAAGTTTTTCTTGAATAATGTTTCTATGTTTTTTTTCTTGTTTAAGTAGTAACCATCCCATGTTCCTAATGGATGGATACAGATATCTGAAAGAAAATATTAATAACCATAGAAACACTGCTCATGTAGAAACATTGTTCACAGTATTTTTTTCTTGTTTCAGTAGTAACCAACTCAATACTACTTAATTAAGATTAAACCAGCACCTGTTGCTAAAGCACTTCACGCTGAGAGGGTACTAAGAATTATGAATGAACTGTGCAAGATTACTGGAGAAGTGGAGAGATTGGATAAAGCATTTACTACATCTTTAGAATGGCTTGGTCCAATAAGAGGTTGTTTGAATCTACCTGGATCAGCGACTCAACCCTGCGCCTCATCCTGGTATGCATGAATCCTTCGGAACACTGATAAAGGAAATAGCAACTCAGAACTTGAACAATTATTAAATAACAGATTAGTGTAAACACAATATCAAGAGTTAATACGAGATAATAACTGTGAGCACAAAACTGCTACCACAACAAATAAAAAGAAAAAAGGAGGCATGTTTTGTTTATATAAGTGATAAGTATTGTTTGACACCTAATAATCTATGATTCTCTGCATCTCGGTATTAATGCTTTGTGGGGTTTGTAAGAACCAAGATTTCACTGCTTGACAAATGGGATGCTCAAAAATAAAGTAATGACTAGAGCAACCCTCCTTGACTATAAGTACATAGAAACAATTACTTTGAGCTAATGGCAGAGGAGATGCATAAAGTACTGAATGCTTACTGGCAAGCTGTATAGCAGAAATAGGGCTAACATATTACAGAAACAACATGAGTATCATATGTTTCAACATAGTGCTGTTCAACCATTGAGACTGCTAGGTACTGCTAAGGGAGCTATTCTTAATCGGTCCTCAGATAGCCTTATGCAATTACAGGCCAAGGCAAAAGAAGGTTGTATGGTCACTCAACCCTGCTAGTGACAAATAAGGAATAAAATAAAAAGAATCCTTTGGAGACTACAGGTATTAGCAGCTCTACTGGTCTGATGCAACCCCCCCCCCCCCACTGTAATAGTTTGTCCAGATGGTTTACGGAGGCCTGCATACTTCGTTGGAAATTTGCTATATTTTTAATGGCGAAATCTATCAGATATAGCTGTAATTGTGCTTTCCATGTATACTGTGATTCCTTTCCTTGTATACAAAGCCTATTGGCTATATATATGAAATGTCACCCCACCTCATTTGGTGTGTGCTGTTGCACAAATCTCTCTCTCTCTCTCTCTCTCTCTCTCTCTCTCTCTCTCTCTCTACAATCATTATCAAGAGACCGTGTGTGTTTCCATGGGTAAGTGAGGCATACAAAGAACAACAGCACATGTTACTTAAAATAAGCCACAATAGTGTCATTCAATGCAAACCAATCAGTTTCTGGTTCAACAACAACAACAACAACAACATAGCCTTTTTTACCAAGCAAGTTGGGGTAGGCTAGAGATGAAACCCGAAAGAAATAAGTTCAAGGTTCAGGCACATTGATAGCTAGTCTCCAAGCGCTCCTATCCAAAGCTATCTCTTTAGAAATATTCAAATCCTTAAGGTCTCTCTTAACCGACTCATCCCACGTCAGTTTAGGTCTACATCTACCCCTCTTTACATTATCGACCCGCTCAAGAACCCCATTACGCACCGGCGCCTCAGGAGACCTTCGTTGGACATGTCCAAACCATCTCAGCCGATGTTGGGTAAGTTTCTCCTCAATTGGTGCCCACCCCGACCCTATCCCGAATAACTTCGTTCCGGACTCTATCCCTCCTTGTGTGCCCACAAAACCACCGCAACATCCGCATCTTTGCTATACTCAGTTGCTGGACATGTCGCCTTTTTGTAGGCCAACATTCAGCACCGTATAACATCGCCGGACGAATTGCTGTCCTATAGAATTTGTCTTTTAGCTTTTGTGGCACCCTCTTGTCAATCAGTTTCTGGTTCCTGTCAGTCAAATCCAGCCATTCATATGATATGTGCAAATTCACCATGTCTAATAAATTCCCATATATTCCAGGGAGCCTGGTGTCAGTAACTTATAAAAAAAAATGATGCAGAAAATACCTTTACATGATAGCTTACATAAGCATGAAATGTTAGCAAATTCCAAACTGTTCTGTCTAGCTTTTTACCCTCAACATGCCGAGGGTAAACAACTGCACAAAGAAATTTTTGTGAGGCAAAATAGCTTCATGGAGGAACAAGGCATACTAGGAAAAGCTCAGATTACCAAAAGTAACAAAGCCAGCATTTGCATTCAGTGCCTCAGCAGGTACCCCTTTTAACTCAAGAGGAGGTGCCGGAGACCACATACAAGAAGGAACATTATTAAGTGCAGCAGTTCGTCTTGCCTCCACAAATTCCTAAATTTAAACAGCAAGAGGAGAAAAGAGTAAGCAAAATGGTCCCATCAGATTGTGTCATAACGGAATTACGGAAAGGCTTTTTGGGAGGATAACTATGCATGCCTTTTGGCAGGATAGTAAGTGCCTAAAAAAGGGCAAGTTTTATTTGAGCTTGAAAAACTCAATAAATAAAGGGTTGCTGCATATATACATTGCAGCATGAATTGTACCAGTTCTGAAAAAGGTTAATGCTAGTCTTTGGTGCAAACTGTAGTTGATATTATACAGATAAAACCAATAGCCATGAGGACAGGAGGCCAGGAAGCTGAGAAAGAGACAGAAGGAAGCATCCAAAATACCTGCAGGAATGATGTTGCTAAAACAATATCAATGGAGTCCTGAAATCTCATTGGGTACACAATAGTAACTTTATCTGCCTGAAAAGCCAACAGTTAATCCCATTTGGTGCAAACAATAAAATAGATGCAGCATTGAACAGATTGATCGTAACATCAAATACATAAGTAATACATTCATGTACAGAGAATAACCAGGACTAATAAAACTAATATAGCACCTAGGTGTTAGTTGCGTGACATGCACACTTATATGATATGGCTGCCCCTAAAGTAATACCTGGGGAGCGAGGAAAAAGGATTCATTAGGACGGTGAACAAGAGCAACAAGCTTGTCAACATTAGGAGCAACTGTCTTCGAGGCTAAATGTTTCAGCAGAACCTTCAGTGGTGCACCCAGTACAACCTCTCTAACAGATGCAATTTGTGTCAAGATAGCATTTCTTTGTTCTGGAATACAGTAAAAAAAAGATAGTTAGAAGAGATAAATACTGAGAATATGACTTAAATGCAAAAAGGATCACATGTTAGGAGATGACTATGGCTTTCGAAGGTTTATCATAAATGAATTATTGCCGCAGACAAGTATCCTCTGACCAAATGCCTACATTCAGAAGAAAACGTGCAAGGGCCTAAATGTAAATTTCTTTTAATGAAAAGAGAAATATGAGAAATAGTCATCATCAGCAAAAACCTATTATGATGGCCTGGGAAAACAAAACAACACTTCAGTAGTACAAAACGACTTTCATTCCCAGTAGACATAAAAATATCTTAGCTCACAACTTACCGGACAACAACAACAACAACAACAACATAGCCTTTTTTCCCAAGCAAGTTGGGATAGGCTAGAGATGAAACCCGAAAGAAATAAGTTCAAGATTCAGGCACATTGATAGCTAGTCTCCAAGCGCTCCTATCCAAAGCTATCTCTTTAGAGATGTTCCAATCCTTAAGGTCTCTCTTAACCGACTCATCCCACATCAGTTTAGGTCTACCTCTACCCCTCTTTACATTATCGACTAGCTCGAGGATCCCATTACGCACCGGCGCCTCAGGAGGCCTTCGTTGGACATGTCCAAACCATCTCAGCCGATGCTGAGTAAGTTTCTCCTCAATTGGTGCCACCCCGACCCTATCCCGAATAACTTCGTTCCGGACTCTATCCCTCCTTGTGTGCCCGCAAAACCACCGCAACATCCGCATCTCTGCTACACTCAGTTGCTGCACATGTCGTCTTTTTGTAGGCCAACATTCAGCACCATATAATATCGCCGGACGAATTGCTGTCCTATAGAATTTGCCTTTTAGCTTTTGTGGCACCCTCTTGTCACAAAGGATGCCAGAAGCTTGCCGCCATTTCAACCAGCCAGCTGAAATTCTATGCCTAACATCTTCATCAATGTCGCCATCCTTTTGTAACACCGATCCTAAATACCGAAACGTATCCTTCTGGACCACCACTTGCCCATCTAGACTAACGTCTCCCTCCTCATGCCTAGTCGCGCTGAAATCGCACATCATGTACTCGGTCTTGGTCCTACTAAGTCTGAACCCTTTCGACTCTAACGTGCGTCTCCACAGCTCTAACTTCCTATTAACCCCTGCCCTACTCTCGTCAACTAGCACCACATCATCAGCAAAGAGCATACACCAAGGGATCTCACCTTGTATATCCCTTGTGATCTCATCCATCACTAAAGCAAATAAATAAGGGCTCAAAGCTGACCCCTGGTGTAGGCCTATGTTAATAGGAAAGTCAGTGGTGTTGCCATCACATGTCCGGACAAACGTCGTCGCATCTTTGTACATATCCTTAATGAGGGTAATGTATTTGGTTGGGACTTTGTGCTTCTCCAAAGCCCACCACATGACATTTCTCGATACTTTGTCATATGCCTTCTCAAGGTCAATGAAGACCATATGCAAGTCCTTCTTCTGCTCCCTATATCTCTCCATCAATTGTCGTATTAAGAAAATCGCCTCCATGGTTGACCTTCCAGGCATGAACCCAAATTGGTTTTGGGTCACACTTGTCCCTCTTCTTAGGCGATGCTCGATGACCCTCTCCCAAAGCTTCATCGTATGGCTCATCAGCTTAATCCCACGGTAGTTAATACAACTTTGAACATCGCCCTTGTTTTTGAAGATAGGTACTAATATACTTCTCCTCCATTCTTCCGGCATCTTGTTTGACCGAAAAATGAGATTAAAAAGCTTAGTTAACCAAACTATTGCTCTATCTCCTAGGCATCTCCACACCTCAATGGGAATACCATCAGGACCCAACGCTTTACCTCTCTTCATCCTCTTCAAAGCCTCCCCGATCTCTACCTCCTGAATTCTCCTCACAAAACGTCTGTTGGTATCGTCAAAAGAGTCATCTAACTCAAGGGTAGGGCTCTCACTCTCCCCATTAAACAACTTGTCGAAGTACTCTCTCCATCTATCCATGATCTCATCATCCTTCACTAGCAGTCGATCTGTCCCATCCTTAATGCATTTGATTTGGTTGATGTCCCTTGTCTTCCGCTCGCGGATCCTAGCCATCCTATAAATGTCCTTTTCCCCTTCTTTCGTGCCTAGCCGCTGATACAGGTCATCATACGCCTTATCTTTTGCTACACTCACAGCTCGCTTTGCAACCCTCTTCGCTAATTTATAGCCCTCGATGTTGGCTGCACTCTTGTCAAGATGGAGACGCTTGAAACACTCCTTCTTCTCCTTAATAGCCCTTTGCACCTCGTCGTTCCACCACCAGGTGTCTTTCCCCTCCTGTTTGCCTCCCTTACTCACGCCAAACACCTCTGAGGCCACCGTCCGAACACATGTTGCCATCTTTAGCCACATGTCATCTGCGTCTTCTCCTTCTTCCCAAGGCCCCTCACCTAGCATCCTTTCCTTAAACGCTTGTGCCGCTTCCCCTCTAAGCTTCCACCACTTTGTTCTCGCAATCTTGGTATATTTGTCCCGGTGGACACGTACCCGAAGACGAAAGTCCGCCACCACAAGCTTGTGTTGAGGGACAACACACTCCCCGGGTATCACCTTACAATCTAAGCAATCACGTCTATCCTCCCTCCTAGTAAGGATAAAGTCGATCTGGCTCGAGTGTTGTCCACTACGAAACGTCACAAGATGGGATTCCCTCTTCGTAAACACGGTATTCGCTATCAACAAGTCGTAGGCTAACGCGAAGTTCAACACATCCTCCCCCTCTTGACTCCTACTACCATACCCAAAACCCCCATGCACTCGCTCGAACCCTACATTAGTCGCACCCACATGACCGTTGAGGTCTCCTCCTATGAAGAGTTTCTCGCTGGTAGGCACGGTACTAACCATTCTATCTAGATCTTCCCAGAACTGCATCTTGGTGCTCTCACTAAGGCCTACCTGAGGGGCATATGCACTGATCACATTCAAAACCGAATCTCCAACTACCAACCGGATTAGGATAATCCGGTCGCCTTGCCTTCTAACCTCTACGACTCCATCCTTAAGGCTCCTATCAATCAATATGCCTACACCATTCCTACCCGGAGTTGCTCCCGTGTACCAAAGCTTGAAGCCAGTATCCTCAACCTCCTTCGCCTTCTGGCCCTTCCATTTAGTCTCTTGAACGCATAGAATATTTACACGCCTCCTAATTGCTACATCAACTAGCTCTCGCAACTTACCCGTTAGGGACCCTACGTTCCAGCTACCTATACGAAACCTAGTTGGCTCGGCTAGCTTCCTTACCCTTCGCACCCATCGAGGGAAGTGCGAAGACCCTTGCTCATTTTTCACTACACCCGAGCGTAGATGTAGCGCGCCATTCAGGTGACGACCCGACCCTTGCTCACTTATCATCGTACCCAGGTCATGATACGACGCGCCCTTGGGGGGATGGCGACCCGGCCCTTGCCCATTTATCACCACACCCGGGTTCCGATGTAGCGCGTCGCTAAGAGGATTACGCCCCAACGAGTTTCTTGTAGGTTTCATATCCATTAGAGTGGCATTTTTTATGCTGGTTTGCCAAAACCTAACGCAACCCTCCTCCTTTACCCGGGTTTGGGACCGGCTATGTTGAGACGACTCAGGAGAGAGAGTCTTCCAGTCAGCATAGGCGGAGTTACAACTTACCGGACTAAAGGAATAAATTAAGAAGAACTGAACAAAGGAAAACGATATAATTGGAACAGAACTAGGCAGCAGATGCAAAGGTGCAAACAAGTTTGAGTTAAATGAGCATGTATAGATAAAATGCCAGAAAAATGAAGGATTTACTATTTCAGGAGTTTTTTTTGTCACTTTTTTCTTTTGTGGGGGCAGAAATTACTTTAATCTAGTCAAAGCACAACTAATCTAAGTCTCAGGCAACCAACTGCATCATACATGTGCATGATATCTGAAGCATCTACTCAGTCTCCAACTATCTGGCAACACTAAAATTAAATTTTGCCCATGAATGGCATCTAATAACACACGGAATCACCAGGAAATTTGATAGTGTAGTTCGACGAGGCAACTATAACCTTGGATATGTTATACTATATTGAAGTTTTACTACGAGTGAGATTTAAAGATACACGGAAGCATCAACCAATTTGATCATGCAGCACAACAAGACAATTATAACCTTGGAAAAGGAACTCTAGAACCTTCATCTGGCGGAAGCTTTGTCAAGTTTATCTTCATCGTGAGATCAAATCCATCCTTTGGAGGATCAAGAATTTGCACAACCAGCCCATATGCTGCCTTTATAGCTTCAATGGCACCAACTGGAAGCCCATCACACAGAATCGCTTCAGGAGATGGGAGCGGCAAAGCAACTGATAGCACCATTACCTTTGAATTCCTCATAGAAAACTGAATAAAAACCAATTACATCAGGACATGATATTAAGCATGAGGCAACTGATAACTGGTCCTAACGGCTAGTTCATACACGGCAGAGTCATGTCCACAATTTTCCAACACTGAAAATAAGAAAACTATTACAATTGGGTAAAATGCAGCTTCTGCTCCCAAGAGGAGCTGCTATACACACACAGTGAAATTAGATGAAAACCTCTTAAAACAGAACAATATCAACCTATCAATTTGAAACACTTAAAAATCCGCAAGTCCATATTTGTTACATTGGATTACACAGAAGAAAGCTTTACAGTCACGATTTCACCACTAAGACTCTAAGAGTTTGCGACTGCTTACTTGATCAGTATATATTCTGCTAACAATTTCAGCATATGAAAGAGCTAAGAAAGTAAAAAGGTGACAGTTATTCTTACATGAACAAAATAGGCAGTCCGACGATAATAAAGGGAAATGCTAATGGCATGCACAAACTGGCAGAATTTTCTCAGTCAACGAGCGACTCTTGTTCTATTCTGTGAAATTAACAATGTAAACTGCATCTACTTTTTGGCACTGGAATATCAAATGGATAGCCACCTTGAGATCAAATTTTCGATTTGTGACCCAACCCACCTAGCCAAAACTTAGCTAGCCCAAGAATTCGAAACTGATTTGGATGGACGCCAAAATTTGTCAACCCCATGCCACATTGGTGGCATACCATTCATTTGTTGCCCATAATTGGCCCAGCGGCCACTGTTTTTGGAGCAAATTATGACGCGACACAAGACAGAACTCACCTGGATATGATACCGCACGTCGTCGAACTCCACCGTGTGGCAGTCGATGTCCATGACCTTTTCGCCGCTGCACCGCACCGAGACCGAAATGAAATGAAATTGCTGCAAACAACCATACCGCCAGCAGCAGCACGCGGTTCTGTGGTCTCTACGCCGACAGCAGCGCGGCAGCGGACGACTTACCTGAGGACGCGGTCCTGCAGGATCTGGAGCAGGAACCTCGACGGAGACTGGAGCAATATCATCTTCCTCCTCCCCTCTTCTCCTTCCAACCAAAGCTTGCACCCCTCCGCCCCGCTCGATCCGATGGGATTCCCTCGCGAATCGAATCGACCCGAAGGTTCTACAAGCGTGCTGCGGCGGGCGACGGAGCTTCTAGAAGCTGCGGCGTGGCGCGAGGCCGTGAGATCTGCACCTCTTTTTTGGTGGAAACGGGACGCGATTTGGAAGGAGCAGGCCGCCGGCGAAATGGACAGAGAGTGGAGGATGGGAGATGTAAATGCGGGAGAGCTGAAGGGTGTATCTGCAACATTTTACTTACGACAATGTCAACCCTCCAATATAGATCCGACGGTTAAATAATCACCGGCAATTAAACGCTACTCCAAATTGCGAGTGAGAACCTTTGCAATGACCGAGCCCAACTGAAATCTAGCTTGCCCGGCGGCGACGCATCTCTCCGGCTCGCCCTGCTGCTCGAATGATCGGCGGCGCAGGCCGCGGCAGGCGGCGGGCGCGCCCGCCGGCGTCCCTGCCCACGAGCACCTCCGCCCGCCGCACCGAGCACTCCGTCTCCTGCTGGTTAGTGAACTGCACGGCCTCTTCTCTCGCGCTCTCTCGTGAAGCTCGATCTAAATTGCTTCCTTCTTAGGTTTCTCTCTCGTATTTTCGTTTTGTTCTTTAGTAACCGTAGTGGGAGTTATTTTTAAACTTTGCTATTGTTGATGCGCAAAATTCAGGTATTGTGACTGCAAGATATATGGCTTCAATGACACCCTGTTCAGTTTGGGGTCGAAGTATGCTAGGTATGGTTTCTGAAGCTTTTATTTAGTTCCTTGATTTTGGCTTGAGCAGAAAATTTAGGTGCTAATATTTTGTTGTGTACGTCCGTAGCATCTGGTGCAAGATATTCTGAATTGAAGTACTACGTAACCGATGTACCCTTCTTTTTTTCAGATGACATCCATGCATTGCTTTCGTTTCACTATTTTTTTTTGTTGCGGATTTCAATATACATTTAGAATTTTCTGCTCTTACATATACCCTAAACCCTGTTGCCAGATTGTTCACATTTGTATTCTCAATTTCTTAGCTTTTAACTTCGTCTAAAGCAATGCTATCTATATAGAAGACTGAAGTTAAACATGTCATTCTGGTAGATCTGGCGTTGTAATAGTTTGATAACCAATTCAGTGCCTGACTTATTTGTGTAACCAACTAACCATGAAATTTAGCATTTCTCTCTGTCGTCTAGGGTCCTTATTCCGTTTTTCTTCTCTGGAATTTTAAGCATATAGAACTGTATGTATTCTTTGTACTGATAAGTAGTGGTAGCACTACCATTCTATAATTCATATGGGATAGCCGTTCCATATTAAACATCATGTACTTTTTTCAGACCAGATCCTTGCACTGCTTTCCTTTCGCTGTTCTACATTGCAAAACTTTATGATCTCCTTTTGGTTCTTACCCCTTAGGTACAACCATAGATCTTTCTAGATGCGCTGTACACACATTTGTATTCAAAATTCAGTTGCATTTCAAGCAGTGGTGTCAAAACAAAGACTGAAGTGTAGTTTCTTTGCCACTCTCAGAATGTCAATCAAAGCACCGCTTTCAAAGTTGTACTGAGTTACCTTCCATTTTTTGCAGATTCATGAGAGGATGGTTTTCCATAGGCGTTTGTTTCTCTCTCATTGCTTTAGTCGGTATATCCTTGGTCAGTTGATGCCTGATAATTGTTCCCAATGTTCTCTACATTATATACAAAAGTTAAAAATGTTCATTTGTATCATGGAATCCCGTGATGTCACCGACTGTTGCTTCTCAAACAGTTAGAACAACTTGTGCAGTTGTACCTTATAATGCACAGTATGACGTGATTATTAACATAATTTACAATGCCTAATACAAGTCTATATATGCCTCCATTAGTTGTATTGGTTCATGATGGATGGACGTTCTGCTTCTCCAGACAGAGGCAATGCTGATATTTTACATGCACTTTCCTAAATATATGTTGGCTTCTTAATTTTGTTATAACTTATTATAATATATAAAATTGACATCTATGCTTATAATGATTAAGTTCTTATCGGGTAAAGCACGGGGATTTCCTTACGGCGGTTCAATATTTCCAAAGAATTTGTTTTCAAACTTTTAGTCCTTGCTTTCTCACGGATATGATTAGAGCTCTAATAGATTTATGATAGTATTAAGTATTTGTTAATTTAATTAAGTCTACCACTTGATACTCTTATAGTAACTGCATTTAATATTATCAACCTGTAGTTATGTATCTTAAATTTCTGTATTTCCTGGGTTTTCACTCATATCAATTCCCATGATTTCTTTATAAATATGCTGTGGGTTAGGAGGTAGTCCACATATCTTCTGTTGTAATGTCAACAGAGTTATATCTTTGATTATATTTTTCCCTCGAGTAAGCCTTACGTAGTGTGATCTGTTTGATTTCCTAGATGCTACTTTGGGAGTCAATTGGTGTGTTTTATCTCCGGAGTGGATGTCTTAGTGCCTGGTTAAAGAACCTACTGGTAAGTAGAATTTGGAACTTCTTTTTTTTAGCTTCTTACATCAACAACCCACCATGCAGTTGTACTTATTGCAGATTTCAGGGCACAGCATATCTATTATGGATACCACAATCATCATAATGTCAACAATCTTGTCTATTGCTTTTCATGAATTCGGACATGCCATTGCTGCTGCAAGGTCTTTATGTCTTGCCTTCTCGTTTCTTTTTTTTCTGTTAGATGTGTTGCGTCTTTTCGTTGTGCTCATTTGATACTCAGAGCATCTGTATTATGTTTTACTTTGCCTGTTAATGAATAATTTTCCTGCCACGTTCACATTCTTTTCTACATGTGCAACAGTGAGGGAGTAGAGATTGAGTATGTTGCCATATTTGTCGCTGTACTTTTTCCTGGAGCATTTGTTGCTCTGAACTATGACCTACTGCAGAATCGACCTCTCTTTTCCATGCTCCGGATTTATTGTGCAGGAATTTGGCATAATGTTATGGTAAGCCATGCTATTGTGCATTGGTTATTTCCAAAACATATGAGTAAAGCATCTTTTTTGGTTATGTCTCTTTTTATTTCCATAAGATATTGCCATCTACTCCCCTTGAATATATGTGGTACTTCTTGCTAAGTCATACAGAAGCTTTAATCAAACAAACATGCATAATTATTTGTTCACTTGCAACTATGGAGGGAACAAACAAGAAATAAGTATATAAGATTTAACTGGCCATTATCTGACTGAATATTAGGTTTAAACAATGTGAGTCGAGATATATTGAAAAAATGGAAACCATGCTCCTACACTAAACAAGTATGTCCTTATGTTCTCATAAGGTAGCACTTAGTAAGTGAAGGACCAATATCATCTAACAGTATGGAGTAGTTGATATTTTAGGGCTACATCGGTGGTATCTTGCTTACAGCCTACTCGAGTTTTGTTTGACTGGGACATCAGAAATTGATGTCGATATGCAGGAGATGAGATGGTTTTGCCTCCTTTTTTATTCCTTTGCTTGACTATAGGTTTGTAGCCTAAATCAGGGCCTCGATCTATACCAGCCAAATAGAAACAATTGCTGTTTTTAGAAAAATGACCTTAGAGAACTGTAAATACAAGATGTCAGGATCTGTAGGCTCTGTAACAACACTTGTGGTTTTAGATGTAGTTCAGGGGTGGAATATAATGGTATATGCATGTACTCGATTCATGTTGACGTTCTGCAAGTTTCTGTTATGATTTCATGTTTAATAGCTCTGTGCAGTATGTGTGCTGATGACATCATTACTCCCGGTGGTGTTGTATCCTCTTTATGTGAGTGGTGATGGCCTTATGGTAGGTGTGCTTCTTTACATTTAATAATTCTGATCTTGGCAACCTTTTAGAATCTAAAAGACTGTCAGAGCAGGTCTCAGGAATCCCACGAACATCACCTCTGTCAGAATACTTGTCTGCTCATGATGTTATCCTCTCTGTGGATGGTATGAAAATAACAAGAACTGATGAGTGGATCAAGATTCTGAACCAAGATACTACAGCAAAATCCAGCGGTCCTGAGTTCCTTGAAGGCTCTCAGAGATATGTTGCCACCAATTCTGGCAAGGGTTATTGTGTGCCTGATTCATGGATGGATGCAAGCAAAAATCTCTGGCAGATAAGTGACAAGCTGCCCTGTCCAGATGAACTGATAGCCTTTGAAAAAGCTATCTCTAATGACTCAGCCATTTTCACCGAGAAGATCGGCAGAGGTAGTGACCAGAAGGAAGTTGAGGGAAAATATTGCTTAATTGCAAAAGATGTAGTAAAGCTTAGAAAATGTGGAAACGGGTGGCAGAGGACTGAAGATAACGGAAGTAGTCGTGCATGTTTTGAGGTAAGAGCCCTGATTTGTTTTTATCCGTCCATTTATGTTGGGTGCGCTTTCCTGCAGCACTTATATCAATGATCCAATTATATGGACTTAAATGCCCCTGAATTATTCACTTAAGTACTGCCATTTATGCTTTGGTGCGCTGGCTGAGCTCATGGCTGCTAGCTGTATGTGTATGTATGCATATTTAAAGTGCAGGGATAGTATTGGCAAACAGCAAAAAATATGCATTCAAAAGATCATGACGCTAACAGTCCTGGACAGATCAATGGGAAAGGGTCGCCCAAGATAAGTGGACGGTGAGGGAGTACAATGCGACAATTGATTAAGAGTCTTTATGAATAATCTTTAGGAAGTCCGCCCTTCTTGTAAAAGTAGTTATCTGTTTGTATGATTTAATGTGCTTCATGCATGTCTATTTGATCAATGCTGACAGGATGAATACTGCTTGGTACCTGCTCTGACCCCAGGCTTTTCATGGATTGAGGTCTCTTATGCCAAGCCATACTCTTGGGGATGTTTACAGAGAGGAGGAAATTTATCATCATCATCACATGCTACAGATAATGACCTTGGACAGAATCCTTGTGAGGGATCTTTTGTTTATGTGGGTGATCTCTTATCAGCAGCGCGTTCTGTTAGGTTATCCCCCTACTGGCCTCGATGGCCACTCCTTTTCCTTGCAGATGTCCCATATATCTTGGGAAATGGTTTAAGTAGTTTGCTTCATGCGTCTGCGGCATTGGCTGTAGTCAATAGCTTACCGGTGAGTCTTTCCTTTACTAGGATGATGGATTCTTCAGTTCGTTATTACCGCTTGCAACATGTTTGCCCAACTTTGCATAGGAGATGACAATCTTAGCAGAATACAGTGTCAGTCATTACAGCATAGAAACTTGGCAATTCAGCAAGTAATTTTGCGGAGAAGCTACATGATATGATAGTTTAATTTTTTGAAAGTGTTGATTTTTTCCTTACTATTTTTGGGCTTAGTTATTATGTTTCTATTGGTTTATATTAACAAGTACATCTAGCCTCTAAATTTCAGTCTTTCATTCATGTGATTACTGAGTGTTTGCTTTGCCGTCTGCTTTTTTGGGTAAATTTGGTTTACCACTATCTTCTTATCGTTTGAACCCACTATGCTTCAGTGTTCAGAGTGTTTTTCTGGCATCTAACAGTATCTCAATGAACAGGTGTTTTATCTGGATGGGGAAGCGATTTTGGAGGCTAGCTTAAGCTACATATCTCGGTTTTCCCGGAGACAGCGACACAAAATTCTGAAAGTTTGCTGTCTTGTATGGACAGTTTTATCAGTTATTACATTCTCGAGGATTTTTTATTCCACTACACTATTTTATGTTTTTGTATAATTACCGTGGAATTATTGTACTGAACAAAGAGGAAAAATCCTTTCATGATACATGCCAATTGTATGGTGTATCCTGTATGAGTAATTACTGTTTACTATACACAATTGATAGAAGGTTGGTCTCTTATAAAACTATCAGACTAGTATAGTTGCTAAAATCAAATGCTTACATAAAGTTCATAGTCATTTTTTGGCAAAAACATTATGCGAGACTTCAGGTAATGCTTGCAGTTATTTTCCTTTTTTGCGTTTGGTGGAGTAAAATTCATTGTCAGTAGGAAAACTGCAAAAAAATCTAATTTTTTCAGAAAAGATGAAGGAGAATTTCCCAACTTAGTTCATGCAGAAATTCATCACTATTCCTCTCCAACAAACCACCGTCATTATTTCAAATTCAACCTACAATATATCTTAATTCGCACTTTCTTCTAGATGAATAAAGTACTGTTGGGGCTTCAAAACTAGAAATGAGAAACATCAAAAGAATGCACATATGATGTTCTGCCACCCGTATTATCTGCAACACAGGCACCAACTTTAATAGCAACAATATTGCTTTCCATTTTTTTTAATCGGATAGTCAAACTGTTCGGTGAGTGTCGCAGATAATATTTTTCACGGCAACGCAACCATGGCCAAGCATTTGTGTATTCAATCCTTAGATAAGTTCTTCCATAATGTACATTGTACAAATAGTTGAGAGATTCCAGGCTCTACTAATGCTACCAAGACACTGCCAGCCTTAATTATAGGCCTCGAACAAAAAGGAAACATCACGCGCGCGCACTAGAACTCACCACCCTACAGCTACTAGTCTGCTTCAACGGACCGGAGGACGTTCCTCGTTAAAATGTCGGAACCGTGTGTCGCTGGAGCTGGGGCCGGGCCGGGCCGGGCTTGCCGAATCTTAGCCTTCTCAGTTGATCAGAGACAAATACAAACCAAAAAGGAAGATGAAAAGGGGTACAAGCAAAACGGTAGGAGCAAATATCAATCAAGCCTTGGCTTAGTGTTTATGCTTCTAGGTGTGAATGCCGGTGCCATTTGGGTAGTACCCATTTACCAAGCTGGTTAATGGACTCTTCACAGGTACAGTTGGGTACAGTTTCCGTATCTGGACTTTACCGTTATTCACATGTGTCTTTGGCAGATTGTTGCAGCTGCGTTGGAGCAAAGGTTCTAGTTGTCCAGATGCCGCTGCTATCAGACCTGTCAGCAGAGATGCATTGTTGATTCAGATGAAGCACTTTGCCATTCTCAGAAAGCAGAATTAATGTTATTAGTAGAAGAGTGGATATAAGAACAAAACTGATATCGTGGTCCTTTTTTTGTTTTTTCGAGTTGCATTACCTAAGAAAAGTGGAGACGGCTTTCCTGGTCTCGACTTAAATTCAGGATGGAATTGTGCGCCGATGAAGAACTTGTGAGAGGGCAGTTCAATGATCTGCATCCAGCAGAGCACCATCCGTTAGGTGATGGAGAAAGTTTTGTATTGAATTATTAGGAACTAACTGTAAGTCTACAGTATCCAAGAAAAATTTCAAGTCCACCTCCATGCGTCTTCCACTTTCATCCTTGCCCACGAATTGAAGTCCGGCCCTCTCAAAATCTGGGACCATATCAGGGTTCAGCTGAAATACAAAACACTTTTCGTCGTTATACAAAGAGCAGTGGCATATACGATTTAATATGGCTATCTGACAATTCAGTAAGACTACCTCGTATCTGTGGCGATGCCTTTCATCTACAGAGGTGGCATTCCCATACCTATGATACATTTGCAACAATTATATTTCGCTTCATCAAGTACACAATTATACATGAGACTGAAGAATATGAGGGCTACTGTTTTCTTACAGCCTTGCAGATTTGCAGCCATTGACATGGAAATATGTTCTCCTTGATCCAAGTCTCATTGTCGCGCCCATATGGGTTTTTGAGCCCTGTGAAAGTGTTGTCCGAAGTATACAGATGAAAATGAATGGTAATGGATAGTAATTACCAAGCAAGTATGGTAAGTTGACATAACCTACCTCTGGCATGAAAATGACGCAGGGTGATGTTGCAGCTGGGTCAAATTCTGTGCTATTAGCACCACATAATTTCATGACCGAACGGGCAAACTCAATCACTGCAATTTGCATTCCCAAGCAAATGCCGAGATAAGGAACATTGTTTTCACGTGCATATTTTGCAGCAAGAATTTTGCCCTGAACTCCCCTATCTCCAAAGCCTCCAGGGACGAGTATACCATCTGCCCCCTGTGGTGGAAATTCTGTCAAATGACCACACAGAAGTACTTGCAAGAAATGCATACATTTGGTGTAAAGTGTGCTTACCTTGAGCAGCTTCCATGCTTTTTTGTGGGCTTCAGGATTCTGCACGAAACAAACATCTTGAAAGCATCAGCAAAAGCACCATCGAGGAATAAAATTGATTTGGTGCCCACAATAAACTGACCTCTCTAGCTGAAGAATCTTCCAGATCACATGAAGGAACCCAGTCGACTATAAGCTTTCTTTCCATAGCAACTGATGCATGCAAAAGAGCCTGAAATAAGGTCAGGTTGGTAAATTAGCCAACAGAAAAAGAGCAATATTGTCAGGATTGAAGCTTTGCTTTTCCAGCAAGAGAAGAGTTTTGACTGGCAGAACTCCAGCGAACTATGAAGGATAGCGACAGTTTAAACAAAAACTCAAAACACACGTCATGTAAGAAAAAATGAAACTATCCAAGCAGGTTCCCTAGGTCTGCTCATATTCAGCTGAGATACTAATATATGATGTATACTGCAACACCAGCTTAGAATTTTGTTGTAAGGAGGGACACTGCCTTTATTTTCAGAAAGATAATGTAGTATTTGAAAAAAAATAACTTGTGAGTCATTTTGGTGTAGTGTTTTTTTCGTTGCTTCGCAATCAAACTTGGAGTTATATCTATCGATTGATCAACTTCAAATTCATGTGTAAGAATATTATTATCATCATTACAAGTACAAGTGTGCATCTGAATAAAAACGTTACCTTTAGAACAGACAGGTACGAATCTGATAGCCCAGTATATTTTCCAACCATGGCAATATTGACCTGAAAATTTGATTGTGCAATAGTGCTCGATTTAAATGGCCATTCGCTTAAAAGCATAAGAGGCAACACTCTACCCCTCACCCTGGGAACAATAAGAAGAATAATGACTAGTGAATCCTACCGGAGTCTTCAGTTTGTCAAATTTGGTGGCCCTTTCTGTCCACTCCGCCAACTTAGGTTCCCTAGGTACCTTTCCAGCACTGCATACATTAACCGGAATATAAAAAAAACAGTGGACACATCAGCATTGCTCCTTCAAACTGCGAGATGAGGAAAAATTGCAGTGATCTTTCAGAAATACATACTACTGAAGCTCTAAAACTTTCAGAATGGCTTCATGGGCCTTCTGGTCCTATAAAAAAATTCCATTGTAGATGGTTAGATAAGATATTGATTCCAAATTTATGGTAGGTATTCTGTCCGAAAAAAAAGGTGTCCTACCCTTAGCAACAAAGGGATGTGCCAAATGTTTGTCACGTCATGAAGGTTCACAATATTTGAGATCTGCAACATAGGTTGCATTTTTCAGAAAGAGCAAGGGTAAAATCTCAAAAGTGTACTTGAAATGGCAAGTAGTATCATTACCGGAACATGACAAAATTGTGAGAGCTTGACTTTCACATGCTCTTCCAATGGCTGCCAAAAATACGGAAATGAGCATCAGTGATGTATTTTCAGTATCAAACTGAAATAAACAGCAAAGAGCTTTGAAGGACTGAAAAAAATGGAAGAATGCTGACTACCTCAGTACTGCGACATGCTAGAACATCTGGTGCCAACCCAAGTCCTCTAAGCCCTCGAACACTATGTTGTGTAGGCTTTGTTTTCTACACAAATCAGGAAGAGAAACATCATTTGCAAGGAAGCAGATAACAGACTACCACAACTAAAATAACCAAACAAAAATAATATTTTTTAGTTTCTAATGAGTTAATACTATTATTGTTAGCACAGTAAGAAAGCATAGGTTTTATTAAATCTAAATTGTAAGCTGAAGTAAACTTCATCTTTTGGGACATTACTACATGACTATTTTGCTACATTGTACAATACTACAACCTGACATCAGTCCTAAGTCCCAACAACTATACGAGCATCCTAGTCTCCTGGACCTTTCGTAGTAGTAAAACTCACCTGTTCACCAACTACATTTAGGACAGGAACAAGACTGACATGAACCAAACAGAAGTTTCCAGGTCCTACAGTACAGAAACAGGAACAAGCATATCGATTGAGGCCAAAGGAAGCTGTACAAAGGACCAGGCCAGAAGTAAAATTGTCATGCTCAGGAAAGATATGTTGTTTTCTTACCAACACGATACGAAAATTGACCTAATGCTTCAATGAAAGGCATTGACTCAATATCCCCTGCATCAAGAATGCCACTGTCATTATGCGGCGAAAAGATTTTGTCCCCTGCACCGGCATACTTACACAACTATGGGAACAATTAAGCAAATATAAACTATACTAGGTGTTTGCTACTATGCAATAATAGAATCATTATGTTCACCTATAGTGCCGCCAAGTTCAATGACACAAACATCAGGTGGTCCTTCTTTGCCATCAACTGGATTCATTGCAACGCGTTCAATCCAATCTTGTATTTCATCTGTAATATGTGGCACAACCTGATAATGAAAATGAATACAGGTTTAGTAACCTCTGTCAAGTGTCAACAATGGTATTTTTCTCACTGAAAACTCCATCACATGCTGATCACGCACCTGGACGGTTTTTCCTAGGTAGTCACCTCTTCTTTCTTTGTTAATGACAGCCTGATTCGAGCATTACAAAGAAAACTGATGTTAAATTACAGATGATGAAACCAGCAGGTACAGTTGGCGTGAAGTCCAAGAAGAGTTGGACTATGTATAATCGACAGGCAATCACATGATAATGAAGTAAAAAGGCGTAATGTTTTTGGTCCTACTAACTTGCAATGGCAAAAGAACATATAGCTGCTAGTGGCGTTTGTTTCAACTGTAGTTTCAGACCTAGTTACCTAGTTTACTTTTGCATCCAATACAAAATTCAGGTGGTCAATAGAAGAAAGATTCTTTATTAACCAGTTGATAGAAACAGCCAACGGAGCATCAACTCCACAATTAATCCACCATGTGGCAGGCTGAATCTTATTCAGCTGCTTCCGACAACGGTGGCAGGCTAGAGGCCCGTCTGATTCTTCACATGCATAATTGTACTGTAGTGGATCTTACGACGAAATGTAAAGTGACTCAATAAAGATTTGTGGGTTCCATGTGCATTCAGTCAATCAAATGCTCAATGACTTACAGATATCCATTGAATGACGTGGGTTTGTTAACGTTAAATTTAAAAAGGAAAAAACGACTTTTTCCCCCCTCTCATTAAAAAAAATAGGGAAGTATAAAGGCAAACTTTTGACTTGATAGTGCAATCTTCCACACAAGTTTTAGTTGCACATGGATT
This sequence comes from Panicum virgatum, assembly GCF_016808335.1. Taxonomy (NCBI): domain Eukaryota; kingdom Viridiplantae; phylum Streptophyta; class Magnoliopsida; order Poales; family Poaceae; genus Panicum; species Panicum virgatum. The sequence goes on along the minus strand of NC_053140.1, from coordinate 42,068,278 downwards.
AGGGTTCATCTGTCCAATTACCTGATAGATTTTTCCTGTGGTTATATTGTTGTCACGGGTCAATTTGATATCCAGAAAACGTTCATAATTTCCAAGGTCCAGGTCCACCTTCAAGAAAAATAGAAGGAAGAAAGACCGGTCAGCTGAAAAGATAATATCGGCATGACCCTTTTCTTTTTCAGATATATGAAACCATGCGACAAGATAATGCATGAAAAAAAATTGTCCATTACAGGAGGGGTACTGGGGAGAATCTATGATCACACAAAATGGTACCAACAGTATTTTCCTGTTAAGAGAGGAACAGAAAGGATATGCTGGAGCATCTTGTAGTTAGTTACCTCTCCACCATCATCCAAAACAAAGACCTCGCCATGCTCAAATGGAGACATGGTTCCAGCATCAGTGTTGAGGTAGGGGTCTGCAGAGGGGTGGCCACAAATGAAAAACCATAAGAAACTACGAGCAGCAAATAATGTTCACCTAACAAAACTAAATGGCTTCTTAAACCCTTCACCAACTTCCCGTATAGATAGAAACCTTACAACTAAATTCTTGAACATAAGAGAACTAATGAATGCGCCAACAGATAAAGGTAGAATGAGTCGTTATGTCCATCAACGTAACCCAACAAAGGTACACAGCACCACGGTGGAAGACAAAGGCACAAATTCCCAATCATTTGTAAAATTTGTACTTGCACACCAATCAATTGGAGCAAAGTGAATAGCTTTCTTCAGAAAATGGTATGAAAATTTTGTCAAAAGAATTTTAATGCATGAGGTGACAAAATTGACCCAAACTACTGAGGATTCCTTCTCTCTGAAGGAACTAAGATTGTGACACCAAGTTCAGATATCCGCTCCTTCGAGAAAGGAACGAGTAACCAACAACCGAAAACAAAGCGTAAAACAGCTAATTACCAAAAGAAAATATGAAAACAGCCAAAAGTTTTGTGAGCATGCAGTTCTATATGTGTTCTAGGGAGAGGGAAAAGGTTTTGTGAACAATCACCAACAGCACTGTTAGCGTACATGTGTGGAAGTACAGAACAAGGCCTAGAAGGCAAAAGCAACATCAATGAGCTGGAGGTCCCAACTAACTTGATAACAGAAATCATCAAAGTAATAGAGGGAAGCAAATATTATCCAAGAAACGCAAAAACAGCAAAAACCACACAGCAGATTGGTGCACAAAAAATGCGTTTGAGGCAGTTTTGTTGATAGTTCACCCGAATTTGAGAGCCTATTTCATTTCATTTCAGCTTAATTAACACGGCCACGAACTAGCCACCGAGCGCATTCATTCGAGAGGCTGCCACGCGGCCATCGCACGCCCCAGACAGCTCCCCGGTTTCTGGAAATGCTGTTTCCTTTGCCCGAAACAGCACTTGATCCGCAGCCGAAACGACAAAATGGGAGGCGTTCGGGCCTGGGCCCTGGGCTCTGGGCTCAGCCCGAGGCCAACAACCCAGGCACCCAGCCAGCAAACGGCGCGGCGAGATCACGCAGACCCAGTTTAAAATCCAGCCTTTCCACCGAAAAATCCGCCCCCTTTTTTCGGATTATCAGCTGGGAGCGGTTGTTTTGGCGCGGAAACGCCAAAGCCAGAGAGACCCCCCAAAAAGAAAGAAATCGTCAGGAAGCGAGCTGGCGCCCGGCGGGGGGGGGGGGGGGGGGGGGGGGGGGTATGGAAGTTGGAATGGCTGCCGTACCGATCTTGATAGTGGTTACGCGGAGGCCGCAGGCCTTGAGCACGACGCCGATGCTGCTGGCCGTCACGCCCTTGCCGAGGCCGCTCACCACCCCTCCGGTCACCAGCACGTACTTCATGGCCGTTCTTGCCGCCGAGCTGACGGGTTTTTTGGCTCTGCTCCTGCGGACAACAGGGAGGAGCAAGCGAGCTAGTAGGCACTAGGCTATAGTGTGGTGCCAAGGGGCGGGGAGCTGGAGGCGGGCTCAGGCGCTCGGCAGAGTTGGAAGATTTTAGGCTGGAATGGGAGGGGACGAGGGGCCGTTAAATAGAGCCTCGGTGCCAGGAGGGAGCAGAGAGCTCAACTAAAAACTCAACCCAAAACCTCCAGGCTCGGACATGTTGTATAATAAACAATGAAGAAAGGAAATGATTTTGGTTGCTGCCGGACAGGTATTGGGCAAGCCCAGGTGGCCGGTGGGGGGGTATTACCGTGTCTGATTGTGGTCTGCAACACATTGGATTTCTGTTGCAAAACGCCGAGAAAGTGACGGCTCATGGTGGATAGTGTAACTGGAAGGGTCCAAGCAATAGCATTCGGGGTTCCTTTTTTAAAAACAGAAAACATGCTTGAGTCTTTTATATATTCGATCTTATAGTGATTATTTCGGAGAAAATATAGTTTGTTCTAAATTTCTGAGAAAAGTTAGACAAAACAATGTGCGCAAATTTGTACAGCATATATATCACTACTGTCAGGTTGAAGAGACATCGCACAATTGCAGGGGATTTTAATGTGTCAAATATTATTTATTCTTGGGAGAAACTAGATGAGTTTTATACTCTTTTCAGGTATGTTAACAAAATTATTTCAGTAATACTTGTAGTTTGTAAGGATTTTGGATAGCTCCTTTAATTTTGCTTTAAAAGAAAAGACCATTGTGTTTGTTATAGCCAGGAGGTCTGGATAAGGGGCGACGGTTGAGGTAGGACAAAAGCTGTGGTTTTCAGGTGTATATAGAGTGAAGGTTTGTTGGAGTTGGTTAAGAGGTGCAGCATGCTCAAGACACCAGCACTCCAGGCCCCAGCAAATGTCCAAAGTAAAAGACAAATTTGGAATACGTTGCTAGCTATGTATCCTAAGATTATTTATGTATCTCAAGGGCAACTTGTAATGCTTGGACTTCGGTCACAAGTTTGTCATCGAATGGATATGGTCACAAGTTTCATTTTTTTAGTGGTTTTCATATACCGTCCCATGTAATACTTTATTTTTCATAGAAGCTTATAGTGAAATTGCATCTTCAAGCCATTTAAAAAAGAATAAATAACATCCAAGCTTTTTTATAGATAAATTAGTATCTTTTGGTATCATCAGTGTTAGGTAAAGGGAGCGAGGCTTAGCTCGGTTGGTCAGCCCGCGTGGGTGCAAGGCTGGCAACTAGAATTCAAATCCCGCGGGTCGCATCTCTGGTGGAGTGTTCCTCGGGTGGCACGAGGCTAATCTACCCTCTGACCCCTATCAGTGTCAGGTAAAGTAATCTCACAAAATATTTAACTACACAATGATATTCTTGATTCAAAGTTTTTTTCATATTAATGTTGGGACTTGCAAAAGCCTTCTATTCTAGACCCAGCTTCATTAATATTTCAAGTGATTGTGCATATCATCAAAGTGGTATTCTAGAACATATATTTGGTTAGTTGGCCTAACAATGTGAATCCCATTTTTGTTAGATATGTTATCCATGATGTATTTGTTTATTACTCGTCAAAATTTGTTCCAATCGCTATGGAATCACATTCTTACGATAAAAATACTACATATATAAGCACAAAAGTGGTATTTTTGTTGCTGGACTAATTTTTACCACTATTCAACTTGTGTCTTTTCTAAGCCCTAATTCAAGCTTTTTCCAAAGAGAACCTGATTCCGGTGGGAGAAAAAGGAGTTGTTTCAAGCATCGTCGATCATTAACCATTATTTCCAGGTCCGCTGCTGCCTAACCCGAGACATGCATGCGGACTAGAAGTCGTGGTCGTCGTTGTCGAAAACAAGTCGACTCCAAACCTTGGTAAAGCCGCAAGAGCCAACGCCCGGTACTCCACCAAGCACATCGATTCCACTGAACGCCTATCGGCCATCACCTTGACAAGATAGGAGAGGAACAAGAGGTCCGCCATCGCCGGCCCGACGACCGACGACCGGAAGAAGAGTCTGCCGTCGCTAAATAGCTCAGTGACCCAGACAAACCACGCACCCACAGGGATGCACCAGATTCCCACCCTTCCGCCAAGAAAAAGGGGAAAAGAACTCACTCCGACATCAGCAGCTAGGTCGAAGAAGCTCCTGCTTCGACCGCCGGCGGAGCACCACACCGCACAAGCGTTGAAGCCGAAGCCCCCCGAGCCGTCGCCGGATCCGACGTCGATGAGACAAAAAGCCCTTATTGGACAAGCAGAGACGCACCTGAGCCCAAAATCCATCCCGGAACCAAGGCCACCGGCGACGAGGAAGCCCGGCATCTCTGCAGCCCCAGTCGACGCCGACGCCGACGGGCACCCTAGCTTCACCAGCCACAACGCCGGTAAGCAAAACCTAGGAGAAGCTAGAAAACTAACTACCCTATACAGTCCGCCCGTCGATTCCCCCGGGCCCCTCCCTCTCCGATGGACATCTATCCCTTTCCCCTTCCCCTTGCTACAGTAAGGAGCGGAGGCGACAGGCGATTCCCAGGCTCCCGGTTTTCGATTCGTTGCTTCCCCCTCCTCTCCGGCATCCTCGCCGGTGCCAGAGAGGGAGGGGAGGCTCAATCGGCCAGTGAGCGGTTCAGTCCCGTGTTTAGCTTGGCTAGGTACTAGGGTTAGGGTGGAGTGGCGCCCCGATGTGCGCCACTTCTTTTGCTGCTCTGGGTCGCCGGCGATGGTGATGCTCGCGGTGGTGCTGGCGGCTGCGTCGGCAACGCTTGCTTCTCCCCCGACAGCGAATCATGGAGAATAAGGTTTCTCCGCTGTTTCCTCCCCGACTCCGGCGTTGACAGCGTGAGTGCTTCTCTCTTGGTCTTTTGCGAAAGGGCAAGAGCTCCGGTCATCCTACTGGGTGAGTGGCTTGTTCCTGTTGCTGGGTTCGGCGGCAGTGAACTCCTGGTCCGGTCGCCGGCCCTCCGGCTGGCAGGCGAATCTTTTCTTCCTCTTCCTTTCTGGCAAGGTGACGGCTGATTCTCGTTCATCGAAGTCGATTCTCTTGGAGTTCCTGGCGATGGCGCATGCGGCAGTTCCAATGTTTGGAGTCCCTTGCCGGGAGGGGAGGTGGACTTGGCTCGCTGCGGTGGCGGCGGCGGCGATCTGGTGGACTTGGCTCGCTACGGTGGTGGCGGCGGCGATCTGGTGCCCGGAGAAGAAGATGGACTTAGTTGTAATTTTCTTTTTCTTCGAGGACCAGTTTGCAATTGGGAGGATGTACTGTGCTCTTGATTATGTTTAATATATCTTCCCTTTTTCGCAAAAAAAAAAGTCTCAGCCTGACGGGGCTTCAATAATTTCGCAACTCGTATCCCTTTCTGCCAGCGCTTTATTTACAGCTCCAGATTTTGCTTCAGCGCTACTTTTCCTGTTCGCACATCTTTTCCGATCCGACTTCACATTACGGGTCATCAGGAAAGGACGTTAACAATGAAGCCCCGTCATTCAAAATAACAAATCAGATAGTCAGAGCCTAGCCTGTCTAGTTTTACATTGATCTTAGTACAAACTGATCAACGTGTCACTAACCGGCAATGAAATGACAAGTTACAGTGGGTTATATGAGATATTTCGCCGCTACATTTGACTAAGAATGCAGCAATTTAATATTCTAATTCATCAAAAATTCTTGAGAGTTTTTCTAGTGTTGCGAGAAAAAAACAATGTTAAAAGAAATGGGAGAACAAGTGTAACAGTGGCGAGATAGATAAAATGAATTTGCAATCACGTCAAATTCCAAAAGAAAACACATAAAAATATCACATTTTAGATAGAAGATTAGACACCAATGATTGCTAGCTAGCTTTGTGCCTTTTGATACACAGTTAAGTAATGATAAGCTACCAGGTACCGTTTATTTGTGTAGCACGCAGCAGGGGCGAAGCTAACATAAAAATTAAGGTAGTGCACCCATTAGGTAACAAACAAAATTTTTCTTGTGATATACGGTAAATATTTGTAAATTTAGTGGTAAAAGTTAGTATTACCCTGGTGCCTGTGCACCAGGCTAGCATGCCGTGGCTTCGCCCCTGGCACGCAGCACAACACATCAAAGATAAATTAAGGGGAATCCGTAAATATCTTTCTTCTTTTTATCTTCCCTTTTTGCAGATCCGCATCTAACTGATAATTACTACGAGAGTACACTACAAGAGATTTGACTATCCTTGATGATCCATTATCGTCACTGAAAATATGGGTTTTCGTCATAGAAGTGCAATAGTGACATTTTTAGTGCGTCATGAGGATCGTCACAGAACGACCGTCACAAAATGTCATTTATGACGTTCTTATGAAAATCATCATAGAATGAAACACATTTGTGACGATTTGCTTATTGTCATAAAAGTACATTTGGTGACGATTTCCTCATCATCATAAAATGCCTCTAATGACGATTATTGTCACTAAATTTGTACCTTCTATGACAATTGTTTTTTTATCATATAATGCTTTAGCAGAACGTCACAAACCATGAACCAGCATGACTAGTCTATGACGAACAGACAGAAATTATTATGATAACACAAACATGTATTAGACAATCCTTGTAAAATTGCTCAATTGAAGCATTCAAAATTACATGGTATTTATACATCATGTGCCATTACAACCATTTCATAACATGTCGCTTTGTCACATGTTTTGGACCATCCAAGTGACACAAAACTAAAGTAAATGGACGCCTATGTTCACCAAATAAACTTGCTCGATAAAGTACTGTACCAAAAAAAAGGACACTACAACATCATCTGCAGAGTTTGGCTCTTCACCTTCTATGCCATCCACTTTCATTGCTCCATAGTCTTCAACCGTAATGCTTGAGCAGGATGACACTACAGGAAACAAAAATGATAAGAAGGCATAACTAGAACCATGTAAAACTAGCATTCTAACTTTATCGTTGACATGACAAGCAGGGTTGTATTAGCATTCTAACTTTATACTTGTGGACAAAGAATTATCAATCAAGTTGCAAGAACATTCTAGTGCCAAAAGGCCAAACTGTCACTCAAGCTTTATGCTAGAAGTAGATCACAGACTAAAAAGGCTACTGGTAAGCTAATGATCATGTTATCAGACCAATTGCTTTTAAGTTCTTCTGAAGTGTATCTCAAACACTACCAGAGGGAAAAGAAAGCTCTATATTGATCCAGCAGTGGTCATGCATTGCAAAAGTTAAAAATTAGGCCAACAAAGGTAAACAGTATCACTATAAAGAAACAATTTTGAAGGTGATCTTACAAAGATTGCGGCCAGTGGTTATGCATTGCAAAAGGTATGGCTTGATCCGCTCTCTTAGTTCCTGTGAAATGCAGTTCAAAACCAACCAAAAAACACATTAAATTATATCAATGTAGTAACATCAGGGCATGCAGTAAATAGACCAACAATAATAAACAAGGAACTGAAGTCCTAGGTTGTTGAGCTTGTCCCTTGAAACCTTTCTGTATACCCTGTTTTTATCCATCATCATTTTTTAGAGTTAAGGGTACAGAAAAGGCAAGTAAGCAGACAATAGGGTAATGCATTCTCCTTAAAACATGCTTGTTCCCTCTTTCCACTTACTGATTGATCTTTCAATCTCCAGTGAAACCCCAAGAAAATACATAATTTGGGCGATTGGGCAGGCATGGTTTTTATGGATGAAAAAGGGGATTACCTTATGGAAATGGCTGGATAGGAATTTCGTCGAACACCACACCTTCAAAGAAAGGAATACCCCTCCACTTTCAGATGGGTAATCAAATCAGTTCAGATATGAAACAACTGTTGAAACTATGCACTGAGCGAAAACCGATTAAACCTGCAGACATTAGAAAACAATTGGTGCATGAAATTCTTAGATCCATTCTCAATGGGAGGGAGGGGAGGGGGGCAGACCACAGTGATTCTCAGGTTGCTCTGGCTACTGCTGGACGGAGGAACATGATGACGTGCGGTGCCGCGGCAGCGCTGGCACCGCGAAGCGCGATGGCGTGCGAGCTACCATCTCCGTGGTCGGGAAGGTGCCGAGCCAGATGCATGCCTGCGTCGCCTGCGGGCACGCCTGCGGGAGGCGGCGGCCCGGTGATGTCGGCGTCGAGGAAGCGGCGCCCGAGAGAGCCAGCAGCAGCAGCCGGTGCCGCCTCAAGGAACGACGCGGAGGGGAGGGGAAATTTGGTGTGATTTGGGGAAGCTAGGGTTTGGGTTGGGGGGTGTATATCGTGAGTGGGCTGGCGGGGAAGGGAAATTTGGACTGGATTGGCGCGTTCTGTTGGTGCGAGAGTAAGTTGGGCTGAAATTTTTTGTCTGCTACAGGATTTTTGTCTGCTACATATGGATATGTCATATGTATTATAATCATTCGACCATTATACAAGTCAAATTACAAAAAGTTTATGTTTAAAGAAGAAAATTAAGAAATATATGATATTTGCACATATTGCATCGGTATGGAATATCCAAGCCAATATCTTTGGGAACTTCCATTGCACGGCATTTTATATTATTATTTACATAATTGGTAGGTAGCCAAATAGTTAGTCATTTGGATATGCTCTGTTACATGCAAAACACTTACTATATACTAAAGGGACTATTGTTGCACAAGGACATTATAAAATGCAATCCGAGGTGTCATTTGAACTCGGCTTAGCAAACAAAACCCTATAATAAATGTATTTAGATTTACTTATACAAAAAAATTAGATTTTCTTGAAGATATTTTTGTATTAAATATAAATATTTATATATGTTATTTATCCTATTTCTATGGTTCAAATTTGTAATTCTTATAATATTGAGTAAGAATTACAATTTATATGGAAACGTCACTAATAATTTGATATTTGGTGACAAATTTATCATATCGTCATTGTCTGTTGCATCTTCTGTGACGAAAATATGTATTCGTCACAATGATAATCGTCTGGCTCAATTTTATGACGAAAATGCTTGAATCGTCATAGAATACTGACTATTCTATGACATTTTATATCTTTGTCATATCGGTTTTCGTCACTGATACTCACGTTTCTTGTAGTGGTAGATTCTTGGACTCTAAGTAAAGTGGTACTGGTGGTTATGGACTTATGGTTTAACGAAGGGATCGGAAAGTGAACTTTCAAACTTGGCGCCAAAGGCAAACGACCCGGCTTGCAAGTTGGCAGCACTGATTATTAACCTAACTATCACTGGATTTGAGTGAGATCTTGGCAGCAGTTGATACAGATTGCAGTTTAAGTTGAGGTAATGCGTTCATGAATGCTATACATTAAAGAATGTGCATCCTTATCTCATATTTTTCTTCTTCTGCTTTAATTTAGAGAGTACTCCTACAGAAAAAAGACACTAAAAAACGTACATAATCCACTTTGTACTTTTTTTTCACGTCCAGTCCGTCTAGGAATCAAAGGACAGGTGATGGCCGGCGTCCTATATATCCTCCTAACCTCAAGTCCATTCTCTCTTGGTAACCTTTGTCACAATATATATGCAGTGCAGGCCGTGTCAATAGGAATAGGATAGGATGGACCAGACCAGGCCAGACCTAGAGAGAGAGAGAGAGAGAGAGAGAGAGAGAGAGAGAGAGAGAGAGAGAGAGAGAGAGAGAGAGAGCAGGGGTGAGTGACCGGCGAACCCAATGCTGCGGACGCTGGACCAAACCCTGACCAGGCTCCGAGTCACCACCCCCCTCATTCAATTCAAATCCGTATCCGCCAGACTCGTACCAACTTGCCTGCGGAAATTATTGGCGCGCACATTTTCCTTCTGACGCCGAGTCCTTGCCAACACGGATCCACGCCATCGCCCGGATCGAGCTGCAAGAGATATGATTCGCGCGTGTACTCTCGCTGGGCACGTATAGGTTAGTATAGTTATTACTAAGTATAGGCACTAATTGACCAATCGTTTTTGCACACTAATTATGTAGCGAAAATGTTTCAATGGCCGTAGTACGGTGCATGTATAATAAGTGTAATATACTGCTCCATATTATGATAATAATGGAAACATCAGCACGACGGCCGGTCCAAAAGCTTCTTTTTTATATAGTTTATTTTTGTATATATTCGTGTGCGACTTTGCATGGACGAACGGTCTCCTTTTGAATTCAAACGATTCGAATTTTACACCCACGCATGGGCAAAAGGATCGGAATCGATAAAAAGGACGTGACGCAAGCATATATAAAGCACGCTGTAAAGTTGATTATTGGGGTTCGTTGATACAATATCACTCGAGACGACGAATATTCTTCCTTCCTATGAAAGAAAAGGATATCTGAGAGAGGCTGCTTATTAGCGGACTAACCGTGTAGTGGTGGTGGCCTGGTTCCTATACCGGTGGTCTAAAAGAAGAATTTAACAGACGACGACCGGCTTTTTCACCGAGTCGTGATGGACGACGACCCCAGCGATTGACCCGCGCGGTGCAGCTAGCGAGCTAGCCCTCTCGACGGGCGCATTTGCGAAACGTTTACTGTTGGGTCTTCAACGCGTACGATTCCAAAGGGGGAAAAGCCGGTCTAAACGGTGCAAAGAAAAGGCCGTGACAGAAAGAAAAGCGCGCGTATTCGCCGCGGGTTAATGGACGACGGACCGAGGATGTAATAAGAAAGGAAAAAAAAGGTATGCGCGTGCCGGACAATCCGATATGCCAGTGGACGTGGTGGTTGTACTATATATATATATATATATGCCGGATGAGCAATCCAATCCGTTGGTCGACGACGCACTTTCTAGCTCGAAGAACAAAACCTGACGTTGCTCCCGACGACGCCCCTCGCGCACGCGGCGACATCTGGGACGTCCGCGCCGCGCTCCCACGTTCGCATCGCTGTCCGTCGAGCGCGTCGTCGCTTATCCCCTTTTGCCATGGGGGCGTGGATATATTCGTTTCCGTCCGCGGGAAGTCTTGCCGCACCAATGCAAGCTCGTCATCGATCGCTCACCGGCCGGCCGGCCGGCCGCGCGTTCAGACCGGGGGGTATCATCTCTCGGACACTACAAGGCGGAGCGAGACGTGGTGTGTGTGGTGTCGCGGTCGAGGCGGCGGAGAATATCCTACGCGGGCGGGCTCGTCGGGAGCGTCCAGGCCGACTCCAACTCCAAGCAAGAGCAGCTATAGCTTTGTACGTTTGTGCCGGCCGCACGCGCAGCCGTCGCCACGTAAACGTCGAGGGGCCGACCACCATTCATTCTTCCCGCCGCCGGTGAACGGACGGGCGGGCGGACGGGCGTGCGCGCGGTCCATGGCCAGCGCAGCGTCGTTTTAATTAGCTAGCGCGCGTGATTGAGGAATAAATGAGGTTTAGTACGTTTAGCTAGTACGTTTTAATTAGCTAGCGTCGTTTCACTATGCAGTAGTACTACTTAGCTTGTGTTGTTGGAATGAGTTGACACGTCGTCAGGGGACCGGCCGGACGTCTTATTTCCCCGTTGATCGATCGAGTGCATGCATGCATGCAAGACCATGCGTTGCGCCCCAATTATTCTGCACGTGAAGCCTGTCTCGCGGATCTAGTACGGCCTCTGTACATGCATTGTGGTCGTAATAATAGTACGTAACCTGGTGATACCAATTCTTGTGGACTTGTGGTGGTAATTACTAGTAAACTGCTTGCTCTCAATTAATTAATCTCTTCTACAGAAAATAAGTCCATCAGATACTTGGATTCCCTTGCTTCCCCATCTCCGTGAGAAAAAAATAACAAAAAAGAAAAGCCTCGGATCCCTTCATGCGCGCATAGCGGATTTTATCAGTCAATGATGATGGCGTCCTGCAGAGTGGACGGCAGTGTGCCTGCCTAGCTAAACGACACACACACACACACACACACACACACACACACACACACACACACACACACACACTGATGAAAAGGAAATTAGCCTACCAAATCATGATCTAACTAAAAGCTTACCATTTGGCCATTGACAAGAATGTGGCGTGGTGATGACATGCATGGGACCGGGGCATGACTCAGAGCAACAAGATTATTTGTGGTGTGTAGATAAGATGGTAACGTTATGTTTGACCGTACCGTCTGATGACCAGAGCTGTACTGTGTGGAAAACTGGGAACCTGGTACCAGACTAAGGGTTGAATGAAACCTAGCCTAACCCGAGCGGACGGTTTTCTTAGCACGCGAAACGACTGTACAGTACTCTACGTGCCAATCGAAGAGGAAGAAAAGAACAAGTTTTTTTTAGCATAGAAGAATTTTGCAACGCAAGCAACAAAAGATCCAACGACGTGCATGCATATGGAAGAAGGCAGTCAGGAGTGTGTGCCCATGGTCCTGGACAGGATAAGAAAAAAAATGGACTGTGAAAGATGACGATGTGCACATGCTTCAGATAAGGAGTGCGTAGTGCGTACTCCGTCCAGCCATTTGGACTTGCGCAAACAGGGACCGGCCGGCCGGGAGGAGGAATCAATGGCCGCAAAGATCTACTCCCTCCGTCAAAAAAAATGTAAATTTCGCTTCCCGAGAATTCAAATAATTTTAAGTAACCGAATTTATACAAAATAGTATTAATATCAGTATTACAACATAAGTATCTTTAGATTAATCTTATAATATATTTTTATACTATATCTATTTGAAGACACAAATGTTAGTAATTTTTTGAATAAATTTAGTCAAAATTAAAATAATTTGACTTCTCAGAAAACGAGATTTATATTCTTTCTGAGATGGAGGGAGTAGCTCTAGCCCCTGAACGGCGCTGCGCAGGATGCAAATTGTAATGTGCGCGCCACATGCGCGGCCACATGGTGGAGTCAGTGCCTTGCTTCTTCCCGGCTCTGGATTATAGGATCCGTGCTCCAGTGACTATAGTGTCCCCACATGGAGGACTGGAGGTACTATATGTACTACTACTCACTTCATTCACGAGATAGTGTCGTTTTTCCATCGTTCATGTTTTGCTTTACATTGTGCTGTATCAAAAGATCCAATAACATATACTCCCCCTTCCAAAATATAGGTCGTTTTGATATCTTTAGATTCATATATTTTGCTATGTATCTAGACATATGTTATATCTAGGTGCTTAACAAATATTATGAATCTAGAAAAGTCAAAATGACCTACATTTTGGAATGGGTGGAGTATTTGATTGTTTAGATTCTAGTTATTAACTCTCGATTTTTCTCAAAGAACCTTTAAATGGGACAGCGTGGTTCCTTCAATTTCGCTATAGAGGGCTGTGTCGATCCAGTTTATGTGAAAAATTAGGGCCCTGTTTAGTTCCCAAAAAATTTTCTACAGTACCTGTCACATCGAATTTTTAGACACATGCATGGAACATTAAATGTAGTTGAAAAAAAATTACACGGTCTAACTGATTAGCACGAGACGAATTTTTTAAATCTAATTAGTCAATAATTGAACATTAATTATCAAATAACAACAAAAGTGTTATAGTGTCAAAATCTAAATATTTTCGCGAACTAAACAAGGCCTAGGTCTAACTGCACGGTCTTAAAAGAAAACCAAGATAAACCCTACATCAACTAGCCTGAACTAAACAGGGCCTAGGTCTAACTGCACGGTCTTAAAAGAAAACCAAGATAAACCCTACATCAACTAGCCTGGCAAGCCGGTCAATACCTCTTTCGTTATCGTAGAAAGTGGAGTAGAACAACAGAATTTTCCCTCTCAACAAACAAACAAACAACTATAGCTCCAACAAAGTGAACTTGACAATAACTACCAAGTAATGACTTGCAATACTTCCTCCTAACGAACCAACAACTATAAGTAAATTTTGTCAACTACCGGTCTACCAAGTCATTAATTGCAGCAATGCCCCTTTTTCTTTCTGTGAATCGCAGCACTATCCCTTTGCTCAGTTAAAATATTTATTCAATCTTGACCCATTTCTAGTCTTTGGCAACACCACCACCCGCGCCGGTCAAAAAATGAAAGATGCATGTATCGAGATGTATACGGTCAAACCTTTTGATTTTTCAGCAGGCTTTTTGAATTTGGCTATTTGGCACCCTTATTTTGGCCAAAATTTATCGATAGTTGCTTGTTTTTGTTATGAGTAGTATTTCAAACTACTTATGTGTGCATATTTTTTTCCCTCTATCCTTAAAGCTAATCACTGTATCAACATGGAAATAAAACCACACGTACGCCTCTTTGCCCCCAAATAATCATGTCAACAGAACCGGCATTAGTATCTTGACCACAGTGACGGATCTAGAAGCTGAAGATTGGGGGGGCTCGTCTTCCCTTTCTTCCTCCTCTTCCTTCCTTTTTTCTTCTTCTTCCTCCTCCTTTCTTCATCCTCCCTTTCAACTATGGCTGGAAATTGTAGGGGGGGGCTTGGGGGGGGTCTAGAAGCTGAAGATTGGGGGGGCTCGTCTTCCCTTTCTTCCTCCTCTTTTCTTTGTCCTCCCTTTCAACTATGGCTAGAAATTGTAGGGGGGCTTGGGGGGGACCCATGGACTTCATGGAGTTAGGGGGGCTGGAGCCTCAGCCCCCTGTGGATCCGCCGCTGCTTGACCATGATAACCCACACTTGAATACATGCATGGCGATACGGTCTCCGTAAAATCCATTCTGAAATCACTGGATCTTATACAAAATCTCGAACTTCGAGTAAGGGGGAGAGAGATGTTCTAGAAAATTTGCGAGTTTTAGTTTCAACTTTTCCGATACAAAACGCAATCTTAAAAGTTGGGTGCCCCGGGCCTACCTACCTCTATATAGGGGCGCTACGCTACCGGCGTACTAGCACGGTGCGGTAACATGGCCTGCTTGCCCTCACGCATGATGTTCCAGCGGAACCGAATAGCGCGGCGCAGGGGACAGAGCCAAATCTGGGATTTCGGGGTCAGCGGGTCCCGCCGGAGATCCTGCGAGCCAAAAGGGCGTCGCTTTCCAGGTGGTGGACCGTACGTCGCGCCACGTAAGGTAGCGGTAGATCAGCGGCTGCCTCGGGCCCCGCGGGCGGCCCTGCAGCCAGTAGGCGCGCGGTTGGTGGGCGGGTGCCGAGCCCACCACGTTGCCTATATTCATGCCGACAGCCGGGAGGCCCGGGAGCACATGGCCCGCCGGTGCCGCCGGCGACGGGGCCTGCCGCGGCCGTTGGTAGTTGCTACCCGGCTCGGGGCTCGGCGAGGCAGCTGGTAGTGTAAACTACCACTACCACACTAGCTACACGACGGGTGCTCTGAGTTTTTTTTTTTTTTGGGGGGGGGGGGGGGGGGTGAGAAATTGCTGAAGCATCTGGTTTGGACTTTAGAGGCGCACTGTGCACATGCTGCCGAATGTCGATACATGAGCACATGGCCACATGCAGCTAGCACGGGCTCAGCACTGTGCTCTGATCTTTCAAGCTGAAAACCTCCTAGGATGCAAATTTGACTAGCAACATCAATTTACATACATTTTCTTCAAAAAAAAAAGAATATAGTTTACATTGCAGTACGCAGTACCTTCATAAATGTAGTCGGAGTTTATTACTAACTAGGAGTTGTCACAGTGCAATTTGATCGTTGTTTTCTCTTTGTTATGTTAAACGCTGTCTGTTCATGTCCGAATATCTCTTCGTACAGCTTCGCAATATACTATAAAGTAAAATGGACTACAGTGGCTTCTTCTACGTGTGATCGAGTGACTAGCAAGGCACACTGTTGTGTTGGGCGGTCAGCGTGCCGTTTTTTCTTTTCTTTTTGAAAGGAACTGGCAAAACTCTTTGTCGAAACCGGGGTCGGTGTGCCGTTGTGTTTGGATCATATATTTCTAGTATCTAGATGGCACACCTCAAAAGAACACCCTAGCTCTGTACCAAAACGGGCATCATACGAGGCCCAAGAACGCTATATCACGAAACCGACAGACCAGACCACTACCACTCTGTTCGCTCGGCTGGAGTTGGAGCCGGTGGCTGGAGTAGTATGAGAGAAAAATACTATTGGCTGGCTGGTGGCTGGAAACTGGTGCTGGAGCGGTATGAGAGAAAATACTGTTGGACTGGAGGCTGCTGGAGATGCCGATTAGAGTGTACGTGTGCGGCGCGCCGGTGGACAGACAGACCACCGGAGCTCGTGGGTCCATCGACCACACGCGACACGCCCGTCGTCCGTTGCCGTCGCGCTCTCGTCCGGTCCGGGATCCGGGCGGTCCAACCAGGCGCGCCCGCATGTCGCCGGGCCGTAACGCGCCACCAGACCCGGAGCACGACGGGTCGAGACTCGAGACTCGCTGGTCACCGACCGCGGCCGCTCAGCATGGGGACATGCACACGCAGGCAACGCTATATACCTGTGGCTGTTGGATTGATCTCCTTCCTAATAGACCCAACGGTCTATTAGGCCCTTAATCCGCGCCCTGATCGGGGCGCTCAACCCTTAATGGTTGGTGGGCCCCCGCTGCACAGCGCCAAAATAAAAAGGGGTGAAGGGGCCGGGGCACCGGGAACGAGGTTCGTCGCGCCGCCAGTACCCTCACCTACATTTCCTAAACCCTAGCCGATGTAGAGGGGGCACTGGCGCAGCGGGAAGATTCACCGCCACCGCCATCGACGCTGATCCATCGGCGTCGCTGCCATCGTCCTCGACTCCAACGCTACGCTCACGACGCCTCTGCACCGCTCGTCGCTGCCCTAGAGCAGATCTCCATCAGCGAACCTGTGATGGCCGCCTCAAACTCTTCTGGTGGTGATGGTCTCTTCCTCTCTCTCTCAGTATACTCTAGTGTACTCTATGTTCTAGATCTAGGAATCCCTTTGCACTCATGAAATGGAAAGATCAAAAGAATCCTCACTCGATCTGTGCACTGTGTCGATCTAGAGTTTGCATTGGTATCAGTCGCCTACACTAGAGTGTAGATCGAGATGGGGACAGAAAGATTTCACCACGAATCGAAAGCAAATCAAGAGAAAAGGTCGATTTCGAATCAAATCGAACAGCAAACCCTAACCCTAGAGCAAAGGGTGGTGGGTACTCACCTGCACCGCCGCCACAGCCGGCCGCCTTCGTGCGGGACAGACCCATGCGGCCCGCTTCGTCGGGGCGCGGCACAGGACGCTCCGCCACTCGCTGCCGGGACACCGCGCGCGCGTCGTGCGGATGCGAAAGAGCACCACCGCCAGGCCGCTCGACGGCGGGGCGCTACCACACGGGTGAGCGCGCGCGCCGGCGAATGGGCCAGCGGCGGCGCCGCCGCTTTCTTTCCCGGACACTCATGGCCGTCGCCGCTGCGCAGTGGAGAGAGAAAGGGGAGGGGCAAAATGACCTAGGGTTTGGGGGACGCCGCGTCGACGTCGGGTTTTGATCCGGTGAAACGCGCAGGCGACCGTCCGATCAAGATCGGCGGCCGAGATAGCGCCTCGCCTTCTGGGCTGCCAGGCGGCCCATGCGGGCGGGGGAGGAGACGCCGCGGCGGGCCAATTCGGCGGCCCGGCCGTTGGCTGTCGGGCCTCGGGCCCAAGAGGAGGCGGCCGAGCAGGCCGCAGGCTGTTTTATGTTTATGGGCCGCCTGATGAAGTATTCCGTTTTACTGTTTTTTCTATTTTCCAGAAGCAATTTCAATAGTTTTTGAATAGTTTTGATTATAGTTTGATCTTTATTCAATTTTGCACCAACGTGTTTATTGTTTAGAGATAAAAGTTTATAGTTTTACTTCTGGAAATAGAAATTCCTACATGTTTCCGCTGCTAAAGTTTATATAGTTGCTTTTATACTCTAATTCGAACCAATGAGAAAATTAAAGTTTAAGAGCATGGTTAAAAGGTAATTTTTGAGGATTATGATATTGTTAATTTTCTGACCAACGTTGTTAATTACAATACTGTAATTTCATAGTTCTTGTGCATTTATTTCTATTTCTGCCCAACGGTGATATAGATTTAATTGCATAAACAGTTGTATGTTCTATTTTTGACCAACGTTGGAATTATTACATGCAATTGTTGTTATTATGTTCTCACTATTTTTTGAAATTTTCAGCGGGGATGAACTTGATGGGATTCATCATTCATATCCCAACTCTAAAAGGAGACAACTATGGCGAATGGATCAAGAAGGTTGATCTTGCTTTCGTCTGTGGAGAGGTGGATGAGATGATCACCACTCCAAAGCCCACTGAGCCACCGGCTCCAGTGAGAGGGGAATCTGATACTGATGCTGAGTGGCAGGAAAAGCAAAGGGACTATGCTCCTTTAAAGATGGCTTATGATCTCCAAAAGATAAAGTGGAATAATGCCAACTAGAAATGTGTGACAGTTATAAAGAACACAATTGATCCTAACATTCTGGGTTCAATTGGAGAGTGTGATTCAGCTGCAGAGTATCTTGAAAAGATAAAGAACCAGTTTACTTGTTCTTCAAAGACATATGCAACACAGATCATAGAGCAGTTGGTCACAAAGAGGTACTATGGTAATGCCGGTACTATAAGAGATCATATCATGGGGATGTGCGCCTTGAACTCCAAACTCAAACCAAGGAACTTGGATCTCAAGGAAGAGTTTATGGTACACCTGGTATTCGCCTCTCCGCCAAAAGAGTTTGCAACGTTCGCTGTAAACTATAACTCACAGCTAGAGAAGTGGAATATGGAAAAGGCAATTGCCATGTGTGCGCAAGAGGAAGATAGACTCAAGAAACAGAATGGTGGGTCTGTCAATTTTGTGCATAATAACAAGAAAAGGACTTTTCATGCTGCTTCTCCCTCTAAAGTCAAGGACAAAGCCCATATGCCACAGAAGCATCAGCAAAAGCGCCCTCTAGCTCAAGATGAGTGTTTTCACTGCTATGACAAGGGGCATCGTAAAGCAGATTGTCCCGCCTACTTAAAGATGATAATGGCAAAGAATGGTGAGAATGTAATTTCATTTGTTAATGAATCCCTGTATATACAGTTTTCTAAATCTACTTGGTGGATTGATTCTGGTGCAACTGTGCATGTTGCAAATTCTTTACAGGGATTCTGTTCGACAAGGACTACGCAAAGAAGCGAAAGACACATTAAAGTCGCGAACGGAGTACAAGCAGATGTGGAAGCTGTTGGCGATGTCTCCCTCGAGCTAGTTAATGGTTTCATGCTTGTATTAAAAGATGTTTTATTTGTTCCTTCACTTCAAAGAAACTTGGTAAGTGTATCACGCTTAGACACAGATGGTTTTGGTTGTCATTTTGTGAATGACAAATGTGAATGGTTTGATAATAATTGTATTGGTGATGTTGTCCTTTACAATGATCTTTATTTATTATCTATGCGTGATAAAGTGCATTATGTATGTAATATGAATGTGAATGAATCCTTGTCAGAGAAAGAAACAAAGAAAAGAAAGAGAACTCAAGATACTTCATCGAAATTATGGCACTGTCGTTTAGGCCATATTTCGAGGGGGAGAATTGAAAGATTAGTGAAAAGTGAAATTCTTCCACAGTTAGAGTTCTCTGATCTTGAACAATGCGTTGAATGCATTAAAGGAAAATTTGTAAAGCAAATCAAAAAGGGTGCCACACGAAGTGCAGGAACATTAGAAATAATCCACACTGATATATGTGGACCGTTTCCTGTGAAAAGTGTGGATGGATATGATTCGTTCATAACATTCACAGACGATTACTCCCGCTATGGTTATATTTATCTAATTTAAGAAAGATCTGAGGCATTGGATAAATTTAAAATATTCAAAGCTGAACTTGAAAATCAGCTTGACAAAATAATTAAAATAGTAAGATTAGACCGTGGAGGGGAGTACTACGGTCGACATATCTCTTATGGACAAGTTCCTGGACCTTTTGCGAGGTTTTTACAGGAAAATGGTATAGTTGCCCAATACTCTACACCGGGGGAGCCTTAGTAAAATGGAGTAGCTGAAAGGCGCAACCATACACTAATGGATATGGTGCGCAGTATGATGAGTTATTCCACATTGCCCTTGAGTCTGTGGATGGAGGCGTTAAAAACTGCCATCCATATTCTCAACAGAGTGCCAAGCAAATCGGTGCCCAAAACGTCGTATGAGCTATGGACAGGAAGAGAACCCTCACTGACTCACCTACGGGTCTGGGGGAGCCCAGCTGAGGCTAAAGTGTTTAATCCAAATATTGGAAAACTGGATCCCAAAACTGTAAGCTGCCATTTTATAGGCTATCCTGAAAAGTCGAAAGGTTTTCGTTTCTACTGCCCAGACATACATACAAAGTTTGTAGAAACGAGACATGCTGTCTTTCTAGAAAATGAAATGATCAGGGGGAGTATGGTACCTAGAGAAATTGACCTTGAGGAGAAGCGGGTGTATGTGCCTACTCCTATGATTCAAGAGCCATTTTTCTCACTACCTGTTGATGCTGCACCAAAAGTTCCTGAAATAGTGATGCCAGTACCTTCTTCGATTGTTGCTGCGCCAACTATTCCAGTTATTACGGTGTCAACACCTGTCGCAACTCTACCCATACCAACAGTGAGTGAAGGTTTGGAACCTGTCATCCAGGAACCGCCTGAACCCGTGGTTGGACATGAGGAGGAGGAGCTACAGCCCCCTATGGAAAATGTGCCAGAAGTTGAGGCACAAAATATGCCACAAGCAGTGGCCCTTAGAAGGTCACAAAGAGAAAGAAGGTCGGCTATTTCTAGCGACTATAAAGTTTATAATACAGAAGAAGTTTATATGGAGGGTGATCCCACTTCATATGAAGAAGTCATGAGAAGTGTTCAGTCATCTAAATGACTGGAAGCTATGAAGGATGAGATGAAGTCAATGAGTTCCAATGGTGTTTGGGACTTAGAGGAAATTCCTAAAGGAGCCAAAACAGTAGGCTGTAAATGGGTTTACAAAATAAAACATGACTCCAAAGGGAATGTAGAAAGGTTCAAAGCATGACTCGTGGCAAAAGGTTTTACGCAAAGAGAAGGGATAGATTATAACGAAACCTTTTCTCCGGTTTCGTGTAAAGATTCCTTCAGGATTATAATGGCATTGGTGACACATTATGATTTAGAATTATATCAGATGGATGTAAAGACGGCGTTTCTTAACAGGGATATGTATGAAAATATTTACATGGCTCAACCGAAAGGTTTTGTCGTGAAAGGAAAAGAACATATGGGATGTCGCTTAAAGAAATCCATTTACGGATTAAAGCAAGCCTCTAGGCAGTGGTATTTAAAGTTTGATGAAACCATAAAAAATTTGGATTTAAAGAAAATATGGAGGATAATTGCATTTATGCAAAGTTCAGAAGTGGAAATTTTATTTTACTGATCCTGTATGTGGATGACATTCTACTTGCTAGTAGCGATGTTGGTCTGCTACTGGAGACAAAGAAATTCTTGTCCTCAAACTTTGATATGAAAGATCTCGGTGAAGCTTCATTTGTTTTGGGAATTGAAATTCACCGAGATAGAACAAAAGGGGTATTAGGACTATCACAAAAAGCATACTTAGAAAAGGTTCTAAAGAAGTACAGTATGCATATGTGCAAGCCTTCAGCTGCTCCAATAGTCAAGGGCGATAGATTTGGTAAATTTCAATGTCCCAGGAACCAGTATGAGATCGATCAAATGAAAGCGGTTCCATATGCTTCAGCTGTTGGAAGCCTACAGTATGCTCAAGTTTGTACACGCCCTGACTTAGCATTTGTTACCGGGATACTTGGCAGATATCAAAGTAATCCAGGACATGCACACTGGATCATGGTAAAGAAAGCTTTACGTTATGTGCAAGGCACAAAAGGCCTCATGCTAACATACAGAAAATCCGATTCCCTAGAGATAGAAGGGTACTCAGATGCGGATTTTGCGGGGGACATCGATGACCGAAAGTCCACGTCCGGTTATGTGTTCACACTCGCAGGGGGAGCTATATCGTGGAAAAGCTCCAAACAAAGCGTCACTGCATCATCGACGATGTACGCTGAATTTGTCGCATGTTATGAGGCCTCGGGGCAGGTTGAATGGTTAAAGAAATTTATACCCGGTTTGAGACTGGTAGACAGCATTCAAAGATCACTCAGAATGTACTGCGACAATGAACCAGCAGTGTTTTATGCTCACAACAATAAGTCAAGTGGTGCTGTCAAACACATTGACATAAAATTTTATGTTGTGAAGGAGAAAATCCAGAATCACTCTATTACACTCGAGCATATAAGTACAAAGAAAATGCTTGCGGATCCGCTCACTAAAGGCTTACCACCCAATGTGTTCATGGAACACATAGCCGGCATGGGTTTAAGGGAAAGGCTGTGATTCCTGGAGAATAAAAAGGGCCCAAAAGATAAAGAATTTGTTTCAAAACAGTGATGTGTATGGTAGCTGTTGAGTCTATCGGTTTTGGACCGTAATGATAAAGCATGCTCTATTCATTAATCTGTGATGGAACAACTAAAGGAAAATGTTTCAAGTTAAAGTATATAAAGTTAAAGTACAAAGTGAGATCAAGGTGGAGAATGTTGGATTGATCTCCTTCCTAATAGACCCAATGTTCTATTAGGCTCTTAATCCGCGCCCTGATCGGGGGCGCCCAACCCTTAATGGTTGGTGGGCCCCCGCTGCACAGCGCCAAAATAAAAAGGGGTGAAGGGGCCGGGGCACCAGGAACGAGGTTCGTCGCACCGCCAGTACCCTCACCTACATTTCCTAAACCCTAGCCGATCTAGAGGGGGCACTGGAGCAGCGGGAAGATTCACCGCCACCACCATCGACGCTGATCCATCGGCGTCGCTGCCATTGTCCTCGACTCCGACGCTACGCTCACGACGCCTCTGCACCGCTCGTCGCTGCCCTAGAGCAGATCTCCATTAGCGAACCTGTGATGGCCGCCTCAAGCTCTTCTGGTGGTGATGGTCTCTTCCTCTCTCTCAGTATACTCTAGTGTACTCTATGTTCTAGATCTAGGAATCCCTTTGCACTCATGAAATGGAAAGATCAAAAGAATCCTCACTCGATCTGTGCACTTGTAGATCTAGAGTTTACAGTGGCCTGTGGGTAGCCTCCCTAGCCTGCTAGCCAGTAGCCCCTGCAGCTGCAGGCCGGCCTGGCAGGGCGGCTAGCCGTAGCCGAGCGTCTAGCCCGGTGGATTTTGTATTGGTAGCGGTCAAATCGCCGATCTGGACGTGACTAGCTCGCTCGAGACCATGTCGTCAAAACCCACCCCATGCACGTAGGTGTGCGGGCGGACTACCGACTACCAACCCCCCTCCGGCACGGCCGGTATGACACCGATGGGGCGCGAAACGAATCGTCTCTGTCAGAATCCGCCCGCCGCTCGCGGTCTCTCCAGCGCATTCCGACGTGTCGGCCGCGGCGCACACGTAACCGTCCGCGTCCGATCCGCGCCAGCAGGCCGATCCTCCCCTTCGTTTCCGACGCTACGCCAGCACGCGCGCGCGCGCCCCGACCAAGTCTCCACCCTATCGACGGGACAACGGAGCGACCCGCTGAGCCAGCACCCGGCGACACCCCGTCACGTCGGGCTCTCCAGTTAGAAACGGCAATCAGGTGGGGCCGCGCAGTCGCGCACGCGGATCTATCACCGTCGCCGACGCCACCTCACCTCCGTCAGCAACCCCCCCCCCCCCCCCCCCCCCCCCCCCCCCCCCCCCCGCGCCAACCACCGGCGGTTGCTTTACGAAGTTGGCTAGCAGCTCAGCTCGCCGCAAGTCAGGGTCGCCCGTCGTGCCGGGATTTCGTGAGATCTCTCGCTCTTAGCAGCGTCGGTACGGTGGCGGTCGTGGCACGTCGGGGGAGGGCGGCGTCGCGTTGGCGATGAGTCGATCAGCCGTTGGGTCGTCGTTGGGGGAAAGCGATCGAGAGCCCGGCCGCGCCCGCATCGCGGGTCGCTGGTTGGCCGACCGAATCCGCGCGCGTCCGGGCGTGTGCGCAGCCCGCCAACGAACAAGCGAATCGGAATAAACTAAGGAACGCGCACGAAATGCTGATGGCAAGTTTACGGATTAGGTAGTATATTAATTAACAAATTTAATTATTGTTTTTCTAATGAAACAAATTTAATTATTGCAAGTTTGTGACCACGTACGTTTCACGTCTGGGGATCGGATAAGGCGTGGCTCTCCGGTACGGCGCACGCGCGGGAGGCTCGGGTTGGTCCAGCTGGCCGTGCCACGGGCCACTCATGATCCCGATCGATAGCGCAGTTTGGATATGCGCAAATTCGCTAATCGGAAGCTAGCCGGCCGCTCGGCTGGGGCTAATGATGTACGAACTGTTTCTTTTGACAGAGAGAGAGGAGCTCATGATCAATGGAATTATTCTTCATCAGTAGGTGGGTTTATACCGTCGCCGCCTTAGGCGGATCCAATGGAGATAATACACGTTAATTCTTTGATTGTGGAAATGATCCGACGGATGCTTGACCAGCCGGGGCCAGGCCGTGGACTTGTCAACCATAGAGAGCTCGTTTAATTTCTACGTCACGGATTGGTAACACAAGGTCATGTCGTCCACTAGTATATCTCTGACTATCCCCGTCCATGTCAGTGAATCACTACCTATAGTTGGTGGAAAGTCTTCATTCAGGCCTGCCGCCTGCCGTCAGAATAAGATCGACATGAGAAAACGCACGACTTCATATAGTTCGTACCGAACGAACACATGGGAGAGCTTATTAATTTCCATTCAAACCAAACAGCTCCAGCCTTGTAGATACTATGTGTTAACGAGATCTTAAGGCCCAAGTAGTAACCAGTCGAACATAAGAATTCTGGAAGAATCTTGCATTCTAGTGGTTGATTAAAAAAAAATGGGACCACGTATGTTCTGGTCAGTGAATGAAAATGTGCAAAGTCTCAGCCACTTCTGAAACTATGGTCCGCTAATTGGAAACTAAAAAAATCACAACATAATAATGAATTGTTGGGTCGGAACAGAAAAACAAATTAACTGATAATTAGTCACCTTACAGTATGCTTCATATATGGCTTTTCCTTTGTTATTTATTATTTTCATCATCTGTGTAACACATTTTTCTTGCACTTTAAAGTTGTGTAACTATTATGAAACTCAAGAAGGTTCTAGTTCAGTACGAAATTCCATGCCCGCGTGCAGTTCGCAAGCGGATAACGATAGCACGGAGAGACGAGCTATCGGGCGAATATGAGCAAGATGCATGGCGGCCGGCCTACTGATGACTCACCGTCCTGCGGCCCATTCCGTAGCCTGTTGCACGTGCATGGACTTTTGCTTCGTTCAACTATCGTACCAAAATTAGGAATACTCGCCTACTCGGGCACTCGGGTCGCGCGAGGCGGCGTGGCATTCAAACTCGCGAGGACAATGGATGCCAAGCCAAACCAACAATCCACGTATGCATGGTTCTAGAGGAGTGTTGCTGGGCGTACGTCGTCGATTGCTCCGTGACTTCGGGCACCGGCCGGCTAATCCGTTTGCTAGTCTGGATACAGATTTAATTTATTTAATACCATTCCGTACATTTTTCTTGACAAAATCACAACGCGATTCTAACGAGTACTAAATTAAAAGAATCTTTTTTTTTTAATTTTTCGTCCTCGCACTGGGCTATTTCACCGAAGAGAGCGCATGCAGCTCGTGCTGCTGGTGGAGTTGGATTTCCTCTGTACTACAATGTACGCCCTCTCTGCGCACCGTGGTCGTTTTCGTTTAATCTGCTTGACTAGACCAGAGCTGAACATGTAAAAAAGTATATTCGGAGCTGCAAGCTGTCGCCGCAAGAGCAACTCCAACAGATTGATCTTCCCTTTCCTCTTTTCACTTTTTCTCAATATAGGGGATTAATGTGAAAAAAAATCTACTCCGGCAGATTGATTTTCCATCTTTCTTTCCCCTTTATTTTTTCTAAATCCCCAATAATTTTTCTCCAATCCCCAATAGAAAGGGGTGACATCGTATCTCCCTTTCCATATAGAAAGGAGGAAAAATCAATCTGCTAGAGTACTTCTTCTATATATGTTAAAATTGAGAAAGAAGATTTCTCTATATGGTGAGAAAGAGTAAAGGAAAGATTAATCTGTTGTAGTTGCTCTTAAGTTCTTCTTCCGCCAGTACGCTGCACACTCGTGCACAGTATTGTACGGTAGCGTAGCGCTCCCCCAATCGCGACGCGCGTGCGGCCGCTGTCCTCTAAACCGAAATATGGCCGGCCAATCGAGGCGGAACGACCGGCGTGCGGCGACCGGCCGGCCGACGGCGAGAAGAAGAGAGGAGAGGCGAGCGAGGCCAGGCGAGGCGATGTCACACCCGGTTTTAAGAACAAAACCGAATACATAACTATATATATGCCAGGATCAAGTTTCATACATATAGAGACATTATAAGTAAATAATCAGTAACAGTATCACGAAAAAGCAATAATTAAAAGATTATCAGAGTTATACAACTTATTCTGGAAACGGAGACTCCAAACTTCACAGGCAATCGACTGGGGGTTACGTACGCCTAGAACTCAGCACCATCTTCAAAATATTTCTCACACCTTCTCCTTCTGAGCAGCAATAAGCAAGGGTGAGTACACTTATGGTTGGTACTCAGCAAGGCCACAAAGAAATAACCAGAAAATGATTTAAATCCATCTTTAAGTTTATTAATCATGTGAGGGTCCAAGCCGCTTTTGACCGTGAGCACGACTAACTGGTTAGTTTTGACTCTGCAGAGGTTGTACACTTTCACCACAATTTGCGTAAAAGTTCCGAAGAACTTTGAACCCAACCACGCATATGTGTTGATCAGGAACAATACCACACTTCCGAGGTGTGATTGCATAGGGACGCTACGAGGCCTTTACAAAGAATCCCTATATGTATGTGTTGGTCCCTACCGTGCGGTCCATCAGAAGACGCAGCTTCCTTCACCCGCTCCACAACACAAACTCATAACCACCAAGCAGAACAACCCCAATACAACATATAGTTCATCTAATTACTTAGCCAAGACCAGAGCCATATAGTATTGTGGTTGTACGGTTTTCTTGGGTGGTTCTCCATGTTCCAATTAAATCATCATAATACTCTTGAAAATAAGTATAGACAGAAAGATGGTTAGGGTCACTTGCCTTTCTCCAACGAAAAGCTACTCTTACTGCTCTTCAGCTTTTGCGCACTTGGAATTCTTGATCGTCAATCTTCAAACAGCGATCCTCCTACTCGGAGCAATCAACGAGCAACCATACAAAACAAACAAAAAGATACAACTAAGAACATTACACCATAACAAAAGAAAAGCTTTAAAAGAACGCACTAAAGGATAGAGCTCGCTGCTATGGTTACGAAGGCGCAAGAAACACGGAAAACGGAGCTAAAACGGCGATTCTATGGGTTAAACGGTGCTTCAGGGATTTAGTCGCGATTAACTATAGAGTTAAGAGCTAGCGGAAAATATTTGCAAGACACGGAAAACTGTGCTCATAGAGGATAACAAGGTCATAAAGCTATCGCACACGTCGCAAGGATCACGTGAGCGCGAGAATCGATGAAAACGGAGTTAAAACGTGAAAGATATGGCTAAAATGGTGCACCAGGGGCTTGTTTGTGAGAGTTTTGAACTTCCAGGGGCTAGCATAAAAGAAACTAGGGGTCTAAACATAAATAAACCTTATATGCAGGGGTTAGATTGCAAAAACACGACTCACGGACGGCGGGTTGGATTTTAGAAAAACTCAGGGTTTAAAACGTAAAAGGATGGACCTATACATAATTATTTTTGAACACTGATGGACTGCGGGTTGATTTCCATAAAACGGAGGGCTTATTTGCAAAAGATCCGCTGTTGACCGGTATGGATTTAGTTGACTGGGTTTAGATCTAGTGTAGGCCGTTAGATCTGGATCCAAGGGCCAAGGTTCACTCGGCGCGGGGAAAAGCGGCGCTGGTCACGGCGGAGCGTCGCCGGCGGCGGGTTTGCAGCGGCGGGCTCGCCGGACTTGGCCAAAGTCGGCCGTCCGGGCACAAAACCGAACGCGGTTGGGCCTGGGAGATAGAGGGTGTTGTGGCGAACCCGACTACGGGGTTCGCGCGGGCATAGGCGGCCACAGAGAGCTCGCGACGGCGAGCTGCGGCGCGCGGATTCCGGCGAGGCCGCGCGGACGAGAGCGAGGGATAGGGAGAAAGAATGGGTCGGCGAGCGTCCTCTCAACCTTGCGGAACTCCGGGGCGGTGAACTTGTTGAGGAGGAGCGGCGGAGTGGCGGCGCGGCGTGAAACCGAGCTCCGAGCTCATCAATGGCGGCGGCTAGGGTTTGCGCAAACTGGGGCGGCGGCTGCGGTTCGATGGGCTTCAAGGGGGCGCGGGCGGCCGCTATTTATAGGGGCGCATGACCCCTTGGCGTGCGGGCCACGAAGACCGCGGCGAGGTGGGACGCGGTCGGACTCAGGCTCGGCTCGAGTCCCGGTCGGGCGCGAGGAGGAGGACAGCCCCGACAGGCAGGGCCCACCCGTCGGCGTGAGCGGGAGAGAGGGCGGGGAGGCGGACTGGGCCGGGAGAAGAGAATGGGCCGGCTAGGTGGTTTCTGGGCCGCGGGAAAGAAAAGGAAAGGAAAGGAAAAAGGAAAAGATGGGCCGGGCTGGGCTGAAAACAGGTTAGGGGGAGAAAAAGTTTGGCAATTTCTTGAGAAGAAACAAACACATTCAATTAAAATTCGAATTCAAAGAATTCAAATTCAAATTGAAACCCAAACAAATAGACAATGCACTGCAGCATAGATGCAACACACACAAAAAGACCCTATTTAATTTGGAAGAACAACCAATATTTATTTTCTTGTACGAAATTCCCTGTAAAGAAAATAAATGTTGGAAAATTTTAAAATCTAAGAGAAAATTGCTGTTTTATTTTTAATTTTAATCACATCCAGAAATTCAAAAATTTCAGGGTGTGACAGGCGGCCGACCAAATCATCCGATCAGAAGGGCTCGGTTCATCTGTCGAGAATCAAGATACGGCGACAGCGACAACTAACCCGAAGTCCCCATCAGCACAGATGCTCAGTCAGGCCCTGTTTAGATCGTTTTAATTGTAAACTCAAATTTTTTTTGCGTGAGAATCTTGCCAATTTAAAGTAATAAATGAAGTCTATTTACAAAACTTTTTATATGGTTGGGCTGTAAATCGCGAGACGAATCTAATGATGCTAATTAATCCATGATTAATAAATAATTAGCGGATGGTTACTGTAGCATCACTGTTGCAAATCATGGATTAAGTAGGCTCGTTAGATTCGTCTCGCGATTTACAGCCCAACCATGTAAAAAGTTTTGTAAATAGACTTCATTTAGTACTTCAAATTAGAAAGATTCCTTTGCATTTTTTTTTGTGTTTACGGTTTTTTTGCGTTTACATACATGGTGGGAACAGGGCCACAAGCGCGTTCGTTGTGTCCGATCCGTTTGTGTGTTCACGAAGATATTAGGGCCGTTGTAGTGTAGTTGTAGATAGGCCTAGCTAGTTACATTATCTTACCCTAGTCTTTCTGGCCCTTTGCTCTCGACGTTTCTTGCTTCGTACGTATCTCGTTTTCTAGGACGTGCTCTCCACTTCTGATGTTGTTGCTACTATCGCCAACATAGATGATCCTTCTTTTTTCTTTCAAAAGATCTCCTTATCGCTATGCGAGGCTTGTGATGTTTATGAGGCATAGTGTTTATGAGGCATAGTATAGCTTTTACTAGCCAGCCAACCTTTTTTTATTCAGGAGGCGACGCTTATTAAGGCCTCCTCCAACGGGAGGCGACATCGCGGGCTAAAGCAATTTTTTAATCGTTAAACAGTGGAAAACAGATTCCGCTAGCGATTGTTTAGCTCGGCTGCCGAGGAGCTGAGAGAGCAGCGTGAGAATTAAAAACTGCATGCATTCGATTTTTCTTTTCTATTGCTTCTAGCGTTGCCGTTGGGTAGGGGTGGATTATCCACGCCCACACCCATATATTACCCATCTCCAATTAATTCATATCCAAATGAGTGGATAATTACTTAACGGGTATAGATAATCCAATGGGTGGGCAATAGACCTGCAAGTGAAGTTGGATGAAATGCATCCCACATCAAGAGCTAGATCCTAAAAATAAAACCTCGCGTTCACACTATAAAATTTTATCAAAATTGACTAAAATTTGTTGGAGATGACTCAGTATGATCGGTAGCTACTATGTGCAAAGCAGTGTGACTAGACTTACACGTGGGCCCCACGTCAAGAGCCGGACTCTGGAAATAAAACATCGCATTCACACTATAAAATTTTATCAAAATTGACTGAAATTTATTAGAAATGACTCAGTATGATCGACAGCTACTCTGTGCAAAGCAGTGTGCCTAGACCTACACGTGGGCCCCACGTCAAGAGCCGAACCCTAAAAATAAAACATAGCGTTCACACAATAAATTTTTATAAAAATTGACTGAAATTTGTTGGAGATGACTCAGTATGATCGGTAGCTACTCTGTGTAAAGCAATGTGGTTAGACCTACATGTGGACCCCACGTCAAGAGCCGGACCCTGAAAATAAAACCTCGCGTTCACACTATAAAATTTTATCAAAATTGAATAAAATTTGTTGTAGATGACTCAGTGTAATCGGTAGCAACTATGTGCAAAGCAGTGTAGCTACACATACACATAGGCCCCACGTCAAAGAGCGGAGCTACCAAACATAAGAGAATAGAAAATAACTAACTAACGGGTATGTGGGTAAAACATGTATTATCCATATATATCCTACCCATATTCAAGTTAAGATGGATAATCGATACTCTACCCAAATACAACGGGTATGGATTTGGGCACCGCTAATTTACGGTCAACCATACTAGTTCCGTATGGTCGATTTTCCGACCGTTCATTTTTTTCCTATTTTAGTAAGTTTTTTGTCGTTTTCTGATTTCAAGAAATTTTTTCAAGAAAAATTTTTTGAGAAAAAAAATTCAAATTTTTTTTGGAGCAGCAAGAATTTTTTCAAGGAAAAAATAGAGAGCAGAAAAATTTTCAAAGAAAAAATTTGGAGAGAGGAACCTTCAAGAGAAAAAAATTGTACGAAACAAATAAAAAAATTCAACAGAAAAAATTAATAAAAAAAACTCAGGTAAAAAATAAAAAAAAAGAAAAAAATCTCCTCGCTCTTTCTCCGCCCCTGCTCTCCCCGGTGCGCCGCCCGTGGAGCTCCCTCCACCGCCCTCGCCGGCGCCGCTCCTCAAACCACCTCGCCGGCGACGGCCCACCACCTCCTCCTCCCTCTCCGGTGCTCACCTCCCGCTCCAGATCCGCGCGGCCCTCCTCCCTCCACCCTCCCTAGCGAATCGTGGCGGCCAGCCCCCTCCTCAGCGCCTCCCTCCCCAGATCCGCCTCGCCGCCGCCGGAATCCTCGTGTTTCACCTCGCGGTCGCCGGCGCTGGCCACGGCGGAATTGGCGGCGGAGGTGACCGGGAAGGCGGAGGTGGACGCGGTGGGGCCGGATCCGGCCGCGGAGCCCTCGCCGGAGTCGTCGCCTTCGCCGCCGCGGTCGGGGGAGCGGAGGAGATCCGGGTCGAAGTGGTGCGCCGGGTAGTGGCGGAGGTCGAACGGGGAGGGGTCGAGGAGCGCCGGCTCCGCCATGGCTGGTGCCGCGCCCCGAGGAACAGGACGGCGGAGAGGTGGGGTGGGGTTCCATCTAGGGTTTTGGCATCGTCGAGGTGGAGGGAGGCACGGGAGGAAGGAGCGGACAATTTTGGAATGGAAGTCACGAGAGAGAGTGGAGTGGGAAAAAAAGAAGGGGAAGGGCACGCGTGGACATCGACTATGTGTTCAACCGCATATTCAGCATCGCGTATCGCGTAGGGATTTGGGTAAGGGTGGTGGGCAACTTGAATTGCTTCTCATCTGACGATTTCGCCAGTGCCGGCGCAACCGCCGGAGGAGGCCTAACTGTCGCAGAGATCACATCACCTGATCACCTACGTACGTCGGTTTCCGATTGGACCGGCAATGGCCAGCCTCGTAGTAGGCCCGCGGCGTCTGCTGCTCCGATCCGCTTGCTAGTTGACGTCCTTTTTGTTGGGGAGCGCGCATGAAGAACGTACGCTATGCTGGCACGGCGTGCTGCGTCGTGCTCGTCAGACTCCAGCCGGCGTCTGATCCAGTGGTCCTGATTCCTGAACAACGAGCTGGAGTTGACGGGGTGCACGCAGCGAGATCTATCGTCGGACGGTGGACGCACGCACTCGGTGGGAATACTGGCAGATTTGGAGGAGCTGTCTGTCGTCGCATGCTTCATCAGATAGATTCCACATCGCTCGTGTCCATGCTTTTCCACATCTCAGGTTAATCGGAGTGATTTCCACCGTCGCGTCGCGTCGTGACTCGCGAGGCCGGGCGGACCACCATCACCATGGGTGCGGATGGTCGGTGCACGCGCTGTCACAGAGCATGGGGGAGTTCGGTGCCTGCTGGCCCAGTCGGATATGATTATGATCGTAGCACGTCGTCAGAGAAAACCAATGGCAATGTCTTAGGTTTCCCCTCCGTTGGTCCCCCGCACTGCAGCAACGACGCGCCCGGCGGCACTCGATAACAGTGGTGGCGCCCCGCGCGCCGGTGCCGGGCCTGTCACCCCCACAAATTATGGCTCTCTCGATTGCACCTACCGTATCTGCATGCCTGTCACAGTAGATCCACCGCCCTCTGCGTGCCTTCTTCCCCTTTTCCCCACCGGGGCGGCCCGGGTGCAGGCCAAGCGATCGAGCTAGCACTGATGACACAGGACCAGGGGCGCAACGAGATCAAATTATCTAGCTAGTTTTACGGCGAGCTAGCTAGCTAGCTAGCTTGCCCGTTTGAAACGATCGCTACCTGTCGATCGCTACAAGTTTCCTGCGAGATAGGCCGGCGATGGGATCTTCTCCGGAAGTCGGTGCCACAGCAGCAGCTGCTGCGTGCGTAAAAACACGCGTGTCTTTCGCCAGGTTCGCGCTGAAGCTTCCCACGGTCGTCCGAGCAGGTCTTGTTCGCCGGGCAGTGCGCACCCGCCATCCACGCAATGCAACGGCGGGCAGAGCATGCAGCTCGAGCACGGAACCGGCGAGGGAAGGAGCAGCAGGATAACGCGGCCCCCGGCCTGCCACCCTACGCGGGTCCCTCTCCTGGAAACGGCCAGGCCAGCCCAGCCCAGCCGTGCAAAGCGTGCCGCCTCGGGCCGCCGGTTGCGATTTTTTCTTTTTTATATTTAAAAAAAATTAAAATTTCAAAAATATATGTCCGTTTTGAAATATTTCAAAAATACCCCCCGGTCGCCCCCTCATAGGGCAACATGCCTTAAGTGTAAATTTTTTTTCAAATTCGCAATGAGGTCCCTGGAAAAAAAAAGCCCTGTCGCCCCCAACGGGCGACAGGGGCCTGTCGCCCGGCCCACGGGCGACCGCCGCTGGGCCCAGCCCACGGGCGCGGTAGCGCGGCAGGGGGGCCTGTCGCCCCCCACGCGGGCGACAGGGGGGGCCTGTCGCCCCCCCGGGGGCGACCGGGGTAGCCTCCTATAAAAGGTCCAGCCCTCCCCTTCCCTCCTCATTTGAGACCGAAAATTCCACCAAAAATCTAAAAAAAAGAGAGGAGTGAGGAGAAGGAAAGCGGTGAAGCCCTGCCGGATTCAGCACTTGTGATCTGCAGGTTAGTACATTTAGTTTATATATTGTTAGATTTAAGTACTACGTATTTAAATATGAGTAATTTAAGTAGGGGTGAGTAATTTAATTTAATTAGTGCTATAGTAGAACCATTTAAGTAGGAGTTCAATGATACTTTAGTTTGTAGTTACGTAGTAGTAAATTAGTTTAGAAAATTAGTTCTACGTATTTATTATTACAAGCAGTACTATTAGAGACGTGTTTATAAATTAATTATGATTTAGAATAGAATTTGGCATATGCAGTATAGAATTTGAGTGTCATCACGTACTTATGAATACTTATACGTTGTAGTTGAATTTCATACTTAGTTTTTATGGATTATTGAATAAGGTAGTTAAGTAAAGAGTATAACTCGATACGTATTATGTGATATACAGATATGTCGAGCAAGATGTAGTTTCAAGTATTTTATGGTGAATACAATGTTATGTATGGGCCAAATGGAGTAGATCTTTCTGACTTTAAGCGCACATCTAGCGGCATAGATAAACCTCTGGAAAGGAGTTTTGGTTCCATATGTAAGTGGCTGCAGCGTGGGTTCTATGTTGATCCGTTGACACATGTGATCACTGTCCAGTCTCTTGTTAATTGGGAGGTAGAAAGTGAATTATGTGAATTAATGATGATACACAGCACTGATGACTGGCAGAAGTACATGCAAGCAGCTCTAGAGCGTGGGTGGCCTCTGGCCATTCTTGTTCAAATTCAGGAGAAGACACAAAATGAAATCTAACATTGTGCAAATCAAAGAACTCCGAGTATTCGAAAAGAGACCAATTATGTTGAGCAAGATGAGTCAGAAGAGACAGAACCAAAACATGGGACCACAGGGCCTTGCTGATGAGGGAGAAAGGATACATAGCATTGTGGACGAGATGGAGGCAGAATACCAAACCGCAATAGAGATGGAAGAATGTGAGGACTCATCTGATGACGAGCAGTACTCATTGCCAAAAGAGTGGAAAGAGTATGGTTTTGGCAGTCATGTCGCAGAAGATGTACGAAATCAGGAGTGGGAGTACAGAGGGAATGAGGTAGTGCAAGGTGCAACATATCCAAACATTGAAGCCGTAAAAAATGCTGTGAGATTATGGGCAATCTCATTGAAACGAGAATTCAGAGTCGTAAAGTCTGGCAGTAAAGAATATGAGGTGAAGTGTGTGAATGCTGGATGTCCATGGCGAGTACATGCATTCAAGGGGAAATGGAAGTCAAACTGGAAATGTTCCATTGTCACAGAGCACACTTGTTTGCTGTCAGAAGTTCTTCCCTCGCATCGCAATATATCATGCGACTTTGTTGCAAAGCAAATGTATGGGTTTATTATGGACAACCTAAATTATGAGCCAAAAATGATTGTTCGACACATTGAGCAGACTTACCAGTACACCATCAGTTATTTGAAGGCATGGCGGGCTAAACAAAGGGTGTTCGAGATGCGGTTCGGCACATACGAGGCATCATATGATAACCTACCTCGTATGTTATCCCAGGTTGCAGCTAGAAATCCTGGAAGCTTTTATGACACATACCTTGTACCAGCCGTAACTAGGGGACAAAGAATTATGCAACGAGCCTTCTTTTGCATAGGTGCTTGTGTTAGAGCATTTCAGTTTTGTCTTCCGGTGATCTGCATTGATGGCACATTTTTGACTGGAAGGTATAAAGGTCAGATACTCACCGCAATCGGTGTAAATTGCAACAACCAAATTGTTCCGCTCGCATTTGCATTTGTTGAGAATGAGAACATAGACAGTTGGTATTGGTTCCTTGAACGAGTGAAGATTCATGTTGTTGCTGCACGTCCAGATGTGTGCCTTATTAGTGATAGGCATGCAGGTATCCTGCAATCAATACTGAAATTGCAATGTGGAACTGCGACAACGCCTCCATTATGGCCTGATGTCCAAAACAGGTGGTGCATTAGTCATATGGGTGCAAACTTCTATGAACACTTCAAGAACAAGGATCTTAAGAACCTGTTTAAGAGGTTGTGCACCCAAAATCAACAGAGAAAATTCAATGCATCATGGCAGATGCTTGATCAGTTGACTGCAGAGCTAGTGAAGGTAAGGGCATCAGGAGCAGGCATGAGTCCGGCTGCAGAGGCTAGGGATTCAATTGAGAAGCCATTTTCACACCGGATTCGAGGTGCACCTAAGGAGAAATGGTCATTCCTTTATGATACCAACGGAATACGGTATGGTATTCAGACAACGAACCATGCAGAGTGTTTCAATATGGTTATGCGTTCTTGTCATGCCTTTCTACTTGTGGGGATTGTTGAGTTCATCATGTATGGGTGCATGAAGTATTTCAGAGAGCGTTACACAGCTGCAAATATAAACATCAGCAACCCCCAAATTCAGTTTTGCAAAAGAGTGACACAATATATGCAAGAGAAGATTGAAAAGGCCAAACTGCACCGCGTCATATCGACAGGTACAATGGAGCATAGATTTGAGGTTCTATGCAAGGATAGAAGTGGTCGTGGTATCCGTAGAGATATGGTGGTACAGGAGAGTTTGATTACAGTTGATGGCAAAGTCTTCTGCTCCTGCATGAAGCCTAAGTTATTGCATTTGCCATGCTCCCATCTCATTGCGGCATGTGCAGAGTCTGCGTTGCAGCCAGGAGTATTTGTTTCACCGTACTTCAGCAAGGAAGCAGCTGTATCCACCTGGGGACATGAGGTATACGGGATTAGAATTGTGGGGCCTTTCACTCAGGATAATGAGAATAAGATGTTTATTCCTGATCCAGCCACTAAGAAAGGCAAAGGCCGTCGTCAGACACGTCGTATTCGGAATGGTATGGACGAGTCGGAAGCAAGTAAGGCACAAAAGCGTTGCAGCCAATATGGAGCATTGGGTCACAACTACAAGAAGTGTCCTCAGAATGCACTTCACGATGCTGCTGACGTCGGTCCTTCCGGAAATCCCAGAGATGGAGCACCTCCTACGTTCAGACGAGCATCGGCGAGAATTGCTCGCGGAAGGCATTCGGTGTCATGATCCACAATTGTATTTCATTATTTGTAATATGTAGTAATGAAATATTACAGGTATGTAATGAACTATTATTGTACCTATGTGTCCAGTTTGTATGAAATATATATTTACCTATGTGTTCTCATATATTTTTGAATGCAGGTATGGAGATGGACTCCTTGCTAGACCCAGTGATCGACTCGAGCTGTTGAGCACCGAGCCCTAGAGGTGCTACGTCCTCGTCCACCCGGCGAGGCGATCTCTATACACTACGATTGGTGTGACCGGTATGTAATGAAATATTATTGTTTATCACTTATGTATTCGCCGGTATTCCTTTGTTTCGACATTTTTTGTTTTTTTGCAGGTTACGTGTGGCCGGCTTACTGACTCTGAGCCGTCTTGTCGAGGTTGGGCCTATTCAGCTCGACCGATCCCTCCTGACGGCGCTCGTTGACAGATGGAGGCCGGAGACACACACATTCCACCTCCCGTGTGGGGAGATGACTCCTACGCTGCAGGACGTGGCCTACCTCCTCGGCCTCCCTATCGGCGGGGAGGCTGTAGGTCCGCGTGTGGTGGCGGCCTCATGGAAGGATGAGCTGGAGGCCCGTTTTGCCCTGGTTGACCGCGTGGAAGAAGCAGGTCCGATCAACCCGCACCCGCGAGCAGCAGGTCCTTCGAAGACCTGGTTCCTACAGTTTATAGTACGTATTCATTCCATATATAAATTTAATTGTTACAGTTCACATGTTCCATTGATAGTTGAAACCATTAATCTTAATTGTTTATGCACCCTGCCCTGTTGGCTGCGGATGCCGACGAGTACAGTGTGACCAGATCGCTGGAGGCGTATCTATTTTGGTTGTTTGGTTACATCATGTTCAACAACACTCATGGCAACTCGGCCGATAGGATTCTCCTTCCGTATGCACTGGAGATTGCGGATGGGGACGAGGACGTACCGCCCTACAGCTGGGGTGAGGAACGCTATCCTGTCAGGGTGCCCACTACTGCTACAGCTTTGGTCGTACGAGAGGCTAGCCGTTGGTCGGCCCTTTGTCAGCCACGAGCCTTACCACGGGGGCATGTACGGCGACGAGGAGGACGAGAGGCCCACTATGGGAACTATCTGGATCTGGCGTCAGGTACGATCGCAACAAATCTAATTTTGTTATTCATTGTTATATGATGTATTAGCGCACTTTTAATTTTACTTATTCGGAATGCAGAGGTCCTAGGCACATGCGCGGGTTAGACGCGCATATCCTGAGTTTGTTTCGGAGCTCGACATGCTGACGCCCGAGGACGTTGTCTGGGAGTCTTACAGCCCAGAGGCTGTGGCTACCCGTGCACCAGCAGGCCTGTCTTCGCACTGCTCCGCGAATGCGAGCCTGTGGCTTACTTCCGCCGTCCTGATTTATGACATCGCGGTTGAGGCATATTGCCCCTGGAGAGTCAGGAGACAGTTTGGGCAGCGCCAGGAGTTTCCGGTGCCCACCGCGTTGGAGCGTGTCAGTCGCCAGGACCACAGGTAATTATGAATGAACTTGGCTCATACATTCGTGTCGAATCTAACAATTCTTCGTGGTCCACTTTGTAGGTTGTCAAGGAGTGGCTTGCCGTGCTCTGATGATTGGCTCACCAAGATCCAGCCGTGGGTGGACCAATGGAAACAGGCAGACGAGCTCTTGGTCCATCCAACAGGACCACACACAGACAGCTCCTTTAGGGTTTACCTCACTTGGTACTTACCCCGGACTCGGGCTCGTCTGGTTTTTGTTGACACTCACCCGCAGCCACACCAGGCGAGGCCTCAGGATGGCTATGGCTGGCACCACGTGGAGGCACTAGCTGGCGCGGTGAGTCTCTTGATCATATTTGCATATATATATATATATAATCATATTCATAAAATAATTTATGTGTTTGTAACTGTATCTTTACTGAATTGATGCAGCTTCGCCTATGCAATATGATGGAGACGGACTGCTCGACTTACTTGACGAGGGTACGTGCCGGATCCCCAATGACCCAGTTTGAGCAGACAGAGGCATGGTCGAGGCAGCGTGATCAGTTGCGTCAGGTAGTGCACAACTTCGGAAGCCGTGTGCAGACAGCCACGGGTCATCTCAGGCCTCGTCGTCGTTCCCGTGTCCCTCGACCATGCACGGGCCGACGTCGCAGTTCTTCCCAAGTGCAGGTAACGTACATATCTCTTTAAAATTACATCAAGTGTTCCTACATATTTACTAATATCACATACAGGATACGATCCAGCTACTGCGTTCGGCCATACTGGAATGTTTAGAGGGACAGCACCAGTTGGCAGACCGTATCCAGGGATGGTACCGGGGCCACAGATACCGGCCTACACAGGTTAGTTTATGTTTCGTATTTCGGTTTCTACATGACATTACAAAATATACGAGCGTACGCTAACATCCACATTTTTTGCGTAGGATTCTACCCCATGCGAGCGCCGGACCTTCTTCTTCCTCCTTTCGACCAGATAACGAGACCTTCACCTTAGACGACTTCGACAGCTTGAGTCCAGAAGAGCCTGCCGCTCAAGGTGATCCCGATGTCTTGGGGTATTCACAGCTAGGAGGAGCACCACTTGGGATCTCTCAGTAGCAGACATCGCAGCCCCTTGCGCGTCCTGAGCGACAGGTGAGGTCTCCGGATGTTCTCACCTACTCCGAGGGCCATGTCCGTGCCCAGCAGAGGGCTAAGAGGGTCCGACGCCCTAGGGGTGGTTAGATGTATCTGATGTTTGTATCTCTGATGTTTATTTGTAATGAGATAGCTGTGGACTGCTTATTTGTATCCGATGTTTATGATTGTGGTAGATTACTTGTCATTTATTTCTATAGATACTATTGATGTGAACTTATTATGTTTGTGGGTTCCATAATACTCGTGAAATAAGGGAAATTCTTGCGATTTTTTCCCGTGATTTAATGAAGGACAAGTTAGGTGCGGTAGGAGTCAGCGGCCGAGATCCTGCGGACGATGATAACGAATACACACTCGAATAGCTCAAAATAGGTCCCTGGAGGGGAAAAAAAGGGGGGCCTGTCGCCCCCCCCAACGGGCGACAGGCCCCTGTCGCCCGAGGGATGGTCGACAGGGCCTGTCGCCCGTTGGGGGGGCGACAGCCCCTTTTTTTTCTCCAGGGACTTCGTTGTAAATTTGAAAAAAAAAATTACACTTTGGGCCTGTCGCCCTATGGGAGGGCGACCGGGGTATATTTTTGAAATATTTCAAAACGGACATATATTTTTGAAATTTTAATTTTTTTAAATATAAAAAAGAAAAAACGGCCCGCCGGTTAGCGTTGCCATTTCCGCCCCCGACCGGCGAGCCAACGCCGCTGGATCCGCTGGCGCGCCCCTGCCTGCCTGCTGCGGTGCTGCTGCTGCTTGGTAACGGGGACACCGGACACGCACGCACCGTCCAACCGCCGGTGGCCTCCGCACGTGTCCGCCCGGCGCCACCTCGCGCGATACGTTGCCTTATCCCGTCCGGCTCTGGGCCATCCCTGCCTGGCCGTCCTGGAATATGGCCCGACGTGCTTGGGCAGGCAGTTGGGCGTCCTAGCTGGGGCTCATGTGACGGTGCGGCGCGACCGTCCTAGGCCAGGGCGCGGTGGACGGGTGGAGCCGTCGTGGAGAGGTGATCGATGGAGCCACTGAACTCACCAAAGGAGGGGGCACCGAGATCGATCGGGACATCGGGTAGGGGCATGTGACGCTGCCCCTGGCCCCGCCGGACTGCCGGAAGCGGCCCGGGACCCCGGAGTCCACCGCCAACTCGCGGCTCTGATGCGCGCGGCCGGATGTCGAAGGGCGGCCCGGTGCAGCATGAATCACCATGTGCGCGTCGCTCTTGTCCCGTTTACGTTTCTTTCACCTTTGCTTTCTCCAAAGTTCAGGTGCTCCCCTGTGATAGCAAAATAAAGGCACTCGCATCTCTTTCAGGGCAGGGGCATCTCATTACGCATGCAGTAGCATGTCACGCAGTGGCGGAGCCAGGAATCCTACCAAGGGGGGGCCAGACTGCAGCACCAGCACGAGCCTGTCTGCACCGTCGGATAGCGCGGAGCCGCGGAAGTCACAGAGGCAGCGATGACCGAGACCAACCTTCTAGCAGTCTGGCTTGCCGCGTTGCTGCGCGCCGACCGCCGAGGCCGCGGGCAGCGAGGCAGCAAGGAGCAAGCTACGGCCGCATTCAGGAACTCGTTGCCGCTGTTTTTCCTGGACCAGATGTCTGGACCGTGGACTCCTGGATTGCTTGGTGGGCTCCTGAAGACCAGAACAACTAGACCTACATAATTTCATCTGAGGTAGGGGGGGGGGGGGGGGGGGCAGGGCCCAGTATGGCCGATACGTGGCTCCGCCACTGATGTCACGCGTGTTCGGGTAACAGAGTACAGTATCCGTTCTGGCTCACTGTTCAGGTACCTCATGTAATAATATCTGTTATTTCTGCGATCCGGCGGCTTCACATTCTTTTCTTTGTGTTTTGACCAGCCGCGGCCTGGCTCGTGTGGTAGAGTGCTAGAGTCAGCTTCAAGTCGAAAAGGTGGTCAAGGAAGCAACAGCGCAGGTTAAAAGGTATAGCGAGAAAAAGGAGAATTGAAAGTTCTTATGCACAGGCCATATATGTGGTTACTAGTTAGTACAGAGACTAATATGTGAGTCATTTATTTTCGTGATGTAAATACGTGGTCTGCAAGAATCAAGATTGCAGCATTCGAAATGATCCGATTTTCACTGGAAAATGAACTAATAATCCCCGTTTTCATCATCTGCAGAGCCATCTTTTGGGCCTAAAACCGAAGGCGACACACACCATTTCATTCGGCGACGCAGGTAGGATTTGCAGCCTGCACCGGTAAGAGGCTTATGAACATTCCGGCCCATCTATTTCAACTTGGAATTCGTCATGGCCGTAGCAAACAAGGCCCATTGCCAGCCCATTCGTCCAGCTCATCTCGCTCTTTCTTCTTCTTCTCTTCCTAACTTTCTCCCCTCTCTCGGGTTCTCACCGCTGCAGGTCTCAGATCTCCTCGACCTGCCACCACCCGCGAGCTCCCCACACAACACTGCCTCCCCCTCGCTCCCTCCCCAGATCTCCACACTCCAGATCTCTGCTCCCGACCCCGCCCGCCTCTCGCCCGCGACGACCCCGCCGCGTCACGCGGCGGCCGCGGCGAGATGCTCCGCCTCCGGGCGTTCCGGCCGACGAGCGACAAGGTCGTGAAGATCCAGCTCCACCCCACCCACCCCTGGCTCGTCACCGCCGACGCCAACGACCGCGTCTCCGTCTGGGACTGGGAGCACCGCCAGGTACAGCTCCCTTCTAGCGCTCGGCCAATTTGACCGCGCAGTGCAGAGCCGGCTTCGAAGCTGTGTTGGTGGCTCATTTGATCTCACGGTGCTTTGGAAATTCGTTAGGTGATCTATGAACTGAAGGCGGGTGGCGTCGACGAGCGGCGCTTGGTTGGGGCGAAGCTTGAGAAGCTCGCCGAGGGAGACGGTACGTGGCGCAGTAGTTGTCGTTTCGTTTGTTATTGGTGGTTTGGGCACGCCATGTGGTTTCTATGCTTAGAGGTAATACTATTCACGCTGTTCAATTGTGACGGATGGGCGCTTAATTTGTTGAAAAATGGGCGTTTATTTACTACTAGTTGTTGCGAGTTAGGTTTGCCCACATGTCATTTCTCTGTCCTTGTAGAGGTAGGGCACTTTTATTAATTTCCTGTAGTAATCTGATCCCAAGTGACGAATAAACCTTCAACTCGTACTTGGGCTTGCACTTATGTTCAAATGCAACAAAAACTTGTATTAAGTATTGTTTTGATATTGCTGCAGGCTCTATGTTTTCAAATGTCATTTGCAAAACTTGCTTATCCGCAACATGCCAACACCCCTCATCCTGAATGCAGCCTAACTCTTGATCCTTGTTTAATCTAGTTGTACTGTTGTTTTTGTTGTTTCTGCCTTAACATGTTTGCCCTCCCATCCACTTTCGTTATACATAGTATTAATTGTTATCTTCATTTTGTTTCATTACCCTTTATCAAGCTAGACCAATGGATGTAAAATGAAACATGTTCCTTTTTGCTTACTGTACCCATTTGCAACATTATGTGCAGATTCAAAAG
Organism: Panicum virgatum; assembly: GCF_016808335.1. Classification (NCBI taxonomy): domain Eukaryota; kingdom Viridiplantae; phylum Streptophyta; class Magnoliopsida; order Poales; family Poaceae; genus Panicum; species Panicum virgatum. The sequence continues at coordinate 42,025,585 of NC_053140.1, read as the reverse complement.
GGAAGCCCACTGAGGCCATCCGAGGGGGAAGGTATCGATTTGAGTTTTCTGTCCCTCAATTCTGATGATCATGCAAGTATTACCTTTAACTGACTCCCGATGGGCCTATTGTTCTTCCCCAAGTGTAAAGCAGGTTTCCTTTTATGATGACGATGTTCGCTTTTGGCAACATTGGCGCAATTGCTCCGCTGCTGCTGAGGCCCCAACTGCAGTCAGTCAGCAATCTTCCACAATCAGTGCACCGGCACCATCAACACGAGGAAGGCACTTTGTTGTCATTTGCTGTGAGAACAAAGTCATATTTTTAGATTTGGTGACTATGCGGGGCCGTGACGTTCCTAAACAGGAGCTTGACAACAGATCACTTCTATGGTATCATTATTTTTCTCTATTAACTTATTTTCATCTGTTCAAGGCATTTAGGTGAACCTAGTTGGATTATGCATATCAGGTTGTGTTCCTACCAATATTAATTCTGGGTAGTTGATTCAAGGAGGGAAAAAAAAGCTAACCTATGATGGTTAGGGTTTGACCTACATTGAACATCAATTAAGGCCTATAGGCTACTTCCTGCTATTACGCTACTTTACACCATTTATTTTATGTATTGTAAATCACTAAACTCACCTAAAGAAGGGCAGACCTGGTGCACTGGTAGAGGCTCTCTACTTGAGGCCTGGAGGTCCTGGGTTTGAACCAGCCTCTTTGCAGAATTTTTTAAAAAGAATTTTATGAGGTTAAGGTTGTCTAGGAATTCCCTTCCCCAGACCCCACCTTGTAGATTGACTTTGAGTGATCATCACCAGTGTACTCCTTTTGATATCCTGGATCATTAGCATATTCATCAACTGATTTCACTGGGTATTTTGGTGGCATTAACAAACATCTACATGACTTCATTTTGTACTGTCGAAACTAAAGCAATACTTTATTGACTGCAACCAGGACCTGATCTGGTTGATTCTAACATTCATGAATGAATGACTGAGTTGCTCCGCATGACCTTTCATGGCACTTTTAGCTGTTTTATAGTATCTACTACTTCAACCTTAACCTTGTTTATGAACCTTACGGCCCTGCAATTTATGGTGCTGCTGTTGCATTTTCTGCTAAATTTTGACCCGTCCAGCAATCTGTAAGGAAAATAAATCAATTACCACCAATATTAGATCAGAAGGAGCTGCTTCTGTTTGCCCCTTATTCTTTTGTTTGTATGATACAAATGGCTTGTGTTGTATTTATTCAAGATTTACCTGTTGTGCAGCACGTAATTCGAAACATTTTGCTTTCATTTTTGCAGTATGGAGTTCCTCTCTAGGTCATCTTCTAGTGATGCCCCTCTCGTTGCCTTTGGGTCATCTGATGGCGTAATCAGAGTTCTTTCAATGTTAACATGGAAGGTTAAACATACTCTACCCTACCTTCTTTTCTTCATTACTGGCTTACTGCAGATTGAGCTGAGCAGTTTGATCCTTGCAGCTTGTGCGAAGGTATACAGGTGGACACAAAGGAGCAATAGCTTGCTTGATGACATACATGTCTGCAGCTGGTGAGGTAAATTTTCACATAACTATGTCTTGTCTTTGACTCTGTTTGCTTCATTAGGTGGTTACAAGTATGCTGTTTCTGTTGTTTGCATGCGTGGCGAGTTTCTATTTGCATTTTTGCTATTTTTACATTTACTTGTTCTTAATTCTTCTGTTATTCATTTCTCCGGATGCTACTATTGTATCTTTCCGTTAACAATAATTATATTTTGTTCAGGTACATTTAGTTTCTGGTGGCAGTGCCGGCCTGTTGATATTGTGGAGTGCTGATCATATACATGACTCGCGTGAGCTTGTACCCAAGATTAGTATGAAGGTACCAACATTGGTACTCTGAGTTTTTGACGACATAGAACATTTGTAAATAATACGCAAAAAAAAACATCACTTAGTATGTGGGTTGGTTAATGCTTTTTGTGTGTGTGTGTGTGTATTTGTCAAGGCCCATGATGGAGGTGTAGTTGCAGTTGAGCTTTCAAGGGTGATGGGGAGTGCTCCACAGCTCATTACAATAGGGGCTGACAAAACTTTAGCCATATGGGATACTGTTACTTTCAAGGTACTTATATTAGATATTTGCATGAAGTTGTCTTATTATTTTTTATTTCATTAAGAACTTACAGTATCACATTCGCTGTGCAGGAAATCAGGCGTATTAAACCAGTACCTAAACTTGCTTGTCATAGCGTTGCATCGTGGTGTCATCCCCGTGCACCAAACCTTGATATTCTAACTTGTGTCAAGGACTCTCATATTTGGTATGCATTTCTGCATCTCCAAAGAATAGTAGTTGTAGATTTTCTGTAATGACGCTAATCGTGGTTTGTCTGCACGGTTCTGCACTCTGTATTATCACAGGGCCATAGAACACCCAACTTATTCTGCTTTAACAAGACCACTCTGCGAATTGTCATCACTAGTTCCTCCCCAGGTCCTTGCACAGCATAAGAAACTGAGGGTATTCTTCTGTTCTTATATTCCTTTAATAGAGCATACTAATTTGCATCTCAGCAATGATATTTTATTATGTGGTACTACTGTATCTGATCTTACGTTTAACACATTTTGAAAATATGAAATATCTCACTCACATATCTCTGCTCTATTAACTTCAAAGGGTTAGGCCATGCATAGTGTGATGAATTGATTATTCTTTTTTCGTTGTTTGCTATACTTGAACGTATTGAAGAGATGGAGTGCAGTTGCCCTTCAAAGGAGAATCTCACCATTGATATACCATGAGTGTCTATGGGGCATGCACACATCGCAAATAGCGTTAACTGAGAAAAAGAGAAAATGGAACTCAAAGGCTTCCTTATTCCAATACACTACGCCTACAGTTTCATAGAGTTAATTTGATCTTTAAGGATGGTTAGCCAAAATTCAAGCTGATAGTGATGGTTTAATCTCACATTACCTAATTAATTGCGGGTAAAACCTCCAGAAATCATGCACACCGGAACGGTACCCTTTTAGCACAAAGTGAGGAACCACCTATACATGCATTTATTTAGGCCAGCCCTGTCATTCAAGACTCAAGAGGATGTGTGATATAATATTGAAGTATCCCAGGGACTAGAGTGGTACAAGACTTTATAATTTCTGCTTGATATGTATTCTTGAAAGTGAAGCTTGCTTTCCGAGAGAATAACTTTCTTCGAAAGGCACAATTTAGTACATGAAAGAGTGGTTCTCTCTTTTTACCTCAAATTGTCAGTACTCTCATTTTTGGAAATGCTGGTTTCTACGTACATTCAGAGCCATTTTGATGCATTTTCCTCAAGTGTGTTGCTAACTATATACTGAATTTCGTGGTTATTCTAGGTGTATTGCATGGTGGCACACCCCTTACAGCCACATCTTGTTGCTACTGGAACTAATATTGGTATCATATTAAGCGAGTTTGATCCAAGAGCACTTCCAGCTATTGCTCCTTTACCGACACCTACAGGAAACAAGGAACATTCTGCTGTTTACATAGTTGAAAGAGAACTTAAGCTACTGAATTTCCAATTGTCAAACACAGCAAATCCATCCCTTGGTAATGCTGGTGTTGCATCTGATACAGGAAGATTAAGGAATGAATCAATAGAACAGTTGGTTGTAAAGCAGACCAAGAAGCATATCAGCACTCCTGCTCCCCACGATTCTTATTCGGTCCTTTCAGTTAGCAGTTCTGGAAAGTAAGTTATGCACATGCCATATTGTCATCTACTTCCTCCAATAACAGATATAAGTCCATTAGGACATCATCATGATCTCCAATATGACATACCAACTAGTATTATCTATATATTATCTTAAAATGGAAAGTTATTTATTATGCAAGTATTTTTCATAATGAATCTAGCCATCCGATCTTATGTGTAAATCTATATAAATTTTAGAAATAGTCAAAGGTAGAAAAGTTTGACTTTAGACAATCCTAGATGGGCTTATATTTCTGATTGGAGGAAATAGAATTTAACTACAATAAAGTAGATGCAAGCATTTTTCAATTTGCTTTACCAACTAGCTTGTGGTGGCTACACTACACACACGCCCTAGGTCCTAGCTGAATTTGATGTAGTCTTTGTCTGGTTATTGTATTATTCGTCTACTGCACTATTTTCCAGTAGTAAAAGGTAGACATTGGATGTTATGATTATGAGCTGTGTTATTTTGGTTCAATCTTTCAGCTTACAAGCCAATGCTGCTTATGTTTAATCTGCTTTGCATTTACCATTAGTGCTGTTGGAAAATTGTTGAATTGTTTGGATTCTACTTGTTTTGTCCCAAACTGTTTTGGAATCAGTTTCCTGAAGAAAATATTTTAGGCCCTAAACCACACCAGTGATCCCCAATTTAGTTGAATATTTTTATTTGTTTTGTTACTGCTTGTTATGGTTTGGTGATCAAATCTCAAAAAGCCATTGGAAACTTGAAAAACCGATTAGTCTGGTTTGTGGTCTGGTTCAGTTCTTCAATTTCCTTTTGCTTGCATACCCTGTAGGCATTAATAGTTGCTCCCCAGATTAAAATGAATTTTCTAATGGCAAATGCTATATTTTCTTGCAGGTATGTTGCAATTGTATGGCCAGATATTCCTTCTTTTGCTGTATACAAAGCAAGTGATTGGTCAGTTGTTGATTCAGGCACAGGGAAGCTTTTTGCCTGGGATACCTGTCGAGACAGATATGCTTTAGTGGAGACTGCATTGGCTCCAAGAATGCCACTAATTGTGAAAGGCGGTTCTTCTAAAAAGGCAAAAGAAGCAGCAGCTGCTGCAGCTCAAGCAGCAGCAGCTGCAGCTAGTGCAGCTTCTGCTGCAACAGTACAAGTGCGCATCTTATTAGATGACGGAACAGCACATGTTTTGCAGAGATCGATTGATGGTCGTAGTGAGCCGGTCAGTGATTAGCACCAATTTGATCTTCAATCCTGATTTTTTCTCTTTATTTATATCCTGATGGAAGTCTGAACCTATGGAGCACCATCATTCGCACATACCCTCATAATATGTCCAAAACATGCTCCCGTGGCAGCCTGTGATTGAAAAATTCCAGCTTAAAAAATTTAACTTACATTTCATACATTCTAATTCCTAACAAACTTAGCTTGCATTTTTTTTTGGAAGAGTGACACTGCTTTATTTCTTGGGCACAACTGAGCTCTCTTTACCTACTTATATAACATACTTAAGCTATATGATTTGTAACTATTTTCTATAATTTGTTCATTCGGTTTTTATATGCTTGCTTAGTTGCAAAAACCTTCCTATTTGGTGGGTAGTGAAATAGCACACTTCACAATTTTATATCAAATCTTATTTTATATTTACACTTACCATGTCTTGTTTTGTGTCATTTGGAAACCTGCTGTGCTTTCATACGATTCTGTAGTTGCATTACGCATCAGTGACACTGATAGAAACATAGGTGTTTGCTAGGTTAAATTTCTTGATTTTACTTCTGAGTATGTCTTTGATTAGCATGTGAAATAGAAACCATTGACATAAATTCAACAGCAGGAATTTTTCAGTCTAGTTTAATCGTTGTGATATTTCAGGTTATTGGATTGCATGGTGGTGCTTTGCTTGGTGTCACATACCGTACTTCTCGTAGAATCAGTCCGTTGACAGCAACAGCTATATCGACTGTTCAATCGATGCCCCTATCAGGTTTTGGTGGAAGTGGATCATCTTTTGCTTCTGATGATCCATTTTCTTCTAAAGAAGGGCCTCCACAAAATTTCCAGCTATACAGGTACAGATTTGCATGATGTTTTTTTTGACATTTTATGCTAGAGCTTGTTGCTTCCTTATTCCCTCTTTTTGGCTAATGCATTGATGTACCGGTACAGTTTGTGTATTTTTAACACTTTGCTTCCTAATACGATGATATTTGCAGCTAATATATTTGCTAGACTAAAGTTGCATTTGATTGCTGCAGCTGGGAGACCTATCAGCCTGTAAGCGGCTTACTTGCACAACCTGAGTGGACCGTGTGGGACCAAACTGTTGAGTACTGTGCATTCGCTTATCAGCAGTACATTGTAATTTCTTCCTTGCGACCCCAATTTAGGTACCTTGGAGATGTTTCAATTCCCTTTGCAACTGGTGCCGTTTGGCATCGAAGACAGTTATTTGTGGCAACACCAACAACGATCGAGTAAGATATTAATCTTCTGCATATAATTACTTTAGTTCTAGTGTTCCTTTTTTGTGCTTTGATGGCATCTAATGCTCCTTTGAAGCATGTGCCAATGATTTTATGGCTATGTGATGCAAGCTTGTAAATAAAAATGGATGATGCCATGTGTGGGTTATGAAAGATTCCTTCTATGATTAGAGTTGCAGTATCCAATAGGCAGCTTATGACAAAGAATTTCACTTTTCAGAGGCATTTTAAAATTCAAAACGCATTTAGTGGAACTGAAATTGGTGGTGCTAAAATATTGAGCGTGCAGTTCATTTCTGATTAGTTCCATAATTTATCATTCATGTTGAAGAGATTTGCTTGTTTCCTGGATTTTAGTTGCATATTAAGTATATTCTGTAGTCTAGGTACATTTGTGTTAAGCAAACAATATTTTCAAGTTTTTTTTCTCGAACGCGCAGTATGTTTTCAACTTTTGATGCAACACGCCTTCTGTCCCCTGATCTTCTAAACAATATTTCCAGGTGTGTCTTTGTTGATGCTGGAGTGGCAGCTATTGACATTGAAACAAAAAAGAGAAAAGAAGAAATGAAAGCAAGAGAAGCTCAGGGCAGGGCAGTTGCAGAGCATGGAGATTTGGCTCTTATCACAGTTGAAGCTCCCCAGGTTACTGCTAGTGAAAAAATATCATTAAGACCACCAATGTTGCAGGTACCGTATTCGATATGCTGTGCTTTTGTTACTCACTTCTACTTTATTGATATACTGTCTTCTGTTTTCTGAAGTGTTACCTGAAGTTAGTGTAAGAGATTTTTGCCTGTAGGGCACTGAGTTTTTGTGATTTTGTTTGTGGATTAGGACACATGTTTTCTATCCACAGAACACTTGGTAGTGTACTGCAAACGGAGTTTTTCTAACTGTTTCCTTGCAAACCAAGACACATTATATAAATGCCCTGTAGATCAATTCCCTTGGTGTAAACAATAAGAAATTCTTAACTGATATATGTGTTGGTGTATATTGAGCCCATGTGTATAGAGGCCCATCTAGAGGCCCATGTATAGGTATTATATATACCCACTCTTCTAGGGTTGGAGGAATAGATCAATTATTCCCTCTAACAATATGTGATGTGTACTTTCCTGTATTTGCAACTTCTTTATATACAATTATTTTATTTTTGGTGTTTCGGACTTGTGACATTTATTATCTACAAAAAGCAAAAGTTATCCCACGTCGTTAACTTTGTTTGTTTCTAAAGCACCGACTTTTCACCTTAGTGACCAACTAGCAAAGACAATGAGTTGGGGGCAGCATATGAGATAAATCTAGCCATCTGTACTTCTTTTTGAAGTCCTATTTTAAATAAAAAATATAGTTTCACGCTGCTATATCATTAGATAAAAATGTATAAAGAGATGACTTATTAGTCAATATTTTGAGGCTGTCTATTTGTTTGAGAAACAGAATTATTGTATCTTGACGTGTCTATATTCACATGATGCTGAGAATGCCAGTTGAAAAAAATAATATTATATTGTTGCAAGTATTCTAGCCCTTGCGAATGGACAGGATCAAAGTTCTCCATGGCCACAATTTATCATCAAATCTTCTGTGAACCAAAGCCATTTTTGAAAAATCAGGATAGGTATAACCTGGCATTTTTATTTTGAGTAGTAATATATCTCTTCAGAATACATTTAGCTAATGCAGTAATGCATTCTTCAGTAATGGGATGCAGTGTCAACCAGACTTGTATCTTTCAATATTTTGTTATTTCTTCATGAAAATTGTCAAGCCGTTAGTGCATAATGTATTGTTTTTACATCCTTTACTTCTACTCCAGGTTGTTCGTTTAGCCTCCTTTCAGCATGCTCCATCAATACCACCGTTTATAGTACCAAAGCAATCCAAATTGGATGGAGATGATTCAGTTTTTCAGAAAGAACTGGATGACAGAAGATATGCTGAAGTTGCTGTTGCTGGAGGAGGGGTGTCTGTTGCAGTAACTCGCTTCCCTCCTGAGCAGAAGAGACCTATTGGACCTCTTGTTGTGGTTGGTGTAAGAGATGGAGTTCTCTGGCTTGTTGACAGGTAATGTATAACCTGTATCTCATTTTGTTATCAAAAGAACAAGAGCAGTTCCTTGAACAATGAAATACATTGAGATTAGATTTTCTTCAAGTAGGTTACATTTTTGTTAGTCTTTTTGACATGCTTACCTGGATGTAACTCAGAAATATTCCATGTTCCTTCTAGGTATATGTGTGCACATGCCTTGTCACTCAGCCATCCTGGTATAAGATGTCGTTGCCTTGCAGCATATGGGGATCCTGTTAGTGCTGTGAAATGGTATGTCTGTAGATTGCCTCTTGCTGTCTTTAGGTTCTGAGAATAATAATAATTATATCCAAACTATTGTGCAGGGCAACAAGACTTGGCCGAGAGCATCACGATGACCTGGCTCAGTTTATGCTGGGTATGGGCTATGCCACTGAAGCTCTTCATTTGCCTGGAATATCTAAGAGGTAAGACCTTTGTGGCTATTTGAGCTGTGTTTTAAATGATGTTATAACATGCTATGGCATGCGTATCAAGTTAACTGTACTCTCAAAGTAAGAATTTCAAATATTATTGATGGACATATCTGTTTTTTTTTTCTTTATTTGAATTTGTGTTGATACCCCTCAGGTTGGAGTTTGACCTTGCAATGCAGAGCAATGACCTGAAAAGAGCACTTGCTTGTTTATTGACAATGAGCAACAGCCGAGATGTGGGACAAGAAACAGCTGCCGCTGATGCCACTGATGTTACACAGATTCTTAACTTGGCGGTAGCTAAGCAAGCTAAGCAAGAAAGTCTTTCAGATGCCGTGCAGGGAATAGTGAAATTTGTCAAGGAATTTTTTGACCTTATTGATGCAGCAGATGCCACTGGGCAAGCTGACATTGCTCGCGAAGTTCTTAAGAGATTAGCAGCTGCAGCTTCTGTAAAAGGTGCTCTGCATGGACAGATGCTGCGAGGCCTGGCACTCCGTCTTGCAAACCATGGGGAGCTTACTAGATTGTCGGTATGTTACTTTGACCACAATATATGGCTAATTTACATTTGAATCTTGGTTTCTTATCCATATGATTATTGATGATTAGGAATTCTAATTCCCATCCATAATAGTGGCAAGGTTTGACAGCAAAATATACAGTTGCAAACATTTGTAGTACAGCTTTATGGGATATAACATTCATGACACAGTTCATGCACAAGTGCAAACTGAGGCCTGATGTTGCACCGCGTCTTTCCTTTTTGAGATTACAATGCTGAAAGACTCTTCCATACACATGCTCCATGTATTGTGTGAACATGACCCCAAGTAATTGGGGGCAAATGCTGTACATTGTTATATGTGGAATTGTGGATTGCCAAAAGTTCATAGGAATAACCACTAACACCAGTGTGCTTGCCCAGGGTTTGGTAACCAATCTGATCGCAGCTGGCCATGGACGTGAAGCAGCATTTGCTGCTGCAGTTCTGGGAGATAATGCCCTAATGGAGAAAGCATGGGAGGACACAGGAATGTTGGCTGAGGCTGTTTTACATGCTCAAGTAAGATCTCTGTTGAATTGAATTCTTTCATGCATTGCCCAGTCCTAGTTTATGAGAGTAAACCATTAGGGGTTTCATGAAATAAAGTGATTTTTTGTCCTTCCATTCTGTCCCATTACTGCTACTGTAGTATCCATTATTTATTTATTTGCCTGAAATTACCCATAATTAGTGTGATTGCTCACTAGCATAATCAACTCGCCAGGCCCATGGTCGTCCATCATTAAGGAACTTGGTTATAGCATGGAACAAGATGCTACAGAAGGAGCTGGATCACACACCAACAGTTAAAACTGATGCGGCTGCAGCTTTCTTGGCTTCTCTTGAGGATCCAAAACTCACCAGCTTGGGAGAAACTGAGAAAAAGCCTCCCATTGAAATACTTCCTCCTGGGATGCCTCCCTTATCAGCACCTCCGATTGTGATTAAAAAGTCTGGCACAAAACCTGGCCTACCTAATGCAGCACAGGCCTCAAATGGGCCTATAGGTGCTCCAATGGTTCAGGGTGCCACCGCGCCTCAAGGCACCCAAATGGTTCAGGGCGCTCCCATCGCTCAAGGTGCTCCTGGGGCTCAAGGAGTTCCCATGAATCAAAGTGCTGCTCCTCCATCGCAGGGAACTGATGAGGCAAAGCCATCGGAAGCTACAGCATCCGATGCAGCTACCCCAGCTGCAGAAGTTGCAGCAGCTCCCAGCAGTGAGGAAGCTAAAGCCACACCTGGCAGTGAGGAAGCTACCGCAGCTCCAGGCACCGAGGAAGCCGCAGCAGCTCCAGTTACAGATGCAGCAAGCAACACTGATCCTGCTGCTGCTCCAGCTCCTGCAGCGGACATCAATAGTGCTGGTGCATCTGGCGTTACACCCGTTGAAGCTGCAACCTCTGCCCCTTCAACCGAGACACCCGAGGCAACGGATAAGCCATCGTCAACAGAGGCATCCCCGGCACCTCCACCTCCACCCCCAACTTATGAATCTGTTGTATAAAATATTTTGTTGTCGAGTCTTCTAGCAGTGTGCCAATTTTTTGTATGCCGGTGCATCCATTCCACTGTAAGTTTTTCCCATATACTGGTATAGGTATTTGTTGTCCATGTTATTCTTATCTCAGTAGACGTCAGGCAGTATGTGAGTAGGCCTTGTACATCTGCTGCCTGCGTCTCACGAGAACTTTACCACCATCGTGTGAGCATAGCTGATGTTGTTTGACCAGCTGACAGGACCACAGATCAAGTTTTGCTTGATGAGTTGATTCTTCCTGCCCGACTGATTCGTCCTGGAACTTCATATTCTTTTGCCGATTTAGCCAAAGGCCTGCTATCGTAGTGGTAGCACCGCTGGAGGCACTCCCCAGAGGTCCTGGGTTCGATCCCCCTCGGGGGCGAATTTCAGCTCTGGGGTTAAAAAAACTCCCTCGCTTGTCCCACGTCCAAAGCACTGTGGAGCCCGGCCTAACTCACAAGGCGACGGGCCCCGTGTACGGGTGGGGCAGGGGTTCGGGGGTTTTCTTGGCCTGCTGTGAGAAGGTCATTCTACCTCTCAAACAATGCCGTGGGGGCGGTCTCACCCCCGCAGGTCAAGTTTTTTTTTTTTGCCGATTTAACGTAAGTGCTGAGATATGCAGATGTCTTGTTGGGTCATCTAACTTGAGAATCTGTGCAGTGCGTACCGAAAGCTCCATGTCGGCCGGTCTGCTAGCTAGAGCAAAAAAACGCTCAAAGACGCACGTTTTGGCCAGTCGCCCATTGGTTTGCTAGCACTGGCCGGGGCATGTCAAAGGCCAAGTAGGCAACATCAAAGTGAGAGCACAATTCTGACGGCAGCCCCTCGTCGGCCGGCCTGACCGGCATTGCTGACTTCGACACGAGAAATATGTGGCCCAACCGCAGGCAGGGTTCACTTAACCGGTGGGAACCGGTCCGGTTTGACCCGGTCCGGACCGGTTCCGGCCGGTACCCAACCGGCTAAAATTCAAAATTCAAATTTGAATTCAAAAAAGAAAAATTCCTAAAAAAATACTAAAAATACTTCAAGGTGCGATGAATCTAATGGTGTCAAATTTTCTCAAAAATTCGTTCGTTTAACATACTTTTCGGACATTTAAAGTTAAAAGAAAAAAGAAAAGGAAAAAATGAGACGGCCCATTAAGGCCCACTTGGTAAACCGGTCAAACCGGCCGGTATACCGGTTACACATGCGATTTTAAATTTGGATTTGAATTCAAACCGGTCAAACCGGCCGGTAAACCGGTCAAACCGACCGGTAAACCGGTCTAACCGGTCGGTATATTTATATACCGGTACGAACCGGTTGAACTGAGTTTTTTGAATTCAAATTTGAATTTGACCGGTTTCTACCGGTAACCGGTCAAACCGGTCCGGTAAACCAGAACCGGTGGCCGGCGGTTTGGGTCAACCGGTCGGGGGAAAAAAACCCTGACCGCAGCTGCGGCGCGGTGCAGCTGCTCTGAAGTCTGACCTGCCCTCCTGACTTTCCCGGTCAGCTGTGACGTATCTGCCACCGTACGGTCGCCGGCTCGCCGCCGTCAGACAGCTCCAGTTCACGGAGGGTTCCGTGGCTGCACGTCTCATCCGACCCATCTAGTTTTTTAGGAGATGCCGGCCGATCTTTCCTCGTCTGCGACCGAACTCCTGACCACGGCTATAAGAGGCAGCAGGACGCCGCACATGCTTGCTTGCATTGCATTGCATCTTGGGTTTGGAGATTGCACGGGCATTGGTTGAAAAGAACTCGCGTGTTCCTTCCATGGCGGCGAGAGGGGGCGAGGCGAGGCCGCCGGCGGTGAAGATCATCGAGACGGTGCACGTCGAGGCGGACCGGTCCAGCTTCAAGTCGGTCGTGCAGAGGTTCACCGGGAGGGACGCGGCGGCCGGCGACTGGTCGGACGTGTCGTCCGAGCGAAGACCAAACGAAGCGGCGGCCCAGGGGGCTGGGTCCGCAGGGTACGTGAGCAGACAAGCAGATCGCCACTCGTGCAAAGAAGAGAGCTGTTGATAGCCATCCGTCTATACTGGCTATCGCCTCTGTACTTGGTACTGTATCTATGTGTAACTAATTTTTCTCTACCGCGACTGCCAAATTTGTATGTTTACTTCGTTGCAGAAAAGAAAATATCTACCTACCTTGCCACATCGATCCAAATATGCAGAATTGTTCTGCTTCCATAGTTAAAAAATGAACTAGCTAGCTTGTAAAACGCTTTGATTTGGATCAAGTGGATCAAAGAGATTCCTCTACGCAAAGCTTACACACAAAGTACGGTACACAGCAAGTCAGCAATGGCAATCCGTGCCTCTGCAATTAAGCTGCAAGCCTGCGACTCAGTGGAAATAGTCATAGTACCAGAAATATACTACTGACTGAAATGGATGCCGTGAAGGCGTAAAAGGGAGAACAGATATACAGGCACTAGCAAGCCAGTCCCGAGACATCCCTCAAAGTCAGCCGTTCTAACATGCGCGGCAGGTCAATGATGCAGGTGCTTTATTCGCTTGCTTGCCACATGAGCATTGGTCAACTCTAAAAAGTCCGCTAGTTTCCGTATGACGCACACTTCAACCTACTCACTATGACTTCATTCACTATGCTGTGAATGGTGGCTGATGTTGATTTGTTGTGAGAGAAAAGTACTGCTGGCTAGCTGGTGGTTGATGCTGGTTTGATGGGAGAGAAAAATACTGTTGGCTGGATGCAGCGAACGGAGTGTCTGTCCTAAATTATTAGTCGTTTTAGCCTTTCTATATATATAAAGTCGGCTATGCACCTAGACAGATATATTATATCTAAATGTATAGTAAAATTTATGCACAAAGAAAAACCAAAACGACTAATAATTTGCGATGCAGGGAGTACATACTTAAGTTTACAAAGTACTACCGTGCATGTATTATATTGTGTGTATACTTATGATGAAGGTCAATAGCAAGACATGGATTCAGAATGTGTAACCCCCAAAAAATCTAGATTTGTTAATCTATATATATTCATAAATAAATCATCTCCAAACATCTATATAGCTGGGAGTTCAATGCAAAAACAAGAGGGGAGCACCGATTTAAATAGTTTAAATAACATCTGTATGGTTATTAGAGAGAGTAGTATAATAAAACGCATGCATGCACAGTAGTAGTATGTAGCTAGTGATCGAGCAAAAAACATAAATGGGGGCTAATTAATCAATCGAACTCGGCGGGGTAGACGCAGAAGGTCTCATTCTTGACGCAGAGGAAGAGCCTCTCGTACGCGAGCGCCATCTTGGTGGCCGCGAACATGGACCTTGCGTACTCCCGGCACGCGCGCCCCCGCCGCGCGGCGCGGCGCGCGCCCTCCGCCACCACCGCCTCCAGGCTCTCCAGCAGCGACTCCGCGTTGGGCGCGAACATGTGCCCGAACTCGCCGTCCACCACGATGCTGCCCTTGATGCTCGGGAACCGCGTCGCCACCACCGGCTTCCCGCACTGCATCGCCTCCATCAGCGTCAGGTCCAGCCCCTGCGGCCGCAGCGTCGGGTCCACGAACACGTCCAGCGCGTTGTAGAACGCCTTGAGCTTCGCCGGCGGCACGGCGCCGAGCACCTTGGCGTTGCGGCCCAGGTCCAAGTAGCGGTTCTCCCAGGGCCCCTTGCCGGCGATGAGCAGGTACACGTTCGGGTGGCGCAGCACCAGCTTGGAGAAGGCCTCGTACAGCAGCGGGTGGCCCTTGTCCTTGACCAGCCGCCCCGACACGCCGAGCACCAGATCGGCGCCCCTGGGCACGCCGACCTCCTCCCGGAACGCGCGCCCCAACGCGTAGTCCGGCTCGAACTGCGCCTCGTCCACGCCGTTGAGGATGACGTGCACGCGCCGGGACGGGATCTGGTACACGTCGCGCAGCATCTCCCCCGTGGAGTCGCTGATGGCCACCTGGTGCGCGTAGCTTCGGAAGAAGCGCACTTCGGAGAGAACGCGGAACACGGACTGGCCCAGAGTCTGGTTCAGCGCCGGCGACATGGGCTCATCCTCGCCGCGGGCGAGATCTTGGAAGATGCCCGAGTGCAGGGCCTCTAGGGAGATGCCGTGCCAGGAGACCACCAGGTTGTCCACCCCGCGCGCCCACCGGTGGAACACGGCCACGCTCTCTGAGTGGATGACGTCGAAGGGGTCGTTCTCGCCCTCGGTCTCGTACAGTTTCCACGCCTCATCGCAGCGCCACTGCCCCGGCTCGCCGTCCAGGAAGTGGATGTGGGGCCCATCGGGGGACGGCGACGGCGCCGCCTCGGTGTGCGGCGGCGGGGAGGTGAACACGTGGACGCGGTGGCCCCGCGCCGCGAGCGCCGTGTGCAGCGTGTGCGCGTGCCGCTCCATGCCGCCGGGCGCTGAGGCCACGGGCCACTTCCGGGAGAACACCGCGATCTTGAGCTTGGCCGCCGGCGGCCTAGACGCCGAGAACGGCAGGTGATTCCACGAGAAATCGATGTCGCGCAGGTCCCCCGAGAAGCCGTCCACGCTGTCCCGGCGCGAGGCGGCCCCCGCCAGGGCCGGCGCACAGGAGGAGCCCGGGAAGGAGGAGCGGTGGAGGAGGAGGAGGGAGAGGAAGGGGATGAGCAGTATGAGGGAGAGGACGGACGGCGAGAGGGATAGCATCGTGTGGGGCGGGCACCGCTGCTTCCTGAGCCTCGGCGGTGAGGTGAGCAGCGCCATCGACCACTCCGCGAGCGAGCGAGCTAGCTTGAGCTAGGCGTGCAAGGAAGGCGGCCCATGCAGTCTCCAAAATGGCGCCAAGGGGAGACGGGGCGAGGAGCTAAATGGGTAGGATTTCAAGCGGATTCAGAATTCAGCGCGGCTTTTGGAGAAGGAGCAGTGGAGGTGGAGTGATTTGAAGGCATTTGACCTTCACTTGGGAGCTTGCTAGCTGCATCATGCGTGGCTTCTTTCCATGGCTGAAGTTACTTAGGGAGGCGGCGATGCATGTGATTGCGATGCGAGGGTTGTGACTTGTGATCGAGCAGCTATGAAGTTCCACTAGAACATTCGGCGCGCCCTACGATTTGTCAAGGAAAGGTCATTCTTATACGCCGATGACGTGGTCGTTTTCCTCTCCCCGATTCAGCAAGACCTGACGTCCTTGAAATTAATTTTGGAAATTTTTGCGGGCGCCTCGGGTCTCAAGACAAACCTTTCCAAGTGCATGATCTCTCGATTCCAATGTGATTTGGAGGCCACGGTGACTTTTCTTAGCCACTTTCCAGGAAAAATTGACCCATTTCCCATCCGCTATTTGGGCATTCCGCTTGGTGTAAGAAAACTAGCCATGCATGATCTTCAACCACTGATTGATAAAGTTGCTAATAGGCTGCCGGCTTGGAAGGCCAATCTTTTGAATAAAGCTGGCAGAACGGTCCTGATTAAGAGCACGCTGTCGGCAATCCCAACACATACTGCGATTGCTGTCAACCTATCTCCATGGGTCATCAAAAGCATTGACACTATTCGAAGAGGTTTTCTTTGGAAGGGGGCTAAGTCGGCAAAAGGGGGTCATTGCTTACTAGCCTGGCCGCGTGTTTGCAGGCCGCCTGAACTCGGCGGACTTGGAATCCTTGATCTGCAATGGTTTGGTTTTGCCCTACGCATGAGATGGCTCTAGTTGCATCGAACTGAGAATCAGAGGTCGTGGCATGAGCTCCCCATCGAACGTGAGCATGTGGTCGATAGAATGTTCCAGGCCTCCATCTATGTTGAGCTTGGTAATGGACACAAGTCGTTATTCTGGTCAGATCGTTGGGTCGAGGGTCATTCCTTACCCGAGTTGCCGTCATGCCTTTGCAATGCACTCAGAGCTCAGGTAAAAAAGAAAAGGACGGTAGCCGAGGCGCTACAAGGTGACCAGTGGATTCAGGACATCTCGGGAGCACTTACCGTGCAGGTACTCCTACAGTATATCCAGCTCTGGGATCGAATACGCAACATACAACTATTAGAGAATCAAGAGGATATGATTTGCTGGAGGTGGACGCCCGATAAGACCTTCTCTACTGCCTCAGCGTACTTGGCCTTTTTCAATGGACAACACCCGATTGAGGGGGCTAAAGTACTTCGCAAAACACGTGCTCCGGGAAAGTGCAAATTCTTCATTTGGCTTGTGCTCCATGATAGATGTTGGACTGCTGCACGGAGCAAGCGACATGGCCTGCAGGATGATGACTTGTGTGTGCTATGTGCCCAGTCATCGGAAACCATTGATCATCTTCTAACTACTTGTCCATTCTCCCGGGAGGTTTGGTTCATGATTTTGCGTAAAATTGGGTGGGATCGTGTCACACCCAGCACATTGACATTCAATTTTCCTTCATGGTGGACAGATGCACGGAAGCAAATCCCAAAGGTGGGTAGAAGAGGCTTTGATTCTCTAGTTATTTTAGTGTGCTGGATCATTTGGAAAGAGCGTAATGACAGAACTTTCGACCGTTGTGTCCGCACGATTGACGATATTGTACTGCATGTTTTGGATGAGATCAAAGCTTGGTCTCTCGCGGGTTTTAGGCATCTTGAGGCAGCCTTTCCAGTTCTTGGGCTCCCATCAGGTCGCGAATTGTTAGCCGGCTAATCGTGTTTAGTGCTTTGGGTCAGGGTTGGTTTTATCTCTCCGGAACCAATCCCTCTTGTAAACATTTTTTTCTATCCTCTTAATGAAAAACGTGCTCAGGCACGGTCGCGAAAAAAAAAGTTACCATAAGACAATAAAAATTGACAAACTATAGATATAGATATAGTATAAGATGAACTAATAGGAAACAACTATATCAGTAAAATATAGTAAACACTACTTGTCCAAGAATATTTTATTTGTCGGATACAGTAATCACTACTTGTCCAACAGTCGTGGCGCGGTAAAATAAGTTTCTAATTAATATTTTTATAGAAACTACTGTGTAGGTATTTGTTTAATATTTGAATCCAATCTTCTCTCCTCTGCCCTCCACCTGCCTCGCCTTCATCACCTCCGTGCTCGCCGACCTACTTGTCTTCACACCTGCTCTGCTTCCTATTCCCGCTGCCGGCCGTCCGCTCCGCCTTCATAGATCACCAGCAGCTTTGCCTTTTCCCTCGCGGCTCGCCAGCTTGCTAAACCGTCTCTCTCCCACATTGCAGTCTGTAACACTACGGTTATGTATGTAATTCAAAATGAAAATTTGAATTCAGAAAATATGAACAAATTTTATCAAAATTTGAATTTGAATCTTTGATTTGGCTTACTTCATTCAGCTCGACTCGTTCTCACTCAACTCAATTTCCATGCTCTGTTCCATTTATGACTCGGGCGGGTGGCTCACATACCCGCGCATCGTGAAACGCCGCACATCGGCCATCGCCGCCGGCGAGTGTACAGCATTGCCACGCGCCGTATCATGCACTGATTGCCACGCGCCGTATCATGCACTGATTGCCTGCCACACCGTTCGAATCGACAGGAGCTGCATCAACGGCCAAGCACCACCACTCCATGGCCACAATGTGCCCATACCAGAGACCCATCGCATCGCCAGCCCGGTGAACCGCCGCGCGTCAACCGCCTAGGCACGAGTACCCACTTTTTCGGCCAACCTCTAGCATTCGTTCCATCCTCGTCCTTATTCCCAGGCTGGCCGTTGCTCTCTTCTCTCGCTCGGGCTCAACGGTGTATCTAGAATTTGCTCGGGCTCAATAGTGTATCTAGAATTTTAAGATAGGGTGGTCTAACTTGATATAAAATTTTATCATGGCAAATATATAGTACTATACAAGTATAAAACGCATCAAAGATACTTAATAATATAGTAATAAGGTGTCTTACAATTTTAAACATCTGAAAATCAACGATTAAGCTTGAAATTTGCATATAATACCATGGAGATGCAAAATAGGGTGGGTCATGGGGCCCACTCGGCCACCTCTGCTAGCTACGCCACACCCTTCCTTCCTCGTCCAGACTGCGCGTGGCTGCCCAGATTGTTAGAGCCGCCGGCCAGAAAATCCGAGCCCCTCCCTTCATCGTCTCCGAATCGCTCCAAGCTAGAGCTCCTACACCCTCTAAATCTCATGCTCGACCCCTCAGCCACCTCTCCCATGGAGCCAATCGCCGGGCATTGAAGATCCCGCGGCCGCCAGTGCCGTCAGCCGCCGAGATCCACCTCGTCGTCGAACTCGTAGCTCCAGCCACCATTTTTTTCGCCCAGCGGCTCAAATTGAACCTAGGTGATGCACTGGTGCTCATGCTTCCCTCGTTCCGCGAGTTTCCATGCTTGTTTTTAGCTTCGCCACGACGCCGACCTGCCCGCACCGCTGCCCCCGCGGCTCACTCCGCCTCCATGCATGCGCTCCAGTTGCTTCTGCCCGCCTGGCCACCTCGCCCGATGCCCATGGCAGCGCCCAGCACCGCCTCGCCCCGCACCGAGGCCGCGCTCCGCCCGCTGCCCGTCTACCCACGATGGAGGCCGCCCGCGACGACTGCGCCGAACTCCGGTCCCGTCCCCGCGAAAACTTCGCATGTGCTCCACCTAGCCCAAGGAGAGCATCATGCACGAGGAGCTCTGCTGACCAAGCGGTTTGACCGGTCTAGGAGGAATCCGACTGTAATTAGAGATTCTTAATAGATTTAGATCTGTAAACAAGATTTCTTGTGAGGTAAGTCTTCCCCACCCTATAAATATAAAGGGCCGCGGCCGATTGAGGATCCAACCCAATCGAATCTATCAAAAACACATCTTTTATCTCTTTACCTTAACCTACTTTTCCAATCTCGACATGCTGTTCTTCTCTCGTCTCCATGGCGTTTGAGAACGCCCTAGCTGGCCTGCCGAGCCTAGGACAACCCTACGCGTGCTTGCCCCGACGGGGTCCCTCCCGGGCGAGCGTTCATATGATCGTCGCCGTTCTGCACGGCGACCGGTCTGACCGGTCCCTCTGACTGGTCTGACCACTCCACGCAGGAGGTGCTGCAAGGAGCCCCTCCTCGCACCGCGCGATATAGCGCGTTCGTGTGTTGATCAGAAAATGCATCAACAGGAGCGCCACGCAGGCTCGGCGCCTCCCCTGCCCCGGCCTCCGCGGAGGGTAGAGGGGAGGTCGCCGTGGCCGGCCGCGTCGCTCCGCCCCTGCCCCGGCCTCCGCGCGGGCGGAGGGAGCTCACCGCGCCGCTGCTCCTCCGAACTCGTCGCGCCTGGCCGCCCCGCGCCCCTCCTTCGCCCAAGCTGGCCGCATCCGGCTGCCCCGCGCCGCTCCTCCGTCCCGAGCTCGCCACGCCCGGCCGCCGAGCAGAGATAGGATGGTGGTTCTTTTGTTGTGTGTCGGAGCAGAGAGAGAATCATGGGAGGTGGTCAAGTGGCAGACGATTGGGGTGGATCCACCGCCAGATAGCAGTTCACTGACATACAGATAGCCTTAGCAACTGATAGTGGGCCACTCGCCCACTCCTCACAACCTGACCCACCGACCAGCAGCAAATAGCAGAGAGCGGCGTGGATGGCAACCGCCGCTGGCGGAGCACCGGAGCGCGCGCTGCTCAACACGCGTCGAGTTTTTCACGTGAAATGCGGGGAGAAGAGCGTAGAGCAGTAACTTTTAACCATTCCGATGCGATGCAGCGTGCCGTATTGCATGCATCACCTCTGCAACGTACGGAGCTACTTGACCGACGCATAAGCTCATCAGTCTTCAGTTCATTCATCACCGGTGTGGCGCTGCTGTATCGACCAAAACAGAGTTTCCGGTTTTGGAAAAACTTCTCATTATCTCCGAGGACAATGGGCCGAGTCTATGTTTTCACCATGGGCTCGAAAACAGGCCATTTAGGCTGCTCGGACTCGCGACACCATACACATGACGGCTAGTTTCTCTCAGTCGTATTCCTTATTTTATTTTATATTTATTTTGAATAAATCTTTGAAAATCATAGCAAATTATAAAAAGAAAATGGAAAATTCAATTTTATTGGACTCCACGTGAGTAGATCTTTGTAGTGAAAAGACGATATGATATAATTTAGTAAAAAATGTTTTTACTTATATATTTTTTCTGTAGTTAATTCATATCTTGAATTTTTTGTTGTCCAATTATTGTGAAATTTGTATGATAGGATAATCATTGTATGCTTGAGCTGTAGTAAAAATTTCATATTCGTTAAATCATGTATGCTTGAGCAAGTGAAGACTATGATATAGCCTGGAATTAAACTCCTGAATCTATAACTCAAGCATACATGATACAATGAAAATTTTACTATGCATAAATTATATAATTATTAGACCTTCATAAATGTTTCACCATAATTAGACCATGAAAAGTGTAGCTATAAATTAATTACAGAAAAATATATATCTAAAAGTACAACAAATATTTTTACTAATCATTGTATAGATCTACTCATGTGGAGTCTAACAAAATTAAATTTTCTATTTTATGATTTTTATGTGATTTATTATAATTTTTCAAAAATTTATCCAAAACAAACATAAAAGAAAAAAAAGAAAAACCACTTGGAGAAACCAACCAATGGACTCGACCCATTGTCAGGGAGGTAAAATGAATCTTTTCCCCCCAATTTTTTAGAGGTCAAAACAGAGTGCAACTGGGCTGCGGTCCAACCAAAATAACATCAAAGACATCAAGTTTGGGCTTGAGCCCGAGTGGTTCTCCATCAGGGACAATGGGCTTGCCCAGTTTAGTTTGGTTTACAAGCACGACGGAGAAGCTATATATCACATATGCACACTGGTGAATTCATCGCCTGAAGCTGTAAAGTTGGGCCGCTAGAGACAATTAGCTCAATAGTACTCGGTGGGAGCAGCGCAATAGGTATTTTAGGCCAACAACAGCCAATCAGCCCATGACCAGCCAAACAACGGCCAGCAGCGTCAGGCTTGCTTTTTTTTATTATTCTATGACTTGGCCAAATTATTTTGTCATTTGTTACTTGTTTCAATCTCCTCTATTCTAGTTATCATCTCCATGTTTTGTCGATGAATTCACTGAGTCATGCTTCCTGCCTTGTGTATTATCTTGGCTATTCATTATTTACCAATTTTATGTTATTGGATCTAAATTTATACCTCTATTAATTTTGTACTATAGTTATTGGATTTTTTCCTGCATGGTGTCCCACTCCCCTAGGAATAAATTGTGCATACCTTTGACTTCATATGCAATGTTGTTCTATTATCCATTTTGAAGCTTTTAAGTACTTCTACTAGATCACTGAAAAAATGATCTATGAGTTCTTTTTTCATATAATTATTTTTTCAAGGTGATTCGTTGTTAGCAAGATGGGCTGATGCAGCGATAGAACCTACCGTCTGTAACTGGAAGCTCCCGGATTCGAGCCCCAGCCTCTTCACATTTGGGCAGGAAAGGCTTGGTGCTTAAAACAACCCTTCCCCAAACTCCGCGTTGTGGGGGAAGCCTACGACACTGGATACACCCTTTTTAAGGTGATTCGTTGTAGTATAACTTGGTGTCGTCCGTGGACCCAATCAAATAATGTTATAGTTGGATCTCATTTCCTTTTATGCTTTGTATCATAGGACACTAATGTCGCATTTGCTAGAAGCTCAGTTTGCCATGCGAAACCTTCCAAAAGTGTTATCTAAATATGACGCGGCTATCACTTCTGTAATTTGAAAATAATTATATAATTTTTATATCTTAGATTTCAATTTTTATACCTAGAACAATTCATGAATTGCCAAAATAAAACAAGGAAGCTTATGCTGTATGTGGTGGCTTACTAATGACAATCGTAGTGAATGTCCTCCTTTCAACCATTTTGCAATTCATTTGGTCATGAAAAGTTTTTCTAGGAGCATGTTCATATTTATGCTTTTTTTATGATGATAGAAAGGAGCATTTACTTTTTACATATATTTCCCAACGAATTACAAGGTTGCAAATAGGCACTCAAATCTTTCATCATTTAATTTGCATTTATTATATGAACTAATAGCCTTTCTTTTTTCAATGTTGCAATCTGAGATTGTATTTGTTTCACCAGTTGGAGAGCAAAATTAAGAACAAGAGGCAACTGGTCGGTACCTGGAGGAACACCCTGGAGGTCCTGCCACTTCTAAGTTTGATTAGACTAGGGAAAACACTAACTGTAATTTTTTGTCTAACAAACAAATTGAATCTAAGTTTTTACCTTTTTTGTGTTTTTTTTTTGCTCAAGTTGGCACAAGAAGATTTACTGTTTAAATATATCTCCCAACGAATTACAAAGCTACTAATAGGCACTCATTTATTTCATCATTTAATATGAATTTTATTATACGAATAAGCCTGCTCTTTTCAATATTGCAGTTTACTCCCCACTCCCCAAAGAGTGGGAAGATCTAAGGGCTTCTCCAGTGGCGCGTCGGTGCATGAAGGAGAGAGAGAGAGACACGTACTCTAAAAGAAGAAATCGACTCCTCAATCAAAGCGATGTGGGCTCCACACAAAACAAATAAAGTGTGGGTTCCACACAAAACAAATAAAGAAAAACGCAAGCTATCCCTGACCTCCATGAGCGGCAGCAGCATGTGAGCAAAAAAGCTTAAGAGGTGGGCCTGATTTTTTTTATTCACCATTAGTCGACTCCCAATCAGGATTCGATTTATCTCTCTCTCTCCTCCATGCACCGCATATCTCCAGTAGTTGATTCGACTCCGGTGAATGCCACCTCGGGCGATGATTCACTTTAAACTCGTCACTGGAGAAGCCCTAAGATTGTACTTGTTTCACCCACTAAAGAGGAAAATGAGAACAAGAGGTGAAGAGGCAACTAGGTGGTACCGAAAGGCACACCTTGGAGGGCCTATTGCATCTAAGTTTGATTAGGCTAGGGAAAAAATTAATTGTAATTTGTTGCCAGCTCAAAAATTTTACATGTAACCTTTTTTTTTGAGATTTTTTTCTCTAGTTGGTACAAAGAAGAAAACACACACAAAAACAAGTATTTAGTAGGTTCAATGCCATGTATTGGGCCCGCAACGGAAACAGCCCACAAGCCTTCAACACCAACAACACGGTGCTAATGGGTCCCGTGACAACATGTACGGCTGCTACGGCTTCTGTTTGCGAGAATGACTTCTGTTACTCGCGGAAGTCAAACACCAGCTCGGAAATAGAAAAGTAGTGGCCGCAAGCCTGACCGTAGGATAAGAATAAACTAACAAGGTGGCCTGTTCAAATAACGCGGGTAGCTTAGATATTTGATATTTTCTATTACTGCTTCTATTCTAAATTATTAGTCATTTTATTAGGTACATATTATCTTTGTTCTAATTGAAGCTAATCTAATTCAAATTAAATTTATAGAAAATAGTACCAACATCTATAACTCAAATTAGTTTCAATAAATCTATCATAAAATATATATTTATAGTGTATTTATTTGGCGTTATGAAAATTAATGTATTTTACTATCCTGGTCAGTGAATAGAAATGTTCCACTTACGACAAAACTAAAGTTGTAAACGCAAATAGCGCGGGTAGCTAGATATTTGATATTTTCTATTACTGCTTCTATTCTAAATTATTAGTCACTTTATTAGGTATGTATTATCTTTGTTCTAATTGAAGCTAATCTAATTCAAATTAAATTTATAGAAAATAGTACCAACATCTATAACTCAAATTAGTTTCAATAAATCTATCATAAAATATATATTTATAGTGTATTTATTTGGCGTTATGATAATTAATGTATTTTACTATCCTGGTCAGTGAATAGAAATGTTCCACTTACGACAAAACTAAAGTTGTAAATAATTTTGAATGGATGTAATCACATTTGTATTCTATCCTAAAAGAAATTTATGCCAATGGTATTGTTTGTGACATCATTGTAATTGTTCTGGCCCAATATCCTAGATGAAGGTAGCATCTATGTTTTTTCCACCATAATATTTTGTGGCATATAAATTTTTAGAATACCTCACGTAGAAACATAATTTTGGTATTTATTGAAAGTAATATAAAAATTAAGCTTTCAACAGAAATATAATTATTGTTTGACTGGTAGTGAATATTTTTGTCTAAAAGTTTTAGTTATGGTTAAAAATTACTCTTATTTTTTTTAAGAATAAGATTTAGATGGGTGGCTTAATATACACTACCCTGAGATCATTAGAATTAGTTTTTGAATATTAGTCAAAAACTTAATGAGTGGTGGATGCATTGTTTTCATTGTTTTTCATATCCAATCTCTCCAATTGCTACAACAAATCTAAATATGCTCACCTTATTTTGCCACGGCTACACCAATAAATTTGTTGTTATGCAAGCAAGGTATAGCCCCTTGAGCTCGTTCCATTTGCTACATTTAGACCCAAGAAGGTTCTGCCCACTACACTTTAGTCAATGAAGATGCATCTCAGATAGTCCGCAACTTAATATACATACCTGATCAGGGGTCATACATATCTAATCAGGGGTCGGGTCAAAAAAAAGCTCGACATTCTCTTCAGCCCGAACTCGACTCGACTTGGCCACCAGGTCGGATTTTTTTATCCAAGCCCAGCCCGATATGTGATCAGGTTGGGTTAAACCCAATTTTTCATGTACAATTTTCAGGTCGGGCCAGTTTTTTCTTTGGATTTTTGGTAAGAAATTCGACCTCTATCCAACCTATTGTTTATTGCCGATCGAAAGTTTCTGTCCAAACTGGGTCAACATATTGGTTGGAATGGCATTTTTCGGATGGGTAAGGTTCATCATGTTGGACGGCCCATAATTAGGTATATCCATGTCAAATATTGATTCCGAGTTGGTTTCTTTAGATCATATCACCACTCACGTACATTTGCTCTTCCCTTTAAAACGTTTTGCATGATTGATTGATGCTAGTTGTTGGCCAAGACAACTTTTTTTTGGGAGCAACGATATATATATTTGCATGCCCTGCCGTATGATTGATAATTTTTCCCCTTTTCCTTATGCCTTTTGTCCACAAAATTGCTAATCAAATTATTTCCTAATACTAATATACACCGATATATATATTTGAATGGCCTTGGGTCTGTCTAGAGCTAAGGGGACCCATTCCCATGGCGCTAAGAAAAACCAATAGCACTATTTCCTAGTGCAATACATTTTGACTTGAATAGCACATGGATGAAAGATGGATTTCCATATCTTTTGTGAAAAATCTTAGACGTTATAAGCTTGGTCTATCCGATCTTTTTAATTTCTAATTTGGCTACTTAAATATGTATTCTTTAAATTAATATGAACCGCTAGATCTTTATAAATCTAACTATTTAAACCCTTCTCTTTATTAAGTTAACATGGAATTTATCTTCAAATAAATCTAGACCGTTAGATCTTCATAAAATCTAATTGTGTAAATCCTTCGCTTTTTTAGATTAACGTGGAAATTTCTCTTCAAGTTAATCTAGCCCGTTAGATCTTCATAAAATCTAACGGTGTACTCCCTCCATATAGGAAATAGAAGAATTTAAGGATAGCAACATGATCTCCAAAGCATAACTCTGACTTCTTAGTTTATAAAAATATTTGTTCAAAAGTGATATATGTATATTTTTATGAAACTGCTTTTTAAAAAAATCTATTCATATGGATTTTACTTTCTAAACTCAATAACTTAAAAGTTATTCATGATTTATATTCCCAATGTTTGATTCAAATCTTATTCAAAACAACATTCTTTTTCTATACAGAGGGAGTATATCCTTATCCTTTTTTAATTAACGTCAGAATTTCTAAACCTTCTCCACAAACATAGTGACTTCTTTTAACACTCTCTTATTAATATAATAGATAGATGTCAATTGTTTTTCTAGTGGCGCCACTGATCACAGCAACACACCATCAATGCCCTCAGCTTCATAAGACTCTTATCCTATTGTGTAAACGGTGGGTCTTCAATCTATCAAATTATAGTTAATTTTGTTCCGCCATATTTGCCTCAAACTAAACTACATATCTAGATATTCCTATAGCTAGATAGCTAGGATAGAGTACAGTCGTATTCAGATTGTTTTGTTGAGCGTTGTTTTGTTGAGCGAGAGCGTGCCATGTAATCCTCTGCTATGGTCAGATTTAGGGCTGCAAAGCTTACTAATTAAATTTGAGATTGATAGACTGCAAAGGTCGGAGACAGTGCACGTGCGCGAATGCTACAACACATGTTCCCATCTAGAATAGCACGCTGCCTAACGAATTCTACGCCACAAAAATAATGGATACTGTTTTTTAGATTGGAAACAATAGAGTCCGAGTGTAATAAAACAATGGAGCCCGAGCCTAATAGGAAATAGGAAATACAACATTTTAATCCAATATAGTTTTTTATGTGATATAGATCTTCATAAAATTCAATGGTGCAAATTCTTCTCTTTTTCAAATTAACGTGAGAATTTCTAGACCCTCTCAGCAAACGTGGTGGCTTCTTTTAACATTATACTTGTTATTCAGTTGAGGAATTCCTGGGCCAGTTGTTTGAGAGATCTGGTTGAGAAACAATGGAGAAATTCTTTCGGCTAGGAAGAACTATGACAGACAAAATTAATTGTACCAATTGTTTTAGCGTTCTATTTTTATCCTGAGCGTGAGAATATGCGTGGTCTTGGACCTGAGGAACCAACCTTTGATGCATTTAGAAACGAACATGTTTTATGATGTGATCTTTCCTTATTTTATTAATCCTGCCTAGAAACGAAGCAAGCTATCTTTGTTTTTGATAGAGTCCTAGTACGATTCTGCCTTGATCGAGTCCTAGTATGACCCTGCCTAGAATTGAACCATGCTACCTTTCTTGGTTAATCGAGTCCTAGTTCAGGTGTCCGACTACAATAGCAAATACACAAATTTTATCGTGTGTGGATATTTTTAATATAATAAGCAAACGTGGGATAATATAGACCCTTAGATCTTCATAAAATCCAACGGTCTAGGTTCTTCTCTTTTTTTAGATTGATGTGGGAATTTCTAGACTCTTTCGGCAAACGTGGTGGCTTCTTTTAACACTATTGTATTAAGATAACTAGCAAGGTGGCTCGCGTAAATAGCGCGGGTATCTAGCTTTTCTACTAACCTTTGGTATCTTTTTAAAATTGAAAAAATAAATTTTGTTTTGTTGTTTCGAGACCAAGTAAATTCTTAGACAATTGAAGTTATATCAAGGTAAATCAAGGCTAGGGTAACCTCATATAATAATTAAGGTCATTAAATCATCATAAAATTCAGTGATATTTATTATTTTGTTTTTTCAACTAATGTGATAATTTCTCTAAATTATCTTATTATTTAAAACTTATTTGTATTTATTTGTTGTACTCAACGAAGGTCTCGTCGGCACGTCTATTTTTATCAACTATTTAAAGTCTTTCTAATTTCAAAATCTAATCAACCTAAACATTTTTCCATAGATCAATTGATTAGTTCACATAGATCGAAGTATTTATAAGCATTTTCAAAAAAAATATTAGGATTCCAATTTTTTCTCATTACTAAACCACCATTCATTTAATGTAATGTCTTTTGCAATGCCAATCTAAATAGCATAATACAGACTCGCAACCCTTGTGCTCAAAGCTTTTCCCATCCATATTCTCTTCCTACCCTTTCTACTATAGCTCATCTAGATCCCATCGCTTCAGGCCCCTTCCTCTTCTCTTCCGACGTCTCGGCGGTGGAGAAGAGGGAGGTGGGCTGGTTCCTTTCTCCTAGTGTATATGTTGGTATATTATCTATGGTCTGTTGTATTCGAACAGGTTTTCTTTGACCGTGTGCCACCGCTCCCCTACATATGTGGCCATTTCCGATGCGAATGGTGTCATCATCGTCTTCTCCATTGTGGTGGCTGCAGGATGAAACCAAATAAAATTTCCTTCTCTCCTTCTTGTTTCTTTTGCTCCGCCCGGCCACATCTCCTCACCGTTCTCTGTTTTCTCGGTCCCGCATGGTTCTGTTCCGCCAGTTCCTCCTCCTTCCTCTTCTCTCTCCTTTCTCTTGCTTCCAGGTTTCTACCTGAATATGCTTGTTTTAGTTTTTATTTTAGTTAGTCGTCACTGTAGATCTGCTTGCTCGTGTTGCGGATTTGCCCATGTTCTTCACATGAATGAATTTATGCGGTCTTTGCTTACTAATTTTTGTTGTGATTCCGGTTTGCTTAACCTCTTTCCTTGCAACTTTTTTTATTGTAGCAGCTTTGAGCCTTTTTCTCTCCAGGTTCTCATGGATCTCAACCGTTTGTTGTGTTGGAAGCCTTCCCATAGATTTAAGGACTTTGCTTTTCTTCTCGCTGGCGCTGTTTTCATCTGCATCCTTGGGTCGGAGGTATTGGTCTTCGTCAATGGGATCTGCTTCCTCTTCAAGCCTCCTGGCAAGCTTCAACGACACTGGCCCAAGCATCATTATGGGCCAGTTTGGATGTCGGTTCCTCTAGTAGCCTTCAAGGCGAGCTTCATGGTAGTGATGACAATGTTTTGCAGCTTATTTATGGATTCATCTAGGTTTGCGCTTCTGTGATGTGTGGAGGTGTTCATGTGTGTCTGGCCATTTGACCGGGTTTGTAATTGGCTCCTCTTTGAGGTGCCTTTATATAAGACCACAACTTCTATAATATATGTTATAGGTTTATTTTCTTAAAAAAGTAGCATAATACAATCAATCCTCATCTTCATCAATTTCTTTTCATTATCAGACGAGGTTGCGACTTGACACATCTGGTGTCTACAGGTTATGCTTCCCCTATCATCTAATTATACTTTGCAACAATGAAGTGTTGTCTAATGTTTAATTTTTATGGAGTTTTATTAAATGTAGATCAATAGCTCATTGCAAATTTATCTATTTACTAATCATACTTGGCGTAGACTCCTTGGTCATATCCTAATTTTCTTAATCCTTTTAGTTCTGAAATTATCTATTTATTAGTTGTATTTGATGTTCACCCTTAAGTTTTCTTCTTTTTCTAATTCCAAATTTATCTATTTATTAATCATACTCAGTATGGACTCTTTGGTCACATATCCTAATTTTTCTTAATTTAATTCCAAAATGAGCTATTTATTAATTGTATTTGATATGGACTCTTAAGTTACTCTATACCGTTAGCTAATCATATTCAATATGTACTATTTTATCACGGGCTAATTTTTCTATTCTTTTATTATGAATTTAGGTATTCCAATCATATTCATCATGTACTCTTTGATCAAGTCCTAATTGTTATTTTTTAAATACCAAATTTAGCTAGTTATCAAGGACTCTTAATTATTAATCAGATTTGATATGGACTCTATAAGTTAGTTTAGATCGTTAGATCTTCATAAAATCCAATAACATATATTTTTCTCCTTTTTAGATAATATTGAGTAATTTTAGACCCTCTCGGCAGACATGGTGACTTCTAACACTGAATCCGTTGTCGCCTTTTGCCTTGTTATTGGTCTTGAAGTTACATTAGGATTTTCATCATCTTTAATCTACAAATTTGCTAGCTACTTCCAGTAATGTCATGTCATGTCATTCCCCTTGTGCTTGCAAATGGAAAGCGTTGAAGATGGCCAGTGATATAAGGATAATAAATAGGAAGATACATGATGCTAAGTTTTTTTATGAACTTTGCCAATTTGTTAGGTTGGTTGGGTGAAGTTGTCCACTCGGTGCGAGTTTTTGACTCAGCATGGATGCTTGTATTTTCTTTAGATTTATGCTAGGCATTAGCAATGATATCTTAAGCGTGCACAGCAAGTCTTCTAAAGTAACTTTTCTTAATCTCAAGATCAATCAGATCAGTCTTTCCGAGAGTGCACATAGAGTAGTGTCAAGCCCATATTCGTAGAATTAATTAATCGTGAGCATATGTGTGCATTTGTGCTTTTACTTTGTTTTATAAAATTATTTTTTATAGCTGGAGGATAAAATCAAATAAATTAGTTTGTAAAAGAGAATCATAGGCAGCCGAATTCCATATCCATCTATTTACATAAATGCTATTGACGTGTATTACATAAGGTTTACACTAAAAAGGTAGATTACACGTTGCTAGTAGAATGAAGTTACGTAAATTAGAACCCACCCGAAGTCCGTATCTTTGCAATTTCTAAATTGGTAATTTAGCATCACATATTTCTAAATTGCTAATTTAGTATCTCATACCATAATAAGCTTCTCATACTAAACAATATGAGATACAAATTTACTTCTTTTAAAATTTCTAATTGTCTAGTCGTATTTGATATGGACTCTTTAAGTAAGCCTAGATCCATCGTATTTGGTATGGACTCTATGAGATAGTTTAGACCGTTAGATCTTTATAAAATCCAACGGTTTAAATCCTTCTCTTTTTTAGATTAACATGGGAATTTCTTGGTCCTCTCGGCGAACGTGATGGCTTCTTCTAACACTCAAATATGTATATAATAGATAGAAAGATGGTAATCACTATGCACCAAAAATATATATTATATCTAAATACATAACAAAATGTACGTATTTAAAAAATTAAAATGACTAATAATTTGGAATGCAAGGAGTACATACTTGAGGTTTTCAAAGTACTACCATTTGTGTATACTTGAAGGTCAATAGCAAGACATAGGAAGCGGAATATACTCCTACTAAGTATAGCACGTCAACATCATGTACTTTTTTCTCGCGAGTAACATCAAGTACTACTAGTTCGTATTATTGGATTAAGAATGTGTACCCCCCCAAAAATGTAGATTTCTTCATCTATGTATATTCATAAATAAATCATCTC
Source organism: Panicum virgatum (assembly GCF_016808335.1). NCBI lineage: Eukaryota > Viridiplantae > Streptophyta > Magnoliopsida > Poales > Poaceae > Panicum > Panicum virgatum. The sequence goes on along the minus strand of NC_053140.1, from coordinate 41,994,062 downwards.
CAAATAGTATTAATCTATATAGCTGGGATTTCAATGCAAATACAAAAGGAGAGCACCGATTTAAATAACATAAATAATATTTGTATGATTTTTAGAGAAAGTAATACAGTGAAAACACATGCACAGTAGTACTTCCTCCATTCAAATTTTTAGTCATTTTGGTCGTTATAGATACGATGCATTTAGAAAGGCTAAAACTATAAATAATTTGGGACGGAGGGAGTATGCTGCTAGTGATCGAGCAAATAAATAAATGGGGGCTAATTAGTCAATCGAACTCAGCGGGGTAGGCGCAGAAGGTCTCGTTCTTGACGCAGAGGAAGAGCCTCTCGTACGCGAGCGCCATCTTGGTGGCCGCGAACATGGACCTGGCGTACTCCCGGCACGCGCGCCCCCGCTGCGCGGCGCGGCCTGCGCCCTCCGCCACCACCGCCTCCAGGCTCTCCAGCAGCGACTCCACGTTGGGCGCGAACATGTGCCCGAACTCGCCGTCCACCACGATGCTGCCCTTGATGCTCGGGAACCGCGTCGCCACCACCGGCTTCCCGCACTGCATCGCCTCCAGCAGTGTCTGGTCCAGCCCCTGCGGCCGCAGCGTTAGGTGGACGAGCACGTCCAACGCGTTGTAGAACGCCTTGAGCTTCGCCGGCGGCACGGCGCCGAGCACCTTGGCGTTGCGGCCCAGGTCCAGGTACCGGTTTTCCCAGGGCCCCTTGCCGGCGATGAGCAGGTAGACGTTCGGGTGGCGCAGCACCAGCTTGGAGAAGGCCTCGTACAGCAGAGGGTGGCCCTTATCCTTGACCAGCCGCCCTGACACGCCGAGCACCAGGTCGGCGCCCCTGGGCACGCCAACCTCCTCCCGGAACGCGCGCCCCAGCGCGGGGTCCGGCTCGAACCGCGCCTCGTCCACGCCGTTGAGGATGACGTGCACGCGCTGGGACGGGATCTGGTACACGTCGCGCAGCATCTCCCCCGAGGAGTCGCTGGTGGCCACCTGGTGCGCGTAGCTCCGGAAGAAGCGCGCCTCGGAGAGCACGCGGAACACGGACTGGCCCAGGGTCTGGTTCACCGCCGGCGACAAGGACTCATCCTCGCCGCGGGCGAGGTCCTGGAAGATGCCCGAGAGCAGGGCCTCCAGGAAGATGCCGTGCCAGGAGACCACCAGGTTGTTCACCCCTCGCGCCCACCGGTGGAACACGGCCACGCTCTCCGAGTGGATGACGTCGAAGGGGTCGTTCTCGCCCTCGGTCTCGTACAGCTTCCACGCCTCGTCGCAGCGCCACTTCCCCGGCTCGCCGTCCAGAAAGTGGAGGTGGGGCCCGTCGGGGGACGGCTAGGGCGCCGCCTCGGTGTACGGCGGCGGGGAGGTGAACACGTGGACGCGGTGGCCCCGCGCCGCGAGCGCCGTGTGCAACGTGTGCGCGTGCCACTCCATGCCGCCGGGCGCCGAGGCCACGGGCCTCTTCCGGGTGAACACGGCGATCTTGAGCCTGGCGGGCGGCGGCCTGGACGCCGAGAACTGCAGGTGGTTCCACGAGAACTCAATGTCGCGCAGGTCCCCCGAGAAGCCTTCCGCGCTGACCCGGCGCGAGGCGGCCCCCGCCAGGTTCCACGAGCAGGATGAGCAGCCCAGGAAGGAGGAGCGGTGGAGGAGGAGGGGCGAGGAAGGGGATGAGCAGGATGGGGGCGAGGAGGGACAGCATCTGGCGGGGCGGGCACCGCTGCGTCCAGGGCCTCGGCGGCGAGGTGACCAGCGCCATCGACCACGCCGTGAGCGAGCTAGCTGGAGCTAGGCGTGCATGGTCGGCGGCGCATGCAGTCTCCAGAATGGAGCCAAGGGGATATGGGGCGAGGAAGAAAAGGGGCAGGATTTCAGGCGCGATTCGGAATTCAGCGCGGCTTTTGAATGATTTGCAAGCATTTGACCTTCACTTGGGAGCTTGCTAGTTGCATCTTGCGTATCTTCTTTCCATGTCTGAAGTTAGTTAGGGAGGCGGCGATCCATGCGACACGAGGGTTGTGATGGAGCAGCTATCAAGTTTCATGCGATGCAGCGTGCAGAAGTCCGGCACTTCTGCAATGTGCAGCGCTACTCGACCGACGCATAAGCTCATCAGTCACGGTCGTCAGTTCATCACTGCAGTGGCGCTTTGTCGACCGAAACAGAGTTTTCAGTTTTCGAGAGGTCAAAACAGAGTACAACTTGGCTATGGCCCAACCAAAATAACATCAAGGACATCAAATTTGGGCTTGAGCACGAGTGGTTCTCCATCTGGAATAATGGGCCTGCCCAGTTTAGTTTGGCTTACAAACACATCGGCTCTCCTGTTTGGTTCTTTTTTTGAAAAATTCTCCTGTTTGGTTCTACCCTCCAGGCTCTGCTGTTTCATTATATAGATTTTTTTTATCTTGCCCGATTATGATAGAATTTAATTACAAGTTGACCATTTAAAGTTTTCCCACTTGCATAGTGCATCCATGTATATCTTAGTTAAGACCTTAGCTCGAGCAATGTTTTCTCACAGAAAATAAATATATGTGTACATCGCTTCCTCTATATTTGTATACATACGCCTATGTGGATGGTGACACACAAAAACCTATTTAGACTTTGACTTGCCTTTCACTATATTACGATGCTAGAAGTGGACAACTTAGATACATACGTACAAGTACTTTGGAATATTTTTTTTTTTGTAACGATGGATGTGGGCCAAACATATTTAGAAGTTACTTTAGGTTATTTCTAAGGACTGATGTGGGCAATTTAGAGCAAATTTATTGATTATTATTGATTATTTTTTATAATAATATATGATAACTTTTTGAGTTGATCCAATAATCCAAAGTAAAAGTCCACTCTTGGCCATCCAACTCTTGCCTCGGTTTGGTTTTGAACTCCAAAACCGGGTATCTTTGACCACTCAACTACGAAAACCGTTTATTTTTTACCATCGGGCTGTTTTGGTGGCCGGTTTCGCTAACATGAACGCCACGTGGCAGTGAGGCCCACTTGTCGGCACCATCTCCCTCTCCTCTCTCTTTCTTCTGTCTCCACCACCGGCAGGCGTCGGCCCCTGAGCCGGCAGCACCTGTGCAGGCCTCCACCGCGCCCCCGTGCCTCCCCTACGCCGGGCGCCATGTCTCGTGCAGAGCCACAGCCGCCGTCCATCCCCTCGTTGATCCTCTCGCGCCTCACCTCCCCGGGTCGACCGAGCTCTTTGCGCCGCCACCCGCCGCTCATCCTCCCACGCCTCCCCGCCACCGAGCAGACACACACCCTCTCCAGCCGCTGGCGCAATGTTCCCTTCCACCGCCGTGGTCTGCCTCTCTCCCTTCCTACGTACCACCGCCGTGAGCGTCCGGCCTCCACGCTGCCGTGGAGGAGCAGGGGCGTTGTGGTGCCGCGCGACAGCCTGACGCGGGGCAATCGGCGTGAGCGGCGCCGCGAGGAAGCAGCGGTCGCGCACGGCGAGGCGTGAGGGCGAGGGAGCAGCGGGCAGTGGTCGGGCCACGGCGAGCCGTGCAAGGGCAGCACGGAGCTGGGCGGCAGTGAGCCACAGCAGGGGTGGTAGGGAGCTGGGCGGTCGGTGCAGGGGCGGCGGCGGGCTTAAGCAGCGGCCAGTGCAGGAGCGGAGCGAATCGGGCAGCGGAGACCGCGCGGAGCCGGCACGATGGCCTGGGCTGGGTGTCGTGGTGCCCGAGCGGCCGCTGGGCCCCATAGAGCCGGCGCGGCAGCTAGGGTTGGGGTGGCGCAGGCGCAGCGGCTCGGCGGATGAGCGGAGACGCGCGGCCCGCGGCGCAGTGGCTCGGCGGAGGAGCGGGGCGAGGCAGAAGTACGGGGCCTGCGGCGGAGACATGAGAGGGCGGCGGTGGTGGGCGGAGCTGCGCGGCACTGGAAGAAAAAGAAGGGAGCCTGACATGTGGGGCCATCTTAGTCAACATGCTGACATGGCTAGTAGATCCAGCGTGGCAGTGAAAACCAAGGTTAAAACCACTTAAAAGGGGGTAAATGGCCATTTGTAAATGGTTTGCAGAGTTGAGTGGTCAATAATATATGGTTTTGGAGTTGCATGGCCAAAATCAAACTCGGGCAATAGTTGGATGGTCAAAAATGGACTTTTTCCTAATCCAAAATATATATAACTTTGCATCCCTACCCGTTAGCCACTTGCCCACAAAATCTCAACATATATTACAAATCTTGCAGTGTCATAAGAATTAGCTTTAATATAACAACTTTTTTAGAATGTTTGGAGAAAAACCAACGGCTCATGTCACACGATCCGACGGCTGGGAAGGCATAGGCACCAAGAGGCACAAAAAAGAGAGGCACCCGCTATGCACCCGGTGCATACTAAATGGTGGGCCCGTATGCACCGGGTGCATACCGAATTGGTGGGACCCGCACCAGGGGAGATGAGGTGGGATAATTGTCTTCCTGAATTTTTTTTATTTGATCAAGGGTACAATAGTAAATCCATAATTGTGTGAATAACGTTTCGAGTAGTATAGTTTAGAATTGAATGGTGGATCTAATATAGTTTGAGCCGTTTATGAGTTAGATCCTACAGGCGGCGGCGATTTGGATGAACCCTAGGCGGCGGCGATTTGGATGTATCCTAGGCGGCGGCGATCCGTGATCCAGTTGAACCCTCGCAGCCACCGCAAACATTCGCGGCCTCCGACGACAGCTCCGGTGGCCGGTGCGCCGCGTCGAGGGCGCGTCCATCCATCCAAGAGGATGGTGTAGGGATCTGGTGCCAACTCTGGTGAATCGGATAATCCCTCATCGGATTCCTACAACATTACTTCATCTTGCCAATGCTGTGATCTGTATCCTTTGTTTCCCTACTGATCAGTGTCATTTTTGTTTGGTAGGGGGGAATCCAACATTTGTGAGTTCATTTCTTGGGTGGATGACCAGTGGCCACCAGAGTTCCAGCAAGTTGCATGTGGCATTTGGCATCTGTATCGTCTGGAGGCAATCCAGCTGAGGAATGATGCCGTTGAAGAGAAGGAAGCTATGCTTTCAGAATAGGATCAGCCATGAGATGTATGACAATTAGTCAAATTTATGGGTTCATCATGTGCATGTTTGGGGGGATGATGGTTGACATACTATTTGGCACATTCCTGAAGAAGTAGGTTGGTGTAGCACTGTTCATGCTCATTTTGCATGAACAATGACTTGTTCAGAGGAAGGTTGTAGTGGACGCATGGGTGTGTGAACTGAAGTAGATGCAGGTCTGGACTATGCATGGTCTAGTGGTAATGGAGCCATCTTTGTGTGAACTGAAGTAGCTGTGTCTCCCTTAGATGTGTCTCTTTTGATGTTCAATGATTGCTGTAATTGAATATGGCTATGGTAAAATATGTGATATTTTGTTGCTTGATAATCAACTTGCTAAATTTGTGATTGAGCATGAGAAGGACAGGTTACATGTTAAACAGAGGACTACAATCATTGTTCATACAAGGTCTGCAATGATAATACAACATTGCATTAATCCACCTAACTTCACAAAGCAGGCATTGTTGTTCATCAACGGAGCTCAGATCATTGGCATTCACAAGCATAGCTGGACACCACAATCACCGGACAACTTTGGAAGGAGCAACGGTCGGACTGTTGCTGCCATGTACACGCACAGCCCAACTGGCGGCCTACGAAGTGGGGCTCATCCCGAAATATTGACAAGTAATATAACGGTGACCACCGGTGCAACCGGGTGAGTGCAGTGCAATCCATGTTTACAACATTCACCGGTTAGATCTGTTGCAACACCGTGCATCATTCACCGGTTTTTGGAGTGCAATGTAACATTTCAAGTTAAATGCACTCACCGGTTAGACTACAGCCGCACCGTATGATCTTTCTGGTAGAGTAGGAGGGTCAATTTCGAATCGGTAGGCTCATAGATGCCTAAAATATGGTCCACTGCTTTAGAACGGTGAACACGGATCCAAATGGTGTTCGTAAAGATCAGCTTCATCAGCTTTTCTGATGAATCCTTTAGAAAATGTACTATTTGTCCATGAGTCCAACCGGTGAGTGCAGTAAAAGAGGATTACGTCCAAATTCATGTCTTTTGAGTACGTACTCAAAGTCTTTCACAAGTTGGCGCCACACTAAACCTTGGTCATGCAAGGTCTTAGGGGGGGGGGGGGGGTTGAAGCACATTTCACTGGAAACATGGAAGATGTTGCAGCACATTTTATCGAGGTCCTTAATGAGTCTAGGCAATATCAAATCGTAAATCGACTTCCAAGTTTTTCACTTCCATAGTTTTTGTCATCGAGCTTGGATTCGTTGAGGCAAATGATTGTGGGCGCCGGGGAGGGGAGCGGTAGCCGGGAGAACTTTTCCTTGTTGCCAAGGCCGCGTATGTTCTGAGACAGCATGATAAGCATGCTATGGAACAGTGATCACCGGTCCAAGGTGTGAGAGCAAACCATCAGGAAATCTGCCGACTAAATTAAAACATGTCCGGTGATACCAACGGTGTGACTAGTGAGTGCAATAAAAGAGGCACACGTCAAGCAGCCCAAGCAGGCCGCGAAGCAGATGGGCCGTAAGCCCGTAACACGTGAAGCAACAGAAGCAGCCCGCGAAGTAGACGGGCCGGATGGGGGCGGGCGGTTGGTATTCCAGAAGCCCATGGAGGGAGGGGTGGGAGCGTGCGCGGTGCCGATTCAGTTCCCGACGCGTCCTTTGGAGCAATAATAGTCTGTTTGCATTTCTAGTGACATAGGCAAAATTGGTCACGGACTCAACACAGCAGCACCACGAACTTATCTTGAAAATCCAACACCACTCACAAATCTGAAATGGAGGTTCACCCAAATGGAACAAAATTCATTAGTAGAACCATCGCAGTATAGCACAGCTCAACACTGCATTCGCCGGACACCTTTGGTGAGGTCACCGGTCCGAATGGTGCTGCCACGCTAAGAAAGGAGCATGAATGTGCGTAATATGGAACGTGACCACCGGTCGAATTGGTGAGTGCAAACCACCAGGAAATCTGCCGAGGGCATGAACACATGTACGGTGATACCCACGGCCTTACTGGTGAGTGCAGTAAAAGAGCAACACATGATTCATTTCACCGGAGACAATGTTGGACCGGTGCATCTGACTGGTGGACACCAGTCCCACATTTGAGTGGAAACAACAAATCCATCGGCGAAAACCACACCGCATGTTTGGATTCATACAACTGCTCGCCACGCCGCAAGTTAGGCAAAGCTCGCCACCAAAAGTTGTCGTTTGATGGATCCTTAAGCTCAACACGTCTGGCTAGGGACCATCGATTTTCTAAAAAGCAATCAGGTGATTTATTCCAGTGTCGTACCGGTTTCATCCTCAAACGAAGTCACATGCACTCCATGCTATGAATTTATATTATTGCTACGAACCCAAGGTCATGTTGTGCTGTGAGTTGTGAACTGACATTGCTAACTGCCATCCATTTGCACTCAAATTGGCAAATCAGATCAATTAGCATTGAAATAGGTTGCAAATGAGCCAACATTTACATTTGGTCAATTAGGTATGGGCCATACACACACAAACTCCACTGGCGCCCACGAAGTGGGGCTCAACCTGAAATATTGACCGGTACATGCAGTGTTGATCACCGATCCAATTTGTGAATCCGGTGATAGCAACGGTCTGACTGGTCAATGGGATTAGATTGTTGTTGCAAGGGGAAACAGGAAGTAGTCAGAACAAATTAGGAACATGCGATAAATGTCCGGTGATATCAACGGTCTTCCCGGTGACAACACGCGAACATGTGAAGCAACCAAAACAGGCAGCGAAGCAGATGTGCCGGAACACGTGAATCAACCAAAGCAGCCCACGAGATTGTTGGGCCGGATGGGGGCGGGCGCCGGACCCAGCCCGCGATCCCTGCGCTTTTTTGCTACGTGGTCGTCAAAGACCGCGAGGATCGGAAGGGTCGCGTGTCGCGGGAGTCAAGGTGCCGCGAGCGGTGGCCGGTGAGGTTCTGAGATGTGGCTATAAATGCTTAGTCGGGTTGCCCGAGAACTCCTTGCTCTGGCACAATCTGCCTACCTGTACCGCAGTACCGGAGAGGAAGAGGAGAGGGTTTTTTTCCAGCGTGTCGTCCCTTGCTCCCATGGCCGGCCGGAAGCGCTCCGCTGATGACGCGGCGGCAAGCGCGGCACCATGGGGGACGTCGTGCCTTCGTGGGATTCTTCATCGCCACGGGTGAGTTTCGCTGTTGGCCTGTTGGCTGTTGCCTAGTTCTTCCCCGCCGCGATTGCGATTGAGGTTGCGTTGTCTTCTTCTGGCAGGGCGGTCGGTATGGGCTCTTCTCTGCTCCACTCTGCAGAGGATGTTGTCAGGGTGCCTCCTGGTGTGTCCGTCACATCGGAGGACTCGTCGGAGTCCCCGCCGTGGACGGCGTCAGATCGCGCCCGACGCCAGGAGATGCGGGAGTTGATTCGGGAGGCGTCCGACGTCGGAGGCCAGTATTCCGCTGCGACGCAGGAGGAGGAGCATCAGATGTCTAGCCTCGCTGCTGTCCAAGCGACCGCCCTCCATGCCTCAGATGGGGAAATGTCGATGGTCCGTGCAGAGGCCGGGGCCGCCCACGTCCACGCAGTAGGTTGGCCGCTATACCGGATCTCCTGAGACCCTGTCTTTGTTTTGCTTCTTGCCCGACTTCGCCGAATGTGACTCTGCTCAGTTTCAGGCCTAGAGGAGGATTTGGCTGCTTCTCGCGAGGAGACGTAGGGACTACACCGTGTAACGTCCTGAAAAATTCACCAAATAAATCACACGCTAAAATTTTTCAAAACTCTTTTCTGTCGTTGAGCTCGATAACCTCCTAAAAAAAACCTGAACCCTAAATCCCGAAAATCTTTTCTCTATCCCGGACACCCGATTTCCAACATCTGATTCCATTTGTCGTGTCCGTTTTTTTTTTCACCGACCGCTCTCTTTCTCTTTTTCCTCACCGCCTGTCGCGACCGTCGCCGCGAATCTCTCTTTCCTTTTTTCTCTCTCTTTCCTTCCTCTCATCCCTGCCGCATGCACCCGAGCGCCGCCTGGCCGCTAACGCCGCGTGTGCCCACCTCCCCTGGCCTGCGCACGCGCTACCGGCACCGCGCGTGGCCGGCCGCGGCCGCAGTCGCCGCCGGGCGCACTCACTCTCCCTCTTCCCTTTTCTTTTCCTCCATTTTTACTTTTCTTTTTCCCTTCTCTATTTTTCCGCTTCTTTTCTTTTTCTCCATTTTCTTTTCCTCTTTTCCCTTTTTCTTTTCTCCCTCTCTCTCCTTCCTTTCTTCTCTGCCGCGCGCTTGACCCGGCCCGTTCTGCCCCTGTTCCACCCGGCCACGCCCTCCACCCGGACATGCCACCCTTGGACCCCGCTCCGGCCGCGCAGCACGCCTGACCCGGCCCGGTCCTCCTCCCCGCACACGCCCGCCCTACAGCTGCTCGGCGCGCACCGGCCCGCGCCCCGCGCAGCTCGCCATCGCCCTGCTCCCGGCTCCCGCGCGCGCCAGCTCAGCGCCGCTGCTGTCCCCGCTCGCGCCGCGCCGCCTCTGCGCGTCCACGCGTGCGCCCGCCTGGCCGAGCCGAGCCAAGACGACCCGAGCAGCGCACCCGCGCGCGTGCGCACACGCTCATCGCACTGCGGAGCCCCGAACCGCCGCACGCCGGCCGCCTGCACGCGAAGCCGTGACAAGCCGTGCGCGCACAGCGCCGGCGACTGCGGCACAGCGCCGCCTGTGCGCGGTCGCCGCTTGCCCAAGGCGTCACCACGCAGTCCGCCCATCGTTGACACCCGCACAGCGCCACCGGCGACCCGCCCGTCGAGTCCCATCCCGCCTCGCCGCCCACGCCGCCATTACTGCCCGTGCGTGGAGCACCGGCCGGCCATCGGCGCCCCCCCCTCTCCACCGCCTCTCCTTGCCTATAAAAGGCACCCCAAGCTGCTGTCCACGCCACCACCAAGCTCGCCAAGCCGCGCCGCTCCACCAGCTCTCAGTCTCTCCCAATTTCTCCCTCTGCTCCACGAACAGAGCTACCAACACCATCGTCGATCTCCTCCGCGAGGCCATCACAGCTCGATTGCTTCGACGGTGAGCACCCCCATACCCTCCTCTTCCTCACCCAAGCCGCGCCTAACCCTCTCGTTGCCCGAGCAGAGCTCCCCACGAGCTCGCAGGCCGCCATCCATGGCCGCCCGTGGCACCCTCCTTGTTCAGCAGCAACCCCCGTTCGGAAGCCCCAAGATCGAACCCCATCTCCCTCCTCTCTCTAACCGTGCTCTCAGTTTTGAGAATGGTGGCCGGAGCTGCCGCCGGCTCGAGCTCCAGTGCCCTGGCCATGGCGTCGTGGGCTCGTGGCCGGGAAGAAGAAGCACGACCTGCTCCGCTCTGTTATCTTGTGGGCACGAGTGGGTTTGATCCTTTGTGGATTCAAGTCATGAATGGTGGGCCGTCCAGCCCAAATGTCCACGCTCACGCACACAAACCATCCAAATACTCACGCACTCTGCTGCTGGTCATTCCAATTTTCGGAATTATTTAGACAGCCAGCCATATGTCCCACGTATCTTTTCCAATTCAACTCCGATTCCATTGATTCTTTTTCCTAAATTCCACCCAACTATTATACCATCATTTTCAGTGACCCTAGTCTCTGTCGGGCTTATTTTTAGAGTAGCACTAGCATCTTTAACAATCCCAACTAAGCCCTTCTCATTTATAAAGTAATCACCGCTTAATCCTAAAGCTCCGGATTTAATCCTTTAACTCGATGGGCTTATCATTTCATGTGCCAAAATAACTCCGATCGACCCGAAACTTTACCACGCCTCTCTTAACTTGGTTCCGGCCATGCCATTCAGAAACCACTCGAAAATATTACTATGTGCTCCACATTTTATGTGTCTCCGATTCGAGCTCAACAACAAATCTTTATTTTCTGTGTTTTGATTGTGTGCTTGTTTGTGTACGCTGTAGACCACGGAGTGAACGAAGGCGAACCCGTCAACGAGCCGTACTGTGAGCAGGAGAACGAGGACCAGTTCCGCGACCCCGAGCCCGAAGGACAGGACCTCCCCGAAGGCTACGAAGACGGCAAGTTCAATCCCATCCTTTGATGCATGTTTCTGTCCTAGTTTTTATAAACACAACCCAATGGCCTGTTTTGTAAAATTGCATATATTTTGCTTGCATGAAAACACGGTTGGATAGCCACCCCTTGATTTGTAATGACCATTCCTTGACCACCTAGATTAATGTTTGATTTTGCTTGGACATTAATCGATATTAGAACCCTTAGGACTTTACTCATAATACTATTTATTTTATAAAGAAAATGTGTGCGTGTGGGATGGGATAAATGTGGTGTTTTTGTAAAGAAAGTTTAGACGGGATGGATGGCATTTCGGTATGATTTGCCGTTTGGTGCGCTCGTGCCGGTGTGGCAGGGCAAGGAAGGGAGATATCCATCTTGTCACCCCTAAGGACCGAGTTGGTGTTACATCTCACCTAACTCCACTTTCGTGCAAACCACTCGACCGTTGAATGGGCAACGGCTTAGCATAAATCCCACTAGTTAGTCTGATAGCCATCAGGAGAGCTGAGAGCAACGTGTGACTAAGGAAAAAGGGATAAGCCCAGAGTGACTTATGCCCGGTTATACCTAAGTGAACGGTCGATGACCCCTTGGTGCATCCCGTGATGGCTAGTCAGGTTTAGCTAAGGTGGGTAATGGCTATGATGGGATCTACACCGACACGACGGTGTTCGAGTTGTGGTATCCTACTTGTGGGTAAAGTTGCACACCTCTGCAGAGTTGAAACCTATTCGAATAGTCCGTGCCCACGGAACTGGGCGAGTTACGGTGTGGTCTCACCACTAGTGTTTACTTTGGGATGGGTTAGCGTGAGTTGTTTTGGAAATGTGTCCGGCAGTTGTGCCGTGTGCTACGACGGACGGGGAGTCCGGTAGCAGTTTAAAACTTGAACTCCGGGTTACTACAAAATCTGTTTTTCAAAAAGGTTTTCTGTTAAAATAAAACCCTGTATAAAATATCGATTTTTTTGCAAATTAAACCGTAACCTTATCCTTGATTTACCTATGCATATTATTCTGTTATAACCCCCTTCGTGGGTGTGGTTGGACTTGCTGAGTACGTTTGTACTCACCCCACTCTTACTTTTTACAGAAGAAGACCCAGACTTTGTACCAGACGACGCCGAGTAGGGTTATCGTTCTACACCCAACCTTGCCTGTGGAACCGGCCCTGTCGAGATGCCTCCGCTGTCGCAGTACTCTGAGCCCGTGGTAGACCCTATGTGGTTCGCGGTCTGGTGTTATGTCGTAGCCTGGTTAATTATTATTATCATCTGTATCGAGTGTCCTCCAAGGTTTGTACGGTTTTGAACCATCTGATGTAATAAATGTGGCATCAGCCTCCTGGGATTGGTGCTTTGTATCACATTTAAGTCTTCTCTTATGAGGGGACGCTTCAGGTGGTATCAGAGCCGTAGGTTGGCCGTAGGACGTGACCCTAGGAGCGAAACCCGTTTTCAGGACCCTTCACTTTAGGACTTTTCTATCCTTAATCCTTTCCTCACACAAACACTTACCTTTGGTCCTTGCCCTGTTCCAGATGGCTGACGATGGATGGATCAGCGGAATCTGTTTCTCAGAGCCCGGCCTTCCTAAGTTGTTGATACTCAGCCTGGAACGCATTGGAGTTGTGGATCCGCCAGAATTTCTTTACCGGGAGTACGACTCCAAGGGCACTCTTCGGTGTGACCTGATGATCTTCATAGCAAGAAGCACCCGCTATCCTGATGTGGACCCTTGGTTCATCTCCACCACTGGATTCCGTTTCCCGGATACCTATCGGAAAGCCGCCCGCAAAGCCCTACGACGTCTGCGTGTGATCTACAGGCATCACCTCCAGCGGACTCCTATGGGATTTTTCCCGCCGACTGAAGGAAGAGGATGCACATGGATTGCTAGGATGAGAGGACTTGGAAGAGAAGAAGAAGACCTAGAAGACACGGTCTCTCACCTATCCATCTATCTCACCGGCCTGGATGAGCTCTATCGCGAGTAAGCAGCACAACTGAAGCAGCAAGTCCACAGAGCAGAAAAGGCAACCCAGGAGCTGGATGAACAACGGTCGAGGACCGTACATGCCGAGTATTCCCTAGCCGCCCTCCAAGTCCAAATGGATGAAAAAGAAGAAGAACTGGAAGAACAGCGGGCAAGGGCCACACGCACCGAGGACTCGCTAGCCGCTCTCCAAGCTCGGATGAGGAGGTACGAGGCCCGCTGGGGAATAGGTGGATGGATAGAGGAAGACGAAGAAGAAGAACCCGAAGAGGCTCAATGGGATGTAGGCATTCAGACCGAAGAGGAAGAGCCCATGGAAACCCATTGGGATGTTCGAACTCAAACTGAAGAAGAAGAACCCGAAGAAACCCACTGGGACAAAGGAACTCAGACCGAGGATGATATGATGGATCAGTATCTCCCACCGAAGAAGCGCTCCCTTAGGATCGAAGAAAAATCCCCATGATAGGAGTAGCACCCAAGCTAGAACTTCTGCCCTAATAATCGTGTACCCATGAAGTTGTACCCCACCATGTTGTAATAAATGTCATCCACCCCTTTTGTGTACCTCAAATATTTGTGCAAGTTTTCACCCTATCTTTGTTTTCAGATGGCTGAGGAAGGATGGACCCAGGGCGATTGCCAAGCTGCACCTGGTTTCCCCAGCCTCTTGATCAACGCCCTAGAAAGCCTTGGAGTCACGGAACGCCCAAGATACTACAACAGAGAGTACGAGCATCATGGCACTCTCCGCTGCCGGGTGATCCTAGTCGTCGCCAGAAGTGACCGCTACCCCGACATCCAGTCATGGCGAGTGACTGCTACAGGGTTTAGGCACCAGGACACCTATCCCCTAGCCGTCAAGAAAGCACTTCGTTACCTGTGCCGGATTTTCGAAGGACACCTCACCCCCACACCAATGAGGTTCTTCCCACCAGCCATCAGGACTCCAGTTTGGGAAGCTCGAATGAGAAGCCTAGAACGGCGCCGCCATGAAGAAGTCCTCCTGTACCAAGTAGCTACCTACCTAGCCTCCTTGGATCAGCTCTTTGACGAGCAAGCCAACTTGCTGAGGGAACAGACCCATCGAGCCGAGCAAGCAGAGCTCGCACTAAGACTGCAGCAGATCCGAGCAGTCCACGCCGAGGCAAGAGCCGCAGCAGCGGTCAGCAGTGAAGCAGTTGCTCAGGAGAGCCTCAGGCAAGCCCGAGACCGGCGTATGCAAGAATGGGCTAGTAGTGGAACCCCAGTCCCGGCAATAGGAGAAGACCATGTTCTGCTCGGGACGCCCGTCGTAGGATGGGGACCACTCGTTGGAAACCCACTAGCCCCACCCGAGAACCCTGGAAGGTCTACGGCCGCCGCCGCAAGAGAAGCCACGACACAACCCCGGGAAAATGGAGATCTAGAGGACGGCGAGCCAGGACCACTCATTTCCCCGGAGGACGTGAGTTCCCTTCCGAGGGAGGAACCCACTAAAACCGATGAGCCTGCCTAAAGTGCTAGCGACCGTCAAGGGGTGAAGCCGTGTGGTCCGAAGAAGATCTGTGCCCCTTTTCTTTTGAAGTTGTGTACCCGGACGTGTAGTACGCGTTTGGCCTTACCCGTGTTGTACCCTCCCTTGTAGTAATAAAGTTGCTGTGCTTGTTGTTTGGTTTTGTGTGCTTGTTAGTTGTGTGCTTTTCGGCAGTAGTTATATGCTGCCTTTCAAAAATACGATTTAAACAACTTAAACATCACCTAATCCCAATCTCACAAAGACCCTACCCCATATGCAGATGGCCTCCCGAAGCATTGCGAGGGCTTCCCACAATCGGAACCCTGCAGTCGCTGGTACGGGAGCCCCGGTCCTATTTGTCAAGAAGAAGGATGGGAGTATGAGGCTGCGTATAGACTACCGTGCCCTGAATGAGGTTACCATCAAGAATAAGTACAATCTCCCCAGAATTAACGACCTTTTTGACCAGCTAAAAGGAGCCAGGCACTTCTCCAAGATCGATCGAAGGTACGGATTTGCAGAAGTTCAATGGAGCAGACACGAAGTAGAAGAAGCTATGTGGGAACGCGAAGACGCTCTGGAAGAGTTTCCCCATCTGTTTAGGAGCCAGCCGAATCTCGAGGACGAGATTCATTTTAAGGGGGGTAGGTTTGTAACGTCCTGAAAAATTCACCAAATAAATCACACGCTAAAATTTTTCAAAACTCTTTTCTGTCGTTGAGCTCGATAACCTCCTAAAAAAAACCTGAACCCTAAATCCCGAAAATCTTTTCTCTATCCCGGACACCCGATTTCCAACATCTGATTCCATTTGTCGTGTCCGTTTTTTTTTTCACCGACCGCTCTCTTTCTCTTTTTCCTCACCGCCTGTCGCGACCGTCGCCGCGAATCTCTCTTTCCTTTTTTCTCTCTCTTTCCTTCCTCTCATCCCTGCCGCATGCACCCGAGCGCCGCCTGGCCGCTAATGCCGCGTGTGCCCACCTCCCCTGGCCTGCGCACGCGCGACCGGCACCGCGCGTGGCCGACCGCGGCCGCAGTCGCCGCCGGGCGCACTCACTCTCCCTCTTCCCTTTTCTTTTCCTCCATTTTTACTTTTCTTTTTCCCTTCTCTATTTTTCCGCTTCTTTTCTTTTTCTCCATTTTCTTTTCCTCTTTTCCCTTTTTCTTTTCTCCCTCTCTCTCCTTCCTTTCTTCTCTGCCGCGCGCTTGACACGGCCCCTTCTGCCCCTGTTCCACCCGGCCACGCCCTCCACCCGGACATGCCACCCTTGGACCCCGCTCCGGCCGTGCAGCACGCCTGACCCGGCCCGGTCCTCCTCCCCGCACACGCCCGCCCTACAGCTGCTCGGCGCGCACCGGCCCGCGCCCCGCGCAGCTCGCCATCGCCCTGCTCCCGGCTCCCGCGCGCGCCAGCTCAGCGCCGCTGCTGTCCCCGCTCGCGCCGCGCCGCCTCTGCGCGTCCACGCGCGCGCCCGCCTGGCCGAGCCGAGCCAAGACGACCCGAGCAGCGCACCCGCGCGCGTGCGCACACGCTCATCGCACTGCGGAGCCCCGAACCGCCGCACGCCGGCCGCCTGCACGCGAAGCCGTGACAAGCCGTGCGCGCACAGCGCCGGCGACTGCGGCACAGCGCCGCCTGTGCGCGGTCGCCGCTTGCCCAAGGCGTCACCACGCAGTCCACCCATCGTTGACACCCGCACAGCGCCACCGGCGACCCGCCCGTCGAGTCCCATCCCGCCTCGCCGCCCACGCCGCCATTACTGCCCGTGCGTGGAGCACCGGCCGGCCATCGGCGCCCCCCCCTCTCCACCGCCTCTCCTTGCCTATAAAAGGCACCCCAAGCTGCTGTCCACGCCACCACCAAGCTCGCCAAGCCGCGCCGCTCCACCAGCTCTCAGTCTCTCCCAATTTCTCCCTCTGCTCCACGAACAGAGCTACCAACACCATCATCGATCTCCTCCGCGAGGCCATCACAGCTCGATTGCTTCGACGGTGAGCACCCCCATACCCTCCTCTTCCTCACCCAAGCCGCGCCTAACCCTCTCGTTGCCCGAGCAGAGCTCCCCACGAGCTCGCAGGCCGCCATCCATGGCCGCCCGTGGCACCCTCCTTGTTCAGCAGCAACCCCCGTTCGGAAGCCCCAAGATCGAACCCCCTCTCCCTCCTCTCTCTAACCGTGCTCTCAGTTTTGAGAATGGTGGCCGGAGCTGCCGCCGGCTCGAGCTCCAGTGCCCTGGCCATGGCGTCGTGGGCTCGTGGCCGGGAAGAAGAAGCACGACCTGCTCCGCTCTGTTATCTTGTGGGCACGAGTGGGTTTGATCCTTTGTGGATTCAAGTCATGAATGGTGGGCCGTCCAGCCCAAATGTCCACGCTCACGCACACAAACCATCCAAATACTCACGCACTCTGCTGCTGGTCATTCCAATTTTCGGAATTATTTAGACAGCCAGCCATATGTCCCACGTATCTTTTCCAATTCAACTCCGATTCCATTGATTCTTTTTCCTAAATTCCACCCAACTATTATACCATCATTTTCAGTGACCCTAGTCTCTGTTGGGCTTATTTTTAGAGTAGCACTAGCATCTTTAACAATCCCAACTAAGCCCTTCTCATTTATAAAGTAATCACCGCTTAATCCTAAAGCTCCGGATTTAATCCTTTAACTCGATGGGCTTATCATTTCATGTGCCAAAATAACTCCGATCGACCCGAAACTTTACCACGCCTCTCTTAACTTGGTTCCGGCCATGCCATTCAGAAACCACTCGAAAATATTACTCTGTGCTCCACATTTTATGTGTCTCCGATTCGAGCTCAACGACAAATCTTTATTTTCTGTGTTTTGATTGTGTGCTTGTTTGTGTACGCTGTAGACCACGGAGTGAACGAAGGCGAACCCGTCAACGAGCCGTACTGTGAGCAGGAGAACGAGGACCAGTTCCGCGACCCCGAGCCCGAAGGACAGGACCTCCCCGAAGGCTACGAAGACGGCAAGTTCAATCCCATCCTTTGATGCATGTTTCTGTCCTAGTTTTTATAAACACAACCCAATGGCCTGTTTTGTAAAATTGCATATATTTTGCTTGCATGAAAACACGGTTGGATAGCCACCCCTTGATTTGTAATGACCATTCCTTGACCACCTAGATTAATGTCTGATTTTGCTTGGACATTAATCAATATTAGAACCCTTAGGACTTTACTCATAATACTATTTATTTTATAAAGAAAATGTGTGCGTGTGGGATGGGATAAATGTGGTGTTTTTGTAAAGAAAGTTTAGACGGGATGGATGGCATTTCGGTATGATTTGCCGTTTGGTGCGCTCGTGCCGGTGTGGCAGGGCAAGGAAGGGAGATATCCATCTTGTCACCCCTAAGGACCGAGTTGGTGTTACATCTCACCTAACTCCACTTTCGTGCAAACCACTCGACCGTTGAATGGGCAACGGCTTAGCATAAATCCCACTAGTTAGTCTGATAGCCATCAGGAGAGCTGAGAGCAACGGGTGACTAAGGAAAAAGGGATAAGCCCAGAGTGACTTATGCCCGGTTATACCTAAGTGAACGGTCGATGACCCCTTGGTGCATCCCGTGATGGCTAGTCAGGTTTAGCTAAGGTGGGTAATGGCTATGATGGGATCTACACCGACACGACGGTGTTCGAGTTGTGGTATCCTACTTGTGGGTAAAGTTGCACACCTCTGCAGAGTTGAAACCTATTCGAATAGTCTGTGCCCACGGAACTGGGCGAGTTACGGTGTGGTCTCACCACTAGTGTTTACTTTGGGATGGGTTAGCGTGAGTTGTTTTGGAAATGTGTCCGGCAGTTGTGCCGTGTGTTACGACAGACGGGGAGTCCGGTAGCAGTTTAAAACTTGAACTCCGGGTTACTACAAAATCTGTTTTTCAAAAAGGTTTTCTGTTAAAATAAAACCCTGCATAAAATATCGATTTTTTTTGCAAATTAAACCGTAACCTTATCCTTGATTTACCTATGCATATTATTCTGTTATAACCCCCTTCGTGGGTGTGGTTGGACTTGCTGAGTACGTTTGTACTCACCCCACTCTTACTTTTTACAGAAGAAGACCCAGACTTTGTACCAGACGACGCCGAGTAGGGTTATCGTTCTACACCCAACCTTGCCTGTGGAACCGGCCCTGTCGAGATGCCTCCGCTATCGCAGTACTCTGAGCCCGTGGTAGACCCTATGTGGTTCGTGGTCTGGTGTTATGTCGTAGCCTGGTTAATTATTATTATCATCTGTATCGAGTGTCCTCCAAGGTTTGTACGGTTTTGAACCATCTGATGTAATAAATGTGGCATCAGCCTCCTGGGATTGGTGCTTTGTATCACATTTAAGTCTTCTCTTATGAGGGGACGCTTCAGGTGGTATCAGAGCCGTAGGTTGGCCGTAGGACGTGACCCTAGGAGCGAAACCCGTTTTCAGGACCCTTCACTTTAGGACTTTTCTATCCTTAATCCTTTCCTCACACAAACACTTACCTTTGGTCCTTGCCCTGTTCCAGATGGCTGACGATGGATGGATCGGCGGAATCTGTTTCTCAGAGCCCGGCCTTCCTAAGTTGTTGATACTCAGCCTGGAACGCATTGGAGTTGTGGATCCGCCAGAATTTCTTTACCGGGAGTACGACTCCAAGGGCACTCTTCGGTGTGACCTGATGATCTTCATAGCAAGAAGCACCCGCTATCCTGATGTGGACCCTTGGTTCATCTCCACCACTGGATTCCGTTTCCCGGATACCTATCGGAAAGCCGCCCGCAAAGCCCTACGACGTCTGCGTGTGATCTACAGGCATCACCTCCAGCGGACTCCTATGGGATTTTTCCCGCCGACTGAAGGAAGAGGATGCACATGGATTGCTAGGATGAGAGGACTTGGAAGAGAAGAAGAAGACCTAGAAGACACGGTCTCTCACCTATCCATCTATCTCACCGGCCTGGATGAGCTCTATCGCGAGTAAGCAGCACAACTGAAGCAGCAAGTCCACAGAGCAGAAAAGGCAACCCAGGAGCTGGATGAACAACGGTCGAGGACCGTACATGCCGAGTATTCCCTAGCCGCCCTCCAAGTCCAAATGGATGAAAAAGAAGAAGAACTGGAAGAACAGCGGGCAAGGGCCACACGCACCGAGGACTCGCTAGCCGCTCTCCAAGCTCGGATGAGGAGGTACGAGGCCCGCTGGGGAATAGGTGGATGGATAGAGGAAGACGAAGAAGAAGAACCCGA